>NC_052626.1:140464104-141664104 GCF_016161935.1 Mauremys reevesii | reverse complement strand
CACCATGCTAGAGAAACAATTTGTAATGATTTCACAACATTTCACTACTTATTTCCATTGCCACTGCTAATCATTGCTGTTTCTGTTTAACTTCCTGTAATACAATGGTACAAGCATTACAAGTAGAATGCTTGTGGAGATCAGCTTACTGGGGAGGAGAGGGGAGTTCTGTCTCCATGACCAATTCCCTAGTCTGCGCTGTTTTGCAAAATACAGTGGTGGTTTGCATGATGTGGTTATCTATCGCAGTGCAAATTAAGGCAGAAATCTCAACTCAGTTTACATGGGATAGGCCACCAAATAACCCTAAGTTCTCTGGGATAGGGACCAACTTTTTGTTGTGTTTGTACAGCACTTAGAACAATGGGGTTCTGGTCCATGATAAGGGCTCCTGGGTACTACATTAACACAAACAGTAAATAATAGGGCAAGGGTGTTTTGTAACTACTATCCCAAGAACATATCCAAAACAGCAGCTTACAGAGGAAAGGCCCTGTACTCAATTCCTAACCCCCTCAGCCATCCAGTCTACCCTTGGTTAGTGTAAATCTACAACTCATTTGGAGAAGTTAAACCTCCAAACTGCACTCTTTTCACCATCCTCTGCCTTTGTACCCCATGACATGCCTGTTACATTTCTTCCATTTCTGAATAGAGATGCACTGGCCAGCCCAGGAGATCAGCCTCTCCCTTCCACTGGCATCTGAATTGATAATTTTATTAAAATAAAGAAGCTAGTCACATAATTGACCCTATTCCCTTTTTAAATTTGTCATCCAAACTTAAGAATTTCAACTGTCCCAATATTGACTGGGTACGACACCTCAGGATGGGATGCAGAGAGAAAGTTCCTTTACACCTTAAATGACTGCTTCTTGGAGTAGCTAGTCCTCCCACAAGAGGAGTGACAATTCTTGATTTAGTCCTAAATCAACAGGATCTGGTCCAAGAGGTGAATATAGCTGGTCTGCTTGGTAATAGTGACCATAATATAATTAAATTTTACACCCCTGTGGCAGGGAAAACATCACAGCAGCCCAACACTGTAGCATTTAATTTCAGAAAGGGGAACTATACAAAAATGAGGAGGTTAGTTAAACAGAAATTAAAAGGTACAGGGCTAAAAGTGAAATCCCTGCAAGCCACAGGGAAACTTTTTAAAGACACCATAATAGAGACTCAACTTAAATGCATACCCCAAATTAAAAAACATAATAAGAGAACCAAAAAGTGTCACCAGTGGCTAACCAAAGTAAAAAAAGTAATGAGAGGCAAAAAGGCATCCTTTAAAAAGTGGAAGTTAAATCCTAGTGAAGAAAATAGAAAGGAGCATAAACTCTGGCAAATGAAGTGTAAAAATATAATTAGGACAACAAAAAAGAATTTGAAGAACAGCTAGCCAAAGACTCAAAAAGTAATAGCAAAAAATGTTTAAGTACATTAGAAGCAGGAAACCTGCTAAACAACCAGTAGAGTCACTGGATGATCGAGATGCTAAAAGAGCACTCAAGGACAATAAGGCCATTGCAGAGAAACTAAAGGAATTCTTTGCATCCGTCTTGACGGCTGAGGATGTGAGGAAGATTCCCAAACCTGAGCCAATCTTTTTAAGTGACAAATGTGAGGAACTGTCCCAGATTGAGGTGTCATTAGAGGTGGTTTTGGAATAAAATGATAAACTAAACAGTAATAAGTAAGGCTACGGGTATTTTTAGTAAAAGTAAACAAAAATTCAAGGCCCGTGACCTGTCCATGACTTCTACTATATACCCCTGACTAAATCTGGGGGGAGAGCAGCCTGGGTGGGCCCGCAGATGCTGGGAGGGCAGCCCGGGGCACCATGGCGGCTGGGTGGGGACCGGGGGGCGGGCAGGGCGGGGGGGAGGCTGGCAGCCCAGGCAGGCCCGCCTGGGGGGTGGGGTGGTGCTGGGGGGGTGGGGGGTGGGGATTGGCGGCCAGCAGGTTGGAGCGCGGCCCCCCCCCCCGCCAGCTCCTCGCTCAGCTCCTGGCAGAGGCATGGCCTCCAGGCAGCTCTGCCTGCCCCAGAAGCCAGAGCTGCCCAGCCCCAGAGCGCCGGGAACTGTGGCTAATGGGAGCTGGGCAAGGAGGCTGCGGAGCTGCACAGGCAGCAGGCTGGCCACCACACACCCCACCTAGGAGAGCAAGAGGGATGCCAGCGCCAGGCTGCTGCGTGCAGAAGGTCACGGAGTCACGGACGGAATGTGTGACTTGACGTTAACTCACAGCCTTAGTATAAGTACCAGGACCAGATGGCATCCACCCAGAAGAGTTGAAGGAAAAGGATCAAAAATTGCAGAACTACTAACTGGAGTCTGTTACCTATCATTTAAATCAGCTTCTGTACCAGATGACTGGAGGATAGCTAATGTGACACCAATTTTTAAAAAGGGCTCCAGACGTGATTCCGGCAATTACAAGTCAGTAAGCCTGACTTCAGTACCGGGCAAACCAGTTGAAACTCTAGTAAAGAACAAAATTGTAAGTCACATGGATGAACATAATTTGTTGGGGAAGAGTCAACATGGCTTTGTAAAGGGAAATCATGGCTCACCAATCTACTAGAATTCTTTGAGGGGGGCAACAAGCGTGTGAACAAGGAGGATCCAGTGGATATAGTGTACTTAGATTTTCAGAAAGCCTTTCACCAGGCCCCTCACCAAAGGCTCTTAAGCAAAGTAAGCTGTCATGGGATAAGAGGGAAGGTCCTCTCATGGACTGATAAAACCGGTTAAAAGATAGGAAACAAAGGGTAGGAATAAATGGTCTGTTTTCAGAATGAAGAGAGGTAAATAATGGTGTCCCCCAGGGATCTGTACTGACAGACTGCGAAGAGCTACAAAAGGATCTCTCAAAACTGAGTGACTGGGCAACAAAATGGCAGATTAAATTCAATGTTGATAAATGCAAAATAATGCACATTGGAAAATATAATCTCAGCTATACATATAAAATGATGGGGTCTAAATTAGCTGTCACCTCACAAGAAAGAGATCTTGAAATCATGGACAGTTCTCTGAAAACATCCACTCAATGTGCAGCGGCAGTCAAAAAATGCTAACAGAATGTGAGGAACCATTAGGAAAGAGATAGATAATAAGACAAAAAATATCATAATGCCACTATATAAATTCATGGTACGCCCACACCTTGAATACTGCATGCAGTTCTGGTTGCCTATCTCAAATAAATTATATATATATATATATATAAAGAATTGTAAAAGATACAGAGAAGGGCAACAAAAACGGTTAGGGTATGGAGCAGCTTCCAAATGAAAGAGAGAAAAAAAAGACTGGGACACTGTTCAGCTTGGAAAAGAGAGGACTAAGGGGGGAATATATTAGAGATCTATAAAATCATGAATGGTGTGGAGAAAGTGAATAGGGAAGTGTTATCTACCCCTTCACATGACACAAGAACCAGAGGTCACCTGATGAAATTAATAGGCACCATGTTTAAAACAAACAAAAGAAATACACTGTCAACCTGTGGAACTCATTGCCAAGGGATGTCATAAAGGACAAAACTATAACTGGGTTCAAAAAACAATTAGATAAGTTAATATAGGATAGGTCCATCAATGGCTATTAACCAAGGTGGTTAAGCCTCTGATTGCCAGATGCTAGTACTGGATGCCAGGGAATGGCTCACTTGATAACTGCCCTGTTCGTTTTATTTCCTCTGAATAAATGGCCACAATCAGAGGACAGTATAGTGAGCTAGATGAATCATTGGTCTGACCCAGTTTGGCTGTTCTTAAATAAGAAAAAGGTTTTATTGGCATGAGTTTAGGATGAGTGTTACCCATGAGCGAAGCTCTTCATATTATCAGAATACACAAAATATTGGAAAGTCATCTGGGAGCTTATACATTATATATATATACATATACACACACACACACACACACACACACATATATATATATACACACACACACCTCTACCTCAATATAACGCTGTCCTTGGGAGCCAAAAACTCTTACCGCGTTATAGGTGAAACCGTGTTATACTGAACTTGCTTTGATCCGCCGGAATGTGCAGCCCCCCCCGCCCGGAGCACTGCTTTACCGCATTATATCCAAATTTGTGTTATATTGGGTAGCGTTATATCGAGGTAGCAGGGTATATATAAACTCCCAAATGGTTTTCCGATATTTTGTGTATTCTGATACCTGCTTTTAAGAAACACCCCAAAATAAAATTTTAATACATTAAACTTCACCCAACCCACCCTATCACTTGTGGATTCAGGGGGAAAGGCCTCTTCTGTATTTACAAGGTTTGCTTGCAGGTGATTATTTGTAGTAAATGGTTTCATCTAGAACTTCCTGTTTTCACTCACATGTGAATGTCCCTGAACAGTATCATTTGAGGCTGAAATTTTCCGTGTTTGATCTTGGCCTAAAATTATTTTTTCTAGAGTAAAAAATGTAACTAGGTCTAGACTAGAATTTAAAGGTGTGTGATGTTAGACTGAGTTAGGTGGCTGGATTTTAGAAGGTGTAACATCACACCTTTAAATCCTCAGCTGGACAAGGTCTGTTTTTTGGGAGTTCACACTTCTATGGAAGCATAGTCCATATGTGCATTGTTGCAGCCAGTGATTGGTGCTTCTGATAGGCAGTCTGATTGTGTGGATAGGACTGAGGCAGGAGATGTGGGTTTTATTCCTGACTCTGCAACTGGAGTCACTGTGACATCTTGGGCAAGACATTTCACCTATGTGCCTCATCTGTGAAACGGGGATAATACTTGCTCTCCTTTGTAAAGCACTTTGAGATCTGTAGCTGGAAAGCAGGGCTATATGGGTTTACTAGTACAGTAGTAGTAGCAGCAGCTAGGCCGGCACACTGTGCCTATTACCTCTGGAGTAAGACTTTTACCCCTCCTTTTCCTCCTCTTTAAAAAAAAAATATAGAAAATGAAATGCATAAAACAACCACCGGTGCAAATTTTAGGTCTTATAGTAGGCACTGCACATAAGGAAATGCAAAAATAAAGTTTTGCCAACCCCTGGCAATATTAACAGCTTGTGTGTAATATTTTCTATTCGGTGTTTTTTTTTTTGTTTTTTTTTTTAACATATTCTCTAAGAAAAACAGGAGAAGAAAATTGATTTAAAATGATAAGCTCTTTGATACAGGGGCTTTTTTTGTTTGTTATTTAATTACAGTGCCTAGTAGAATAGGGCCCTGATTCCTAATTGGGCTGTCTGGAGGCTAACTCAGTACAAAGAAGATATTTCATATGAACAGTGTGCCCAAGTTAATGTTGCTATGGGAATCTTAATATTTATATTTCCTGACTCTGATTCTGAGCTGTACAACCCTACAGTTGCATTAATACAGGACTAATTTTGCATTTAACTTTGTTAATTTTTATCTGTAGGTTACATCTGAATCTATCTATATAATATATTTGTCTTTAATGAAAAGATGCCTTTCACTTACCCAGGTTCTGTAATGTCAAGGCCCTTCATTTTCAGTTGTTATTTTGTTCAGAATTTCTCAGTGTTTATTACAAAAAAATTAATATGTATGAAAATCAGTGCAAAGAAATAACTTCACTTTTTTGGGTAATAGTGAGATGAATATTACCCCTAATATTCATCTCACTATTACCCAAAAAAGTGAAGTTATTTCTTTGCACTGATTTTCATACATATTAATTGGGAGGACAGAAAAAAGCAACAAAAAGAAAAAAGTAGAAGTATTGAAAGTAAAAGCAGTTTAATGCTATGGTGTATTTTAGGAACTGCCCATTAACAGCAAGTACATATACGCATGTGTAGGTTTTTGCGTATCCTCCATTACTTTGCTTTACATTTATACTTAGACTAATTTATTAACATAAATACACCTACATCTAATGCATTGGATTTCCTTAAAATAATCAGGAATTTCATGTACACTGTACTAAAGTGGTCCAAATTTCAGGTGAATATTGGTAAAAAAATAGCTTTGGTAAAATCTGGGAAATGTTAGGTAAAAACTGAAAACAAAGGGCTTTATGTTTCATAGATGACCTTCCCTGCAGAGGTGCTGTCTGGAACTCCTTTCAGATTCCATTAGCATCTCTCCCAGCTGGAAACCAAAGGCTTTTGTAACAGAAGTGATGTACTTCTTTTGGTGAAGTGAGAGAGCCTTGGTCTGGATTGGCTGTGTCTTTCTGGCCACTGGACTGGCCTATTTAAAAACACCATGTAAATCTCCCATCCCAGCATAAGAATAACCATGCTAGATCAGGCCAAAGATCCATCTAGCCCAGTATCATGTCTTCTGACAGTGGCCAATGCCAGGTGCCCCAAAGGGAATGACCAGAACAGGTAATCATCAAGTGATCCATTCCGTCACCCATTCCCAGCTTCTGGCACACAGAGCCTAGGGACACCATCCCTGTCCATCTCAGCTAATAGCCACTGATGGATATATCCTCCATGAACTTTTCTAGTTCTTTTTTGGGACGCTGTTATAGTCTTGGCCTTCACAACATCCTTTGGCAAAGACTTCCACAGGTTGACTGTGCGTTGTGTGTAAAAATATTTCCGTTTGTTTTAAACCTGCTGCTTATTAATTTCATTTGGTGACCCCTAGTTCTTGTGGTATGAGGAATAAATAACACTTCCTCATTTACTTTCTCCACACCAGTCATGATTTTATAGACTTCCATCATATCCCCCGTTAGTCGTCTCTTTTCCAAGCTGAAAAGTCCCAGTCTTATTAATCTCTCCTCATATGGCAGCTGTTCCATACCCCGATCATTTTTGTTGCCCTTTTCTGAACCTTTTCCAATTCTAATATATCCTTTTTGAGATGGAGCAACCACATCTGCACGCAGTATTCAAGATATGGGCATACCATGGATTTATATAAAGGCAATATGATATTTTCTGTCTTATTATCTATCCCTCTCTTAATAATTCCCAACATTCTGTTCTTTTTTTGACCACCGCTGCACACTGAGTGGATGTTTTCAGAGAACGATCTACGACTTCCAAGAGTTCATATAGGAAGGCAATTTGGATTTAGACAGAGCAGTAATATACAGGGCAGGGTATCATTTGGATTTACACAGAGAAGGGGTGACACAGAGCAGGGCATAATTTAGATTTACAGAGATAGGTGGCAATATTCAGAGCAAGGAATCATTTGGATTTTACACATAGTTCCCTTGGGGGGTAATTTTTCAGTTATTTTGTAAATGCCACCAACAACAGCACAAAACTAACGTGCTTGCCAGTTAGTTCATTGCCCCATTTGATGGCATCCATGGTGCATGCTGGAAAATGCTTGTGTGTGTGACTGATCCATGCTGCACTCTACCCAAAGTGCCGCATAAGACAGAAGCGGCCTGTAAACAAAGTTGGGATGCTAGATTTTCAATCATAGTGGGACATAACAGTCAGTGCATCTCAGCTCAGATATTAATCTTTGACAAAATATACACTTTATTATACAAAAATATCCTACCGGCAATAGCAAAAACTACCTCAGTCGAGGTCCAAGCTGTCCTTGGACAAGTAACTTTAAACCCCCCGCCCCCACACACACACTAACCCAGGTTTACCCAGGAAGGGGTCATTAGCCTGAGTTTATTAGAATGGGGTGAATTGTAGGTTCCTTTTGGGGCTGTAATTGTAATCTATATTGGGGTAAAGAAATTTGGAAGTGGATGCAACTGACATTTACTCAGGTGGATGAGTGGTAACTTTTCTGATCTATGGGTATATAATACAGGGCAACTATCTGAGAAGTCTATTTTAGGTACTTATCTGGTAGGGTGACCAGATGTCCCAATTTTATAGGGACAATCCTGATATTCGGGGCTTTTTCTTATATAGGCGCCTATTACCCCCACACACACAGTCCCAATTTTTCATACTTGCTGTCTGGGCACCCTGTTATCTGGCCCCCCCATCACCCTGTGAGGTAGGGAAGTGCTATTACCCCAATTTTACAGATGAGAATTGAAGCACAGAGAGGCTAAGTGACTCACCCATGGTCACCCAGGGAGTCTGTGATGGAGCTGAGAACTGAACTTGGGTCTCCAAATCCTAAAATAACACCTTTTCTTTTCATGCAAAGGGTAGGGGAACTCCAAGAGAGAGAAAACAGGTTTTATGCAGGGAAGGCACTATAATCCAGTTGGGGGAAGAATTGAATTCAGGGAAATGGGGATTCCAAGACCAGGAAACAGGACTTGCACAAGTGAACATTGTTTCAGAGTGGGAGCCATGTTAGTCTGTATCAGCAAAAACAACAAGGAGTCCTTGTGGCACCTTAGAGACTAACAAATAATCCAAGAGGGGAGAAGGGGTGGTGAAGAGTGGCGGTACACCAGGGAACATGGCATACAATCCAGGGATGGAGGCAACAGGAGTGGAAATATAGATGTGCTGGCTAGCGAATAGGGATGTAAAGCCAGGGAAATTAATTAATTAGGGATCACAAGTGGGGTTATAGTGGCAAAGTCAGACTCAAAAGATAGTAAGGGTCCACACCAGAATAAAGGGGGATAGGGGAAAGGAGGGTTGCACATGGGTGACGGAATTCAATACAAGGAAGGAGGGCTGCAGGGTGGAGAGAATCAGCAGGAGAATCATTCTGAATAGGGGTTCACACACAGGATACAATGAGCAGGGAGAGGTCATATATGGGGAAAAGAGTCTCTGTGGGGGAAGGGAGTCACGCATGAGGGGAGGGAACCAGGGGTCTCCAGATCACACACAAAGAAAGGGCTTCTATGGGAGACCAGATCTCGGGGGAGGCAGGGGTGTTGAGAGGAGTCTCTGTGGTGGAGGAATCTATGGAGGCGGGGATACTGAAAGGGGAGGGGACGTAGGGGCAAAGGTCTGTGTGGTCTCTTTAGGAAGAGGGGCAGTTTGGCAGAGGACTTTGTGGGTGTTATGGGGTGTCTCTTTAGGGGGTGGGCTCTATGGGAGTGGGGATGTCTCCCTGTTTGGGGAAGGGTGTGTAGGTGCTGAAGAGGTCCCTGTGTAGGGAGGGGCAGGGTGGAGGTACTAGGGAAGAGGCATCTGTGAATGCTGGGGTTGTCTGTAGGGGAGAAGCACTGTGGTGGATGGGGTGCTGAAGGGAGAGGAGACTTTGGGTGCTGTGGAGTGTCTCCATAGGGGGAGGATCAGTATACAGGAAGGGTCTGTGGGTGCTGAGGAATGTCTCTCTGTAGGTGGAGGGGCAGTGTGGGGCAAGGGTGGTGGGGAGAGGGGTCTCTGTGCGGGGGGTGCCAACAGGGGGAGAAGCAGTGTGGAGGCAGGGGTCTCTGGGGCAGGAGGACCAGTGTAAGGCGGGATATGTCTCTGTGGGAAGAGGAACAAGCTTGGGGCAGGGGTGCTGAGAAGGTGTCTGTATGGGGTGGGACTGTGTGGGGTTGAGGAGGGGCAGTGGGGACACGGGCTCTGTGCAGGTGGGGCGCTGGAGAAAGGGGGCAGTGAGGGGGTTGAGGGGTCTGAGGGGAGGGGCAGTGTGGGGGTTGAGGGGGCAGCGGGCACTGACGGAGGAAGGGGTGCTGAGAAGGTGTGTGTATGGGGAGGAGCAGTGGGGGGGCTGAGGGGTCTGAGGGGGAGAGCAGTGAGGGGTCTGAGGGGAGAGCAATGGGAGGGGCAGTGTGGGGTTGAGGGGAGGGGCAGTGGGGACATGGCACTGACGGAGGAAGGGGTGCTGAGAGGGTGTGTGTAGGAGGGGGCAGTGTGGGGGTTGAGGGGAGGGGCAGCGTGACGGAGGAAGGGGTGCTGAGAGGGTGTCTGTATGGGGAGGGGCAGCGGGGTTGAGGGTCTGAGAGGAAGGGGCAGTGTGGGGGTTGAGGAGAGGGTCAGGGGGGGACACGGGCTCTGTGCAGGTGGGGGCACTGGAGGAAGGGGGCAGTGCGGGGGTTGAGGGATCTGGGCGGGGAGTGGCAGTGTGGGGGTTGAGGGGAGGGGCAGCGTGACGGAGGAAGGAGTGCTGAGAGGGTGTGTATATGGGGAGGAGCAGTGCGGGGGTTGAGGGGTCTGAGGAGGGCAGTGGGGACACGGGCTCTGTGCAGGTGGGGTGCTGGAGAAAGGGGGCAGTGAGGGGTTGAGGGGTCTGGGGAGGGGCAGCGCGGGGTTGAGGATCTGAGGAAGGGCAGTGGGGACACGGGCTCTGTGCAGGTGGGGCGCTGGAGAAAGGGGGCAGTGAGGGGTTGAGGGGTCTGGGGAGGGGCAGCACGGGGGTTGAGGGGTCTGAGGGGAGGGGCAGTGGGGGACACGGGCTCTGTGCAGGTGGGGTGCTGGAGAAAGGGGGCAGTGAGGGGGTTGAGGGGTCTGGGGAGGGGCATGGGGGTTGAGGATCTGAGGGGTGGGGCAGTGGGGACACGGGCTCTGTGCAGGTGGGGCGCTGGAGAAAGGGGGCAGTGAGGGGGGTTGAGGGGTCTGGGGGGAGGGGCAGCGCGGGGGTTGAGGGCTCTGAGGGGTGCGGCAGTGGGGGACACGGGCTCTGTGCAGGTGGGGGTGCTGGAGAAAGGGGGCAGTGAGGGGTTGAGGGGTCTGGGGAGGGGCAGCGGGGGTTGAGGGGTCTGAGGGAGGGGCAGTGGGGACACGGGCTCTGTGCAGGTGGGGCGCTGGAGAAGGGGGCAGTGAGGGGGTTGAGGGGTCTGGGGAGGGGCAGCGGGGGTTGAGGGGTCTGAGGAGGGGCAGTGGGGACACGGGCTCTGTGCAGGTGGGGGGTTGAGGGTCTGAGGGGAGGGGCAGTGGGGGACACGGGCTCTGTGCAGGTGGGGGTGCTGGAGGAAGGGGGCAGTGGGGGGTTGAGGGGTCTGAGGGGAGGGGCAGTGGGGGACACGGGCTCTGTGCAGGTGGGGGCGCTGGAGGAAGGGGGCAGTGAGGGGTTGAGGGGTCTGGGGAGGGGCAGCGCGGGGTTGAGGGGTCTGAGGAGGGGCAGTGGGGGACACGGGCTCTGTGCAGGTGGGGGTGCTGGAGAAGGGGGCAGTGGGGGTTGAGGGGTCTGAGGGGAGAACAGTGGGGGTTGAGGGGTCGGGGCAGTGGGGGTGCTGGATACTGCGCGCTACGGGGGAGGGCCGGTGAGAGGGGAGAGATCGGTGGGGGGGGGATGAGGCTGTCCAGGAGCGCAGAGGGGGGAGGGGTCGGTCTCTCTCTCTCTCTCTCCGGGCCAGTGTCCGATGCCGGGGGCGGCTAGGCCCGGAGCGAGGCCCGGCCTCCCCGAGGCGCTTTTCCCCGGCTCCCCGCGCTGCCCATGGAGATGGGCCCGGCCCAGCCCGCACTCACCCGCACCGCACAGTCGCTCCCTCCGCCTGCGCCCGGCCCGGCCCGGCCCGGCTCCCTGTGTGAGAGGCGCGTCCAGGCAGCAGGGAGGAAGCGCGCGCTCCCGAGCCCATTCGGGCGCGCGCTCCGCTCGCCGGTTGGTCCCAAGGCGCGCGCTCCGCCCACTCCTCCCCCCCACCGAGCGGCCGTCGCCGGGTCGCGCGCCCGTCCGAATACTGCCAGTAGCTGATTGGCGGAAGGGAGAGCGAGAGAAGGAAGAGCTGTTGCACATGCCCAGAGAAGTGGACAACCACGTCATCGCTCTGCGCGTGCGCCAGAGCCTCGCAATCAGGGAGGAGGGGTAGGGGGGCAGAGGAGCGGACCACTGAGCGATGGGATGTTCAGCGCGTGCTCGGGACCCACTCGGTTCCAGAGGCCAGATTCGTACCCGCCATGCTGATTGACAAATTCCCTGTCCAATCAGTGCTCATCCCCGCCTAGCGTGATAAAACGTGCACTGCCAGTGGCTGATCCGGGAGATCGCCTTAAAGAACTCGCCCCTCTGGTTAGATTGATTATTGGGGGAGGGGCTCTATTTAAAGCAATTAAAAAACCAGCAGAGGGGATTGATCCCCCCGCCAACCCAGTGAAACCATGGGCTAGCCCATCCCAGTGTCTAGGGGGGTGACCCCCAACCCAGTGACTCCATGGTACAGTTCACCCCCAGCCTGTGCAACACACCCCATCCCAATGAGTCCATGGTCCAGCCCCACCACCGTCCCATTGTCAGTGGGTGTGACCCCCCACCCCCGTCCCAGTGACACCATGATAGAGCCACACAGAGTCCGGTGGCACCTTATAGACTAACAGACGTATTGGAGCATGAGCTTCCGTGGGTGAATACGCACTTCGTCGGATGCATGATAGAGCCCAGCATCTAGGTTATCTCCTTGCTCCCACCTTATACTCCAAGCAGGATGCCAAACAGCTCAGGTGAGCTGTAAAGAAAAATGAGGAGGAAGGAATAGCTCACTATTCTCTGCAAACACCTGCATGTTGTTAAGAGACAACGGCATGACAAGACAAAACCAGAACACCCCAGAGATCAAAAGGACTACAGCAATTTAAAAAGGAACTCTCTCTCAAGAGGGGAAGTTGCTCCAGGCAATCAGGCTCTGTTTGCCAGAAGCTGCGAATGGGCCACAGGGGATGGATCACTTGATGATTACCTGTTCTGTTCATTCCCTTGGGGCACCTGGCATTGGCCACTGTTGGAAGACAGGCTGTTGGGCTAGATGGACCTTTATTCTGCCCCAACATGGCATTCTTATGAAGACTAATATGCAGGGCCCCTGCTGGGGCATATGAAGTTAGATGAGGTAATGATCAGGGGATAGGAGACATGCATATAGCAGAGACAGTCTCTGCACTAAAGCAGTCACAGTTTAAATGGACAAGAGACAAAGGGAGGATCATTATTCTCTTTTTACAGAGGGTAACTGAGGCCCAGAGATGCTAAATGACTTGCCTGAGGTCATACAGGTGACCTGCAGCAGAGCCAGGAATTGAACCAGATGTCCTGAGTCATAGCACAGGTAAGGCCAGCCTCCCTCACTAATGCTGGTGTTCTACCACCTGAGCTGGGTGAGCTCCAACTATCATGCAAGGGGCTGGAACAAGGAAAACACCTGATTGACTGACATTCCACCCCACAGGCTTATGGGACACAAAATGCTCCTCTAGCCTTGGTTTGTCTTCACAGCATCATGCATATCCCAGCCATGAGGTCCTCTTGTAACAGTTGCATGGCATGTCCTGTTTTATTCCCCACCCCCCACTGGCTCCCAGGCCCAAAGCACTTCCAGAAAGTTAAAGGGACTGGTGATCACAGGAGGGGAGATGCAGAATTTGCACCTCTGAGGCAGTAGTTCTGATGCAATCCCAGGACACATGAGGTTTTCACACCTCTGGCAACTGGGATGTGCATCTGCTTAAGCAACTGGTCCTGACCTGTGAAGAAAGTTTTGATCCTTAGAACAAGTGAAAGCTTGAGTGTGTGTGCATGCCATTAACTCAGATCACAGTGCACGACTTAAACTCGGAAATTTAGGTATGTCCCTTCCCCATTAATTCACTCTTTGGTAACTAAATCATATAGTCAGTGGAGCATTACTGCTTTGACACAGGAAGTCACTATATGGGTTTAATCAACAATGCCACCTCCTGGCTAGAGAGGTCAGGACAACCCAAATTCCCCAACCAAAAATTCACAAACTTTTCCTCCTGTGTGCTTAAAATCCCACAATCCTTTCCTCTCTCTCTCCTGCTATGCAGTCTCCAGCATTACATTCTTCCTCCCTGCCTTCTGTATTTGCAAACTTGTTTCTCCCCTCTCTTACCCTGAAGTTCCACCAACTAGCAGCAGTTCCTTGGCATGGTCTTCCCTTCCAGTGGCAAATTCCTTGCTTCATACCCAGTAAAAACAACTGTCTACTTTTATTGCAGTAGCAGCCAGTCATAGATGAGGGGCTAGGTGCTGTATAAACACAGAACAAGTCTACCACTCTAACTATCAGCTGAGTACAACTGACAGGAAGGGTGGGGAAACAAGGAAATGATCACAAAGAGCAGTCACGGGATGCCAGCTACGGGTGCTGTATGCATTACAGCAGAGGCGAGCTTTAAGGAGGGAGTTGAAGGAGAAATGCTCAAGATGTTTATAGGGAGCTCATTCGATGGTTAAGGGGAAGTGTGAAGTTATTGGTTGGAATATTGGAGAAATTGGTGATCCAAGCTGGCAACAATGTGGAGCAGACATCTCCATAGCACAGGAGAGGTGAAGGGCCTAGAAAATGAAATTGTTGGTTCTTAGCCTGGCTCCTGTGATGATCCACTGTGCTGAAGTGCCCCAGCATACTTCATATGGCCCTGTTCCAATCTGTCCAGTTTCTCTGTGGGCATCACATTGAAATTCCCCTTTCCAAGCCCCAGCAGTGCCTCCTGTGTGCGTGCCCTGCAGATCCCTCTCTCACACTGCAGTAGGTTACTCAAAATTCATCCACTGTCACCAGAGACCAGCAAAATACCAAGAAGTTTATTAAAATTACAAAAATATAAAACAATATTGATCCTCTCCTACAAAAGGAGACCCATAAAGCACTGGCTGTGTAAAAGGGACAATGGGTCCAGATTTCAGTCACTGAAATCTAAGGAGGAGAAGGGAACCTAGAGAAGGATGTAGACAGTGAACCATTTACAGTTACATTTAATCCCACATTCCCTCCCTGCTTCTGTCTACAAATTAATCCGCAAACCTCACCTGACCCACTTTGGTTTCTCCCAATGGTTTGATCTGGACAGCAGCCTCTACCCCTTCCCACACTGGTTTCAAATGATTCAGTCTGTGTGGCAGTCTCCACCCCCTTCAATTGGTAAAAGGGCTGTCCACAACAGAGACACAATAGTCCTGGTGGACTCCACCTCTTCTGTTCCAGTGCAGTCCCTACTTAAGGTCCATGAAGCGGATGTCCATGATCAGCAGGAAGTTCTTGGGCAGTGGGCGAGGTGCTGGTGACAGCACTGTGAAGACCTGGCGATCTACGTCCACCCCAGTGACGACGATGAAGCCAGCCACGCTAGTCTCGGAGATGTTCTCCTCACTGCCATCAGCAGTGCTGACGCTCAGCAGATGGTGCACCATGTCACGGCCCGGCGTCACTGGCACAAGCTTGAGCTGGTTGTCCTCCTGCGACATGCCCAGGGGCAGGCATGAGTCAGGGATGGTGGGAGCCCCCACCTTGTAGATCTTGACATCGGAGAATTTGACATCGAAGGCGTGGGGGTAGAAGCAGCCACGGAAGCCGTAAAAGTACTCACGGATGCGGTCATCCCGGCACTCCCGCCGGAAGTCCTTGGAGCGCTCTACCACCCCACCCGATTTGGGGAGCAGCACTGTGCGCACAAAATGGGGCAGGTCCCGCTTCAGCTCATTGTATAGGCGCTCCTGGTCCAGCACTACCACCACATCCACCTCAAAGGCTGAGGCGGCATGCACCAGGGCGTGGTACCCTGAGCCCTTCACCCAGCCGCACGTGTTGATAACGCAGCCACTGACTGAAGCCCGGCGGTTCACTTCGCAGCGCTGGTTAAAGACGTCAGCCAAGCGAGATGTGATCTGCAGAGAGGAAGCAGCATGGCTAATTGGAACTCAAGGAAAACACACGATAACTGTACTATCTGAAATGGCTCCACCTATGGTCTTTCCCTTTCTCAAGGTGCGGCTTATATCCTTTGCAGGCTGCCACTAGGTGGTGGCCTGATCACATAAATTGCCCTTGAGCAGCCCTGATACTGACATTTTACTCAGTGGAGGAGAAATGGAAATGCAAATCTTCCTGTCCAAGCATCTCACTTTAGATACCCTGGCATGACAAATTAAGCATGGCAGAGCACAGCTTCATAAGAGAGATACACTCCATCAGGAAACTGTGTCTTGTCCTTTACCCATGAGGCAGGGGATACAAATAACTATATTTTGTATGGTTACTTGGACAATTATTAAGCACCAGTGTATTTATTTGCTTCTAGAAGGCTAATCAGATTGGATATTTAACACCCTACCTATTGAATGGTTATTAAAGTAAATGGTTATTTCTTCTGGACCTCTACATTTGAGGTCTCAGAGGAGAGATTTGCTTATTGTTGTGCTGGAGATACTATACAGAGATTCAGAAAAACAATGTAGGTTTGTATCTACAATGAAATATAGCAAGTGACAGTTATTGCTGCTTTAGAGAGACAATATCAGCATCATCCCTAATGAACAGGACTGTGTGAAATGCTAAACTCTGCTCTTTTAACATAGAAGTTGCCAAATAATCAAATAAACAGAATATCCTTTTTATTCCTGTTTTTTCCCCATCTTAAGTCTTTTCAAGCTATATTTTTAATAAAGGTTTATCTCAATCAAGATAATAAGCTACCTGCAAGGATGTGTAATTAAGAATATTCTGTCTTTGGACAGTATTTACATCTTGGGTTAATAAATGTCAGTGTTCATCTCAAACCATGCAAATGTTTTAATAAAATATATGGAGCTATATCTATCTCATCAAGCTGGAAGGGACCCTGAAAGGTCATTTAGTCCAGCCCCCTGCCTTCACTAGGAGGACCAAGTACTGATTTTGCCCCAGATCTCTAAGTGGCCCCCTCAATGACTGAACTTACAACCCTGGGTTTAGCAGGCCAATGCTCAAACCACTGAGCTATCTCTCCCCCGACCCTGTCCCTATTCTGCAGATAAGGAAGTGACTTAAGAACAGCCATACTGGGTCAGACCAATGGTCCATCTAGCCCAGTATCCTGTCTTCTAATAGTGGTCAGTGCCAGATGCTTCAGAAGGAATGAAAAGAACAGGGCAATTATCAAGCAATCCATCTCGTTGTCCAGTCCCAGATTCTGGCAATCAGAGGCTTAGGGACACCCTGAACATAGGATTGCAGCCCTGAACATCTTGGCTAATAGCCATTGATGGACCTAACCTCCATGAACGTATCTAATTATTTTTTGAACCCAGGTATATTTTTGGCTTTCACAATGTCCTCTGTCAAAGAGTTCCACAGGTTAACTGTGCACTGTGTGAAGAAATACTTCCTTATTTTGTTTTAAACCTGCTGTTTATCAATTTCATTTGGTGACCCTGGGTTCTTGTGTTATCTGAAAGTGTATTAACTTGCCAAGGTCACACAGGAAGTCAGCGGCAGAGTTGGCCTGAGAGCCGTGACTTCCAGTCCATGATGCAAGCTTGTTTCCTTCCAAGGTAGCGCAAAACAGATTAAAGAGTACTGATAATAAGAGAAGATAAAGAGGAAGCAACAAGTCAAACGCCCTTCTTCTCATTTCATCCAGACTAGATGATGAAAATACAGCTGAGCAGGGCCAGAGATGATCGTGGGGTGGGGCGACAAGGGAATATTACCCCTTTACTGCCAGTAATTCCTTTTTCTTTGGCCCAGTCCCTCACCTATCTATTCATGTGAGTTCAGGGCTAAGAAAAGGTCTCAGCATGGGGCAGTCTCTGCCTTTCCCCACCAACAAGTGTGCATATGTGAATTCACATTGCTGGATTGGTCTAGCCCAGGGAGGATGGAGATGCCTGAACCATCCCCTGGTGTGAGGGCGGTGTGCACATTGGCATTCTCCTTCCAAAATACTCTGGACTGTGGAGAAGGTGCCCACCTACCCTTTTCTCCAGTAGGACCACGGTACATGTACATATCAGCATCTCATCTCCAAAGGGCACTGTTCCATGTACAGCCTGCTTTACTCCTCCCTCCCTCAGAACCAGATGTTTTGGTCATTAAAGGTTGCTATGTCTCCAGAAACATTTGTGTGTGTGTGGGAAAGAGCCCTGGCTGCCTTGAATTTCACCCCCCAGATCTGCCACTGCTCACCTTGTTATAGAGTTTGATGTTGGTGCCTGGAGTGGTGGAGCCAAAGTGATAGACAAGGGGGGCCTGGACAGAGAAGCCCTCCTCTACATCAGCAGGCCGCTCGATATACAGTGCCCCCATGGTGCCAGGGATGGAGACCGAGCCTTGGCCCACGTCCAGCTCCACGAAGGTGGGTCGGCGCCCTAGCCGCACAGCGTAGTTCAGCAGCAGCCGGCACACTGTCGACTTACCCACATCCGTGGGCCCCACCACCATGACCCGGGGCCCCCGCTCATCCTCGCGCTCTGCTTGCCGCCGCATCTGCTCCAGGGCTGTGTGGGTGTTGAGGTAGAGCAGCATGGGTGTGTCCTTCGATATGTAAGCCACTTCAGTGCGGCCACTCAGCTGCACTGTGCAGCCATGCCACGTGAACACGGCCACCTTGGCACCAGCATCGAAAGTGAACTTCTTGTTACGGGTCAGCTCGGTGCCGAAGATCTCTGCCATGCCTGCCAGCAGCTCCAGCTGGACAGTCTGCGAGGCCTCCACCTCAAAGCGAAGCTCCGTCTCCCGCTCCAGCTCAAACTTTGCCACCTGCTTCTTCTCATCCCCAGCCTCCTCTGCCATCTCTATCCCGTGTCTGTTTCAGGCCTATACAAGGAATGAGGTCACATCACAGGGAGTATAATGCTCTTCCATCACACCCGCCCGAATTCCACTCTACTCAATCCCACTCTCTGGTCCCCTATCTGGAGCTGGTAGAGGGCTCCGTTCCCTGCGATGCTCTACAGTGTCACACAGACCCAGGCGTTATTATATACGGATGTGAGGAGGGTTCCCACTCCCCACACTGCGATGCAATTGGTTATTCTGGAACTCCACTGATTAAACGATATTCCTCACCACGCGCAGAGAGCACCACACACCAACGAGCACCAAGGCTATCGGGCACTGGGCCACGGAGACGATGGCCATGGAAACGGTTGGACCAGAGAAGGGATGTCGCTGCTTCACCCCCTAGACGCTGCCCCAGGCAAGACAGCTTTAGTCACTGCAGCTTCATATGGGAAAACAAACCACTGGGTGGGTGCATGGGAGTCACTACAGCGTCACTCATACAAATGGCAGCGGCAGCACCCCCCTATGGCAGCACTGCCCCCCCCCCGCTGTGGCCAGGCTCCTCACCCGCAAGGAAAGATGGCGATACCCCCCCTCACACCCCGACAATGGCGGCAACCCCCCCCCGGTACCTAGGGCTCCCACCGGGAATGGCGGCGCCACCCCTCCCCTTCAAGCGGCGGGGCGCAACACGCGGCCCCTCAGGGTAACCCACTGGCGGGCCGCGGCTCTCAGTAGCCGGAGTTCGCCCTTCCCGGCCCATGGAGGCGGCGGCCAGCACGTCCCTGCAACCCGCGCTGCTCCCCGCGGGCCGGGACCGGCGAACCGCGGCCACTGGGCGCTGCGGGCGGCGCGTTGCCCCCCACGGCCGTAAAGGCAGCAAAGGGCGTTACTGGGTGTCGCCATGGCAACAGCCGGTGCTAGGGAACGGGCCGCAGAGGGGCCAAACCCAGCCGGGCCCCACAAGAGTCACTCACCTGCTGCCGCCGCCACCACCAGGCGATAAACCAACCAACCAGGAGACCTGAGGCTACGCGCACATCCGGCCCCGGGGCCGGAAGTGCGTAAAGGCATAGTGCCTGACGGGAGAATTGGCCGGCCCCGGAAGTGCAGGGAGAGAGGCGCGTTGCCTGCTGGGGGATGTAGTTCTCCTGTATAGGCCGAACCCGGAAGTAGAGAGTTGGAATGGCGGATGAGCGCAGGGCCTGACGGGAGTTGTAGTTCCCAAATATCAGGCCAAACTATGCTGCAGAGAACGGCCCTGATCTGGAACTGGGGTCCGGCTGCAGCCCAGTGGGCAGGTCCGCGGCAGGGCCACACGGCTGCCCAGCTATGCGGTGCACAGCACCAAGAGTGACATTGTATGCAAATCGTTTAAGGGTTGAATTGCATATATGCAAATAACGCGCACATGGATGTAAACTTCAGCCCATGGTGACACCCCCTTGTCTGAACAATAATGGGGCCGGGACATGGAGCCACACAAAACTTAGCAGCAGCGAGGCTGGGGCGGTGTTGCATGAGGGTGTCTATGGGGAGCGGGTGGCTGGATTGCTCAGTGGGTTCTGGATGCATCTAAGTCAGTGGGTGCCAGGTGGATGAGGTATTTGGGTGCAGCCTAAGTTGGGTAGGTGCTGAAAGATCTAGGAGTGCTGAGGTAGCTGGGCAGATGGCGACGGGGGCAGGGGACCTCTCTCAGGGTCCAGGCTCTGGCTTGGGCCTTCCTGGCCGGGGTCTAGTTGGGGTGTCTCTTTTGGAGGCTAGGCTTTGGGGAGGAGAGAGGGTCTCTGTGGGGCAGGGTTCTGGCTTGGGCAGCCTGGGGGTAGTGCTGAGTCTCCCCCCACCCATCTCTCCCTGCTACCTGGGCCAGCTGCCTGAAGACTTTTGCCAGTGGAGCCTCTCAGAAGGTGCATGACATTCAGGGTGGGCTGGCACAGGGGGCTGCCTGACGCTGGAGTGTCACGCAAGATGCCGGATACCTGGTGATCATGAGTCAATGTTGCTATTTGGTAGCAATTGGGAAGGCCACTACTTGAAGTGTCATAGATCAGGGCTCCCTTGACTTGTGATTGGTCACAGATCCAGTCAGTGTTTGTGGGGAGCAAAAACAGAGTCAGTGTTTGGGGATATTGCAAATTCAGCTATCAGTGTTGGAGCTGTCACACAACAGTGTGACAGTGTTTGGGGGAGTGGCATGCCATGTGAGTGCCAGTGTTTGGGGCAGTGAGATAAGGGGGTACCAATGTTTGGGGAGTAGTATGCAATGTGGGTGCAAATGTTTGGGTCACTGAGATTAGGGGGAGCCAGTGTTTGGGGGAGTGGCATGTCATGTGGGTGCCAGTGTTTGAGGGAGTGAGATCAGGAGGTGCCAGTGTTTGTGGGAGCAGCATGCCATGTTGGTGCCAATGTTTGGGGGAGGGAGATTGGGGGTGCTCATGTTTGGGGGAGCAGCATGCTGTGTGGTGCCAATGTTTGGGGCAGTCAGATCAGGGGGTGCCAGTGTTTAGGGGAGTGGCATGCTGTGTGGGTGCCAGTGTTTTGGACAGTGAAATCAGGGGTGCCAGAGTTTGGGGCTGTGAGATCAGGGGATGCCAGTGTTTAGGGGAGTGGCATGCTGTGTAGGTGCCAGTGTTTTGGGCAGTGAGGTCGGGAGTGCCAGAGTTTGGGGGAGTGAGATCGGGCGTGCCAGCGTTTAGGGGAGTGGCATGCCGTGTGGGTGCCAGGATTTGGGACAGTGAGATCAGGGGGACAGGGCCTGGGGCTGTCTCATATTTGACAGGTTTGGGGCTCTTAGTGCGCTGGGTATCTCCAGCCAGGTAGATCGCAGTTGCTCTGCAGCGGGGAGCCCTGGCCTGGGGTCTGGGGGGCGCAGGCAGATTTGCAGCCCGTGATCCCGAGCTGTCTCTCGCTCCCCTCTCCCTGCGTCAGAGGCGCAATACATGATTTATTACCTGTGCGCGCCCCGCGCGTCCCGGGGTACTGCTGGCCCTGCGCCTCCCCCCGCCGCTCCACCCCTGCCCCATGTCCACCCCCTCCAATCACTGCGCCCCCCACCCCCGCAGCCCAGCCCCAGTGGCCCCGGCCCCCTCCCTCCCCGCGCCTCCCAGCCCCTTTCTGACGTAGCGGGAGGTGGGGGGGGGATGACTCAATGTTATGATGCGGTGCCACAACACACAGCCACATTCGGCTCCAGCCCGAGCCCCAGGGCCCCATTCGCCCCCCAGCCGCGGCCCCCCGGCCCCCTGAGCCGGCCCTCTGCGCCCCGCACAGCCCCAGGGCGATCCCCCTCCGCCGGAGGAGCGGCCGCGGGACGGACGGACGGGGCTCTCGGGACGAGATTTCAAGGTGAGGGGCGGCGGGGGAGGGGGGGGGCTGAGAGCCAAGGGCTGCGCGGAGAAACTTTGTCCTCCCGCCGCAGCTGGCCCCGCAAACGGAGCCTGGGTCTCTCCCCTCCCCTGCATCATCCATCAATCCAGCCCGTGAGGAGAGAGCCCAGCCCCGCACCATCCCCTCCCATCCCACTTGCAACTTTCCCACGCCAGATCCTCCTCCATTTCCCTTCTCTGCGGGGAGCTCAACCTTGGGAACCCCCCCCCGCCCCGCCCCCAGATGTCACTTTCTGCCTCACGCCCCCCTCTGGTCCCTTAGGTTATTCCCTGGATGAGAAAGAGGGGACCGACCTTGTGGGGTTCTGGCACTGGGCTGCCCCGGTTTGTGAGCCCATTGTCCACTAGCGAGGGGGGAGCGTGACACGCGTGCAGCGAGTTGGGGGCTGTCTCAGTCAGCTGGGTCAGGCTGGTGCCAAACTCAGGCGTGGATTTTTTAGAAGGCAGTTCCAGGCTGTGACCAGCATGGGGCACTGTCTCTGGGCTGGGGGTTGGGAGCTGGGGAGACTGGGGGCTCAGTGGTGGGAAAGGGTCTGTCCCAGCAGGGGGCGCTCTCATCAGGGCAGTGACAGAAGCATGGGGAGAAGAGACCCCATGACGAGGACCATCCCTTTGTCCCAGCAGGGGGTGCTGTCCCCAGCGCAGGGGCGTAGGTTGGCCAGCCAGAGAATTAGCTCACCAGGACTGTGCATTTCCTTTCTAGCTCTAGCGGGGGATGCTTCCTGGGTTGGGGGGCAGCGCACGGGGGAGAAGAGAGCTGGGGACCCTTTCCCCTTCCCTACCAGAGGGCGCTCTTCCCAGTGTCCCAGGCGGAGGGAGCCAGAGTGGGCGTGGGCCATAGGGGCGGCCCCCCGATTCATTGCCCTCCTCTCTCTCGTTCTCTGCAGGTGACTCCCCTTTCGGCCTGGTTCTCATCTGGGGGGGCCCCGGCTGTGCAGCCCCCCCAAACTCTTCCCACCCTGAAACACGGCTCTAGCCAACCTGCTTCGCTGCTTCACCTGCGACCGACTGTGTGGGGGGTGCACAGCGCCCGCCCCCCCGCCCCGCCAGGGTATCGCCCTCCAGCCTGTCATGCCCAGCTGTGAGCCAGGGCCGCCCGCCGCCTGCCTGCCCACCAAGACCTTCCGCAGCTACCTTCCGCACTGCCACCGCACCTACAGCTGTGTGCACTGCCAGGCCCACCTGGCCAAGCACGATGAGCTCATCTCCAAGGTACAGCCGCTCCAGCCTGCCAGGGGCCTGCACTAGCCACCAGGCTGCCCACTGGCCCTGCGCCCTGCCACTGGGAGCTTCTGCAGGGCCGTGCCCTGCCGGTGCCCAGCTGAGGACCCCACCACTGTGAGCTTCCTCACCGCCATGCCTTGCCACTGCCCATCTTGCCCATGGCAATGCCCTGTCGGTGCCCAGCCAGGCCCTGGGTGCTGTGAGCTTCCCCACAGCAGTGATTGAAGGTGGATGGTGGGGACCAGGGTTGTTTCAGGGTGGGAGGGGGGTAGGGTATAATTCCTGTCCTTTGTCTCTGCAGTCTTTCCAGGGGAGCCATGGCCGAGCCTACCTGTTCAATTCTGTGTGAGTGCCCCTCCGTGATCCATCACTCCATCAGTTACAAGCGGGGGAGAGTACGGGTGGGGGTGGAGAGCTTGCAGCCAGTCAGAAGGGAGCAGGCAGCAGCTAGAGCCATATTACCAGTTGTTATCGTTGATAGGTGTATTACGGTAGTGCCTTGGTCACCCAGCTGTGGAGCAGGACCCTGTTGTGCTAGGTGCTGTACAGACCCAGAACAGAGATGGTCCCTGCTCCAAAGAGCTAATAATTTAGGCCATCTCTGTTCTGCATGACCCAAAAGAGGGTGACTGTTGGCATCTGGACTCAGAGGTGGAGTCTCTGGAATGGGGTCTCGAGGTGGTGAGTCCTGGGATAGAATCACAGCCATTGTCATGGTGATGTATAACCTTGCCCCAATGTGCCTCACTCTCTGGGCTCCATTAGAGCACACCGCAGCCCATGTCTCAGCACCATTCCCCAGCAGACAATTGCCTGCTCGAGCTGGCAGTAACTTGTCAGGCCCCATCTCCAAAACATCTTGCGCTGGGGTCTTCCTCCCCAAAGATGTCTCATATGGGTTGGCTCGTCTCCAAGCCCAGGGTTCTCCCTGTCAGTCTGCTCCAGGGTGATCCCAGCGAGGAGCTGGGATTGCAATGGGGAGGGGATGAAAATCCACCCCAGCCACATCACTGTCAACTCTGGCAGGGGGTCACAACCTCTACCACTCAGCCAATGGGCCATCCCATTGCCAACAGCAATGGCTATTGACATAGAAGTATCTAGGAACGTTCTCCCTTGTCTGGTCCATGGCTTATGGGTGGCCATGGCCAATGCCCAGACATGACCGAGCAATCGTGAGTAGGAGCAGAGATGCTTTTGTACCCCTGTATGTGGCTCTGGTGCAACTGCTGCTGGAATCCTGTGTCTACTACTGGTGCTCACCCTTCAAGAAGGATGTTGATACATTGGAGAGGGGTCTGGGAAGAGCCATGAGAATGATGAAGGGATTGGAAAACCTGCTTTATAGTGATAGACTCCAGGAGCTTAATCTATTTAGCTTAGTAAAGAGCAGGTTAAGGGGTGACTTGATCACAGTCTAGAAGTACCTACCTGGGGTCCAGAAATGTGAGAGTAGAGGGCTCTTTGGGCTAGCAGACAAAGGTATAACAGTGTCCAATGGCTACAAGTTGAAGCTAGACACATTCAGGCTGGAAATAAGGTGCACATATTTAACAGTGCGGGTAATTAACCAGTGGAGCAATTTACCAAGGGTCCTGGTGGATTCTCCATCCCTGGCCATTTTAAAATCAGGATTGGCTGTTTTTCTAAGAAATCTGCTCTGCGTCGAACAGGAATTAGTTCAGGGAAGTTCTCTGGTGTAGGTTATACAGGAGGTCAGAGCAGATGCTCACAACAGTGCCTTCTGGCCTTGGAATCTGTGAACGACATGGCAGAGAGAAGGCAGAGCTGGACAGACTGTGCCCTAAGGATTTAGGGTTCCCGGGGCCGTGGTTTGGGCGCTGTCTGAGGCTGTGGGTGGCGTGGCATGGTGGCTCCTTGCTGCCTTGGCTCAGTAGCGTAGCTGCATGGTTCTCACTGCTATGAGTTTGTCTGCTTTGCATTAGAGACTGGTCAGGCTGGGACTAGTTTTCTCTGTTCTGTGGGAACAACAGAAATGCCCTCTTTGCTGGCTGGTTCTCATGCAGCTTTGCTTAATGACGGGCAAGGAGCCTCTGGGGAATACAGCCACATCCTTGCTGGCTAGCAAAAGGCACAGTGGCCCATTTTTGAAAGGCGTTCTTAGTGCCACCCTTTGGGAGAGTGTTACAGGGTCAGCAACCTCCCAGGTGCCCACTTGCTGGCCAGGTGCGCACTTGTGGCCAGTAAATGCTCTGGAAGCACCATGCCTCACTTTCCTCTCTTCAGGGCTCCTCAATAAACACCACACTCAGGCTGCTCTCTGTTCAGCCACCCCTCCTTAGGGGCTGGATTTCTTAGCATCAGCATGCAAAACAAAACTCACAAAGTCCCAAAATATAGTAATCTCTGTTCCCTGCTCTTAGCAGGCCACTCCCAGGTCTTTCTCATTCTACTCCTGGGGGAATTCTGCACACTGGGCACATACAGAATTTTTTTTCCCCACAGAAAATACATTCTGCCCCAGAAATGCTGCAGTTCTGCCTTTTGCCCACCAGAGGCTGCTGTGGAGCCAGAACAGCTGGCTGCGTTCATGCTGCTGATTGTTCTGGCACCACAGTGGCCTCTTGTGGGCTAAAGGCAGAACTGCAGCACCCTTGGGCAGAAAAGTATTTTCTGCAGAAAAAAAAAAGTCTGCGGGATACATGAATTCTACACGTCTGCAGTGGTGCAGAATTCCCCCAGGAGTAGAGACTCCTAGTGATGCCATTAGATCTAGGACAGGGGTGGACAAACTGTGGCCCGCGGGCCGCATCCAGCCTGTTGGACCTTTTAATCCGTCCCTCACGCTCCCGCCGGGGAGCGGGGTTGGGAGCTTTCCCCGCTCTGGTGCTCCAGCCAGGGAGCATGATCAGGGGCTTGCCTTGCTCCGCTCCGCATGTGGCTCCCGGCAGCAGGGGCAACTGGAGGCTCTGCACGGTGCCCCTGCCCCAAGCGACGGCTCTGCAGCTCCCGGGAACCGTGGCCAATGGGAGCTGCAGAGGCAGTGCCTGCGGACAGGGCAGCATGCAGAGTGGTGTGGCCCCACCTCTGCATGAGAGCCAGAGGGGGGATGGGCTGCTGTTTCCAGGAGCTGCTTCAGGTAAGTGCCGCCCAGATCCTGCACCCCTGAGCCACCCCACCCCTGTGCCCCAACCCCTTGTCCCAGCCCTGATTGCCATCCAAAGCCTTTGATCCTAGCCTGGAGCACCCTCCTGCACCCCAAACCCCTCATCCCCAGCCCCACCTCAGAGTCTGCACCCCCAGCTGAAGCCTGACCCCCCCATGTGCCCCAATCCCCTGGCCCAGCTGAGAGCCCCCTCCCTCTTTCTGAACCCCTCCATCCCAGCCCGGAGCACCATCTTGCACCCCAAACCCCTCATCCCCAGCTCCACCCCAGAGTCTGCACCCCCCCGCCAGAGCCCTCATCCCCCCCACGTGCCCCAATCCCCTGCCCCATCCAGCCCCCCATACAATTTCCATACTGAGATGTGGCCCTCAGGCCAAAAAGTTTGCCTACTCCTGATCTAGGAGCAGCTCTTACCATTGACCACATGCTGGTACTGTCTCACATGCTGGTGTGGGCTGATGGCTGGAGGGACCCTTAGGTGAGTTCGCTTCATCCCAGGCAGAGTTCCATGGGGCCCTGCTAGGTGCCTGCTCCTCCCCAGGGCTTGCCCCACCAAGGCCCAGCTAGTCCCCCCTTCCCACTCAGCCTCTTCATGAAGCCACTGGGAATCTGCAGCGTCTCCAGTGCATCAATGAGACTCAGCTCTGCCCCACATCCCTGAGCCAGACTGGGCTTCTGGGCTTTGATCGCAGCAGGGCCTGGGGGTTAAGCCTGACCAGTCTGGTCTTGTATGGGCTGTATGTTTGCTAGGGCACCACGACACTCCCCCACAGCTTCTAGGGGCCCTGGCATCTGAATTCAACCCCCACTACCACAGCAATGTTCCCTCTAATTTTTTCCATCCGTGAGTGAAATGAACTTTGTTATGTGCACCAATACCGAGGTAATGTGCATGTGCATTGCCACCAGTAGAAAGAAAACACACATACACACATTACCATAGGGCTAATTACTCCAGCCAAGACAGGTTAGGCATTTTAGGACTCACTACTCAAAAATTAAATTTAAGCATAAGAGAGAAATAAAACTTATGAAATGCATAAACCAGTCCAGAAACTAAAATAACACCACTTTGAAAGAATAAATTTACAGAGAATATATGTGCATTGCAGGAAGTATCAAGAACAACAACAACAATACAAGTATGTGTTGGGAGGTGAGTGTGAGAGACACACAGTGTGGTGTGTGAGAGAGACATAGAGTGGTGCATAGGTGTGTGGGAGTGTGGTTTGTGTTTGTGACTGTGTGTGTGAGACAGAGACAGTGTGTGTGTGTGTGTGTGTGTGTGAGTGAGAGAGAGAGAGAGAGAGAGAGAGAGAGAGAGAGATGTGTTGCCCCTTTAAGTATGCTGCCCTTTTAAATACATCAGCAGTCACCTGCCTGCTTGTTCAGACACAGCAACAGCTGCCAGGAAGCTCAGCCCCATGTCCCACTCCTGAGCCCTGTCGTGTCCCCTCCCCCTATTCTGTGGAGATGGGGTACATAGACGGGGGAGGGGGCTGTGATGTCCCCCCCCTTCTCCTCTCTGCACAGCAAGCAGGAGGCTCCCGGGAGCAGCTGGCCAGGGGGTGCAGCCCAAGGCAGAGGGCAGGAGCAGCACGGCAGTGGGGTGAGCGGCACCTGAAGTGTGCGGCACTTGATAGACTGCTGGGTGGCTGCGCAGCTGAGAGGGAACTTAGCCCTGCAGGGGCTGGGATGTGGGGGTGGAAGTCAGACTGTGACCCTGTCCCACCCTGCTCCTCTTTCTGGTGCCAGGGTTAACGTTGGCTGCGGGCCGGCTGAACAGCGCCTCCTGCTCACTGGGCTTCACTCTGTGGCCGACATTTTCTGTGAGAGCTGCAAGACCACCCTGGGGTGGAAATATGTGAGTACTGCCCCAGCCCTGCAGGAATCCCCCAATGTCGCAGCACCCCCTGCTGGGGAAGCGGGACTGGGCAGGACAGACTGTGCCCCCAGCTGGGGAGAACAGCATGCCCTAGAGGAGGGGGCTGGCTCAGATGCTCTGCTCTCTCTCCCCTCCCCCAGGAACAGGCCTTCGAGACCAGCCAGAAGTACAAGGAGGGGAAGTTCATCATTGAGATGTCGCACATGGTGAAGGACAACGGCTGGGACTGAGGGGGGCGGGGTTGCAGCCACGGCCCCAGCAGCATGGCCTCCTCCTCCCTGATCACGCTGCCACATTGCCCATCCCAGCACGAGAACTCCCCTGCACAATGATCGCCTTTCGGGAGCAGGGGGTCCGGGGACCTCGCCCCACCCCCAGCACCAGGCAGGGACTGGGAGGCCAGCCCCGGGGTGGGCATCCTGCTGGGCTCAGAGCCTGCAGGCACCGACCCCCTGCTAGCACTGTGGGGCACAGACCCCTGGGAGCCTGACTCCTGCTGCTAGTGTCTCCCCCAATCGGAGAGTGGGAGTGTCTCTCCCCATTAGCTAGAGCCTGCCCTGTGAGATGGGGAGCAAGGAGACAGTTCCTTTGGTATGGCACTGAGGGGAACTGGTGGGGTGAGGGAGCTGAGTGCAACCCCCCCCACCCCCCAGTGTGGGGCTGTGGGGGGAGAGGCCAGGAGGATCAAAGCTGGCCCCCTGGTGTGGGGTGGAGGGCATTAGCATCAGAGAGCTCCCCTCCCACGCTTGGTGATGAGGATCAGAGCCAGCCCCCCTTGGCATGGGGCTCTGGGGTGGAGGGGGGAAGATCAGAGTTGCCTCCCCCCCCAGCATGGGCATGAGAACAGACTCAAAGCTGGCCCCCTCCCCACGTGGGGCTCTGAGTGAGAGGGCAATGGGATCAGGGAAGCCACCCCAGCCTGGGGCTCAGGGTGGCATTGGGGGAGAGAAGGTAGGAGCTGGCCCCCCTGGCCTGGGGCTAGAGGGTCACCACAGGCCCCACTGGACTGGGGCTCAGTGTGGGGTGGGGGGCAGAGGGGGCAGAGCCAGGCCCCCTGGCCCCAGAGTGTGTGTGGGGAGGAGGATCAGAATCCGGCTCCTGGCCTGGGACTTTGAATGAGGAGTTGGGAGTGGGAAGGGTCAGAACTGGACCCCTGGCCTAGGGTTGGGGGGTGGGTGGGTCAGAGCTGGACCCCTGACCTAGGACTATGAGTGGGAGGTGGGAAGGTCGGAGCAGTCTGGGGCTTGGCGTGTGAGGTTGGGAACTGGCCCCTCCTGGCCCTAGGCTTGGAGTGAGGGGATGCGATGGTCCAAACCAGCCTCCCCAGTCTAGGGCTTGGACTTGGGGGGAGAGGGTGGGAGGCGGGCCCCTGGCCTGGGGTGGGAAGGTTGGAGCTGGCCCCCCTGGGCCTGGGGCTCAGAGTGGGGGATGAGAAGGTGGGAGCTTCCCCCTTCAGGCCTGGGGTGAGAGGGTCCAGAGCTGGGCCTGGGACTCTGCTGTTCATTTCCCTGCTCCCGCGTCCCTCCCTTGGGCCTTCTTCCGCACTCCTTCATGTCTGCTCTGGGCCATTTGGTTCTGTGGGTCGCCGTGCCTTGGTGACCCCTGGGCACTGCCCATCCTTGCCCCCTCATCGCTGCCACGGGGCCTGGCCCGGGGGCCCCAACACTGTGGCACCAGCACCAGCGCACGCGGGGTTTTGTATTATAAATAAAGATGTTTTTATAGAAGATGGAGAGAGTCTGTTACTGGGGGAGGGAGCTAGTCAAGGCATGTCCACCTAGCAGGGGCATCCTTTAGCGGAGGAGGCTCATGCCGGGCCTGTCAGCCCTGGCCCTTCTGGGGGAGGGGCTGGCATGGGTGGAGGGTGCTGTGGTGTCTGAGCAGCATGGACCCCCACTCACCCCCAAGGGCACTGGGTCTGAGAGAATCACAGGGGGGATGGATTAAAGATCTCCCACTGGCATCGCCGCCCCCACCCAGAGCACAGCACCTCCCACTGAATCAGAGACCCCCAACCAACCTCATCACACAGCACCCCTTCTGGCATCACAGCCCTCATCCCTACCCGAGCACAGTAACCCCCCACCGGTGTCAAAGCAGACCTTGCCAGCATCAATAGCATCCTGACCTCCCCTCCCCTCCACTGGCATCAGAGGTCCCCCCAACCTGAGCAGAGAACCCCCTCATGGCATCAGAAAACCCTCCACCCCGAGCACAGTAGCACCCCACTGGTGTCAGAGCAGCCCCTGCCAGCATCAATGGCCCCTCAACCTCACCTCCCCCCACTGGCTTCAGAGCCCCCCACAATCCCAGCACAGCACACCCTGCTGGCATCAGAGCCCCCGGTCACACACTGGGGTCTAGGCAGTGCAACCTAGTGGGCAGAGCAGAATCAGAGGGCAGAAGTGGTGATCATGAGACAAACTAGTGGTCAAAGCAAATCAAAGATGGCACAGTGCAGTAGGGAATAAAATGAGGCAGCTTGGTCAGGAAGTCCACTATGGTCAGGATAAGTGAGTGCCCTTGGAAGCGCAGTAACTCAACAATAAAGTCCATTGAGGGGGTAGAGCGAGGACAAGGAGGTGTGGAGAAGGGCTGAAGGACGCCCATGGGCTTGACTCGGCTCATGGATTCTTCCTATGGGCACACAGGTTGCATGACCCAGCGTTGTTTTTAACATCCGTTCATAAGATCAGCCATCAGAAGTACCTAGTGATCAGGGGCCAGATTTTAAATGGGCTGAAATGTCCAGCCATGGGCGAGTCATGGCACAACTCTAGCACCTGAAGCCAGGAGCTGTCCTCAGGCATGTAGAGATGATCCCCACAATAAAACGGGTCGTGTTGTAGATGAAACTTTGGGGATTCTGGCAGATTGAGGCCACAAACTGGTCACTTGGAAGCAAGGGATGGCAAGTGGTCATCACGTGAGCGTGAGGCTCCCACACACAAAAGTGGGACGGTTTAATGACAGTGGTGGAAGCTTCCTGCTCCATTTCATACTCCTCATCCTTGTGTGGCAAGGCATTGCCATCCCGTTCTTAGTCCCTGGACAGTACGTAACAAGTCAGATTGGGAGAGAAAAAGAGCCCAGCAATTCTGATGGTTGAGTTGTTGCATTTCTCCAACTTCTTTTGCTCGGCTCAGACGTGGACAGAGCTGTATGCCTCCTTGAGGAGGTGCCTCCATTCCTCAAAGGCAGCTCAGCCAGCCAGCAGTTCTTTGTCTCACATCATAGTTTCTCTCAGTGGGCATCAGTTTCAGAGAGAAAAAGGTGCAGGGATTTGCATTTCTCAGGTTTCGCATCAAGTTGACTTTGGCAAAGCCACCTGAAAACAGTGCGCACTGGGTGGTCATGGAATTCCTGAGTCTCTGAAAAAGCGAGACTATCATCTAAGTAGATGATCATGAGTTGGTTGAGGATGTCTCTGAAAACATCATTCATGAAATGCTGGAAGGAAGTGGGACCAAATGGCATGACCAAATAGTCAAAATGGCCATATCTGGTTCAAAATGCCATTCATTCTGTCATCCAGCAGTGGCTGAGGAGCATGAGTACCAGCCTACAGGCAGACTGTTAAGAGGCAGGGCACAAACCACAACCCGTCTGGGAGTTCGAGACTTAGATTTTACCATCAAGTGTGAATGTCTCAGGCACTATAACAGCCTTAACATGGGTATTCTGCTCTATCTTGCCACCTAGGTAAGCTTGCCTGACAGATGGGCCTTTACGCACAAAATCACAACAGTCTTCAGGTGACTCCCAGCCCAAAGGACCAGTCACGTACCCCAGCTCAACAGCACTTTAGATCTCACACCAAAGACAACGCTTGTAGCCAATCCTTGGGACCCTTCATTTTCAGTTTTTATTCTAATTTTTCCTGAGGATTTATCAGTGTTTGTTACCACCACAACAAAAACAGGTGAAAATCAGTGCAAAAAAACTATTAATTTTTCTGGGTAAATATCAGGGTTTATTTTGGTGGACAGAAAGACAGGGGGGAAAGTAGTCTGTAGATTAATGCTTTGAATTCCATTCAGCAGTGTGGTTTGCTGCAGAACTAAAATAGCATTCAAAACACAATGCCACCTCTGAGTTTAAGAAAACAATATCTCTCTAATCCCCAAATAAAACTTTTCATGTGAATAAACAGTTTACTGCTGTAGACTTAGAACTATTAGTCTTTAAATATTAACGTTTAATAATTGGGCCACACAATTGGCAGCACATACACGCAACTTCATCCTTTTCTCGGTTCTTTTTTTTTTTTAACTTTCGACTAGTTCCTTGTGTTCTGAAACATATTCTGATACAGATTTTTGTTTTCTTCACATTTTAGTGGGTCAGATCTTTAAACCGTTATCTAAGAGCTTGACACGTGTACGAGGTGTGCGTGAGATTCATCAGTACGTCAGGATGCAAACACACTTCAGAGCTTGCGTGTGTGCCTCTTTGTTTATTTTATCTTCTAGACCAACACAGAGCCTTACTTCAGCAGGCAGCCTTGCATATACACACGGACTAATGTATTAGCGTAATACTATAGCTCATGCCATATATTGTATTTTCCTAATCAAACTAGTTATTTTGTATATATTTGAATGATACAAAAGTAGAGTGAAAATCAGAAAAAAACTGAATAATTCTATTTTTGAAACCTGAGAATTTTTCAATAAAAATCAGTTTAAACTGAAAACGAAGGGTCTTACCAATCCTAAAATAAAGTATCTGAAGATTTATTAACTAGGCAAAGGAAATAGTTATTTAGAAGGTTAAAGCAGGTAACTGTACACACAAATGTGTTCCTGTCTTAAGTTTCAAAAGGTAATAGAAGCTCTGCTATAATAAGCAAGCTCTGTGCCCTTAGGGCTAATCCAGGCCAACCACTGGGGATCTTTTGCTTATGCTTAGTAAGTCCCGCTCCTCAGACTCCAAGCAGAGGATACAGTTCCTCCTTGTTAGGGCTTTTTATTCCTTTCCCCTTCTGCTGAGTTGCAAATTCAGCTGCCTGTCTCTTCTTTGGGGGGGGGGGGCAGTAAGGGGGCCAATCAACAAAGTCTTTTGTTCTCTGATATTCCACAACAGTTCATCTGGTGTTGATGGGACTTCTTTTGTTGGGCGAGAGAGAACACCTCCTGTGGCAAGCTAGTATTTCACACTTGGTAATGCTTCTCGTCTGTCTGGTGAGTTAAAGTTACAGAGCAAACATTTGTTACCTTACATGGTGTCAAGGATCCGGGTAGCCGTGTTAGTCTGTTTCCACAAAAACAAGGAGTCCGGTGGCACCTTAAGGACTAACAGATTTATTTGTGCATAAGCTTTTGTGCGTAAAAAACCTCACTTCTTGGTTTTTTACCCATGAAAGTTTATGCCCAAATAAATCTGTTAGTCTTTAAGGTGCCACAGGACTCCTTGTTGTATTTGTTACCTTGTAACATAGGATACAGATATTAGATTAGATTAGCGCATGCAGCAACACATTTTTATAACTCTAATACCTACTTTAACAATATTAGCACATGGGTGAGCCAGACTGGTTCCAGCTACATATTTGCCAGCGTTCAGTTGAGATCTAAGGGCCTTGGCATGAGCTGGCCAATGGTCTGTCAGCATCACACATTCCCTTGCTGGATTCTGACAGGTTGTATGCCCCACACCAGTCTAGCTTTGTGAAGACCTGACTGAGAATCTTTCCAGTTTATTTATGAAAAGGGGCATCAGTCGCAGACTGTGATCTCGTTAAAGGTTCAATATAAGGGAGGGAGCCATCCTTCTTAGCCACAAAGAAGACGTGCTGCCACTCGGGAAGTCAAGGGACAATGAACCTCTTCCCCAGATTTTCCTCAAGGTACTCCTGGAGGGCCTGCAGCTGGGGTGCAGATAAGGTGTAAATGCACCCAAAAGGAACTCCTGTTCCTGGTTGAAGGTCAATTGTGCAATCATCAAGTGTGCTGAGGAAGTAGAGCGTCTGCCTTCTGTTTGTCAAATACCGCGGCATATTCTATGTACTCGGCAGGAATCCCGGGCACTGCCAATGAAACTTTGGTTGGCAGTTCTGGATCCTTCGAGGGCTGGAGCATGCCACAGAATGTGACTAGCCATTCACTAGAGTTGGAAAGCATGCTCATCGGCACTGCAGGGAATAGAAAAGTAAAGATCGCAAGTGCCAGCTAACTTGGGGTTTATGGGCAACGAGCCAGAGGACACCAAGGACGACCGGTGAATGCAAAGCGCAGATGACCCTGAACTGGAAGATCTCAGTGACTGCCAATGCTGATGCCCTCCAGGTGGGTTGTTTGATGCATGATGGGACCTTAAGATAGGAATGACCCATCTATAACCTCAACAAGCTCGGGGAAGACCTTGCAGAGGTCGGGAATTCGAGGCTCCATAAAGTCCTGGTCCATAAAATTGCCAGAAGTGTCCAAGCTGACCAAGGCCCCTCGGTGGATGTCTGGCATGGCACATGCTGAAGAGGCAGATGCAGCGGGGTGGCATGCTGCTTAGGGGATGCCAAGATAGGCAGCAGCACGATTCAGCATGGGGAATAGCGGAGCACTGACTCAACCCTAGCTTCCCTACTGGGGCTGGGTTCTAGCATTTCCTGGACCTTGGCTAGGCACTCTGACGAAATGTGCCCAGGCACCCCCTGTGATGTGTCATTCCATATTCTTTATGAACATATGCATATATGAATATGGCATAACTGAGACATACTTTATGCAAGATGGCTCACGTGAGATATCTTTGGGAAGGTTATGATTTACTGAATGCACTTATCCAATTTGTATGCCTGTATCATTTCTGTATCTGAAGTTTGGAATATTGACTAGATACTTGTATGTCAACTATGGGTGACGCCCACTGCTAACACTTCAGGTACAACAATGGAAAAGTCAGACAGGGCAGATGGCCCATCAACAGGGACAATAGAGTGTGAAAAGCTTGGTCGTCCTGTGGATGCTCCACACTGTCACTGACTCACGGATGCTGTGATCCTACAGAGTCAGGTGGTCTTGTCACCTGATACTAAAACATTATCTGGGACTTCTGGGAACTTTCCACTATAAGGGAAGGGGGGGTTCACGTTTGGGAAACAAAGGATTCCCACCTTATGTAAATCCTATTTAAGGGTGAGGAGGAAGGCAAACAGGACTCCTCCTCTCCATGGCCTGGCTGCCCAAGAAGAAAGACTGCAAAAGGGAAGGTAAGAGAGGAGTCCAGACTGAGATGGGGTCCAGTCTGAAAAGGAACAGAACTGGAACTCTGAGCCACAGAAACTTTGCAACCTGCCTGCAACAATATCTAGGGTCAGAAATACTATTTGTAACCAATTCCTTTAGCGAAACTAGCTTAGTTTATCTGTTTGGTTTCATTTGCTTAGTAACCTGCTTTGTTCTGTTTGTTGCCCTTTTTACCACTTAAAATCTGCCTTTTATAGTTAATACAATTTGGTTTATTATTAAACCCAGTTTCTGTAAGTTCTAGCGGGCGGGCGGGCGGGGGGGGGGAACTGTGCACACCTCTCTCCACATTGAGGGAGGGGGCAAATTTCATACTATATCTTTGGGTCTGCGCTCCAAGGGAGGTGGACATCTGAGTGCTGGAGCAAGTCCCTGAAGCTGAGTCTTCCCAGAGCTGAGCAGCAGCTGGGTGTGGCCCTGCCTGCGTGTGTGTTAGAGGTTTTAAGAGCCTGGCTCAGCAAGACAAGTTAAAGAGGGGAGGGAGGGCTCAGTGGTTTGAGCATTGGCCTGCTAAACCCAGGCTTGTGAGCTCAAATCCTTGAGGGGGCCCTTTAGGAAACTGGGGTAAAAGTCTGTCTGAGATGTGGTCCTACCTTGAGCAGGGGGTTGGACTAGACGCCCTCCTGAGGTCCCTTCCAACCCTAATATTCCATGATTGAAAGGGGGCTCACGCTAGCAGAACAGGTAGACTTAGTGCAGGGGTAGGCAAACTTGTTGGCCCTGGGGCCACATCAGATACAGAAATTGTATGGAGGGCCGGGTAGGGAGGGCTGGGGGTGGCTATGCCTCCCCAAACAGCGAGGCGTGGCCTGGCCCCAATCCAACCCCCACTGCTCCCCACCCCTGACTGCCCCCCTTGACTCCCAAATCCTACCCAAATACCCCTGCTCTCTGCCCCCTCACCATCCTCCCAGGACACTCACCCCCTATCCAATCCCCCCTGCTCCCCACCCCTGACTGCCCCTGGAACCCCACCCCACCCACTCCTGCTCTCCCCACCCCACATTATGTGTGAGGTGGGAGAAAGGGGAGGGCTCAGTCCCTTCCTTGTGTGTTTCCCCTGCTTGTCTGGCTGCTCTCCCTGGCAGTCGGGCAGGGCTCGCTCCCTGTCTGGGCTTGGCTGCTGGGGACAGGGGCCAAGCACGCTGGGGGTGGAGGGGGACCTGGCTTGCTCTGCCCCTGTCCCCGGCAGCAGGGCCCAGGCCCCTTGACCGCCCCCTGCAACCTCTCCCCCAGAACTCCCCCTGCTCCCTGCCCCGACAGCGCCACCCTGGAGCACCAGGTCTGGCGGCGCTATAGCCGGGCCGCCCGGCCGGAGCTGCAGCCACGCTGCCCAGGCGCTGGGGGACTGTGACTGCGAGGGAGGTGGGAGGGAGGGGAGCAGAAGGGGAGGGGCCAGTGGCTAGACTCCGCCCTGCTCACCGGGCTGCCGGGGAGTTGGGTTGGCTCCTCCACAAGCCTGTCCTGACCCCGCTCCCTGGCAGGAGCTCGGGGGCCAGAGGGAAGGGTCCTGCGGACCGGATGTGGCCCGCGAGCCATCGTTTGCCCCCCTCTGACTTGGTGATATCTCAGAACATCAGGTGGCTTCCTAAGGGGTCCAACCCCCTCCCCCCCCCATACAAGCACAACCCCAATACCTGACGACAGTTCTTTTCAGCAGTGGAAAGGTGGGTCAGGATTTGGTCAACTTGCATTGGTTCAGGATCTGGTAGGACAACTGGGACTGCAGGAGATGGGAGCGTTCTGGGCAGCGGGGGTCAGGTGGCCTGTTGCTTTTCTTGAGCTTGCTCCATTGGTCGACCATCAATCTGGATGCAAAGCCCAATTAAAGCTGCTAGACTAGGCGGAGGTTCCACCTGTGCTAATTCATCTTTGGCAGAATTGTGGAGTGCCTGCCTAAAGTGGTGTCACGGCACAGCCTCATTCCAGTGAGTGTCTGTGGCCAGACACTGGCATTCTGCTGCGACGGACCCGACCCTCTGCCAGAGGGCGTGGAGAGCAGCTTCTGCTGTCCATTCTCCATTAGGGTCCATGGAGACGCCCACCCCAGCCCGTACAAAGCTCCCGCAGTGTTCAAGGAGAGGACTGCTCCCTTCCAGGAAAGGGGACACCCATGTCAGGGCCTCTCCTCGAAGCAGACTGAGAACTAATCCCACTTGGAATTGAGCTGTGAGGTCCAACTGGCCACAACATGAACTGGAGACGACATTGGTTAAGGAACCCATGACATTTGGCACAATCCCCCTCCAACTTACTGGGTAGGGGCAACTCGGGCTCACGGAAAATGGATGCAAGAGTTGTGGGGACAGAAGACACTGCCTGGGCTTGAACCTGGGCCCGGAGGGCCCATTCTGGTCATGCAGCAAGGCAACTTGAGCCTGCAGTTCCTGCAGGACTCCAACAACGTCTGCAAAGGTGGGGTGAACTCCTGCTGGGGCCATTCTGGACAGAAGCTCCGTGCTGTGTGGCAAAGCCCCTGCTACCTTCTAGCAAACTGTCACATGCCCAGGTGTAGGTGGTGAGACCAAGGGGTCGGAGAAGGAGTCTGGCCTAGTGGTTGGAGCAGAATCAGAGGGCAGAAGCGGAGTCGTGGCCAGGGGACAAGCCATTAGTCAGAGCCAGGGGGCAGGAGTCCAAAGGGAAGAGCTGTTGTGGAGCTTGCAACGAGTGGGGCAAGGGCCAGCAGGAAGCGGGTCTGGCACAGCTGGGAACATGGAATGCATTGAGCAGCCGCTGTGCTGCTGGAGCTACAGGGGTTCATTGGTGACCTGATGGCCCTTCAGTTCAATCAGGGAGCACAGTCAGTCACTTAGGGTTATTGAACCAAACAAGCTCATTAGGTTGCTAGGCAACTGAGTTCCTGAAACCCCTGCCCCAAGCCCAGCACCCCTCCTCAGCATCAAAGCCCCCTGCCATGAGCACAGTACCCCCCTCATCCCCTCCTCTGCCCCACTCTGGGAAGGGTAGTCTGTGTCCCCCTGCAGATCCTCACTCTGCCCTCCTTCTCCCAGACCCCCAGAGGCAGAGTGGTGGAGGCACTGGGTCAGGCGCTGCTGGCACCGCCTGCCCGACGCCCTTTTGACATTGCACTGCTTGGCAGGGGCTCAGACAGTAGCACAATGTGAAAAGAGCCCAGGACGGCGGCGTGGTGGTGGTGGGGATCTGCCGTACCTCTCGTCCCCTCTCACCTCCTCCTCAGCAGCTAGGAAATCACCCCTTCCCACCCACCCCCGCAGGGCTGGGGGCCATGGGCTGAGGGGGTCTGGGCTAGATAGGGCCCCTCACAGGGGCAGGACATGGTATTGAGGCGTCCTGGGCCATGGAGGGATCACAGGTGCAGGAAGGAGCAAGTCTCCATTTTCATGGCTCTTCGTACGTTCTTCTACTGGGGCTTTTCGGGAGCGAGGCCTCAGGAACCAGAGCTGGAAAAGAGAAGGAAGCCTGGGTCATTGGCCCTAGCACCAGAACCCCACAGCCTGGCCAACCCCTCTGTGTGCCCCAGAGCTGGAACCCCCAAACACCCCCCCATGTACCCCAGAGCCGGAACCCCCAAATACCCCCAAATACCCCCCATGTACCCCAGAGCCGGAACCCCCAAACACCCCCCATGTACCCCAGAGCCGGAACCCCAAACACCCCCCATGTACCCCAGAGCCGGAACCCTCTACTCCCACCGGCATCTCTGTGTGCCCAAGTGCCAGAACCCCCTCTCCCTGTCAGCACCTTTGTCTGCCCCAGAGCTGGAACCTCCTATCCCCCCGCTGGCCCTTCTGTGTGCTCAAGAGCCAACCCCCACATGTGCCCCAAAGCCAGAAACCCTCCCCTACTCCTGTGTGCTCCACAGCTGGAAATCCCCCATCCCCACCCCTCTGTGTGCCCCAGAGCCAGAAACCCTCCCCCAACACACACCCACACCCCTCTGCATGCTCCAGCCTGTGGGGAAGAGGTGCTCAGTCCCAGGGTCTGTTCAGTCCTAGACCACTCTGTTAAGATACAAGTCCCACTCCCTATTCCCCAGAGCCAGCCAGTCCCCTCACCCTGAGGCTGGATCAGAGCCAGCGTCCCCTAGAGGGGAAAGGATCCATATCCCATTCCCGACCCTTGAGCCAGCCATTCCCCTGCCTGAGGCTGGATCGGAAGCACTGCCACTGGAGGGGAAAGGCCCCGTGTCCCATTCCTCCTCCCCAAATAATCTAATCCTCAAAATTGATGCTATTCAGTGGTGATCACTAATAGAAACATTCATTACCAATCTAAATACACTGGGCAGCATCTCCTCTTCAAGGAGCTTCATCCCAGCCCTCAACAAGACTGAAAAATCCATCCCAGCCCTCACCAAGACGGGAAACCAAGAATATCTGCACATCAGCATCATTATTACAGCAAATCTATGGAGCAGCAGCCCCGAATTACCAGCACTTGTGTATTTCTTGTCTCCTACTCCCTCTAGTGCCCCTTCCCTGACACTGCATGCTGAACATTACAATGGAGCAAGGAGTCCGGTGGCACCTTAAAGACTAACAGATTTATTTGGGCATAAGCTTTTGTAGGTAAAAAAACCTCACTTCTTCAGATGCATGGAGTGAACATTACAGATGCAGGCATTATATAATGACACATGACGAGAAGGGAGTTACCTCACAAGTGGAGAACCAGTGTTGACGGTGCCAATTCGATCAGGGTGGATGTGGTCCACTCCCAGTAATAGATGAGGAGGTGTCACTTCCAGGAGAGGCAAAGATGCTTTTGTAATGAGCCAGCCACTCCCAGTCCCTATTCAAGCCCAAATTAATGGTGTTAAATTTGCAAATGAATTTTAGTTCTGTTGTTTCTCTTTGAAGTCTGTTTCTGAAGGTTTTTTTGTTCAAGTATAGCTACTTTTAAATCTGTTATAGACTATCCAGGAAGACTGAAGTGTTCTCCTACTGGCTTTTGTATGATAACAAAAGTAGGCTTCCAGATCACCGCAGAACTGTATCGTGTTCGTGGGGGTGGTGGGGCAGAGAGTTCCCGAGATAGGACAGACTCTTCCTCCAAGCTAAATGTGTGGTTGGATAGATTAACAATATTGTTGGATGAACTGAGGGTACCACTGCTGTAGCCCCCTGTGCCATGTAGGAGTTTAGATAGTTTACTATCAGAGAGGTAGCCGTGTTAGTCTGGTTCTGTAAAAGCAGCAAAGAATCCTGTGGCACCTTATAGACTAACAGACGTTTTGCAGCATGAGCTTTCATGGGTGAATGTCCACTTCGTCGGATGCAAGAGATAGTTTACTGTCCTTTTTCCTCTGTAGAGAAGTGAAGTGTGCGTTGTAAATGGCTTGTCTCGTGTTTGTAAAGTCCAGCCACGTGGAATTACAATGGATATATTACAAGGGAGCAAGGCTTTGTGGCAATGATCAAATCTTGTTTCGATTCAAAATGCTAAAAATCTGTCTACATATTTAAATTCGCAAGCTACAAAACGCCTCCTAATCGCATAGCAGTTGGCTGTGTTCAACTCTGAGTATTTTGGTTTATCTGTTTGATGTGGGGGAGGGGGTAAAGCTTCAAATTCCCTAATCTTTGACCCACTTCAGTTTCCCTGAAAACAGTTTCAAAACAAGGGATTTCCCCTCATTCTCTTTTCCTGACCTTCTACGATCATTTTCACTGCCAGGTTCTGAAGAACCTTCTGAGCAATTTGTTTGGATCCGTTTTTATATCGTTCTTTTCATTCGCTGCTCAACAAACCCCAGGATTTTTGGAGAGAAGGAATTTCTCTCAGATAAACAAGAGTGTTCAAAAATCACAAAGGGATCTGAAAAAAAGAAGAGCAAAGAACAACCCCTCCCCTCCATACACATGCGCGCGCGCACACACACACACTTTAAACCACATTCGTTTCAGCCAGCCCCTTTCCCTTCTAAGCACGGGCAATGTCAATGTTCCCCCTGGAGACAGAACCTAATTATCCATTTTCTAACTGTAATTAACATCCAGATCCATTCCTAGCGGCAAACAGTCCTGCCTCACCTAGAGGGATAAACAAGGGGACTTATTGGTCTACTTATGGCTTTTCTACATGGGGAAATTTACCAGTGTTGCTATAAGAACACAAGAACGGCCATACTGGGTTAGTCCAGTGGTCCATCTAACCCAGCATCCGGTCTTCTGACAGTGGCCCATGCCAGATGCTTCAGAGGGAACTAACAGAACAGGGCAATTTTGAGTGACCTGTCGTCCAGTCCCAGAGTCTGGCAGTCAGAGGTTTAGGGACATCTGTATAATTATCCCATTATAGCCCCCCATGGTGACACACTCATTTGGACTAATAGTGTGGGGGTAGGCACAGCTCAGTGGTTTGAGCATTGGGTTTAGTAGGCCAAGGTTGCGAGTTCAACCCTTGAGGGGCCCATTTAGGGATCTGGGGTAAAAATCTGCCTGGGGATTGCTCCTGCTTTGAGCAGAGGGTTGGACTAGATGACCTCCTGAGGTCCCTTCCAACCCTGATGTTCTATGGCCTTTTTCCAGTTTAGCTCATATCCCTTTGGAAGGGACCTAAGAGCATCCCCATAGGGAGTTATACCAGTATAATTAACCATTGAACCAATCTACCAAGGCTCATGGTGGATTCTCCATTACTGACAATTTTTTTAACTGAGACAGGATGTTTTCCTAGAAGACCAGCTCTCATTCAAATGGGAATTATTGCAGAGAAGTCCTATGGCCTGTGCTGTACAAGGGGACAGAGTAGATGGTCCTAGAGATTCCTCCTGCCTGACTCTATGATCTATAGCAGTGTAATTATACCAGTACAGTAATGCCAGTTCCTCTCCCCATGTAGACAGGCCCTTTCAGCCCTGATTCCTCCCATCCACCCTCACCCTCAAAAGTCTCACCCATTGTTGAGGGACCCCTTGCCAGCAACTGAAAAAAAAGTTGATGTCACCAATTTGCTCCTTCCCAAAGGTGAGATTTGTTGACAAATCTGCTGTTTCAAGGAAAGGGAGCCGTGGGGTCCCACCTACACACCGTGTGTCACTGAATTCCCCTTCTGGTGTCAATCAGCACAGCTCTGTTGTAGTAAATAGTGCCTTGCTGATTGACACCAGCTGGGGAGCTGACTCACTCTCTGGGCCCTGTTTGTTGGCTAGTGCGGTACAGGCACCTGCCTCGCTCAGGTAATAAAGAAAATGATATTTTATATCAATTGACCGAGCGCCTCTTCCATGAGATGCCAGTGGTTGCAACTCCCACCCCGTGGGGTTAAGCCTTTGGAGGCAGCACTGCCACTAATAGCACCTTCCAGCCAAGGAACTTAACATGCTTGAGTGAATTTAGACTCACAATCCTGTATGGAGGGGGCATCGTTTTAAAGGTGGGGAAACCGAGGCACAGAAAGGCCTTGCCTGAGGTCACACTGGGAGTTGGAGCAAGACAAGAACCCATGCCTCAGCCTGTACTTTAACCATCCTTTCCTCCCGCGAGACCCTCTCCTGGGTATTTTCTAACAGCCACCTCCCTCTGGCCATTTCCATTCAGATCTGCTGGATTTGGGAGGGGAAAACAGGAGAAAGTCACTGCAAAACCTTAACAAGCACCTTTACGGGTAAGCTGAGAGCCATCTCACCATCCCTTGCTCCAGGGGCCCAATGGATTGGGATTTCACATCCTGGAATAGGTTGAGTAGGCAACAGGAAATGGTGTGTCCCACAATGAAATTGACCAGCATCCCCTGGAACTGACGAAAGGGCAAGACTAAGGGGATTGGTGGGACGCAGTATCCAGTGCTATCTTTGGTCTCCTGGGGGTCAGATTTCCCAAGTTATTTAGGCACTGTAGCAAGACGGCCTGGCCTCCCTCGAAGATTGATGGCGAGGGACGGCCGCTGCCTGCCCTCTGGTGAAGGGTGAGGCAGGAAAAAGCAGCATAGAAGGTGGGCCCCACAGCTCAGCTGGGTGGGAGTCACCAAGGGAGACGGACGCACCCTGCCTGCTGCTGCAGCCCGCAGAGCGCCCCTGCCGTACTGGGGACCGGACAGAGCTCCCCGAGCCGCCGGCCAGCTGAGCCACCAACGAGTTGCTGGGGCTGGGGGGGTCTGAAGAGGTTAGGTCTGCCCAGACCACGCTCAGGGGATGGGAAGCTACATGAGATAGGAGCCTAAAGCAAGCTCTGTGTCCTTTTCTCTAACCGCTTTGCTCCTACTGTTAAAGTAAACAACCCTTTGGTGGGAAGCCTCCTCCCAGTCCTTAGACACCACTGGGCACAGCCTTGCGAGGGGAAGAAGCTGGGTGCTGAACCCAGTCGGACCTGCTGGGGAAGCACGGTTGATCCACAGGCAGTTGTAGCCCAGAGGCGGGTCTAAGACTGGGAGACTCATTGGATTCCACCCCAGAGAGGTAACGACATGAGGCTTGGGACCAGAGAGGGGGCACTCAGAGAAACCAGCTGGGGGCCAACCCTCTCCGCCTCTCCTGGTCCATGATCAGACCTCAGAGCCTGGCTGTGAGTCTCCTCGGCAGACCCTCAAGCCCGCTGCTGCATTTCTTTAAAATCTTCAGCAAACACAGGCCCACATGCACCATTGCAAACCTGTGGGGGGGTGGGGTTGGCTGCCAATCACCTCCAGGGAATGAGGCTTCCTGGAAGCTGGCTCCCAGGCTCCGCAGTGATTGGGATGCCCTCCTGCTCCTGAGGTCAGTGACCTGCTGGTGGGGCTGGACTGTGTGCTCAGATATGGAGTAAGTGGCATTTGGGAAACAGAACCAAACACCACGGCATGCGGGGGAGGGGGAAAGGACAACCGTGTTTGTTTAACAATCAGATTTATCCCAGGTCACAGAAACAGGCAAGGGCGGCTCTAGACATTTCGCCGCCCCAAGCACGGCGGCATGCCGCGGGGGGCGCTCTGCCGGTCGCCGGTCCCGCGGCTCCGGTGGACCTCCCGCAGGCGTGCCTGCAAAGAGTCTGCTGGTCCCGCAGCTCCACTGAAGCTGCAGAACCAGCGGACCCTCCGCAGGCATGCCTGCGGGAGGTCCACTGGAGCCGCGGGACCAGCAGACCCTCCGCAGGCATGCCGCCAAAGGCGGCCTGCCTGCCGCCCTCCCAGCAACCGGCAGAGCGCCCCCCGCGGCATGCCGCCCCAAGCACGCGCTTGGCGTGCTGGGGCCTGGAGCCGCCCCTGGAAACAGGCCAGGGATGAAAAGGATCTATTAGGTCATGAGCTCCTAGGTCCACTCCCCTCCCTGTCCTGCCACAACAGACACACTCCAAAGTCCCCATAGCAGTGCCTGCAACTCATGCTCCTGGGAGAACATCATGGCGGTTTTCTTTCAATCCCTCAATTTCTGGGCTGCAGGGAATCACTGTCGCTCTGTTGGCTTCAGTGCATTCCTGCTCAGGATCTGGTGTCTTGGCTTGTGGGAATAATAATCATCATTAATAACCCCCCCCACACACACACACACACACACACACAGGCAGAGTGTCGCTCTGTGTCGCTGGGGTAGTGGCTGGAGTAAGTACAGAGCTTTATGAGTTCTCAGAAAAGGGCAGACCAAGCCAAGAAGTCCTCACAGAAATTCACAGGCATGTTCCTATAACCCTCCACATTCAGCCTGTTTGTCACAGATAAGATCTCCACTTGGAATGCTGTCTGAGGCCAGCAGAGAACGGCACTAGGGGAAAATCTTAACAAATAAACCAGAAAATAGCAGTTGTTCCAGATGGGAACATTTGGAGGTTAACACAGAGCCTCTGATCTCACAAGTGACCCTGGTTTCAGAGCTGGCCTGCGGCTTAGATGATCACTCAGTGGCACGTGCGTTCAAAGTGCTCACTAGCACACACCGGCGCTAGGCTCAGATTGAGGAGAGAATGCTAGCTGCTGAGTTAGGGTGGGAGCCTTTTCATAAATATAAGGCAGACGTCAAACCCTGAACCATTGGAAGCTGTACTGCAGGGTCAAGTTCATCCAGGGTCCCGGGCAGCTTCCAACACCCATTGGTCCTAGTTTTCTAAACAATAATGGATCAAGCCGCAGCTACCGCCATGACTGAATTTAGATCAACGAACCACTGGCGCAGCAGCACTCCTCTGGGGCATGGCAGATCACACAACCTGGGCCACAATGCTTAAGAACCAGGCCCAAAACATTCTCTGGTGGTAGCAAGAATTTCCAAAGACCAGGTGAATCCAGAGTCTCTGTCTTTTAGGAAACGCTGCAAACTTTCCTCTTCAACAATGCCTTGCAGCCAAGATCCAATGGCCGGAAGTTTAAGCCAAACAAATTCCGACTGGAAATAATGCACACATTTTTAGTAGAGGGGAAATTAATCATTGGAACAACTTACCAAGGGTCATGGGGGATTCTCCACCCCTGGCAATTTTTCAATCAAGACGGGATGTTTTCCTAAAAGATCACCTCTAGTTCAAACAGGAATTAATTCAGGGAAGTTCACTGGCCTGTGTTATACTAGATCAGACTAGGTAATCTCAATGGTCCCTTCTGGCTCTGCAACCTATGAACTGTAAGAATGACATTCACAGCACAGATACCCCCTTCTATCCCTACCAACCACAGTGAAAATTAATAAAAAAAACTTTTAAAAAACCCAAACTCCAACCATCAAAAACAACCCCCTGCCCCAAACAAAGTTTTGACACTGTGAAGTACCAGAAATTCCATGAAAATCATCAGGGGCTGTGATACTGTTATTGATTTTACGTGGAAGGCGCCCAGATACATCAGCGATGGACAGCAGGATAAAACTGACAGAGACCGGCAGGCTGTGCAAGGCAGCACCGCAGCTTCAGAAAGGGATTGGAAAATTGTGACAAGTACCTGTCAGGCGCGGTAAGGGAAGCTTCCTTTAGCAGAGATGTTCGCAATGCTGAAGGAAGAGGCAAATCAAGTCAACGTGCCCCAGGTGCCACCCGTTTCCCAAATCAATCAAGTTCAAACGGAGAAAATGATCCAATTTTACAGCAGGTGGCAAGAGCACTTCTAGGTGAGCGGACAAGCAAAACCGCCCAGCCACTTCCATGCATCAAAACGCAGTGGGACCACAGAGATGAAAGAGCTGCATAGGATGGAGCTCCCTATAGAGAGCGCTGTGTTATATCACATCACACATGAGGCCAATTGTGCACTGGGGAGAAAATTCCCTCCTGACCCCTACAGGCGATCAGCTGAAGGCCTGAAGCATGAGATTAGATTACAGTTGTTCTCTTAGTGCACAACTACAGTGAAACTGGGAGATCCCAAAAAGAAAGGGACCATCAGGTCACAAAGCATGATCCCTTGGTGACGCCTACACCAGGAGCAGATCCATCTAGGTGGAAACGAGGAGGATGCTGGCTCAGCGGACACTCAGAACACTACTGACACTGGGGATGAGAAATAGCAGGAGCAATGAGCAGAGGCTCTAGGTGCCGGCTCCAGCTCGGCAGCGAAGGAAGAAGCAGTAGCCGTGTGACCAGGACGCAATGGAGATTCGTTAGGAGCTGCACAGAGGAAGCCCCTGGTAGCACAGGGCAATTCATATTGGTCCCACAGAAGCCAGGAACTATGCTACATGTGTTTGAGTGCCACCTACTGGCAATGTACCTATTTACTATGTACAGATATACAGCCACAGAGCTCTCTTGTAACAAGGCTCAGAGGCGTTTGCTACTGACAGACATCCTGTACCGTGACCTCCACCCTAGGTGGCTCTCTAGGGAAGGGAAGAGAGTAATGGACAACACCCCCTGCCTCACACCATGGGGGATTTAATCATGGTCAAGGCTGCTAGGAGAGTGCCAGCCCCGTTTCAGGGACTACAGGCAGCGATGAGCTACTCAGGCTGGGGAGCACACGGCAGCTGGGTCAAAGGATTCCCTCCCGCAGTGAGCTCCCAGCCCTGGTCCTGCGCAGTCTGGAATCCCTGCTCAGGCAGTTTACAAAGCCCCAGAGGGAGCTGCTGGGACGAGGGAGGCAGAGGCAGGGGGTTCGCAGGCTAGGAGAGGTATCTCTTCACTCCTGTGGAGTTTACAAGCCCTGAATGAGTCCTGAGCTGTCTGTCTAGAAGCTCCAGGAAGCACTCACAGAGCCAGCCAGCCAGTCACTTTAGGGACAGGGGCAGGTTGAGGTGGGGCAGAAGCCAGCCTGTCCCGGATGTCAGCTAGAGCAATCCCCTATGCCAAGGGCTGGGAGAAGGGCCCTTGGGCCAGCTCCACACTCCCCAGGGACACCTCCCAGGCAGGGGGGATTCTCAGGGGCAGTTTCTACCCACCATAAGACCCTTTATGCTGCCGGAACAGGGCAACATCTGCCAGTGGGGCTTAGGTCCGAGTCCTCACAAGCCTAAGACTCCTGCAGCAGTGAACCCCAGCTCTGATTTCCCCTGCTGTCTCACCCCATAGCCCCCTTTTCCCATGCACCCCTTTGGCAGCCAGCTGACTGGGCGGTGGGGAAGTTAGGGTGGGCTTAGGTGAGGGGGGGGGAGGGGGTTATGCTTGGCACAGCCAGTACAGTGTTACTGATCGTGGGTGACCGGGGAGGAGAGACAGGTGTGGAGGTGAGGGGATGGGACTGGCAGATGTAGCGATGGGGGAGCAGGGTGCGGTGTGGGGTGACAGGCACAGAGGTGGGGGTTGGGGAAGGGCAACTGTAGAGGTAGGGTGCTGAGTGACAGGGGTAGGTGGGGAAGGGGGACTTTGTGGGGTACAAGAGACAGCAGAGGGATCCCAACGCCCCTCCTGCCCAGTGCTCTCACACCCCCACTCAAAGGGATGGGATGACGAGCCCCATGACTCTCCTCCTCTCCCCACAACACATAAAGAGCCCCTGGCCCATTTTAAAACACACCCACCCTGTCCCCATGCAAACCAGAACCCTCAACCTCTGCATGATCCCCCCACCCCCAAACGAAAAGAAGGAGGGATGAGGTCAGGAAGGCAAAGAGGGGGAGTAGGGGAGGAGGGAGAAAGAAGGGGCAGGGATACGGGGGTAGGGAAGGGAGGGAGAGGTAGGATTGCAGGAAGCTGGGGCCAGGGAAGCAGGCGGGCAGGGATATGGGGGTAGGGAAGAGAGGGCAGCAAGGTTACAGGGATGGGGCTGAGGGGGGACAGGGCTGCAGGCAGGGGCGGGGCATAGGCAGGGGTGGCAGCGGGGGCCCGGGATGCAGGGGATGGCAGCAGGGGGCAGGGCTGCAGGCAGGCTGCAAGCAGGGCAAGGCTGCAGGGGCAAAGGCAGGGGGTGGCAGCGGGGGCCAGGGCTGCAGGGGCTGGCAGCGGGGGCCAGGGATGCAGGGGATGGCAGCGGGGGGCAGGGCTGCAGGCAGGGGCAGGACTCAGGGGCAAAGGCAGGGTGATGGGGCAGAGCGGGTGGCAGCGGGGGGCAGGGCTCAGGGGCAAAGGCAGGGTGATGGGGCAGAGCGGGTGGCAGCGGGGGGCAGGGCTGCAGACCGGGGCAGGGATGCAGGGGGTGGCAGCGGGGGGCAGGGCTGCAGGCAGGGGCAGGGCTCAGAGGCAAAGGCAGGGTGATGGGGCAGAGCGGGGGGCAGGGCTCAGGGGCAAAGGCAGGGGGTCCCCCCGCCCAACGATGCCGGCTCCCCGCCCCGCGCCGGCCCGTACCTCGCTCTCTCCATCCCGGGCTCCGCGCTCCTTGCTCACCCCAGCGAGCAGCCGAGGTGAAACTTTCGCCCCGAGCCCCCCGGGAAGGCAGCGCCCCTCCCCCTCCTTCCGCTGCCGTCCATCTTGAATACTTGGGATTCCTGACTGGAGGCTGCGGGATTCCGCTCCTATTGGCCGCCCCGGGCCCTCCGGGAACAGCAGCCACCTCCCCATTGGCCACCCTCCTGCCCCATAGCTGGGCCCCCAACCCCTGCGCTGAGCCCATCCCCCCTGCCAAAGAGATTCCCACCAGCGCCCACTGTGGGAATCGGGGCCACCCACAGCTCAGCCCCCCTCCACCCCCTGTGGGGTTCGGTTCAGAGACGTCCCGGCTCCCTGACCCATGTCCCGGGTCCGATTCTCCCTGGCTTGCACCTGGGATGAATCTTGCCCCTGGCAAAAGGCCCTTTGCCCATGGTGGGTTGGTGACCTGCCCCACTCTGGTCTGGGGAGCCCAGGAGTCCAGGCCAAGGCAGGACCCGGGTGGGTTTTGGGGTTCACTGTCAGTTTAGAAAGATTGTGAGGGAAATTTCGTATCAGCTCCAAGCGGATCCGGACATTTTGGCCAATAAAAAGGGGGAAAAGTTTTGGGCCAAACGAGACCTTTTGTTTCCACAAAATCGAAAAGTTTCATTTCAATTTCAGCAGCTTTAAAACATTTTTGATTTTTAAAAGAAGTAGAATCACAGAACTAAATTCAAGTGAGAGGATGCCTTGGAACCGAACCTGATACAAGACCCCTGAAACCAAAGAGTGTGTTTCTTCCACAGGGTTAACAGAGAGGTGATGTAGCCTAGTGGGTAGGGCTGTGGATTGTGATTCAGAAGATTGGATTGGGTTCTATTCCTGGCAGCCAGGTGATCTGTAGCAGCTCATTTCTCCACTCTATGACTGTGTTTCCTTTGTCGATTTAACTTATAAACACATCAGGGCCATGGCTGCACTGGTGGGCTGAGAGCATCACACAGCATTGCGGGATGGACAGACGAGACACCCCAAACGAAGCCCTCAAATGGCTCCAGCTAGCAAGGTGACGAGAAACACCCACAGAAACCCCAGTGTCAGACACCTATCAGTGCAGCACTGGGAGGGATGCACCTACCTGGATCTGGGAGGTGTGCATACCAATGCAGTGTGGGTTTGCAACTGAGCTTGGAAAGCACCTGTGATGGGGTTCCTGGGACAGGAGTATGGGACTGCTGAGCCCTCTGTCCCACCAACCTGGGGATTCCATCTCACACTGTGATGTGGATGTCAAGCTACAAACCTTCGATAGGCACTGCACTTACACAGACATCCATAGGCAGGGACACACCCAGCTGAGTTACATGAATGATCTCCCAGCCGCTCATGAACCATCAATAGAGAGGTTCCAGCCAATTCTCCCCAGCCTTGCCCCCGAGAGCTGTACCGTCTTCTTGCCCTGGTTCATTACCCAGTCCGCCCCATATTCGATGTGAGTGGACACACACTAACCTTTGTAACCTGAGCTGAGATCTTCCAAGCACTTCAACCAGAGCACACTGTTTTAGGTAAAATATAAAACAGATTTATTAACTACAGAAAGATCGATTTTAAGTAAATATAAGTAGCAGGCACAGAGATCAAAGTTGGTTATTTAAGAAACAAAAATAAATTCACAGTCTGAGTTCTACAAACTAAACAGGATTTGAATCAAGCAGTGTCTCACCCTGACTGATGATTAGGGCCCTTTTTTTCGGTTTTTATTTTATTTAATTTCCCCCAGGAATTTATCAATGTTTATTACTACAACAAAAACAGGTCAAAATCAGTGAAAAAATATTAATATTTTTTCTGGGTAAATATCGGAGCTTATTTTGGTGGACAGAAGGACAGGGGGGAAAAGTATTCAGTAGATGAATGGAATTCACTGTGGTTTACGGCAGAACTAAAACAGAACTCAAAACACGATGCCACCTCTGAGTTTAAGAAAACAATGTACCTCTAATCCGCAGATAAAACTTCTCATTTGAATAAACAGTTTACTGCTATAGACTTAGAATTAGTAGCCTATAAATAATATTTACATTTAATAACTGGCCCACACGCTTGGCAGCGCATACACTCAGCTTCATCCTTTTCTCCTGTTTTTGTTTTTTAAAAGCTTTCGAATACTTCCTTGTGTTACGAAATCTATTCTGATAAAGATTTTCATTTTCTTCCCATTTTAGTGCATCAGATCTTTAAAAAGTAATCTGCTAACAGCTTGAAACATGTACGTGGTGGGCGTGAGATTCATCAGTACATGCAGACGCGCACACACTTCAGAGCTTGCGTGCGTGCTCATTTATTGTGTGTATCTTCTAGACTAATACGTAGCTTTACTTCAACAGGCAGCTTTGCATATACACACAGACTAATAGATTATCATAATACATATTTGAATGATTCAAAAGTAGGGTGAAATGCAGAAAAAAACAAATAATACTTTTTGTAAAATCTTGGAATTTTTTTTGGTAAAAATTGGTTTAAACTGAAAACGAAGGGGCTTATGAATGGTACAAGCAGGTTACAGATCCTTAATCTTTCCTGGCCTGGGATCACCCTCCCCCAGTTCAGAGTCTTTGTCCTCCAGATGTTTATTCCAGGTATGAGTTGAGGGGACACAGAGGTGAAGTGAAGATGTCACTCTCCCTCTTTTTTAGTTTTGTCCAGAGTGCTGGAAAGTCCTTTGCTGTGACCTGGGGGGTCTCCCCCGACTGGTCAAGCCATCTTCATTGTCTACATGTTGTCTCTGAGAAGTGTCCACTGTATACAGTTCCTGAGATAGTGGATTCTTTTGATGGGTGTTGATGGGCCATTAACCGCTGACTGGCTACTCCATTGTTGTACATGAAAGGCTGGTTGTGGGTGTTTTCAACTTCACAACATAGTTCAGTAACATATACAGCAATACTTCATAACCTCACCTACAGTGATAGCATATACAGTCCAACAGGATATTAATGTTCAACAGATCAAGACCTCACAAGGCATGTTTTGAACAAAGAATATATAATAATTATACCAGCATGGTGAATATGGGGGTTCCAGGGTGCTGCTTTGAGGTGCAGTGTCACAGCATGGGCACCATGACCTGGGTACGCTACACAGTGCAGACTCGCCCTAAGTTACGCTGGAGGCAGAGCAGAGGATCAGGAATGGAACAAGGTGGCTTTTAGCCTCCATCCACCCGTGTGCTGAGCACATCAGGATGGGACCCACAGATGAGAGGGCACAGCTAGGGCGCAGTGAAGTATCAGAGATAATGGAAATACAGGAGAGTGGCCCTGAACTACAGCCTCCTCCACAGCAGGAACTGCTCGGGCACGGTCGGATGACACTTGTCACCCATGAGTCTCCTTGGAAGCAGTTCAGGGGGTCGTGTAGACAGGGTGAGTTCCAGCTCACTGGTCAGTGCCAGCTTCTCCTGATGAGGGGTAAAGAGGGAATGTTGGATCTTGTTGTTCAAGAGCATTTCCTAAGCATATGTAAGGCTGATGTAAAGCAGTGTCTATGGGACAAAGATGTAAAGTCTGTGGATGAGATGGCTTTTTTAGCCGATGCCTTCTGTTAGAAGAAGAAAAGGAGCAGGTTGACCCAGAGGTGGATTTGAGTACGGGCTTCTTTATTGCAATACTTGTTCCTCTCGACCCAGTTGTCAAGTAAGCACTGGATTAGTCACAGCACACCCTTTTTATCTACGCTGTATATACTCGTTCATAAGCCGAATATTTTTGGTAAAAAAGGGACGCATCAAAGAGCGGGGGTCGGCTTATAAACGGGTCTACACCAAAATTTGATGATTTTAAACTCTATGGAATCATTGAATTGAATATCTAATACATGGTTGTTTTGTTTTCCTGGAGCTTCTGCAGGCATGGAGCCCCTCAGTTCTCTGTGGCTGTGGTTTGCCGTTCCCAGCCAATGGGAGCTGCAGGAAGTGGTGCCATTTCCTGCAGCTCCCATTGGCTGGGAACGGCAAACTGCGGCCACTGGGGAGCTGAGGGGCTCCGTTCCTGTGAACACTCCAGGTAAACAAAACGTCCAGGCCCTCTAGCGGCTTACCCCAACGGGCCAGGAGCCAAAGTTTGCCAACCCCTGAAATATAGGGTCGGCTTATGAAAGGGTCACACAGTTTTTGCTATTTTTACCTATCCATCTTGGGGGGTCGGCTTATAAACGAACGGGCTAATGAACGAGTAATGAATGAGTAATGAAGTTAGTATGTAAACGCCTACATCCGGTACAACACCCCAAAACACCTTATTAAGTAATAGAAACATCCATACAATTAGCACACCCGCCCATCTATTGTTCACAGTATTACGCGTGTTATACAGGCATTTCTACCTTGAAAATCCATTTCTGTGCAATAATCTATTGCTAAATTTTTTCCCTAACCAGCAGTTCTCAGGGGAGGGAGGAAGGGACCATTAGCCAGGACTTGTTTATGTAGCTGGGAAAGGAAGGGAGGGGGAGATAACATTTCTTTTACCTTCTTTCACACGAAGGGTATTTATTAGACAACTGCATTTCTCATGCAGCTGCAGGCCTTATCAATTCTTACAAGGAACAGGAAAGGGAAAACTATGGAAACTTATTGACCAAATAAAGAAATACTGCCTGCTTATGCCTTTATCGTCTAATGACACATCAGCACATCAGCAACTTCCCAGGTCTTTACTTAACCCTAACATATCCCAACACCTTCAAACAAACTCAAGCGTCTTTTGAGGGCAGGCCACACAAAAGGATTTAAAACTGGTGGGATGGGAGGATCCCATTTTGCCCCAGGAAGAGAGAAGGGGGTTGGGAGCCCAATCATTCTTTTACCCCAAAACATCCCTCTACTGCTAACCCTAATCCCAAATCACCTGTAGAAGCAGAAGAGCCCCAAAGGTGCTATCAGGGTAATGTCACTGATCACCTGAGGAATAAATGCCCTGTGCTAGAAGGAAGCAGGCAACCAATGGCTCATGTTAGTTCTGCTGTCCTCACCACTGAAAGCCTCAAGCAATGGAAACCTATCATGTTGGTCTTGTGAGCTTAGCCTCCGCAGAACCAGACATGGAGCATGTTAAGGTTGTCGAAATTAATGGCAGGGAATATTTGAGGCAGAAGGATACAGGGGCCCAGATCTCTCTGGTTAAGCAGAGTGTGGTCCCAAAGGCCAGTATACTACCTGGCCAAATGGCAGAGATTGTGGGGGTGGGCGAAAGCAGATTCCTCATATCACTAGCTAAAATCCATGTGGTTTGGGAAGGTCTGGAAAGTGTTTTGACTGTGGGGGTAATGGAACACCTCCTATTCGATGTGCTCCTTGGTAATGATTTTTTCCGTGTAGCTCAGGTTAAAGTATTTGCCTGCAGCAGGAGGGAGTTTTATGTTGGGACCCCCAAGGGAAAGGGGAAGGTCTCAGGAACTGCTGAGAGAATGGGAGAGAGTCTCCTTGATTCTTCTGCAGCAAGGAGAAGCCACATGCTTCCAGGTGGGAGGGTGGTTGAGGCCAGCTCCTGCACTGCAGCTGGAGGCAACACCACATCCAGAAGGGATGGAGGTGTAATGCCTGCCAGGGAGAGACCTGTCCAGGTTGCTAGCTGCCAGCAGGTCGCAGCTGAACCAGAGGCCAACCTGGCTCTAGGGAGCAGAGAGAAATGTGTCCCACAGGAGAGCCCAGAGAAGGGTGATGGGATCTCAGAAACCACTGAGGTGGGTGAGGATTCCTGTGACCCTGTAACCCAGGGAAGCAGGGTGCTTCCAAGTATGGGAGGGGCTGAGACTAGCTCCTTTCCAGCAGAAGGCAACATGCCCTCAGGCGCAGGGGCAGGAGAGGTGTTGTCAGTGATTAAGGAAACTGTCCCACTTGTTAGCTGGCAGAGTTCTGCAGATGAACCAGGGATAGAACCCTTCCTAGGGAGCACAGAGAAGGAGGAAACTGGGGAAGGAATAGTGGGGGTACAGGGATGTCTCCTCACTAGTCACTCGGAGCAGGCTGCCCAGGACACTTGGAGGATGGCTGGGTCAGCATCTGTGCACCCAGGCACTCAGCCTGTGACCCAGGTTTTGAGAAGGAACCGTGTAACTGACCTCCTGGAGGGGAGCAGTCACACAGCTGACTTCGCAGGGACAGAGAAAGGGGTGGCGGAGGGTACCCCACTCCAGGTCCCAGGTTTTCAGGATGCTATTTCTGATAAGTTTTTGGAATGTAACTGTGTCTCTTTAAATCAAGATGCAGCTCCAATGCCTGTGCTAACAGAGGAGTTGGGACCAGGGAATTGCAAGGTGCTGGTTTGCCAGAATACAAATATCCCAACTGACAGAGAAGAGGATGGTTCCCCCCAGGCTGGTGAGACACAGAGAGCAGTTATGGGAAAGCTGCTGGGAAAAGGTGAATTTGATTGAAGAGTAAACACACCTAGCCCAGAGAGCACAGCTCATAGTCCTCTAGGAAAAGGGGGCAGGGAAGGACTCAGTGCTGGGAGGGGGAAACACAGGGTAACCCCAAAAGGGGAGCTGGATTTTCAGCATATGTACAGTCCTGGGGTTGGGAGACTGCTCCCCACAGGGCCAACCGATGTGCAGGATTCTCCTGAACACCTGTCTTGCCAGACCCTGAGGCACCAAAATTCCGGTAACATGATTAAATGAAGAGCCCACACAGAGGGGAACACTGGAGGGAAAGAAAAGCCAATAACTGATGACATGGGAGAGAGTCAAAAGACACCATGGGAAATGACTCCACTATCTGAACAGGGGGCCTGGTATCATAAGGATACTTGTAAACACCCATCTGTGATACAAACGGTATTAATGTCAAGTTTTGGGATAAGAATTTTGTTAGTGATGTTAAACCTTAGGATAATGCTACTTTTCAGTTAATACCTGTAAGCAGGTTTAAAGCATATCACAGCAGAGAAACCATAAAAAAACCTGGTTTGCTGTGCGTGAATGGGGAAATTGAGGCACACCGCCTCGTGGCCTTAATGGCTGGATGCCAAAAGAACTATAACACAAACTGCCTTCAAGATAGTCAGTGACTAACCCTCTTGCAGTAAACTAAGGGGGGAGGTATGACGTTCTCTCAGGGGAACATCCAGCACCCCCATGTTCATCCTTATAATATGATTGCGTGGTATCCAATGCAAAGTTTGTCATGTTGAGTGTCTTCAGAAGGCTCATGATGTACTAAGCATTGTTGTTATGGTAATGTTATAGTAATTGTTGTTATGGTAATGTTAGAGTAACGTTATAGGTTGTAATTTCATGTATATAGTTATGAGGCTGAAAATGTGTCCTCGTGGCTTAAAGCAAGCCCAGGCAAAAACTCTCCGGAAGCAGAGGGGCAGTTCACACCTCATCAGGGCAGGTCTGGGACAAATCCAGCCTGGCCTCACAGGAACAAAGGACACTGGCCTAGGCAACAACAAAGGATCTGTTGGACTCTCGAGTGAGTCACCCCCCTTCCTTTGGTCAATTTGGAACTGGGATGAGGTAATGCTCACCTGACTCTGAAGGGGGGGACAAAGCCAAGAGGGAAGAAAGATCAGGATAAAAGGGAGAGACGTTTGCCAGGCTCTTCCTCTCTCTTCCACCTCCATCTACAGGCATCACCACCAAGCGACTGACGCGTTGATCAAAGGGGAGAGCCTGGCTGAAGAGCAACCAGCCAGCGTGTGGTGAGGAGCATCTACGTTTGTAAAGGCACTGGAAGTGTTAAGATCAGCTTAGAATGCGTTTTGATTTTGTTTCATTTTAACAAATCTGACTTATGCTTTTGATTTATAATCACTTAAAATCTATCTTTGTAGTTAATACATCTGTCTGTTTATTCTACCTGAAGCAGTGCGTTTGGTTTAAAGCATGTCAGAGACTCGTCTTGGGATAACAATCCTTGTACATATCAATTTGTTTCTTAAATTGATGAACTCATATAAGCTTGCAGCGTCCAGCGGGCATTACTGGACACTGTAAGATGGAGGTTCCTAGGGTTATGTCTGGGACCGGAGATATTGGCTTGCATCATTTGGTTGCACAATCCAAGGAGCACTTTACATGCCAGAGGCTGTGTGTGAACAGCCCAGGAGTGGGGGTTCTCACAGCAGAGCAGGGTAAGACTGGCTCCCAAAGTCAAAGATTGGAGTGACCTAACAGATTACTGGTCTGGATAACAACAGAGGGGAATGTCACAGGTACCAATGAGAGATTTCTAAAGATAGTTACAGCACTCAACCCAAGGTTTAAGAATCTGAAGTGCCTTCCAAAATCTGAGTGGGATGAGGTAGGGAGCATGCTTTCAGAAGTCTTGAAAAAGCAACACACGAATGTGGAGACTACAGAACTCGAATCACCAAAAAAGAAAATCAACTTTGTGCTGGTGGCATCTGACTCAGATAATGAAAATGAACATGTGTTGGTCCGCACCGCTTTGGATTCTTATTGAGCAGAACCCATCATTAGCATGGACACATGTCCCTGGGAATGGTGGTTGAAGCATGAAGGGACATATGAATCTTTAGTGCATCTGGCATATAAATATCTTATGATTCCAGCTACAGCAGTGCCAATTAAGCTGTCATGGGATAAAAGGAAAGGTCCTTTCATGGATTGAGAACTGGTTAAAGGACAGGGAACAAAGGGTAGGAATTAATGGTAAATTCTCAGAATGGAGAGGGGTAACTAGTGGTGTTCCCCAAGGGTCAGTCCTAGGACCAATCCTATTCAATTTATTCATAAATGATCTGGAGAAAGGGGTAAACAGTGAGGTGGCAAAGTTTGCAGATGATACTAAACTACTCAAGATAGTTAAGACCAAAGCAGATTGTGAAGAACTTCAAAAAGATCTCACAAAACTAAGTGATTGGGTGACAAAATGGCAAATGAAATTTAATGTGGATAAATGTAAAGTAATGCACATTGGAAAAAATAACCCCAACTATACATACAACATGATGGGGGCTAATTTAGCTACAACGAGTCAGGAAAAAGATCTTGGAGTTATCGTGGATAGTTCTCTGAAGATGTCCACGCAGTGTGCAGAGGCGGTCAAAAAAGCAAACAGGATGTTAGGAATCATTAAAAAGGGGATAGAGAATAAGACTGAGAATATATTATTGCCCTTATATAAATCCATGGTACGCCCACATCTCGAATACTGTGTACAGATGTGGTCTCCACACCTCAAAAAAGATATTCTAGCACTAGAAAAGGTTCAGAAAAGGGCAACTAAAATGATTAGGGGTTTAGAGAGGGTCCCATATGAGGAAAGATTAAAGAGGCTAGGACTCTTCAGTTTGGAAAAGAGAAGACTAAGGGGGGACATGATAGAGGTATATAAAATCATGAGTGATGTTGAGAAAGTGGATAAGGAAAAGTTATTTACTTATTCCCATAATACAAGAACTAGGGGTCACCAAATGAAATTAATAGGCAGCAGGTTTAAAACAAATAAAAGGAAGTTCTTCTTCACACAGCGCACAGTCAACTTGTGGAACTCCTTACCTGAGGAGGTTGTGAAGGCTAGGACTATAACAATGTTTAAAAGGGGACTGGATAAATTCATGGTGGCTAAGTCCATAAATGGCTATTAGCCAGGATGGGTAAGAATGGTGTCCCTAGCCTCTGTTCGTCAGAGGATGGAGATGGATGGCAGGAGAGAGATCACTTGATCATTGCCTGTTAGGTTCACTCCCTCAGGGGCACCTGGCATTGGCCACTGTCGGTAGACAGATAGTGGGCTAGATGGACCTTTGGTCTGACCCAGTACGGCCTTTCTTATGTTCTTAAGAGAACGCCTGTTCCCACTGTCAAGTTAAATGGTAAACAACAACTGGGCAGTATTATCTCCTGCAAATGTAAACAATTTTTTTTGTTTGAACAAGAAGAAGCACTGAGTGGACTTGCAGGTTCTAAAATTTTACTTTTTTTTATTTTTGCATGCAGTTTTTTTGTACAAAATTCTACTTTTGTAAGTTCAACTTTCACGATAAAGAGATTGCACTACAGTACTTGCATTAAGTGAATTGAAAAATACTATTTCTGTTTTTTTACAGTGCAAATACTTGTAATAAAAATAAATATAAAGTGAGCATTGTACATGTTGTATACTGTGTTGTAATTGAAATCAATATATTTGAAAATGTAGAAAACATCCAAAAATATTTAAATAAGTGGTATTTTATTATTGTTTAACAGTGCCATTAATCATGATTCATTTTTTTAATTGCTTGACAGCACTAGTTAAAACACAATCACAAACTCCTGTGTAGGCAAATGCTCATTGGCCACATCTACGCTCAGAGAAAAGATGTGTTGGCGACATGTTAGCAAGCCTATTATTATCCTTGGCTGTTTGTATTGTGGTTGTGCTTAGGAGCCCCAGTCATGGGCCATGACCCCATGGTGCTGGAAGCTGTACATTATTTAATAGGTATATTTTGATAACACCTAGAAGCCCCAGTCATGGCCCAGGACACTGTGCTAGGTGCTGTACATTATTTGATGTATTATAGTAGTGTTTAAAAGCCCCAGTGATGGTGCAGGTCCCCCTTGTGTTGGGCACTGTACATTATTTAATAGGTATATTTCGATAGCACCCCTAGGAGCCCCAGTAATGGCCAAGGACACTGTGCTAGGTACTGTACATTATGTATTAGGTGTATTACAGTAGTTTCTAGGAGTCCCAGTCATGGCATAGGAGTGAGACCCCATTGTGCTAGGTGCTGTACATTATTATTATTATTAGATGTATTATGGTAGTGTTTAGCAGCCCCAGTGATGGCCAGGACCCCATTGTGCTAGGTGCTGTACATTATTATTAGGTGTATTATGGTAGCACCTAGGCACCCCAGTCATGGCCCAGGACACTGTGCTAGGTGTTGTACATTATTTATTAGGTGTATTATGGTAGTGTTTAGGAACCCTAGTCATGGCCCAGATCTCCATTGTGCTTGGCGCTGTACATTATTTATTAGGTGTGTTATGGTGGCACCTAAGTGCCCCAGTCATGGCCCAGGACACTGTGCTAGGTACTGTACATTATTTATTAGGTGTATTATGGTAGCGCCTAGGCACCCCAGTTATGGCCCAGGACACTGTGCTATGCATTGTACATTATTTATTTGGTGTATTATGGTAGCGCCTAGACACCCCAGTCATGGCCCAGGACACTGTGCTAGGTGCTGTACATTATTTATTAGGTGTATTATGGTAGTGTTTAGGAGCCCCAGTGATGGCCCAGGACCCCATTGTGCTGGATGCTGTACAGCCAAAGAGCAAAAAGAGGGTTCCTACCCCAGAGAGCTGACAATCTAAATCCAACCTATGTTCAAACCATAGCGTGGACATGATCAGCAGGAGTTTTAACCGGTGGTCGCTGGTCGAGGTAGACACTGGCTCCCCAGGAGGGTTTACACTAACACCTGTTCAAACGGCAATCACATGGCCAGACTGGGGCTTCAACATGCAGTAGCTAACCCGTGTCCCAAACCCACTTTCCCCCTCGTGAGGCACGGCACGGGGTATGGTGGCCAGTTTTGGCTGGCCGTATTTCTGGAGGTTTTATCATGTGGCATAATCTTTAATTCCTGGAGACTCCAGAACAAGCCTGGGAGCTTGGCAACCCTAGTCAGAGGAGCGCCTCAGAGGGTCTCAGCTCCATCCCGGAAACGGGACGGCCAAAGGAGGCTTTGAGAAGCAGAGGGAGCTCCAAGAACGAGGGGAATGAGGACTCTAAGGCGCAGCTAACCCCCAAAGCCACACTGCACTAGACCACCCCAGCTGGCCCTGACAGCTGACTCAGGCTGAGGCTGCAGTGTAGCTGTTTGGGCAGGAGCCTGGGTTCTGTGACCTTCCCTCTTTGCAGGGTCCCAGAGCTTGGGCTCCAGCCCAAGGGTGAATATGTCCACTGCAATTTCATAGCCCAGCAGCTCTAGCCTAGGTCAGCTGATCCAGGGGGTCTATAGAGATATGCGGAGTGGCCTTCTGGCCCCAGAGCAGCCCTGGCTTGTGCCCCCGGTGCCATCGCCCTGCCGGGCACTGCAGCAGCAGACAGGGGACGGGGGGTGTCCTCAGGCCCGGCCTACCCCAGCCCAGCCTGGTATGTCCCCTGCTTTGGGATCATTCACCAGGTGGGGGGCTGATGCCAGCACCAAGGGGACACAGGCAGCCACCAGCTAGAGCCACAACGTGCACCTGCTGTGCCCCACACTAGCTTCCCAGAGGCAGGCTCCGCTGGCCAGGGATCCAGGCCGGCCAGGAGGAAGAGGGGTGCAGCAGACAGAGCTGCCTAGGCCTGCCCCATAAAAACAAGCCAAGCCCCAAACCATCAGTCCCCTGATATCCCAGACCTGGGCTCCCCCACACCCAGATCTGCTGGTGCCCCTCACTCCTAACCCCCAGGACTGCTGCTATCCCAGTTCACTGAGGCCTCACTCTCAAACACTCCCACAATCCTTCAAGGGAGGGCAAGCGTGTGAGCCATGGGGAGGCTGGGGTGCGAGGAGCAGGTGGAGACAGACTGAGGGGAGAGGGAAGGGAGACTGCAGGGGGAAGGGCCCTTTCTCCCTTCCCCCACCCCATGGGGACCTGGGCCAGGGTGGCAGGTGCCAGTTTCCTGATTACATCAGTTGGGAAAAGGAGGCGGCAGAACAGCCCATCCTCCCCAGGCGGAACGGCAGCTCCAGATCCTGCCCCACACTTACCGTCAGTGAGAGCATGTATGAGCAACCCCCCCAGCCCCGGGGTACGACTCTGCTTCCACTTCACTTAGCAAGAAAGAGAGACGTCACCAGAGCGTTTCAGAGCCCTGGCTCGGGCTCAGCAAAGGGCCTAATTCTGAACTAGGAGAGCAGGTGGCAGGGGGGCAGGATTGAGGGGCACTGGCAGAGCTGGGTCAAGGGGAGGAGCTCAGGGCTGCATAGCAGGAGGCAGGGGGGCAGGATTGAGGGGCACTGGCAGAGTTGGGGTGGAAGAGCCCAGAGCTGGCTTAGCAGGGAGCATAGGCAGAGACTGAGGTGGGGGGCATGTAGGGGTGTTGTCCCCACAAACTGTATACCAGAGGTTTCAAACTGTGGGGTGCGCCCCCTTAGTGGGGCACAGAGGAACATTCGCTGGGGCGAGCGGTGATGCCAGGTGGCTCGGGCCAGCTCGCCAGCCCCATGCGGCGGGGCTCGGAGGGGAGCGCCATCTCCAAGCCCCGACTACTCATGGAGTATGCTGTAATTTAGTACCACTAACCCCTGGAAAACCTGGAATTTAGACCTCTACTTATTACGAATAGTATTAAGCCCCTTGCCTCCCACCCCCAAATAAAGAAGTCAAACAACACTTATGATATGAAGCTGTGGGTCAGGACTGAGGGGCACCAGCAGAACTGCAGGGGGAGCCCAGGGCTGGACTAGCAGGGGGCTGTGTGTTGGGATTGAGGAGCACGGGCAGAGCTGGGGGGGCGGGGGTAGATCCTTGCAGTTCAGCTTCCCCTTCCCTCCTGGAACCGCAGATCCCTCCAGGCCTCCTGAGCCCCCTGTTGCTATGACGCAGGTGACAGGCTCCGGCAGCTCCCGGATGGGCGGGGCTGGTGCTGAGCTCCCAGCATTGACTCTTGTTTACCCGGGAACCCGGGGTAGGAGGGAGGAGTGTTGCTCAATGAGGAGCAGGGAGAATCGTGCCCTAGGGCTGCATCTTCCTGGAGATCCCACTTGACCGCAAGCCCTGCACACGTGGCCCTGGGGCACCCGCCACTGCTCCAGCCACCCCTTGGCCTCTTTGCTCAGACTGACACCCCAGGGCCAGTGAGGACCAAGTCCCCTACCCTGCCCCCTAAGTCAGCCAGTGCCCTGCCTTGGCACCGGATCAGAGCCAGTGCCCACTAGAGGGGAAAGGCCCCATGTTCCATTCTCCGCCCCGTGAGCCAAGCAGTCCCCCACCCTGAGCCTGGATTGGAGCTGGCACCCCCTATAGCGGAAAAGCCCCGTGTCCCATTCTTCACCCCCATGAACCAGCCAGTGCTCCACTCTGGGGCCAGATCAGCGTTGGCGCCCCCAAGAGGGGAAAGGCCCCATGTCCCATTCCGTGCCCCCCTGAGCCAGCCAGTGCCCCATCCTGGGCCCAGATCAGAGCCAGTGCCCCCTAGAAGGGAAAGGCCTCATGTCCCATTCCCTGCCCCCCTGAGCCAGCCAGTGCCCCATCCTGGGCCCAGATCAGAGCCAGTGCCCCCTAGAAGGGAAAGGCCTCATGTCCCATTCCCTGCCCCCCTGAGCCAGCCAGTGCCCCATCCTGGGTCCAGATCAGAGCCAGTGCCCCCTAGAAGGGAAAGGCCTCATGTCCCATTCTTCACCCCCATGAACCAGCCAGTGCCCTACTCTGGGGCTGGATTGGAGCTGATGCCCCTTAGAGGTTAAAAGCTCCTGCCAAGGCCCACCAGCCATGTTCCCTGGTGTCTCTAAACTGAACGCTATCCACCCGTTCCTATTGCCTGCCAGCAGAGAGCCAACCACGGAGGACTGGTTGGGAGCCTCACCCTGTCTGGGTCCTTTCCCGACCACATAACCAGCGGGCACTTTGGCAGTGCCAATGGAAACTGTCTGGGTACAACTGTACTGGCTCCCCCAGCTCCGTACAGGCTGCAGAATCCCCTTTATTCTTCTTATCTGTTCCCTCGCTAGCTCCTATCTTCTTCCCCCACATGCCTGGGACAACCCTGTCTGCTCCCCTCCTGTCCTCAGGATGCCCCCAACTACTCCCCTCCCAGTCCTTGGGATGCCCTGTCTGCCCTCCCCCCCGCAGTCCTCAGGATACCTGTGTCTGGTCCTCCAGGTTCTCAGGATGCCCTGTCTGCTCCCCTTAGCACTTGGGATGCCCCCCTCTGCTCCCCTGCTCATCCTTGGGATACTCCCATCTGCTCCCCCCAGTGCCTGAGATGCCCTGTCTGTGCTCCACGGGTGCGCAGGAGACCTGTCTGCTCCCCCCTGGGATGCCCCCATATGCATCCCCAAGAGCTCAGGATGCCCCCGTCTGCTCCTGCCAGCACCCAGGATGACTGCCCCTCTGCTCCCTGCCCCAGTGCCCAGGATGCCCGTCTGCATGCCCCACTCTGCACCCCTTGGCTCCCAAGGTACCCCTGTCTGCTCCCCCACTTTGTAGCTCTGCCAATGGCTTGTTCTGTTGGGTTCTGTCTGCACCGGGGTTCACACACAGTAGCAGCATGTCTGTGGGTGGGTGCAGCTCTGAACTGATGCCCAAGCTCATCCCATCCACTGCTCCCTGGCTCATCCCGGCCATGCCCCCCATCCCTCCATGGCGATAACCCAACGGCTTCTGCAGCCAGATCCTCCGCCTCCACTCCAGCTTCCCCAGGATTTCCTAGGGCGTTGGTGAGTCACAAGGCCTGGAGGTGTGATCTGAGCCAACAGGTGGGATATAAAGGCCCTAGCCAAGCTGCAGGTAGAGGATTGCAGTGCCTCCTAGAATTTCCCTGAAGGACACAGGATGAGGCTGCGTGAGTAGGGGCTGCTACAGGGGAAGGAGGGTTGCGTTCCACTGTGCCAGTGGCCGTGCTGCTCCCCAGCATCAGTCGCACAGGCTGCTGGTGTGAGGAGTTTGACTGTGCTCAGCTGGAGGGGAAGGGTTCACCCCAGCATTACATAGAGGCCGGTGGAGCAGGGGTTAAAGGAAGGAGCTGTCACTCAAGGGCTTTCACTTGGGGCTGGGTGGTCAAAGGAGCTCAGCTCCCCTAGAGGCACCTGACTCAGTGCTGCCTTCAGGATGCAGGTTTCTCCTCCTAGACTTTAGTGCATTTGACCCATTGTTAAAATGGGGCATAGGGCTGCAGAACTGTGAAGGGGGAATCCCAGGGCTGGGTTAGCAGGGGGCTGTGGATTGGGACTGAGGGGCAGGAGGGCATCATGATCCTGCTCTGGGATCGTGCCTGGGCTGTGTTCCTTCCTTCCCGGTGCAACGGGCAGGGATTGTCCTGTGCAGGGGAGCCAGGATTGGCACTTCTGTAGGCATCTATAGGCAAAGCAGCTGCCCTGCTCCGGGTGGGTGCTGTGATCTCATTTTGGCTGGGGCAAGAGGCTGGGATCATGCAGGATCCCATTGGGCTGGGATCCGCTCTCCCTTCTGTGGTGAGCCCATGCCATCCCTCAGTGGGGAGGGGGCTCAGCCCAGGACAATGGATGAGTCATGGAATAACCAAGAGGTACCTTCCTGCACCCACCAACTTATAGATGAAGGGCTGATCCTGTGTGAGCAGCTCAGGATCGGACCCATAAGGGCCAGATTCTTTTCTCAGCTCCTCCTTCGCCCCCAAAAGTCAATGGATTTGCCTGGGCCCATGAATGAAATGCCATGTTGTGGGGCTCTCCCAGAAATACTCCCTCCTCATTTGGCCCATGCTCTGGCTCCCTGCGGGACGGGGAGATGTGCACTGTGAGAGTGGGGGCAAGGCTGGCAGGTGAATTCCTATGGCCCATTCACACCAGCTGGGAATCTGGCCGCATTGACTCCAATGGAGCTATAGGCCTCTGAAGACCTGGGTTCTGATCCCAGCTTTGACCTTGGGTAAGGTCTGAATCTTCCTTGTGCCTCAGTTTCCCCTCAAGCTGTAGAGCAGAGAGAATCTGTTGCTGTCTCACGAGTGACTAAATCTATTTCTGATTGTGACGTGCTCTGATGCTACAGCTAGGCAGGTTGTAAAAGTATCTAGAGGGATGTTCACATAAAAATTACTCATGCCAGGGAATTAAGATGCAGAGAGATTCCTTACTTCTCTCTCTGAAACTGCTGCTGCATGGGTCTGTCTCGGGGTGGGAGGCAGCTGGAGGGATCTTTTGGGGCCAGGACCAGGGTGACTGGGGACAAGCTGCCCCAGATCAGCTTGGATGACTGGAGGGTTGGATGGTGGGAACAGAAGGGAGCGCTTTTATAGCCCTGCCCTCTTTCCCAGCATTCATTACTGCCTAGCCTACAGCATCCCATCAGTCCTGGGAACTACACCTCCCAGAATTCCCTGGGAACAGGCAAGCCTCCCTTAAAGGGCCAGTTAATGACTCGTCCCACCATTTCCCTCCCTGCCTGGTTTAATATGTGTGTGCTCAGTGGGGCGAGGTCCCCAGGGCCACCTTGGGAGTGATGTCATCAGGTCCAGTCAGCCAATCAGAATGTGACTTTGGACGATGTGTGTTCCCCTCTGGTGGGACAGGGAGGTGACTCCGGTGTGTTGCCCCCCCATGCAGGACGGAGCGATGTCTTGTCCCTGACCTCAGTGCTAGCTGTGCTCTGGTCCCTGGCCCAGGGGCGCCCTGGCCCCGCGTGCAATGCCGAGTGGCCGAATGCTCAGGACATCGCAGGACACCTGAAGAACTGCCTGGAACACCTGCATAAGCTGTTCTTGGTATGAGAGGGGCTTGCCATCCCCCCCATGGGACCCACCCTTGCTTGGGCCCTTCCCATGGGACCCCTCCACCCTGGCCATCTTCCCCAATGGGCCACCTACACTGCTCAGATCCCCTCCATGAGATTCCTGCCTTGACCATCTCCATCCCAGGGACTACCCTGCTCAGGCCCTCTGCCCCGCGTGCCCCCCAGACCTGCCCCCATGGGACCCCCCAATCCTGGCCATCTCTCCCACTGGTCAGGCCCTCCCCATCTTCATGGGAACCCCATCCTGGCCATTTCCCCTCATGGGACCCCCACCCTGCTCAGCCCCCTTTGGGATGCTCACCCTGACCATCTTTATTCCCATGGGGCCACCCTGCTCAGGTCCTCCCTCATAGCCCCCCCCCCACTCAGACCCTCACAGGGCCCCAATCCGCCCATCCCTTCATCATGCATCTCCACGCTTGCAGGAAGAGGGTTACAAAGACGGAGAAAAGAGGAGCCGTGTCTGCCTCCCGACGAGCAGAGAGGCCAGTGACGGGGCCACACAGCTGGTAAGGAGACCCATGGACCTTCCCAGCGCGGGCAGGAGATGCCTGGTGACTTGGAGGGGCAAGGCTGGCCCCCAGCAGGATCGAGATCTTCCAGCTTAAATGCCAGGTCATTGGCCTCTCAGGGGTCGCACTTGGTACCTGCAAACCCACACTTCTCCTGCCTGAGCTAAGGGGCCCTGCTGCATTGTCTGAGACTGCAGCCAATCTGTACAGGCAACCCAGCCCTTACGAGAAGGGACAGAGCCCTGCACGGCGTGAGGGTGGGTTACACTTCCCTTCCCCTGGGTCTGGTAGGCTGCCGGACACCTGCCCTCTTAGCCCATGTCTCCCTCCAAAGGGAGTGGGGGCAAAACACCCTGGGGCTTGGTTCTCCCACTGGTACCGCCTCATATCAGCTCCTGCCATGGGGGAATCGGTCAGAGCCCTGACCCTCGCCATCCTCCTGTTTTGAAAGGTGGATTGCCTCAGCGCCTGTTTCGCTGGGAGGTCAGGGAGGCCTGAGGTGGGGACTAAGGAGGTGCTGGAGGGCTCATTACAGCTAACAAAGCCTCATTGTGGGATCATCACCCCCTGTTAGCAGAGGGGGAAACTGAGGCATGGACAGGGATAGGGACTTTCCTGAGGTCATGTGGTGAGCTTGGAATGGAACCCAGGAGTCCTGGCTCATAGGCCCAATAACTAGACAGTCAATAACTAACCATAAAGCAGGAGGAAGACTCCCCAAGGTGGCCAGTCAGGGCTCCGCTGTGCCAGGGGCTGTACAGACAGAATAAAGAGCAGGACTGTGGGTCAGATCCTTTCTGGAGCTCCCTGGACAAGGGTGAGAGCTAACTCTGTGAGTGCTGACCCATCTCCTCTCCCATGCCATAGGACACGATCAGCACCCGGCTGTGCCAGTACAATGCCTGCTTAAGGCACCTGGCAAACAGCTTCTGGGGGACCAACCAGCTGCCGCTCAGCATCACCAGTGGCATGAGCCTCTGCCAGCGCCAGCTCTCCCACCTCAGAAACACCATCAGCAAGATGAAGGTAAAGGAGCCCATACTCCTGCCCTGGGACAGTGCTGTAGCCTGCGGATAAACCATGGGAGAAACCATTGCTGCCTTTAGCTGTGGGGGGAAGCAGAGCTGACATGTCTCTGCAGGTGGTTTATTCTGCAAGTGATTATCACTGCAGATTGGTATGCAGAGCGCTGGTGCCTTGTGGATAAAGCCCTAGGCTGGGATCCAGGAGATGGCGGTTCAATTTTCGGCTCTACACAGGTTCCCTGTGAGACCTTGATCTCAGGGCTGGATTAATGCAGCCCTGAATACCCCTCTCTCCCTGTGATGCGGTGGTAATAAGGGCCTCTCTTGAGAGGTGGTGGAGTCCCCCCTAGCCAGTGGGGTCACTCTCCTTGGGAGATGGGGAACAGGGGCAAAAATAGTCTGTGATCATGTCATCGAAGCCTGTATCGTGATGCACATGGCTAAGGGACTGAATTAAGGTTTCAGGGGCAGCTTTAATTCTGCTATTTCCTAACTGTTGAATGATTGACTTTGTGACCTTCACATTCTTTTAATGTAGCTTTTATGGATGTAATTTCCTAGGAACTTTAAAAATTACTGGCGGGGGGGGACAGATCTCCCCCAGTGGAACCATTTTGATCCTAGCCTCAGCCATCAGCAAGGTTAGAATGTTTAGATCCACCACACAGAGCTCTGCCTCTGGAGCTAGCGGAGTAGGTGGGCGCAGTGGTAGGCTGTTATCTTCCAAGAGACTCAGGCACTAAGACCATAAGAACGGCCATACTCGGTCAGACCAATGGTCCATCTAGCCCAGTATGCTTCAGAGGGAATGAACAGAACAGGGCACATATCGAATGATCCATCCCCTGTCACCCAGTCCCAGCTCCTGGCAATCAGAGGGTTAGGGACACCCAGAGCATGGGGTTGTGTCTCTGACCATCCTGGCTAATAGCCATCAATGGACCTAACCTCCATGAACTTAACTAATTTTTTTCTGAACCCCGTTATACTTCCGGCCTTCACAACATCCCCTGGCAATGAGTTCCACAGTGCGGCTGTGTGTTGGGTGAAGAGGGGGTTGGGACACGTGGCCAGTGGGTTTTACAGCTATTGGATGGCAGCAGAGGAATAGTGAGACTCAGGATGCCTGAGTTCCACTGCAGGCTCTGGAGAGGATAGAGCCTAGTGGTTATAGACCCTTCTGCCCTGTCCCCCCTTTGCACCCTCTGACTACGGCAACTCCTTCACCCTATCCACTCTCAGGCGGCTTCTGCCTTCCCCTCCACGCTGCCTGGGCACCAACAGGGGAGCACGGGGAGTACGGGAGAGACAGGTTCTCTGCTCAGTTCCAGCAGTGCAGGGGCTCCTGGCAGCCAAGAGCAGAAATTGTAGGGAAAGTGCTGCTGAGCACCTGTTTCCCTGGGCTGGTTGGAGCATGATCAGTGCAGACAGAATCACTGGACATTTTAGCTGCCTAATTCTTAACACCTGAGAAAGGGAGCTGTGGTGAAGATCTAAAGACCAAAGGTTCAAACATCCATGCTGGGAGCCTTCATGGGCTTTTCTGTTTCTCTCTTTCCCCGATTTATAAACCTGGTTTATTTCATTTGCCCGACACAGACTTGCCCTTTCCACGTGGTTTGATGGCTGGGGAATGTTGTGATCTGCCAGGCATAGGGAGCGACCTGCAGCAAAATCCAGGTGTTCTATAGTTTGGTGACTTTTGGAGGGGTGACCTCCTGACATTTCATTCTCTCTCTCTCTCTCTCTCTCTCTTTTTGTTCTGCCCAGCAGCCATCAGCAGCACCGTACCCGTCCTTCTGCGAAGTGGCCTGGCCCTTTGCTGGCACCGGGTGGAGGGAGATCACCACCGGGCCCCAGCTCTCCAAGGAGCTTCTTGAGTACTTGAAGCAACTGCAGTTCCCCTGTGGCTGAAGACACACTTTTGTGCAGCTAGTGAGTGTGTGTGTGTGTGTGTGTGCGCGTGCAAAAGGTGGGGGTAGGGGGTGAGTGTGTTTGTGCATTGCTCTGGGTATGTGTGTGTACGTGTGTGGAGGTACAGTTGAGACCGTGGGTCGAATTTTCCAACATGCCTGTATGATGAAGTCATTTCAGCTCCAGACTTTCACTGATTTCAACAGAAGTGAGACGCCCCCTTTGTGGCTCTGGGCCTAAGTCCCATCTCTGAAAGAGACACAGGTGCTCAGTCCCACTGAGACTCCGGCTCCTGAGGGCCTGAATCACTTTTGAAGATAGGATTTAGAAGCCTGGGTCACTTGGACGCTTTGGAAAACGCACCCAGTGCTCCAAGCCCAGCTGGAAACCAAAAGCACCTTTGAAGCGATGAATGTGGCTCACGAGAACAAGAGGAAGACACTCTCCTGCACTGACTGTGCATCTCACCAGCCATGCTACTAATAATTATATTTAATATCTATTGCCTCTCTCACCTTCCCACCGGGGTGTGGCCCCACAAGGTGGCTTTGGTAGCGAGTATATTTTTAAATAAAACACATCTTTTCTAGTCCTGCGACCATGGTATACCTGCAGCTCATCCCTTTGGCTCATTTGCATACAACACTCCGGCAGGCTGGCTGGCTGGATATACCGCAGCGGAACCTGCTCAGCCCTCCACTTGGCCAATCCAAGCGCTGCATGCTAATTTCCCCTTGCCTCTGAACCATACCACTGGAAGGCCAGGCCAATGGGTGGTGCCCCCAGCTGTCAAGTTACTATACCACCTGGAGGGTGGAGTGGGGCTGCCCCACTGGCTATGGTGCTAAATATGGGGATTCCTTAGGGCAAGAAGAGAGATGGAGTGGGGGGCAGAGGGAGGCATCTGCGGGTGTTATGGGATCTCTCCTGTACATGTATGTAGCTCATACTAGGCTCTTGGCCTAGGAAATCCTTGAGTCAGGTTCCTCCAGGGGAATTCAGTGTGACAACAACTTGCGTGGGGGGTGACTAGATCTGGATAATGACCCCTCAAGGTGTTATTTACCCTTGTGCCCCTACATTTACCACCCAGGGAGGTAACCGGACCAGTGGAAACACCCCCTCCACTCCACAGTGTTTGCCCTCACGCAGCCCGTCTGGCAGCAGGCACTCTGGAAGGTGAGAAGGAGAGGCCAGGAAGCCAAAGTTTTCAGACTTTATTTACTGTTGGAAGAGGCAGCGGCTGCTGTGATGGGGACAGAGTTGAGGGAGTGGGGAGAAGGGACCCCCCCACAGATCAGCTCGTCCCTGTACATTTCAGAAGATCCGAGCCTGGGATGGTCACAGGCTACAGACAGTCAAGTAGGGAGAGGGAGGAACAAAGGGGCTGAGGGGAGAAGAGAGAGAGGGAGACAGAAGGAAAATCCAGAGAGAACAGACTGTGGTGATGAATGGGGTGTATTGGGAGATAGCTAGATAGAGGTTACGTATTGGGGATGCATGGATAGATAATAATAATAATCCCTAGTTCATCTACAGCCCTTTCCATCAGCAGATCTTTAGTGCTTTACAGAGCAGGTCAGGATCATTATCCCCATTTTGTGGATGGGGAAACTGAGGCATAGAGCTAGAATGTCTCTTGATCTAGGACGCCTAGCAGCAGAACCTAGGTCTCTGAGAGTCCCAGTACACTGTGCTAACCACTAGGCTACACTGCCTCCCAGGTCAGTCCCTTGATAAATGCTGTGTGGAATTGATAGTGAAGTAGAAGGGAGTGCATGGGGATGAATGGATGGTTATATACGGAGGAGGAGAGAGAGACAGATATTCCCCCCCCAAAAGCGTCACAGCCAAGCAGCACTCCGCTGGCACCCTGTTCAGTGCCTGTGGCACCAGGGCATACCATGCAAGTGGCACTGGGCGTGGAGAGGGTTGGTTCATACTCTGGGGTCGTTGACGTGGCCCATGAAGATGGGGAAGCGGTGGTCATCATTCCACAGCACGAAGAGGAAGGGCTGCTGCACATCGAAGACCCAGGCAGTGCGGGCCACCGAAAAGGCTGTGGCAGCTGCGGCCTCCACCCCTTCCTCGTTCAGCTCCAGCATGGCCCGGTGCTGGGCACTCGTCACCAACAGATCCTCTGTCTCTGAGATGCCGCACAGGTTCGAATCATAGAAAATTCCGTAGTCTGGAGAACAGGCAGAGAAGGGAGGAGGTAGGAACCACCCCTCAGTGCACAGGAGTCTGCCCCAGTGCTGGAGAACCTCCTCCTGGGTAGACACCAGTGCCAGAGATCAACCTTGGAGATGGGCCACTCAGAACCACGGGAGCCCATGATATGTCCAGTGGTCTCATGGGACCAAGAGACATGGGACTGATCAGCTATGGGAATGGGTCATTCCAAACCAAGGGAGCCTGTGATATGTCCAAAAGTCAAATGGAGCCAATAGACATTAGTGTGATGGATCGGCCATGGAGAAGGGTCACTCAGAACCAGGTGTCATGATCCACCCAGCAGTCTCACATATCCATCAGACACGGGATAGATCGATCAAGGAAATGGGTCACTCAGAACCAGGGAGCTGCAGGGGGGAGTATCCACGGTGTGTCCACTGGTCTCACAGACCCAATAGACACTGGCGTGGTGGATTAGCCATGGGAATGGGTCTCTCAGAAGCAGCGGTCTGATGCCACCCCTCAGGAAGTGACAGCATTGCTCATCCATTCCCCTCCAGGAAGTGATGTCACAACCCAACACCCCTGCTCTGATGTCCCTTCCTGCCCAGAGGGGGAGGGGGCTCTCTTGCCTCTTCCCCTCCCACCCCAGCCCCCACTGCCGCCATCTACCACCTGCCCAGCACCATCCTTACCCATCTCCCCCAAGATGTCCATGAGGTCCTGGGAGCTGTCCAGCTTCAACTTGGGCAGGCTCACCACAGTGGGCTTGAAGGGGACACCCATCAGCTTCTTCATCACCGCAGTGAAGGTCTCTTTGGTCAGCTTCTGCTCCAGCTGGGCGAGCATCTGGGACACGTGCTGGGGCACGATGACTATGAGGCTCATGTTGTGGGACAGCTGCAGCCGGCCAACCTTGGGGGAAGACGACACAAAGGCCTCTCTGTGCTGAGGGCCTGTCCTAAGCCCCAATCAAACGTCCCCTTCTCCCGTCCGTCCCTTCATGTGCCACAGCTGGGCCCTCATCACCCCATCCCCCTATTCTTGGAGTCCTTCCAATGGGACCTCCAAGCCACCCGTGGGCGTGAACCAGCATCATGCCACTGACTGCCGTCTTGGTCAGCTGGGGATCAGGCCCCTTGTGCCTACACCTACCCTGCAGCACCAACTGCAACCCCTGCGAGCCAGGGCATGGGTACATGGTGCCTTTGCTGTCCCACTCCCCATCTCTGGGACACCAACCAGTTCTCCCACATGCTTTTGTGTCCCCAAGTCCCGCCCCCTTCCCGTTCTTGGTCCCGCCCACTCCCATGCCTGGGCAATTAGGGCTGAGCGACACTTTTTCATCAAACCATTTTCGCCCCCCAAGACAGCTGGCATTTTTCAACCACGTTTCCTCCAAAACTTCCTGCCAAACATATTTTTGGACAAAACAGTGGAAAATGAACATTTTCCATTAAATGGTTTCAGGTTTCAAAAGCCAAAAATGCTTCTAACTTTTTTTTTTTTTAACTGAAAAACAATATTTTTTGCAAAAATCAAATTAAAAAAAAGTGTTTAAAACCAAAAAAAAAAAAACCCCACTTATTTTTTATGTAAAACTTTTTTTTTTAACCAAAACCTGTTTGGTTCAAACCAAAAACCAATTTGGTTTCTTACTGAAATTTCCCCCCCCTAATAAACAACTGATTTCCTTTTTAACAGAAAACTGATTTTTGAACCAAAAAGCAATTTGAATGTTGTTTTTACCAAAAACATGTTTACTTTCTACCCAAAAACTAATTAAAAGGACAAAAAAGATTTCTTAAAGAAAACCAATTTAAAAAAAAAATTCTTGCCAGAAACCAATTTTCTTTCTAAACAAAACGCAGTTGTTTTAGAGCACTAAATTCAGTTTTTTCCCTGCTAACAACTGATTTGCTTTCTAACCAAAAAAACCCTGATTTGCTGATGAATTAAAATGTGTTAGTTTCTCATTTAAAAAAGTCAAGGCCAAACAAACAAATGCCCCCCCCCCCAAAATCTTTGAAAAATGTGTTGCCTGAAAATCATGAAGGAAACAAACATTTTTGGACTCTTGGTGTTTTGTGACCAGTTCAGCTTATAATGCTAGGGTCGGTTGGAAATGTGGGACAATAAAGACTTGCAGTTATCTCTCTTAGGATCTTATCCCAGCACCCATCATCTGGGCGCCTTGCATGCAGAACCAATGCTCTGCTGGAGAAAAAACTTCCCAGGCAATGACTGGACCCACGCTCTGTGGAGCCACGGATATTGGATGCCATGAGTTGAGAGTCCTCAGCTTGAGATCCCCACCTGCACCCTGAGCCTGCTATTCTGAGATGCTGGCTTCACTTGGATGAGATGGGAGGTGGGGAGGGGAGAGGAGTGTGGAGAGGGGGGCATAGGGGTAGGGTGACCAGATGTCCCATTTTTAAAGGGACAGTCCAGTTTTTTGGGACTTTTTCTTATCTAGGCGCCTATTACCCCCCCACCCCCGTCCCGTTTTTTCACAGTCGCTGTCTGGTCACCCTACACAGGGGACATCAGTAAGTGACATTATGGAGGAGGTGCGACGGGGTGGAAAACAAGGAGACAGTGGAGGGGAGAAGGAAGCGAAAGTGGAGTTGTCATTGGAAGGTGGGCAAGGCAGGCGCCAAGAGGGGAGGGGGCGTGGCACAGAGCACCCACGGGGGCTCACCTTGGCCTGCAGGCTGGGGTCATTGAAGAAGGCCAGCGGGTACTTCTTGCTGGTCATCATGGGCACCTGGATGGGGGCCTGGCCCGGGCGGTAGAACGTCTCATTCACTGTGTTCTTCACTTTAAAGGTCGTCTTCCACTTGGCTGGAGGGCGAAAGGACAGGGAGACGTAGCCGGGGAGCACCCTCAGTGCAGGGGTATCCCAGAGGAGTCCCTCGAGGGCAGGGGGCTTGCGGGGATGGGCAGCCTGGAGGAGCCACTGGGGCAGAGAGCTCCAGGTGGGCTCCCTGGGGGCTAGGATATCTCAGGGGACCGGTCCCAGTGGGTGCATGTGTTGCAGGGGTGGGTCTAACAGGAGGGGCAAAGGGAATGTGTCCCTGGAGACTTGGATATTGGGCGGGGGGGCAGGTCCAAGGGACCCGGGTTTTTGGAGGGAACGTAGGGGGGCAGGGAAGCGGGTCCTGGGCATGGCACGGTGCAATGCGCCCCTCCCTTACATTGGAAATAGACAGCGTTGAGCAGCACCAGCTGGACGTCCGGCTCCAGCTCCTTCAGCAGCCTCCTGATCTTGCCCTTGGTCACGTCTTTCACCCACTTGTTGATGAATCGCAGGTCCTGGGTCTCGTTGCCACTGAGCACATGGGGCCGGCTGTTGTAGAAGCGCAGCGACTGGTTGCGGAAGGCTTCGTTCAGGTGCAGGCCTGCAAGCCGGGAAGGCAAGGGGATGAGGAATCCAGTGCCACCCTGTGAAGCCCTCAAACTTCCCCTGCCACCTGGGCAACACCAACCTCCCCTTACTCCTACCCCCTAACCATGTCGCGAACCCTCTTCCTGACCAAAGGAAATTAGACACACCCCTCCCCCCTCCTGGTGCCTCAGTTTCCCCATCTGTAAGATCAGCCTCTCTGCTGAGCAGCATTAGATGTTGGGGCCCTGCAGGGGAAATCGTTGAAGGGATAACTTGTTTATTTACGCTATCTCCACCTGTCCTGGAATGGGGTGGTCACAAAGAGCACTCAGGCTAATCCCCTCTTTCAGAGATCCCGGTCCAGACTCCAACGCCCACTTCCCAGGAAGCAAGCCTGTCCCCAGAATTGACTCTAGTTGCAGACATTAAGGCAGAGAGCGAAGCTTCTGCTGTTTGTAACAGCTTCTCCCAAAAAGAAGCTGGATTACAAAACTAACAGCAACACAGCATGTCTCCAAAGCCTGAACACTTGCTTGCACAGTAAAAAAAAAAAAAAAGAGCTTCTAAGACTCTGTGCAACAGTGCTGCCTTGGGACCCCTGCCATGACAATGCCTCCTTCCCTGAAGACATGCTGGGGAGGAGGAGCTGGAAAGTGCTTTGAGATTCTCAGAGGGAAGAGCAAAGCACTGGCATTTCTCTGCTGACCTGAGTGCCGATGTGAAGCCCTCATGCCCACTCACCTTGGCGGAGGAAGAGCTTTGAGGCTGAGATCAAGGGCTGGGATTTGAGGAGCCGCTGCAGTGCAGTGTGGACGCAGACGAGATTTGAGGGGTAGGAGAGGATGGACTCCAGTCGCTCTTTGGTTTCGCCCCGGGCCCCTGTGTGAGAAGAACAAGTTCTCAGATGGGAGGATGAGGATTGACAAGGCTGGGGAAAGGGGCAAGGGCCACTCCTGCAGGGATATTGGCCTTGGATAATTCTGTATGTGGGTGGCACTGGGGGCTGGGCTGGAGACTCATCTCCACGGGATTGCTTGTTCTCTGGGGTTTCCTTGGTTGGCCGGGCCTTTCCTCCTCATTGGGGGCTCCCAGTACCATTGGTAACACCATCTCACCCTAGCCACCCAGCGGCGTTGCTTTGGCCCATGGCCAACGGGAGAAGGCTCCCAGTGCACCATCCCAGAGGGAGGCAGAGCTGGGCATGGCCCCCTCAAAATGGGAGTATTTGGGGATGGGGGGGTAAGTGAAGGGGGGGGTGACGAGTGTTTGGAGAGTGGTGGGTGTGAGCGATGGCTGCGTTTGTGAGGTTGAATGTGTGTGTGATCGTTGTGTGACCGGCTCTGTGTGTGTGGTTGTTTTGTGTGTGCAATGGTTGTGTGTGTGTGTGTGTGTGTGTGTGTGTGTGTGTGTGTGTGTGTGTGTGTGTCAGATGGCTGTGTGTGCGCTGACTGGATTTGTGTAACGGTTATGTGTGTGCACATACACAGTGGTTGTGCATGTGTGAAATGGTTGTGTCTGCACATGCAATGGCTATGTGCACAATGGTTGTGCATGCAACAGTAGTGTGTGCATGCAATGGTTGTGTGTGTGTGCATGCATGATGGCTATTTGGGCCTGTGATGTTTGTGTGGACATGTCTGGTGACTGTATGTGCAATGACTGTGTGTGTGTGTGAGTGATGGTTCACTGGGTATGTGTGATGGGTGTCTGATAGCTGGATGAGCATGCGATGAGTGTGTATGTGATGGCTGTGTGCATGCAATGTGTGTATGTGTGTGAGACGGCTGTGAGTGTGATAGGTTTGATAGTGCACAATGGGGATGTGTGTGATGGCTGTGTGCGCGCGCACAATGGGTTTGTGTGCTATGGTTATATGTGTTTGATAAGTGAGTTGTGCCATGGGTGTTTACACATGATGGGTGTTTTTGTGGTGGCTGTTTTGAGCATGTATGATGGGTGTGCGTGTGCAATGTGCATGTGTATGACAGGTGTGTGTGCACTGTGTGTGTGAGAGCTGTGTGTATGCACTCTGGGTGGGTTTATGATGGTTGTGTGTGTCTGTAATGGGTGTGTGTGTGTGTGATGGATATTCGTGTGACAGCTGGGTGGGTATGCATGCGCAATGGGGGTGTAGGTGTGACAGATGCATGTGTAGGCTGGGTGTGTGTATGATGGGTGTGTACGTGTGCACGTGATGGGTATATGTGTGACAGCTGTGTGTCTGTGTGATGGGTGTATGTGTGACAGGTGTGTGTGATGTCTGTGAGTATGAGATAGGTGTATGTGTGAGAGGTATGTGTGCAACATTTGTGGGTGTGTGTGAGAGGTATATGTATGATGTGTGTGTATGTGAGCTGTGGGTATGCATGATGGGTATATGTGTGAAAGGGGTATGTGTGACACCTGTGGGTATGTGTTATGGGTGTATGTGTGAGAGGTGTGTGTGTGAAGGCTGGGTATATGTGTGATAGGAGTGTGTGTGATAGCTGTGAGTATGTGTGATGGGTGTATGCGTGACAGGTGTGTGTCAGATAGCTGTGGGTATGCGTGAGAGGTATATGTATGATGTGTGTGTGTGTGTGAGACACCTGTGGGTATGTGTTATGGGTGTATGTGTGAGAGGTGTGTGTGAAGGCTGGGTGTATGTGTGACAGGTGTTTGTGTGATACCTGTGGGTATGCGTGATGAGTGGATGTGTGAGAGGTGTGCGTGTGAAGGTTGGGTGTATGCACGAAAGTTGTGTGTGAGATAGTTGTGGGTATGTGTGAGAGGTATACGTATGATGTGTGTGTGAGAGAGAGAGAGAGCTGTGGCCATGTGTGATGTGTGTGTGTGACAGGTGTGTGTGAAGGCTAGGTGTATGTGTGACAGGAGTGCGTGTGTGACAAGTGTTGGTATGTGTGATGGATATATGTGTGACAGATGTGTGTGTGACAGATGTGGGTACTCGTGGTAGGTGTATGTGTGGCTGGTGTGTGTGCAATAGCTGTGGGTATGCATGATAGGTGTATGTATGCCAGGTGTGTGTGTGTGAGAGACAGCTTTGGGTATGTATGATACGTATATGTGTGATAGGTGTGTGTGTGTGACAGCTATGGGTTTGTGTGATGAGTGTATGTGTGACAGGTGTGTGTGAGAGCTGTAGGTATGTGTGATGGTGTATATGTGACAGGTGTGTGTGTGTGTGTGACAGCTATGGGTATGCGTGATGAGTGTATGTGTGACAGGTGTGTGTGAGAGCTGTAGGTATGTGTGATGGGTGTATATGTGACAGGTGTGTATGTATATGTGACAGACAGGTGTGAGAGCTGTAGGTATGTGTGATGGGTGTATATGTGACAGGTGTGTATGTATATGTGACAGGTGTGTGTGTGTGTGACAGCTGTGGGTATGCGTGATGGGTGTATGTGTGATAGGTGTGTGTGTGACAGCTGTTGGTATGCGTGATGGGTGTGTGACAGGTGTGTGTGTGACAGTTGTGGGTATGTGTGATGGGAGTATGTGTGACAGGTGTGTGTGTGTGTGACAGCTGTGACTCGGTGTGATGGGTGCATGTGTGACAGGTGTGTGTGTGAGACAGCTGCATCTGCGTGTGCGATGACTGTGTGTGTGACTGCTGTGTAAGTGTGCACTGCCCTTACCCAGCAAGAGGTGTGAGAGTGCCAGGGCCACACTGAAGGGCGAGAAGACCACGTTGGAGCCAGAGCCTTCCACCTTGACCAATTTCGAATAGAAATTCAGTGCAAAATCAGTCAGCGCTTTTGCCACCATAGGGCTCTCCTCCTTGGAGTCGTCCCCACAGCTTCCCCAGGGGTCACTGGGCGGGCACCGCTGCGGTGTTGTAACGGGCACCGTAGCGGCCTCAGTGGTGGGTGCTGCAGTGGGCTCCTTGGTTGGTTCCTTGGCCGACTCCTTTTCAAGCTCCTTGTCCAGCTCCTTGGCCGACTCCTCGTCAAGCCCCTTGTCCGGTTCCTTGGCCGACTCCTTTTCAAGCTCCTTGTCCGGCTCCTTGGCCGACTCCTCGTCAAGCCCCTTGTCCGGCTCCTTGGCCGACTCCTCGTCAAGCCCCTTGTCCGGCTCCTTGGCCGACTCCTCGTCAAGCCCCTTGTCCGGCTTCTTGGACAGTTCCTTGTCCGGCTCCTTGGACAGTTCCTTGTCCGGCTCCTTGGACAGCTCCATGGTACTCTGGATCTCTGATGTATGTCTCTCAGGGACCCCTCCCGGGCCACTCATGCCAGTAGCCTGATCGGCTTCCCCTTCTCCCTCTGTCATGCTGGAGGCAGCTTTGCAACCTGTGGACTCCTCTCCCCCTGGCCCTTCCTGCACCAGCCCCTGCTGGGTCTCCTGCCCCTCCCTCTCTCCCCCATCCTCCCTCTCTCCCCCATCCTCCCCTCCCTTCCCCGAGGTTTGCTCAGGGCCTTCCCTGGTCTGCGGAGGGTCTTCTCGACAAATCACAGCCTCCTGGCGGATCCCATTGTTGGCCTCCTCATCTCCTGTGGAGTTGTGGGCAGCAGCTTGTAGGGGGACCTTGGAAGCAGGGCACTGTTTGTCCCCTTCTGCCCCATTCAGCCAATCCTGCTGTGCCAACACCATAAAGGAAAGGAGAAGGATCCATCAGATAAGCGAGATACAAGGCCCAAGGGGTGTGATTGGATCTAGTACCAATTAAGGGGTGATTCACTGCCCCTTACCCCTCAGGAACTGCCTGACTCTCCCCAGCTGGAGATTCAGCTGAGTGGGGAAATCCCCAAGGGGTGGAGCTACAGGGAAGTTCCTAGGAGGTGGAGTTTCCAGGAGGCAGAGCTGGGGGGAAGTTCCCAGGAGGTGGAGCTCTGGGGGAGTGGGTGTGGCCAGAGCACACCACTCTGGTCAATATTCTTTGTTCAAAATGTTTTTTTCAACAAAAAAATGGCTTTTTAATCAAAATGGCATTTCTGGTGTGTGTGTGTGGGGGGGAATCCATTTTTGGATGACAGGGGCGCTTAAAAACCCAATTTTCCAGTTTTTAGCCACCAAAAACTGAAAAATTTCAGGACTTAGGTGAAAATGTTCAGTGAAAGCAAATATTTCTGTCCAACTGCCTAAAGTTTTTTGCTTTCCAGTTGTCAGAAACCAAAACATTTTCAGTCACCAAAAACCATTATTTTTTCCAGTGTTAGTTTTTTTGCTGAAATAAATGACAGGCCAGAAAACATTACAGTTTTCAGCAATGAAAACAAGTAATGCTCCCTTTGAGGGGAGCGATAGCTCAGTGGTTTGAGCATTGGCTTGCTAAATCCAGGGCTGTGAGTTCAATGCTTAAGGGGATCTTGGGCAAAAAAGTGTCTGGGAATTAGTCCTGCTTTGACTAGATGATCTCCTGAGGCCCCTTCCAACCCTGATATTCTATGAAACATCTCAGGTGGAAAACTTTCAATAAACTCCCCAAATTTTGCCTAAGCAGGTGAAAATTTTGGGGTTTCCAGTGCCTTAAACCCCCTAATTTTGGGAAACTGTTCTAGTTTTGGTGGCCAAACATGGAATTTATTTTCCTTTTTTTTTTTTTTTGGTTAATAAAACCCCAAAAGGTTTTGCAGAAAAATATAGGCAAAAATGAAAGAAAATGGTTCTTTTTGCCAATTGTTTTGCAGATTTAATAAACCAAACATCCTCCACATCCAGAGCGCTGACCATGCCCAGATGGGCACTTACCAGTTGGCATAGTTCAGAGCAACCGGTAGGCTGCTCCAGTCTGTGCCAGGATTGGGGCAGAGTTGGGCAAAGACCCAGCATGCTATGCCGTGCCCACTGGCTCTGGCCCTGTAGTCTGAAGAGTGGGATTTGTGGCAATGGAGCTGGTGCTCAGCACCTCTGTATCTCCAGCCCTAGGGTCCTTGGAGCATTCATCTCCAGCACTCAATGGGTTAAACTCCCCACTCCCCAGGAAGGACAAGGCTCCCCCAGCACGGAGGATTGACTCACGCCTGTGAAGGTCACCAACCACACCAGGATCAACCAGCTCTTCATGGCAACGAATCCTGCCAAAGCAATGCCCAGAAGTCAGTGAAAACCCTGCCCACCTTTGCCCTCTCCTGGCCCAGATGCTCACAGTGCTGGGCCTGGCTGGGGCCCCCAGGTGCAACCCCTCCCACCGAAGTACAGTGCCCCCTCCTCAGCCTGCTGCGCCCAATGCCTTTTCCATTGCACTCCCTCAGCTTCTGTCTGTCTGGCCACCCCTCTGTGCCAGTCTGTCTGTCCTGTCTCTCTGTCCCCCGGTCTCCATGTCTGTCTGCTCACCCCCTCTGTGCCTGTCTGTCCCCCACATCTCTATGTCTGTCTGTCCATTCTCCCCCTCTGTCTGTCTCCCCCATCTCCCTGCTTGTCTGTCTGTCCATCCCTTCTGTCTGTCTCCCAACTCTGTGCCTCTCTCAGTCTGTCTTTCCCACCCTTCTGTGTCTGTCTGTCCCCCACTTGTCCCTGTGTCTGTCTGCGCACCTCTCTCTGTGCGTCCGTCTGTCTGCCTCCCCCTCCGTGTGTCGGACTCTGGGTCTTCCCATTCTGTCTCTTTCGCAATCTCTCATCACATGGCCACTGTGGATGCTAGGTTCGCTCCCAGCAGCTCCCCACCCCTGTTGCTGAAAGCCAGGGGCTGAGAGGCTGAGCCAGGGAGTGGGAGGAACAGACATCAGATGCAGGAGAGAGACAGAGAGAGAGAGAAGTAAGAGGGGCTGACAGTGGTGAAAAAGGGCAGAAATCTGCCTCATATCTGACCCCAGACCCAGAGCCCCACCTGCTCCCTGTGTTCCGGAGTGATCAGTGTCCAGACCTGAGTCCAGGCATTCAGGGCACAGAGGGCGGTTGGGGGTGGAGCATAGGGTGGAGGGGATGCACCCATTGGCTGGCTCCGGCCCCGGCCCGTTAAAAATTAAGGATGATTGATTCCTGGTGTGATTTCCCGTAAATCAGGGGGCAAGAGGGGTGGGCAGCAGCTGGTGCGGGGGAGGCACCGGGTGGATTATCCAACTCTGTCAAAGGTGCCAGCTGGAAACCAGGGCCTTGGCCCCTTCCCCCATGAGTATAGCCCCCTGTTCCCACCCTGGGGCAGCAACTGGAGGCCAGAGGTACTGGCTTGAAGTGCTTTCCATCATATACAGCAGGGGTGGGCAAACTTTTTGGCCCCTAGGCCACATTGGATACAGAAATTGTATGGAGGGCCAGGTAGGGAAGGCTGGGGGAGGCTATGCCTACTCAAACAGCAAGATGAGGCGTGGCCTGGCCCCCTAGCCAGCCCCGGGACTCCCACCCCATCCACCCCACTACCCACCCCAGCCTGTCCCCTGGGGCTCCCACATCCTATCCAATACCCCCTCCTCTCCACCTCCTGACCAGCCCCCTGAGGTCCCCTATCCAACCAGGGGTGGCTCTAGACATTTCGCTGCCCCAAACACGGCATCATGCCACGGGGGGCGCTTTGCCGGTCACCGGTCCCGCGGCTCCGGTGGACCTCCTGCAGGCGTGCCTGTGGAGGGTCTGCTAGTCCCGCGGCTTCGGTGGAGCCGCAGGACCAGCGGACCCTCCGCTGCGGGAGGTCCACTGAAGCTGCGGGACCAGCAGACCCGCCAAAGGCGGCCTGCCTGCTGCCCCCCGGCGGCTGGCAGAGCGCCCCCTGCGGCATGCTGCCCCAAGCATGCGCTTGGTGTGCTGGGGCCTGGAGCTGCCCCTGTATCCAACTCTCCCTGCTCTCCCCACCTGTTACCTGTGGGGTGGGGGAAAGGGGGGCTCAGTCCTTTCCCTGTGCGTGTCCCCTGCTCGTTTGGCTGCTCTCCCTGGCAGTCGGGCAGGGCTCGCTCCCTGCCTGGGCTTGGCTGCTGGGGACAGGGGCCAAGCACGCTGGGGGTGGAGGGGGGCCCTGGCTTGCTCTGCCCCTGTCCCCGGCAGCAGGGCCCAGGCCCCTTGACCGCCCCCCTGGAACTCCCCCTGCTCCCCGCCCCCAGACAGTGCCACCCCCGAGCACCAGGTCTGGCGGTGCTATAGCCGGGCCAGCCGGCCGGAGCTGCAGCCCAGGTGCTGGGGGACTGTGACTGTGAGGAAGGCGGTGGGGAGGGGCCAGGGGCTAGCCTCTGCTCCACTCACTGTGTTGCCAGGGAGTTGGGCCGGCTCCTCCGCAAGCCTGTCCTGACCCTGCTCCCTGGCAGGAGCTCAGGGGCCAGAGGGAAGGGGCCCACGGGCCATAGTTTGCCCCCCTCTGATAAACAGGGTTTGCAGTTTGGTTCAATAGCAATCAGCACCCCCATTAAACAAACTGTTCCAGAGCCCCTGCTGGGGTCCCATCTGACAGTAACTGACAGTGTAAAACCCCTGCCTTATTTACTGTCCGTTTGTTGCTGCTGGGATCCGAGCTCCATTTTTCTGATTAGGTCAGCAAGCCACAGCCACGTAGGAGTATTTCCGTGCAAGAGGCCCAATTCCCATCCCCCTCCCCTCACTCCCCTGTGTTCATCTGGAAGTCCATGGGATTGCACTGGTGGAATGGGAATCAGGATTAGGCCCTGCTCTCGCATGGGGGAGTCCTTTCAAAGCAAGGGTCTGTGGATGGGGTGGGAATCTCTTCTGTGCCACCCCTGACACATTTCCCTCTTGTCCCATCTCTCCTCACTTCTCCAGAGCAGCTCAGGAGCCCAAGAGCACAATGTTGAAGTAGTGTCACAAGAGCAGCCCCGTCCTTCCCAATCTGATTCCACGGAATGTCATGGGGCACAGAACCTTCCTACAAATTCCAGGCCCGGCCTGGTTCCGGTTCTCTGTGGAACGCCCCAAAGGTAAACAAACGGCGGGCCCGCATCTGAGCCCGCTCCCAGCCCTGATCCAAAGGTGATCAGTTGGAGGGAAGGCTCTGGATCAGATCAGAGTCACTCCAAAGTGAATCCGGATTGAGCTCAGTATCCAGTCTGAGGCTGGATCCTGTCTCTGGGCCTCTCCTGGTGTGACTGCTACTTTGACCCTAATGGAAATGCCCTGATTTTGATGGCCCTCCTTTCTGAAAACAGGGCCATTGTGACTCAGCCTCTGGGGCTTACAAACAGTTCAACAATGCAAGAACAGGGTGAAAAGAAGCATGAGTGCGATAAGGACTCAGGCCTTATCTAGACACACAAGCTACAGCGGGTTAGCCATCCTGGATTGTTAAAGGAGTGGATGCAGTTATACCTGTATATACAGTTTATATCCACTCCTATGAAGGTGCTTATACCAGTATAGACTAGTATAAAGATGCATACACTGGGATAGCTATTCCTGTGCAGGAAGGGGAATAAACTACACTAGTATAAGACACCTTTATACCAGTATGATGTCATTTACACTAGTGGCTGTACTAGTATAACCATATCAGAAGAAAATTGCACCCCTAACTGGCATAGTTATACCTGTGCAAACCCAACACAGTATGTATAGCAGATCTTGCTCAGGAGCGATATGCTGATACATTAAACCTTGAACTCAAAGAGAACTACCTGACATTTTTCTTGGCATCTTGAGATAGTTGAAGTGTAAGTCCCCTCATGTCCAGAGTTTTAGCTGTACACCTGCCTGATGTCTGGTGAAACTCAGAGAGCCTCATCATAATGTACAAGTGCCCAATCTACACCAAATCATAGAATATCAGGGGTGGAAGGCACCTTAGCAGTTCATCTAGTCCAACCCTGTGCTCAAAGCAGAATCAATCCCCAGACAGATTTTTGCCCCCGATCAACTAAAGGGCCCCCTCAAGGATTGAGCTCACAACCCTGGATTTAGGAGGCCAATGCTCAAACCACTGAGCTATCCCCCCCTCCCCTCTGCCAATGACATACTGGTAGGGCCCAGAGTTGGAGGCAAGTCACAGCTGGAGCTTTCTGCCACCTGGGGAAGGCTGGTCTGTGAAAGAGATGGAGTTGTCTTGGTCTTAGGTTGCACTCAGGTCCCCTTTTCTAGCTTTTCTCCAGGACCAAGAAGAGCAGAGACTTACTTTTTTCTTTAAATCAAAGTTGAGATTTTCAGCTAATCACAGGATTCTGGAGATTTCAGAAATACACAAAGAGTTGTGAGGCTTGTGAGAAAAGCATGAGAGCTGGCAACACAGCTACGTGCCCTAGTCCAGAGAACAACTAGCAGGAAGAAAAACAAGGATTGAGAGTGAGAGGGGAATGACGAGACATGGAAAGTAGAGGTGTGCGAATGATGTATGGAAGAGTGTCACCTCTCTGTCTCTCTGTGAATTTCTCAGAGAAGGTTGGAGTTTCCTCAAATAGAGAATCCCCTGTAAATGGTTCCCAGGCCAGGAGGCTCCTTCAGGAGCAGTTTACCAAGGGTTAATATCTCAGTAGTTTGATTGGATATCTAAGTCTTATGCTCAAATAAATTTGTTAGTCTCTAAGGTGCCACAAGGACTCCTGTTCTTTTTGCAGATACAGACTAACATGGCTGCTACTCTGAAATAAGTCACATGATGTTACGGTTTTGGCTCCCACTGGTGTGTGTGTATTATAGCTGAGTTCCTTGCATCTTCTTGTCAATTGCTGGAAATGGGCCATTTTCATTACCACTACAAACAGTTCTTTTTCTCTCCTGCCGATAATAGCTCACCTTAACTGATCACTCTCCTTAGTGTGTATGGTAACACCCATTGTTTCATGGTCTCTGTGTGTGTGTATATATCTATATCTATATCTTCCTTCTGGATTTTTTACTGCATGCATCCCATGAAGTGGGCTGTAGCCCACAAAAACTTATGCTCAGATAAATTTGTTAGTCTCTAAGGTGCCACAAGTACTCCTGTTCTTCTTCCAACTGAGGAGCTGCTGCCCATGTGAGATCAGCAACAGTTGCTGAAAATCCACTATTACCCGCACAAAATTCTCTGTTACTCACACACTCTAGGGCACCCACCTTTACCCAGGTCCTAGGGCTCAAGGCGTAACCCTCTTAATTTAGGCACCCCCACCCTTTCCCAGTTCCTAGGGCTCCAGGGGAAAAGAACCTAACTTTACCCCTCCGTGGGCTCCGGGGAAAGACCCTTTCCCTGTGGACTCAGAGCTTAATATTTTGCAGGTTTACGGGGTCTTTTACCAGTAATATAGATAATGTTTTCACCCCATAACCTCTATTTATTAACAATCACCAAAACCAGACTGCACACGCGACACATACAGTGCTCACCACTCCCAATAAGACAGATGAACTTTTCTTGATGGCCAGTCAGGATCAGGTCCATCTGGGGGACTCCAGGTTCTGCACGGTGTCATTGGCAGAATGTTGAGGTCTGGCAGCTCTGAGCTTTGGGGCTCTGTCCTGGAGTTGGTTCCCAAATAACTTCCTTTTGGACCCCAGTTTATATAGTGAAATTTGAGTCCTTTTTAGCTATACCTTAACCAATCATTATATTAAAATTTTACTAACCAATCCTAACACAGTGTAACACAATTCTTTAACCAATCGTACCCCACCACCTTAATTAATTTACGCCTAGCAAAATTATGTAACAGACAGAAAAGAACCACAGAAACCATGCAGATAAAAAATAGGGAAGTGGGGACCATAATGACAAAAAAATAAAGAAATGAGGATTTCACAACCACACCTATTGATAAGCAAATCGAGGGACGTGATCATTCCCCTCTATTCGGCATTGGTGAGGCCTCAGCTGGAGTACTGTGTCCAGTTTTGCACCCCACACTACAAGAAGGATGTGGAAAAATTGGGAAGAGTCCAGCAGAGGGCAACAAAAATGATTAGGGGGCTGGAGCACATGATTTATGAGGAGAGGCTGAGGGAACTGGGGTTATTTAGTCTGCAGAAGAGAAGAGTGAGGGGGGATTTGATAGCAGACTTCAATTACGTGAAGGGGGTTCCAAAGAGGATGGAGCTCGGCTGTTCTCAGTGGTGGCAGATGACAGAACAAGGAGTGTGTGGGAGAGTTGCAGTGGGGGAGGTTTAGGTTGGATATTAGGAAAAACTATTTCACTAGGAGGATGGTGAAGCACTGGAATGGGTTACCTAGGGAGGTGGTGGAATCTCCTTCCTTAGAGGTTTTTAAGGTCAGGCCTGACAAAGCCCTGGCTGGGATGATTTAGTTGGGGATTGGTCCTGCTTTGAGCAGGGGGTGGGACTAGATGACCTCCTGAGGTCCCTTCCAACCCTGATGTTCTATGATTCCTTGACAGACAGGACGCTGTCAAACTAAGTTTTCTTTAGCCATCTTAAGATCTGTTTCTTTATCTGGTGATAGCAGGTCTCCTTCTTAACAGCCTGATATTACATTGCTTTAATGTAATTTAGATGGAATGTGAGGATGTGACTTCCTGCTTCTCAGCTAATGGCTGCTGCTTGGCTGCTCTTTTAATCTGGCTGCAGATGAAGACCTTATCCTTACACCACCACCGTGTCTTACAATAAACTCCTTCACTTGCTGGCTCCCCGCCTATGCAGCCCATTGCTTCTTGGCTTCGCTTTCCACTGTTGTACATTATTTCTATTCTGGTAGTCCCAGAGGCCCCAATGGGAGCTGCGGAGATGATTCCAGGAGACTCCCGGTGAAACTAGGGTGACCAGGGGTCCGGTTTTCGACCGGAACACCCGGTCAAAAAGGAACCCTGGCAGTTCCGGTCAGCACCACCAACCGGGCTGTTAAAAGTCCATTTGGTGGTGCTGCGGGGCTAAGGCAGACTAGTCCCTATCTGTCCTGGCTGGCCCCACACTACACCTGGAAGTGGCCAGGAGGTCTGGGTCCTGGGGGGGTGTGTGTGTGTGGCCACAGGGCTCTGCACGTTGCCCCTGCCCCAACACCATCTCCACACTCCCATTGTCCAGGAACCAGCCAATGGGAGCTGGGGGAGACAGTGCCTGTGGGAGACAGTGCCTGTGGGCAAGAGCAGTGCATGGAGCCTCCTAGCCCCCGTGCCAGGAGCTGGACTTGTTTGGCTGCTTCCAGGGCGTGCACAGCGCAGTGCCAGGACAGGCAGGCAGCCTGCCTTAGCCCCTCCCACTACCCCCCGCTGCGCCATTGACCGGGAGCTGCCTGAAGTAAGCCTGTGCCCCAACCCTGAGTCCCTCCCCAAACCTGGAGCACACTCCTGCACCCCAAACCCCTCATCCCCAGCTCACCTCAGATCCTGCACCCCAACCCCCTGCCTCAACCTGCAGCTCTTTCCTGCACTTCAAATCCTTTGGCCCCACCCCCCAGCCTTGAGCCCCCCCCCCTGCAACCCAAGCCCCTCATCCCCAGCTCCATCCCAGAGCTCGCACCCACAGCCCGTATCCCCTCCTCTACCCCAACCCATGCCTCAACCCCTCCCGCACGCTGAATCCCTAGGCTCCACCCCAGCCCAAAGCCCCCTCCTGCACCCCAAACCCCTCATCCCCAACCCCACCCCAGCCCCCTGCCCAGTGAAAGTGAGTGATGGTGGGGGGGAGAGTGAGCCACTGTTAGAGGGGGATATAATGAGCGGGGGCTCAGGGGAAAGGGCGGGGCTAGAGCAGGGGTGGGCAAACTTTTTGGCCCTGGGGCCACATCAGATACAGAAATTGTATGGAGGGCCGGTAGGGAAGGCTGGGGGAGGCTATGCCTCCCCAAACAGCGAGGTGTGGCCTGGCCCCCTATCCAGCCCCCTGGAACCTCCACCCCCATCCAATCTCCTCTGCTCCCCACCCCCTGACCACCCCTCCTGGGGTCCCCTAGCCAACCCTCCCCACCCCACGTTACCTGTGGGGTGGGGGAAAGGGGGGCTCAGTCTGGCTGCTCTCCCTGGCAGTCGGGCAGGCCTCGTTCCCTGTCTGGGCTTGGCTGCTGGGGACAGGGGCCAAGCACGCTGGGGGTGGAGGGGGGGGCCTGGCTTGCTCTGCCCGTCCCCGGCAGCAGGGCCCAGGCCCCTTGACCGCCCCCTGCTCCCCACCCCGGAGCACCAGGTCTGGCGGCGATAGAGCCGGGCCGCCCGGCCGCAGCTGCAGCCTGTGACTGCGGGGGAGGAGGGGCGTGGCCAGGCGCGGCCGGGGCGTGGCGCTGGCTCCTCCGCCAGCCTGTGCTGACCCCGCCCCCCGGCCGGGGCTCGGGGCCAGAGGGGCGGGTCCTGCGGGCCGGAGTTTGCCCCGCCCCACCCCATCCGTGATCCCTGAGGAGGCGGGGCAGAGGCCGCGTTCTAGCCCCGCCCCCTCTGTGGCCGGCGGGGGGAGGGGCGCTGGTACACGGGCTGGAGCCGCCGCCCCGCAGACTCGCTGCTCCGCGCTGAGCCGGCCGGGCTGGGCTCGGGCCGGGAAGATGGCGGCGAGCAGGAGAGTGGGCAAGGTGCGGGGGCCGGGCCGGGTCTCTGGTCGCACCGGCCCGGGGGGGGCTGGGACGAAACAGGGTGGGGGGATGGGTGAGTTGGGGGCAGGGAGTGATGGGGGGGGGGGTTGCGTGAGGTGGGGGGGACTGAGGATGATGGCGGGACGGGGCTGGGTGCTTTGGGGGACTGGGGAGAGGCAGGGTGGGGAGGGCGGGGGAGAGGCTGGGTGAGTTGGGGGGCTGGAGAGAGGCCGGGTGGGGAGGGCGGGGGAGAGGCTGGGTGAGTTGGGGGGCTGGGGAGAGGCCGGGTGGGGGGCCTGGGTGAGGTGGGGGCTGGTTGTGGGGTACAAGGTAAGTGGTGGGAACTTTGTATTACTTTCACTTTTGTTTGGGTGCTCCTGGCTAGCCAGGGGGGTGCTGGACCCACCCTAGGTCTCTGATGGCCACCCCATGGGATGGGGGGCACTCTGGGTCCCACTGTGGCTCCGAAGGCCCCCTACAGTGAGATTAACCCCTTCCTGTGTGTTCCCCCCCCATCCTGTCACACCTGCCCCTTTGCTTGTCATGTGCCTGGAGCCGGATCAAAGGTGCAGCTGTGATCCCTGTGCAAGGGAGGGGGGGGGGGGGGTTGTCTCCAGCTCTGCTCAGCATCTGGCTGCTCAACCCCATCCGATTGGACGGGAATAAAACCCAGATTGGAAAAACCGACTTGTAACATATCAAAATCACGCTGGTGGGGCTGGAGTGGCTGGACTGACCTACAGAAAAAATGTGAGGCCCTGGATTCCCCTGAGGTGATGGGGGCTGGCACCCTTTGTGCCCTGGCCAACTTCGGACAAATGCCCCACGCTGGCCCTGGTGGTGCCGGCTTTATAAAGGATCCAGGCAAGATTGCTATGGAGGGGGGTGTTCGGGACCAAAGCAGGGCTGAAGCAGGAGGAAAGGAAGCAGTTAATTTTAGGAACAATGTCTAAAAATAAGTGCCAGGACCAGGCAGGTGCTTTCACTTTCTATTGCTGCTGCCTTGGAAAGTCCCTGGCTGGTTTCTTGGAAACCAAAGGTGCAGGGTGAGGATGGATGCGGGCTGAGCTGAGGGAGTGGACTCTCTCCTCTGGAGTGACCTGATCTGGGAGACATCCCGTCTCTTGGGGGCATGGGGAGCGGAGCCCTAGAGTAGGGTGAGGTGGGAGGACTGGGTAACCCAAGGGTCCCTCCTGTCCCTGGGAGTTGGGTTGCTCCACTAGGGGGAGGTGAGCAGGGCCGCCCAGAGAGGGGGGCAAGAGGGGCAATTTGCCCCAGGCCCCGAGCCCCACAGGGGTCCCCACCAGAGTTTTTCAGGGTCCCCGGAGCAGGGTCCTTCACTCCCTCCGGGGGGGCCGGAAAACTCTTGCGGGGCCGGGCGCAGGAGCTTCTTCTGCTCCCAGTCTTCGCTGGTGGGGGGTCCTTCTGCTCCGGGGCGGAAGGACCCCCCGCCGGCGAATTACCGCCGAAGACGGAGCGGGACCTGCCGCCGAAGTTCAGCTCAGTCTTCGGCGGTAATTCGGCGGGGCCTTCCTTCGGGACCGCGCGAAGTGCCCTGAAGACCTGCGGCGGGGCCTTCCGCGGAATTACCGCCAAGACCGGGCTGCACTTGCGGCGGGTCCGCCGCGTAATCGGCGGCGGGGCGCTGGGTCTTCGGGGCACTTCGGTGGTGGGTCCCGGAACGGAAGGACCCCCCGCCGCCGAAGACCCCGGGCCCCTGGAATCCTCTGGGCGGCCCTGGAGGTGAGTTGCTAGCAGCAGGAGGCTCTGTTGTTTATTTGCCTTTGGGAGCAGGAAGTGAGTTTGCCCCGCCCCTCCAGTTTCAAGGCATTTCTGAGAAATGTACCTGAGCCTGGGCCAGCTGCAGAGATGGGCAGAGCCCAGCTCAGCCCCTGGTTGCCGTGGCCCTGTTGTGGGGAGATAACGGGCGAGGGAGGGCGTCTCGCAGTGGTGCCAGTTGCGGGGGCTTCAGGGGATGGGCGAATGCCGCCCCAGGGTGTTTGCATTTGCTCAGTGCTTCATATGCCCCAGAGCTGGGGGGCCATGGCCGACCACTTTTAAGCAGTGATCCCCGTACTAAATCAATGCAGCTGCTGCCGGAGTGTCGCCCTGGCTGCGGGGTCTCAGCAGTGCTCGGATTTGCTCCGGTTGCCCCTCCGTCCTGATGGGAGGGTGGCCAGGTCACGTTTCAGCAAGTGACATTGCTACCTGGCGCACAGGGTCACAGTACCAGTCAGATTTGGCCCGGCTGCCCCTCCATCCAAAGGCTGTGGTTCCCGGCCAATGGGAGCTGTGGAATCAGTGCTGGGCGTGGGGGTAGCATGTGGCATTTCCCTGATCACCCCTGTACCTAGGGGCTACAGGCCTGCTTCCGGTTGCTGTGCAGAGCCAACCAGACTTTTAACAGCCTGGCAATCCTCCCCCCGCAGGGGGCACTGAGGCTCCGGGTTTCTGGCCCGCGGCGTGGAGATTTGCCATGGGCTGGAGGTTCCCTATCCCCGAGTTAGACCCTGAGCATGCGAGCAGGATCCAGCCTGCCAAGCACCTCTGAGAGAGAATGGTAGATGCCTGACCCCTAATGTCCCATCTCCAGCTGTGGCCATCCCTGATGCTTCAAAGGAGAGAAAAAACCCAGAATACACTGAGAGAGGGGAAATCCCTTCCTGACCCCTGCGGGTGGCTGTGGCTGAAACCCTGAAGCATCAGGAACACAGGACATAAACCAGAACTGAGCCCCAGGGCTGCTGAAGCCAGTCCTTACCATCACAAGCAGCCTTGTCATACAACTGCACGTAGACATTTACCCGGTGGAGGGGGTGACAAGTTGGAACTAGAGCAGGTTCCTGGTGTGTGTGTGTCAGGAACTGGAATTCCGCCCCCCGAAAGATCTGAATTGGTGCCACTGATGGTTTGGTTTGTGCTGCTACCTGGGGGTGGATGGGGCTTGCTGGGGAAGTGGGAGTCTGAGGCCTCTTGGGGTGGCAATTTTAGGGAGCAGAAGGCTGGGGCCAATTGGGGGGCAGCTCTGATCCCCGATGTCTCGGCTGTGTCCCACTGCAGGAGCTGGATGACTTGAAGAGGTCTGGGTCCCGCTGCTTGAAGGACATTGAGGTGGACGACACCAATGTTCTTCTGTGGAAAGGGCTCCTAGTGCCGGTGAGTGTGGGGACTGGGAGATGGGGGGGTGATGGTGTCAGAAGGGGCTGCAGGCCTCAAGGCGGTCTGTGCTGGGTTCAGATGGGGGAAGCCCCCAGTTCTCCCCAAGGATCAATGTTTGTTGGCTCTGTAGCTTCCTGCCCTCTCTCTCCTGCCTTATGACCAGGACAATCCTCCCTACAACAAAGGCGCTTTCCGAATCGAGATCAGCTTCCCGGCCGAGTACCCCTTCAAGCCCCCCAAGGTCACCTTCAAAACTAAGATCTACCACCCCAACGTAGATGAGAAGGGGCAGGTCTGCCTGCCAATCATCAGTGCTGAGAACTGGAAACCTGCCACCAAGACGGATCAAGGTACGTGCCCCCCTGCCGCACATACACGCCTCCAGGGAGCTAGTGGGGGTATTGCCCAGAAGCACTGGGCCTGTGGAGTCTGGGGGGTTATAACAAGGGTGGCAGTGACATGGCTGCAGGGGTGAGTGAGGATGGCGGCATGCAGCAGTTTGTGTGCCAAGATCAGTGCGGGTGGGTGAGGCTGGTACCCTGTGGGGTAGGTGGCAGTGCCAGTGGGCAGCATGGGTGGGTAAGGCTGGTACCCTGTGGAGCGGCTGAGGGTGCCAGGGGGCAGCATGGGTGGGTGAGGCTGGTACCCTGTGGAGTGGCTGAGGGTGCCAGGGGGCAGCATGGGTGGGTGAGGCTGGTACCCTGGGGGGTGGCTGGGGGTGCTGGGGCCAGTGTGGGGGTGCAGGCACAACCTGCTCTACTCTGTGCCGTGCTGACCCCCTCCCTGCCCCTCTGTGCAGTGATCCAGGCCCTGATTGCGCTGGTAAACGAGCCCGAGCCGGGCCACCCGCTGCGTGCCGACCTGGCCGAGGAGTTCACCCGCGACCACAAGAGGTTCCTGCGCAACGCCGAGGATCACACCCGCAAATTCAGCGAGAAGCGGCCCTGCGAGTGACCCTGCTCCTGCTCTGGCACCCCCTGCCGGCTCCTCCTGGGGAAGACTCGGTGGCCCAGGCAGGGGTGGGGCCTATGCACTTAGTGGGTGAAGTCTAGTGGGTGGGTGGGGCCAAGGTGGCCCCTCCCACCATCACATGCTGTCATGGCGATGCACCCCATGGAATTCTGGGGCATATGCCCCATCCCTGCCCGGACTAAGGGGGGACCCAGCACCTCACAGTAACGCTGTTGTCACTTGTGGGAGCCCTTCAACCGAGAGGGGGCACTGAAGCCGGGGTGGGGGAGGGGTTGAAGTTGGGTTTGTGCGCTTTCCCCTTCCCTTCATTGACTGACTCTTTTGCTCATCCCGTCTTCACTGGGGGGCCCCCAGGCCTGCCAGGAGTGGTTGGGCCGAAGGCCGCTCCCTGGGCACTGAGCTCTGTGCCATGACCCCCATTGCCACTGTTGATCTTGTTTTGGTTTGTTGCCTGGCACTTTAAAACCTCAGCTACAAAGACCGGAAGGGGGAGAGAGCAGCCCCAAATGCCTTCCCTGCCCCCAGCCCATGCAGACAGGAAGTGATGCGGGGTGGGGGATGCCCCCCAGGAGCCCTGCAGCACGGCAGGTGACTGGGGCTCTGTGCAGGGGAGGGGTGGGGGTATCAGGCTTGAGGGTGATTCTGGGGTGTAAGAGTGTGATAGAAATGTTTTTTTAAAATAGCCCCTTTGTTTGTCGGCGGGTGGTGATGGGGGGGTTGTGTGTGTGTGTGTGTGTGACATAACTTCCTTTTTCTGGTCAATAAAAATGGACCGTGATCCCTTTGCTCCCATGTGCAGATCCCCCCTTGGATGATTTCCCAGGTAGCTGCCTTCCCTGCCCCAACGCGGTGTGGGGCCATTCCCTGGGGACCTCGGAATATCTCTAGACTCTTCCTCTTTCCTGCTGTTCCTGCCTCAGTCACTTCCACCCTCCCCCTTTGAGGTGGGATTGGAGCAGATGCCGTGAGGATGAACCATTCTGACACCCCCCCACCCCGGACTGGAGGGGAAGGGCTCTGGGTCCTGTCCCAGCTCCCTGGGCCAGCCTGTTCCCATGGAGCCGGGTGCTGTTCCTAGCCAGCTCCCCCCAGCCCTCCCTCCCATTCTCCCCAGTTACCACAAGCTGGCTTGAGGGTCAGACCATGGAGTTGCCCAGCTGAGAGCTGCCAAAGCCATGTGTGTGACCCTATAGGGCCCCCCGGACAGCGCGGGGAGGGAGGCTGCATTCCCAGGGTACATAGAACCGAGGTCTTTGGCTGCTTGTGCCAATTAAAAATCCCACAGGGGGGTGTGTCAGAGCCCCTGCCAGCTTGAGTGATCACACCCTGTCTCTCTCTCTTTCCTCCCTTGGTATGGTCCACGCCTCCACTTCCTGTCCTAACCGCAGGTCACCTCAGCACACTGACCCTGCAGCTCCGATGGCCCTTGAGCAGCTGCTGCCTTGTACCCTGGAGCTGGAGGAAGTGGCTGCTGTTGGTGCCGTCATCGGTTTGGACCATCCATGATCTAGAGCTAGCAAGACTCTGCCACCAGAGGGCAGCACAGAGCTATGGGGGCTGGAAGGGGGCGGGGGTCTGTGCTCAAGCATACAACTTCCAGGCCCTCTGCTGAGCACCCGCTGTGGAATCTGGCAGCTTGGCAGAGCTGAGCCAAGGCCCAGAGCAGAGGCCTGCACTTAGACAAGGCCCTTCAGAGCTTGGAAGATCATTGGCACCCAGCTGGATTGGCACCAGCAGGAAAGCAGCCCAGGTTCACTGTCACTTGGAGCTGGCCAGCTGCTGGGGGTAGCCCTGAGTGTGCGGCGCTTGGTTCTAATGGACCCTGGAAGTGCCAGGAGAACCACCCCTGCTGCGGCCAGCCAAGGACGCGTTCCAGGCACCCGCTGCCAGCTTGGATCCAGGAGGAACGCTGGCCCCAGCCCTATGGTGAAATGTGCTCATCTGGCATTGGCGGGGGGCAGAGGCGACTTCCTGCTGCTGATGGGCGTCGCTCCTGTCTGGACTGCAGCCACAGCCATAGCCACATCTGTTGCGCCCTGGCTGAGGAATGTGGCTGGCGCTGCTGGAACCCTCGACCTACCCGAGCTAACCACAAGAAATCGCCCGGCGTCTGCCTGAGCTTGGAGCAGTTCTGCTTTACTGGATCTGCCAGGGTCTCGTGTACACACGTGAGCCGCGGGGAAGGGGGCAGGCAGGAGATGGCTGTGGAGGGTTACCAGCGGAGGAGATGCCACGTTGGGGGAGAGCTCCAGGACAGACCTGTTGGGAGAGGGGGAGCAGGTGTTGTGGGGGTGGGGCCTTGCTTCAGGAACTCTGCCTTGGAGGGGTCCCTGCCAGCTACCACACACCCCAGTGAGGTGGTGCTGGCACCTGTTGGAAGCTTGCTCTGCCTCCCACCAGCTGGGCAGCCTCAGCCAAGGACTCCAGGGGCTGGGAGAGCGGGCAGGGGCCAGGCCCGGGTATCCTGCCCGTAGCGGGTCTGCTGAGCAGTGGGCTCCACCGCTGATCATTGGGCACAAGGCTGAACCAGCTGGGGGGGGCTCTGTTGAAAAGGGGCCACTGGAAAGAACCTGTTATGACCCCCTCCCCCCACATGCCTCCTTCCCTACCTTGGGCAGGGGAGAGAAGATGCCCCTGGAGCTGCCGTGCCCTGCTGGACCCCCCACCCCCTGGCCTCATGGAGGGAACCCCCACAGGGACGGTGCTGAGCCTCTTGCACTTCTGATTCAGGAGGTTGGGGGAGGGAGGGGATAGCTCCTCCCCATCATGCTCGGGTGGGGGGGGGGAGGCTTTTCTCCAGAGCAGGAAACCCCCCTCCTCACCCGTGCCCATTTCTGCCCTGTCCCCATGGAGTGTTCAGACACAGGCTCTCAGCTCGGCCAGGTGCGGGACTAGGCCGACGGGCCGGGATGGAGGTGTCCCATCCTGCAGGGAGAACGCACACACACCACCCGTGATTTGAATGGGGCCATGGCGGTGTCCTGGTGGGGTTGGACTCTGGGCCTTGGGGAAGGTTCTGAAGGGGCTGAGGAGGGCCCAGCGCCCCACCCCCCCCATACCTAGCCCAATCTGCCCCTCTGGGAGGAGGTGATGCCTGGTCACTGAGGAGCCCCTTGCTCCCATTTGAGCAGTGAGGGGGAGGATGGAACGTGTAGACCCCTGGGTGCATGAGTGCTCCCGTTTCCAGCAGCACCCCCTGCTGTTCCTCACCCATGCCCCCGTGTGCCAGGCTGAATGTCTGGGTGGCCCGTCCTCACCCATGCCGCCTGGCGCTCTCTCTGCTTCCCCAGCCGGCTGCTACCCCCACCTCATTTCTTCTTGGTCTTCACCAGTCCCTTGTCCACCAGGCTGCGGTACAGCTCCTGGATGTAGGTGTAGACGCACTTCGAGTCCGGGACGCTCATGCGCACCATGTCCTCCACCTCCAGCAGTGGGGCGCAGTCGGCATGCTTCCTGCGGGGCGAGAGGCCAGGGGTCAGTGCTGCCCTCAACCAGGGCACTCGACTCGGCCCCGGGGCCCTTGGTTTGCTCTGTTCCCCGCCCCGGGCATGGCTGTCCCACAGGCCTCCCCTCCCTCCTATCCCAAGCCATGGCCCCTCTGCAAACCAGGCAGTGTTTGATGCCAATGGGCAAAGGGGAAGTGGCCCAGGATGTGCCTGTCGTGACGGAATGGGAGTGAAGGGAGGGGACCACGGAGCTAGTGCCCTAGAGAAGGGCTCGGTGTCCAGTCCAGGCTAGAGGGTGGGTCCCTGGAGCTGCTTCCGGGCCTGTCCCAGCAGGATCGTGCCCTGGCCTGGTTGGGTTTGGCTGCGTGGCTGGGCCCAGGCTGTCAGGGTCACTGAGCTCTGGGCTCATGGGGGAGGGGGAGGGCCAGGGCAGAGCTCCCGAGAGCCACAGGGTGGCCAAGTTGCAGAGGGAGTACGGCTAATTAGCTAACTGCCTCAATTATTGGATGCAGCACCCAGCCGGGCCTTCTATACCAGCTGATATAGGGTGGACTAATGCACCCAAGCCCACCTGGCATCACAGCACCTGCTGCTGGGGAGGGTGGGGCTGGGCAGTGCAGGCTTCTCCCCCTCCCTGGTGTCACAGCGCCCCCTACTGGGCAACTGCAGATTCCTACTCTGCCTTCAAGCCCCATGTCAGAGGCCCTTCCCTAGGTGGGGCAGGCTTCCCTGGGCTTTGGGGCGGGGGGTGCACTCACTCAGCAGTGGCAAAAGCCAGGGTAAAGTTCTCCCTGCGGTTGGCCGGGTCGAGGGCTGCGTAGTCGAAGGCGTCAGGGAAGAACTTGTGGAGGAGGGCGCAGAAGGCCAAGCCGCTGCTCCAGCTGGAGGAGAAGTTCTGGATGTCCACGTGCTGGCAGCCAGGCAGCAGAGCAGGGGCACAGGGAGGGAATGCCAATCAGCCCCACGAGCACTGGGTGGGCCTCCCCCCCCGCAGCCTCTTTGTGGGCACTGCAGGGTCCGGGGGTGCCCGACCTTGTGGGCTGCCCGCCCTCCCACGCACTAGGACGAGAGGCTGGAGCAGAAAGCTGGCGGCTGTGTTCTCTGGCTGTCTCCACAGTGGATGGGTGGCAGCGCTGTGCCCAGCATGGCAGAGGCCTGCCTGGGGCAGGGGGGGGCGCTCTCCCGCTGTTCCTCCTCTCCATGCTGTAGTCAGCACTGGTGACCCAGGGCCTTGGGGCAGAGCTGCTCACCCGGGGATGGTAGAACCACCCCTATGCTGTACCCCTTGGGCCAGCTGCCTGCCCCAATGCTTCCTAGCGGCTATCCCAGCTGCCTCTCCTTGCCATCTTTCCCCCCTGGGCCAGGTCTAGCCACCCCCATGAAGATCCAGGTGGCAGTGTGCCTGGCTGGGTGTGCCCCTACTGAGTTATGAGCATGGCAGGCACCCTTGGGCCCCTGCCCCTTCCATCCGACATCCCTCAATCCCCATGGTCATTGCAGGAGTGGGGGGAGCGGGGCTGGCTAGTGTCTACCCTCCCCTCTACTAGGGCCTCCTGTGTGTCTGAGGGGAGGAGGCTGCACGCTGGGCAACACCTCACCCTTGCCAGCCTCTCACCTCATAGCCACGCGTCTTGGCACGGCACCACTCCAGCAGCATGTTCTTGATGGTGTTGGCACCTCCAGTCTTCTTGATGTTGGGGGCAGGGCCACTGGCTGCCCTGCAGGGGGGATGGAGGGGCTGGTGTCACAGAGAGAAGGGACAATGCCAGTGACTGGCCAAGTCCCCTCCCTCTCCTATCCCTGGGCCTTCCCTCTCTGTTCCACCAGCCCCCAGAGCCTGCGTTGGGCCAGGCGCTGAAGGGGTTAACCCCCATGGTACCCTTGGTGCCACAAGAGCTGCCCCGAATACTTTGCCCCTAACGTCCAGTGGCAGGGAGTTCCACAGGTGACTAGTGCCCCTCCCTACACCCTCTCTTGGCATGTGGCTCCTTAATGGCACTGGGCACCCCCATTGGTTGACCAACCAGGGCCTCTCCTCCAAGCTCCGTCCTCTCGTGTGTGGGCCGGCCCATTCATAGCCCCTGGGGGGAGGTTAATAGGGGATTGCGCACCCCCCAAATTTCTCCACAAGGGCCTTGCGGGACTGGGCCCTGGGTGCCAGGCGGGGTCGGGTCAGCTCCCTCCGATCCAGCGCTGGTCTCTTTGGCTTCTCCTTGGGGGGTGCAACTCCTTCAGGTGCAGGGCTCTGCACGTTGTCCTGCTGGGCTGTCCCTTCAGTGCTGCGAAGAAAAGGGGAGTGGATCAGAGAATGGGCCAGGAAGAGGAGATGGGGCAGCTGTTCTGTGGAGGGGGGAGATCTCCCTTCCCCAGGCTGTGTGCCTCCACCTCCCTGCCTGGCACCAGGGTGTGTGTGCTGGGGGGCTCTCCCCACCCCTGGCTGTGTGCCTCCACCTCCCTGCCTGGCAGCAGAGGGCACTGTGCTGGGGGTAGAAGTCCCTTATCCTGGTACCGGGGGCCCCCGCGGGTGATCTCACCTGGCGCTGCCACCTGGAGTGGCTTCTTGGCCTTGGGAGGCGCCTCCTGAAAGGAATTTACAAAGTATTTGATGTTAAAAACAATCACCACAGTGGGCTCAACTGGGTATCTGAGATTGTGGGGCTGTGCTGGGGGGGTGACCCTGTGTGAGTGGGAGATGGGACTGGGGGGGCTGTGCTAGGGGGCGCTGTGGGGGGCGTCCCCTCCCTGTATTCTTCCCCCACCCTCATTCCCCAATTCAATTGGCCTTACCCGGCTGGGGGGCCCCAGTCTCCTTCCCAAAGGCAGCGTCCCCTGTGGGGCTGGCCAGCCCCTCGTCGGGGGAGCTGGGTGCAGGCTCACCCCACTCCTCCTCCTCGCCCCCCATCTCTGGGGACAGCGGCTCCTCTGAGGTGCTCCCACCACGCCCCTGGGGGGGAACAAAGCCCTTTAACAGGCCCCTGCCCCCCAAATCCCAGACCCCCGCTGCTGGCCCCGAATCCTGTCCTTCCCCCCGCCATGGCCTCCCTGCCCCCCCAGGTGAGATTTGAACCCACCACCCCTGGGGGGTTACCACTGGGGCTGAATCCCGCAGCCCATCCCGAGCCCTGGGAGCCGCTCCCTGCGATGGCCTGGGCATGGCATCAGGGAGGGCAAGTGGGCATCCGCAGCACCTTCCGGGCAAGCTGGCCCCCTAGGGAGGTGTGTGTGAGTTTCCCTCCTCCCCGCATTGCCCCATCTAACCCAAAGGGACACTCACCTCTCTGGCCACGGCATCGTTGGTCCCCTCGGCTTCAGCCCCTTGCATCTCTGGTTCGGCCCCTCCAGCCCCGTCTTGGGGCTCAAGCCCAGACCCACCTACTGCCTCCCTCTCCTCTGCCCCAATCTCCTGCCCACCCTCTGCCCCCTCCTCTGCCCCAGCCCCAGAATCCCCTGCTCCCCCAGCCTCACCACCCCCCTTAGCATCTCTCCCAGCATCCTCTGCTCTGCTGGCCTCACCGTCTCTCTTAGCATCACTCCCAGAATCCCCTGCTCTGCTGGCCTCACTGCCTCCCTTAGCATCACTCCCAGAATCCCCTGCTCCCCCAGCCTCACCACCCCCCTTAGCATTGCTCCCAGAATCCTCTGCTCTGCTGGCCTCACCACCTCCCTTAGCATCACTCCCAGAATCCCTTGCTCTGCTGGCCTCACTGACTCCCTTAGCATCACTCCCAGAATCCCCTGCTCCCTCAGCCTCACCGCCTCCCTTAGCATCGCTCCCAGAATCCCCTGCTCTGGTGGCCTCATTGCCTCCCTTTGCATCACTCCCAGAATCCCCTGCTCCCCCGGCCTCACTGCCTCCCTTAGCATCACTCCCAGAATTCCCTGCTCTCCCAGCCTCAACGTCCCCCTTAGCATCACTCCCAGAATCCCCTGCTCCCTCAGCCTCAATGTCCCCCTTAGCATTGCTCCCAGAATTCCCTGCTCCTCCCTTCTCCCCCAGCCCATCCCCACCCTGAGCCACCTCCTTGGCTCCAGTCCCAGCCACCCCTTCAGCCTTGTTAGTTGTGGCCCTGGGCTCCTCTGCCTTCGGCCTGGGGGTGCCTTCCTGTTCCTCCATGTCTGGAAGGAGACAAGAAGCATGTGGGTCAGATGGGGGCAGCAGGGACCTGAATTGGGGCTGTGAGAGGCCCCCGACTGGCCTGCCCAGGGATTGGCCTACCAGATCCCTCCACGGCTCTTTTTCCCCCCACCCCTGAGCCCCACCACTGCCAAGTTTGGGGGGGAGAGGGAGGGGGCAGGAGGCATCGGGTCACCCTCTGTGGCCATACCATGGCATTGTGGGGCCTGTGATTGGGAGCTTACATCAACTCCAATGCAGTTCTTTTTCTTGGGGGAATGCAGCCTGGGGGAGAGATTGGGGGACCATGGTGTGGGGGGAGGGGGAACCAGGGAACACAGAGCCCCTGACATGGGGGACAGATTGGGGAACCTTGTTTACTGGAGGTGTGTGGGGGGAGGGAGTGGGGGGAGGGAGAATGGGTGGCACACAGACCCCTGGTGTGGGGGAGAGATTGGGGAAACCTGGGAGGAGAGGAAATGGGGGCACACACAGCCCCTGGTGTGGGGGAGTTGCAGAGTGTCCCTGCAATGGAGGGTTGAACCCAGGGATCTTGTAGGCGGGTATGGAGGGGTGCCGGGAGCCCCTGGTTTATCCAATGAGCTTGGCCAACACCAGCGATTGTGTGACTATGCAGTAAATACTGTAGGACCTACCTAAACCTGGGAGAGCTGGGAAGGCAGCCAGGGAGAGGGCCCTTGGGGCTGGCTGCGCTGTCAACCCTTTCGAGTGAATAGGAGGCCAGGCTGGATGCTGGCCTTTAAAGCAAGGTGCCCCATCCTCCAGTAAACAATCCCCAGGGGCTGGAACAGGCTTCTGACTCAGGCACCAAACCTGCAGCGGGGGGAGGGCATCTTGGGGAGGGGGCAGGTGACCCTCTCCTCAGCGGCTAAATATACCCCTGACATTTACCACTCTGCCAGACCCAGGGAATGGGGGATTCGCCAACCGTGGCCCTGCCACCCGCCCGTGGTAAACTGCCTGCAGCCCCGGACTTCCACTCTAGCTCTGCCAGTGCTCCCCTAATTAGCGACCTGCCACCTCCTGCTACCCCAGCCCTAGGCTCCCCCCAGCTCTGCCAGTGCCTTTCTATAGCGACCTGCCACCCCCTGCTAGCCCAGCCCCGGGCTCCCCCCAGCTCTGCCAGTGCCCCTCTATAGCAACCTGCCACCCTCTGCTAGCCCAGCCCCGGGCTCCCCCCAGCTCTGCCAGTGCCTCTCTATAGCGACCTGGCACCCTCTGCTAGCCTGGCCCCGGGCTCCCCCCAGCTCTGCCAGTGCCCCTCTATAGCGACCTGCCACCCTCTGCTAGCCTGGCCCCGGGCTCCCCCCAGCTCTGCCAGTGCCCCTCTATAGCGACCTGCCACCCTCTGCTAGCCTGGCCCCGGGCTCCCCCCAGCTCTGCCAGTGCCCCTCAATCCCAACCTGCAGCCCCTGTTATTCCAGGCCTGGGCTCCCATGAGCTGCCTTTGATTCAGATGGTCTCCCCTAGGGCCTGAGAGAGGAAAGGGGGTTGGGGTGATTCCAGGGGCTCCCCTAGTGCCTGAGAGAGGAAAGGGGGTTGGGGTGATTCCGGGGGCTCCCCCAGTGCCTGAGAGAGGAAAGGAGGTTGGGGTGATGCTGGGGGCTCCCCCAGTGCCTGAGAGCGGAAAGGGGGTTGGGGTGATTCTGGGGGCTCCCCCAGTGCCTGAGAGATGAAAGGGGATTGGGGTGATTCCGGTGGCTCCCCCAGTGCCTGAGAGCTGAAAGGGGGTTGGGGTGATTCCAGGGGCTCCCCCAGTGCCTGAGAGAGGAAAGGGGGCTGGGGGATCTTGAGCCAGGGGCAATGGGAAATGGACCCTCTGCATCCTGAGCCCCATAAGCCAGGGCAGGGGGTGTCTCCAGCCTGACCAAGCTCCCCCATCGGAGGGGTTCATTCAATGCCCCACTTCCCCCCCCACCCCCACCCCCACTCTGGGCCCTCCCTGGAGTAGGGGTGCTGGCCAGGGCTGCACCCACCTGCTGGCTGCTCCACGGGGCAGGCTGGTTCTGGTCTCAATCCTCCTCTGTCCTGCTCTTTGTGTCACCACCCTTGGCACATCCCCCATCCCGGGGCAGTGCAGCCTATTTTTACCAGGAGAGGAACAGGTGCCACTTTCATTCACACTCCTCCACTCTGTCAGCTCCCCTGGTCCTCTGGGGAGGCGGGGGTAGGGGGAGCTCCACTCTCCCAGGGTCACATGGGTGAGACCCCCTGGGACAAGCCTGGGGGGCTAAGGGGGGACCTCACCAGGCAGGAAGTGCAGCCACTAACCCTGGCAGGGGACCCTTGTGCTAAGAGGTAGCAAATGGGGAATGAAGCAAAAGGACAAACAGCCACAGGGAATCCCACCCCGAAAACACCTGGAGCTCCTCCCTCCCCCACCTCAGGGTACTGGCCCCGCTCCAGGGGACACCAGCCATCCAGCTTGGCACCCCGGGGCTGGAGCTAACAGAGCCATAGCGGGTGCAAGGGGGACCACAGGGCATCTCCTCCTCTCTGTACTGCTAGGGGTGCCCCAACACTGGGCAGGGTCCCCCTCCTGAGCCCGTGAGATGCAGGCGTTTGGCTGATGGAGCATCAGGGATTTGGAGGTCGCCCAGGCAACCAATCAGGAAGGAGACTGCCGCCCCGCCACTTCGTGAATGTCTCTGTGGAGCATCCAGGCCACCCAATTTGAGGACTTCAATAACTCAGACATAGGTTAGGGGGTTGTTATAGAAATGGATGGGTGAGATTCTGTGGCCTGCGTTGTGCAGGAGGTCAGACTAGATGATCATAATGGTCCCTTCTGACCTTAAAGTCTATGAGTCTATGTAGTACAACTGGTCTGACCCCAGTGCAGCTCTGGGGCCTGGCACGCCAACCCAGCCAGATGCTGGGGTGCTAGGCAGTCACGTGGGCATCATCCATGCGGCAGAAGGAAAAGACAGGGTAGGTCCCACCTAATCCAGGCCCCTGGGTGGCTCCTTTGCAGCCATTCCCTGCCTCTCTTGGCAATCTTAGGCTCAACTGTGTCGCTTCCTCCCTTCTGAAGACAAAAACTCCGTGCTCTCGTGGGTAGAGCCGGGAACTGGGAGTCAGGAGAACTGGGTTCTGTCCTGATTCTGAGCTTGGGCAAGTCCCTGCCTCATTCTGTGCCTCAATTTCCCTGTGTGTAATATGGTGGTGGGGTGTGACAAACCCAGCATGCACACTGCCTAGGATGAGCTGCCTGGCTCTGTTTAGCAGGAGGCTCAGATTGTCACTGGCTCAGAGGCAGATGCCCCTTTCCACATAAAATTGGCAGCAGCAGAGACAGGCACCGCCACAGGGACACTCAGCCCAGGGCGTTTGTAAGCGGCAGGCAGGAGGTAACTGGCAGCCAGGGTAGGGCATGTTCTTGCAATGTGTTTGGGGGGCGATCGGGCAGGGCCCACTCCAGCCCCACTGGCTGTGGGGTCAGTCCCAGGTCCCACACTTCAGTGCTGCCGCTTCTCCCAGGGGCCCATTGTGGGAGGTGCTGCCTGGGGTCAAAGATTGGGAGTGGCTGGTGGTGCCCAGCATGATGGTACAGGCTGTATCTGGGCTTTGGCAGCTCTGCTCCTGTCCTGTTCCTGCTCCAGGTACAGGGGACTCTGGGGGCGTACTGCAAATAACAGCACAGCCCCACTGTCTGCTGGCCCCCACTGTGATCATCCCCTACCCCCCACAGCCCTTGTCACCCCACAGCCCCACTGCCTGACAGCCCTCACAATGAACCCCCACCATCCTTGTCACCCCACAGCCCCACTGCCTGACAGCCCTCACAATGAACCCCCACCATCCTTGTTACCCCACAGCCCCCACTGTGATCACCCCTGACACCACCCCGCCACTCTCCCAGCTGTTCCCGTCCCTGCTGTCCCCGAAGCCCTGCGGGATCCCTGCCTGAGGGGGGGCTGCTCCAGGGGGCCTCTCTCCCTCCCCTACACCCTCTCCTCCTCCCGTGGGGGGACACTAGCCCTTCAGCTATTCCAGGCCAGGGGTTCTCAAACTGGGGGTCATGACCCCTCAGGGGGTCACAAGGTTATTACGTGGGGAGTCACAAACTGTCCGCCTCCACCCCCAAACCCCGCTTTGCCTCCAGCATTTATGAGTGTTAAATACAAAAAAAGTGTTTTTAATTTGCAAGGGGCGTTGCACTCCCAGGTTCGCTGGGTGAAAGGGGGTCACCAGTACAAAAGTTGAGAAACACTGTTCTAGGCTTATTAGACATCCTAGCAACAGCTAGAGCTCTATGGTAACGTGGCCACGCCCATCATCCCGTTTCCCATCCGGTATGTTCTAGCCTGGGTCCTTCACCAGCTCTATGGTCTAACTGGGTTCCCCGCCTTCCTCGGGAGTCAGCTCCTCTCCGCTCTAGCTCCAGTCCCGGCACATCTCTATGGTTTGGAACCGGCCCCTCTAGTCTCCTGCCTAGTTCCTCCCGCTCTATGGCGGGTAACTCTGTGGTAGCTGAGTCCGCCACACGCCGGAAGTGGTTCTCTCCCCCCCCCTCCACCGGACTCTATGGTACCTTGGAGGAGAGAGGGGCCCATCACGCCGGAAGCGCCTGGTCCTCGCGTGTTTCCGGTTGGCGGCAGGGCCGGGGAAAGTCGCGTTACATCCCGGAGAAAGGGGCCGGCCTGGGCCTGACCTTGCGGGGGAGGGAGGGGGGCTGTTGACCCCTGACCTCTGACCGCGGGGCTCAGTGATCCCCGAGGAGCGCGGCGGGTGAGGGGTCCCCGCACAGGGCCCGGGGAGGGGGTGTCAGCTCTGAGGCTTGGGACGTGCCCCCCCCGCCCCACGGTGCATTGGCTGGGGTCGGTTGGCCCGGCTCGGCGGTGGCGTCCCCCTGGGAGTGTGTAGGGTGCCCGCACTGGGTGGGGGGCCGCCCTGGGGGGTGGAGTTGCCGCCCTGGGGGGAACTAACCTGGGTGGTGGTGGTAGGGGCCAGGGGCTGCCCTGGGGGGTGGGAGTGGTGGTAGGGGCTGCCCTGGGAGGGTGGTGGGGGGAACTGCCCTGGGGGGTGGCGTTGCCGTCCTAGGGGTGTGGGGGGAACTGCACTGGGGGGAGGGTGGCGGTAGGGGCTAGGGGCTGCCCTGGGCGGGGGGAAGTGGCAGCTCTGACAGGCTCTGTGTGTTTCCAGGAGCAAGTCACTGACTCCCGCCCCAAATACTGGGGACTCGGTGCTCACTTGCGGCACGATGGATCCGCTCAGGGCTCAGCAGTTGGCAGCCGAGCTGGAGGTGGAGATGATGGCTGACATGTACAACAGGTAACGACCCCATCGCGGCTGCTCCTTGTCAAGGGTAGGGTCCCAGCCCCCCAGAGTGTGGCTTGCTGGGGTGTCATCGGTTTCAAAGCCAGCAGGGACCATTCTCTTCATCTAAATTGGAAGGAGTCTGGTGGCAGCTTAAAGAATAACAGATTTATTTGGGCATAAGCTTTCGTGGGTAAAAAACCCACTTCTTCAGATGCAAATTGGAGACAGTCCAAGGAAGAGCCCCAAGAATAATTTAAAGGATTAGAAAATATGCCTCCTAGTGAGAGACTCCAGGAGCTCAATCTATTTAGCATAACCAAGAGAAGGTTAAGTGATGACTTGGTAAGTACCTGTGTGGGAAACAGATATTTAATAATGGGGTGTTCAGTCTAGCAGAGAAAGGTCTAACATGATCCAGTGGCTGGAAGTTGAAGCTAGATACATTTAGACTGGAAATAAGGTGTCAGATTCTAATGGTGAGAGTAATTAACCGCTGGAACAATTTACCAACGGTCATAGTGCATTCTCCATCAGTGATGAGTTTTAAATCAAGATGGGGTGTGGGTCACAATGAAGGGAACTGGCGGGCTGTGGGCATGCTGGAGTTGAGGACTGGAACATCAAAGGGCCATGGGTTGGGATTGAGAGGAATTGGCAGAGCCCAGAACTGCAATAGCAGGGGCTCTGGATTGGGATTCAGGGGCACTGTCAGAACTGCGGGCAGGGTGTGGAGGGAACTCAGGGCTGGGATAGTAGTGGGGTCTGTGGGAAGGAGGCAGGACTGGGGTCACAGGGGCATCTGTGTATTCTCATGCTCTCCTCCTCTGTGGCCCAGAATGACCAATGCCTGTCACCGGAAGTGCGTCCCTCCCCACTACAAGGAGGCAGAGCTCTCGAAGGGGGAGTCTGTGTGCCTGGACCGTTGCGTCTCCAAGTACCTGGACATCCACGAGCGCATGGGCAAGAAACTGACAGAGCTTTCCATGCAGGACGAGGAGCTGATGAAGAGGATGCAGCAGGGGGCGGGGCCAGTGTAGGGACTTCCTCTTGAACGTGGACAGCATGCATGTATGGCCCAGTGGCCCCACCATTGCCTTCCGGACTCAACCCTGTGCCCCCTCCCCCCCCATCAATAAAACCTCTGCAGTATGAGCTAGGCCTTTGCCTGCAAGGACATTTCAAAGAGCTTGGGCTGGGATACACCAATGGGATGTTCCGCTTCCCCCTCCCACACCCGCCTTGCTCCATCCCCGCGTGGATAGGATCCCAGTTCTGCCCTGCCCAGCTGACCCTCCCATTTAGCCGGCCAGTCTAAGTCCTTTTACCATGTCATGGGAGGAAAGGGTTAATCAAAGTCAGTTCCTACAGGGGGAGCAGTTCTGCAGGAGGCCAGGTTGGATTCTGGCTACTTTTTCTCCTGCTAGTACCCCAGTGTAGCTCTAGGGGGCGCTGTGGTGCTGGGGCAGGGGCATATTTTCCTGGTGCACTGTAAAGCTCAGCTTCTCTTCTGCTGTGCACACTAAATTCCCTTGGCACTTTCACTGGGATCGGTGTGTGACTGGCAGGATCCTGATCAATTTTGGATAACCTCCCCTCCCCTCCAGTTATCCTTTCACTTCCTGTCCCAAACTCCTAGTGGAGGGATGTCACTCTTCCTCTTTAATCACCCCCCACCCTAGACGTGGCTGCAGATCCATGCATGCCTGTGTGAAGAGCGTCTCTTATTTCAATCAACTCATCCTGGCAAGCACAGGTGGCTGATGGTGCATTGTGTGCCCACCAGGGGGCATGCTGCTCCCTGCAGAGCACGTGGCCCTTAACCGCTCCTGGCTGTGGTACATGTTTAACAATCCAGGTTCTTAATTGAGTTGTTTCCCTGCCTTTGTCTCATTCAGAGTGCTGACCGCAGGTTAATTACATGGCAGCTCTGTTGTGCCAGAGGCTGAATTCTCCCCTCCCAGCTACTTAGAGATCAGAATTGGATTAAAAGGCACCAGCTGGGAGTTATTTTTAATTCGCCTGACTTGAGGTTTTGTTCATCTTGGCTGGGTGGTGGCTTCTCTGGTGGGGGAAATGCTAGAGGAATGAGCTGTAATAATGAGGAGTCAGAGATTATAAAGCCAGAAGGGACCACGGTGCTTATCTAGTCTGATCTCCTGCATTAACACAGGCCTGCGGACTTCCTTGAATTAACTCCTGGTTGAACTAGCAGATCTGTTAGAAAAACATCCCATCTTGATTGAAGAATTGTCAGCGATGGAGAATCTGCTGCAGCCCTTGGTAGATTGTTCACGTTTTTTGCTTTGTTTCCAGTCTGAATTTGTCTAGCTTCAACTTCCAGCCACTGCACCGTGTTAGATCTTTGGCTGCGAGGTTGTGGTAACCCCTGTGTGCTGGGGGCTTCCCAGATGTTCAGGAAGGGAAGTCCCTGCCCTACTGTGATCACGGTCTGCAGACAGACAGCCAGACACACCTGGGATGGGGGAACAGCCAGACAAATGGGGCATTCGTAGTGGTAGCAGAAGCAGCCTCGTTTGCACACCCCCATTTTGCCCCTGTGCGCTGGGGACGGGGTCAGGCATGGAGCTGGGGCGGGAGCAGAAATGGGGACAGGGCAGGGCTGGGTGGCCCTCCCTCACTGCTCCCCATGGGGGCTGGCCTAGCCGGCTGTGCCCCCCTGAATGTCTAGGGGTCGTGCCCCACAGTTTAGGGATCTGTGCTGTAGAGGAAGGGGGCGAAGCTGGACTGTTGTAAGGCACCTCTCCATTGGGAGGGTGGCGCTGGTCTTAACAACCATGCGGCTGTGGTTATTCTATCCCCGGATGTGTAGGGGCCGGCCTAGGAGGGCAGTAGCCATGGGGAGGGACAGGGAAGGAGGCATGATGGGAATGATGCCAACACCTGGCAGTTTGGGGGCAGGGGAGCAGCATGATGGTAGAGAGGCAGAGATCCTAGATTCCCAGGCCAGTGGTGTGATCAGCGAGTGTGACCTGGCTAGCCCAGGCCAGAGCTGAACCCCAGGGCTGCCTGCGGGGTGGAGCCAGAGTGGAGTGTTCAGAGAGAGAGAGAGAGAGATGCCCCCTCTTCCTTCAAGGGCTCAGAATGATGGGGAATCTGCCCCGTGCCTAGGTGGGCCCCAAGGGTTAATGGCCTAAAATGAGCCCCTTAGTTCCAGCCTCATTTGCTCTGGCTTCAGGCCATTGGCATTAGATCCAGGAGGGAGGAGAGCAGGGCTTCGACGCTGTGGTGATGGGGAGGGGAGCCCAAAGGAGTCTACTTTGGAGGGTGGGGGGCAGTATGTGTTTGTGTGGAGGGAGTAGGGAACAGGGCCAGGCCCCAGCAGGAGTGGGTGACTGGGGGAGCCAGGCCCAGGAATGGGGACAGGCTTTGAGTCTCCCTGGTGCATTGGGGACGCTGTGCCCCAAGGGGATTTCATACAGACCCAGAGAGGGGGCAGGACGACTAACTGGCCCCAGTGCTGTGGGCTCTGGGGAGGAGTGGTCTCCCAGTGCAGGTGAGACAGTGTCATCTGGGGGCTGGGCACCTTCCAGCTACTTTATGCCACCCGTGGGCCATTCCTGCTTGAGCCCAGCCATCAGCTGAGGCTACAAGGCAGGAGTTTTCCACTCACAGTGTTCCCCAGCCCCTCCACAAACCCCACGGCAGCATTTAACTCTCTGGCATCCAGTGGCAGGGAGTTCCACCGGCTGTCTTGGGAAGGACAGCTGCCTGTTTCCGTGCAGTTAATACCTGAGTGTCTCTGGTCACAGGACTGGGGAACTAACACCCTATAGCCCTTAAACACTGTGATGTTCCCCCCTGGTGTTATCTGGACCAGTGATCTGCTAGGTCACTCCACTCCTCGACTCTGGGAGCCAGCCTTACCCTGCTCCGCTGTGAGAACCCCCACTCCTGGGCTGTTCACGCACAGCCTCTGGCATGTAATCTGCTCCTTGGATTGTGCAACTGAATGACACGAGCCGATATCTCCTGTCCCAGACACAACCCTAGGAACCTGCAGTGTCCAGTTCTGCCCGCTGGACGCTGTGAGCTTATATGAGTTCATCAATTTAACAAAGAAATTGATATGTACCAGGCTTGTTATCCCAAGGGAATCTCTGACTCGCTTCAAACCAAACGCACTGCTTCAGGTAGAATAAACAAAACAAGTGTATTAACTATAAAGATAGATTTTAAGTTATAAGTCAAAGCACAAGAAGCCAGATTTGGTCAAATGAAATAAAAGCAAAATGCATTCTAAGCTGATCTTAACACTCTCAGTGCCCTTACGAACTTAGATGCTTCTCACCACAGGCTGGCTGGTTGCCCTTCAGTCAGGCTCTCCCCTTTGAGTGGGACTTCAGTCACTTGGTGGAGATGGCTGTAGATGGAGGTGGAAGAGAGAGGAAGAGCCTGGCAAACATCTCTCCCTTTTATCACGTCCTTTCGTCCCTCTTTGCTTTGCCCCCACCCCCCCTTCAGAGTCAGGTGAGCATTACATGGAGTCTCTCCAAGCAAGGTTGAACAATTCCACTGGTGGGGCCTCATGCAGGTGAGTCGTTGCACTGTAGCCCCCTTGCTGGACAATGGTTGTTGATGGGTTGTTTGACACCCCGCCTGGGCGTTGGTTGCTTTCCTTGCTGTTGCCTCTGAGGAGCTAATATCTGGCTGATTCCCTAAACTTACAGCATGTTTTAGTGACAACCATACTACACAATTCTCATAATTTCATATGCATTAATGATATACATATATGGAGAGAGAAATGACTTTCAGCAGATCATAACCTTTCCCCTGATACCTTACAAGGCCTGCTTAATACGTAAGATCACGATGATATGAAAATGAGGAATATGGGGGTTATAGCACGCTCCCCCTAAGTACAGAATGTCACAAACACCCCCTCTTACGTTGCATTGTTACCCAGTGGGGAAAAAGGACAGTTTGCTCTCTGGACAGGCTGGGAGATGTAGTGTGAACGTTACATGGCTGCCTGAGCGGCTCATTAAAAAGGAAGGACTGGCTGAGGGTGGCCCCCCTAAGACAGTAAATCCACTCACCAGGACACGGACACCTAGCAACCTGCACCCCAGAGGGCGATGGATTTCCCCACTGCTCTGCAGGGAGGCTGAGCAAACCCCCCAGCTGGAGAACAAAGGGCTGGGGAGGTGGGAGATGGGGTTAGGAGTTGGCTGTGGGAAGGAGTCGGGGCTCTCACCTGAGGTCAGACTGAGACAGAGCCTGAACAGAGGTGTTCACCACAGCTTGGCTGGTCTCTGGGCTGAGCAGGACGGACTTGGGCCGTGCTTTAACCTTCACTTCTCTGTGCTCACCTATGGGCCTCCTGGGCTGTGTAACAGCTGGCTGCCGAACCCGGCTGTTTTGACAACACTCAGTGTCACCACAAATACTTAATCAGGGGCATTAAGAGCAGACAAGGCTGTGCCGGGAACCTGTTCCAGCTGGGCTCACTGAGCTCACGGGGTGAGGCAGGAGGGTCAGTCACAGGAGGCGGTGAGGCCTGATGGCCTGCCCTTAAGGAAGGGTGGGACCCTTTGGGGGTCTGGCACACTCCAAGAGACTGTTCCAAAGCTGAGAGTGTAGCACCAATCCTGTGGATCCACATCACACAGAGACAGACACACACTATGCACAACCACACCTGCAACCACACACCATGCAGTGTCACACACAACCACAGACACCCCATGCACCCACACAGGGAGAGACACACACCTTGCACAGCCACATACATGCTACCACAACCACGCCAGGCACAGCCACATGTGCACACACACCAGGCACAGCCACACATGCACAACCTCACACATGCACAACCTCACACAGCCACATATGCACATTTACACACAAACACCATATACAACCATCCACTGTGCACAACCACACGTACACCCACTCTCCATGCACAACCATACGTACACACACAACTACATAAACAACTATACACACACATGAATGCACATGCAGCACAACCACACAGGCCGGCCAGGGGAGGGGGCACCTGTGGGTGGCATGGGGGGAGTTAAAGGTTGAGCTGTAGGTTGTGTTTGCGCAGTTGGACTCATCACAGCAGCTAAAGGCTGGTCAGTGGCCAATGAGAAGCTGTGAGGGGGGAGGGTTCCAACTGCACCCGGGGGCTGTGGGAGACATAAAGGAAAGGGTGAGACACCCCGCCCCCCCCCCCCCAAATGTGAGCCTGGTGCTTTTCAAGGGCGACCCGCACTGGTGAGATCTGCCTGCTCCCAGTATATGCTCCAGCCAACCTGGTCTTTTCCTCTGTTCTCCCTGCCCCACTTTCTTCTCTCCTGTCCCATTTGGAAATCTCCACCCTGTTCTTCTCCCTCTGCTCTCTCCCAGTCTCTCTCCTCTATCCACTCCTTCCTTCAGTTCATTCTTTCCTGTCCATCACTCTTTCCTTCTTTCCTTCTTTCTTTCTCCTTTTAATTTGTTCTTTCCTTCTCTAATGCATTCTTTTATTTCTATAGTTCACTCTTTAATTCTTTCTCATTCATTTCTTTTTCCTTTTTCTTTCCTTAATCCTTCTTTCTTTCTTTCATTTATTCCATCTTTCACTTGTTCTTTCTTTCCTCCTTTAATTCCTTTTCTGTTTTGCTCATTCTTTATTTCATTCTTTTTTTACTTGTTCATTCTTTCCTTCTTTAGTTCTTTGTTTTGTCTAGCATTTTTTCACTCATTTTTCTTTCCTTCTTTAGTTCATTCTGTATTTTGTTTCTTCCATCTTTTGTTCATTCTTTAATTATTTCACAAGAACATAAGAATGGCCAGATGTGGTCAGACCAATGGCCCATCTAGCCCTGTGTCCTGTTGTCCAACAGTGTCCAGTGCTTCAGAGGGAACGAACAGAACAGGGCAATTATCAAATGATCCATCCCCTGTTGGCCAGTCCCAGCTTCTGGCAATTGGAGATTTAGGGACATCCCCAGCATGGGATTGAACCCTTGACCATCTTGGCCAATAGCCATTGATGGGCCTGTCCTCCATGAATTTACCTAATTCTTTTTTGAAACCAGTTGTGGTTTTGGCCTTCACAACATCCCCTGGCAACGACTTCCACAGGCCAACTGTGCACTGTGTGAAAAAATACTTCCTTTTGTTTGTTATAAACCTGCTGCCTATTCATTTCATTAGGTGACCCCTGGTTCTCATGTTATGTGAAGGGGTAAATAACACTTCCACATTCACTTTCTCCACATCCGTCCTGATACCACAGACCTCTATCATGTCCCCCCTTAGTCGTTTCTTTTTTAAGCTGAACCGTCCCAGTCGTTTTAATCTCTCCCCATATGGAAGCTGTTCCAGACCCATAATAATTTTTGTTGCTTTTCTCCGTACCTTTTCCAAGTCTAATGTATCTTTTTTGAGCTGGGGCGACCAGAGCTGCATGCAGTATTCAAGGTGTGGGCGTGCCATGGATTTACGTAGCGGCATTAGGATATTTTCTGTCTTATCTATTCCTTTCCTAACGGTTCCTAACACTGTTCGCTTTTTTGACTGCCAGTTCACATGGAGCAGATATTTTTAGAGAACTACCATGATGACTCCAAGGTCTTCCTTGAGTGGTAACAGCTAATTTAGACCCCATCATTTTGTAGGTAGAGTTGGGATTATGTTTTCCAGTGTGCATTCTTTTGCATTGATGAACACTGAATTTCCTCCAATTCAGTTTTTGCCTGTTTTTGCTTGAATTCATTCTTTTTCACTCATTCTTTCCTTCTTTAGTTTGTTCTTTCATTTCTTCTCTTTCCTTCATTCTTTAATTCTTTTGCTCATTCTGTGTTTCCTCCTTCAATTTGTTCTTTGTTGCTGATTCTTTCTTTAATTCATTTTGTCACTCATGCATTCTTTCCTTCTTCAGTTCATTCTTTCTTTCATTCTCTTTCGTTCTTTCTTTCCTTCATTCTTTTTGTAACTCACTCTTTCTTTCCTTCCTTAGTTTGTTCTTTCATTTCTTCCGTCTTTCATTCCTCCTTTAATTCTTTCACTGACTCTTTCTTTCCTCCTTCAATTCACTTTTTGCCTGATCTTTTTTTAATTTGATCTTTCTGTAATTCACTTTTTCTTTGCTCATTTGTCCTTTCATGCTTTCTTTAACTTGTTCATTCTTTTATTCATTCTTCAATTCCCTCTTTATTTTGTTCTTTGCCTCTTTAGCTCCTTCATATTTTCTTATTCTTCTTATCCCCCTCCTGGCTCTCTCTCTCTCTCTCTCTCTCACACACACACACACACATGCAGAGTTGATGCCCTTATAAAGCAGACCACACATACTCTTTTCACTTCCTGCACTGCACACACAAGCGCTCTTCAACTCCCGCTCAGCCGTTTCTAACTTCAGCAGCTGGCAAACAGCAGGCAAAAAAACACACCGCTTAGCCAGTGGCTTGAGGCAGAGGGAGAGTTCGCTTGACCCCTCCCTGCTCTGGGATCACCGAGCTGCCCCCCCCCCCCCGACCCCTTTCGCCAGGAGGGTAAGTGTGGGCGAGGGCTGCCAAGGGGGAGCGGTGTGAGGGGAGGCGGTGGCTGGGGAGGGAGCCAGCTGGGCCAAGGGGACAGGAGTGTTTCACACGTGTGTGACTGGGGCAAAGCAATCGTGCAGTCCACGTGGCAGGGCGGCCAGGCCAGGCGCAGCCCAGCCCAGCCCCGTATTGATTCTGGGCTATTTTTGGGGAGGGGTAGGGCCATGTGGCTGGCTGTGCTGGAACAGGAAGAGAAGGTGAGGGGGATTCTAGGAAGCTGCTGGGTGGGGGGAGGCCATGCTGGCGAGGGGGCTTGAGTGGATTACAGAGCTGGGATGTTGGAGGGTTGGGGGCACTGGAGGGGATACCCCTGCAATGGGGGTACCCCAGAGTGCTGTCAGCTGTCAGAGAAGCCTGACATGAGAATCCTGGCAGCTGGGGCTCAGCACCTCCGCTTCCGCCAGGGGGTCGGGGGACAGCCCAGAGCAGGGCAAGGCCCTCGGGGACACGGGCCGTCTAGGGGCTGATCTTCCCCCAGGGCACAAATCTTTGGCTGGACAGTGGGGCCCCTGGCCCTTCCCCCAGGGGGCTATTCCCCTTTGAAGCTATTTTCTCACCTAAATTCCTCTTTCTTAACGTTCTCTCTTCCCACCTTTGGAGATTTGCAAACTCAACAGAGCCCCAAACATTTTGTCTCCCCTTGGAAATGAGCCCTGTGTAGGATCAGACAGCCAAGGGCAAGCCTGTCGCTCCGGCCTCTTCACTCCAGCTTCCAAAGTTGTGCCTCATTTCAGGGAGCGCCGCCCCACTGCCCCACCTCGGTCTCTTTCACAGTCTGCCCCCAGCCCCGGCGGGAGGGCGCCTGGCTTTGGGATCAGGTTGCTCCAGCTGGATTGGTTGTTGCTTTTAGGGTGCCCAGACAGCAAATGTGAAAAATCGGGATGGGGGTGGGGGGTAATAGGAGCCTATATAAGAAAAAGCCCCAAATATCGGGACTGTCCCTATAAAATTGGGACATCTGGTCACCCTAGTTTGCTTTCCCCAATGCTTAATTTGTGCCAGGGCACAGCCCCAGCACCTCAGGACTTGGCAGATCATGGACCCCACATCACTGGGCTTGGCAGATCATGGCCCCTGCACCTCTGAGTTTGCCGTGTCAGTTAAGAAAGCAAAACAATTGCATCTCTTTCGCTACAAATCAAACACTGGCTTTCCCATGTGAAATCCCGTGTTGGTATTTCAGAGAGTCACAGATCCCAAGGCCAGCCCAGCCCACTGCGACCAGCTCGTCTGACCTCCTGCTGCCCTGACTGAGTTTGTGTTTGAACGAGAGAGACCAGGTGGGTGAGGTAACCCCGCTCACTGGACCGACTTCTGTCCAGTTTTCCAGCTCTACAGAGACCAGCACAGCTACAGCAACCCTGCAAACACGGCTGAGCTAGAGCAGATCTAGAAAAACAGTCAGTCTCCATTTCCTGCCCAGGTGGACTAGCTCTCCTGGCCCTGGTGGGTGTTTCCCTGGCCTCGCTCGTAGCATCTGTGACTTTCAAGAGGAAGAAGGATGGCCCAGTGGTTAGGGCACTAGCCTGGGACTGGGTAGACCTAGGTTCAGTTCCTTGCTCTGCCGCAGACCTGGGGCAGGTCACTTGGCCTTTCTGTGCCTCAGTTTCCCCATCTGTACAATAGGCATAATTGGCCTGTCTGTGTAAAGATACAAAGGCATTGAGGGAGCTCAGACACTATGGGCCAGGTAAGTCTCTAAGACAGATGGATTCTGTGCTGTTTACTCCCTCTTCCAGACTGGTATGGCAGAGGTTAAATAAGACCAGATCCCTGCAGCACCCCCCACCCTATGCTTTGCCATTTAGTTAGAGAGGGGAGGGGCAAGCAGGAGATGGGGGGGGGCAAAGAATGAGTCAGTCACTCTGTGTCCCCAGCCTGTGGTCCCTGTGGAGCCGGGATGGCGCTGACGCTGCAGCAGGCGTACCGTCGGCGCTGGTGGATGGCGTGTACTGCCGTCCTGGAGAACCTCTTCTTCTCCGCCGTGCTGCTGGGCTGGGGCTCCCTGCTCATCATGCTCAAGCACGAGGGCTTCTACTCCCACATGTGCACAGGTGAGAGGGGAGGGGCCCAGGGAGAGAGCGGGGCAGGGGAAAGTGGGTGGGGTTGAGCAAGAGAAGGGCGGGGCACAGAGAGAGTGGGAGGGACCAAGCTGGAGAAGGGTGGGGAAGGTCAAAGAGAAAGTGGGAGGGGCCAAACATGAAAGGTGGGAAGGACAATAACATGGGAGGGGCCAAGCAGGAGAAGGGTGGGGGATGATATGAGGAGTGGAGGGCAAAGGGAAGTAATGGGATTGGGCAATCAGGGGAGGAGGTGAGATGAGGAGGGGCGTGGCCAAGCAGGGGAGGGGTGGAGCCTGAGATGAGGTGGGTGGAGCCACGGGAAGATGTTGGAATGGGGAGGTGTGGGAATGTGGGTGTGTTTGGGGCGTGGCCAGGGCTCAGTCCCTGCAGAGGCCCCACAGAGCTGGGTTCCTCCCCAGATCAGCCGGGCTGGTTCTGGCCCCTCGTCCCAGGTGGGCGGGACAGGCCCAGTGGGGTGGATGGGTCTGACAGGGTCCGGGTTGCTCTGCCGGCCACAAGAGACCCGCAGCCAGACACAGCCGAGAGAGGGACAGACGGACCTGTGGGGGATTGACAGGCACCATGCCACTGGCGCCTCCCACCAACCCCAGCTGCTTAGGGCAGGCCGGGCCAGGCCCCCCTCAATGGGCCCTGGGCACTGATGTACACATCTGCCCCGTGCCAGGCTGTGCTGGGACTCCCTGACACCCACCCCATGGGGCTGCAGCATGGGCCCGTGGCCAGGGTGACAGCGAGAGCGGCGCTTGGCACAGACCCTGCCAGGTGTGGCACCATACAGCATTCCTGAGCCAGGGCTGGAGACCCTCAGGGACTCCTCTGCCTTGCCCCTGTCCCCAATGGGATCCCGCTCCCTGCATGGGAACCCCTGCCCCTCCCATCCCCCCTTGCTTCCTGTCCCCCCATGGGAATGGTCAACGCTGAAGCCCCACTCTGTCACGCCGAGTGCATAAGTGGGGCCCACAAGGATTAAAAAAATTAATACTGGCCACTCCAGGCTTGTATTAAACTCCCAAGGTTACAGCTTTTCTCTGACCGTGGCTTGGTAAATGCTGCCACCACCCAAATGCAAAAAAAACCCCTTTTGAACCCAGGAAGGAGCACTTGGGAATTCCTCCCTGTGGGGCACCCTCAAGCCCTTTCAGCCCCACTCCAGGGAAGAGCTGAGAAAGGAAACAACGGAAATTAGCTGTGGCTAGCAGCTAATTAAACAACAGGCACAAACTCCTTAGGACACAAAAATCCAATCCTGTTCTTAAAAAAGGTAAATTTTATTAAAAACAAAAAAGGGAAAAATACATCTGGAATTTAGACGTTTTGCTAGATCTTAAAAGAAACATTTATACAAATCAGGCACCCAAAACAGCTTTCCTGGGGGGTTCAGCTTAAAGGTTACAAGCAAACGGAAGCATCTGGGGTTAGCACAGCGGAGATCCACACACTAAAATAAAGAAAATAAACCTGATCGCGTCTAGCTAAACATTCTGATCTACTTACGTATTTGGAGTTCAGATACTAGTTCTAGGCATGAGCTAATGATTTATGATCATACCTGGCTTAGCTGTTTATAGGTGGCTGCTCTGTCCCTCCAGCCCAGAGAACAACAGAAAAAGGCAAAGTTTCTTTCCCAATTTTAAAAAGTTCCACCCTCCCATTGGCTCTTTTGGTCAGGTGCCCACTTCCCCCCCCCCTTTACCTGGGGGACTTTTTAACCCTTTATAGGTAAAGCAAGTAAAGACCAACTCCCAAGAGGGATTTTACAGCTAAGTGGCTGGCTGGGTGTCCATCAAAGGGAGCTCTCCCCCAACCACTTTATTTATCACAGGAACCCTGACCCGCCCCCTGAGAGTCCCCTCGTCCCCCTTGCCTCCTGTCCCCCCATGGGAACCCTGACCCTCCCACTGAGAGCCCCCTGTCCCCCCATGGGGCCCCCTCAACCCCCAGTGAGACTTTGTTGCCCTTACTGAGAGCCCTGCTTGAATCCCATGAAACCTCGTGCCTCCTGCTCTCCCATGGGACCCCTGTTCCCCCACTGAGAGCTTCCCTGCCCCCCATGAGCCTCCTTGCTCCCTGATGAGACTCTGCTCCCCCCCCCAATAGCTTCCCCCGTGGGCCCCTGCCCAGCTATGGAGTGAGAGGTAGGTACAGCCCCTGGGGCAAGGGGGGTCAGGGTTGGGGGGCTCCCCCCAGGGCTGGGGAGGGTCTGACGCTGCGAATGTCCCCAGGTGAAAACGGGACCAATGGCTCAGCTCCGGAGCATCCCCTCCACCACTGGCCTAGCTGCGTGGAGCAGGAGGAGATGCTGAACCTGGGCTTCACCATCGGGTCCTTCCTGCTGAGCGCCGCCACCCTACCCTTGGGGGTGCTCATGGACCGTCTGGGGCCCCGGCCCCTCCGCCTCCTCGGCAGGTGCGGGGTGGCCTGGGGGGTCAGGAACCCCCTGGGTGGGGGTTGTGTGGAAGAAGGGCCCATGGAGATGGGGAAGGGGGCCATGGATTTCCTCAGGAAACAGGGCTGGGTCTTAAGATGGGGGGCGGTGGCTGAGGTGGGCGTGGAGGGACAAGGTAAAAGGAGGGGGAGATGTGCACTGGGGATGTCCCAAGGTGGGGGGTGCCGGAGGTGCCCATGGTGGGGGCTGGGTCCTGTGGGGGTAGGGGCCTCAGGGATATGCTTAGGTGGCTAGATCTCAAGGTGTGGGCACTGGGGGAGGTGCCCATGGGAATGGAGGGATCCCAGGGTTGGGGAGGGTCCCATAGGCTGGGGGTGCTGATTACTGCCCTGTGCCCCTGTAGTTTCAGCTTTGCTGTCTCCTGCGCTCTGATGGCCCTGGCTGCCTACCACCCCTCAGGTGAGGTGAGGGCTCCTCCCCACAGCCCGCAGCTCCCCGTCCCCTTGTCTTCCCAGCAGCACCCACAAGCTCCCCAACCTGTTTCCTGAACCTGATCCAAACCTCCACTGACACAGGCCGCCATCTCCACAGTTTATCTCACGTTCTGCCACCCCCACAGTCTCCCAGCCCTGCGCTCCTCCGCTCCCCAGTCTCCCAAACCCCCAGCCCTGCGCCCCTCCGCTCTCCCATCCCCAAATCCCCAGCCCTGTGCCCCTCCGCTCTCCCATCCCCGCAAACCCACAGCCCTGCGCCCCTCCGCTCTCCCGTCCCCAAATCCCCAGCCCTGCGCCCCTCCGCTCTCCCGTCCCCCAAACCCACAGCCCTGCGCCCCTCCGCTCTCCCGTCCCCAAATCCCCAGCCCTGCGCCCCTCCGCTCTCCCGTCCCCTAAACCCACAGCCCTGCGCCCCTCCGCTCTGCCATCCCCAAATCCCCAGCCCTGCGCCCCTCCGCTCCCCAGGCTCCCAAATTCCCAGCCCTGCGCCCCGGCGCTCTCCCCGCCCCCCAACCCACCGCCCGGCGCCCCCGCTCCCGTCCCCAAATCCCCAGCCCTGCGCTCCTCCGCTCCCCAGTCTCCCAAATTCCCAGCCCTGCGCCCCTGCGCTCTCCCATCCCCCAAACCCACAGCCCTGTGCCCCTCCGCTCTCCCATCCCCCCAGTTCCCCAGCTCAGACTCATCTACTCTCCCCACCTCTCTCTCCCCCAGGTCTCTCCCCACTGATTTTCCTCGGCCTGTCTATGAATGGCTTTGGGGGTATCTGCCTGACATTCACCTCGCTGACGGTGAGTGTGGGCTCTGTGCCCCCTGGGGGGAGGGGCTGTGCCTGTCGCTGTGGGGCAGGAGGGAGCGCTGAGCCCCTTGGGAGGGCCGGCTGGGGGCAGCAGAGTGGGGGAAGGGGTACCATGCCAGCCTTCCTCAGGGTACAAAACATCTTTGGTCCCAAGGCTCCCCCCTGGATGCCCAGAGGGGTCAGTGCCCTGAACTCCTCCCGGGGCTTGGCGCTGGGGCCTGAACCCCACAGCTGAGTACCGAGGAGGCAGGTGGTGTGGCAGGACCCTGGCCTAGAGTCACATGGCAGGGGAGTGACTAGCCCCCTGCCTGTTTCTGGGTCCCCATGGCTCCCTGCCGGGCCCTGCCCTGCCCTGCTGAGGAGGCCTGCGCCCGAGCTCGCTCAGCCACTCCTGCCCCACGCGGGGGTTGGTCCTGGGGTATGGCACAGCACCCAGCTCTCAGGGTGGGGCCCAGCCTGGGTCCCCAGTGTGTGGGGAGGGGCTGTGTGTGTGGGGGTGCGGGTCGTGGGGCTCGCTGGCAGGGGGCTCTGTGCCGTCTCTCACCATCTCCCAGGGCTGAGTGCGCTCGCCCCTCGTTGCCTTGGACTGACGTGCCACTCGCCTGCCACGGCTCCCATTGCTCTGGACCAGGCGCGGAGCCATCTGCCTCCTGGCTGCCTCTGCATGGGCCTGAGCGGCGGCTTGCACGGTGCGGGGGAGCACTGGCCTGGCGCCCAGTGTGGGGCTGCTTGCCCTGTGGGGTGGGGACAAGGCCAAGCTCTGAGCCAGGCACAGGAGGGCCTTGTGCACCTGCTTGGGTCAGGTGGGGGCTGGGGCGGGGCTGTGTTCGCCCCATGCTGAATGCTCCTGTCTGCGTTGGTTGCTGAGGGATGGGCAGCTGGGCACTGCAGTCCTGGGCACACAGGGGAGGCCGGTTGGCGGGAATGTCACTGCAGGGTTTCTGTCGGGGCTGGGTCCCCAGCTGAAGCTGGGTCCCGGAGGACAGGCCGGGGGGTTCTTGGGGGCCATGTCCCTTGCCAGCTGCAGGGCTGGGCGTGATCCCGCCCCCCGCCTGCTCCGTGATGGGGTCTGACCCAGGCGTCGTGCACACGCTGCATGCAGCGCTCTGAGCCGGGAAGTGAGCCGGCGCTGGGTGCCAGCGAGCCCTCGGGGCCGGGCTGCCAGGGGACCGTGGCAAAGGGCTGGGCGGAGCAAAGTGGGCAGCGCTGCAGCCAGGGCCGGCTCCAGACCCCAGCGCGCCAAGTGCGCGCTTGGGGCGGCATTTTGTCGGGAGGGCGGCAGGCGGCTCCGGCGGACCTTCCGCAGTCATGCGTGCGGATGCTCCACCGGAGCCGCGGGACCAGCACACCCTCCGCAGGCACGTCTGCAAGAGGTCCCCCGGAGCCGCGGGACCGGTGACCGGCAGCGCGCCCCCTGCGGCGTGCCGCCCTCCTTGGGGCGGCCAAATTCCTAGAGCCGCCCCTGGCTGCAGCCTCTGGCATGGGGCACTGCCTGGGGGGAAATCTCTCCATCCAGCACATGAGGGGTTAGGATTACACCCTCTCCAGCCCCCTGGGGTCATGTTGCATGTTGGCACAGGCACAGCCCCCGCCCCACCTGCCAGCAGTCACGTGACCTGGGCAGGTAGCCGGGCAGCCAATAGGAAGGCAGGATCATGGATCACACCCCCCCTGCCCAGGGCTAGGGGGGAGGGAGGGGGCAGGGCACGTGTTGGAGCTGGGCTAGGGCCCCAACCACGTGCTGGCCTGTTTACTAAACCAAGGTGCCCTGCTGCTTGCGGCTGCCTCTGGGGGAGGGGAGGAACAGGCCTGATCCCCGCCCCCATGGGGCCCCAACACGGTCCAGAGCTGGGATCCGGCCCCACCCCCCTGCCCCATGGCACCCTAACCCTGTATCTAGGCTCCCTCCCCAGGGGGAATCCAGGCCTCCTCTCCCCGTCCCCCACCCACTGCTCCTCTAGTGAGACCCCCCCCAGTGGGGGCCAAAGGGAAATGGCTGCCCCCAGGCCTGAGCTGGGCAGCGGGGAGGGGTGGTGTCGATGGGCTGGGATGGGTGGAGGGGGAAAGAGACTGGGGAGGGCTGGGGGCTGTCCTGGCGCTGGGGCTGTCGTCCCCCCCCCGCCCCCCGCTGCCTCTCTTCTCCCCCCACTAACATCTCTGCTCTGTCTCCTCCCCAGCTGCCCAACATGTTTGGAAACCTGCGCTCCACCTTCATGGCGCTGATGATCGGCTCCTACGCCTCCTCGGCCGTCACCTTCCCCGCAGTCAAGGTACGGGGGCCTCTCGATGTGGGGGCAGGTTCAACCCCCCCATCCCCACTTCCTGCTTCAGATCAGTGGGTGGCCTGGGCTGCTGGATTGGGGGGGCTCACAGAGAGCTATCAGCGCCTCTGGGTTACGTGGGGAGAAATCGGGGCTCCGGGTGACCCCTGCCCAAGATGCCAGCCAGACCCTCCCTGTCCCATCTGGCCCCCTCCCTGTCCACATCCGCCCCACTAACCTCCTGCTCCCCTGCTCCCAGCTGATCTACGATGCCGGCGTCTCCTTCATCACCATAATGCTGACCTGGTCGGGCCTGGCCTGCCTCATCTTCCTCAATTGCCTGGTCAACTGGCCCAAGGAGTCCTTCCCGGCGCCCGAGGAGGCTAACTACACGTGAGTGAGGGTGGGGGAGCGCCAGCCTTTCCCAGCAGGGGGGCGCTGTAGGGAGCAGGGTGGGGGCGCTGGCTGTGGGGGGAGCTCCCAGCAGACAGTGGCAGGTCTCCCCCAGCAGGTGGCGCTATGGGGGCAGTGGCAGGTCTCCCCCAGCAGGGGGTGCTGGTTCTCCTCTCACCCCCCTTTCCCTGGGTCAGGAAGAAGATCAAGCTGAGCGAGCTGGCACTGGATCACAGGGTGACGGGCGATCGGTTCTACACCCACGTCACCACCGTGGGGCAGCGCCTGAGCCAGAAGGGGCCGTGCCCGCAGGAGGGCAAGGAGCTTTGCACATCGACGCAGGACCTGTGCCACGGGGCCACGATCCCTGCCGAGTGTGAGTGTCACATGCCCCCTGGACTCAGGGTGCCAGCTGGACCCAGCACCCATGGGGGCAGAGCTCAGGGTACCTTGCAGGGGGCAGGGTCTCTGGGTGCAGCGCCCTGCAGTCCTGCTGCAGCGCCCCCTGCTGGGCTGTGTGCACCCTGGGTGGGCAGGGTTTGGGGGCTGCTGGGCTTCCCAGAGTGTGTGTGTGGGGGGAAGGTTCAAGGTGTATAGGGGGAAGGGCTTTGCCAAGGTGGGGGGCAGAGCTCCCTGAGGAGGGCAGTGTGACAGGGCCACCCAAGAGTGTCTGAGGGGCTCAGGGTGTCTGATACCCCCCAGGGGAGCAGTGTGTGTGAGGGAGTGCAGGGGGGTGTGGGGCTGCGGAGTGCAGTGGGGTGTGGGGCTGCGGAGTGCAGTGGGGTGTGGGGCTCTCCCAAGCTGGGGGTACAGGGGACTGTAGGGAATTGCAGGGCTGTCCCAGGCTGGGGGCTACAGGGGAATGTAGGAGGTGCAGGGCTCTCGTAGGCTGGTGGGGGTGCAGTGCAGGGCTCTCCCAGGCTGGGGGGACAGGGAATGTAGAGGGGTGCAGGGCTCCCCCAGGCTGGGGAGGGTGCAGGGGAATGTAGAGGGGTGCAGGGCTCCCCCAGGCTGGGGGGGGACAGGGGAATGTAGGGGGGTGCAGGGCTCCCCCAGGCTGGGGGGGGTGCAGGGGAATGTAGGGGGGTGCCGGGCCCCAGGCAGGGGACAGGAATGTAGGTGCAGGGCTCCCCAGGCTGGGGGACAGGGGAATGTAGGGGTGCAGGGCTCCCCAGGCTGGGGGACAGGGAATGTAGGGGTGCAGGGCTCCCAGGCTGGGGACAGGGAATGTAGGGGTGCAGGGCTCCCAGGCTGGGGGGACAGGGGAATGTAGGGGTGCAGGGCTCCCAGGCTGGGGACAGGGAATGTAGGGGGGTGCAGGGCTCCCCCAGGCTGGGGGGGGTGCAGGGGAAGGTAGGGGGGTGCAGGGCTCCCCCAGGCTGGCGGGGGGGAACAGGGGAATGTAGGGGGGTGCAGCCTGAAGCAGCAGGCGGTGTGTGGGCGGGGCTAGCCGTGCCCCCAACCCACCGGCCGATTTATGGCCCATTTATGGCCCGGCAGCTGCCCCGTGCAAGGCCGGGAACCTCGCGCATCAGGCAGTGGCTCTGCAGGCCGCGGGGCGCTGCCTGGGTGTCTGGCTCCACCTGCTGGCGGGATCCGGGACCTGCACTTTCCCGGCCCGTAGCGCCCGACACCGCTAAGTCCCGCTGGGTTCTACCTGCGGGATCTGGGGCGGCCCTAACCCCCGGGGGGGCGGAGCCCCCAGGCACCCACGCGGCCAGCCTCCTGCACAGCTGCTAGACTGAGCTCGAGTTTGGAGAGAACCCAGGAGTCCTGGCTCCGAGAACCCTCGCCCGCTCTAACCACTAGATCCCACTGCCCTCCCAGAGCTGGGCTACAACCAGGAGTCCCGACTTCCACCCTGCAACTAGACCCCACTCCTCCCTCTTCCCCCCCCTCCCCGAGCCGGGGTAGAAGCCAGGAATCCAACCGTGCTGAGATTCACCTTTCCCACATGCGAGAGCAGAGGTGGGCAGTGACAGACGCTGCTGTCTGTTTGTAGGGTGGTGATGAGAGCTGCCGTGGCTGGGGAGAGTGGGGATGACTCTGGCTGAGGCTGTTGTGGGGGTGGGGTCTCTGATGGGGGCAGCCTGGGGATGACTCTGGCTGAGGCTGTCGGGGGGATGGGGTCTCTAATGGGGGGAGCCTGGGGATGACTCTGGCTGAGGCTGTCGGGGGATGGAGTCTCTGAGGGGGGCAGCCTGGGGATGACTCGGGCTGAGGCTGTCGGGGGGATGGGGTCTCTGATGGGGGGAGCCTGGGGATGGCTCTGGCTGAGGCTGTCGGGGGGATGGGGTCTCTGATGGGGGGAGCCTGGGGATGGCTCTGGCTGAGGCTGTCGGGGATGGGGTCTCTGATGGGGAGCCTGGGGATGGCTCTGGCTGAGGCTGTCGTGGGGATGGGGTCTCTGATGGGGGGAGCCTGGGGATGGCTCTGGCTGAGGCTGTCGGGGGATGGGGTCTCTGATGGGGAGCCTGGGGATGACTCTGGCTGAGGCTGTCGGGGATGGGGTCTCTGATGGGGAGCCTGGGGTTGGCTCTGGCTGAGGCTGTCGTGGGGCTGGGGTCTCGGATGGGGGGAGCCTGGGGATGGCTCTGGCTGAGGCTGTCGGGGGATGGGGTCTCTGATGGGGAGCCTGGGGATGACTCTGGCTGAGGCTGTCGGGGATGGGGTCTCTGATGGGGAGCCTGGGGATGGCTCTGGCTGAGGCTGTCGGGGCTGGGGTCTCTGATGGCGGGGGGGAGCCGGGGGATGGCTCTGGCTGAGGCGGTCGGGGGATGGGGTCTCTGATGGGGAGCCTGGGGATGGCTCTGGCTGAGGCTGTCGGGGATGGGGTCTCTGATGGGGGCCGCCTGGGGATGGCTCTGGCTGAGGCTGTCGGGGATGGGGTCTCTGATGGGGAGCCTGGGGATGGCTCTGGCTGAGGCTGTCGGGGATGGGGTCTCTGATGGGGCCTGGGGATGACTCTGGCTGAGGCTGTCGGGGATGGGGTCTCTGATGGGGGCAGCCTGGGGATGACTCTGGCTGAGGCTGTCGTGGGGATGGGGTCTCTGATGGGGGGAGCATGGGGATGGCTCTGGCTGAGGCTGTCGGGGGCTGGGGTCTCTGAGGGGGAGCCTGGGGATGGCTCTGGCTGAGGCTGTCGGGGATGGGGTCTCTGAGGGGGGGAGCCTGGGGATGACTCTGGCTGAGTCTGTCGGGGGGATGGGGTCTCTGATGGGGCAGCCTGGGGATGACTCTGGCTGAGGCTGTCGGGGATGGGGTCTCTGATGGAGGGGGGGAGCCTGGGGATGGCTCTGGCTGAGGCTGTCGGGGGATGGGGTCTCTGATGGGGGGGGAGCCTGGGGATGGCTCTGGCTGAGGCTGTCGTGGGGATGGGGTCAGTGATGGGGGGAGACTGGGGATGGCTCTGGCTGAGGCTGTCGGGGGGATGGGGTCTCTGATGGGGGGAGCCTGGGGATGGCTCTGGCTGAGTCTGTCGGGGGGATGGGGTCTTTGATGGAGGGGGGGAGCCTGGGGATGGCTCTGGCTGAGGCTGTCGGGGATGGGGTCTCTGATGGAGGGGGGGAGCCTGGGGATGGCTCTGGCTGAGGCTGTCGGGGGATGGGGTCTCTGATGGGGGGCACTATCATGTCTGGTGGAGGAGGTGTGGGGGTTGTCTGGGGCTGACAGTGACATCTCCTCCTTCCCTTCCCCCTCCCTCGCCCCTGCCTGCAGACTCGATCCCCTTCCGCCGCAGCGTCTGCTCCCCCATCTTCCTGTGGAGCCTGATCACCATGGGCATGACCCAGCTGCGCATCATCTTCTACATGGCAGCGATGAACAAGATGCTGGAGTTCCAGGTGACGGGCGGCAGCCAAGACGGTGAGGGCCCGGTGGGGAGCGTGTCATGGATCCACTGGCCCAGCCTCTCACCAGTCCCTGGCCCCTAAGGCCCCACCCAGTTCCACAGGGGCAGGCCCATGGCCTCTAGGGCGCCAGCGATCCCCGTCTGTCTCCTTGGCTGCCGGGAGGTTTGTGCCTTTCAGGGCGCCGTGCTGTCAGGGGTATCTGCAGCGACAGCAGCAGCCTTCCCAGACCGGGGGGACATGAACCGCCTGGCCCACGGGATCGGCAAGGCCTTGGCTTCGCACAGAGAGGCAAAGCTTGAGCCATAGTCCAGCCTGGCCAGCGCCGCTGCAATTAGCCAGCCAAGCTGTTATGGCCTCTGTCTCCATGTGGCTCCTTGTCAGCCCTGAGGCCTGGCCGCCGGCCTCCTTTCCCCTTTGTTCTCCCGCTGGGGCCTTCGTGCTGCTTCTTGGCTGAGGGAACGTCTCCTTTCTCCTGGCTGGTGGCTCTAGGGGTGAACAGCCCGGCCATTGGGGTTCCCGCTCTCTTGCTGGATGCTCCATTGATGTGGGTTGGTTTTCGCCAGTCCTTTGCCGACCCTTCGTACCACCCCAGCCAGCCATGGGACGCACACACCTCATGGCTCTTGCTCTGCCCCAAGAACAGCTGGTTAAACCTCTGCACTCGTGTGCAGAGCAATGCAAAGCACAGAGGGAAACTGAGGCACGGATACGCCTCATAAACATAGCACCAAAATTCCCACTTGGTCACAGGGGGACATAGGCCAGGAGGGGGCATTGGGTGGGGGCCTGCTCTCATGGACCCACAGGGTGTGTACTGTGCCCTGGTGTTTCCTCTGCCCCTTGGAGGAGCCCCACCGAGGGCCCCGCTCTTCCTTAAGGGCCAGTCAGGCGGCCTCCCCGCCTCTGGGCTCCACTGCGAGCTCTGTCCAGCGAGGCCGAGCGAGGCAGGCTCCTGGCCACAGACTCACCCGCTCTTCGTGTCAATGTAATTTTCAGCACAATCCTGCCCTAACTCAGCCCGGCTGGTTTTCAGTCTGTCGTCCAAGGGCTGAGTTTGCCCGTCCGCCTGCAGGAGGGTCCCAGGGATCGCCTGGGGCTCCCACTGGCTTTACGGACCCTCCATCGATGTGGAGCCAGGCCCCAGACTGTTATGGGACCCAACACCTCCTGCCCCCAGAACTGCTTTTAATCCTTTTGTGCCCACAAGTAGCAAGGCAGAGTACAGAGGGAAACCGAATAATGCATAGAAATATCTCAGAAAATCATCACTTCATCACAGGAGGGCATAGGGCATGAGGGGAGCTGGGTGTGTGTGTGTGCGGGGGGAGTTGGGGTAGGAGGGGGAGACCGAGGTGGGCTGGGGGGGGGGGTAGGGAGGAGCTGGCATAGGAGGGGGGAAGCAGAGGCCAGCAGGGGGAGCTGGAGGTGAGTGTGGGACGGAGAAGGTGTTGGAGGGACATTGGCTTGAATGGGGGCAGGGACCTTCTCTCCAGGCCCTTTATCCCGTCTGTGTGTCTCTCCCCCCTGTTGACCCCAGTGCCGGAGGAGCTGATGGAGCAGGCTGAGGACACAGGTAGGAGCAGCTGGGGGTAGCCGAGGCCAGCCCTGCCCTTCCAGCATTGCTAGCTCCGGCAATGTACGGAGCTGCCAAGAGACTGGGGAGCCCCGGGCCCCTATGGGGCAGGAAGTGGGAGTGGGGTCTCCCACATGCAGTGGCCGATGGACCGATGCCCTCCCCAGGCGCTGTGCTCTCCGCTATAGGGCAGAGGGATGGGGCCTGGGTGTGGGGTTCTCCCCTGATGGGGAAGGGCATGGGCATGAGAGTCTCCTCCCTGATCAGAGACTGGGGGTGGGGACTGGGCCCAGGGGTCTCCGCTCTGATGGGGGTAGGGCCTGGGAGTCTCCCCGGCAGTGGGGTTGGGGCCGGGGCCCGGGCACCGGGTTTTCACCCTCTCCCCGACGGACAGTTGGGTTCTACGCCTCCATCTTCGGGGCCATGCAGCTGCTCTGCCTCATAACCTGCCCCTTCATCGGCTACGTGATGGACTGGCGCATGAAGGACTGTGTGGACGGGCCACTGGGCACGGGCGCCACCGCGGCAGCTGGGTGAGAATGTGTGTCCGGGGCACGGAACCAGCTTGGGAGCCTGGGGGGGGGGGCGAATCCTGGTGCCCCGGGGCGCAGATCCCTGCTGGGGGGTGAATCCTGGCACTGGTGTCCTTGGGTGCAGACCCCACTGGGGCTGCTGGGGGGCGAATCCTGGCACTGGTGGCCCAGGTCACGGAACCCACTGGGGGGACTGGGGTGTGTGTTTGAATCCTGGTGCTCATGCCCCGGGGTGCGGACGCCGCCGGGCTGGCTAGTGACTCTTTCCCCTGCCATTGCCAGGGCCGGGGCTGAGAAGTCACCTGCTAGGCCCCGCTACCGCAAGATCCAGAAGCTCACCAATGCCATCCGGGCCTTCACCTTCACCAACCTGCTGCTGGTGGGCTTCGGGGTCACCTGCCTCATCGATAACCTACCTCTGCAGGTACCGCTGGCCCCTGCTCTGCTCCCCCACGGTGCCCCAGGCAGGTGCCGCCCCTGGCCCGCTCCCCCTTGCCCCATGGCCCGCCAGAGCTGGTGCCACTCTGAGTCTCCTGTCCTTTCCCATCGTGCCCCAGGCCCAATGGTCACTGTCTGCTGCTGATCCCCTGGGGTGCCCCCCACATTCTGATGCTCCCCCCTCGCTCTCTCGCTCTCTCTCTCTGCAGTTTTTGACCTTTGTCCTTCACACCATGGTGCGAGGCTTTTTCCACTCCGCCTGCGGGAGTCTCTACGCCGCTGTGTGAGTCCCCCCGACCCCCACGCTTGCCCCATCCTTCCTGTGTGCCCCTGCCACACCCAGAGCCTGGAGCGCTGGCTGGGGATGCAACCCCCCATCTCCCTCCCTCCTTAATCTTCCTGGGGGGCCAAGCCCAGCTGGCCAAGGCTGATGGAGTTTGGTGAGGGTCAGTCCTTCTTGATGGGGGGAGGGGCACGAACCAGCTGGGATGTGGGGCAGGCGGGAGGGGAGATGGGGGGTTGCCCCCTCGATCCCACTCATTCTCCTGTCTGCTGGGGCCATGGCAGAGATCTGGGGTCACTAATCAAGGGGGGGGGGTCACTCCCAGGACTTTGGTGGGGGCGGAGTCGCGCCCGGTGGGCAGAGCCCTCATTGGCCGCTTGGCCTTTGGTTGGCAGGTACCCGTCCAGTCACTTTGGCACGCTGACTGGCCTGCAGTCGCTGATCAGCGCCGTCTTTGCTCTGCTGCAGCAGCCGCTCTTCATGGTCGTGGTGGGGCCCCTGGCCGGCGACCCCTTCTGGGTAAGTGAAAGGGCCGTGACCCCGGGCCAACCCTATCCTGGGATCCCCCTCCCCACAGACCTCAGGCTGGGGAGCCCCCGCCCCCACCTCGTGGAGCTAGCATATGGCAAGGGGCGGGGCAATACCAGTGCTTGACCCCACCCCCCAAGGACTTAGACTCTGCCCCGCTCTGGGGCTGATCCACCAAGGGGTGAGGGAGGCTGGAGTGGGGGGGTTGGATCTGGTGCCCCTTCCCCTGGCTGGGCAGGGGGCTCTGCGGCAGCACCTGGCCCCGTTAGACCAGAGGGTGCCATTTGTCCCAGTTGAATGTGTTAGCTGACACTGGAGAGATGAGGGGTGGGGCTAGACCCAGGCTCCTCCTACCATCCTGAAAGGGGTCACAGGGACCTCCCTGCCCTTGGAGAAAAGGGTATAGTGCGGGGAAGGACCAGGATGGCTCAGGGAAGAGGGGAATGGGACATGGGGCCTTTCCCCTCTAGGGGGCGCTGGCTCTGATCTGACCCCAGGATGGGGCCACTGACTGGCTCGAGGAGTCAATGGGGGGGAGTGGGAGTCTTTCCCCTCTAGGGGGCGCTGGTCCTTGTGCCTGGCTGGCTTGGGGAGTGGGACAGTCCCCGGTGAGGCAGGTGCCTGTGTCCAGATTGGCAAAGCTGCCCAGTTGGCGCTAAAAAGGTCTTGGAGTCCGAGCTCCTTGCCCCCCCGGGGGAGGAGTGCAGGGCTGCGGCGCGGGCCCCTTTCCCAGCATGCTGTGCAATTAATAGGGGGTGGAGAAGGAACATATTTTGGTGGCTGAATCACTGAGTGGGTAGCTCAGCTGTGAGATGAAATCACTGATTTTCCCCCCTCCAAATCTCTCCCACTTGCCTTGCATCCCCCTCCCCCCCCACAGGTCAATTTTGGCCTCCTGATCTTCTCTCTCCTGGGCTTTCTGCTGCCCTTCTACCTCTGCTACTTCCGGCGCGCCCTGCTCCGGGACCAGCCGGTGCTGGGAGAGACCCCGGACCTGGCGGAGGATGCCCAAGTCAAACTCCAGGCCGGCGTGGCCCTCAATGGCGTGCTGAGTGCTGACGACACTGCGGCATAGGGGGGGCTGGAGAACGGGTTCGGGGGGGGGAGAGCGTGGGTGACATAGAACAAAATGCCAGATCCGCTCATCAGCCGATTGCCGAACAGATGGGATGAGACACTAAGAGCAGGAAAAAGAAACACTTGTAGGTTTCAATACGCGGGAGCCATGGAAATAGCCGAGCTGCGTCGAATTTCTAATAGTTTTTTTTATATATATATCGAGAGAGAGAGATCTATATATTTTTGCAGGGAACTTTATAAAGCTCTATGACTGTAAATAACTAACCAAAGATCGGGGTGCGCTCCTAAGCCCCAAATCAGGACGTGCCCTTCCCATAAAGATGTGCCCCTTGGAAAGAGGTGCTGGATCAGGGCATTCAGGATAATAATTTCTAGCACTTACCTAGCCGCAGTCAAACTGTGGGGGGTGAGTATCAGAATCCCACCCCCCCATGTTATAGATGGGGAAACTGCCTAGCTGCCGAGTCCTGGGTTTGAATCGTAACGTCCCCCTCCTTGCCCTGCCTGCCTGAGCCTTTGCCTATCAGCTAACATGGAGGGGTCAAAGTTTCCTCCTGCTGCTAGGACGTCCCTCGTTGGCCCACGCTGGGTTGTCGATAAAACAAATGAAAGGAAGTATTTCTCCACACAGTCAGCCTGGGGGAACTCTTTGCCAAAGGGTGTTGTGAAGGCCGAGACTAACAGGGTTCAAAAAAGAACTAGATCAGTTCATGGAGGATAGATCCATCAATGGCTCTTAGCCAGGATGGGCAGGGACGGTGCCACTAGCCTCTGTTTGCCAGAAGGTGGGAATGGGCGACAGGGGATGGATCACTTGATGATTCCCTGTTCTGTTCATTCCCTCTGGGGCACCTGGCACTGGCCGCTGTCGACAGACAGGACACTGGGCTAGATGGACCTTTGGTCTGACCCTGTACGGCCGTTCTTCTAGTCGCTTCTAGGATGTCCCCTGTCTGCCAACGCTGGGGTCTCAGTAAAGTTTCTTTCTCTTCTAGGACATCCTCTATTGGCCAATATGGGGTGTTGATTAAGTTTCCCCTCCCTTCTCAGGCCACCCCACACCAAGATGCCCTCTATCTGCTAACTCTGGGAGGTCGGTCAAGGTTCCCTCCATTATAGACACTCTCTGTCTCCTGACACTGGGGCGCTGATCCAAGCTTCCCCTCCCCTATTTTATAAGCTGTCTCGCTGTGTATGGTGGTTGTGGATCTCACCCCACCCCAGCAGAACCAGGCCCTGGGAGGTGTCTGGGGCGAGTGGCTGCTGGGTGCGTATTTCTCAGGTGCTCCGATTCGTCTCTTATTTGGGAGAGAGCAAACGGCCATGTCCACAACTGGTACTAAGGGGGGATCAGATCCGACGGTGAGTTCTGAGTCTGGCTGCAGACCCCTCGGGGGATGGGTGCAGGGGCCGGCTTGGCAGTACTGAAGGGAGGTGCTTGAAATCGCAGCGCCGGGGAGCAACCACAGTTGGGCACCTTCCACAGACATCGTTGCATCCATTCTCTGTGGTGTTGCCCCCCCCTTCCCGGGGACCAGCGAAGGGGTTGGCCAGGAAGGGGTGGGAATGGGCCCCTGCCCCCTCCTCTCTGTAAACCCCCCTCTCTCCCCTCCCCCGTCGCCGGTGCTCTCCAGCCAGTGGGGGGTTTAATTTATTGTTCTGCTTGTATGTTTCAGAGGAAATAAAAAGGCAAATATAAGGCCTGGTAGTGATTGTGTCTAGGGGATCTGGGCCCCACCCCAGTGATATCCCAGCTCTCTTGGGGCTTCCAGGAATCTCAGGACAAGGCCCCTCAGGAGGTGCTGTCTAAAGAACAGGGGCTCAGGTCTTACCCCAGATCAAAAATGGGCCAAGAGGCAGGAATCGGAGAGCAAGATCAGGCAGGCAGGTTCCATCCTGGCAGAGGGTTAATGCCAGGTCTGCCGGCTCTGCACGGGTTCCCGTGTCTAAGTTCTTAGGGTGCTGGCAGAGAAGGGGAGTGGCAAAGCAGCAGCAGCTGCAACGGAGACCACACCCAGTGCGTGAGGTCAGCCAAGGCGTAGCGAGGGAGCCCAGAGGGACAGGAACGGCCAGAGCTGGAAGCTGGAATTCAGTGTCTGCCCAATGCAGGGAGATGGAAGAATTTGAACCCCACGTCCCACCTGCCAGGGGTCTGAAATAACTGTTGCAGCTCAGAAAGGGGCCTGGGTGTCGTTGCAGACAGATCAGTGGAGAGCTCTGCTCAATGCGCAGCCACGGTCGGAGCAGCTAAGCTGTGAGGATGCCGAAGGAACGAGATGGTGAATAATAGTGAGGATATTATAGCGCTTTCATATCAGTGGATGGCGCAGTCTCCTCCGGACACCATGCGCCGCACAAGGATGGTGCAGATCTTGAGGGGTTCAGAGAAGGGTGACGAGAATGATCTGGGGGCCTGGACCCATGCTCCAATGATGAGATTGAAAAGATGGGGGATTGTTACCTTAGAGGGGATGGAAGTCTATAAAATACCACAGGGAGAGCTGGAGCTGCTCCTCTCCTTGTCCTGACACAAGGGGACAGTTGGAGACGTGGAAAGGGGGCAAATTCCCACCACAAGAGCGGAAAGGCTTATTTCAGACAACACACCGCTAGCCGGGGGAACTGCCTGCCACAAGATTGCAGTGAGGCCGAGAGCAGGGCCCCAAAAAGGGACTGGCCATTTCTGTGGGTAACAAGACTAGAGTGAGTTTTAGTGACTGCTGCCTGCATTGGGGCAGGGATCTTAGAGCTCCGGTTTAAGCCAATCTCTGATTACTAGTGATGAGGATGAGACCCAGTGTGTGGGTGGGGCGGGGGGCAGATTATCCCACATCAGATCCCGCGGGGTTCTTACACTTTCCAGCTACTATTAGAGACGGGAAACTGGGCCAGATGGCCCTGGGCTCTGCTCCTCCATGGTGACTGGCCGTACCACTCGCTGCAGCCTCCTGCCACCCTGTGATCACCCAGTCAGAACAAGGTCGGGCCTGGTTAAGCTTCACTTCCCGGGGACGGCGTGTGCAGCAAAACAACTGGCAACCATGGCTCTGTGGTGGTGGTGGTGGGAGGGTCATTGGGGTTGCCATTCTCTCTGTAGGCTCTGCCAGTGATTGGCACTGGTGCCAGTCTGCCCTTAACGAGTCCTTCAGGTCACCCCATGCAGTTACGTGTGCCAGACACCTCGGGTCTCCTGTACTTTACACTCAGCGCACAGCGCACCAAGGGAAACTGAGGCACACATTGAGTCATACAAATGTGACACAAATTCCTATATTTGTCACAGGGGGCTCAGTAGGGGGCACTCTTCCCTCCCACACCAGGCCGGCCCCAATGCCCCACTGGGGTGCTGGCTACGCCATGCTACAAAGAGCAGGGTATGGGCTCTGTAGGGCTCGATCTTGCTTCACAGCCAGTGCAGCCCCCAATGCCCCAGCACGGCACTAGGGGGCACTGTGCTGCAGGGAGTGGGTTGGGGGGACTAGATAGGGGGCGCTCTCCCCTCACAGTCAGCGCTGACCCCAATGTGGCACTAGGGGGCTCTGTGCCATCTTAGGTTCTAGCTTACGGATGAGACTGAAAAATGAGGCCTGGCCTAGGTGCAATAATGGAAAAGCCTGTTGCACTTGCCAAAAGCACAGGGGCATTTCCCTGCTGTCCCCCCGAAACTCCAGCCCTGTATTCACCTTCTGCCTCCCCTCACTGCCCCAGGGAGTTTCATTTGGGCAGCGCTTTGGTCTGTTTCTTTGCCTAAATGCTTCTGCTGTGGTGTTAATAACAGCTGCTGCGCCTCCCGCCAGAGGTGGCTGCATTTGCGTGCCGAGGGCGTACGGCCCCTGGAAAGTGCTGTGGGGGCCCTGCAGTATCAGTGACACGGATGTTATTGCCCCATCCCCTGTGGGGTCTGGCCCTCTTGGTGGAGCTGAAGCCCAGCCCCACATGATTGCCCAGAGTTGGGGTTGTGTTTAGGGCCTCTGTCCCCCGTTGCTGTTCCCTCAACATCTTGGCAGCCGCAGTGCGCTCCCAGCCATGATAGCCGCGGCGTCTGGATCCCACTCTGCCGCACGCTGGGCTGCGTCTCTCAGTGCCAGGGACCTGCCGGCAAGCACGATGGACCCACCGGCCGAGGGCAAGGCTTGCCAGCAGGCAGGGTAAGGGAAGGAGTGGGTGGGGGGGAGTAAGGCTCCTGGGGTCTGCGTCAGGGTGCAGCCGCCAGCCTCTGTCTCTCCAAGCTCTGTGGGGAAATCCCAGCACCTGTGCCATTCGTGGCAGCTCTGGAGGGTCCAGCCCCCCTTCCCCACACTGGTGCTCTCACGTGTCTCCGTAGTAGCCAGCTGCAGCAGGGCTGGCACTGGGCTCAGTCACGTATCAGCCTGTGCACTGTGTGGGGTCCCTGGCCCCTTCCTTCCCCTGTGCAGGCCCCAGCTGCTGGATGCCATGGGGGGGAGGGGGGGGGGACTGGGGTCTCTCTCTCTCCTGCAATGCAAAGCCAGGCTGGACGGTGCCCTGGTCAGAGCAGCCGAACCCTGCAGGAAAATCTAGGTTAACAGCAGGAGTTTTGCCTGGGGGGAGGGAGGGGAGAATTTCTTTAGTTTTTCTTCTTTTTTTCCAAAAATCAAAGGAGAATTCAGTGAGGTAACGCAGGCCGTGCCCTCGGCCCAGTGACCCCACCAGTCAGCCCTCTGTAGGGTTTCAGCAGATTTCCCTGAGCTGAACACCAGACACCTGGTAAAATTATTCATATTTGAGTGAGTTCAACAGTAATCAGTCAGAACTATGCGGTGCAACCGTTCCAATTAACATCAAGCTGACTGAGCCCCTTAAAAGGAAATACTGAATAGCCGAATTCTTTTTATTTGTCTTCTTATCTTTAAGCCTTTAAGATTCACATGGGGAGGGGTGACAACCCCCCAATCAACAAACAGGGAGAGGGAACACACACACACTCCCATACACCTCTGGTGACCGACTGACCCAATTCTCCCTTCCTGGTGCTCTCCACCCTCCATGCTTGGCTGGACCCCAGGGATGGACCTGCCTCTCCTGGTACGTGGCGCCACATCTTCCTGAGGCAACACATGGAGTGTGTGTGTGGCGGGGGCACGCAGGGTCTCATACCGCAGCTCTTCAGATTTCTGCCAGGTTCACACCAGAATGTGGCCAGCAGCTTGAGGGAAGGGATCAAAACTGCTTCCAGCTACAGGGTAGGGACAGGGAGTGATGACCTGGCCTGTGTCTCTCCCCCCCATCTCCCCCCCCCACTGGAAGCAGCTTGTCCCTTCCTGCCCCCACAGTTTCAAAAGGCAGCTAACACCTCCAGGCCGCTGCTGGCCACCAACATAACCCAGCCCCTTCCTGTCCCCTGGGCTGCAGCCCTAAGGCTGCATTGTGCACCAGGCTCCAGGGAACCTGACTGCAGGGGCTTCAACAAACCCAGCCAGAGAGGTGGCTCAGCAGGTGTCTAGGGGATGGAGCAGCCCTGTGCCCCCTGGGACAGGGCCCAGGGAGGTGGCGGGAGTGAAGAGGGTGCTAAGCCCCTGCCTGGAGGGCTGTTATGGAGCCTGCAGGTTCGGGGAGTGAACAGGCGGAAATCGCTTCCCCCACCAGCACTCCAGAGCTTGGCTGAGGGGCGGAGGGGCTTCCCCAGGCCAGCGCTGTGTGGGGCTTTGGCACATGCAGGGCTCGGCTCCTCCTGGCCAGCCCCCCGGGCCAGAAGGTCTTGGGCTTTCCCGGGGCACTGGTCCGGCCAGAGGCAGTGGGGGAAGGAGTCTGCCGGCCAGGCTGCAGGGCTCTCCAACTGGGGGCTGGTTCTCCGCATAGCGCTGGGAGTGGGAGGTGCCCTGCCAAGGGGGTATGGAGGAGCAGCGGGGCTGGGGGGATGCAAAGCAGGGAGAGAACAGTGAGAGGGGGAGCACATAAAGGGCCAGTGGGTGGGCAGCAGAGGCGACACGTAACTGGCCGCTGCCTAGCGCCTGCCACACTCACCAGCCACTGCAGCTCGCAGTGTGCAGCTAGCGCCAGCTGGAAACGGGATGGGGGCTGGAGCCCTGCTGGCTGAGAGCTGGCACGCAGCGGGGGCTGTGCTGACGGACCAGTGGGGTGTGTGTGTGTGTGTCTGTGTGTGTGTGGCCGGCCCCACATGCTACATCTTCACCCCGCCACCAGCTTTGCACACCCACCCACATCAGCAGCCATTGGACCCCCCCCTGCCCCGCCACTGGTTTTCAGGCGGCTGGCGAGCAGAGATCTGACCAGCAGCAGGACCTGACAGGACAGATTAGGGGGCGACAGAAAATACAGGACAATTTGCCCATTTTTAAGAAAAAGTCGGGAGGGCCTAAATATGGGACTGTCCCTTTAAAAACAGAACATCTAGTCTCCCTAGCCCTGAGACCACCTCACCCGGCACCCATGGCAATCCCAGACCCTCTCTGCCCGGTGCCGAATCCTCCCGCACACACTAAATAAAAAAAAAGGATGGGGGCGGGGTTGCCCATTGCCAGAAGAGGATCAGGGTTAGGAGCAAGGCTGTGATACATTGAAGAAGATTAAAACATTGGGCTGGGGGCCAGGACTCCTGTGTTCTATTCCTGGCTCTGACCTTTTGGGTGACCCTGGCCAAGTCCCTTCCCTGCTCTGTTCCTCAGTTTCTGCATTTGTCGAAAGGGAGTGATGGGAGGGTCGTGTGGCTAATTTGTTAATGACAAAGGGCTTTGAGCCGTGGGGCTGGAACAGGCTAGCGAGGGGCAAAGGGAAATATGATTTATCCGCGAGGGCTGAGTCTAAAGGCCATTTACTGAGGCTGAGGGAACTGGGATTATTTAGTCTGCAGAAGAGAAGAATGAGGGAGGATTTGATAGCTGCTTTCAACTATCTGAAGGGGGGTTCCAAAGGGGATGGATCTAGACTGTTCTCAGTGGTACCAGATGACAGAACAAGGAACAATGGTCTCAAGTTGCAGTGGAGGAGGTTTAGGTTGGATATTAGGAAAAACTTTTTCACTCAGAGTGGTGAAGCCCTGGAATGGGTTACCTAGGGAGGTGGTGGAATCTCCTTCCTTAGAGGTTTTTAAGGTCAGGCTTGACAAAGCCCTGGCTGGGATGATTTAGTTGGGGATTGGTCCTGCTTTAAGCAGGGGGTGGGACTAGATGAGCTCCTGAAGTCCCTTCCAACCCTGATATTCTGTGGTTCTATACGTTAATAGACGCAGCGTTTCTTTTTCTTTCTTTCTTTCTTTCTTTCTTTGAAGTTCTTGTTTCACGTCTTTTCTCTAACCCAGCACCATGCTGGTAGCTGCCATCTCAGTTCATGCCAATGGATGGCAGGGAGATGCAGCAGGCAGACTTCCATCAGATGGGGTGGGTGCTCCTATTCGCTAGGCAGGAAGAGGGCACAGGCAGGCCTCACTAACACCTTGGCTGCGTCCCCAACCACAGGGGCAAGCAGGGAAGGCTCTGCTCCCCTTTCTGGCACTGCTCCGAGGAAATAAGCCCAGGGGTGAGATCCACGTTTGCGGTTAAAAGATGGGCTCCAGGGCAGAGCCTGCTTCACTGCTGGGTTTAATGCACTCACCTGCAGGGAGGGCGGGTGACACAAAGGGCCCAAGGCAAATACCCATGAAAGGAGCCTCCCCGTCCTGCCTGTGGGGTGGGCAAGTATTGATCTCCTCATGGGCCAGAGGGGGAAACTGAGGCCCCGGAGAGGAGAAGTGACTTACCCAAGGCCAGATAGCACGTCAGTGCCAGAACCAGGAATAGAACCCAGGAGTCCTGACTCCCAGTCCCAATCCTGCTCTATCCATTAGACCCCACTCCCCTCCCAGAGCTAATGATAGAACCCAGGAATCCTGGCTCCCAGCCCCTCCTCCCACTGTACCCACTAGACACCACTCCTCTCCCACTGGTTGGGTTTCACTAGGCCTTGTGCCCCCACACTAGGGGTGGCTGCCCCCACCGTGACCCCTCGTGTTATACGACCCTTCTCACCATTGTCTCGCACTGAGGTTATTTCACGTGCCGAGAGGTCAGGATCCTGTCCCAGTTCTTCCCAGGGCAGTTGTACCCAGAGCCCACTGGGGGTGGGGCACAGAACCAGTTGCCCGTGGGAGCAGGGGACAGGAGCAATGGGCCATGAGTGGCTGGCTGCCCAGTGAGATCTCCACCCACAACACCGGCTGGCCAGGGGCAGGGGCTTGGCTGGTGCCCACTCAATCCATGGGTCAAGCTGTGGATGCCAGCGGGTGCATGTCAAGCCGGTGGTGCTGCAGCACCATTCCAGACAGACCGGGGTGGGCCACCTTCCCATGGGCACAGGGGGCTGCCATGCCGCAGCCCTGGGGAGCACAGACACCAGTTGGGGGAGGGGTGTGTGTGGGGGGGGTCTCACCCGGCAGCCTCAGGCCCAGCCCAAGTGGTCAGCACTGGGCCGCCCGCCTGGCAGTGGAAGCACCATGTTGCTTGTCGGGGACAGACCACCCCGGGGCGTGGCACCATGCCACACTCCCCGCTCTGCAGCAGAGCCGTGGGGAGGCAGCCAGGCAATCGGGGCAGTCCCCCTTCCCACACCGCCCCCTCCGCCCCCCCCCCAGCCCAGCCAGAGCCCTTCGCTTCCCTCTCCCTGCCCATGTTAATCCCTGCAGGAGGAAGTAATTCCCCTTGCCGGGAAGATTATTAGAAGAAGCTGGACTGCGCCCCTTCTAATCCCGGCACCCGAGGGGGGGCATGGGCCTAGTGGGGAGGGGCTGGGGGGGTCAGTGTGTGGGCCCCAGCCCTCCCCCCCCATCTGGGGCTGGCACAGCCACATGCGTGGTGTGGTCTCTCTCCAAGCAGGGGCACGAGGAAACTGACCCTCCTGGGGAGGGGGGTGATCGGGCTGGGTCTCCAGGCCACAGGACACCCCACCCCGCCCCTGGATTGTCTTGGTTCCCTGGGAAGGCAGCCCCCAGTATTAACCCTTGAGGGGTCAGGCCCAGCGGAGGTGGGTGTTGGCAGGCAGGGACCAGGAACGGCATCTCCCACTTGGCTGCTGTGTAGACGGGCACCAGCTGCAGTCAGGGCAGGGCGAGGTGAGCAGCACTGGGTACTAATGCCCAGGACACTGGGACGGGCCCCTGTGCCCTTGGGGGGCAGAGCAGCCTTGGTGGTGGGTCTCCCTCACAGCAGCATGGCCCCCGCCCCCGCTCTGTCTGCCTTCAACCCCCGCCCTGGTGCGGCAAGGGGACCCCATTCCCGTAGAGACTCCCGACTGCTCATTGCAGGGCTGGGACGGGAAGGTGGCTGGGAGGGGAGGGGCTTGGACATGTGGGGAAGGGCCCAGATGTTGTTGGGGGGGAGGGCTGGACTCCTCCCCCCGAAGTTGGCATGGGGGCAGGAGGCAGCGATGAGCAAATGAAGGCACCGAGAGGGGCTGGAAAAGGGAAAACAACCTGATTTTGGCAGCCAGCAGATGCTGCGAAAGGGCTGCGTGTTGGGTGGAACATGGCAAAGGGATCACGGAGGTAGGACTGAAGCCAGGGAGCTGGGCTGAGCCCCCCAAGCACCCCTCTGCCCCCCCAAGAATCCAGGGGTTGAGGCTGCCCCCTCCAAGCATCCTCACTGCACCAGGGCCATCGAGATAGGGGTCCCTGAGCAGGGGATCTGACCCCTCTGGGCACTGCCCTGCCAGTGGGCACTGGGGGGCCCTGGTGCAGCTCTGCCAGGGGGAAAACCCTGCCCCACATACACATGGCTCCCTCCGCCCCCTCCACGGTTCCCCAGCTAAGTCTTCAGGACGCTTTCTGCCCGTGCCCCCCAGCGTACCCTGTCCTGGTTGGGAAGGGGGGGCACAGCACCCCCACGAGCTCTCTGTGCCATCGCACCCCCTTCCCAGCAAGGGAACCCCCCCAGCAGCACAGCTGGAGTGGGGTCAGGCAAGGGTTAACACAGGCCAGGCGCTGGGAGTGGGAGGTTCTCGCTTAGTCAGGGCTGCAAACTGCTTGGCAAGGTGTTGGGCTTGCACCACAGGAGGGGGGGCGGCTGAGGGGGTGGGAGGGCAGAGGGAGGGGCACAAAAGGGGGCAGGGGAGACAGTGGGGACCAGGCAGTATCACAGCAGGAGGGCAGGGGCCTGCATGTGCCAAGTGGGCACTTCAGGGGCTGCCAACCCCCTCCTACCCCGCATGGGGCCACAGGAGGGGGGGGAGGGGGGAGGACAGTGCCCACCAGCGTGCCCTGGGTTCACCCCCACCTGCCCAGCACACCCTGCCCATTGCACGGCTGGGATCCTGGGTCGGGGCACCCACCTCAGCGCGGCTCCCGGCATGGCCCTGCCTTCGCTCCGGCCAGGCCCAGGTCCTGGGTGACAGGGCAAGGGAGGGAGGAGATGCAGCTGCCCCACCCACACGTCCATCACCTTAGGTGAGGGCCTCTGGATTCAGGCTCAGGTGCTGAGGAACCAAGCTGCAGCCCCAGCCCAGGATTCCTGGGTCTGCATCCAGCTCCGCTGGCAGTTAAAAAAAGAAGAAGCAAGTTCCTCGCCTTCGGGAAACGCATCAAATTGTGACCCCGGTGTGAGCGATGCAGTGATCCTGCCTGGGGCTGCACAAGGCCTGAGCCCATCACTGGGAGGGGTGTGTAACTGTCACACTGCCCGAGTCTGCTGAGAGCCTGAGCCCATTGCTGGGAGGGGTGTGAACAGCCCCGTGTGTAACTGACACGCTGCCCGAGTCTGCTGAGAGCCTGAGCCCATTGCTGGGAGGGGTGTGAACAGCCCTGTGTATAACTGACATGCTGCCCGAGTCTGCTGAGCGCCTGCACCCATTGCTGGGAGGGGTGTGAACAGCCCTGTGTGTAACTGACACGCTGCCTGAGTCTGCTGAGAGCCTGCGCCCATTGCTGGGAGGGGTGTGAACAGCCCTGTGTGTAACTGACACACTGCCTGAGTCTGCTGAGAGCCTGAGCCCATTGCTGGGAGGGGTGTGAACAGCCCTGTGTGTAACTGACATGCTGCCTGAGTCTGCACAGAGCCAGAGCTGATCGCTCCGAGATGGGTGTCACTGTGGGGTGTAAACTCCAGTGTCCTAGGGACATCTCTCCTCCCCCTGTGCCTGCCCCCCGTTTCTCCAGCCTGTGCCTCTCCTCCCGCCCTCCCCACACTGAGCAGGCAGGTGCACACTGGCAAGGGGTGGTCTGGGTGCATGGGGTAGGCACCAAAGGTCATGGGGGGGGGGTCAGGCATCAAATAGCATCAATAACTGAAGCAGGTCTTCTCCCCCCCAAAGGGATCCCCTCTTCTTTGACTGCTCCCCCCACCCCTGGAGGGAAGGGTTCTTCCTGGTACGCGCCCCCCCCAGCATGGGAAGGATTAACTCCCCCTCATCTCCTTTGTGGGGGTGTGTGGGGCCAGGCCGTTGTGCTCCCCAGCGGGAGGAGGGCAGGCAGGTGTGTGCCCGGGACAGCGGAGGACAGGCGAGGCTTGGTGTGCAGATCTGGGCAGGATGATGAAGGGACTGTCCCCAGGGAAGAGAAAGAGCTGAGCCCGCAAGACCAGGGGTCACCCTGCAAGAGGGGGGCAGGAGCGAGATGGGGGATGGTGAGCGAGGGAAAGGGGGGGATAGAGGGGCCCTTGGCTATGTTCTGGGCAGGCTGGGCCCTACTGCCCCCGTCCCCCGTTACTTGGGGCAAAATGGTTTCTCTGTGTCCCTGTGTAGGGAGGTTGTGGGGAGGGGGCCCAGAGACAAGATCTGGGGGCCCAGAGGCGGGGGGCACAGAGATAGGATCGGGAGAGCCCAGAAGCTGGAGGAGGGGCAATGAATCACGGAGGCGGTTGGAGGTGGGCGGCGGGGGGGGGTGGGGTGGGGATCAGCTGCCTGGTTGTGGGGGGAAGGGCCCAGCTGTATCGTGGGGGGGGGCATTGTAAGGTGAGTGGCACCTCTAGGGTTTCGGAAGGTCTGACAGGGCCGTGGGGCATTAAACATTCATGCTTGTAATCTGACCCCCTGCATTGTCTGCATAGCCGCTGGCATGGGTCACCTTACAGACTTCAGCTCTGCCAGCCTGCCTACAGTGCTGCGAGCTTCCCCACAGCAGTGCCAGCCTGCCTACAGTGCTGCCTGCGATCATCCCCCGCAGCAATGCCAGCCTGCCTATGGTGCTGTGAGCTTCCCCGCAGCAGTGCCAGCTTCCCACAGTGCTGTGAGCTTCCCCATAGCAGTGACAGCCTGCCCATGGTGCTGCGATTATCCCCTGCAGCAGTGCCAGCTGCCCATGGTGCTGCAACCTTCCCCACAGCAGTGCCAGCCTGCCCACAGTGCTGTGAGCTTCCCCGCAGCAGTGCCAGCCTGCCCATGGTGCTGTGAGCTTCCCCACAGCAGTGCCAGCCTGCCTACAGTGCTGCCTGCGATCATCCCCCGCAGCAATGCCAGCCTGCCTATGGTGCTGTGAGCTTCCCCGCAGCAGTGCCAGCTTCCCACAGTGTTGTGAGCTTCCCCATAGCAGTGACAGCCTGCCCATGGTGCTGCGATTATCCCCTGCAGCAGTGCCAGCTGCCCATGGTGCTGCAACCTTCCCCACAGCAGTGCCAGTCTGCCCACAGTGCTGTGAGCTTCCCCGCAGCAGTGCCAGCCTGCCCATGGTGCTGTGAGCTTTCCCACAGCAGTGCCCATTGCATGTCTCTCCGTGTGTGAGCATGTGTATCTAATGTTTCTGGGCGGATCGTGAGTGCGTGTGCATCGGTGTGTGCGTGCATGTCACTGTGTGTGTGTCAGTGTGTATCATTGTGTGTGTGCATCGGTGCGTGCGGGAAGTGCCCTGCATCCCAGAGACCTGGCGCTCGTGGGGCTCGCTGACTGGCTGGAAAGTGGGTCAGTGAGCTGCTGTGATGTCACACGCGGTGCTGTGCTCTGGGCACAGGGGGCCTGGGAATCTGGGCCAGACACAGGGAGTGCCTGGCTGTAACCTGCCCTGCCAGTGCCCCCTGCCCAGAGAGTGCCCCTCCCACTCCCCAGCACTGGGATCATCTGGGACTCGTCGAACGCTGGGAGACGTATGGGGCCCATGACACACATCTCTGCTCCCCTCCAGCGGAGGGCGGTGGTGGGCTTCTCCCCAATGCAGCGGCTCCTCTCCAGAAGTGAGGAGGGGAAAGCAGGCCCAACCCTGGGACACATGGGCACAGAGATGATCACTGGGAGCAGGGGGGTTGACTCTTATTGCAGTGCGTGACTTGGTCGTGGGGGGAGGTGGGATGGGTCTGCCCCGGGGGCCTGTCTCTTTCCTACCCTTCAGCCTGTTACACTGGGCATGGCACCCCCAGCCATGGGCACCCCCATGTGCTGTCCAGTTGCAGCTGGTTTCTTCTGCTGCGCAGACTCTGATACCTGATCAGCCCAAGGTCTGACTCCCTGGACTCCTGGCTCCCTCCTAGATGCCAAGGCCAGACCGGACCATTGTGATCCTCTCGTCTGCTCTCCTGTATAACAGGCCAGAGACCTGCCCCCCAAATCATTCCAAGAGCGGAGCTGAGAAAAGCAGCCTCTCTTGATTGCAACATTGCCAGTGCTGGAGAACCCAGCACACGAGGCTCGGTAAGTGGGTCCCATGGCTAATTACTGTCTCTGGTAAACATTTCCAGGCTGAACTTGTCTCGCTTCAGCTCCCAGCCATTGGATCGGGTTAGATCTTGCCCTGCTAGACTGAAGAACCCATTAGTAAATATCCGGTCCCCATGTGAGTACATTTAGGCTGTGATGAAGTCACCCCCATAACCTGCTCTTTGTTAAGCTAAATACCTGCTCTTCCTTTGCCTGTCTCCTCAGACCCCCTGGATGGGCATCACACAGCCCCATGTGCTGGCTCTCCAGCTCAGACGCTGGGTGCATTGGGCCACTTTCCCTCACCCATCCCCCCACCGCTGCCAGCACAGACCCACACTGCCGGGCTAAGAGGCTCCCAGCTCCCCCCTTCTCTGAGTCACCCCTCTGCCCTGGCCCCTCTAGACCACCTGGCTTGGCGCCGTAGGGCAGGGGAGACCCACCCCAGCATGGTGGGCAGGCACCATGCTGCATTCACAACTGGAGATGTTCTGGGGCGTGAGCGAGGGGTGTTGGCTGGGCTGGTCCTGCACTACGGCTCTTGTTCCCTCGCCAAGCCCCAGCAGGGTGGATCTACCCCCCTGGCATTACCACAGGGGGGTTGGTCCCATCAGGCAGCGAGACCGTAGCTTTGATCAGCACCCCTGGCCCATCCCACCAGCTGCTGCGCTATGGGGATCCCTCCGGTGCTGCCGTCTCCCTGAATCGTGTCCGTACTCTCTAATAGCCTTAGGCTTTAAGAGATAAAACCATTGAAGATGTTTATCTTTTGCTTTCCTGCCACTTAATCCCCCTGATCCCCCCGGCCAACAGCTGTTCAAGCCATTACATTGGAACGTCACTAATGGGCGATCGCATGGCTGCCCAGTGGGTTGTGGCCAGGAGGCCAAATTCCCCGATGACCCCCGGGAGAGGCTGCCCGGCTCGCTCCTGTCACAGGGCATGGAGAGAACGTTACTATTTGTAGCACCTAGAGGCAGCAACCAAAATCAGGCCCCTGTCATGCCGGGGCACTGCGCAATGACAGGCACTCCACGGACCTCCGCCAAGATCAGGGCCTCCATTGTGCCAGGTGCTGCCCAGCCCCCCATCAGGGTTGGGGTCCCTGTTGTGCTGGATGCTACACGGACCTGAGCCAAGCCCAGAGTCCTCTTTGTGCCAGGCGCTGCCCAGCCACACAATGAGAGCCAGCCCCTGCCTCAAAGAGCTCACAGCCTGAACAGATAAGGAGTGGGAGGGGAAACTGAGGCCCAGAAGGGAAAGCGACTTGCCTGAAGTCATGCAGAAGAGCCAGGAATAGAACCCAGGAGTCCACGTTGCCTGTTGGGCTGATCCTGAATGCTCCCAGCTCTGTCGCACCTTCCCGGCTCGTGGGTCTGCAGCGAGGTTATTCCCGGGGCTCGGCCTGCCAGAGAACCTAGCCATGGAGAGCTGCCTTGGGGCCTTGTGTTACTGTTATGTGTCTCCCTGTCCCCGCTACGTTTCCCAGGCGTTTCTGCACAGCCGGCGCCCGCCCAGCCTCTGGAGATGAGCCGCCAGCTGGGCAGTGACGGGCTTGGCTGAGTGGCAGCGAGTTTGACCTGCAGCGGGCACTGGGCAGCTTTGGGGTGCTCCAGGGACCCCAGAGCCCCACTGCTGCTCCCCATGGTACGTGGCTACGCGCCCTGCTGGCAGGCGCTGGGCCTGGCCTGGCCCCCAGTTGCAAGCTCCATCCTGTCTCACTGTTTTAAAGGGCCAGCCCCATCCTTCCCAGCTGCCTCGCCCATGCCCCCCCACCTTTAAAGGACCAGCCACATTGCCTTCAGGTGCCTTCCTCCCCCCACCTGATTTAAAGGGCCTGCCTCCCCCCCTTCAGTTGCATGTGTGTTCGCAGCTGTTGTGCAGGAGAGTGTGACACTGTGGGAGGGACAGGGTGAGGGGGAGTGAATTTGGGGCTGGCAGCGGCTCCCAAAGCAGGGGCTGGGCAAACCTCTCTTACCACTTCACCACGCTGCACTGCAGTTGAGCTGCATCCTTCTAAGCCCCGCCCCCCAAACCAAGCCCCATCCCCAGGAGAATGAGTCTCTCTCCATCTTTCCTCTGCTTCCTCGCTCACTTCGATCAGAAGCAGAGCCATATTTCACTGGGTTGGCACCACAAGGGTCATCAGTAGGCTCCAGAGTCAACAGCTACCACGTGATGAATAAGGGTGGCTAGTACCCATGCTAGAGCTGTTGTTTCAGGCTGCCTGCAGACTCAGGCATGCAGCACTCCCTCTGGTTAGACGCCGTTCCCATTAGCTTCCCACTCAGGGGCATCATTTCAGAAAACTTTCCTGGCGGGGAGGGTAATTGTGTCAGCACACAGAGCCTCTCTGTGCCTCAGTTTCCCTCTGTACACTTTTAACTACATTACAGATGGAGATGGGGGAGCAGGGAAGTGCGGAGAGATACAGATGCACTGAGCTACTTTAGCTGCCCCTCAGCCAAGGGGTTATTTTGGGGAGGGGGAGGGAGGAGAGAAGCTAGAGCCCCTCACGTGATGGCTCACACCAGCCAGCTGCCGAGGGGAGGCTGAGCCGGTCCCAGCCCTGTGCAGCTTTAACTCCTCTTGTAAACACAAAAGCGGACACCTCCCGCCGTGTCCCCTGGCTGCTCTGGGCTGGGCTCTGTTCTCCCCCCATGGCCGGCCAGGCCCCCTTGAGCCGCGTGAGTGGCAGGGGTGGGACTGGGGCTCATGTGGCATGAGGCGCCCCCTGGCTGCGGGCAGGGCCGGCTTTAAGCCGATTCCCCGAAATCAGGCCCCACGCCTAAGGGGGCCCCGCGCCTTAGGCATCTGTTAATTTTTTTTTTTTTTTACTCACCCGGGGGCTGGGGGGGGGCGGTTACTCACCTGGGGCTTAGGCGGCATTTCAGCAGCAAGGGGGGGAGGCAGGTCCGCTCCGGGGCTTTGGTGGCATTTCGGCAGCGGAGTGGGAGTCTGCTCCGGGGCTTTGGTGGCATTTCGGCAACAGGGTGGGGATCCACTCTGGGGCTTTGGCGGCTTTTTGGTGGCGGGGAGGGGGGTCCACTCTGGGGTTTTGGCGGCATTTCAGCAGTGGGGGGGTCCTTCAGTGCTGTGGAAGACCGGGAGCGGACCCCCTCGCCACTGAAGTGCCGCCGAAGCCCCGGACCGCCACCGGGTATTCAAATCGGGCCCCGCCGTTCATAAAGCCGGCCCTGGCTGCGGGTGGGGGAAGGGAGTGCCGGGTGCCCTGCGGGAGGCTCTTGCACACCACCTTGCTCACTGGCTTGTGCTGCTGTTCTGCAAGAGGGGCCCTGAATATTTCATGAGGAGAATGACATGACCTGGAAAGGCAGGGCCCCCACCCCCAGCGCAGCGCCAGGTCTGCCTACACCTCCACAGCCCGGGGCTCTGGGGAGACCCTGCCTTGACCCCGCCTCACCCCACGCCAGCAACTGACCTCTAACCCCCATCCCCATGTGACCACCCCCACCCCGTGATCAACCTCACGCTCACCCTGCCCCCACCCCTAACCCCAATAATGGGGAGACAGAAGTGCCGTGGGGCAAGAGAACATGAGTGAACATGGGGTCCAAGTGTGCCAGGCCCCTGAAGGTGGATGCCGGGCAGGGGGCTTTGGGCAGCACCCCACAAGTTCATGTCAGTTGCAGTGTGATCATCATCAGTGGGTTCCAGAGTTAACAGCCTACTCAGCTGAAAGGGAAACCCCCAGCTCAGGCTGGCTGCAGGCTCAGGCAGCACCACGCATGTGTCACGCCGCTGCAGGGTTCTCTCTACAATGCTGAGAGCAAGAGCCTGCAATGGGGATAGGCAGAAGGGGCAGGGAGGTGGGGGGCCACCAGGATCCCCCCAAATCATCGCCAGCTTCAGGAGGCAGAAGCTGCTGTTTTGAAATGAGAGCCGAGATTTTGGGGGCAAGCGACCAAAAGCTGCCAGAGCCACTCCCCTCCTCTGCCTGCTGAGTCTGTGCCTGCTCTGCAGGAGTGGGGGGGAGAGAGAGGGGAATCTCTGCCAGCTGGCATGAGGAGCTGGTAAGGAGGGCACCTCCCCCATCAGGACTCAGACCCACCAGTCTTGGGTTTGGCACCTGGCCTGAGATGGGATCCAGAGCGAGCCGGGAGCCGGCCATCTGAATACCCCTGTGCAGCCCGGGCAGGAGCCGCCAAGCTCAGGAACCGGACTCCGAAGCAGCTGCGCCCGAGTGACTAAGTCTGACAAATGGGTCTAAAATAATAGAATTTTAATAAATAATTTTCCAACCCCCCTTTTTTTTTGCTTGTTAGAAGGGGGGCGGGGCGAGCAGCAGAAAAACATCCAGCATCAGACGTGTGGGTAAAGGCGGGGGGAAGGTCAGAGCCGCAGAGCAGGGTTTGGGGGTGGGGGGTGGATCCCACCAGACTCAGGGAAGGGAGGGGGAGAAGGAACGAGCTTCCAGCCCTGAGGGCCAGTCCAGGAACATGGAGATGGGGGGGGGAGAAGAGGTGGGGGTGGCATGTGGGGCAGGGAAAGAAGGGGCTGGGGGCAGTGGGTTGGAGAGGTGCACTGGGTGGGAGGGAGGGGCCACTGCTTTCTCTCTCTTGGAGTGGGGATATAGGGGTGCAGGCAATGAGCTGGGGGGGACAGTTGAGGGCATGTGGGAGCAGGGGGTGGTGTGGCTTGGAGGGGACGGTGGGGGGATTAGAAGGGCACTGATTCCCCCCCCCCCAGGAGGGGGCCCTAACTCCTTGGGGCCATGCTGTGGACCCCTGGGGGCAGGAGGCATCCAACAGCTGGTCTCCCTGCACAGCTTGTCACATAGGAGTGGGAGGGGGCTCTGCCCAGGGTGGAGAGATGGTGCGGGGTGGGGGGCAGTGAGCAATGTCAATGGGGTTGGGGGCTAGCATGGAAGGGTCCGTTGGGGGGGGATAAGATGGGGGTGTTGGGGGTGGGGTTCCTGGAGGTCTAGGGGCCCAATGGGGAGGGAAGTTGGGGGTGCCAGTAGAGGGTTCCTTGGGGGTCCTGTTTGCAGTGGTGGGCTCCCCTCCACAAGCAGACAAGCAGCAGGAACCCCCTGGGCATCGGGAAAGCACTCGTTACCCAAACTCCACATTTCCACTAGCCAGCTGCCCACAAGGGCAGGTGTGTGTGGAGAGAAACGGGGCAGGCTCAGTCCCAGAAGGGGGGCTCAGGGGTGCCCCCCTCAGTCTCAGTGCCATGGGGGGCATTATTTAGTGCCTGTCCTCCCATAGTCGCTGTTCTTGCTCAGTCCGGGGCAGGCTGGTGGGGCCTGGTCAGAGCCCAGGGGGGCCCAGCAGCAGCAGCAGCAGGAGTGGGGGGAGGGCTGCGGGCAGTATACCTGGCCGACAGGCCCCAGAGTCCAGTGGGGAGCAGCCGGGCCCGGTGCAGCCCTCCTTGAGCCGGCCCTCCTCACTACCATAGCCGGCCCAGTAGTCCACCTCCGTGGGGGAGTCGTACTTGGGGCTGCGGATGTCGCTGGCCGGCAGGTCCCGGTAGAAGGAGGAGGGGTCGGCAGGGGGCGCCCCGGCTTCCCCCAGCCCATACAGGTGGTTGGAGGAGCTGTTGCTGTGGGGCCGGCCCGCCTCGGCCTCCCCACCCCACTTGGGCTTGGTGCCCCCCGCCGGCCGGGCTGGGGCGTGATTGGCCGGGGGGCAGTCTCTGAAATCAGCCTGGCTCAGGCGGCGCAGGTCGCGACCCTGGCGCTCAGGCGGGCTGGCGCAGGCCACATCTGAGCTGGAGACGCGGGCGCGCTGGAACCAGGCCCACAAGGAGCGGGCGCGGCAGTCGCAGGCCCAGGGGTTGTTGTTGAGGCGCAGGAACTCCAGCGAGGGCAGCTCGGCCAGCGTCTCGCCCGGCAGCGTCGCCAGGCTGTTGTTGAACAGGTAGAGGATGGTGAGCTTGGCCAGGTCCCGGAAGGCCCAGCGGTGCACCGAGTGCAGCCGGTTGACGTGCAGCAGCAGCCGGTCCAGGCCCCCCAGCCCCCGGAACACGTGCTCCGACAGCACACGGATCTTGTTCCCGTGCAGGAAGAGGTGGCTCAGGTTGGCCAGGTCCACAAACAGGTCGTCCTGAGAGATCGAGGTGGGAAGGATGGCAAGTGGGGAGAAAGAAGGGGAGGAGGGAAGGACGGAGAGCCAGGTAGAAAAAAGAAAGAAAGGAGGGGAGAGAGGAGGAGAGAAGGGGTAGAGATGGATACATGGAGGAATAGATGGACAGGGAGTAGAAGGAAGGAGGGGAGGGATGGAAGGAAGGACAGATGGACAGAGAGAGGGTAGAAAGAAGGAGAGAGGAGGGGTAGAGATGGATGGAGGAATAGATGCGGGTAGAAGGAAGGTGGATGGAGGAAGGGAAGGGTGGATGGTGGAGGAGGGGGAGGAATGGAAGGAAGGAGCCAGGGATGATGGAGGGAGGTGGAAGGACAGCAGGAGGAGAGGAAGAGAGGACACAGAGGGATGGATGGAGAGAGAGAGGTTGGAGGAGGGGTGAGATGACAGTGAGAGGGAGGGAGGGAGGGTAGTTAAGTCAGATGACGTGGCACAAGCTTTGCCCCCTCACCACCCAGCTCCCAGCCCCGTGATCTCTGCAGGGCAGGGCATGCTATGCTGGAGGCAGTGCTGTCTGGCAGGGACTCCCTCTCCTCGCCTTCCCCACCCCCCGCTCGCGCAGGCTGCAGGGCCGGGCTGCTCCTTGCTGTGGAGGAGCCGCAGCGCCCGGGGCCGGATGGACTGTGGTTTGAGAGTAGCTGGCTGGCAAGGCCCCAAAGAGCCCCTCTGCTCCCCCCAGCCTGCCTGCAGGAGCGTGGGGGAGGGGAGCTGCGTGACGTCGGCCGGGCAGCTGGACTCCCAGCCAGAGGACAGGTGGGGATCTCAGCCTAAGCCCAGAGAATCCAGTCCCCAGCTCAGCAGGGCTGGAGCGGGTGCCCCCTAGGGGGCAAAGGCCCCATATCCCATTCCCCACCCCGGAGCCAGCCAGTGTCCCAGGCCGAGCTGGCCGGGCTCCCTGCCCCCACCCACCTGGAGGTAGAGCAGGTTGTTCTCCTGCAGGTACAGGTACTGGAGGCTGAAGAGGCTGCGGAAGAGGGTGCTGGGCAGGCTGCTGAGCTGGCAGCGGTAGAGGTGCAGGGACTGCAGCCGCTCCAGCCCCCGGAAGGTGTCGGGGTCCAGGCTGCGCAGGTGGCGGTTGTCCCCCAGGTCCAGCTCCTCCAGGGCGGGCAGGTGGCGGAACGTGCCGGGCTGGATGGAGGAGATGTTGTTGGAGTACAGCCAGAGGGTGACGGTGCTGGGCCCGAAGGTGCCTGCCCGCAGGGCCCCAATCAGGTTGTTCTGCAGGAAGAGGCGCTGGGCGTTGGGGGGCAGCACCCGGGGCACCGACGAGAAGTTGTTGGCTTGGCAGCTGACTGTGGGTGGGGAGAAGTAGCAGGTGCACAGCATGGGGCAGGTGGGTACCCCCGGGGGCAAGGTCACCAGCAGCACCAGGAGGCAGAAGAGGAGAGTGACGGAGCCTGCAAAACAGAGAGGCGGGAGGTGAGAGGGGCTGTTGTACCAGTGCACCAGAGCCCCCCCTCCACCCAGCCAGGGCCACGCCCCTGCCCCCCACATGCTCTCCTACCCAAGCCAGCATGTGCGTGATCCCGTGTGTGTGTGTGTGGGGGGGGGGGTCCTGTGGGCACCTTCCCGTATATAGTGGGTATTCCCAGGCCTGAGGCCATGGGTGCTCCTGACCCCAGGCAGCAAACATGCCTGTGTGAACACTTCTGTGCGTGTGTCCCATGTGCAAATGCATGTGCCCAGAGCGTGTGTAGGTGGGCGGCTGACGCCAGAGCAAGTGACACAAGCTGCTGCCATTCCTGTTCACACCACCTCCGCCGCCTCCTCCTCTCCCCTTCCCCACTCAGGACCCACACGTGCTCCTCTCCCCACAAGGCAGCTCCAGCCACACCCCTGCTGGGCTTGAGGGAGTGAGTGACCTTGCTGGGCTGAGACTCTATAGCTCACTCAGCGGGAGATCCCCACACTCACACAGGCAGGACCTCCCCCACACAGACCCCCCAGGTACAGGACAGTCATAGAGCTCCCCAAGGTCACCCCAATCACCCCATGCTCTGGGTGTCCCTAGCCTCTGGCTGCCAGAAGCTGGGACTGAACAGCAGGGGATGGATCACTCGATAATTGCCCTGGTCTGTTCATACCCTCTGAAGCACCTGGCATTGGCCCATGTTGGCAGACAGGGCACTGGGCTAGAGGGACCATTGGTCTGACCCAGTGTGATATTCCTAGGAGCTTTCCTTGCCAGCTCCACTCCCTGTCTCTCACGGAGGGGTGCTGATAAAGTTCCCCAGGCCCTGTATGGGGCACTTCCCATCTCTCTCGGGGAACTGGAGGAGCCAAATTCTGATCTCTTAGTCCTGCTCCGAGGATTACGCAGCGTCCCCTTAGCACTGGTCCAGCACTGCCTCCTTAGCACTCCTCTGGGGCTGGGCAGGAGTCCAGCCATGCCCAGTGCCTGGGGGGCCGTTCTGGGCCCCCGCCCCCGGCTGAGCAGCTGTAACCCAAGGAGACTCATCCATAATTCAGGCCTGTGGCTCTCTCTAAGTGCAGGTCGAGGGAGTGGGGGGAGGGCTGGAAGATTCTCAGCCTACCCCCCCCCCCCACACTCCTGTACAGACATCAGCATGGTGTGTGCCCAGCAGGGCTGCTCTGCCTGTGCCCCTGGGCTTGTCTCCCTCAAGGCCTGCCCTATTTCGTCTCCCTGCCCCAACCCCCCCAGCCTTCCCCCCTCAGATCCCCCTCTCCCAAACCCTCAGACCTGCCCGCGCTGGCTGCCCCCTCCAGTCACTCCCTGCTACCAGCCAGTGGGCAGGGGTCCCTCACTGTAGGCCGACTCCACTCCTCAAAGGGAGGCCGGGATAGCACCCCTCACCCAGTCTGCAGTTCACCAGCCTTCCCGCCTCAGCAGCGCCTGGCTCCGGGGTGGGTGGGGGTTTGGCACAGCTGCCACCTCTCCCCTCCTGCTTACCCAGTGGGCCCCATGCCAGCCCCCCAGATGCCAGCCCAGGCATATGCCCCAGGCCCTTCCCAGATCTCCAGGCCTCCAGCCACGGTCTTGGCTCTTTGCAGTGACCCAGGCACTGGCTGTAGGTAGCTCCCTTGTGGCTGCCCGACCCCCCTCTTTCCCCTGCTGAGGGCTGGGGCAGGGTCTGTGCCCCACCAGCTCATGCCCTGTTGAGCATCTGGCCAGCCAACAGGGGAACCACCGACCCAGGAGGCGGAGCTGGGGGAGCAGGGTCCCCAGGACATGGCACTTGGCCATGGAAAGAGGGGAGCAGGGAGGCGGGTACAGAATCTGGTGGTGGGGGGGACACCAGGGCAGTGAGCCCCGGGGGGAAGGGGGGATCAAAGGGGGATCAGAAGGAGGGGAGGGGAAATGAAGGGGCAGAAACTGCAGGTGTAAGGCCTGGGGGAGCAGTCCAGCCTCCCACGGAGAAAGAGGATGGTGGGGACGGAGATGGCTGCTGATGGGAATCAAGGTGAGGGGTGGTCCCCATAGGATCAGACGCTCAGACAGATGTGGAGGGGGGAGCCCTAAGAGAAGGCAGCTGGCTGGCAAAGAAGGTTCCACAGCTGAGGGCTCCCCCCCCCCCCAGAAGAGGAGCGTGGTGGTGAGGATGAAGGCTCTAGGGAGCTGAAGGGGGGGGGTAATACCCAAGGAGCATCCTCCCCCCCTCCCCAGCAGGGCAAAGGCTGGCAGGTAGCCTGTGGGGTGGTGACGCAGCGAGTGATGCAGGCGAGGGGGCTCCGTGCTGCTGGGAGCTGCTCTGTGCTTGTCCATAATTTAAGACCCCCAAAATAAGCTGCTGGCTGCGCCGGGAGCTCTTCCCTAATGCAATGGCTATGAATGGGCACCAGTCGCCTGGGGCACCAGGAGCAGGCCAGCAGGGGGCAGCGCTGCCAAGCCACCCCCACCCCCCAGTGCCAGGGCGGCAGCACCACCAGACCCACCCCTTGCGTGCTCTGATCCTCGCTTCGCCCCCTCGTATCCCCCCTGCCAATCCCTCCCCATCTGTCCCCTCCCTCGACCCATCTGTTTCACTCCCCCTCTCATCAGCTGAGTCAGCACTGGAGTCACCAGCCCCTGGGCACCAAATACCCCAGAGAAGAACATGCCCCCCATCCACCCCAGACCTGTCCTGCAGGGGGCGCAGCTGGAACTCCTCCCACCAGATCCGTGAATTTGGGGGTCGGGGAGAACACCCCCCAACCAGCCAGCCCCTCATGTCCATGGCTGAATCAGAGCCAGCGCCCCCTAGAGGGGAAGGCCCCATGTCCCATTCCCTGGCCTGCCCCCCGCCCCAGGTAACTAAGCAGCTGGGTGCGTGGCAAGGAGGGTGGCACCGCCCCTGGCCTCAGCTCCCCCGTTCCCCGTCCTTGGGTTCGCAGGGTGGGGGGAGTCAGAGTGTGGACTGAGCTGCTCTGGCTTCCCCCTCCCCATCACACTGCCCTGCACCCCGCAGGCCAGGGCACGAACAATCCCCACCCACCCCAGGGCTTGTCTTGCTCATGCACCCAACGATCTGTGTCCTGCTGCCCCCTGGCACCTTCTTGTCCACAGCTGCCCCACACCTTCCCACCGTCCCCCCGGCTCTCCTCTGCCATGCCCGTCCAGGGTGCTGGTGCCCCCACCCCACCCCAGGAAGCTGTGCTGTCAGTGCCTGGGCACTGTTACCTCCATCCCTGTCACGTGCCCCCCAAGGGTGCTGTGTGCCCCACTCAGCAATGTCTCACCTGTACCCCCACAGCACTGTCCCTCTCCCCCTGCCAGCACTGTCCTGTCCGTGTCCCCCTCCCCCAGGCCACTGTATCCTGCCCCCCGACACCGCCCCATCCGAGCCCCCCCCAGCATTGCCCTCCACCTGGTACCACCCCTCAGCGCCACCCCATCCTCCCCGTGCTGCCAAGCCAGCTCCCAAGCTGCCCCCCCGGGCCCGGGGGTGAAGCCTCGGAGCCAGCTGGCGATGGCGCTTACCGTGCAGAAGGCGGCCCGGCCGGGGCAGCATGTTGCCAAGGTGAGAGCAGAAGGGCAGATGGCCGGAGCAGGGCAGGGGCAGATCCGAGCCTCAGTGGCGCCCGGCCAGCAGCGCGCAGGTGCCCCGCGCCGATCCAGCCGGACGGGGTGTTTGCCAAAGCCCAGCCCAGCCCCAATGCACAGGGGGCCACAGTCCAGTGCCGAGTCCGCAGGGCTCCCGGGTGCCCGGGCGTTGGGGTCTCAGGCGCTCGGCTGGGTGCCGGTGCCCAGGCTGGGCAGGGGGCACTCCACACACAGCGCTCTCCGATGCCGGTGCCCGGTGCGCTCAGTCCGGTGCGCTCAGCTCGGTGCCCGGTGCGCTCAGCTCGGTGCGCTCAGCCCGGTGCCCGCGCCTGGCCAGGGGCGCTGAGCGCACAGCCCGCTTCGATGCCGGTGCCCGGTGCGCTCAGCCCGGTGGCACCCGGCGCCCTCGGAGGGCACCGTCCCGCCTTAGCCCCCGCTGCGCCGGCGACAGCGACAGCGAGCGCACGGCGGCCTCATGCCGGTGGGGGCGCGGGCGCTGCGCTCCGGGCTCCCTACGCTGCGCTCCCGGCCGCTCGCGGGGAGAAATGAGCCCTGCGCGCCACGGAGCCTTATCCCGGCCCGGCAGCTCCTCCCCTTGCCGCGGGGCCGCCGCTTAACCCGTGAAGGGCCGGGCTCCGCCCCGCCCCGCCCCGCCGGGGGCAGCCCAAGGGCTCTGGGCTCCAGATGCCAACAAAGGGCGGGGAGCGGGGCAGCCAGTGCCCCTCGCACCAGGCGAGATCGGTGGGCAGGACACCGCTCCCCAGCTCCCCCCATCCCTGGGGCGGGGGCATCACCGCGAGGCGGATGGGAGCCGGCGCTCCCACAGGGAAAAGGCCCCACGTCCCATTCCCCACCGCCCTGAGCCAGCCAGTCCCCTGCTCTGGGTGGGATCAGAGCCAGCGCCCCACAGAGGGGAAAGGCCCTGTGCCCCATTCCCTGCCCCCTGAGCCCGCCAGCCTGGGGGCTGGGCTCGCCGTCTAGCAGGGCAAGGGAGCTGGGGGCTGAAGGCGGGGCTTAAGGTGGGAAGTGGGAGTAGCCAAGAGAGGGATTCCTCCCCCCCCCATCCAACCCCTCCCTTGCTCTGGGTCTCTGACGGGCACATCTGGGAGCAGAGCTGGGTGGGAGGGGGAGGAGAAGCCGCTTGCAGAGAACTGGGAATGGGCACCAGCTGGTGCTGGCGTTGCCAGGGACTCGTCTGCCAACAGGCAACACGCTCCCAGGAAACCAACCAGCAACTCCGGCCCTGTGCCCACCCTGCCCCCCTTCTCCGCTCATCTTGCCGTGTCAGGGCAGTTCTGGAGCCATGTGCCCAGCTGGAAGTACAGGGATCCATGCCCAGGGGCACCTACCAGGATTCACACTCCCAGGCCCCCAATGGGCTCCATGCTCTGGGGCAAAAGCACCAGGATTCACAGTCCCAGCCCCCCCCCCAGTGGGATCCATGCCCTGTGGCACCAGTGCCAGGATCCACACTTCCAGCCCCCACTCCAGCCCAGCAGTCTGTGCCCCGGGGAGGTGATGGACCATGAGCTGTGCCCTGTGGCTGGCAGGGCCGTGTGTGCCTCGCCGCCCATGGCCATGCTGCCTGGGACTGGGCAGGGGGGCGGGGGGCTGGGTTGGTGGGCTATGCCAGGCTGCTGCGGCACAAGCTGGCGCAGGATTTGTTTGCTGCACTGCCTCCGGCATCTCCCGGGGAGCGAAATATCACAAGATGGAGAGACAGACGCTGCGGGTGCGGGTGGGCGGTGGGCGCTGACTCAGGGGGTTGTCATCCGCTGCTGGCCATGTGCTCCGTGCCCAAGGGGGACCCACAATGCACTAGGGGCCCAAGCAGGGATGGGTCATGCAGAGGCTGGGTGCTTCCCAATGCCCTCCATGCCCCCTTTTCCAGCATACCCAATGCCCCACGGTGCCCCCCATCCCTAGAGCTACCCACCCCCCGCAGCACACCCAACTCCCCACTGTGCCACCCCCTCTGGCATACCCCACCCCCACTGTGCCCCCACCCCACATAGCTACTCACCCTCTCCACACACCCCCATTGCATGTCTGGCCCCCAGTGGGTTAATTGTGAGAGATAAAATCCCCTTGCTTCCCAGCATCCTTTGGGAGCCTTGTGTGGGGCAGAGATGTCCTCACCCCCACACGCAGAGCCTCATGCTGCCTTCCCCCTGCCCACCAGAGGGGAGCAGGCTGTGGAGCTGGGCACCCCAGGGGCAAGGTGGGGTGTGTGTGATGGTGGGGACCCACAGCCTCTGGCACTGTAGCCATTCCCCTGGCACCAGGGCAGGTATGGCCTGGTCTCTGCATAGATGGGAAAGGCCCAAGTGCAATAGCATGCTAGCATTGAGGGGGAGAGATAGTTCAGTGGTTTGAGCATTGGCCTGCTAAACCCAGGCTTGTGAGTTCAGTCCAAGAGGGGGCCACTTAGGGAACTGGAGTAAAAATCTGTCTGGGGATTGGTCCTGCTTTGAGCAGGGGGTTGGACTAGATGACCTCCTGAGGTCCCTCCAACCCTGATATTCTATGATCTGAGAGGACCCAGGGCTCTGACCCCTGTCTCAACACAAGGTGAGGGCTGGACACATCCAGACATGTATGGGATAGCTCAATATAGAGAGAGGGGCTGTAAGGGGTGTGTGTGAATGCTACAGTTAGAAGTTCATATAGAAAAACAGCTGTATGGGGTCGGTAGATTTATTGTCATGTTTGAGGTGGAAGGGATGGACAGATGTGCACATGACATAGTTGGATAGAAAGATCAATCAATGGATAGCTATGGAGATAGATCAGGGGTTCTTCAAACTGGGGGTTGGGACCTCTCAGGTGGTCATGAGCTGTCAGGCTCCACCCCAAACCCCACTTTGCCTCCAGCATTTATAATGGTGTTAAATATATAAACAAGTGTTTTTGATGTAGGTGGAGAGAGGGGTTGCACTCAGAGGCTTGCTATGTACAAGTCTGAGAACCCCTGAGACAGATGGATCGCTGGACTGATAGCTGATTGCCTATGCACATGATGCTCTCTAACACCATACGCTCACTTAACCTTCATTAACCCCACAGCTCCCACCAGCTCCCACCTCACTGCTGACAATCCCCATATCAAGATGCCCCTGTGCCCCACTGGTGAGGCAACGTACACAACTCAGCGCTGAAATGAGGCAGATCGGCTCTCCCCAGGTGCACATGCACCGCTCCCGTGATCACACACATGGGGGGTAGGGAGAGGGGCTCACATACACCCCCAGAGGGGCACAGCCCCCCCAGGGCACTTCCCATCACAATCACAGCTCTGCCAAGCTGCTTCAGCCAACCCCTTCGCTATTCAGTACAGCGACACCTGCCCAGTGACTGCAGCCAGAGCGCATGCAGAGAATTGCCAGCGACTCCAGCTGGCTCCAGGGGTCAGAGTTATGGCTGCAGGGGCGTTTACCTTCACACTGTAGCTGCGGGTTTTCTGAGATTTAAGTTTAGCTGAACTCAATGTTCTGTAAAGGCAGGAGATAGCACCGGGTATGCACCACTCTGCATTAACGAAGAGTTTTGCTATTTAATAGCTAGGCGGGCAGACAGGCAGCCGTGGAGCACCAGCGCTGCTGTAGTTAAGATTAAGACCAGCATTCTGTTTACAGCTCAACATTTGTAAGTGCTCTGAGGGCCACATATCCTCAGATTGCCTGGAAATTTGGTGTCCCCCGGTGGGGTGGTGGTGGTGCAGAGTTCAGTTACTGAGCCAAATTGAGGGTTACTTCATAGACTCAGAGAGTCCAAGCCCAGAAGGGACCACTCTGATCATCTAGTCTGACCTCCTGAGTAACGCAGCCAGGGAGCTTCCCAGAATCAATCCCAGAGCAGAGCTTTTAGGGAAACAGCCCATCTTGACTTAAAAATGGTCAGTGATGGAGAATCCACCCGGACCCTGGCTAAATTGTTCCAGTGGGGGTAATTACCCTCCCTGTTAAACATTTGCACTTTGTTTCCAGCCTGAATTTGTCTAGTTTCAACTTCCAGCCATTGGATTAGCTTAGACCTGTCTCTGCTACAATGAGGAGCTTGTTGCTAAATATTTGTTCTCCATGTAGATACTTAGTGACAGTGATCAAGTCACCCCTTAACCTTCTCTTTGTTAAACTATATTGAACGCCTTCAGTCTACCACTATAACATTTCTTTTTTCTTCTTTTCAAGGTTTTGTTATTTTTTTAGAAAAAAATGTATAGAAAAAACAAACATCACAAAACATACGGAAACGTCTCATAATAAATTAACCATTTGCTGCCTAACTGTCGTGATCCAGCTGACATTTAAGAAGGCAGGTTTTCTAATCCTTTAATCATTCTTGGGGCTCTTCTCTAACCCCTCTCCAATTTCCCACCGTCTGTTGGAGGTTTGCCATTCCAGGAGAGCCAGGGCCATAGCTGGTTCGTTTATGAGGTCTGAGGAGATCACAAGGCGATGTGGTGGCAGATTGACCCTGGGGGTCCTTAGATACAGCCAAAAAAAAAATCTTGTCTTAAAGTTGACTTGTTTTGTCAATTTTTTTTTGTAGCTAGCTGGAGATCAAACCAGAGTTGAGATCACCACACCAGGGTCTCAAATGCTCTAGAGTTACCCCAACTGAGTGCACGGTACCCCCAGCACAGAGAAATCACATTACAATGTTATGAGTCAAAGGGTTTGGTTCTCCAGCTAAGTGCATGCCTAGCAGGGCTAAGACCACGTCCACACTTACAAGCTTACAATGGCACAGCTGCCTGTACCGACACCGCTGTGCCGCTGTCAGAGCGCTCATGTAGCCGTGTTATGCCAACAGAAGACAGCTCGTCATAAAACCAGCTCAATGAGCAGCGGTAACATTGTTGGCAGGAGAGCATCTCCCAGCGACGCAGCGCTGTGCACACGAGTGCTCATGCCAGCAACACTTATGTCGCTCGGGGTATGTGTGTGTGTTTTTTTCACACCCCGAGTGACAGAAGTTTAGCCAACATAAATACTAGTGTAGGCATGGCCTAAACGGATAGTGCTGTGCGTTTGCGGAGAGAGCGGCTAAGGGGGTGGAAATGTGGCTGTGCTCTGTTGTGTGTGAGCGGCTCAAGGGGGGACTGTTGTGGCTGCTAAATCTCAGTGTCACCCAGGCACTAAGAGTTCAGCTCTGCCCTGGGCAGAAATCTGAACTGAAGAAAGGAGGCACCTTGCTCCAAGATGGGCACAGGGTTTTGATTGGGGGGGGGGCGGAAATGTAATCGGAAGGCTGCTAAATATTCAGAAGGCATTGGCACTATTTTTGATCCCCCCCAAAAAACATGCAAATGTTGGCTGAGAGGTGATTGGGGGTGGAGGAATAGGTGGGAATAGTGGGAGAGGGTTTGGGGTTCAGTGAAGGGAGGGACTCTAGGAAGGGGGATACATAGAGCTGGATGGGTAGGAGAGAGTTGGGGGTCAGGGGAGGGGAGAGGAGGGGGTTAGGTAGAGGTGGAAGGGAGGGGTCAGGCACTGGGATGGTGGACATGGGGGTGAGTGATAGGGGGCTGGAGGAGAATAGCGTGCTACTGACACGACGTTCGGCAATGAGGCAGACCGGATGTGCTTCACAGATCTGGACACAGATGTCCACATGTGTGCTGGCAGGAATATTACATCTACGTGAGAAGATGGAGAAAACTACTAGGGGAGAGGCTGTTCTAGGTTTGATTTTGACAAATAGGGAGGAACTAGTTGAGAATTTGAAAGTGGAAGGGAGCTTGGGTGAAAGTGATCATGAAATGGTAGAGTTCACGATTCTAAGGAATAGTAGGAGAGAGAACAGCACAATAAAGACAGTGGATTTCAAGAAGGTGACTTTAGCAAACTCAGGGAGTTGGTAGGTAACATCCCATGGGAAGCAAGTCTAAGGGGAAAAACAATAGAAGACAGTTGGCAGTTTTTCAAAGAGACATTATTAAGGGCACAAGAGGAAACTATCCCACTGTGTAGGAAAGCTAGGAAGTCTGGCAAGAGACCACCCTGGCTTAACCAGGAGATCGTCAATGATCTACAACTCAAAAAAGAGTCCTACAAAAAGTGGAAACTTGGTCAAATTACAAAGGGTGAAAATAAACAAATAACACAAGTGTGTAGGGACAGAATTAGAAAAGCCAAGGCACAAAACGAGATCAAACTAGCTACGGACATAAAAGGAAACAAGAAAACCTTCTACAAATACATTAGAAGCAAGAGGAAGACCAAAGACAGAGTAGGGCCATTACTCAATGAGGGAGGAAAGACAATAACAGAAAATGTGGAAATTACTTTTTTTTCCCGGTTTTCACCAAGAAGGTTGGTGGCGATTGGACATGTAACATAGTGAATGCCAGTGAAAATGAGGTAGGATCAGAGTCTAAAATAGAGAATGAGCAAGTCAAAAATTACTTAGACAAGTTAGATGTCTTCAAATCACTAGGGCCTGATGAAATGCATCTTAGAATACTCAAAGAGCTGACTGAGGAGATATCTGAGCCATTAGCAATTATCTTTAAAAAGTCATGGAAGACGGGAGACATTCCAGAAGGCTGGAAAAGGGCATATACAGTGCCAATCTATAAAAAGGAAATAAGGACAACCCGGGGAATTACAGACGAGTCAGCTTAACTTCTGTACCCAGAAAGATAATGGAGCAAATAATTAAGCAATCAATTTGCAAACACCTAGAAGATAATAAGGTATAAATAACAGTCAGCATGGATTTGCTAAGAACAAATCATATCAAACCAACCTGATAGATTTCTTTGACAGGGTAATAAGCCTTGTGGATAGGGGGGGAAGTGGTAGACGTGCTATATCTTGACTTTAGTAAGGCTTTTGATACAGTCTCCCATGATCTTCTCATAAACAAACCAGGGAAATACAAGCTAGCTGGAGCTACGATAAGGTGGGTGCATAATTGGTTGGAAAATTGTTCCCAGAGAGCAGTTATCAGTGGTTCAAAGTCATGCTGGAAGGGCATAATGAGTGGGGTCCCGCAGGGATTGGTTCTGGGTCCGGTTCTGTTCAATATCTTCATCAATGATTTAGATAATGGCATAGAAAGTACGCTTATAAAGTTTGCAGATGATACCAAGCTGGGAGGGGTTGCAAGTGCTTTGGAGGATAGGATTAAAATTCAAAATGATCTGGACAAACTGGAGAAATGGTCTGAAGTAAATAGGATGAAATTCAGTAAGGACAAATGCAAAGTACTCCACTTAGCAAGGAACAATCAGTTGCACACATACAAAATGGGAAATGACTGCCTAGGAAGGAGTACTGTGGAAGGAGATCTGGGGACTCATAGTGGATTGCAAGCTAAATATGAGTGAACAGTGTAACACTGTTGCAAAAAAAGCAAACACCATTATGAGATGTATTAGCAGGAGTGTTGTAAGCAAGACATGAGAAATAATTCTTCCGCTCTACTCCGCGCTGATTAGGCCTCAGCTGGAGTATTGTGTCCAGTTCTGGGTGCCACATTTCAGGAAAGATGTGGACAAATTGGAGAAAGTCAAGAGAAGAGCAACAAAAATGATTAAAGATCTAGAAAACATGACCTATGAGGGAAGATTGAAAAAATTGGGGTTTTTTAGTCTGGAGAAGAGAAGACGGAGAGGGGACATGATACCAGTTTTCAAGTACATAAAAGGTTGTTACAAGGAGGAAGGAGAAAAATTGTTCTTAACCTCTGAGGATAGGACAAGAAGCAATGGGCTTAAATTGCAGCAAGGGCAGTTTAGGTTGGACATTAGGAAAAACTTCATAACTGTCAGAGTGGTTAATCACTGGAATAAATTGCCTAGGGAGGTGGTGGAATCTCCATCATTGGGGATTTTTAAAAGCAGGTTGAATAAACATCTCTCAGGGATGGTCTAGATAATTCTTAGTCATGCTTTGAGTGTAGTGGACTGGATCAGATGACCTCTGGAGGCCCCTTCCAGTTCTATGATTCAATTGCTTTTAGAATGAGAGTTGGAAGGGATCTCAGGAGATCATCTAGTCTAACCCCCTGCTCAAAGCAGGACCAATCCCCAACTAAATCCCCAAATGGCCCTCTCAAGGATTGAACTCACAACCCTGGGTTTAAGCAGGTCAATGCTCAACCCACTGAGCTATCCCTCCCCCCAATGCCAATGGTGTGAGGTCTCTGCTGACAGTGACGGTCGAGCTGATTGCCATGGTTATTGCGAGATCTTTGTCCAGGAAACACCTGTGGAGTTACGGAACACTCGGATCTTGGGTTCCAAATCTGACACCTGGGAGCGAAACCTAGCACCTGAAGAGGGGAGGTCTGAGAGCTGAGCCAATCAATGTGAGAACAAGGGATGCCCCTGGCGACAGCTGGTGATTACTGTCTGGAGTAGACGCAGGTGGGAGAGTTACAAAGGCCCTGTCTACATTGGCAAGTTTCTGCGCAATAAAGCAGCTTTCCGCGCTGTAACCCCCGAGCTGTACACACTGCCAAGCCACTTAGTGCACAGAAACTGTGCAGCTGTAGCGCTGTAAAAAAGCCACCCCAACGAGAGCCGTACAGCTTTCTGCGCCGGGGCTACAGCGCTGCGGTGCCAGTGTAGACACCGTGGTCGATTACAGCGCTGCGATTGGCCTCCGGGAGGTGTCCCACAATTCCTGTTCTCGCCTCTCTGGTCATCGGTTTGAAGTCTACTGCCCTGCCCTCAGGTGACCAACCGTCATCCCCACCCCATAAATTCCTTTGGAAGTTTGAAAGTCCCCTTCCTGTTTGCTCGGTGACGTGTGCAGTGGTTGCAGCACATCTTTCCAGGTGGCCTTGCCTGCTCCACGCAGGACTGGAAAAAGAATTTACCCCACCTGCTGTTTGCATACAGAGACGTGCCCCGGGAATCCACAGGGTTCTCCCCGTTCGAGTTGCTGTATGGGAAGAGAGTGAGGGGACCCCTGGACTTGATGAGGGGCGAGTGGGAGGGGAAGGCCTCTCCGGATGGAGAATCAGTGGTGGAGCATGTCCTGACCTTCCGGGAAAAGCTCGCTGAGCTCATGGGGTTAGCCAGGGGAAACCTAGCCAGGGCACAAAGGAAGCAGACGGTCTGGTACGACTGCTCAGCACTCCTGTGCTACCGGGGACCAGGTGATGTTTCTCATCCCCGTGAGGAAGAATAAGCTGCCTGGGACGGCCCCTTCAAGGTCATCAGACAGGTAAATGAGGTGAACTATGTAGTGGACCTGTCCAACTGGGCACACAGCCCCCGGGTGTACCGTGTAACATGATGAAGCCACACTGGGACAGGGAGAAGTTGGTGCTGGCTGTGTGTGTGGGCAGTGGGAGAAGGGAGAAGATCCCCTGGTGGGTCTCCTTCCTGAGGCTGGGGCTGATCCCTCACTGGAATCAATTCCCCTCTCAGACCAGATAACACCTGCCCAGCAGGCTGACATCAGAGGGGTGCTGCATTCATACTGGTAGCTGTTTTCCAGCTGACCTGGGCTCACGAACCCGGCTGTTCACTGGGTGGAGATGGGAGCCAACCCTCCCATCAGGTGTTCCCCATTCAGGGTCACTGGGAAAGCAGCCTAGGTCCTGGAGAGAGAGGTTGGGGACATGCTGGCTTTAGGGGTGATCCAGTCGTCCTCCAGCCCCGGGCCTCTCTCATGGTGCTGGCCCCCAAGAAGGATGGGTCGATCCGGTTCTGTGTGGAATATCGGAAGCTTAATGCCATCACTGTGTCTGATGCCTACCCCATGCCTAGGACTGACGAGATCCTAGATAAGTTGGGGGGTGCCCGGTACTTCACTACCATGGATCTCACCAAAGGCTACTGGCAAGTGCCTTTGGAACCAGAGGCCAGGGCGAAATCTGCCTTCACCACCCCAATAGGGCTCTTCGAGTTCCTGGTTCTGCCTTTTGGTCTCAAGGGGGCACCTGCCACCTTCCAGCACCTGGTGAATCAGTTACTAATGGGATGGAGGCAGTGGTGAGCTGCAGCCGGTTCGCACCGGATCGCAAACCGGTTGTTAAATTTAGAAGCCCCCTTTAGAACCGGTTGTTCCTGGAGGGACAACTAGTTCTAAAAGGGCTTTTAAATATCAATACACACTCTGGGTTAATTAATACATAAAAAGTGATTTTATTAAATACCAAAAGTAGGATTTAAGTGGTTCCAAGTAATAACAGACAGAACAAAGTGAATTACCAAGCAAAATAAAATAAAACACGCAAGTCTAAGTCTAGTACCGGAAGAAAACTGAATACAGATAAAATCTCACTCTCAGACGTTTCAATAAGTTTCTATCACAGACTGGACGCTTTCCTAGTCTGGGCCCAATCCTTTCCCCTGGTACAGCCCTTGTTCCAGCTCAGGTGGTAGCTAGGGGGTTTCTCATGATGGCTGCCCCCTTTGTTCTGTTCCACCCCCTTATCTCTTTTGCACAAGGCAGGAATCCTTTGTCCCTCTCTGGGTTACCACCCCTCCTTCAAAATGGAAAAGCACCAGGTTAGATGGATTCCAGTTCAGGCCCCATCCTCCCTGATTGATCTAACCTCGTTATCTCTAGCTTGCTTCTTGCTTGCTTATATATACACACCTGCCCCTGGAAATTTCCACTGCTTGCATCCGAAGAAGTGGGTATTCACCCACGAAAGCTCATGCTGCAAAACGTCTGTTAGTCTATAAGGTGCCACAGGACTCTTTGCTGCTTCTACAGAACCAGACTAACATGGCTACCCCTCTGATACAGTTCAGGTGACATGATCACATGTCACTGTAAGACCCCAAGCCTTCATTCGTCCTAGCCTGACTCACAGGAAGGCCTGCCTGCAAACAGAGCCATCCACAGTCAATTGTCCTGGTTGATGGGAGCCATCAAGATTCCAAACCACCATTGATGGCTCACACTTTGCATCATTACAATAGGCCCTCAGAGTTATAGTTCATATTCCTAGTTTCAGATACAAGAGTGGCACATTTATACAAATAGGATGACCACACTCACTAGATTAGAAGCTTTGTAATGATACCTTACCAGAGACCTTTTGCATGGAGCATATTCCAGTCACATTATAGTCACACTCATTAGCATATTTTCATAAAATCATATAGAGTGCACCGTCACAAGGTGTGTCAGCTGCTAGCCTGCACTGGGAAAGAGCAGGGCTCATGGAGCGTGGTGCAGAGCGCCTGTACTGCCAGCAGCTGGTGGCTCGGGTGGGTTTCCCCAGGTGGAAGTGATTCATCCCAGAACCTTGGCTAACCCCCAGAGGTGTCCCTCCCACACACCTCTTTCCTTTGATCACACACAGGGGCCAGGGAGAGGGGCTCATCAGCCCCTCTTGAGAGGTCCCGCTCCCTCAGGTCACACTCACAGCTCTGCCAAGCTGCACCAGACAACCCCTCCACCATTCAGTACCGCAACACCTAGCTCAATGACTGCTGCTGGAGTGTGTGCTGGGAATTGCCAGTGATTCTAGACCGCTCCGGGGGGCAGAGTTAAGGTTATATGGGTGTTTACCTTCACGCTGTAGCTCCTGGTTTTCAGATGTTTAAGTTTGGCTGAACTTGATGTTCCAGGAGGGCAAGAGGGATAGACAGGCAATCGTCACAGGGCAGTAACAAAGATTTTTGCCATTTAGTAGACAGGCAGGCAGCTGGGTAAAGAGGTGTGATAGATAAATGGATCTCTATGGATCAGGGGAATAGATCCATAAATAGAGGCTTATGAGATAGACAGAAAGTTGGATAGATGATTGTATATGGAACTAGACAAAGGGTTAGATAGATATGGATCCCATGGGACCAGTTCCCACGGAGCGCTGCAGGGCTGGAGCCCCTTGGCAGGGTGACCCGGACTCAGCACTCCAGGACTCCGGTGGGATTGTAGAGACAGAGCTGGGGGTTAGAGGCAGAACAGCCCAGGGTCTAAATCACTAGCCTGCTGCTCAGGAGACTGGGTCTAGTCCTGCCTCTGCTGGGTGCCGGTGGGCAAGTCACTGCCCTGCTCTGTGTCTCCGTTTCCCCCTCTGCCTTGGCTATTTGGAGCGTGAGCTCTTTGGGGCAGGGCCTGTCTCTCACTGTGTGTCTGGGCAGCACCTGGCACCACGGGGCCCTGATCTCAGCTGGGGCAGGGCCTGTCTCTCACTGTGTGTCTGGGCAGCACCTGGCATAACAGGGCTGTGATCTCACCTGGTGCAGGGCCTGACTCTCACTGTGTCTGTGCAGCACCTGGCACAATGGGACTCTGATCTCTGGGTGCTACTGAAATAGAAACAGCAGCCAAGTGGCAGATGCCCTCAGAGCCCAACAAATTGTTCCCACTGAATCATTTACTCTGAGCATTTCCATCAACCCCAATCATGGGGGATCTGTGTGCAGGGCTGCGACCAGGAGGCTGGTGGGAATCCAGGCAGGGCCACCCACACAGTGCAGTTTGTGATCCCCGCTTGGGGACTCATGTGATGTAGCGACGCGGCACGAACACAGCGATCGCCAGCGCCAGGAGGACGGGGTCTGGCGGAAAACCAGCTGTTTGTGCCAGCAGAGCCCCTGGCGACTCAAAGGGACCAGGAGCTGGGCGGGGCTGGAATGTGCTTCCATAGTGCCAGGGAGAGGGATCACAGGATGCCCTGCTACCCACCCACCCATCGCCTCACCCTCTATCTATCCCATATGCACCTGCTAGCCTTCCACCCGTCTGTTCGTCTATTGCATCCGCAGCTTCCAACCCCACACTCTGCACCTGTCCCGATCTATCTATCTATCTATCTATCTATCTATCTATCTATCTATCTATCTATCTATCATAGATTCCCAGGCCAGAAGGGATCACTGTGATCAGCTAGTCTGATCTCCTGGCTAACACAGGCCAGGGAGCTTCCCCAAATCATCCCCAGAGCAGAGCTTTGAGAAAAACAGCCCCTCTTGATTTAAAAAATGTCAGTGATGGAGAATCCACCGTGAGCTTTGGTAAGTTGTTCCAATGGGTATTTACTCTCACTGTTAAAAATGATCCCTTATTTCCAGGCTGCATTTGTCTAGCTTCAGCTTCCAGCCTTGGATGGTGTTAGACCGAAGAGCCCGTTATTAAATATTTGTTCCCCATGTAGGTACTTATAGACTGTGATCAACTCACCCTAGTGAGAGGGTCTGGATGACTAGCTAGCCAGTGGGTCTGGGGACAGATGGACGGACGATGCTCTGGGGATGGCGAGGTCCATGGATAGGAACCATGCTCTGGGGATAGGTGCGCACAGTCACCTTCACTGAGAGGCGGATTTACCATGAAACAAACAGTGCGGCGGCATGGGGCCCCCAAGAATGGGCCCCTCCAAAATGCAGGACAAATCTCATCTGACAACCTGCCCCTGAGTCCCGGTTGGCGGCGCAGCAGGGCTCAGGAAGGCAGGGCTGCCTGCACTCCGTGGCCGGTGGCCCCTCCCACCCCAAGCCGCATACGGAGACCCACTGCCCCCCTCCCCCCAAGGGGCAGGCAGAGATATGCCAGCAGCAGTGCAGCAGGGCTAAGGTGGCTCCCTGACCACGCTGCCTCCCTCCTTCCATGTTGTGCTGCTCCCGGAAGCAGCTGGCATGTCCCTGCAGCTGCTGGGGTGGGTGTGTCTCTGCGTGTTGCCCCCAACCTGAGCGCTGACTCCGCAGCTCCCATTGGCTGGGAACTGTGGCCAGAGACCGCCCACCCCCCTGCCTAGAAGCTGCTGTCAGAGAGATGTGCCAGTCGCTTTGGGAGCCGCGCCGCCCAAGGTAAGCGCTGCCCCCCTGACCCCTACCGCACCCCCACCCCCTGTCCCAGCCCAGAGCCTGCACCCAAATTCCTCCTAGAGCCCGACACCTCATCCCATCCCAACCCCTGCCCCCGCCCAGAGCCCGCACCCCTCACCCAAACTCCCTCCCAGAGCCTGTACCCCTCACCCCATCCCATACCCCAACCCCCTGCCCCATCCCAGAGCCTGCACCCAAACTCCCTCCCAGAGCCTGTACCCCTCACCCCATCCCAACCCCTGCCCCAGCCCAGAGCCTGCACCCAAACTCCCTCCCAGAGCCCGACCCCTCTCCCCATCCCACCCCCCGGCCCCAGCCCAGAGCCTGCACCCAAACTCCCTCCCAGAGCCTGTACCCCTCACCCCATCCCATATTCTAACCCCCTGCCCCATCCCAGAGCCTGCACCCAAACTCCCTCCTAGAGCCTGTACCTCACCCCATCCCAACCCCAACCCCTGCCCCATCCCAGAGCCTGCACCCAAACTCCCTCCCAGAGCCTGTACCCCTCACCCCATCCCATACCCCAACCCCCTGCCCCATCCCAGAGCCTGCACCCAAACTCCCTCCCAGAGCCCGACCCCTCACCCCCTCCCAACCCCCTCCCCCACCCCACAGCCCGCACCCCTCACCCAAACTCCCTCCCAGAGCCTGTACCCCTCACCCCAACCCATACCCCAACCCCCGGCCCCAGCCCAGAGCCCGCCCCCCGCACCCAAACTCCCTCCCAGAGCCCGACCCCTCACCCAAACTCCCTCCCAGAGCCCGACCCCTCTCCCGCACCCCAACTCCCTGCCCTTCCTATTACAATATAGGAGGAGGCTGAAGGAAAAATGACTGAAAACGGGGGATAAGGGAGAATGTTCTTTTTCTTGGCTGGGTCCCCAGCCCCCCCCGCCCCCCAAAATGCGCACAGGGCCCCACTAACTCCAAACCCGCCCCAGCCTTGGCCCATGACCCCGGTCCCTGCAGGCCCGGACTCAGCTCCCTCCTTAGCGCACGGGGCACTGGCGGTCCCGGGGCGCCCCCTGCTGGCCGCCCGGCAGAGTCCCCCGCCGAGCTGCCGCCGCCTTCCCCGCGGCGGGGATGCTGCGGCGCCGGGGCCAGCTGGGCGGAGGAGACGCCCCGGCCCGGCCGGCGGCTGCCCGTGTGGCCGCGCGGGACGGCAGCGGGCGGCGATAGCAGGAGCCGCGGGGATCGCGGGGCGGGCGGTGAGTGCGTGGCACGGCCCGGGCTGGCCCCCGCCGGGCTCTCCAGGCAGTGGGCACCGTGCGCCCCCCGGGGGAGCCCCGCGCCGCCGATCCACGGGGCAGGGGCCGCCGGGGGCTTTGCCGTCCCGGGTGGGGCAGACCGGGGAGCGCACAGAGGCTGGGAGACAAAGGGGGCAGCTTGGGGGTGGAGGGAGCCCTGGGCACCGGAGTGGGGCTTGGAGAAGGTCCTGGAAGTAAGGGGCTGCTGATGGAGCAGGCAGCCCGGTGGGGCAGGCTGGCATCACCCCAGCTGGGCCGGGCGGGCGGGGACCCTGACCGGACAGTTACATCTGTTGCTTTGGTCCTGGCTGTGACTCTGGCCTGGTGCTGTGCTGGGAGTGGCACTGTAGGGGGGAAAGCCCGTGCCAGACCGGCTGTGCCCTTCGTGCCGCAGGCAGGGACAGTGGGAATGGGCTGGACTGGGTGTGGGGCCAGATCCCAGCTGGTGCCAATCGTCCGTAGCTCCATGGGACTCAGTGGGCCAGATCCCAGCTGGTGCCAATCGTCTGTAGCTCCATGGGACTCAGTGGGCCAGATCCCAGCTGGTGCCAATCGTCCGTAGCTCCATGGGACTCAGTGGGCCAGATCCCAGCTGGTGCCAATCGTCCATAGCTCCATGGGACTTTCAGAGATTTTTCTGTGTTCTCTAGCCACCCACCCGCCGTGTGAGGTCATCTCCCCTCTGTTTACCAAAGGTGCTGTGGGGAGGGCTCTCACCTGCTTCCAGGCATGAACCAGGCTCTAAGGACTGGGGGGCAGGAGGGGACTTCCCTTGGGGAGGGAAGTGTGACACTTCTGGGGTAACCCAGGGGGTGCAGTGTGAATCAGCTACAAGGGAGCCTTGTCTGTGCCCACTGGAGAAAACTGTCCCCAGACCACTGGCTGGTGGCCACTGTGGGCTCCGCAAGCCCTGTTCTTCTCTGCCGCAGGCTAACAATTTACACACCTCAGCCCTAGGGCTCCCTACATGGGGCCTTGGGGCAGAGCAGACATACCCTGTGGCTAAATCTATGGAGTCGTCAGTCCCCCCAACATGTCTGTACACCCCCCCACCCTGCATCCCACTGAGTGCCCAGGCCCTTGACTTCTGGACACCACAATGCCCATGGATTCGCTGCCCCCCGCGCAGCGTACTAGCTTCTCCTTGGCACCCAGCACCAGCCACGTCTGCAGTAAAACCAATTAGGAGTTTATGTGACAGAGCTTAAGATAAAGCTCCAAACAGACGTGAGCGGAAGGATCGGAAACATCTTATTGCAGATAAACCAAAAATAGAAAGCAGCCTCTCGAGCCCCTCCTTAGGAACAAGTTCCTGCCTCGCCTGCTAAGGTATTTCTCACCCAGTGGTCAGTCCATATGGACAGCGATTGGCCAGTCGAGAGCTGGGCTCCTTTCTGCATGAGATGCTCATGCGGGCGGACAGTGCCCCTCCATAACGGATGCCTCCTTTCCCATATTCTACAGCTCCAGACCTTTCGTCTCTTTTCCCAACCAGGGCGTTTCATTAACTTCAGCTCGCCCCTGCTGGGCCCACTAGTCAGGGTCCTTTTTCCTGGGCTCTTCTGAGCTTTGTAAAGGCCTGAGCCGGCCTCCGTCTAGGCTGTGAACACCTGGCTAGGCTGGAGCGAAAGATGGCAGTTCTCACTCTGCGTTAGGTCTGAGAACGCTCCCGCCCGCCTGGTGGCCAGTTTCACGTCCAGCAGCTTTGGCCACACTATTCTCCACGGTACCTGACTCGTAAGGCGACGTCTACACTACAGCCTGTGTTGGGAAAGCGTATGTCACTCAGGGGGGTGAATATGCCACCGCCTGGAGCAACAGAAGTTACACCAGCATAAGGGCTGATGTGCACAGCGCTGTGTCGGGGGGAGAGCGTCTCCTGCCAATGCAGTTCCTGCCGCTTGCAGAGGTGGGTTTTTATGCCGACCGGAGAGCTCTCTCCCATCGGCACAGAGCGTCTCCCCTAGATGCGCTGCAGCAGTGCAGCTGTGTCGGAGCAGCTATGCCGCTGCAGCGCGGTACATATAGACACACCCTTAGACTCTTTCCTGTGTGTGCATCCCACAATAACCATGACAACCAAAGAGTAGGTTTAGAACAAACGTAAGGCAGCTCTTCTACACACAGCGCACAGGCAACCGGTGGAACTCGTTGCCAGGAGATGCTGTGATGCCCAAAAGTACAGCTGGGTTCAGAAAAGGACTAGCTGAGTTCATGGAGGATAGGTCCATCAGTGGCTGTTAGCCAAGATGATCAGGGATGTAACCCCACGCCCTGGGTGTCCCTAAACCTCTGACTGCCAGAAGCTGGGGCTGGACGGCAGGGGATGGATCACTCGATAATTGCCCTGTTGTGTTCATTCCCTCTGGAGCACCTGGCACTGGGCACGGTCAGAGACAGGACACTGCACCATTGCTCTGACCCACTCTGGCCGTCCTTCCATTCTTAACCAGTAGGTTCTTAGTTTTTGGCAGAGGCCACGCCCAGCCCCTTTCGGTGAAATATCAGGAAGGTGGCGCTCACAGGGGATGGGCATGTCTGAGCATATCTGTGTTTCCCCAACATGGGGCACTGGGATCGTGACAGGTTTGTGACTGTGGGGTCCTGGTGCCTTCCTGGGAAGCAGCTGTTGCTGGGCGGTGTTGGGGACTGGGCAAGATGGGGCTGGGGTCAGATCCAGCCTGGCTGTTGCTGTGTTCCCAAGTTTTGATGTGGCCTAAATCTCCGTGTCCAGCCCCTTCCCCACTCCTGGATGTGAAGAGCTCCTCCCTGCTTTGCTCATGGCTCAGAACGATCCACAATGGCCCTGTGAAGAACGGCCATCCATGTGTAGACAGGCGTGTGCACATGTATGTGGCACTTCCCCACATGCATGGCGGAATTGTCCCGCAAGTGGCGTCAATGCAAGGGGAAGAGGAGATCCATGAGTGAGCAAGAACTGCACCTCAACGGGGGCAGGGTTAGCTGCCCTCGGCCCTGCTCCCAGATGGGAACCCACGATAGAAAGGCAGCGAGGGACTGATGTCCCAGAATTAACTCACACCCGAGGAGGAGATTCTGATCTGTGATCCAGGGCTGTAAATCTGGAGGGGCCTCCTGGGACGCACCCCCCAAAAATACACTGGGATAAGTGAGAGCTGTGCCCGAGGATGCACCTGGTTCACCATTTCTTGCCCCTCACCTTGTCATTACACCAGTGCAGGATGGGATGGAAAGCTGCTGAACCCAACGGGTAGCAGTTTGCACCACCTCTGCATCGGTGTGAATTTCCACCCACCTTGCAAGGCTGTGGATTCGCCAGTGTGAATTTCCACCCAGTTCACGCTCATCTTGCACCGGTGTGAACATCCACCCTGTTTGTATTGGTGTCGATTTCTCCCCCTTTGTGGCCTCACTCCACCAGTGTGTATTTCCACCCACGTGATAATCACTTTGCAGCAGTGTGGATTCCCTGGCATGAGTTTCCACCCAGTCTCCACCCACCTTGCACCTGGGTGAGTTTCCACTCAAAGGCCCATTTATTAACAAAGCATCTTAGCAGCCAGCCCTGACGCTCAGCAAGCAAAATTCCCACGTGAGAATCCTCACGCTCTAAGAGATGCAAAAGCACCGATTCCACCTTCTTAATTGCGCTGACACTTTAAAAACAGCCCAGAAAAGCAACATGCCAGAATCAAATGAGGAATAATTGGCTCCTCTTGGAACCCCAGAGAAACATTCATTTTTGCACCATTCGTTTCGTATTTTTGCCACTCACCCAGCTAATAGGGCAACTGAATGAGCCAAAACCTTATCTGAATGGTTCAGAGGTGACTTGCTCACAGTCTGTAAGTACCTGGCCCTCCTGCTGCATGCAGTGAGCTCTGCCCAGCAAGTCCAACAGAGACAGGCATCCTGGGCAGAGATCTTTTGCCCTCCTCAGAGATCAGTGCTCCTGAGTGCAGGGACACGGGGCAGCCTTTGCAAAACGAACAAGGGTCTGTGGCTGGTGCACAGCATTTCAAGGCCTCGGGTTAGCAGAGAGAAGCAAAGGTCGAGCTAGAGCAGTGGTTCTCAAACTTTTGTACTGGGGACCCCTTTCACCGAGGAAGCCTGTGAGTGTGACCTCCCTTGTAAATTAAACACGCTTTTAAACATATTTAACACCATTGTAAATGCTGCAGGCAAAGCGGGGTTTGGGGTGGAGGCTGACAGCTCGCATGTAATAGCGACCCCCCCATGTAATAACCTCACAGCCCCCTGAGGGGGGGAGGGAGAGCTCAGTGGTTTGATCATTGGCCTGCTAAACCCAGGCTTGTGAGTTCAATCTTTGAGGGGGCCACTTAGGGAGCTGGGGTAAAAATCTGTGTGGGGATTGGTCCTGCTTTGAGCAGGGGGCAGGACTAAATACCTCCTGAGGTCCCTTCCAACCCTGATCTTCTATGACCTCCACTTTGAGAACCCCCAAGCTAGAGTTCAGACTGGCCAGCATGAGGCCCTCCCCAGCTAAGCCGTTGCTGAATCCATTTTAGTTTTTTTCCCTTTGTCTGTCAGCAGGGACGGCTCCAGGCCCCAGCACGCCAAGCGTGTGCTTGGGGCGGCATGCCGCGGGGGGCACTCTGCCGGTCGCTGGGAGGGCGGCAGGCGGCTCCAGTGGACCTCCCGCAGGCACGCCTGTGGAGGGTCTGCTGGTCCCGCGGCTTCGGTGGAGCATCCGCAGGCACGCCTGTGGGAGGTCCACCAGAGCCGCGGGACTGGCAACCGGCAGAGTGCCCCCCCCCCCCAGCGTGCCGCTGTGCTTGGGGCGGCGAAATGGCTAGAGCTGCCCCTGTCTGTCAGTCCAAGGTGAGACCTGCTGGCCCTGCACTTAATCCTTTGTTCTCCAGCTCCAGGCTTTTGCTCTGCTTCTGTGCAGAGAGGTGAGGGGAGATCTGCTTCCTCTTGACTGCTGATTGCTAGTATGTCCCCGACCCTTGGGGTTCCCACTGTCTTGCCGGATCCTTCATTGTTATGAGTCCATTTCAGCTAGGGTGACCAGACAGCAAGTGTGAAAAATCGGGACGGGGTGGAGGGTAATAGGAGCCTATGTAAGAAAAAGACCCAAAAATCGGGACTGTCCCTATAAAATCAGGACATCTGGTCACCCTAATTTCAGCTAGTTCTTTAAGCTCCCCACCTGGCTGTTTGACACCCCCCCTCCTGTCCCTTGCTCTGCCCCAGGAACAGCTGTTTAACCTTTTTGCACCCAGTGGGGAGCAGTCGCTAGACAAGTGAGTCACTGCCATGCCTGGCATTCATAAAAACATTACAAACAATCCCCACTTTGTCGCAGCTGCCGGCTCCCCTTCTGGCCTTGCGATCTATGAACTGTTGCATAACAAGTATTTGCCTTTTTGAGCCAGTGAGGCCAAAGGACCAAGATTAGAGAGAGCCGTTTAATTCTCAAACAACTCTGAAAGCGTTCTAGACTGTTCTCAGTGGTAGAAGATAACAGAACAAGGAGTAATGGTCTCAAGTTGCAGAGGGGGAGGTTTAGGTTGGACATTAGGAAAAACTTTTTCACTAGTAGGGTGGTGAAGCACTGGAATGGGTTACCTAGGGAGGTGGTGGAATCTCCTTCCTTAGAGGTTTTTAAGGTCAGGCTTGACAAGGTCCTGGCTGGGATTATTTAGTTGGGTTTGGTCCTGCTTTGAGCAGGGAATTGGACTAGATGACCTCCTGAGGTCCCTTCCAGCCCTGAGATTCTATGAAAATAGGAAATGGTGGAGCAAATCTGTCCAGACCCGGAGGCCCCAACACACTGATGTCTCTCACTACTGGAAGAGAATCCTGTGAATGTTTCCTGCTTTACCAAGGTGGCAGGGGCCTAGATCTTCTTTGTCAGTGACAGTTGTGCTTTATGCCAGCTGATTAGTGGAGATCTAGCCAGCAAAGAGATTATAATGGGACTTTGTTTGGTACCATGAGCACTGTTCATTAATTTGATTGGATAAGCTGGTATGTTTCACAAGTGCTTGTTGGAATCTTAATCATTCTTGGGTGGTGAGACTCATGTTGATCAGCTTCAAATAGCCAAAGATGCTCCTCAAATCATAGATTATTAGGATTGGAAGGGACCTCAGTAGATCATCTAGTCCAACCCCCTGCTCAAAGCAGGACCAATCTCCAAATGACCCCCTCAAGGATTGAACTCACAACCCTGGGTTTAGCAGGCCAATGCTCAAACCACTGAGCTCTCCCTCCCCCAGACCAGACCAGACCAGACCAGATCTCCTGGTCTATTGTAATTATTATTCCTATTTCTTGTAAGCCTTTTCAGCTACCGGCTTCTCAGTTATTCATTTCCACTCAGCACTCTCATAGCACTGGTGTCACTTTTCACTCGTGTGAACATCCATCTACTTTGCACTTGCTTTTCACTGGCATAAATGGCCGCATGAGGTTGCATTAGTGCTCAGCAGTCTGAGGAGCAGCAGAGAATATTGTCTTTCGGGCATTTGAATTCATTACTGTAATGTAGCTTCTTGAAGTGGAGAGGAAACGGTGGGGTGGTGGGAGCTTCTGCTAGTGGTATTGGGTTTGCACGTTGTGTGATGTAGCTAATACCTTGTGTTTACATGGGCAGTATGATCGAAAAGATAATAAAACATTTCTTATACAAAATAATGTATTCCTGCTCTTTATCAGAAGCTTCTCTGAAAAGCTGTGTGTTATTTTCTAAAGAGCCAAATTCTCTTGCATGAGAAACATATCGATCGAGCTATTTTGTTTGAAACAGCTACATTAAAAGAACACTGAGGTTGCAGTGTCAAGCACTGCCAAGTTAGGAGATGCCAAAGTTCAGGATGCCAGAGCAATCTAAATTCACCCCTCTTGTGTATTACGATCAGGTCGTTAATTACATGATCACAGAGTTTTTTTCACAGGGCCCCTGCCTCATTCAGTGCACAAGATGGATGGGGCTTGTTCAATATTTCTTTGTATCCTCATTGTTCGGTGCATGACCCCAGGTCTGATTGACTGCCCTCTATTCAAACCCGGTTCTGAAGACAGAATTTTTAATTTCCTCGTGAGCGTTTCTATGGTGCCTGTCACTATAGCACTGGAGAGCTGCACAGTCACTAGAGACCCCATCTTCACTGTCCCTGTGGGAGGCGAGGGTGTGGGCATATCCCCACTTTGCAGGTGGGGCGCTGAGATCAAAGCCAAAATTGTCACCCATCCGTCGCCACTAATTGTGGGCGCCCAGTTTGAGACGCCTGGCCCTGACTTTCCCACGCACTTCGTGCTAGGTAGCCACTTTGTGTGTTCAGAGGGCAGCCGCCATTGATGTCCGGTGCAGCTGGGAGTGCTCAGTTTGGTGTATGTGACTTGCAGAGACAGGGCTAGAATCCAGGTCTCCAGGATGGCGTTGAGCTGCCTTGGCCATGAGACCCTCCCTTCTCTGCCCCACACCCAATCATCTGCCTCTTGCACAACACACCTCCCAACTTCTGCAACAAACGAGGCAGGGGCCTTGCAGCCCCCTTCCCTGCACAGCCCTGGTTCGTCACCAGGGCCGGGGTCCTGTGGAAAAAAACCAGCACGTGATCATGTCATTAAGGGACACCTACCCTCTGTCCCCCTGCAAGGTCCGCCCTGGCTCGCCCCATCACCCACTTCTTCCGTTCCTGCTGTCGTCTCTGGTGGAAATCCAGAGAGCAGGCTGGCCTCCCCCGCTGCAGATTCATCCTCTCTTCTTTCAGTTCAGCCATGGCCCTAGCTGAACAGCTTCGCTTCTCCAGCTCCACTGAATCCTGCCTGCCTTTGTCTCAGCCCCTCAACTCCTGCCTCCGCTGCCCTCTCTGCACAGAATGGCGCCCATTTCTTCCAAGAGAACGCTGATGAAATACCACGTGAGTGTCTCCATCCCCTCGGCTTGCCTTCCCTTCCCCCTCCAACTCCATCCTCCTTCTCCCCGGCACAGGTTTCTCACCTGCTCTCCTCCTCTAACCCGCTCCACTTGCCCCAGTGACCCCATCCCATCTCCTGATCTCCCTCACCCCCACTCCCATCCCCTCCCTTCTCCTCTGGCTCTTTCCTCCACACTACAAACATGCTCTAGTCCAGGGGTTCACAACACATTTTTGGTGGCCTCAGAGTGAGGCCACGACTCTTGCTGGTGGCCGCTCTGACAAATTTTCCTAAAATACTTACCGGTAATTAGCTTTAGGAAAAACAAATAAATATGCACATATCCATGTCTAAATCATTATAATGTATTTATGTAGGGTTTTTTTTTTTTGCAAACTCAGTAATAAAAATAAATTACAGTTGTATTTTGGTGCCTGGGCTCCTGCTTCCTCCTCCAGCCTCCCAGACTCCACTGCTTCCTCCGCCCCCCATTGTCCCAAGCTCCAGACCCAGGCTCAACCTGCTCCTTGCCTCTCAACCATGGCACCCCAGTAAGGCTGGCCCTGTTGAAACCCCACTGCCCTGCTCTGAAGCCCAGAGCCAGTGCCCCACAGCTGGAGCTGAGGGAGAGAGGGGGGCTGAAGCCTGGAGCTGTGCCATCCTAGGGGGCTGAAGTCCAGAGCCCACCGCCAGAGCCCCCTGGCTGAAGCCAGGCATCTCAGAAACCCCACCCTTGACCCCGCTGGCCTCTACAGCTACTGCCCCATGTCCCTTCCCGCTGCCATTGAATGCACTGTCTACAATCGCTTTCTGCAGCTCCTCTCCTCCAGTTCCATCCCAGAACCCCTTCAACTTGTCTTCCGCCTCTTGCACTCCACTGAAACCGTCTCTCCTGAGCTCTTCCTAGACAAAGCTCAGAACCATACTCCAGCCTCATCCTCCTTAACCTGTCATCTGCCTTTAACACTGTTGACCATGCACTTCTTGAGATCTTCTGCTCCTCTGGCTTCCATGACCCTGTCCTCTCCTGGTTCTCCTCCTACCTCTCTAGTAACTCCTTCAGCATGTCCTTCAAAGGATCCCCCCTCCAGCCTTCTGTGGGGGTCCACAGGGCTGTGTCTCTTCTCCCTCTACACCATAACTTTGGATAATCTCATCCGCAAACATTAATTCAGTTCTGTGAGAGCGAGGGATCGTCCTTCAGGATAGGTTGTAGATCCTCGATGATGCACTGGAGAGGTTTTAGTTGGGGGCTGTAGGTGATGGCTAGTGGCATTCTGTTACTTTCTTTGTCGGGCCTGTCTTGTAGTTGGTGACTTCTGGGTACCCTTCTGGCTCTGTCAATCTGTTTCTTCACTTCCCCAGGTGGGTATGGTAGTTTTAAGAATGCTTGATCGAAATCCGGCAGATGTTGCAGTATCTTTTGGTACCCCTCAGTGGGATCAGAGGGTAATGGCCTGTAGAATGTGGTGTCAGAGAGTTACCTAGCAGCCTCACTCTCACAGACCTTGGGAGACAGGCCAGTCCTCGCTTACGGACAGCCCCTCAACCTGAAGCAAATACCAGCAACTACACACCACACAACAGAAACGCTAACCCAGGAACCTATCCCTGCAACAAACCGTGTTGCTAATTCTGTCCGCACGTCTGTTCAAGGGACACCATCATAGGACCTAACCACATCAGCCACACCATCAGGGGCTTGTTCACCTGCACATCTACCAATGTGATATATGCCATCATGTGCCAGCAATGCCCCTCTGCCATGTACATTGGCCAAACCGGACAGTCTCTATGCAAACGAATAAATGGACACAAATCAGACATCAAGAATTGTGACATGCAAAAAGCAGTAGGAGAGCACTTCAATCTTCCTGGACATTCAATAACAGACTTAAAAGTGGCAATTCTTCAACAGAAACCTTCAAAAACAGACTTTAATGAGAAACTGCAGAACTGGAATTAATTTGCACACTTGACACCATCAGATTAGGCCTGAATAAAGACTGGGAGTGACTGGGTCACTACAAAACATAATTTTCCCTCTGTTGATATTCACCCCTTCTTGCCAACTGTTGGAAATGGGCCACATCCACCCTAATTGAATTTGTCTCATTAGCACTGACCCCCCACTCGGTAAGGCAACTCCCATCTTTTCGTGTGCTGTGTATTTATATCTGCCTACTGTATTTTCCACTCCAGGCATCTGATGAAGTGGGTTTTAGCCCACAAAAGCTTATGCCCAAATAAATGTGTTAGTCTCTAAGGTGCCACAAGGACTCCTCGTTGTTTTTGCAGATACAGACTAACATGGCTGCCACTCTGAAACCTACCGGTAATTCAACTCCCACATCTACACTGCTGACTCCTAGATCTACCTCTCTGTTGCAGACCTGTTGCCGTCTGTCCAAACTAGAATCTCAGCCCCTCTGTCTGACATCTTTTCTTGGATATCCAGCCGCCCGCTCAAACTCAACATGGCTAAAAGAGAACTCTTCATCTCCCCTCCCAAGCTCTCCCTGCGATCTCCCGTCTTCAATGCCACCATCCTGCCTGTCACTCAGACTGGTAACCTGGGTGTCATCTTCGACTCAGACCTCTCTCTAGGTCCTCCCATCCAGGCTGTGGCTAAGTTTTGCAGATTTTTTCTGTATCACCTCTCTAAGATCCAGCCCTTCCTATCCATCTGCACCCTAAGCTCTTGTCATGTAGTGTCCCAGTCATGGCACCCTCCTTCTCTGTAGCAGTGACACATGCAATCCTGGCCTGCTGATATCCGTTCAGTTCCCTAGCCCGTTGATCTGACCATGTCACCCCTCTCTTTGCACCCCTCCAGCGGCTTCCCCTTCCCTTTCACATCCAACACATTGCCTTCACATTCTAGGCCAGTGGTCCCTAACCTTTTCTGTCTGGCGGGTGCCAGACGAAGGACCGTGGCAGCGGTCGAGCATCCGCCGAAATGCCGCCGAAATTCGGTGGCATTTTGGCGGCGATGCCTCTGGATGCTGCTGCTTGTCGGTGGCAAGCGGCATCATCCAGAGGTGTCGCCGCCGAATTTCGGCGGCATTTCGGCAGCTGCTCGTCCACCGGCCACGATGCGGGCGTATTTAGATGCCCCAGCGGGCGCCATGGCGCCCGCGGGCACTGCGTTGGGGACCCCTGTTCTAGGCCCTTCATGGTCTATCCCCACCCGACGTATCATCTCTCATTCGCTGTCGAGGGGGTGATGCTCCACTGCCCACTAGTTACATTTTCAATGAAGCACTCTCAGGCTTTCTTCCCCCTTCCCCTCACTCCTGGCAGGAGTTCACTGCCAACGTCCCTTAAGCCATCTCATTAGCCACCTTCAAATCCCGCTCCTTTGCCACGATCTGGCCATTCACCTGTATCCCACGGTCGTCTCTTGTCCTGTACTTTGATTGTGAGCGTTTTGGGCAGGGTCCATCTTGTTGTTCTGTGTCTATATGGTGCTTAGCGAGGAGTGCGGGACGCTCCCTTGAAGAGGGGGGCCACTGATGCCCGGATTGTGGCCCTGCCCCCGGCTCTGCTCCTCCCCCCGAAGGCCCTGCACTCACACTGTTCTGGCGCCCCTGCGCCTCGCACGGCGAGGTCCTTGTCCGTGGCTGGGGATCCAGAACACTACACTACGACCCATAACTCATAACCATTAAGGGTGTGCTCAGTTCTGAGCACTTGGCCTTGTAACCATAATGTTCTTTTAACATTGGTTTTTACATCTAATTTCCTACTTTAAAAAAAAAATCTTAAAAATTGGAAGAATAGAAACCCTTCGGCTCCAGCCCAGAGCCCGCATCCCCTCCCCAACCCCAACCCCATGCCCATGCCCATGCCCATGCCCCAGCCTGGTGAAAGTGAGTGAGGGTGGGGGAGAGTGAGCAATGGAGTGGTGTGGGCGGGGGATGGAGTGAGCCGGGCGGGGCTTTGGGGAAGGGGGGGTAGATCCTGCGTCACCCTTAGATTCAAAAAGGGATCTTGGTCATAAAAAGGTTGGAGACGACTGGTCGATGTGGACCTGGCACACAAGGGGGTAAGCTGAGTGGGTTTTCCAGCTGTTGGCTGACAGCAGGGGAATGGTGGGAGTGTCCTCGACTGGTTACAGACCCTTCTGCCCCTGTCGCCCCAGCTTTTCTTAATCCCCTTCTGCACCTATCTCCAGCTCAGGCTCCTGCCTCAAGCCCCTCCCTGCTGCTATCTCCAGCGGCCTCTGCTCCTCCGGCCACCCCACCCACTCCCCCGCAGCTGCTGCCTTATCTCCGCCTCTGTTCCCGACACATTGCACACAGTCCCCCCCACGCACAGTGTATGCACTGATGGAGCTACGCAATTGTACACACACCGCCTCAGGACTCTGCTCTCCCCCCGGGCCCTGTCGGTTTCGAAGGCCTCGCTGGGGTCCACTCCCAGCTTGGCTCATGCTAGCTGGGCCGGGGCGTGGGTAGCCTGGGGCAGTGGGGGCTGCCGGGGTCCCTAAAACCCTAAAGTCAGAGTCATGAACGGGGTTCGGCCGCCGGGCTAGTGATGGTCTCGAGCCGAAGGCAGGAAACCGCAGGTCAGAGTCAGGAGCTGAGTATTGTGGCAGGACTAAGGCAGAAGCACCCAGGCCACTCAGCCAACTCCTGGGACCGGCTTCCTGGTTGATATGGGTAGTGCTGGCCAGTCAGACAATCACAGAGCTGTCGCTCATGCCCGTTAGGGCAGAACTTCCTGCAGGACTTAGCCTCCCCATATGACTTGGAGCAGTCCTGGGTGACCCCCCTGGTGGTAATGAGGAAGCAACACCTGCCTTGACCCCCCCCCCTGCAGACCCCAGTTCTAAGCCCCTCGGTTCTTACAGTGGCTCTATCTTTGCTGCCCTTATCAGTCCCCTGCAGGCCTCCTGCTAGGTTTGATCACTTCCCTCCAGTCCTACTGGCAGTGCAGGCCAGTGCAGGGCCCCCAGGCCACCGCTCAGCCCCGGTAACCTGCAGCAGCCCCACAGGGCCTGCTCCGTCCCAGGCAGCAGGCAAAGCTCCCTGACGCTACCAGGGCAGTATAGGGCGAGAACTCCCCCTGCCCTGATTCTGGGCTCCCCCAGCCTTCCCACCTCGCTGCCGGGTTTTAACACCTGGGTGCTTTCCAGGGGCCCCACACTCGCCTGGCCCGACATGGTCCCAGTGAAGCCGCCCTGCATTGCGCCAGCTGGGATCTAACCGCTCTCTGTTGAATGCCTGGCTCGTGGCGTCCTGCCTTCCCCACTATCCTCACGGTTCCAGTCAGTTCCTCTCCCTGTTAGAAGCCCATCCAAGGCAGCGTCTCCTCTGGCTCGAGCCCCTTCTCTCTGGATCAGGCCTGGTCTCCATGGGGAAATGAAGCAGCATAAGCCCTTCCAGAGTAGCTGCTTCCATGTGGACTCCCCAGTCCAGAATAAAATAGACTTTGTTCAGGAAGAGGAGTAATTAATCCAGAATATTGATTCTGCAACAGAGAGCCCACAGGGGGCGCTATTCTGGAATGGTTTATCCTGCTTGGTCAATTTCCCCCTTTAGCCAGTGCCTGGATGGCACAGAGGCTGCTTGACCCGGCCATGTTTGCCTGGTTGGAGAGCAGACAGCTCTCCGAGAGGAGAGTTTGGGCTAGTGGTTAGATCGGAGAGCTCAGTGCTCCCTGGGCTCTGGGCTGACTCGCTGGCTGTTGTATGGGCATAGCTTTGCCTATACGCCACGGAGCGGGAGGCTAAATGCAGTAACGGGGGCAAAGGTGTCTGGGTGGAAGTGGCTAGAGAAGAGATGGGGGCGCTGCTACCCCAGAGAGCAGGATCTGTGTGGGAGATGCAGGAGGGGGTGGGGAGCTGGGATCTCGCCCCCGCCCCGCCCCCCCAGAGGTGGGGGATCTCTGCGTGAGAGCCTGCTGATGGACGAGGCTCCAGGAGTCGGAGCGCTAGAGAATTGAGAGCGCTCTCTCCGTGAGACCAGTGGGGCAATGACCCAGAAACATGACACCCTAGAGCAAGGGAGGTGCGTGTGGTGCCCAGCCATCAAAGGGCTAATGGATAAACAAGGCGTCCCAGACAACAGCGCTGCTCTGGGCTCCCAGCCCAGACAACAGCCGCTTGTTCTCATGATGTCACGCATGGAGTTGAAAGAGAGTCTCAGCTGGTGTCAATTGCCCTCAGTGATCCCAATGGAGCTACTGCTGATCGACACCGGCTGGGATCTGCCCCATTTACTCCAATGGAGCTACGGCCAATTGACACCAGTTGGGGGGTCTGGCCCTTTGGCTCCAGTGGAGCTACGGCTGATTGACACCAGCTGGGAATTGGGCCCCACTGAGGATAAGAACTGAATCTGTATAAAATAAAGTTGGAAAGTGTGTTACACTTCGATTCCTGTGAATAATCTTGCAGGCTCTAGCCTGGGACTTGTTCCATTCCCTGCTGTGCCCCGGATGACCAATGGGACCTTGGTGCATCGCTTGGCCTCCCCGTGCCTCAGTTCCCCCTCTGTGCAATGGGGGTCACAGCCCTGCCTCCCAGGGGTGTTGGAAGGCTCAGTACGTGAGAACAGTGAGGTACTCAGAGGCTATGGTGAGGGAGGCGGCGTAAGTCCCAGAGAGATTGAGAATACCGGTGCTTTGGTATGATTATGGTCACACACACACACACACACACACACACACACACACACACCCACCCCTACCTGCCTGCCTGCCCCCTCTATTTGTTAAGGACTCTTCGGAAGGGGCAGGTTGATTTTTGTGAGTGATTCTCTTTTGGGGTTGTGACAAGTTGCAAAACAAAACAAACAAACAAAAAAAACCTGTGACCAATTTTCCCAGAGTGAATAAGAGTTAGCTGGTATAATCTCTTCACCCCTGCTACCACCAGCCGGTCAGACACTCCTCTAGTCCTCCACAAGGAATTCTGTCCCCATCACGACGTCTGCATAACCAGCTTAGGTTGGCATTGGGGAAGATGAAGGATTTGAGAAATAGCTTCAGCCTTAACTGTGGAGGGATTAATGTCTGTCTGTCTGTCTGTCTATCTGATTCCCAGACCCATAGTTCTGGCTCTGTGTTGTTAGTGGGTCAGTGGGCTTATCCCTGTCAATCTGTTTCAGAGCCCAGCCGTTCGGTGCTCCTCCAGGATGAGCCTGGCTGTCCATCCAGCCTGTCACTGTATGGACCCTGCATCCTTTCCCCAGACTGGCTCCACAAAGAGCCCAGAGCACGGGGGGCTGGAGGAATTTGGCTGTGAGGGAAGAAGACTGAAATCCTTGGTCTGGGATCAGGAGTGGGGGCGGGGGGAGAGGGGGCAGATGGGACGGCTGGTGGCAGTAAGGTCCTGGCTGGGTGTTCGGGCTCTGCAGATTCCCAAGTGCCTGGCTAGGAAGCTCTGGACCTTTCTAGTGATGAGTCATGGAATAACGTGTGTGGGAAGGGATCAGGCCAGGAGGCTGCAGTATTAGAGCTGATGGGAAAAACATCACAATAAAGACAATAGGTTTCAAGAAGGCGACTTTAGCAAACTCAAAGAGCTGGTAGGGAACATTGCATGGGAAGCAAGTCTAAGGGGAAAAACAATTGAAAACAGTTGGCAGTTTTTCAAAGAGACGTTATTAAGGGCACAAGAGCAAACTATCCCACTGTGTAGGAAAGCTAGGAAGTGTGGCAAGAGACCACCCTGGCTTAACCAGGAGATCTTCAATGATCTACAACTCCAAAAAGAGTCCTACAAAAAGTGGAAACTTGGTCAAATTACAGACATCATTCTGGGCTGTATTATCAGGAGTGTTGTAAGCAAGTCACAAGAAGTAATTCTTCCGCTCTACTCCGCGCTGATTAGGCCTCAGCTGGAGTATTGTGTCCAGTTCTGGGTGCTACATTTCAGGAAAGATGTGGACAAATTGGGGAAAGTCCAGAGAAGAGCAACAAAAATGATTAAAGGTCTAGAAAACATGAAGGAAGATTGAAAAAAATTGGGTTTGTTTAGTCTGGAGAAGAGAAGACAGAGAGGGGACATGATACCAGTTTTCAAGTACATAAAAGGTTGTTACAAGGTGGAGGGAGAAAGATTGTTCTTCTTAACCTCTGAGGATAGGACAAGAAGCAATGGGTTTAAATTGCAACAATGACGGTTTAGATTGGACATTAGGAAAAACTTCCTAACTGTCAGAGTGGTTCCTCACTGGAACAAATTGCCTAGGGAGGTGGTGGAATCTCCATCATTGGGGATTTTTAAGAGTAGGTTGGACAAACACCTGTCAGGGATGGTCTAGATAATACTTAGTCCTGTCTTGAGTGCAGGGGACTGGACTAGATGACCTCTCAAGGTCCCTTCCAGTTCTATGATTCTATGAAACCATCCCTTATATCCCAGCCAATATCAGGTGAGTTACCCCCAGGATCAGCTTGGCTTGGGAATTTCCCTCTGAAGGCGGGAAAATGATGCCATGTGACTCGATCACATCCTTCATTGTAGCCAAATCCATTACCTCAGAGCCCACGGGGTGTATCTGGGCTGCAGCTGGGAGCAAACCTCCCAGCCCACGTCAGGCGTGCTAAAGCTAGCCGCACGGATGTTGTGGCACAGGTTTGCTGGATGAGCTCAGACCCTTAAAGGGGCTTGAGTCAATGCTCCCTTTCCAATCATAATGCCTCCATCTCACTGCACTTTACAAAGCAGGTCAATAGCATTATTTCTATTGTACAGCTGGGGAAACTGAGGCACACAGCAAGAGGAAGTGACTCGCCCAGAGGCAGAACTCTGACTAGAGCCCTGGTCTTCTGAATCCTAGCCCAGCTCCCCACCCACTAGGCCATACTGCCACCTTTATTGCTAGTCTCTTTCGTCCTCCATAAACTGCCTGCTCGCTCCCCGAATGTCTCTCATACCCTGGGTCAAAATTACTTTCACCCAGCGGCTGGGAGCAGCTGCTGTCAGCCCAGCACCCAGCCGGTGCCTCCATGTACCCTGCTGAGTTGTCTAAAAATAGAGGGGACTGGCCCATGGAAATAGAAGGCGTGAGGCTCCAGCCGTCTCGAAAGCTTGCGAGCGCTTGGCAGGAGTTCATGTTTGGCAGCTCCCAGCATCCCCGGGGATGTAACTGTTTGGACATTTCGACCCCGGAGATAAGGAGCCCTCACTGAGGGTTGTTAATGGACAGAAATAAACGTGGACTAAGGTCCAAAGTCTTGGCCAGGATTTCAGCTTTCCCCCAGCGGGAGGCTCCTAGTGGGGCGTGGGGCCGGGCTCCGGTGCCAGGGCAGAGACCAGCAGCAGTGCTCTGTGGGGAGAAGGGGATGGCCGGCTGATCCTGACCCGATGCGGAGCAATGCAGCGTAGCGCTGAGGAGTAGAAGTTGGCTTTGGTAAGTGTCAGCTGCCACATACAATGTGTGTGTGTGGGGGTTGTCTCATCTGAGAGGCTTGGAGCCTGGGAGAATCTGCTGGGGTGCAAGTCCTAGGGGCTGAGCTGCACAGGAGCCATGGTGAGGGGCACAGCATGAAAATGGAGTTAGGTGTGTCGGGATAGACAGGTAGATTATCTCGAATACTGTGTACAGATGTGGTCTCCTCACCTCAAAAAAGATATTCTAGCACTAGAAAGATTAAAGAGGCTAGGACTCTTCAGCTTGGAAAAGAGAAGACTAAGGGGATATGATAGAGGTATATAAAATCATGAGTGATGTTGAGAAAGTGGATAAGGAAGGTTTAAAATAAATAAAAGGAAGTTCTTCTTCATGCAGCGCACAGTCAACTTGTGGAACTTCTTACCTGAGGAGGTTGTGAAGGCTAGGACTATAACAATGTTTAAAAGGGGACTGGATAAATTCCTGGTGGCTAAGTCCATAAATGGCTATTAGCCAGGATGGGTAAGGAATCGTGTCCCTAGCCTCTGCTCGGCAGAGGATGGAGATGAATGGCAGGAGAGAGATCACTTGATCATTGCCTGTTAGGTTCACTCCCTCTGGGGCACTTGGCATTGGCCACTGTCGGTAGACAGGATACTGGGCTAGATGGAACTTTGGTCTGACCCGGTATGGCCGTTCTGCCGTTCTTACGTAGATTGTAACACTACCTAGCTCATCTTTAGTGCTTTCCATCTGTAAATCTCAAAGTGCCTTCCAATGGTCACTACCATTATCCCCGCAGATGGGGAAACTGAGGCATGGGATGGGAGAGAGGCACAGTGACAGATGGCCCAGGTTGTGGGTGGGTGGCTGGAGAGGTGTAGGGGGGATGGATGGAAGGATGAGTGACTGGAGGGGTGTGAATGGGGATGGAAGGATGGGTGGTGGAAGGGGAGTCTATGGGGATGGATGGATGGAGAGGTCTCTGTGGGGATGGATGGGTGGCTGGAGAGGTGTGTGAGGGATGGATGGAAGGATGGGTGGCTGGAGGGGTGGGGCTGGAGGGGTGTGTATGGGGATGGAGCCGTGTGTATGGGGATGGATGGATAGCTGGAGGGGCATGTATGGGGATGGAAGAATAGGTGGAAGGAGGGGTGTGTTGGGATGGATGGACGTGTGGAGGGCTGTGTGTGTGGATGGAAGAATGGGTGGCTGGAGGGGTGTGTTTGGGAATGGAAGGATGGGTGGCTGGATGGGTGTGTATGCTGATGGATGGATATGTGGATGGAGGGATGTGTATGGGGATGGATGGAAGAGTGGTTGGAGAAGTGTGTATGGTGAGGGATGGGTAGATGGAGGGGTGTGCATAGGGACGAATGGGTGGCAGGAGGGGTCTGTATATGGGTGGATGGAAGGATGTATGGGTGTGGCTGGAGGAGTGTGTATGGGCATGAATGGGTGAAGTAGGGGCATTGCCAGCAGATTGAGGGACGTGATCATTCCCCTCTATTTAACATTGGTGAGGCCTCATCTGGAGCCAGGGCCGGCTCCAGACCCCAGTGCGCCAAGCGTGCGCTTGGGGTGGCCTTTTGCCGGCAGGGCGGCAGGCGGCTCCGGCGGACCTTCCACAGTCATGCCTGCGGGAGGTCCACGGGAGCCGCGGGACCAGCGGGCCTCCCGCAGGCATGACTGCGGAGGGTGCGCTGGTCCCGCGGTCGGGTAGACCTCCCGCAGGCGTGGCTGCAGATGCTCCACCGGAGCCGCGGGACCAGCGGACCCTCTGCAGTCATGCCTGCGGGAGGTCTGCTGGTCCCGCGGCTCCCGTGGACCTCCCGCAGGCATGACTGCAAGAGGTCCCCCGGAGCCGCGGGACCGGCGACCGGCAGCGCGCCCCCTGCAGCATGCCGCTGTGCTTGGGGCGGCCAAATTGCTAGAGCCGCCCCTGTCTGGAGCACTGTGTCCAGTTTTGGGCCCCACACTACAAGAAGTATGTGGAAAAATTGGAAAGAGTCCAGCGGAGGGCAACAAAAATGATTAAGGGTCTGGAGCACATGACTTATGAGGAGAGGCTGAGAGAACTGAGGTTATTTAGTCTGCAGAAGAGAAGAATGAGGGGGGATTTGATAGCTGCTTTCAACTACCTGAAAGGGGGTTCCAAAGAGGATGGATCTAGACTGTTCTCAGTGGTACCAGATGACAGAATAAGGAGCAATGGTCTCAAGTGGGGGAGGTTTAGGTTGGATATTAGGAAAAACTTTTTCACTAGTAGGGTGGTGAAGCACTGGAATGGGTTACCTAGGGAGGTGGTGGAATCTCCTTCCTTAGAGGTTTTTAAGGTCAGGCTTGGCAAAGCCTTGGCTGGGATGATTTAGTTGGGGTTGGTCCTGCTCTGAGCAGGGGGTTGGACTCACTAGATGACCTCCTGAGGTCCCTTCCAAACCTGATATTCTATGATGGAGGGATGTGTATGGGGATGGATGAGTGGCTGGAGGGGTGTGTCTGGGGACAGATGGGTGGCAGGAGGGGTGTGCAGGGGGATGGATGGAGGGATGTGTATGGGGATGGACGGTTGGATGGAGGGGTGTGTTTGGGGATGGATTGGTTCTAGGGGTGTGTCTGTGCAGATTTGTTCTTGTGCTTTTTCAGGGAGTTTCTTGAGCAGATGGTGCAGTTTCTTTTGGTCACCCTCAGTGGGATCAGAGGATAAAGGCCTGTAGAATGTGGTGTTGGAAAGCTGCCTAGCAGCCTCTCATTCATATTCTGACCTATTCATGACGACAGCACTGCCTTTGTCAGCCTTTTTGATTATGACATCAGAGTTGTTCCTGAGGCTGTGGATGGCGTTGTGTTCTGCATGGCTGAGGTTATGGAGCAAGTGATGCTGCTTTTCCACAATTTCAGCCCGTGCATGTCGGCGGAAGCACTCTATGTAGAAGTCCTATCTGTTGTTTTGACCTTCAGGAGGAGTCCATGCAGAATCCTTCCTTTTGTAGTGTCGGTAGGGAGGTTTCTGTGGGTTAGTGTGCTGTTCAGAGGTGTGTTGGAACTATTCCTTGAGTCGGAGACATTGAAAGTAGGATTCCAGGTCACCGCAAAACTGTATCATGTTTGTGGGGGTGGAGGGGCAGAAGAAGAGGCCCCGAGATAGGACAGACTCTTCTGCCGGGCTAAGAGTGTAGCTGGATAGATTAACAATATTGTTGGATGAGTTAAGGGGACCATTGTTGTGGCCCCTTGTGGCATGTAGTAGTTTAGATAGTTTAGCATCCTTTTTCCTTTGTAGAGAAGCAAAGTGTGTGTTGTAAATGGCTTGTCTAGTTTTTGTAAAGTCCAGCCACGAGGACGTTTGTGTGGAAGGTTGTTCTTTTATGAGAGTCTCCAGTTTTGAGAGCTCATTCTTAATCTTTCCCTGCTTGCTGTATAGGATGTTGATCAGGTGGTTCCACAATTTCTTTGCGAGTGTGTGGCACAATCTCTCAGCATAGTCTGTGTGGTATGTAGATTGTAACAGATTTTTTACCTTCAGTCCATCCGTTTGCATTTGGAAAGGAAGATGATGTCTGTCTGTATCTGTATGAGTTTTTTCATGAAGTTGATGGATTTCCACTTCATGCAGTTAAATTCAGTGCCTTGTATGGTGACAGGTTTCAGAGTGGTAGCCATGTTAGTCTGTATCAGCAAAAAAGAACGAGGAGTACTTGTGGCACCTCAGGGTATGTCTACACTACGAAATTAGGTCGATTTTATAGAAGTTGATTTTTATAAATCGATTTTATACAGTTGATTGCGTATGTCCACACTAAGCGCATTAAGTCGGCGGAGTGCGTTCTCACTACCGTGACTAGCATCGACTTTCGGAGTGTTGCACTGTGGGTAGCTATCCTACAGTTCCCGCAGTCTCCGCCGCCCATTGGAATTCTGGGTTAAGCTCCCAATGCCTGATGGGGCAAAAAACATTGTCGTGGGTAGTTTTGGGGACATGTTGTCAGTCTCCCCTCACTCCATGAAAGCAACGGCAGACAATCGTTTCGCGCCAGACACCAGGGCGATTAGAAGAGCACAGCTAGGCGCGCTGCGCATCAGAGAGGCTTTGAAAGCCAGTTTCATGACTGGCCAGGCTACAGTGTGACAATTGTGTGTGTTTCTCCTTGATGCAAACCCGACCCCTTAGTTGATTTTCAATTCCCTGTAAGCCAACCACCCTCCCCCCCTTCGAAATAAAGTAACTACTGTTTTGAAACCATGCATTCTGTCTTTATTCATTAAAAATTAGCCCAGGTGGGGGAGGAGGGAAGGACAAGGCCACATTGCTTATTGTAGCCACACTAAAAATCAAACTGTTTGAATGACAGCCTTCTGTTGCTTGGGCCATCCTCTGGAGTGGAGTGGCTGGAGCCTCCTGCTTCCCGTGTTCTTGGGCGTCTGGGTGAGGAGGCTATGGAACATGGGGAGGAGGGGAGGCAGTTATACAATGGATGCAGCGGGGGTCTGTGCTCTTGTTGGCTTTCCTGCAGCTCCAACAGACGCTTCATCTAGGGCCGGCTCCAGGCACCAGCGAAGGAAGCAGGTGCTTGGGGCAGCCAATATAAAGGGGCGGCGCTCTGTCCGGTATCGGGGCGGCACCTCCGGGTCTTCGGCAGGAATTCGGCAGCGGGTCCCTCAGTCCCTCTCATCCTCTTTGAGCTGCTGCCGAAGTGCTGCTGAGGAGGAAGAGAGGGAGTGAAGAACTTGCCGCTGAAGAATGAAGGGGCACGATTGAGCTGCAGCTGAAGTGCTGCTGATTGTTGGTTTTTTTTGCCGCTTGGGGCGGCAGAAAAGCTGGAGCCGGCCCTGGCTTCATCATGTCCGTTTGCTCCCCCAACAGATGCTTCATCATGTCCGTTTGCTCCCCCATTAGCCTCAGCATCCCGTCCTTGCGCTCACTTAATTCTTTCCTGGCCTCTGCCACTGAATGCCTCCATGCATTATGTTGTGCCCTATCAGTGCGGGAGGACTGCATGAGCTAGGAAAACATGTCGTTTTTTTCGCCTTCTACTCTGCGATAAGCTCAGGGATGGAGATGATAGGGGGACTGCGTGGTCACCTGTGCTGCTGAGTTCGTCATGCTGACCAAACAGGAAATGAAATTCAAAAGTTCCGGGGGCTTTTCCTGTGTACCTGGCTAGTGCATCGGAGTTCAAAGTGCTGTCCAGAGCGGTCACAATGGAGCACTCTGGGATAGCTCTCAGAGGCCAATACCGTTGATTTGCATCCGCACTACCCAGGGGCGGCTCTAGGAATCCGGCCGCCCCAAGCACGGTGGCATGCCGCAGGGGGCGCGCTGCCAGTCGCCGGTCCCGCGGCTCCGGTGGAGCTTCCGCAGTCATGCCTGTGGGAGGTCCACCCGAGCCGCGGGACCAGCAGACCCTCCGCAGTCATGCCTGCGGGAGGTCCACCCGAGCTGCGGGACCAGCGGACCCTCCGCAGTCATGCCTGCGGGAGGTCCGCTGGTCCCGCGGCTCAGGTGGACCTCCTGCAGGCATGACTGCGGAAGGTCCGCCGGAGCCGCCTGCCGCCCTGCCGGCAAAATGCCGCCCCAAGCGCGCGCTTGGCGCGCTAGGGTCTGGAACCGGCCCTGGCACTACACCAAATTCAACCCAGCAAAGTCAATTTTAGCACTACTGCCCTCGCAGAGGAGGAGTACAGAAGTCGATTTCAAGAGCCCTTTTGGTCAACGGATCGGGGTTGGTTGTGTGGACGCAGTCATTTTTAAATTGACCTAACACAGCTAAATTCGACCTAACCCCGTAGTGTAGACCAGGCCTTAGAGACTAACAAATTTATTTGGGCATAATCTGTCGTGGGCTAAAACCCACTTCATTGGATGCATGCAGTGGAAAATACAGTAGGAAGATATATATACACAGAGAATATGAAGAAATGAGTGTTGCCATACCAACTATAATGAAACTCTCTCCTCAGGCCTTATGCTACCAGTACTCCTAGTTATCTTCGAGACACCACTGACTTCCTGAGGAAACTACAATCCATCGGTGGTCTTCCAGAAAACACCATCCTGGCCACTATGGATGTAGAAGCCCTCTACACCAACATCCCACACAAAGAAGAGCTACAAGCCGTCAGGAACAGTATCCCCGATAATGTCACAAAAAACCTGTGGCTGAACTTTGTGACTTTGTCCTCACCCACAACTATTTCACATTTGGGGACAACGTGTACCTTCAAATCAGCGGCACTGCTATGGGTACCCGCATGGCCCCACAGTATGCCAACATCTTTATGGCTGACTTAGAACAACGCTTCCTCAGCTCTTGTCCCCTAACACCCCTACTCTACTTGCGCTATATTGATGACATCTTCATCATCTGGACCCATGGAAAAGAAGGCCTTGAGGAATTCCACCATGATTTCAACAATTTCCATCCCACCATCAACCTCAGCCTGGACCAGTCCACACAAGAGATCCACTTCTGGGACACTACAGTGCTAATAAGCGATGGTCACATAAACACCACCCTATACCGGAAACCTACTGACCGCTATACTTACCTACATGCCTCCAGTTTCCATCCAGGACACACCACACAATCCATTGTCTACAGCCAAGCTCTAAGATACAACCGCATTTGCTCCAATCCCTCAGACAGAGACAAACACCTACAGGATCTCTGTCAAGCATTCTTAAAACTACAATACCCACCTGCTGAATTGAAAAAACAGATTGACAGAGCCAGAAGAATACTCAGAAGTCACCTACTCCAGGACATGTCCAACAAAGAAAGTAACAGAACACCACTAGCCGTCACCCTCGGCCCCCCACTAAAACTTCTCCAGTGCATCATCAAGGATCTACAACCTATTCTGAAGGATGATCCCTCACTCTCACAGATTTTGGGAGACAGGCCAGTCCTCGCTTACAGACAGCCCCCCAACCTGAAGCAAATATGCACAAGCAACCACACATCACACAGCAAAAACACTAACCCAGGAACCTATCCTTACAACAAAGCCTGTTGCCAACTCTGTCCACATATCTATTCAAGTGACACCATCATAGGACCTAATCACAACAGCCACACCATTAGAGGCTCATTCACCTGCACATCTACCCATGTGATATATGCCATCATGTGCCAGCAATGCCCCTCTGCCATGTACATTGGCCAAACTGGACAGTCTCTACGCAAAAGAATAAATGGTCACAAATCAGGCGTCAAGAATTATAACATTCAAAAACCAATCGGAGAACACTTCAACCTCCCTGGTCACTCAGTTACAGACCTCAAAGTCGCAATACTCCAATAAAAAACTTCAAAAACAGACTCCAATGAGAAACTGCAGAATTGGAATTAATTTGCAAACTGGACACCATTAAATTAGGCTTGAATAAAGACTGGGAGTGGATGGGTCATTACACAAAGTAAAAACTATTTCCCCATGCTAATTTTCCCCCCTACTGTTACTCACACCTTCTTATCAACTGTTGGAAATGGGCCATCCTGATTATCACTACAAAAGTTTTTTTTCTCCTGCTGATAATAGCCCACCTTAATTGATTAGTCTCGTTACAGTTGGTATGGCAACACCCATTTTTTCATGCTCTCTGTGTATATATATCTTCCTACTGTATCTTCCACTGCATGCATCCAATGAAGTGAGTTTTAGCCCACGAAAGCTTATGCCCAAATAAATGTGTTAGTCTCTAAGGTGCCACAAGGACTCCGAACCAGAATTGGCGCAAATAGCATTAGGCTCATCCGATCCGACTCCTGTGTCAATCATATGTGATCTCAGTGGAGAGCAGCAGCAGTAGATGCGACAGCTGGTCCAATCCTTTCCAGCCATGCTATCATCCTGCCCTGGATGCATGAACCTAACATACCATCACATAGCCACCAGCCCGGGGCAGAGGGTCGAAGACTATCATCAGCCAATACACCAGAAGATGTGGGTAGTCATTCAAGAGCAGCTCAAAGCAATGCTGGCCCTGGGGGTTATAGAAGAGTCTTGAAGGGAGTGGAGGAGACCGGCTGTATTTGGGTCAATGAGATTCTGCATCGACTTTCAGAAAGTTGGTGCTGTCTTGCACTTTGATGCTTACCCAATGCCCCAAGCTGCTCAAACCTCTAGGGTTTGCTGAACTGGACAAAGGGATACTGGCAAATTCTCCTGACCCCAACATCACAGGAGAAAACCGCCTTTGCCACTCCTTTTCCAGGTTATAACCATGCTGTTCCGACTCCATGGGACCGCAGCGACCTTCCAATAGCTAACGGACCAGCTGCTGCAACCTCATAACCGGTACACAGCAGCTTATGTTGCTGATATTGCGATTTTCAGTACTAGCTGGGAAGATCATCGATGACACCTCACCGCAGTGCTGCAAACACTCCGGGAAGCCGGGCTAACTGCAAACCCAGCTAAATGTCACCTAGGGCAAAGGGAGATGACATACCTAGGGTACATGGTGGGACGGGGTCAGTTACATCTGCTTGTGAATCAGATCCAAGCCCTGAGAGACTGCCCATGACCACGAGGCAGGTGAGGCAGTTCCTCTGGCTGACTAGCTACTACAGGCACTTTGTGCCCGAGTTCACCGCCCTAGCTGTGCCCCTTACAGATAAGGTGAAAAACTCCCGGCCATGAAAAGTACAGTGGTCAAAGGAGTGTGAACAAGCCTTCCAGGCCCTAAAGGGCCAGTCGAGCCAGGAACCAGTCCTGTTCCATCCCGGTAGCGGGATGGGGAGGCCCACCCCATACTTTACTAAAGCAGGACGTTAGTCCCCCATGAAACGAAATATTCTACAATCGAAAAAGAGGCCCTGGCAGCCAAGAGGGCAGTTGAAGCCCTATGGTATTACCTGCTGGGGTGCCCTTTCCAGCTCATCACCGACCATGCACCCTTTTGGTGCATTAACTCCACAAAGGACACCAACGCCAGGGCTATGAGGTGTTACTTCTCCCTCCAGCCCTACGAGTTCTAGGTCCTTCATGGTCTGGGTAGGGCTCGTGTGAATGCTGAGGGAGAGGGGGTGACTCCAGCCCTAACTTGAGTGGGAGGATGTGTGACAGGGTGTATAAACCCAGCACTGGTCAGGAGGCGGGTAACAAATCACTTTGGGCAGAGGAGGCCTTCTCGTCCCTGCTGCGCGTGCTCCTGGTGGAGGGAACAAATAAAAGGCGACTGGTCAGTTCAGTCGGGCCTGGCTGAGGAGGAGGATGGACACGCCGCAGGCTCCTGCTGAAGAGCTGTCAGCTCTCCAGACTGCCGAGGGGGATATCCTAGCCTACCCCTCAGAGGCTCCACCAGCTATGGAGCCCGACGGAGACGCCAAGCCGCTGCCCAGGGAAGACAAACCTGTGGGAGGCTCAAGGGTAAGAAGTGACCCAGAGAATGCACTGGGAGCTGACACCTGAATACGTTACAGGACCCTGAGTCGGAACCAGTGCTTTATTTGTAATTAAAGAGGTGCTGGGGCATAAGCAATTATATGCTGGGGCAGGGCCGCCCAGAGGATTCAGGGGGCTTGGGGTCTTCGGCGGCGGGTCCCGGGATGGAAGGAGCCCCTGCCGCAGGTCTTCGGGGCTGCAGAATTGTTGCTGAAGACCTGGAGCGGAAGAAGCTCCGGGGGCCCGGGCCCCGTGAGAGTTTTCCAGGCCCCCCGGAGCGAGTGAAGGACCCTGCTCCAGGGCCCCCGAAAAATTCTTGTGGGGGCCCCTGCGGGGCCTGGGGCAAATTGCCCCACTTGCTCCGCCTCTGGGCGGCCCTGTGCCGGGGCTCAAGCAATTTTTTGCCAAGCCCGGAGGTGCTGGGGCTCTGAACTGCCAGGCCCAGAGGTGCCGGGGCTGTGAACTGCCAGGCCCAGAGGTGCTGGGGCTACGAACTGCCAGGCCCAGAGGTGCTGGGGCTGTGAACTGCCAGGCCCAGATGTGCTGGGTCTCAGCACTGCCAAGCCCTGGCACAAATTAAGCTCTGGTCAGAACCCAGTGGAGTAGGGTGGATCCGGGTTCCCCTACTCTCAGCCCGTGCTTGCCACTAGGCTTTACAGCTGGGGATCATTGATACAGACTGTTCTCCCCTGCCCAGACTGCTATTGTCAGCCCTAGCCGGGAGGCCAAGGGCTATGCCAGGGCTAGGCAACCTATGGCACAGGTGCCGAAGGCGGCACGCGAGCTGATTGTCAGTGGCACTCACACTGCCCGGGTCCTGGCCACCGGTCCGGGGGGCTCTGCATTTTAATTTGATTTTAAATGAAGCTTCTTAAATATTTTAAAAACCTTATTTACTTTACATACAACAATAGTTTAGTTCTATATTATAGACTTCTAGAAAGAGGCCCTCTAAAACGTTACACTGTATTACTGGCACGTGAAATTAGAGTGAAGAAATGAAGACTTGGCACAGCACTTCTGAAAGGTTGCCAGCTCCTGGGCTGTACACTGGCCCTGCCAAGGGTACAGCAGGCGAACAAGGGCGGTACAGAGGACTTTTTGGCACCTGATGGCCATGCAAGAAGAGGCAGTTCAGTGTCTGATAAAATGTCATGACATGCAAAAGGGACAACCCCTTTTTCATACAGCGCCCTGTGACAGCCCCTGAGAGCGACTGGGCATTGGGGGTGGGGATTGCAGGGATCTGCAACAGTGTGTGTGTGTGCGTGTTGTGTGTGCATGCAGCATGTATGTGCGTGTGTGTGCATGTATGAGTGGAGTGTATGTGTGTACATGCTGGGTGTATGTATGTGTGTGCATGTATGAGTGAAGTGTATGTGTGTACATGCTGGCTGTATGTATGTGTGTGCATGTGTGCTGCGTGTGCACATACAGATGCGTGTGTGTGTGCTGTGTGTGCATGTTGTGTGCATGCATGAGCATGTGTGCGTGCGAGCAGTGAGTGCTCATTCCAACATCTGTTTCCTGGGAAGGGGCAGAGGCAGGGGTGGAGCTGGGGAGAGGCACAGAGGGGAGAGGAAGGAGAGGGTGTGCCCTGGAGTTTCCTTGCTGCGCTCTCATGCTGTTGGTAGTCTAGTGCCAACACCCCCGCTCCTGAGCTGGTGACCCACGGTGAGTCTCCCCATCCACCTGCTCTGTGAGGGGCCCACCTCCCCACTGAGCCTGCCAGAGGTTTGTGGGAGGAGGGGCAAGAGTAGAGGAGGTGGGTGTTGGTTGTGCAGGGGTCAGGTAGGCTGTGTCCCTCTGGCATTGCTGCCCTGTTGCCTGACACCCTCCACCCCAGATGTCATAAGAGCCCGGCCAGGCACCTGGGGCACAACACAGGGCTGAGTGGATGCGGCGAGGGGCAGGGGCGTGGGGGGCTTTGGAAATACTTAGCTGGTGACGTGGCTCAGGCTATGTCTACACTACGGACCTTCCCGCAGCACCACTATACTGCAGCAGCTGCACCACGTAACGTCTCCCGTGCAGCTGTTCTGTGCCCATTGGAGAGAGTCTCCTGCCGGCATAATTAAACCAATGCCAACAAGCAGCGGTAGCTATGTCCCGCCGACAGCGCTGTCCACACCGGTGCCTTTGCCGGTGAAACGTATGTCGGTCAGGGGTGTGTTTTTTCACATCCGAGTGACAAAGTTTTACGGACAAAAGTGCTAGTGTAGACATAGCCTAAGAGAAAACAGATGCATCGTGAGTGATGTGGGGGGAGGGGTGGGTGGCTCTGGCTGCTGCTAAGGATGAGTGACTCAGACAGTGTGGGAAGGGCATGGGGAGTTAAGGGCGGAGAGAGGGGGAGGCATTACTGCTAAGGAGGTTCCCAGAGAAAGAAAGAAAGAAAGAAAGAAAGAAAGAAAGAAAGAAAGAAAGAAAGAAAAAGAAAAGGGTGTGCATGAGATAGATAGGGTGTATGCAGATAGATTGATAGAGATATCTGCACATATATAGATGGGTGCATGCAGATTGTTCGATAGAGGGTTGTATGCAGATAGATATGTGTGTATGTGGATGGATGGATGGATGATGGAGTGTTGCAGATGGATGGATAGATGGGGTGTTGCAGAAGGATAGGTAGATGGGGTGTTGCAGGTGGATGGATGGGTAGATGGGGTGTTGCGGATGGGTAGATGGGGTGTTGCAGAAGGATGGATAGGCGGGATGTTGCGGATGGATGAATGGATAGATGGGGTGTTGTGGATGGGTAGATGGAGTGTTGTGGATGGATGGCTAGATGGAGGGGTATGTATGGAGTTGGTAGATGAGCAGGTAAGTGGGAGAGACACCAAGGGAGGGCTGGGTTGCAGGTGGAGCAGGGCAGCCAGGCCACGCCTTGGTCAGTGCCTTGATGTCATCACCCTCCCAGCCCCCCCGCCCCCCCCGGATGCTTGCTGATCCTGTGCCCCAGCCAGGGCAGATGGGGACGGGGCAGTTGACCCTCGTGTCCCTGCCCCATGTGTGGGAACTCAGAATCCCTGGGAAGTGGGGAGGACGCCCCTGGGTTTGTGTCTGTCTAGCTCAGAGCATGTGCAAGGGCAGAGAGCAGTGATGCCTAGTGACCCACGTAGGGAGTGGGGGGCTGGCAGCCAGCTGGTCCCGACACTGCCATTCCTCCCCCAGGGCAATGCACGCTGTGTCTCTTGGGCTGTGCCAGGGCGGAAGGCTGCTCCTGGCAGGGAAAGCTGGGGGTTGCGAGTTGGGTGGGCATTCGCCCTGGGGCAAAGCAGGGCCCCTGGTGGTGACAGCAAGCGCAGAATCCCGGGTGCACATGCTGCAGAGAGGTCGGGTTACACAAGCGACATGTCACATGTATGCTGCGTGGGTTGGTGTCAGGCACTGTACGTGGCTGCTGTGTTATACACACAGCGATTCCAAAGCGAGACAGGACCATTGTGATCATCTAGTCTGATCTGGATAACACAGGCCAGAGACCTGCACCCAAATCATTAGAAACCGGCCCCTCTTGGTTGAAAAATCATCAGTGATGGAGAATCCACCCTGACCCTTGATAGATAGGATCTATCTATCTATCTATCTATCTATCTATCTATCTATCTATCTATCTATCTATCTATCTATCTATCTATCTATCTATCTATCTATCTATCTATCTATCTATCTATCTATCTAATCTCCACACACTTTGCACAGCTGTTGTGTCACACACAGGCTTCACAGTTGTCTTGTTACACATGCATGTGACATTGCGCATACACATTTCATAGGGTTGTATTGCACATACTGCAAGGGGGTATGTCACATACACTGCCTGGTTGTCATGTCACACATATCCATTTGACATGTCGCACACACATTGCACGGCTGTTGTGTCGCACACATGCTACATAGGGTCTCATTGCACATGTGTGACACCTCACACACATACTGCATGTCAGTTGTATCACACACATGTGGCATCTCACATGCTGCACGGGAGTCATGTGTAACACCTGACAGGTGCTGCATGGCATGTGTGTCTGACACATGCATGACACCGCACACCCACTGCATGGCAGTTGTATCACACACATATGTGACATCTCACACAGGCTGCATGGCAGTTGTGTCACACATATGCATGACAACTCACACAGGGTGCATGGGGGGGTCAAGGCTGAGGGGGATCTGGCCTTCACTCCAGGGTGTGTAGCTTGGAGTGAGACAGCCCTTGGCTGTGCCTCAGTTTCCCCTTCTGGAAGTTGGGGAGCAGGCACATCCCCAGGGGATGTGGGTCCATGCATGGGGGAGGGGGGAGCGCCTGGCGAGTGGCATGTGGCGCTGCCATAGAAATGCAGATGATTATTTATAACATTTCCCACCACCCACAGCTGAGAGGAACAGGCTTCAGTACAACAACGTGCCATTAGTGAGTCACCCGTGCACCCCCAGTCTAGAGGCCAGAGCTGGGGAAGACTGTCACCTAGGGGCTGGGACATCTATCTATCTATCTATCTATCTATCTATCTATCTATCTATCTATCTATCTATCTATCTATCCCCACACACCCCCTCTATCTATCTATCTATCTATCTATCTATCTATCTATCTATCTATCTATCTATCTATCTATCTATCTATCCCCACACCCCCCCTCTATCTATCTATCTATCTATCTATCTATCTATCTATCTATCTATCTATCTATCTATACACCAGCCTCTTCCTACCCTCTGGTGTATATACTGTGGTCAGACACTGTGGTGATGAGCCTCATATGAAGGGAGGGAGACAGATGGGAAGAAAGAGGGTGTGTGGGGGGCTGGATGGATAGACAGAAGGTGAGTTCAGGACAGGTGCAGAGTGTGGGGTTGGAAGCTGCGGATGCAATAGACGAACAGACGGGTGGAAGGCTAGCAGGTGCATATGGGATAGATAGAGGGTGAGGCGATGGGTGGGTGGGTAGCAGGGCATCCTGTGACCCCTCTCCCTGGCACTATGGAAGCACTTTCCAGCCCCGCCCTGCTCCTGGTCCCTTTGAGTCGCCAGGGGCTCTGCTGGCACAAACAGCTGGTTTCCCACCAGACCCCGTCCTCCTGGCGCTGGCGATCGCTGTGTTTGTGCCGCGTCGCTACATCACATGAGTCCCCAAGCGGGGATCACAAACTGCACTGTGTGGGTGGCCCTGCCTGGATTCCCACCAGCCTCCTGGTCGCAGCCCTGCACACGGATCCCCCATGACTGGGGCTGATGGAAATGCTCAGGGTAAACGATTCAGTGGGGACAATTTGTTGGGATTTGAGGGCATCTGCCACTTGGCTGCTATTTCTATTTCAGTATCACCCAGAGATCAGGGCCCCATTGTGCCAGGTGCTGCACAGACACAGTGAGAGACAGACCCTGCACCAGGTGAGATCACAGCCCCGTTGTGCCAGGTGCTGCACCGACACACAGCGAGAGACAGGCCCTGCCCCAGCTGAGATCAGGGCCCCATTGTGCCAGGTGCTGCACAGACACAGTGAGAGACAGGCCCTGCCCCAGCTGAGATCAGGGCCCCGTTGTGCCAGGTGCTGCACAGACACAGTGAGAGTCAGGCCCTGCCCCAAAGAGCTCACAATCCAAATAGCCAAGGCAGAGGGGGAAACGGAGACACAGAGCAGGGCAGTGACTTGCCCACCGGCACCCAGCAGAGGCAGGACTAGACCCAGTCTCCTGAGCAGCAGGCTAGTGATTTAGACCCTGGGCTGTTCTGCCTCTAACCCCCAGCTCTGTCTCTACAATCCCACCGGAGTCCTGGAGTGCTGAGTCCGGGTCACCCTGCCAAGGGGCTCCAGCCCTGCAGCGCTCCGTGGGAACTGGTCCCTTGGGGATGCCATAAATCACTGCCCGTGGCCCTGTCCCCGATGACCCCTGCGTCCTTCCTAGCTCAGCATTAAAATCCTGCTGACAGGATTGTTCTTGCCAGTACTCAAGGCGCTGGCTCCCGCGCCCGGCCAGCACCAGCCAGGCCCTTATTGCCCCCAGAGCACATCCTGCCCAGGGCGAGGCGCCGATTCTCGGCACTGGGGGGCAGGGAGTAACCCAACTGGCTCCCCCCCAGCCTGGGCGCAGTGCCGGAGCCCCCAACACAGCCCAGGCTGGACAAAGAAGCACAGCGAGGAGGAGGGGGGAGGAGCGTGGGAGATGGAGGGGGAGGCTTTTATTGGTTCCCTGATCCATGGCCCACATTTTCCCCACCTCCCCAGTCGTCTGCGCTGAGCTCAGCACGTGTCCCCTACTGAGCCCCTGGCTCTGTGCAGGTGGCAGCTAATGCAGACGTCCCTGCCGGGGAAGTGACACTTGCTCTGACCCCCCCAGGCCTCCCACTAAGTGGGGGGAGCTCTGGGATGGGGGACTGGGAGAAACCCAAATGGTTCAATAGGGGGCACACTCCCCTCAGAGTCAGTGCAGACCTGAGAGCTAGGGGGCGCTGGGCTGCAGGGAGCAGGGCAGGGAGGAGCTGTCCCTGCACAGTCAGTGCTGACCCCAGTGCCCCTGTGCGGTGCTAGGGGGCGCTGTGCTGCAGGGAGCGGGTCAGGGGCTCAGTGGGGTGTGCTGGCCTCACACAGTCTGTGCTGACCCCAATGCCCTAGTGTGGCACTAGGGGGCGCTGTGCTGCAGGGAGCGGGTCAGGGGCTCAGTGGGGTGTGCTGTCCTCACACAGTCTGTGCTGACCCCAATGCCCTAGTGTGGCACTAGGGGGCGCTGTGCTGCAGGGAGCGGGGCAGAGGATCAGTAGCCGGTGCTGTCCTCACACAGTGTTATCCCAATGCTACCAAGGTCTCTTGAACTTTCCAAGGGCATGGAGGATCCAGTAGCATTTTTCACAAGACCTGCCCCCATGCACTGGCCTGTTTCCCACAGGGTTAATTCTAATTTGCCATACTCAGTTTCCCTGTGGTTCCAGCTGGATGCATCCAGCCTTCAGCTCTTGTGCGCTGTTTCAGTGCAGCTTCTGCATCCCACCCCAGAGGCAGCTGCACCGCTGCATTGGGCAAGGAACCCCTGCATAAAGAGCTGCTGTACCCCACCCCAGGCGTGGTCTCCCTGCAGTGATGGGTAAGGGATCTCTGTATAAGCAGCTGCTACGCACCACCCCAGAGGTGGCTGCTTTGCAGTGCTCGGTGAGTGATCCCTGCGTGGTGATGTGCTGTGGCTGGTAAACAGCTGCCACTGCTCACCCCATAGGCAGCCATAACTCAGCACTGGTCGAGAGAGTGATCTACAAATAGCCAGTGGTAGCAGCATATCAATGTTGGGTGGTGGCTCCATCTGTAAACAGCTGCTACGTTCCATAAGAATATAAGAGAACATAAGAGTTGACACACTGGGTCAGACCATGGTCCATACTGCCAGTGTCCTGTCTCTGACAGTGGCCCGTGCCAGAGCTTCAAGGGGATTGTACAGAAAGCAGCAAAGACTGAGTGATCCACCCCGTCTTCCACACCTAGCTTCTGGCAGTCAGAAGTTTAGGGACACCAAGAGCACGGGCTGGCGTTCCTGACCATCTTGGCTAATAGCCACTGATGGATCTATCCTCTGTGAACTTAGCCATTCTTTTCTGAAGGCAGGTGTACTTTTGGCCTTCACTGCATCCCACAGGTTAGTTGTGCACTGTGTGAAAAGATCCTGCCTCTTGTTTTTATTAAACCTGTTGTGACGTTCCCCTCTGGTGTTATCTGGACAGGTGATCTGCTAGGTCACTCCAATCCTGGACTCTGGGAGCCAGCCTTACCCTGCTCCGCTGTGAGAACCCCCACTCCTGGGCTGTTCACGCACAGCCTCTGGCATGTAAGCTGCTCCTTGGATTGTGCAACCGAATGACACGAGCCAATATCTCCGGTCCCAGACACAACCCTAGGAACCTGCAGTGTCCAGTTCTGCCCGCTGGACGCTGTGAGCTTATATGAGTTCATCAATTTAACAAAGAAATTGATATGTACCAGGCTTGTTATCCCAAGGAGAGTCACTGACACGCTTCAAACCAAACACACTGCTTCAGGTAGAATAAACAAAACAAATTTATTAACTATAAAGATAGATTTTATGTGATTATAAGTCAAAGCACAAGAAGTCAGATTTGGTCAAATGAAATAAAAGCAAAACGCATTCTAAGCTGATTATAACACTCTCAGTGCCCTTACGAACTTAGATGCTTCTCACCACACGCTGGCTGGTTGCTCTTCAGCCAGGCTCTCCCCTTTGATCAGCGCTTCAGTCGCTTGGTGGTGATGTCTGTAGATGGAGGTGGAAGAGAGAGGAAGAGCATGGAAAATGTGTCTTCCTTTTATCCTGTTCTTTCTTCCCTCTTGGCTCCCTCCCGCCCCCAGAGTCAGGTGAGCATTTCCTCATCGCAGTCCCAATCTGGCCAAGGGAACAGGGGTGACTCACTCGAGAGTCCAACAAATTATTTTGTTGCTGCCCAGGCCAGTGTCCTTTGTTCCTGTGAGTCTGGGCTGGGTTTGTCCCATACCTGCCCTGATGAGGTGTGAACTGCCTCTCTGTTCTTGGAGAGTTTTTGCCTGGGCTTGCTTTAAGCCATGAGGATACATTTTCAGCCGCATAACTATGTACTTGAAATTATAACCTATAACATGACTATAATATTACTGTAACAATTACTATAATATCACTATAATGACCATGCTCAGTGCATCATGCGCCTTTCGAAGACACCCAACATGACACACTTTGCATTGGACACCACACAATCATTTTATAAAGATGAACATGGGGGTGCAGGGTGTTCCCCTGAGGTACAGAGTCACACTATTGCCTACTAATTTCACTGGGTGACCCCGGTTTCTGTATGTGTGAAGGGTTAATTAACACGTCTCTGTTCACTTTGTCTGCACCATTCATGATTTTAGAGCCCTCTCTCATATCCCCTCTGAGTCGTTTCTTCTAAGCTGAACAGCCCCAGTCTTTGTATGGAAGCTGTTCTATACCCATGATCATCTTTGTTGCCCTTCTTTCAACCTTTGCCAGTTCCACACATTCCTTTTGAGATGGGGCCACAAGAACTGGACACAGTATTCAAGCTGTGAGCACACCCTGGGTTATACAGCGGCATTATGATATTTTCGGTCATATTATCTATCCCTTTCCTCATAGTTCCTAACATTCTGTTAGCCGTTTTGATCCCTGCTGTGCACTGGGTGGTCATTTTCAGAGAACGATCCATGATGACTCCAAGATCTCTTTCTTAGGTGGTAACGGCTAATTTAGACCCCCCTCATGTTGTACGTATAGGTGGGATTACATTTTCCAATGTGTATTACTTTGCACTTATCAACATTGAATTTCATCTGCTATTTTGTGGTCCAGTCACCCAGTTTTGGGAGATCCCTTTGTAACTCTTCCCAGTCAGCGTTGGATGGAACTATCTTGAATAATTTTGTAGCATCTGCAAACGTTGCCACTTCACAGTTCACCCCTTTTCCAGAGCATTCATGAATATGTTGAACAGAACTGGTCCCGGTGAAGACCTTTGGGGGACCCTGCTATTGTCCATTGTGAAAACTTCCCATTTATTTGTTCCCTTTGTTTCCTATCTATGAACCAGTTACTGATCCATGAGGGGACCTTCCCTTAGTCCCTGGTTACCTTATCAAAGGTAAACTGAAAATCCACATACACTATATTGCCTGGGTCACCCTTCCCCACGTGTTTGCTGACCCCCTCAAATAATTGTAATAGATTGGTGAGGCATGAGTTCCCTTTACAAAAGCCGTGTTGACTCCTCCCCAACAAATCGTGTTCAGCTGTGTGTCTGGTAATTCTGTTCTTTACTAAAGTTTCAACCAATTTACCTTGGTACTGAAGTTAGGCTTAGTGGCCTGTAATTGCCAGGAGTGCTCTGGAGCCCTTTTTAAAAATCAGTGTTACATTAGCTATCCTCCAGTGATCTCGTACCGAGGACGATTTAAGCAGTAGGTTACATACTGTGGTTAGGAGTTCTGCAGTTTCATATTTAAACTCCTTCAGAACTCTTGGTCCCGGGGCCATTACTTTTTAATTTATCAATTTGTTCCCAAACCTTCTCTACTGACATCTCAATTTGGGGCAGTTCCTCAGATTTGTCACCTAAGAAGCATGGCCCAGGTATGGGAATCTCCCTCACATCCCCTGCAGTGAAGACTGATGCAGAGAATTCATTTAGTTTCTCTGCAACGACCTCGTCTTCCTTGAACACCTCTGTTGTCCAGTGGCCCCACTGACTGTTTGGCAGGCTTCCTGCTTCTGGTGTACTTAAAACTTTTTACTGTTAGTTGTTGCATCTTTAGCAAGTTGCTTCTTAAATCCTTTTTTGGCCCGTCCTGTTAGACTTTCACATTTTATTTGCCAAAGTTTATGCTCCTTACTTTTGCCGCTAGACGTCTCCATTACTCTGCTGTTTAGCCCTCCTGCCATCTGTTTGGATTTGGGGGGCGTTTTGTCTGAGCCTCGAGGATGGTGTTTGTAAGTATCTCCATGCAGCTTGCAGGCGTTTTACCCTTGGCACTGCTCTTTTTAATTTCCATCTAACTACCATCCTTTGTAAAGTTAGGTCGTCGTTCCCCTTTGTAAAGTTACATATGAGTATGGTGGATTGTTTGGTATTTTCCCCCCTACAAGGCTGCTACATTTAACCATGTTATGGTCACTATTACCAGTGGTTCAGCTGTATTCACCCCTGGGGTCAGATTCTGTGTGCCACTGAGGACTAAATCAAGAATCCTCTTTCCCCTTGTGGATCCCAGGACTAGCTGCTCCAAGAAGCTGTCGTTTATGGTGTCTATAAACTTTATCTCTGCCAGGGGCGGCTCTAGACATTTCACCGCCCCAAGCACGGCGTCATGCTGCGGGGGGCGCTCTGCCACTTGCCAGTCCCGCGGCTCCGGTGGACCTCCCGCAGGCGTGCCTGCGGAGGGTCCGCTGGTACCGCGGCTTTGGTGGAGCAGTGGGACCAGCGGACCCTCCGCAGGCACGCCTGCGGGAGGTCCACCCAAGCCGCGGGACCAGCAGATCCTCCGCAGGCATGCCGCCGAAGGCAGCCTGCCTGCTGCCATCCCAGCGACTGGCAAAGCGCCCCCCGCGGCATGCCGCCCCAAGCACGCGCTTGGCGTGCTGGGGCCTGGAGCCGCCCCTGATCTCTGCATCCTGACCTGGGTGACATGTACCCAGTCAATATGGGGAAAGTTGGAATCCCCCATTACTATTGGGTTTTCTGGTATTTTAGCCTCCCTGATGTCCCTGAACATTTCACAGTCATATGGTGGGTAGTATATCCCTACTGCCGTACTCGCATTGTTCAAGCATGGAGTTTCTAGCCATAGAGATTCTGTGGAACTGTTTGATTTGTTTAAGATTTTTACTTTATTTGACTTGGTGCTTTCTTTCCCGTACAGTGCCACTCCCCCACCAGCACGACCTGCTCTCTCATTCCTGTATATTTCGTCCCCTGGTATTTCTGTGTCCCAGTGGTTAGCCTCATTCCATCAAGTTTCTGTGGTGCCTGTTACATCAATAGCCTCCTTTAATGCCAGGCACTCGGGTTCACCCAGCTTAGTGTTTAGATGTCTAGCATCTGTGTATAAGCACTTGTGCACGTTGTCTATATGCAGGTGCTTGCCTCCATGTGTTGTGTTTCAATGGGGTGCTTACATTTGACTGTTCCTCTCCTGGACTTTACCAACTTCTTTCCTCGCCTCCATATTAGGAGATAGGTTTCCCCCTGAGGCAGCTGCATCTCAGTGTTGGGTGGGGGAATCCTGTATTAATATCTGGTCCACCCCCTTCCCCAGAAGCAGCTGCATCTCAGCACCGGGCATGGGCTGTCTCTGCAAAGCGTTGACCTCCTGGAGTGTCTCTTTGTGGTTCCAGGCTCAGAAAGGGACCCTCCCAGGAGCAGAAGGGAAGCGGGCAGGGTGCCATGGAGGAGCAGGGCGCGGGACTAGCCAAGCGGCTGGGCACACTGCTCTCGGGCCTGCTGGAATGCATGTGCTTTACCGGCGTCATCTTCGGCTGGGCCTCGTTGGTGTACGTGCTCAAGGACATGCGCTACTTCGAGGAGCTGTGTGTGCCGGCGGCTAACGGCACGGGCAATGGCACGCAGGGCCCAGGTATGGCGGGGGGCAGCACTAGAGTGGCACCGGGGAGAGCTGCAGGGGAGTCGGCGGTGCTGGAGGGAGGAGGAGCAGTGATGCAGGGCCGGGGGGGATAGGGGGATGTCCCCATCTCAGGTGCTGCACCAGGGCCAGAAGGCTGATGAGAATATGCAAATAGTGCAACACCCTTATTTGCATATTCAGGACTATGCATTGTCTCATTTGCATATCCCTAAATTAAGATTCCTTCCCTTTCTGGTTCCCCACCTTGAGCTCCCCACCCGGCCCAGTGCCACCCATTTCCCCTAGACACCCTCTTGGGCCATGGGTGGGGTGAGGAGAGGGTATCGGGGCTGGGGGATGTGTGTAGGGGAGGGGATGGGGTGTCAGGGCAGGGGGTCCGTGTCTGTGGGTGAATCCATGTTAGGGTCCCGTATGCGTGTTGGGATCCAGGTGGGGGGGTCTGTGGGAGCTGTGGGGGTGGGTTGGTCAGTTCAGTGTCTCAGGCCAGGCTCTCCCCAGACTGCCGGGCACAGGACGAGCAGCTGTCCCTCGTCTTCACTGTCGGCTCCTTCATGAACAACTTCATGGCCTGCCCCACCGGCTACATCTTCGACCGCTTTGGCACCAGGCCGGCCCGCTTGCTGGCCATGTGAGTGCGGGGGCGGGGGGCCCCAGGGATCCACCCCGTGGGCCCCTCCCGCTGGTCCCCTGTCCCACCCCCACCGCCACCCTTACCCCCCGCCACTCGGACCCTCCTCTTGGATCCCTCCCCCGAACTGCATCCCCTCCGGGACCCCTCCCCTAGGCTCCCTGGGGACCCAGGGGTGGGGGATGGGACGCTCTCCCCTCGGAGCCAGGCCTCATCTCCATGGGTTTGGCGAGTGTGTGTGTGGGGGATAAACCCCGTGGCGTTGCGGGGAGGGGAGAAGGTCCCCCGGGACAGGATCCCCCATCCCTCCCCACTCTTTCTTTCTTTGGTTGTTTCTCTTCCTCACTCTCACCGCAATGCGGTGAACATGAGGGACACCAAGCAGGGACCACGCCTGGCCCAGGTTATCCAGTGAGCCCATCCGCCTCCCCCCGGCAGCCCCCCTGCCTGGGCCCACGGATCAGTGCCTGTAGCAGCCAGCCCCTCAGACCACGCCCCCCAGCACAACCCTCCCCCACCACTTTCACAGGCTCAGCCCCCCCAGCACAGGCCCTTGCCCACAGCTTTCCCTTGTCCTTAGGGCTCCAGGGCATCTGCAGCTCATTCGTTTCTCCTTGGCTGAGTTAGTGTCTGTTAACGGGCCAGGGGCTAAGTCAGCAGATCCTGTATGTGGCTGGGCCCGGGGGCGCTGGTGCAGCTGGCTCCGGGCTAACTCCCTGCACCCCAGAGCATAGTCAGCAGGCTACTGCTGAGGTTGCACAAGCGCCCGGAAGGAAGTGCTCGCTGCTGGCTTCCCACAAGCTGTTCCCTCCCGTCCTTGCTGCAGAGCTGGGGCTCCTGCTTCCGGGGCTCTGCAGCTCCAGTACCTCCCGCTCAGCTGAGCTCCCTCACCAGGACGCTGTGGGCCAGCCCCACAGCCCATGGCAGTCAAAGCAAAGGCCTGCTGCCTGGGCTGACATACACCCCATCCGTACATCCATCTATTGATATACACTCCATCCATCCATCAACATACCCTCCATCAATCCATCCGCATACCCTCCAACGATTCATCTACATACACCCCATCCCTCCCTCCCATCATCCACATACACCCCATCCATCCATCCATCCATCCATCCATCCATCCATCCATCCATCCATCCATCCATCCATCATCCATCCATCCATCGATCTACATACACCCCATCTATCCATCCATCCATCCATCCATCCATCCATCCATCCATCAACATACCCTCCATCGATCAATCGATCTACATACACTCCATCCATCCACCCACATACACCCCAGCCATCCATCTATCCATCCATCTACATACACCCAATCCATCCATGTATTGACTACACCCCACCCACCCATCCATCTATCTATCCATCCATTGATCGATCGATCTACATACACCCCATCTATCCATCCAGCTATCTATCCCATCCAGGAAGGGCATTAACTGAGGGCAGGTCTGCCCAGGTATATTAACCAGTCAGGCTCTACCATTCTAATCCTGGTGCTGTCCTTAGACGGGGGTAACTCCCTGGGGGATCTGGTTCTTCACTCTTTAGAGTGGTGCAGTACTGGGGTCAGTCTCCCAGTGCAGACAAGCTGGCTGGCCCGAGCCCCAGTGTTCAGGGCCATGCTGTGGCCATTTGTGCCCTGGCTGCCAACACCCAGCAGTAGCCCCATGCCCCCAACCCAGCTCTGCCCCAGCCGCCTTGCAGGGTCGCCTGTTCCATCCCTCCCGCCAGCGTGCCTTGCCGTGCGCCCCCAACCCGCTCTTACTGCTCCCAGCATTCCCTGGGGTGCAACTAGTGCTTGTGGTATCTGGTCTGCAGCTCCTGGCTTGGCTTGGGCCCTCCTCCCAGCCCTGTCTCCTGCCCTCCACCACCTTGACTGTGGGGTTAAATCCTGCCTCTGACCCCCATCCTTCCCTGTCCCCTTTCCTCCTTCCCCTCCCTCCCTGACTTCCCTGCATCCCTCCCCACCATTACCCTCCCCTTCTTCCTTCCACTCCCCCTCCCTGCCCCCCTTGCACCCCAAGTGTCTAGCTCCCACCGCTGCCTTCCGCTAGCCCCTCCCTTGCTCCCCCCACCCCTGGAGCTGCGATGGGAGCTGTAGCTCCCCCACGTGGGACAGAAGCCGCAATGGAGAGGGGGTGTCCGCTGCCCCCCCATCGGTTGCTCCCCCAGCATGGCCCTGTGTCTGTGTGTTTCAGATCCCTCTACACCGGCGGCATGCTGCTTATTGCCTTCTCCACGGCAGGTGAGGCCTCTGCCTGTGGGTGGGATGGGGCAGGGCACCTCCTGATGGCCCGAGCTGGGGTTGGGGCACCAAGCAGGGCCAGGATCTGCCCCTCATGGCAGCACTGAGGGGACCCAGCCCTTCCATGCAGATGCGCCCCCAATGGGCTGGGAACTCTGCCTCCGCTTGTGACTGGGCGCAGCTCTGCCTCCTGCTGGGCAGAGGGGGCCAGTCCTGATCCAACATGGCGTGGACACCCCTCTGGGCGAGTGTGGCTGGGCACCTACCTCTGTGTGTGTGTGTGTGTGAGACATTCGCTGGGGCTTGTTACAAGGCCCAACAGGGTCTCTGTGTGTATGACACTCACTGGGGCTTGTTACGAGGCCCAACAGGGTGTTTGTGTGTGTGTGTGTGTGAGACACTCGTTGGGGCTTGTTACAAGGCCCAACAAGGTCTCTGTGTGTATGACACTCACTGGGGCTTGTTACGAGGCCCAACAGGGTGTTTGTGTGTGTGTGTGTGTGTGTGTGTGTGTGACACTCGCTGGGGCTTGTTACGAGGCCCAATTTTGTGTGTGTGTGACACTAACGGGGGCTTGTTACGAGGCCCGACAGGGTGTGTGTGTGTGTGTGTTTGTGTGTGACACTAACGGGGGCTTGTTACGAGGCCTGACAGGGTGTGTGTATGTTTGTGTGTAACATTCTCTGGGGCTTGTTATGAGGCCTAATTTTGTGTGTGTTACGCTGCATATTTTTATGAGACCTGACTCTGTGTGTGTGTGTGTCTCACTGGGGTTTGTTATGAGGCCGGATGGGCATGTGTGTGCTACAATCGCTAGGAATTGTTATATCTCATGATTGTGTATGTGTATGTGTTACACTCACTGGGGCTTGTTAAGAAGCCCGACAGTGTATGTCCCTGTGTGTGTGCATGTTGCACTCGCTGTCTGTGTGTGTGCCCAGTGCCTTGGCGTGTGCGTTGTATGGTGCGTCTGTGGTGTGCCACTCCCTGACATGCGGTGCTTGTGTGTCCCCTGCAGCCACGGCGCTGATCCTCTTCCCGGCTATGTGTCTGCTCTCCATTGGCGGGATCCTCCTCATCCTCACCAACATGCAGGTCTGACCCTCCCACCCCCTCCGTCTGGGCTCTCCTGGGGGTGTCAGCCATGGGGCGGGAGCTGTCCAGGCAATGGCCGAGGGATCTCTAGCTGGGCACTGAGGAAGGAACCAACTGAGAGGGGGTGGGTTTTCTGCCTCCTATTGGTCCCCCTGGGGAGAGCAAGGCTGGATTGATGAGATTGGAGGCCCAGGGCTAATGTTTTTTAGAGGCAATCAACAAGTCCTGTACATGACTGAATAAGGGCTGGGATGGGACATGCCCCCACCCCGATCTGGGCGAGGTTCAGGAGCAACTCTGGTCTCACGTGCTATTGGATTGGCCCAGCTGCAGAGCCCGAGGCCGCAAGGTTAAAAGGGGAGCTTGGCACAGACGGGGCGGCAGCCAAGAGGAAAGGCAGCTTTCTCCTGCTACAGAGCGGAGAGAAGGAACACCTGACAAGCTTCTGCTGCCCACATGGACGTAGGAAATCCAGGGTAAGCTCATCATCACAGGACACCCAGGGTCCAGCCGTGCTGGACCCTCATCTATTAATCAGACCTTTATAAGGAGCCTCAGAGACTGAACGTCCCCTGAAGTGGGAGACCCCTGGAAAGCTGGAGTACGGTCCCCAAGCAGGGAGAGAACTTTGGAAAAGGAGGGGACACTGAGACGGCCCCAGCGAAAGGCCCACCCAGGTCGCGACACAGAAAGAAAAGCGAAGATGCTGAGCAGGGTATGTACCACCTGAATAAACACAGAACAGTGCGAGTCAAATGAAAGGCCGAACGTTTCAACTGGCATCTTGCGAGCTTTAGGTGCCGCAAAATTCAGCGATTGTACCCTCAAACGGCAGCGTGCGAAATGCATTCCATTCAGCTGCCATCATAGCGAGAGCTCTGGGCTTTGCTTCTGCCATCGTTGGCGGAAGATGATTATCTATGAAGGCAAGCGTCGAGAACGCTCGCTCTGCTCTGCAGCTGGCAATGGGCACAGCCCAATACAGCCTCAATGTGATGCAAACAGTCGGGAAGACGTTACTCAGGCCTTGCTCGTGCAAAAATGTGATGATTTCAGGAGCATTCGCATCCTGCACATCACAGTATCTTACAACCGCTGAACACGGCTCCATTTCGTGGACAAGCTGAGGTTGTAGATCATTTGGGTAAGCGTCGAGCAGTGCTGCAATGCATGACAGTTCCGCATAACATTCACTTCTTCTTTTCAGTTCCCAGCTTAGCTTGTGGCGGAGAGGAGAAAAGCTCTCAACTTCCAATTGCCTTCTTCCTCACTTTTGCCATCTGGAAGTATTTGTGTTACAGTGCATTTGTGGTTTTCATGAAGGACTCATCACCTTCACTTCCCAATTCTTTTCGCTTGCATCTCAAAATAGTCAAACTGAGATCGGAAGCTTGTGGCAAATTCTTGCAAGGAAGGCAGCAAATGAACAGCGATGACAAGACCCGGGCCTGGCTTTTGAATCCTTAGGCTAGTTTTGTCCAACCTTTCTAATATCCCATTCCACAGGGTACTCATAAGGTGCAGATGGTTGCGCTTCCCTTTGAGTTCCACTGGTTTCCTCGGCGTTGTCCATTGTTCTTTGAAACAACATTGAATGTCCTCACGGTCCACTACACTGCTTTACAAGATTCAGCCTGACAGGACCAGCTCCTGTCTGGCAGGGTTTTCTGGACAAGGAGAGTTATTTGGTCACTCTTGGTAAGCTTCTTGCACAGATGCTGCCATCGCCTGGGCGATGCTGCAAAAAACCCCAAAAACATTTAGTTTCTGAACAAAACAGAGAAAGTTTATGGCTTCAATGCAAGCATCAATGCTACACGTTCCAACTACGTTCAGAGAATGAGTTGTGTATGGCACCTACCCAACTAGCGGGCTTAGTCTTTTGATCTGAGCTTGAAGACCTTCATACTTTTCAGACCTGTAACTTGCATTATCTTTGGCTTGACCTCTGCAGTTTTCAGTAGCAGTGTTGTTTGTGTCCAATAAGGACTCCAAGGGCTGGAAGAGTGACTTTGCCGTGTGGCTTTTGACAGGTATAAACCCAACAAGACGCTCATATCTGGCACCGTGTAAGCTATATCGGACAATGACAGATAACTGTTCAACGTGAGTGATATCAGGAGTTGAATCTGTGATCAAAGAGTAGTATTTGGCTTCTTTGACTTCACTTACAATGAATTCCAAAACCTTACATCCCATTGGCTCAATGAACTCATCGCAGAGTGTTTTCAACAAGTAGGATGTTTCCATAGCGTTTAACTCACTCACGTAGACACGGATCATATTTGGGCGAAAGTGTCAAGAATACCTCGATAATTTCCATTTTCAGGAGAGCCGATAATGTCCCTCCTTCCTCTAAATGTTAAACCACTTTCAGTGAGAAGCTTAATTGTCACAACAAGCCTTAAAACTTCCCTCCAGGATGCAGTTAAAAAATAGCGCCGACCTTCCTCCATACGCTGCGTGCAAAACTCCTCCATTATCAAAGGCCATTTTTCCAGATCTTCGTTTGTCTTAATGGCCACTTTATCCTCCTTATCACGACTTGTCTCTCCGCCTTCTGTTCGGACAGGTGGTAGGAAAAGTGGGTCTTCTCTTTCATCATGACATTTGTCCTGGATTTCAGGAATGCTTGTCCTTTCTTTTGACCTCTCCTGAGGGAACAAGTTCATAGCCATAGCTTCACTGTGATTATCATTTTTGGAGCAAGTTGGTCCGGCATCTTTGGAAGCTGATTTTGAAGCCGCACTAGCAGAGAAATAGTTTTGTACATTTGGGTAGCTTGCTTACAATGTTCTCTCTTTCTAACTTAGCGTTCCTTCTCAAACGTGACCTCCACCGTGCAGTGCTACCATGAGCAGCTGGAAACCGGTGATTAGTGCCACCAATTCACACCCCTGTCTCCAGCAACTGAAAGTCTGAAAAAAATTAATTAAACTTGAAGTGTGAAAGCTTCAGAAACAGGGACAAAATCAGTGTCAGCAGGGGCCACCAATGATTGTTTTGTTCTTTTTTGTGTTAGCACGAATCCGATTAAAATCCCACTTATATATAGTGTATAGAATCAGAGCCCCCTGCAGAAAAGCAGAGAGCTGGGGGTGAGGGCATCCTCACGGGAGCAGATGCCCCAGCTCCAGCTGCCCTGCCAGAACTGCTGCCAGTTGAGTAATGGAGGCAGAGAACAGGCCCTCCTTTAGCTCGGCTCCCTAGAGACCCCAGCCCCCATAGCACCTCCAACCTGGCTCCCTGGGGGATCTCCAACCCCACAGTGCCCCTCTCAGCCCAATTCCACAGGGACACCATAGCCCACAGTGCCAGTCCCACATCCCAGACTCCTGGGACAAATCTGACCCCGCAGGGTCCCCCAGGAGCTTGCAGCCCAGCTCCCCAGGCAACCCAGGCCACATGGTGCCACCCTCCCCCATCCAGCTCCCTGTGGGTCCCAGACCCCCTAGTGCTCAATCAGCCCCCATCCCATGCTCCCTGTGGCCCGACAGGACTGGGGTGCCCTGGGTGGTGTTGATGATATGAGTCGACAGTGTGCCCTTGTTGCCAAGAAGGCTAATGGCATTTTGGGCTGTATAAGTAGGGGCATTGCCAGCAGATTGAGGGATGTGATCATTCCCCTGTATTCGACATTGGTGAGGCCTCATCTGGAGTACTGTGTCCAGTTTTGGGCCCCACACTACAAGAAGGCTGTGGAAAAATTGGAGAGAGTCCAGCGGAGGGCAACGAAAATGATTAGGGGACTGGGGCACATGACTTATGAGGAGAGGCTGAGGGAACTGGGATTGTTTAGTCTGCAGAAGAGAAGAACGAGGGGGGATTTGATAGCTGCTTTCAACTACCTGAAAGGGGGGTTCCAAAGAGGATGGAGCTCGGCTGCTCTCAGTGGCAGCAGATGACAGAACAAGGAGCAATGGTCTCGAGTTGCAGTGAGGGAGGTTTAGGTTGGATATTAGGAAAAACTTTTTCACTAGGAGGGTGGAGAAGCACTAGAATGGGTTACCTAGGGAGGTGGTGGAATCTCCTTCCTTGGAGGTTTTTAAGGTCAGGCTTGACAAAGCCCTGGCTGGGATGATTTAGTTGGGGATTGGTCCTGCTTTGAGCAGGGGGTGGGACTAGATGACCTCCTGAGGTCCCTTCCAACCCTGATAGTCTATGGTTCTATGATGATTGGGTGTGTGTGGGGGGGTATCGTTCCTCCAGGTGGGGAACCTGTTTGGGAAGCACCGCTCGACCATCATCACCCTCTACAATGGGGCCTTCGACTCATCCTCTGCTGTCTTCCTTGTGGTCAAGGTGAGCCCCTGGGCCCTAGCTCGGGGGGCCGTGGGGAGAGGAGGTGGCTGGAGGAGACAGCAATAGGGAGGGTGGGAAGGGTGGGGCAGACCACCTCCTGGAAACCCCAGCTCTGCTCCATGGGGGCCGAGGGCAGGGTTAGAGGTGCAGATTTGGGGTCCATTAAGCAAGGAGTTCCTTAGATACAGCCACCTCCTAAACCTTGTGACAGGCAAATGTTCAGGTTCTTCTCACCCTTCCTGCACACCCCTGGGGTTCGCACTGCGTTCCGATCCCCCCCAGACTGGCCTCGCCTGTGCAGGATTGAGCTCAGCCAGCACCCAGCCCCAGTAAGAGTCAGGCCCTGCCCCAGCTGAGATCTGGGCCCCATTGTGCCAGGCTTTGCACACACATACACACAGAGTGAGCGACAGGCCCGGCCCAGCTGAGATCTGGGCCCCATCGTGCCGGGGGCTGCACAGACACACAGCGACAGACAGGCCCTGCCCCAGCTGAGATCAGGGCCCCATCGTGTCCTGCATAGACACACAGCGACAGACAGGCCCTGCCCCAGCTGAGATCAGGGCACTGCATAGATCCTAGCTGTGGAGACTCCCACTACTTCCATGTTCTTTCCCTTGGCTTTGGCTGTGAGTTGTTCCTCTCCCCCCATCTCTCCTCCAGGCCATGTGCTGCCATGGGGTTTATGTGCTGCATGGGAATGTGTCTCTGCAGCGAGGGCCGGCTGAGAGAATTAATCCCGTGATGATCTTCCAGCCCTGTGCTGAGACGTGTGAAGGGAGCCGGAGCCACTCGGGGGGGGGGGGGGCAGTCCGTTGCTGGGCTGTTGGGATGAGGGCAGGATGAAGTGTGGGTATGGTTAAACCACGGGTTTGGAAATCAGGCCATGTGGGTGCTATTCCTGGCCTTGTCATTGACACACGAGGGTGGGGGGGCAGGTTGAGTCAGTTCCCTTCCCCGTACCTCAGTTTCCACTTTTCTGTTTAGACTGTGAGTTTTTCAAGGCATGGGATGTCCCTTGCTATGTGTCTGCGTCGGGCCTGATCTCGGTGGGGGTCTGTGCAGGGCCTGGCACACAGGGGGCCCGGGTCTTGGTGGGGGTCTGTGCAGGGCCTGGCACACGGGGGCCCGGGTCTCGGTGGGGGTCTGTGCAGGGCCTGGCACACCGGGGGGCCCGGGTCTTGGTGGGAGTCTGTGCAGGGCCTGGCACACGGGGGCCCGGGTCTCGGTGGGGGTCTGTGCAGGGCCTGGCACACGGGGGTCCCGGGTCTCGGTGAGGGTCTGTGCAGGGCCTGGCACACGGGGGCCCGGGTCTCGGTGGGGGTCTGTGCAGGGCCTGGCACACCGGGGGCCCGGGTCTCGGTGGGGGTCTGTGCAGGGCCTGGCACACGGGGGTCCCGGGTCTCGGTGAGGGTCTGTGCAGGGCCTGTCTGTGCAGGGCCTGGCACACGGGGGTCCCGGGTCTCGGTGAGGGTCTGTGCAGGGCCTGGCACACGGGGGCCTGGGTCTCGGTGGGGGTCTGTGCAGGGCGTGGCACACGGGGGGCCCAGGTCTCGGTGGGGGTCTGTGCAGAGCCTGGCACATGGGGGGCCCGGGTCTCGGTGGGGGTCTGTGCAGGGCCTGGCACACCAGGGGCCCTGATCCTGGCTGCAGCCTCTGGGAGCCACCCTAAGAACAATACAGGTCACTGAATCCAGATTGGCCCCGTATGCACCCGCTGACAACTTCCTTCACCCCCAGCTGCTGTACGAGCAAAGCCTGACCCTGCGAGACATGTTCCTCTTCCTCTCGGCCTGCAGTGCCTGGCACCTGACCCGCACCTTCTTCCTGATGCCTAGGTGGCACATCCCCTACCCGCTGCCCCCAGGATACACATATGGGTGAGTCACCCTCTGCCTCCACCCTCCACTCCCCATGGGTCCCTCCACCCCCCCAATCTGCCTCCCATGGGTCCCTCCATCCCCGATCTGCCTCCTGTGGGGCCCTCTGCTCCCCATCACCCCTCGTCTGCCTCCAATAGGTGTCTTTGCCCTGTCCATCCTCCATCTGTGTCCCATGCACCTCTTTGTCCCCACCTCTGCCTCCCATGGGCCCCTCCACCCCACATCTGCTACTTGTGGATCTCTCCATCCTCCGTTTGGGCTCTCTGCCCCCACATCTGCTTCCCATGGATGCTGCCATCGCAGTCTGTCTCGTAACCCCACTGCACCCTCGCTGCCCTCTCTCAGGGAACAGGCTCTGCTGGGTAAATGGGGCTCAGCCCCATGGCAGCACCGGGCGGTGCCGGACCCCTGGGAGCGATTCTCCCCTGGCCCCCAGGCCATGCTGTCTCGGGGCTGCTCCTGTGCTGCAGGGGAGCACCGGTGGGTGCTGGGGAGCCTCGGCTCTTGCATGGGGGTCACTGGTCCTAGTGGTGGGCCTGGGTGGGTGCTGTCTCTGGCCCTGCCCTGGGCTGTGGCGGGCAGTGATTGGCTCGCTGTGTCCACACAGGCTGAGGTGCCGGAGGCAGGGGTGCTCTTACCGTACCCACGAGGAGCAGCGGCCAGGCCTGGGCGATGGAGCCCACGAGCCCAGCGACCCGTACTTGGAGCCAGGCCCGGGAGGCGCCGATGCCGGCAAAGCCCTCATGGGCAAAGGTAGGGCTGGCCAAGTCCCCTCACCGAATTCCTCCTCTGCCTCCCAGGGCCCCCCCCAGCAAGCCCCCCAAATCCCCCTCTACCCCTGCAGCACTCATGACCTCCAGTGAGCCCCCCAAATTCTCCCCCACCCTTGAATCGCCCCATGACTTCCGGTGAGCCCCCCCCAAATGCCCCTCCACCTCCAAAGTGCCCCACGGACTCCAGTGAGCCCCTCACAGATCCACAGGTCTGGTGCTCTGGGAGAGTCCCTGGAGGACCTCCCCCCTTTTAGGCTCCCACTCTGTCACTGGGGTAAGGCACTCAGCCCCACTGTCTCTGGGGCGCAAACCTCAGCGCCTCCAGCACCCCTGCTGCAGGCCACGTGCTCCCTTCGGCGACTCCACCTGCGATGGGTGCAAGGAGAGCCCTGTGCCCCCAAGGGGAGCAGGGCAGCCCCCCCAGCCTCTGCAGGGACTAGCCAGCGCTGCGACACCTGGAGAGAACGGAAAGTTAAAGCAGGGGCCAGCTTGGGCAGCCCCAGCCCTCCGACCCCGCTCTTGGCCCGGTCCAGGAGAGACTCCAGCTCCCAGCAGCCCACATTTAACCCCGCGCCCCCCTTGACCTCCACCCCAGCCCTTTGTTCTTGGTCCCAGGCAGACACCGTTCCCCTAGAGGTGCCCACCACCATAGGGCTGTGTCCAGGGCAGCGGAGCCACCGCCCAGACTCGGGCACAGGCGCCTCTCTGGGCTCCTTGGGGTCGGCCCTGTCCTAGGCAGGCACCTCCGAGCACAGGAGCCCGCGGGGGAGGTTGGGGGATGGTTTGTGGAGGATCCCAGGGTGGACAGCCACTGCCAGCTGGGCTGGGCTGGGCTGGGGTGAACCAGCAGGGCCGGGAGCTGATCCCTGCTCTCCCTCCTCATTCTGTCTCCAGCCTTCACAGCCTCGGGGCACTTGCTCCCCTCAGGGCCCCGGCAGCGTCCCTCTCTCTCTGGATCGCCTGGGCACAGGCCCCCACTCTGAAACTACACCCCCTCCCTCACCCCAGCCCCTCCAGACCTAGGGCTAATCCTGAGTGCGCTGTGTCCATCCCCAGGAGAGTCGGGGGCCAGGCCCGGCCATGGAGAGCCCCCTGGCATGTCTTTCCGGGCCTGTGTCTTCTCCAAGCTCTTCTTCTGGCACCTCATGTGGCTATCGGTGATGCAGCTGCGGCACTACCTCTTCATCGGCACCCTCAACCCCATGCTGGAGCACCTGGCTGCCCATGACACCGTGCTAGGTATGGGGCACCCAGCCTGCCACAGCTGGGAGTACGGGGGAAGGGGGAGAACGGAACAATAGGGCAGAGGGGAAGAGAGATGGTCTAGGGAAGGATGGAGGGAATGGAGTAGGCTGGGATGGAGAGAGATGATGGAGGGAAGAACGGGAATGATGCAGGCGGGGATGGAGAGAGATGATGGAGGGAAGGACGGAGGGACTGGAACAGGTGGATATGGGGAGAGATGATCGAGGGAAGGATGCGGGGAATGGAGCAGGCGGGGATGGAAGAGATGATGGAGGGAAGAACGGGAATAGAGCAGGCGGGATGGAGAGAGATGATGGAGGGAAGAACAGGGGAATGGAGCAGATGGGGATGGAGAGAGATGATGGAGGGAAGAACAGGGGAATGGAGCAGGCGGGGATGGAGAGAGATGATTAAGGGAAGGTCAGAGGGAATGGAGCAGGTGGGGATGGAGAGAGATGATGGAGGGAAGAACAGGGGAATGGAGCAGGCGGGATGGAGAGAGATGATGGAGGGAAGAACAGGGGAATGGAGCAGGAAGGGATGGAGAGAGATGATCGAGGGAAGGATGGACAGAAGGAAGCAGGCGGGGGTGGAGAGAGATGATTAAGGGAAGGTCAGAGGGAATGGAGCAGGTGGGGATGGAGAGAGATGATCGAGGGAAGGTCAGAGGGAATGGAGCAGGTGGGGATGGAGAGAGATGATGGAGAGAAGGACGGAGGGAAAGGAGCAGGCGAGATGGAGAGAGATGATGGAGGGAAGAACAGGGGAATGGAGCAGGCGGGGATGGAGAGAGATGATGGAGGGAAGGACGGAGGGAATGGAGCAGGCGGGAAGGAGCGAGATTTTGTAGGTAAGGTTGGGGGTGGGACGGAGTTGGAGTAGGCAGCGGTGTCTGAGCTGGGCAGTTCTGCCCCCTGCTGTCTGATGAATGGATTGTACTTATTGGTGTGGATGGAGTGAGGAGAACTGAAGTGGGGAATGGGGAAGGCTCCAGAGGAGGGGAGGGAGGCTGGAATAGGTACAAACCCTTGGCCCTTCCTGCCCAGCATCTCAAATGACCTGACGAGGTTGGTACTATTGTCACCCATGGGAAACTGAGGCAGGGGGAGGGTCAGTAGCTTGGCCAAGGTCACCAGGGCTCAGTGTGGGACCCAGGAGTGCCTGGCCAATACAGGCCACCCTCCCGTCCAGTGGATCAGGAAGTGAACAGGGCGTGTGGGGTGAAGTCTCAAGCAGTGTGCTTTGCTCCCTGTCTCTATTCCCAGTAAGCACCTACACCAATGCCTTCGCCTTCACCCAGCTCTGTGGGGTCCTGTGTGCCCCCTGGAATGGGCTCATCTTAGACCGGCACAAGCACGGGAGGAGCAAGGATGGCAGTGCCAAAGGTAATCACCCCGTCTGTCACCAGCTGCTGGACCCAGCTCTGCCCACTGCTGCTCCTCCCCGTGCTGCGAGCTTCCCCACAGCAGTGCCCATCCGGGACCCTGGTGCTGTGAGCTTCCCCGCAGCAGTTTCCATCTGGGACCGCGGTGCTTAAAGATTCCCCACAGCATTGCCCATCTGGGACCGCGGCACAAGCGAGCTTCCCCACAGCAGTGCCTGTCTGGAACCCTGGCGCTGCGAGCTTCCCTGCAGCAGTGCCCCATGCCTCTCCCTTGCTTCTTGCCAGCGTCTCTCCTGTCTATCAGGTGGCTCAGACTCCCTGGCGGACCTGCGCTCCTGCATCCTGTCGCTGGCTGTGACGGTGCTGCAGTGCGTAGCCTTCTCGGTGTGCGCCTCTGTGCCAGTGCTGCCCGTGCAGTACGCCACCTTCATCCTGCAGGTGCTGAGCCGCTCCTTCCTGTACGGGGGCAACGCCGCCTTCCTGGCCATCGCGTGAGTCACCCAAGGGCACGGGCTGGGGGAGGGAAGATCCTAGACATGGAGGGGGCAGGGGGCTACCAGTGGGGCGGGGGTGCAGAGCTGGGGTGGAGGAAATGGAGGGGAGGGCTGGCAGGGCACAGAGATGCCCTGCAATGGACAGTGGGGCAGGGTACGCCTCTGGCCTGTCTCACAGCAGTGCCCCCCCATCTGTAACACCGTCCCGCCCCGCTGGGTCGGCTCTCCACAGGTTCCCGCTGGAACATTTCGGGAAGCTATATGGGCTGGTGATGGGCCTGTCAGCCGTGGTGTCACTCCTCCAGTACCCCTGCTTCGCACTCATCAAGGGACCGCTCAGCGACGACCCCTTCTATGTGAGTGTCCTGTCCCATCTGGGGCCTGGGGCGCTTCATCGACACCCTGCAGTGAGAGATAGGGGGTGCTCCTTACAGGGCTGGGGGGGGACTTTATCGACACCCCACAGTGAGAGACAGAAGGTGCCCCATCTGGGGTGAGGTGGAACTTTATCGACACCCCACAGTGAGAGACAGAAGGTGCCCCATCTGGGGTGAGGTGGAACTTTATCGACACCCTGCAGTGAGAGACAGGGGGTGCCCCTTACAGGGCCTGGGGGGGAACTTTATTAACATCCAGCAGTGAGAGACGGAGAGTGCCCCGTCTGGGGCCTGGAGAACTTTATTGCCATCCTGCAGTGAGAGATGGGGTGCCCATACAGGGCCTGGGGAATTTTATTGACACCCTGCAGTGAGAGACAGGGGATGCCCCATACCGGACCTGGGGGAACTTTATTGACACCCTGCAGTGAGAGACAGGGGATGCCCCATACCGGACCTGGGGGAACTTTATTGACCCCCACTTTCTGTGTTGTTCAGAACTTGATTTTCCCATCCAGGTGAACATTGGCCTCATCGTCGTCACCCTCCTGGCCTTCGTCAGTCCGCTGGTGGTGCTGCGGGAGTGCCAGCGCCGGGAGAGGGAGCAGGAAAAGCGACATGTTGACTCACCCTCCCTGACCCTGGCCAAGGCTGGGGTGGAGTCCTCCATCTGACCCCCCCAGCAGGGATCTTCAGGGGCTGCTCCCCCCAAAAGGGAATGAGGAAAGGGAATTAGCAGTGCAGGCTGAGCCCCAGCCAATCCGCAGCTGTGTCCCTCCAGCCCAGCATTGTCACCATCAGCCAGCCAGGCACTCGCTCCTCTCCAGCGGCAGGGTGGTGGGTCATCTTGGGTTATTTTTACAGATACTTGATTTTCTAGGTTTTTGTACAGTCCGGTCGGTATAAATCCAGCCTTTCCCTCTCCCTGAGCCCAGGGTGCGCGGCGGGGGGAGCGGGGGCGGGAAGTGTGTTACAGTTCCCCTTATCGGCAGGGTGTATTTCAATCCCCCCATTTCCTTCTCTTTTACTACAGAGATTTTATTTCTGTGCTTCTTTGTAAAAGCGAGGGAATGGGACGCCCCGTCGCCTTCCTCCCTGAAATCACATAAACGCTAGCGAGGAACTAACCCAGCTCTGCACTTAGCTTTCTCCAGAGGTCACCGGAGGCCCCGGCCCGCTCTGCCCCACTTGTGCCCATCTTGTCTGACTGCCTGAACCTCCCCCAGTGCCCCCCAGGGGCTCCAGCGTGGCTTATTGTCTGAGACAGACGTCCGGTTTTAATTTGGTGCCCCCCAGGCACTGGAGAACCCACCATCCCAGGGGAAGAGGATCCAGGAGTTAGATACCCTCCATGTTAAAAACATGCCCCCTGTTCCTGGTCTGAATTTGGTGCACGCCTGTGCCCAGCCCCTGCCAGACTGAAGAGCCTCTGCTGTGAGAAATCTCCTCCCCGGGACGGAGCGCACAGACCGGGTGCAAGTCCCCCCAAAAGCTGCTCTTGGCTGAACGAAATGGCTGGCACTTCCTGACGGCGCGGCCTATGGCAGGGTTGCAGCCTGGGCGTTTCTGAGCCCTTTGCTTGCTGGGAATGTCCCGGGGGCGGGGGTACCCCTGAACTGGACGCAGTTCCCACTAGTGGGCTCCCTAATGCCCGGTACAGCGGTAACTCCCCCTCCCGACTCCATCCCTGGGTGGGGGTAACCCCCTGCCCCGTTCCCCGCAGGCCACCTCTTGCCCTCCCCCTGCCCTGGTCCAGCCCCAGGAAGGGCCCTCGGTGTCCCGGGGCAGGAAGGAGCAATACCCAGGGATGATGAGTCCAGCACTGTTTTATTGCAGGGAATCACAGGCAATGAGCGAGGGGCGGGGGCTGCCCCCCCGGGGAGCTGGGGCAAGGCTGGGAGCAGAGCCGGGTCCAGGGAGCAGGGGCACCTCTGGCAGAGCAGAGTGGGGGTCCCAGGCCAGGAGAGCGGTGGGGGCAGTGGGACCCCGTGGGGGGAGCAGCCCCCTCAGTACTCGCAGACAAAGGGCAGGCGAGTCCCGCAGCTGACGCTGCTCCATTGACCACCTGGGAGAGAGAGGGGTTAGTGCCCTCCCAGCTGGCACCTGGCACCCAGCCCACAGCAAACCCCAGATCCCTTGCCCCAGACCTCCATAGTACCACTAACCCCAGATCCCCTGCCCCAAACCCCCGGCCCCACCTACCCTCAGATCCCCTGCCCCATGGCCCCACCTCCCCATGGATTCCCTGTCCCACACCCTAAAGCCCCACCTTCCCTACACCCCATGACCCCACCTACCCTCAGATCCCCTGCCTCACGGCCCCACAGCCCCACCTGCCCTTGGACCCCTGTCCCACAGATCCGCGGTTCCTCTGCCCAAGGGCTCTTATTCCCACAAGCAGTGAACAGATCCCCATCTCCGCCCTGTCCTGCCCCAGGGGGCTCCTCACTTGTGGTGCACAGGGCGACACACGATTTCCAAAAGCGCCAGGGGTTCCCTTTGGCCCAGTTGAAGTAGTTCCAGGGACTGTGGTCGACCCAGCGGGGGTACACATGAAAGAACTGTGGGGAAATGGCTGGGGTTGGATCAGTGCTGTCCCATCTGCAGGGTGCCCCAGGAAATCCCCTCCCCTCCAGCCCCCAAGGGGCCGGGGCCATCGGTTGGGCTGGGGCAGGAGCTGCTCCTGCATTGGAGCCAGCCGGGGGCCACAGTGAGGGGCTCTGGATTTGCTGGGAAGTACCTGGGACTTGCTGGCACCAGTCTCTGCCCTGGCACCAGCCCTGGCACCTCATGGGCATACAAGGTCAGTGGGCCCCAGGGAGACTGACAGCCATCTGGGGGTCAGCTGGGACCCACACCTGAGCTACCCAGGCCCACCTCCCAGGGTGCAAACGGGGTGGTCTGGGACAGCCCTGAGTAGGGTCCCAGCTGGGGACACACTGAGCCACAGTGGGGAATGGATCCCTCTGTCCGCGCTGCACTGGAGGGGAGGCCAGCCTCAGAGCTGGAAGAGCCCTGATGGAGTCGGGGTGTGTGTGGGGGGGTTCTTGTCCAGGCCAAGGCAGTGGGGGAACGGGGGCACCAGGGCCGGACACTCTCCTTACCCAGCGGTAGGTGTAGCCCCCAATCCACACCTGGCCCCGGTTGGTGCGGGTACGTGCCATGCTCTGCAGACGCTGGTTGGTTGCATAGTTGTGGATGGAGGCCAGGCGGCCGTGGTAGCAGCGGGCACACTGTTTCTGTGGGGAGAGGGTGAGGGGGACATGGGGCAGTCAGTGTCCAGGCACAGAGTCACATCCACCCGCCACCCCCCCATGCACCATCCACTGCCCCTATGCCCCCCATGTCACCCCTTCAACCCCTCCACCGTCCCCATGCCTCCTCCACTGTCTACATGGGCCCCCCATCACCCTTATGCCACCCCTTCAACACCCCATGCCCCCTCCACCACCTCCACACCTCCGTTACTGCATCCAGGGGCCCCCATTTTCAACACCCCATGCCCCCTCCACCACCTCCACACCTCCTCGACTGCATCCATGGGCCCCCCATTAAACCTATGCCACACCTCCACCGCCTCATGCCCCCTCCACTGCCCCCCTGGCCCCCCCCCGTCACCTGTGTGCTCCCTCCACTGCCCCCATGGGCCATTCACCAGCTCCATGGGCTTCTCACCCCACTTCCTGACCCATCTGCGACTCCTCCCCACCACCTGTGCCCCACACCTACTCACCTGGGCTTTCCAAAATGGCTGGCAATTGTTCACAATCACATAGCGACAGGTGTGCCCCTCCTGGCCAGGCACTATCATCCTGAAGCTCTCGCTCTCCTTGGGGCACGGTGGCTCTGGCTCCCCGGGCTCCTCCTCGCCCTGTTCGTCTGGTACCTCCTGCTCCGGGGCGCCCTCATCTGAGGGTGGGTGCAAGAGACACCAATTGGCCCTTCCAGCTGCAAGACGCAGCCCAGAGCCCAAACAATCCTTGGAGGTGGGAGCAGATCTAGCTGCCGGGGACACAGGTGTCCGGGATAGAAGGGGTCAGGGTGTCACTGGGGGGTTAGGGAACCCTGGTGTCCCAGATGGAGCAGGTCATAGGATTACTGGGGGGCCAGGGGACCCTGGTGTCTGGGCTGCAGAGAGGTGGAAGGTTATTGGGGGCAGGGGCCCCAGGTGGCCGGAACAGAGTGGGGCTGGGGGCTAGTGAGAGCGCAGGTCTGGGGTAACGGAGCCCTGTACTGTGCTTGCTGGGGGCAGTGGCTGTAGGTCAGGCTCCCCATAGAGTGGTGGAGGGGCTGTAGCCATGGGCCCCAGGACTTACGGAGCTGTTGAGCAGAGATGGCCCCCAGGAGGGCAAGCAGCAGGGACAGCTTCATCTCGGGCAGATCTGGGGGGGCTGTGAGACAGAGACAGATTGACCCCTCCACCAGGACCCCCCAATCACTGAGCCCAGACTGACCTCCCTGCCTAGAATCTACCCCCTCCCTCCACTTAGCTCAGACTGATCCCCCCATCTAGGGACCCCCCAATCACTGAGCCATAACCTACCACCAAGCTCCCCTGGGTTGATGACCACCCCATAACCAAGGCAGCCTTTCCCAACTAAGGTAGGGCTGGGCCAACCAAGGGGGATGGAGAGAACCTGGGGCCTTGCCTCTATGTGGGAGCAGAGGGGCTCTCACTCACAAGGACAAGGGGGACATGCACATATTGGCTATGGGCAGAAGCAGTCAGGAAAATTCTAGCATGTGCTGTTAGCCTGTGGAACTCCCTGCCACAGGATATAAGGGGCTGAGAATGCTGAGCAGTGCCAGGCCTTTCTGGGCATCACAGCAGGTTCAGGGGCCAACAGTGAGGCCTCATGATCTCAGGCTCCAGGGCAGGAGCTGAACAGACCCTGGAGTCAGGCAGGGATCTGCCCCTGCCACAGAGAGGTGAATAATGGCAGGCACCTCCCCAAGGCAACCAGCACTGGCTGCTGTAAGAGCCAGGCCCTGACCGAGTGACCCCACTCTGGAGCAGGTCCCCATTACCCCCCATATCCCCTGGGGTCAACCAAAGACCCCCCGCCACCTCTGTGATGGCTGTGGGTCCTCAGTGAGCTCCGACAGCTCCAGCCATCCTAGCCCCTTATGTTGGTCTGGAACAGGAAGCTGGGTGATGGGGAAAGAGTCACTATCAGCTCCCAGCCCCTAGTGCGTCCCCCTTCCCCCCACCCCCCAGCTTGTGACATCCCCACACCCGGCCTGGGCTCCGATCTACGAGCTGTCCCATGTTGCCACCTAGGGGCCATTGGCAGAGTTTATAAACAAGCTGTCTACAAAGCGCTCCCAACTCCCCATAGACCATAGGGGGTCCTGGATGCACCCCCCTGCTGATGGTAGCAGAGAGCTGGGCTCCCAGCCACTCGGGGACCCACTTTAGAAAGACCCTGACTGTAAGGCTGGGCTAGCATGTGCTGTGGGTCAGGAGAGAGGGGCACCGGCAGAGCTGAGGCAGAGGGGAGCCAGTGCTGGGCAAGCAGGGGCTGTGGGTCGGGATTGAGGAGCGCTGCTGTCAGCCCCCCCGCGCCATCACTGCCCTGCTCTCCGGCCACACTGGCTCAGGGCGTCCCTGCAGATAAGCATCTCCCCGCCGCGCTGGGCAGGTTTCACAAGGGCATTTCACACAGTAACGGCCGCGCTGGGACCCCGCACCTGGGCCGTCCTGATAAGCCCGGGGCCGTTTCACCGCAGGCCACAGCGCTGGGTGCCTGGCCACAGGGAATGGGGCAGCAGCCAACGGGCTGGTGCCATCTACTCCCTGAGTGCCAGCGTTGGGGTTCCCTCCCCTGCCAGCACTCCCTGGGGGCAGCCCCTCAGAGCCACGGACCCTCCCCACTGCCATGGGACGGTGCACAATGGGGCTGGGACTGGAGTGGGGTGATCACCCAGAGCCTGGCACATGGCCCTTCCCTGCCTGCGGTGAGCAGGGGCGCTGGGACTGGCCCAGAACTCCCCCCCCCCCCCCGCAACCCCGACTCCATCAGGGACTCTGATCTCAGTAATTGATATGTGAGAACCCAGGGCTGGGAGGAAATGATCCCCCAGCTCGAGTTCCTGCTCCAGGGTGCGTGGGGCTGGGAGAGTTGAGTGGCTGGACCAGCTCCTGTTGCCATGACAGTGCCTAGGGCCTTTGCCTCTCAGTCAAAGGCCTTATGGGATCTTAGCCCTCCATGTGATTCCTGGGGCTCCCTGTGACTCCTTGGGGGTGAGAGCAGCTGCACCCCACTGCAGCTGCCCCTGAGCTGGGGGGAGCGTCTGTGGCTGGGCTCCATGGGCTGGTTGGGAGCTGGCGGGGGCCCAGTGAGATGGGCTGGCAGGATATTGCTGGCTGCAGAGCTCTGAGCAGGATCCCCGAGGGACAGTCTGGGGAGGGGCGCAGGTGGGAACAGGTGCTGAGGCCTGGGGCCATCTCTGGGGGAGACACCCCTGCTGGAGGGGGCTGGGCAGGGTAACACCCTGGACACCCACAGGGGGCTACTGAGGGTGTTCAGCCGCTTGTGGGTCTAAGGATGCTACTAAAACTAACCAGGCTCCCACCAGGGCTGACCCACTGCCCCCCCCACCCCACCCCGCAGCCCTGGATGGGACTGTGCCCCCATCCTCTACCACAGCTGGCCTCACTGTCCTCCCAGCCCTGCGTGGGACTGTGCCCCTGTCCCCTACAATGGCCAGCCCCACTGCCCCCCCCAGCCCTTCATGGGACTGTCCCCCATCCTCCACCATGGCCAGCCCCACTGCTTCCCAACCCTGCATGGGACTGTCCTCCCATCCTCCACCATGGCCAGCCCCACTGCTCCCCAGCCCTGCATGGGACTGTCCTCCCATCCTCCACCATGGCCAGCCCCACTGCTCCCCAGCCCTGCATGGGACTGTGCCCCCATCCTCTACCACAGCTGGCCTCACTGTCCTCCCAGCCCTGCATGGGACTGTCTCTCATCCTCCACCATGGCCAGCCCCACTGCTCCCCTGCCTTGCATGGGACTGTCCCCCCATCCCCTATATCCCGGGATGGGCCCCAGGCCCTGCTCTCTGCTTGCCCCAGTTCTCACAGCTCCTCTGCGCCAGGCTAGAGCCAGGGAGCAGGGTGGGGACCAGGGCAGAGACAGGGGCATGGGCAGGTTGTGCCATGGCTGGGGCAGGCTGGAGCTGGCAGCGGTGGGAATGCACAGGACGGGGTCAGGCCAGGCCAGGTCATAGCACAATCCACAGCCTGGTCTGGGCACTGATAGCAGCATTGCACAGGGCTGGTGCCAGGGCGCTGGGCAGCTCGACCCCGGGTCCGCCAGTCTCTGAGGGGCATGTTTACAGCTCCTGAGTCCCCATGGCAATGTGGGGAGGGTTCCCTGGCTCTGAGGGGAGGGGGCCCAGAGAGCAGGGTTGCCAACTTTGGTTGGATGAATTCCTAGAGATTTCATCACATGACATAATCTTTAATTCCTGGGGACTCCAGGGCAATCCTGGAGGCTTGGCAACACTACCAGGGAGTGCTGGCAGGGGAGGGGATGCTAATGCTGACACTCAGGGGGCATGTGGCTGGCGCTCAGCGCTGCGGCCTGCGGTGAAACGGCCCCGGGGTTATCAGGACGGCCCAGACGCGGGGTCCCAGCTCAGCTGTTACTGTGTGAAATGCCCTTGTGAAACCTGCCCAGCGTGGCGGGGAGATACTTATCTGCAGGGACGCCCTGAGCCAGTGCGGCCGGAGAGCAGGGCAGTGATGGGGGTGGGATGGAGGCTGTGACTGGCAACAGTGCTCCTCAGTCCTGACCCGCAGCCCCTGCTAGCCCGTCCCTAGGCAAACGCCCAGCTCTGCCGGTGCCCCTCAATCCCAGCCCGCACACCCCAGCCCTGGGCTCCCTGTCACGGATTCACAGGGTATATGTTATGCCCCATCCCCGGTCTCCTGGGTCTGCCTCTTCCTGCCCAGCCCCCGCAAGGGGTCGTGCTTTTCCCCACGGACAGGCCACACGGCTCTAGCCTCCTTCTCCCCGCTAGTGCTGCCCGGTGCAGAGGCTTTTCACCGCGTCCTGTGTTCGCATCAGCACTGGGCAGCCTTGCCCCAGGCGGGCCAGCTTCACTTGGCACAGACACTGAATTCACGCTGTGGCTCTGGCTCGCTACGTCCCTTTGCCAGTCAGGCCTGGTCTAGTCTTAAAACACTGGCACAGCTACATCAGAGAACCCAGTGCAGCTGTGCTGGCACAACCCCCAGAGTGGACTCAGCTACGTCGATGGACGGGTGTTGCCGTTGGCCCAGCGAATGCCGTTCAGGGAGACGGCATCCCTACAGCAGCAGGAAAGGCTCCTCCACTGGCCTATGCTGTGTCTACCCTGGGAGCTGTGTTGGCACAGATTGGGTAGTGTAGACACAGCCTCTGTCCCAAGCCGAGCTCTTGTGTGTCTGGGAACCTTGTTCTGATAATGCTGGTTCCTGACCCCTCCAGTCCAGGGCCCCCTGCTGAGCTCACCCAGGCCTACTCCCCAAATTTAGATCCCCCTAGCTACGCCTGTGTGTGTGTGTGTGTGTCTGTCTGTCTGTGTGTGTGTGAGAAAAGCACACATCCCCAAGCGCCACAGCTAGGCCGACCTAACCCCCAGTGTAGACGCGGCTAGGGAGACAGATTCCATCCATCTAGGTACAGTTGCCGGAAGCAATGATGGTGTTTGTCCCGGGGGGCTCCAACAGGAACTCCAGGGCCCCTACCAGTGAGCTCCCACATATGTTACCTGCCAGGTCACGCTGTACGGAGGACAGTGAGCAGGACGGAGCAGCTGATGCCAGGCGAGCCAGATCTGGCTTTCAGGGGACCCTTCGCTGCCTTGGGCCCCTTTGTGATTGCCTGGATCATAGCCAGAGGCACTTGGGTTTTACACTCGTTCCTCCTGCTGGGGCCGCTGGCTGGTACAGTCAGTCATTGGCTGTGGTCATTGACTCTGTTGGCAAGTGATAGTTGCAGCCAGCTCGTCATGGCGTATTCTTACCACCACAGCCAGCTACCATCCCAAAGGCCTCGTGACTATGGCTCTGTGACAGGAGGAGAATGAGAACCCCTTGGCACCCAGCGGGTGGCCATGCCAAGGCCAACGGGGGAATGGAGATGCCTGCTCCTGAGAAAACTATTACAGACAATTCTTATGTTTGTCACGCTCCCTCGCACAGCCAGCCCTGCGGTCTTCCCTCAAACCCAACCCACGCCCCCCTGCTAGCCCAGTTCTGAGCTCCCCACTCACCCAGCCCCGAAGACTTCCCTCAACCCCAACCCAGAGCCCTGATAGACCAGTCCTGAGCGCCTAACGCACTCTGCCCTGTCCATTGCCTTCATCCCGGACCAAAGGTCCCTGCTAGCCCAGCCCTGAGCTCCACACACACCGAGGCCTGCAGACTTCCTTCAACCCCAACCCATGGCCCCTGCTAGACCAGCCCTGAGCCCCCCTCCACACCCAGCCCCGGAGACTTTCCTCAACCCTAACCCATGGCCCCCTGCTAGCCCAGCCCTGAGCTTCCCACACTCCCAGCCCTCAACCCTGACCCACAGTCTCCTTCTAGTCCAGCCCTGAGATTCCCCATACACCCAGTCCCATCAGCTTCCCTCAACCCTAACCCATGGTCCCTGCTAGACCAGCCCTGAGCTCCCCACGAGACCCAGCCCCACCGACTTCCTTCAACCCCCACCCCTAGGCCCCCTGCTAGCCCAGCTCTGAGCTCCCCCCACACCCAGCCCCGGAGACTTCCCTCAACCACAACCCATGGCCCCTGATAGACCAGCCCTGAGCTCCCCACACACCCTACCTGCACCCTTCCTTCAATCCTAACCCATGGCCCCTTGGTAACCCGGCCCTAAGCTCCACACACCCCCAACCTGCCGACTTTCCTCCACCCCGACCCACAGCTCCCTGCTAACCCTGCCCTAAGCTCCATACACACCAAGCCCTGCAGACTGCCTTCAGCCCTGACCCACAGCCCCCTGCTAACCCAGCCCTGAGCTCCCCCCACACCCAGGTGTACCAGGGTCCCTCACTCCCTCTCCCATGCGCAAGCACCCTGTGGTGTTGGGAGCAGAGGATTTGCCAGATGTCAGCATGCCAGGTCCACCCAGCAATCCCAGTGCCCGCTGTCCCTTAGTGCCCAGTACCAGGCAGAAACAAAGAGGCATCCTTGTGGCACCTTAGAGACTAACAAATTTATTTGGGCATAAGCTTTCGTGGGCCAAAACCCACTTCATCAGATGCATGGAGTGGAACATACAGTAGGCAGAGATATACTGTTTGAAATGGGCTACTCTGAATACCACTGCAAAGGTGATTTTTTTCCTCCTGCTGCTAAGAGCCCACCTTAATTGAATTGTCTCGTTAGAATTGGTAAGGCGACCCCGATCTTTTCATGTACTCTGTATATATCTCTTCCTACCGTATTTTCCACTCCATGCATCTGATGAAGTGGGTTTTAGCCTACGAAAGCTTAGGCCCAAATAAATGTTAGTCTCTAAGGTGCCCCAAGGATTCCTTGTTGTTTTTGCTGATACAGACGGCTGCCCCTCTGAAACCAGGACCAGGCAAGACTTCAGCCCACAGGTCAATGGGGTAGTTGTCCTTTCAGCAGGAGTTTTCCCTGATGCCATACGGGGAGGGATGCAACAATTCCTGGGTGCCCCAGGACTCAGGTTTTGGAATCAGCCCCATCACAGGCTTCGCCGGCCCTTTAAGGACAGTGACAGCACCAGAATCCCCCCACCTGGCAGAATGGAGGCCTCCCTTGGGGGAGCCAATGGGCAGGCTCCCAGCTGGTGTCAAACAGCCAGATCTCCAGCTGATGTCAATGAGCCACAGCAGGTGTAAACTGGTCTAAGCTCTGCCATTTTGGGGCATGCTCCGAGGACACAGTGCTGAGGAGCTGAGACTGGGCACGCTTGATGCATATCACAGGCTCTGCAGCCCTGGGCCGGAGGGGTGGGAGCACCCGCTAACATGAAGGGAGCAGCTGAGACCTCTAAGAGCTATTGCTTCGGGCTGTTTTCATCTCCACGGGGTGTTCTTCAGCTGAGAGCGTCCCATTGGGAGATGGGCCCCGTCCCACCGCTCTGATCTCGCAGTACAGCCCCTTGAGCGGCGCGCTCCTGTCAGCCTCGTGTCAGACAGGCTGTAGTTTGCGGCAGGACGCTGTTGCCAGTTAAAGGCTAACTCTGTGTATGTTCTCAGTACTCCAAAATCCACCCGGGGCGTGGATTGGCTCGAAATGTGCTGGGCCTTATAGGCGCATAGGGCAGAGCGAGCAACCCAAATTTGGCGTCGTTGGCCTGAGGGGTTGCTGAGATACAGGGCGCCCCCCCGCCTGCAGAAAAAAGCCATAATTCGGAGTCTTTCTGTCCAGCCTCTCTCCAGAGGCTGCGCTCTGGCTCCGTCGGGGCGGGAGGCAGGAACCCCTGGGCAGGGCCGGTGCCCGGTCTGACACAGGAGCGCAGACAGAGGGCACAATGGGCTGTTGGCTCTTGGAGTCTATGAAGCTCTGCTGGGACTAAAGGCAGCTCCATGGCAGAGCCCCCAGCTCAGCCTCCATTAGGGGACCCCAGAGCCCCCAGATTCTCCAGGGGGTTGGAAGTGGGGTTCAGGGGCCCGATGAACTCTGCCAGGGGCATCAGTGCCAGCTGTGTGTGTGTGTGGGGGGGCACTATAGAAACCAGGGGGAGCCCATTTGTGCCCCAGGGCTCAGCATTGGCAAGTCCTCCCGCCTGCCCCCCTGGCTCAGAGGTCCCAGCGCGGCCGTTACTGTGTGAAATCCTCTTGTGAAACCTGCCCAGCCCCTGTGGGGAGATGCTTATCTGCAGGGATGCCCTGAGCGAGGCCTGAGAGTGGGCTGGTGATGGGGGCGGGGGGGGGGAGGGGGGCTGACAGCAGCGCTCCTCAATCCCGACCCACAGCCCCTGCTTGCTCCCCTCTGCCTCAGCTCTGCCAGTGTCCCGCTCTCCTGACCCACAGCACATGCTAGCCCAGCCTTACAGTCAGGGTCTTTCTAAAGTGGGTCCCCAAGTGGCTGGGAGCCCAGCTCTCTGCTACCATCAGCAGGGGGGTGAATCCAGGACCCCTATGGTCTATGGGGAGTTGGGGGAACTTTGTAAACCGCTCGTTTGTAAACTCCTCCGATGGCCCTAGAGGGTGACATGGGGCATCTAGTGGGTCAGAGCCCAGGCTGGGTGTGGGGATGTCGCAAGCTGTGCGTTTCAGGGGGGAGGGGGGCACAAGGGGCTGGGAGCTGATAATGGCTCTTCCCCCATCCCCAGCTTCCTGCTCCAGCCCAATATAAGGGGCTGAAATGGCTGGAGCCGTTGGAGCTCGCTGAGGACCCACAGCCATCACAGAGGTGGGGAGGTTCTCTGGTGACCCCAGGGGCTATGGGTGGTGATGGGGATCTGCTCCAGAGTGGGGTCACTCGCTCGGAGCCTGGCTCTTACAGCAGCCAGTTCTGGATGCCTTGGGAAAGTGACTGCCATCATTCACCTCTCTGTGGCAGGGGCAGATCCCTGCCTGACCCTGGGGGCTGCTCAGCTCCTGCCCTGGAGCCTGAGGTCATGAGGCCTCACTGTTGGCCCCTGAGGCTGCTGTGATGCCAAGAAAGGCCTGGCACTGCTCAGCACTCTCAGCCCCTTGTATCCTGCGGCAGGGAGTTCCACAGGCTAACAGCACATGCTGGGTTCTCTCTGCCACCATCTGTCCATAGTCAATGGATGCCCATAGCCCCGTTGTCCCTGTGTTACAGGGCAGGTGAGTGACAGCTCAGCTGTCTCCCCCTCCAGCTGAGCCAAGGCCCTGGGCTCTCTTCTTCACCCTTGCTTGGCCCAGCCCTACCTTAGCTGGGAAAGGCTGCGTTGGTTGGAGGGTGGTCACCAGCCCAGGGGAGTTTGGTGGTAGGGCAGGGTGCAGTGGCAGGAGGTCCCTAGGTGCAGGGGGGTCAGTGCGAGCTAAGTGGAGGGAGGGGGATGGGCTCTAGGCAGGGGGGTCGGTATGGGCTCAGTGATGGGGGGCTGGATGGGGGGGTCAATCTATCTCTCTCTCACAGTGGTTTGCCACCCCAGGTCTGCCCGAGATGAAGCTGGTCCTGGTCCTGGCACTTGCCCTGCTGGGGGCCGTCTCTGCTCGCCAGCTCCGTAAGTCCTGGGGCCCAAGTCCGCGTGGCTACAGTCCCTCCCGCAACCTGTGGGGATCCTGACCCGCAGGTCACTGCCCCCAATGGGAACCTCCACCCACCCCCCAGCAGACACTGCACGGACCCCATGGGCTTGGGTCAGACCCCAGCAAGCAGAGTACAGGGCTCCGTTACCCCAGACCTGTGCTCTCACTAGCCCCCAGCCCCACTCTGTTCCGGCCACCTGGGGCCTCTGCCCCCAATAACCTTCCACCTCTCTGCAGCCCGGACACCAGGGTCCCCTGGCCCCCCAGTAATCCTATGACCTGCTCCATCCAGGACACCGGGGTCCCCTGACCCGCCAGTGACACCCTGACCCCTTCTATCCCGGACACCTGTGTCCCTGGCAGCTAGATCTGCTCCCACCTCCAAGGATTGTTTGGGCTCTGGGCTGCGTCTTGCAGCTGGAAGGGCCAATTGGTGTCTCTTGCACCCACCCTCAGATGAGGGCGCCCCGGAGCAGGAGGTACCAGCCGAACAGGGCGAGGAGGAGCCTGGGGAGCCAGAGCCACCGTGCCCCACGGAGACCGAGAGCTTCAGGATGATAGTGCCTGGCCAGGAGGGGCACACCTGTCGCTATGTGATTGTGAACAATTGCCAGCCGTTTTGGAAAGCCCAGGTGAGTAGGTGAGGGGCACTGGTGGTGGGGAGGAGTCGCAGATGGGTCAGGAAGTGGGGTGAGAGCCGATGGAGCTGGTGAATGGCCCATGGGGGCAGTGGAGGGAGCACACAGGTGACGGGGGGGGGGTCCATGGGGGCAGTGGAGGAGACATGCTGGTGGTAGAGGGGGCATGGGGCGGTGGAGGGGTGGCATGGGGGCAGTGGAGGGGGCACACTGGTGATGGGGCCCATGGGGGCAGTGGAGGAGGAGTGGGGGCAGTAGAGGGCTGTAAGGGCAGTGGATGGCACATGGGGGCAGTGAAGGGGGCATGGGGTAGTGGAGGGGTGGCATAGGGGTGATGATGAGCCCATGGAGGCAGGGGAGGGGGCATGGGGCGGTGGAGGAGACATGGGGGAGGTGGAGGGTGGCATAGGGGTAATGGAGGGCACAGGCCCACCTCCCAGGGTGGAGGCAGTGGAGGAGGCGTGGGGGTGGTGGAGGCAGCATAGGGGCATGGAGGGGATGAAGGGGTGACATAGAGGCCATAGAGGCAGTAGATGGTGCATGGGGTGGTAGTTGGTGGATGCCCCATGTCCCCCTCACCCTCTCCCCACAGAGGCTGTGTGCCCGCTGCTACCGCGGCCGCCTGGCCTCCATCCACAACTATGCGACCAACCATCGCCTGAGCTGCACGGCACGTACCCGCACCAACCGGGGCCAGGTGTGGCTCGGGGGCATCACCTCCCGCAGGGTAAGGAGAGTGTCCGGCCCTGCTGCCCCCATTCCCCCACTGCCTGGGCCTGGCCCAGAAATCCCCCCCCCCCCGCTCCGACTCCCTCATCAAGGCTCTTCCAGCTCTGAGGCTGGCCTCCCCTCCAGTGCAGCGCGGACAGGGGGATCCATCCCCCGCTGTGGCTCAGTGTGTGCCCAGCCGGGACCCCGCTCAGGGCAGCCCCAGGCCACCCCCCTTGCTCCCTGGGATGTGGGCCTGTGCGGCTCAGGCAGCTCGGGTGTGGGTCCAGCTGACCCTAGATGGCTGGGAGTCTTCTTGGGGCCTCTTGCCAGCACATGCTGGGTGCATCCTGCCCTAGTGCCTGACCCTCATCCCAGCGAATCCCGAACCCCTTACTATGGCCCCCAGCCACCAATGCATGAAGGGCTCCTGGCCCCAGCCCAAGCGATGGTCCCAGCCCCTCAGAGGTGGGGGGTGGGAGGGAGGTTCCCCGGTGCACCCTGCAGATGGGACAGCACTGATCCTAACCCAGCCCCCTCCCTCACAGCGCCGGTGTCTGCGCTCCCACTGGATCGACCACAGTTCCTGGAACTACTCCAACTGGGCCAGAGGGAACCCCAGCCATGCTCGGCGAACGTGTGTCGCCCTGTGCACCGCAGGTGAGGAGCCCCCTGGGGCAGGACAGGGGGGAGGTGGGGATCTATTCACTGCTTAGGGAACAAGAGCCCTGGGGCAGGGGAACAGGGGATCTGTGGGCAGGGGATCTGGGGTTCATGGGGCCCTGGAATACGGGATCCAAGAGTAGGTGGGCCTCTGGGGTGTGGGGCAGGGGATCTGAGGGTAGGTGGGCCTGTGGGGTGTGGGGCAGGGGATCTGAGGGCAGGTGGGGCTGTGGGGCCGTGGGGCAGGGGATCTGAGGGTAGGTGGGGCTGTGGGTGTGGGGCAGGGGATCTGGCGTTAGTGGGGATATGGGGGTCTGGGGCAGGGGATCTAGGGTTTCCTGGGGGTTGCGTTCCAGGTGCCAGCGGGGAGGGCACTAACCCCTCTCTCTCTGCCAGGTGGTAAATGGAGAAGTGTGAACTGCCGGGCTCGCCTGCCCTTTATCTGCCAGTACTGAGGGAGCTGCTCCCCGACAAGGCCCCGCTGCCCCCACCGCTCTGCTGGCCTGGGACTCCCTGCTCTGCCCTGCCGGAGGCGCCCCTGCTCCCTGGACTTGGCTCTGCTCCTGCCCCTGCCCCAGTTCCCTGCGGGGGGGGGGCAGTCTGCGCCCCCCCCACCCTTGATCAAAAATAAAAAGTGCTTCACTCATCACCCCCGGGTGTCGCTCCTTCCTGCCCCAGGACACTGAGGGCCCTGCATGCTCCACGGGGCTGGGCCGGTGGCGGGCGGGAGGGGGTGGGGGCGGACAAAAGGTGGCCGGGGGGGGGAGGGGGCTGGGGGTTATCCCCACCCAGAGATGGAGTCAGGAGGGGGAGTTGATGCTATTACAGAGCCCCATAGCGGGGACCATGTCCAGTTCTGGGGTTCCCCTGCCCCTGGGACATTCCCAGCAAGCCAAGGGGTAAGAAACGCCCAACCAGAACGAAGCTGAGAGCTGCAGCCTCCGTGTAACGATGCTGCCTTTGGTGGGACACTTCTCAAAGCATTAATTCAGGACAAATTGCTTAGAGCAGAGCAGTCACAGCCCCAGGCTGGTGGTTCTCCACCTCTAAGACACACCAAAGACACTCGAGTTTCCCAGTATCACCACCAGTGCCACTCGTAATGGGATGAATGGTTATGAAAACCAATACCCCAGTAAAAGAAAAAAGGTTCTCTCGATCCCAAAGGACCAAGCCCCAGACAAAGGGCAATATACAAATCAGATCTTACCCACAAATCACGCTGTTGCCAGTCCTTTAGAATCTAAAATCTAAAGATTTATTCATTAAAAAAAAAGAAATATAGATGAGAGCTAGAACTGGTTAAATGGAATCAGTCACATACAGCAATGGCAAAGTTCTTGGTTCAGGCTTGTAGCAGTGATGGAATAAACTGCAGGTTCAAATCAAGTCTCTGGAGTACATCCCCCGCTGGGATGGGTCATTCACTTCTTTGTTCAGAGCTTCAGTTTGTAGCAAAGTCCCTTCAGAGGTCAGAAGCAGGATTGAAGACAAGATGGAGGAGCTGCAGCAGCCTTTTATAATCTCTTGCCATGTGGCCTCTGCTTTCTTTGTTTCGAAGAGAAGCTATCCAGCACATGGCGTGGAAAAACCTTTGCGTTCTGTCCATAGGCTGAGTCATAAGGTGTATCTGCCGTCTCTCAATGGGTCAGTTGTATGGCCGATGGTCCTTAATGGGCCATCATCAGGCTAGGCAGTGCTGATGCCAAACTGTCTGGGGTGTCACCCAGAAGCAGAGCACAAGTTTGAAATACAGACAGTAAAGAGCCAATACTTATAATTTTAAATACAAAAATGATACATGCACACAGACAGCATAATCATAACCAGCAAATCATAACCTTGTCTTAGACACCTCACACGACTACCTTTGCTGCAAATACATAAGACTGGTTGCAACAATGATCTATACGGTCACAGTTTATATCAATAAAGTCACACCCCTGCCATAGGCCGCGCCGCCAGGAAGCGCCAGCCATTTCGCTCAGCTAAGAGCAGCTTTGCGGAGACTTGCCCCTTGTTGAGGAAAGGAGATTTCTCACAGCAGAGGCTCTTCTGTTTAGCACCCCTTTGTACAGACCCTGATACGCATGATGCCATCTGCCACTTACCTTCTGTGACAGGGTCTCACCCCAGGTGCAGTCTGGGAGCCGTGGGAAGCGCTGCGCCTCTGTAAGACACCCAGCTAGGCTGGCCCTTTTCTCACACTGCTCAGTTGAGGGGTTCTCAAACTGGGGGTCGGGACCCCTCAGGGGGTCACGGGGTTACTACATGGGAGAGTCGCAAGCTGCCAACCTCCACCTCAAAACCCACTTTGCCTCTAGCATTTATAATAGTGTTAAATATATAAACAAGTGTTTTTGATTTATAAGGGGGGCAGGTCACACTCAGAGGCTTCCTATGTGAAAGGGGTCCCCAGTACAAACAATTGAGAGCCACTGATCTATACGGCCCCAGTTTGTGTCAATGATGTCACAGTGAACAAGCCCCAAGACCAGGTCAAGGCCCCTCTCTGGCCAGTCCCCACCACTGAGGTTTCATTTCAACTGACCATGCTGCACTAAAGTGGCTTCACACAGCCAAAGAGACTAACAAAAGACTTCTGCAGTGGAGTGTAGCTCTTCAAGACTTTGATTTTGAGATCCAACACATTTCAGGAGCCTCTAACAAAGTGGCTGATGCACTGTCCTGGGAAAGTTTCCCAGAATCAGCCATGTAAAAATGTCCCTTCATTCTAAGTCATTGTAGTCCTTGAAATGTAAAAAGTACAATTTAGTTCTTCATGTAATTATTAGTGAAATTAGAGGTGCATGTAACTTATTAACTCTGTTTCCTAAACCTCCAGGACGAAATCCCGGTTTGTGTGGACCCGACCTGAACCAGGCTGGCCAGACCGTCTGTGATTTGGGGGGCGTGTGATAAATTAAGTGTGTGTGTGTGTGTGTGGGGGGGGGGTTAGCTCCCTTTTATGGACATCCAGCCAGTCAGTTATCTGGAAAATCCCTCTTGGTAGCTGTTCTCTGCTTGCTTTACCTGTAAAGGGGTTAAAAAGTCCCCCAGATAAAGAAAAGGAAGTGGGCACCTGACCAAAAGTGCCAATGGGAAGGTAGAACTTTTTAAAACTGGGAAAGAAACTTTCCCTTTTTCGTTCTCCGGAGACGGAGATTCGGAGCAGCAATGCTATAAGCAGGAATGCTGGGTAAGGTTTGAACCAGGTATGAAAATGCTTAATTTTTGGAATTGCTCTTTTAAAATCTAGCAAAAGCCTAAGTTCCAGATGTATTTTCTGTCTTTTTGTTTTTAATAAAGTTTACCTTTTTTAAGTGCCAGAGTGCGGAATCAGCCTTGACACACTCAGAGACAGACAGCCTATTTCCCATCTTCACAGGCTTGCCCCACCCCCCTGGAGTATAAACTAGCCATCGATTAATCACGGTTAACTCACGCAATGAACTCAAAAAAATGAATCACGATTTAAAAAGTAATCGCGATTGACGGCAGTTTTAATCACACTCTTTAACAATAGAATACCAATGCAAATGTATTAAATATTTTGGATGTTTTTCTACATTTTCACAGATATTGTATTCTGTGTTATAACTGAAATCAAAGTGTGTATTATTTTTATTCCAAATATTTGCACTGTAAAAATGTGGAAGCAGAGTCAGAACGAGCTCTCCCCTGACATCTGGTGGTGAGCTGTGGAAAAGGACTTCAGGGGCTGATCTCGTTTGCATGGGCTCACCCCATCCTGTCTAGCTGCTGGCCCAAATGGCGTCTTTGTCTGCCGTGGGATCCCCAGTCTCTTTGTTATCGGGGAGTAATAAAGGGTTATTATCCTGGTTGTGTGAATCAAGGACAGTAGAACTGTACTTGGCATTTTATGACTGAGGGACTGTAATGATGCTACCCTTGGTGGGACGCTTCTGAGAGAGTCAATTCAGGACAAATTGCTCAGAACAGGGCAGTTACAGCCCAAGGCTGGGGTTCCTTTGCACACCAAGGCAAACCAAACCAGCCAAACAGAGAGGACTTTGGTTTTACCCCACTGGCTAACCACAAGTCACACATGCAATTCCCTCCGACACTCCAGATGAGAGCTAGAATTGGTTAAATGGAATCAGTAACATACAGTAATGGCAAAGTTCTTGGTTCAGGCTTGTAGCCGTGATGGAATAAACTGCAGGTTCAAATCAAGTCTCTGGAGTACATCCCCCGCTGGGATGGGTCATTCAGTCCTTTGTTCAGAGCTTCAGTTTGTAGCAAAGTCCCTCCAGAAGTAAGAAGCAGAATTGAAGACAAGATGGAGGAGCTGCAGCAGCCTTTTATAATCTCTTGCCATGTGGTCTCTGCTTTCTTTGTCCCAAAGAGAAGCTATCCAGCACATGGCATGGAAAAACCTTAGAGTTCAGTCCATAGGCATGTGTCCCTGCTCCCTGGACTAGGGTCTGTTCCCAGCCTTGCCCCAGGAGGGGCAGCCCCCATCCCCTGCTCTCGGTCATTGCCTGTGACTCCCCACAATAAAACAGCCCTTCACTCATCACCCGCGGGTGTCGCTCCTTCCTGCTCCCAGACACTGAGGGCCCTGCATGCTCCATGGGGCTGGGCCAGAGGGAAGTGGGGAAGGACGTGACCAGACTGGGGAGAGAGGGCTGGGTCCCTAAGGGCTGCCTGTCAGCATCTGCCTTGGCTCTAGCAGCTTCACCCCCAAGGTGGGAGCATCTGTCTGAGAGATGGGAGCCAGGGGCAGTGCAGGGGTGTGTGTGTGAGGTGTGTGTGTGGGGGTGTTGGGTGGTTGGCGGTTGGAGGCTTTAGGACAGAGGTTCTCAAACTTCACTGCACTGCGACTCCCTTCTGACAACAAAAATTACTGCACGACCCCAAGAGGGGGACCGAAGCCTGAGCCTGCCCAAGCCCCATCGCCCTAGGCTGGGGGCCAAAGCGAAAGCCCAAAGGCTTCAGCCCTAGGCAGGGGGGCTGTAACCTGAGCCCTGCCACCCAGGGCTGAAGCCCTCTGGCTTCGGCTTCAGCTTCGGCTTCGGCCCAGCAAGACTAACACCAGCCCTGGTGACACCATTAAAATGTGGTCCCAACCCACAGTTAGAGAACCGCTGCTTTAGGGAGTGCGGGGGGCTGTAGATGACGGGGGAGTACACTGGGTGTGGGGGGTGCTGGGTGTTTGGAGGTTGGAGGCTTTAGGGAGTGCGGGGGGCTGTAGATGACGGGAGAGTACACTGCGTGTGGGGGGTGCTGGGTGTGTTGTAAGGTCTGTAAGAAGCAGAAAGCCACGCCGTCCCCTTCCATCTAAATTACACCAAAGCAGTGTAGTATCAGGCCGTTAAGAAGGCTCCTGTCCTAAAGCACCCGCCATCACCAGCTAAAGAAACAGATCGTCAGATCTCTAAAGAAAACCTTGTTCAACATGTTCTGTCTGGCAAGAAACCACTTAGCAGCAGTTGTGGTTGTGAGATCGATAAGTCTCTTGTTTTGCCATTGGGGTCCCCACTTCTCTATTGTTTATCTGTAGGGTCTGTCTGGTTCTTTGATTGTTTCTGTCTGTTGCATAACTAATTTTTCAAGATTTAAATCAACTAAGGTGGTTGGGTCTGACTGGGTGAAGAATTGTTTCGTAATGGGCTGGGATCGGTGAAAAATACCGTTCTGTAGGACTTCCGTTTACAATGACTGGGTGAGGTACAGCTGAGCAGGACTCAAGTTTCACTCACTGCATAAACTGGCGGGCTCATAGGGGAGGCTGCAGAGATGACTGTCTCCGACTGCCCTCCCCGTCCCCGGCCACATGGGAGCCAGGGCCCTCAAGGCTGCTCCTGCCTGGGGCTCATATGGGCTCCGAGCTGTGACACTGTTGAGGGTGTTAACATGGGTGTTTCCCCACCACATGTTCTGGGGGGCTGCCTGATCATGGGGCTCTGGTACAATTGTCCCCCTTCTCCCTTCTCTTGTCAGATGTCAGGAGGGGGGGCCCTGCCTCTCGGCACTGTTAGCAATTGGTTGCTAACACTGAAAGGTGACTGGGGAGGGGCATGGGGGGTAAATCCCTGGGACTGTAGAATGCTTCTGAGAAGGTTTTAGTAACAGGCAATGTAGGAACAACGACCTCTGAGCTTAGCTAATCAAGCCCACGTGCTTCGTTACTCCTGACCGCCTTGAACGCTGTCACAGTATTGCCCCTGCCCAGGTGACAGGGGCGAGTCTGATTGGGCCGGTACAATCTGATCCAGACGCTGTGCTGCTGTAGGGTTGTAGTGTAGACACTTGCTAGAAGGATGGAAGGGATTTTCTGTTGCTGGAGTTAATCCGCCTCTCCGAGAGGTGGTAGCTAGATCGACGGAAGAATTCTTCCACCAGCCTCCCTGTATCTACACCGGGGGTTAGGCTGCCTTAACTATGTATCGCACGCGCGTGAATTTTTCGCACCTCTGAGCGATGTGATTTCAGTCAACCTAAGTTTTAGGTGTAGACCAGGCCTCACTGGTGAATATAACAGCCTTCAACCCAAGCTGGCCATGTGGAGCAAAGAGTCCACGGTTACTAATGGGCATAGAAGACTTTTGGCCTCTAGATTATAGGTTCAAATCCAGCCAGGCTTGGAACTCCAAGCCCACACCACGTGATGGCTGCTTGGTGGATCATGGGGGGAGGAGGCGGGAACAGGGAGAGGGGCTCACATATACCTTAGAGGGGCACTGCTCCTCAGGGCACCTCATGTCACCATCACAGATCTGCCAAGCAGTTGCAGCCAAGCTCTCCTCCATTCAGTACAGTGACACCTGCCCAGTGACTGCAGCCGGAGCGCATGCAGAGAATTGCCAGTGATTCCAGCCAGCTCCGGGGGGCAGAGTTAAGGTTACATGGACATTTATCTTCACACTGTGACTCCTGATTTTCTAATATTTAAGACTGGCTGGACTTGCCGTTCTGGACAGGCCCAAGCTCCCACCAGGCAGAGGTCACTGGGCATTTATTGTCAGTGAATTCCCTCCACCTTCAGCCTGGCTTTCCCAGGCCGACCTACAGCCCCTCAGAGGCCATGGACCAGTGACTGCGCAATGCTGGCCTGTCCAAATGGGCTGGGGTGTGTCACTGCAGAGCCCCACCGCTTGCAGCGCACCCGGAAGGGGCAGGAGGCTCTAAACAGTGGCAGCATTTTCACTCACTGTTGCCCCACAGGGCGAAATGGGGAGGGGGTGGGGGTGCTGCAGCCTGAAGACGCCGGCTCAGAGTTGGAGAGCTGCAGAACTTGCCCTGGGGAAAAGCTAGGCCTGGGGCCTGGCAAGGAACAGGGGCACTGCCAGGAGCCTGGACACAGGACCCCATGGAGAGCTGTAACTGCCGGGTGTTGGGTACTGCCCAGACTCTGACCGAGATCAGGCCCCATTGTGCTGGGTGCTGCATATACAACAAGCAAGAAAGAGCCCCTACCCGAAAGAGTTCACAGTCTATAGGGAGAACGGTGGGCAGGGGAAACTGAGACACAGGGCTGAGATGTGACTGACCCATGGTGACATCACAGGTGGGTGCAAACCAGGTGAAGAACCCAGGTGTCCTGGCTCCCACTTGCTGTACTGCCCACTGAGCCAGCTAAACCCCATCTTAACCTCCCCGCTTGACGATTCTCCCAGGATGCACCAGGCCAAGGCCCGGCCTGACCAGGCTACTCACTGGGCAGGTGCTGGGAGGTGCAGGGGTTACCCCGGCACTCACAGCCCTGGGGACAACTCCCCTGAAGGGGACAGGAGATGCTCCGTCTCTCAGATACTTTCAGTCCAGGCTGGGGTCTCTCTCCAGAGGCTGCGCTCTGGCTCGGTCAGGGCGGGAGGCAGGAACCCCTGGGCAGGGCCGGTGACCCAGGAGCGCAGACAGACGCAATGGGCCTGTCTGCTCTTCAAGTCTACGAAACTCTGCTTGGACTAAAGGCAGCTCCATGGCAGACCCCCCTTCTCAGCCCCCACATTCTCTAGGGAGGTGGAAGTGGGGCTCATGGGGCCAGATGAACTCTGCAAGGAGCATCAGTGGGGGGGGCACAGTGGGAAGTGAGGGGAGCCCATTTGTGCCCCAGGGCTCAGCACTGGCCAGCCCCCCCCCAGGCTCGGGGGTCCCAGTGCCCCTCCTCACTGCAGGCAGGGAAGAGCCACGCGCCAGGCTCTGGGTGATCGCCCCATTCCAGTCCCAGCCCCACTGGGAAGGGTCCCGTGGCAGTGGGAGGGGGGCCTGGCTCTGAGAGTGCCAGTGGAGGAGGGGAGGGGTCTGCCCCGTTCTCTGTGGCCGGGTGCCCAGCGCAGTGGCCTGTGGAGAAACAGCCCTGGGGTTATCGGGGTGGCCCAGACGCGGGGTCTCAGCTCGGCCACTACTGTGTGAAATGCCCTTGTGAAACCTGCCCAGCGCGGCGCGGAGACGCGTATCTAGTCAGGGCGCGGCTAGTCCTGGGGGGTGGGGTCAGCGGGATGTGTGTGGGGAGGGGAGAGCAGGTGCATGCAACTGACAGCAGCGCTTATCTGTCCTGACCTGCAGCCCTTGCTAGCCCAGCCCTGGCCTCCCCCACCCCACAGCTCTGCTGATGCACCTCTGACACCCAGCACCCTGTGGCACTGGCTTCTGAGGAATTGCCAGTGAGTTGGGTCCTTCCAGCCCACTGCCCACTGTGCCATGCTGCCCACTACCAGGCAGGGTCCTGCCCCGCTGACCAGTGTGGCACTCTACTCAGTGTAGAGTGAACTGGGGGAGTTTCCTGAGGGTGGGAAGGGTGGGAGTGTGTTAAGGCCCCAGAGAAGGCAGTCCCCTCCCCATCCTTCAGGCCGTGGAACTGGCCAAATCACCAACTACACTGGTGCTTTAAGGGACGTCTCAGCCCCTGAATCCCTCACCTGACAACATGGGACATCGGCCCAGCTTGAGTCAATGAGCCGGATCCTAGTTGGTGTCAATCGGCCATAGCTCCATTATCACAGAATCATAGAAGAATCATAGAAGATCAGGGTTGGAAGGGACCTCAGGAGGTATCTAGCCCAACCCCTTACTCAAAGCAGGACCAACCCAACTAAATCATCCCAGCCAGGGTTTGTCAAGTCTGACCTTAAAAACCTCTAAGGGTGGAGATTCCACCACCTCCCTAGGTAACCCATTCCAGTGCTTCACCACCCTCCTAGTGAAACAGTGTTTCCTAATATCCAACCTAAACCTCCCCCACTGCAACTTGAGACCATTGCTCCTTGTTTTGTCAACTTGCCAGCAAGTTAATGGGCCAGATCCCAGCTGGTGTAAACCATCTTTAGCTCTGTTGACCCCAACCTCCCAAGGGGGCGGGTCCCACTGAGTTGCTGTGATGTGTGTGACGTTCCCCTCCACAGCTGGGCACCCAGCGCATTGGGCAGAGGCTGCTGCTGTGCCGGGGCTGGTTCCTGAGCGGCTCCAGGTCAGGTCACAGGGCTGTAAGGTTTAAGACCAGAAGGGTCGATTTGAACCATCCGCTACAGTCCTGGCATCACCCACAGCAGGGGCCCCCAGCCACTGCTGCCTCCTGCCCAGAACACCGGGGACACCAGGTCTGGAGTCAGATCCCAGGGCCAAGGATCCCACACGGCTCACACAATGCCCCTCAGTCCCAGCCCCTCCCTCCCCCAGCTCAGCACCACACCTCAGAGCCAGCCCAGCCCATCCCTCTTGGATGCACCCTCTACCACCGCGGTGAACTGCGGAGAGCCCTGGTGATGCCCCTCAATCCCAACCCGCAGCCCCCTGCTAGCCCAGCCCTGAGCTCCCCCTCCAGCTCTGCCGGTTCCCTTCAATCCCAACCCACAGCTCCCTGTTAGCCCAGCACTGGGATCCCCCGATCATACCTCTGCCAGTGCCCCTCAGCCCTGCCACACAGCCCCCCGCTAGCCCAGCCTTACATCCTGGGCCTCTCTAAAGCAGGTCCCCGAGTGGCTGGGAACCCAGCTCTCTGCTACCATTAGGAGGGAGGTGAATCCAGAACCCCGTATGGTCTATGGGAAGTTGGGGGCTCTTTGTAGACCGCTGGTTTGTAGACCCATCCCCCAATGAGGAGGGGAGGGAGAGCTCAGTGGTCTGAGCATTGGCCTGGAATGGATTAAAGAAATGTTGTTGTACCTACCTTTAAGAAAAAATAAAAATGTTGAAATACAGGTGAGGAAAAAAAGAAATTAGGCATAAACAATGGTGCTAATGGCAAAACACCGCAAAAAAAGGACAGCCCAGAAAAGCAGCAAAGCAAAGCAAAGAAAAAAAAAAAAAAAGGAAGCTAAGGAAAGGGCATGGTGGCATAGGGGAAAAAAGAGTAAGTGCAGGTGCAAACCCTGGAACAATACTTAAAATGGTGAAATCTGAGGTGATAAAGGTGTTATTTTGGAGATAAACGAGTGATTTAAGGAAAGAGTGAAAAAAGTTAAACTCAAAAGCTGGAGAGAATTAAGTACCTGCTAAACCCAGGGTTGTGAGTTCAATCCTTGAGGGGGCCATTTAGGGAACTGGGGTAAAAATCTGTCTGGGGATTGGCCCTGCTTTGAGCAGGGGGCTGGACTAGATGACCTCCTGAGGTCCCTTCCAACCCTGATAGTCTATGGTTCTATGATGGCCCCTAGGAGGAGACATTGGCAGCTTGTGGGTCACAGCCCAGGCTGGGGCTGGGGGTGTCACAAGCCGTGGGGTGCAGGGGACAGGAAGCACAAGGGGCTGGGAGCTGATAGTGGCTCTTTCCCCATCCCCAGCTTCCTGCTCCAGCCCAATATAAGGGGCAGTGGTGGCTGGAGGAGGAAGTCAGAGATGAGAGGTGAGGGGGGAGGGGCGCTAAGTGCAGAGGGTCAGTCTGGGCTCGGTGGGGGGCTCCAGGCTGGGGGGGTCAGTGTGGGCTCCACGGGGGGTGGCTCTAGGCAGTGACTAGCTGTATGTGGGTTGGGGGGTGTTAATCTGTCTCATGGTGTCTCCCCCAAGGTCTGCCTGGGATGAAGCTGTTCCTGGCGCTCGCCCTGCTGGGGGCTGTCTCTAGTCGCCGTCTCTGTAAGTCCTGGTGCCCCCTGGATGGAGCCCCTCACTCAGCCCTGGGGGGAGCCTGACCCACAGGCCACTGCCCCCAAAGGGGACCCCCTACAGAGGGCTACTGCATGGGCCCCATGGGCTTGGGTGAGACCCCAGCCCGGACAGTACAGGGCTCAGTTATCCCCAGACGTGTGCTCTCACTGACCCCCAGCCCCGCTGCATTCTGGACACTGGGTCCTCTGACCCCCACCCTTTTCTGTCCTGGCACCTGGGTCCCCCATCTCCCACTGACCCCCAGCCATGCTCTGTCTCTGACTCAGACCCAGTGTAGGTGCCCCCCAGTCCCTGCCATTGTACCCCCTGGTCCCTGCAGCCATGGGGGCATCTCTCCTCTCCCCGGTCGTTTGCGGTCTGGGGTGCACCATGGGGCTGGAAGGGCCCATTGGTCTCTCTCACCACCCAGCTGAGGGCGCCCTGGAGCAGGAGGTACCAGCCGAGCAGGGCAGCTCCGTTCTGGAGGAGGAGCCCGGGGAGCTGGAGCCACCGGGACCCGGGGAGGGCAAGAGCTTCATGGGGAGAGGTGCACTGGGCCGGAGGCTTCGTTACACCGTGGTGATAAAGGACCAGACCTTTCATGGGGCCATGGTGAGTAGAGGGGAAAGGGGGCAGGGAAAGGTGGTGCATGAGGGCAGTGGATGGTCTATGGGGCTGACAGATGGTGCGTGGGAGAGGTGGATAGGATGTGGGGCTGGTGGATGGCATGCACGGGGCAGTGAATGTGCCATGAGGCTGGCTCATGGTGCGTGGGGGTGGTAGATGGTGTGTGGGGCTGGCGGATGGAGCATGGGGGCAGCAGATGGTACATGGATCTGGCTCATGGTGTGTGTGCGTGGTGGAGGGTGTGTGGCATGGCTGACAGGGGCAGTGGATGGTGCATGAGGCTGGAGGATAGGGTGTGGGGGCAGAGGATGATGCGTGGGGTTGGCTTATATTGTGTGGGGGTGGTGAATGGTGCTTGGTCCTGGAGGATGGGGTGTGGCGGGCGCTGGATGGTGCATAGGGCTGGCTCATGAGGTGTTGGAGTGGTGCATGGGGCTGGAGGCCGGGGGGCAGTGGATGGTGTGTGGGGCTGGAGGACGGGGGGTAGCGGATGAGGTGGGGGGGTGGGGGAGGGGGGCAGCGGATGTTGTGTGGGGCTGGAGGGGGGAAGCGGATAGTGCATGGGGCTGGAGGCCGGGGCAGTGGATGGTATGTGGGGCTGGAGGACAGGGGCAGCGGATGATGCGTGGGGTGGAGGATGGGGGGCAGCAGATGATGTGTGGGGCTGGAGGACGGGGGGTAGCGGATGGTGCGTGGGGCTGGAGGATGGGCAGCGGATGATGCATGGGGCTGGAGGATGGGGCAGCGGATGATGTGTGGGGCTGGAGGACGGGGAAGCGGAGGATGCGTGGGGCTGGAGGACAGGGGCAGCGGATGATGTGTGGGGCTGGAGGACGGGGGTAGCAGATGATGTGTGGGGCTGGAGGACGGGGGTAGCGGATGGTGCGTGGGGCTGGAGGACGGGGGGAAGCGGATGATGCGTGGGGCTGGAGGACAGGGGCAGCGGATGATGTGTGGGGCTGGAGGATGGATGTCAGCGGATGATGTGTGGGGCTGGAGGACGGGGGGAAGCGGATGATGTGTGGGGCTGGAGGTGGGGCTGGCGGACGGGGGCAGCGGATGATGTGTGGGGCTGGTGGGGGGCTGTCAGCGGATGATGTGTGGGGCTGGAGGAGGGGGGCAGCGGATGTTGTGTGGGGCTGGAGGACAGGGGCAGCGGATGATGTGTGGGGCTGGAGGATGGATGTCAGCAGATGATGTGTGGGGCTGGAGGACGGGGGGCAGCAGATGATGTGTGGGGCTGGAGGACGGGGGTAGCAGATGATGCGTGGGGCTGGAGGATGGATGTCAGCGGATGATGTGTGGGGCTGGAGAATGGGGGCAGCGGATAGTGCGTGGGGCTGGAGGACAGGGGGGCAGTCGTTGATGGTGCATGTAGCAGCAGCCGTGGGCTGGTCTGTGGCTGCGCCTCACCCTCTCTCTCCCCACAGAGCGAGTGCAGTCGGATCTTCAGCGGCCACCTAGCCTCCATCCACAGCAAATCGGCCAACGAGCAACTGCGCGCAGTAGCGCGCGCCCACACCAACCGGGGCCAGGTGTGGGTCGGGGGCATCACCTCCTTCACGGTAAAGTGATCGCCTGGCCCTGCTGCTCCACCCACCCCGGCTTGGGCCCAGCCCGGGGCCCCCCAAACTCCCTGTTTTGGGGGGATGACCCATCCCCCACTGCAGCTCTGCATCTCCAGCCAGGACCCCGCTCTGGGCAGCCCCAGGCCAAGCCCCGCCCGCCCCCCGTGAGCCAGCCCTGGGGGACTCTGGCAGTTCGGGGCTTGGTCCCAGCCCTCTCCGTGCCCGGGACTCACCTTGGGGGCCATTGACCCTGGCTGCCCATGAGGTGCCTGGGGCCAGTGCCAGGGCACAGACTGGTGCCAGTGTGTCCTGGGAGTGTCCTGCCCCCCACCCAGTGAGCCCGCAGCCCCCGGCTCTAGCCCCTGGACTCCGCCGGCTAAGAGATGGCCCCGGCCCCTTGGGAAGGTCCCTGGGGTGCCCTGCAAATGGGGCAACACTGATCCTACCCAGTGCCCCCCCCCCTTGCAGGGTGGACGCGCATTCTCCCGCTGGATGGACCACAGCCCTTGGAACTACACAAACTGGGCCAGGGGGAACCCCAGCCGTGCTGGGCAAAACTGTATCGTCCTGTGCACCGCAGGTCAGGGACTGCTGGGGCTAGGCGGGGCCCTGGGGGCTGGGGTGGCGGGGGGAGCCGGGGTTGGGGGGGCCCCTGGGGGCTGGGGTGGAGAGGGGGTGTGTGGAACAGGGCTAGGTGGGACCTCGGGCCGGGGGGAGCCAGGGATAGGTGAGGCCCCGGGGTCTGGGGCCGGGGGGGAGCCGGGGATAGGTGGGGCCCCAGGGTCTGGGGCCAGGGGGAGCTGGGGATAGGTGGGGCCCCGGGGTCTGGGGGGAGCCAGGGATAGGTGGGGCCCCGGGGTCTGGGGCCAGGGGGAGCCAGGGATAGGTGGGGCCCCGGGGTCTGGGGCCGGGGGGGGAGCCGGGGATAGGTGAGGCCCCGGGATCTGGGGCCGGGGGCGCCGGGGATAAGTGGGGCCCCGGGGTCTGGGGCCGAGGGGAGCCGGGGTTTACTTGGTGCCAGGTGCTGGCCGGGCAGGCACTAACCCCTCTCTCTCTGCCAGATGGTCATTGGAGAAGTGTCAGCTGTGGGACTCACCTGCCCTTTATCTGCGAGTACTGAGGGGGCTGCTCCCCCCAGGGGGTCCTGCTGCCCACACCGCAATTGCTGGGACTCCTTGCTCCACCTTGCTGGAGGCGCCCCTGCTCCCTGGACTCGGCTCTGTTCCCAGCCTTGCCCCAGGAGGGGCAGCCCCCATCCCCTGCTCTCGGTCATTGCTTGTGACTCCCCACAATAAAACAGCCCCTCACTCATCACCCCCGGGTGTCGCTCCTTCCTGCTCCCAGATACTGAGGGCCCTGCACGCTCCATGGGGCTGAACCAGAGGGAAGTGGGGAAGGACGTGACCAGGCTGGGGCTGTCAGCATCTGCCTTGGCTCTAGCAGCTTCACCCCCAAGGTGGGGGCATCTGTCTGAGAGAAGGGAGCCAGGGGCAATGCAGGGATGTGTGTGTGAGGTGTGTGTGTGTGGGGGGGGGTGTTGGGAGGTTGGAGGCTTTAGGGAGTGCGAGGGGCTGTAGATGACAGGGGAGTACACTGCGTGTGGGGGGTGCTGGGTGTTTGGAGGTCGGAGGCTTTAGGGAGTGCGAGGGGCTGTAGATGACGGGGGCGTACACTGGGTGTGGGGGGTGTTGGGTGTTTGGAGGTTGGAGGCTTTAGGGAGTGCAGGGGGCTGTAGATGACGGGGGAGTACACTGGGTGTGGGGGGTGTGGGGTGTTCGGCGGTTGGAGGCTTTAGGGAGTGCGGGGGGCTGTAGATGACGGGGGAGTACACTGCGTGTGGGGGGTGCTGGGTGTGTTGTAAGATCTGTAAGAAGCAGAAAGCCACGTCGTCCCCTTCCATCTAAATTACACCAAAGCAGTGTAGTATCAGGCCGTTAAGAAGGCTCCTGTCCTAAAGCACCCACCATCACCAGCTAAAGAAACAGATCGTCAGATCTCTAAAGAAAACCTTGTTCAACATGTTCTGTCTGGCAAGAAACCACTTAGCAGCAGTTGTGGTTGTGAGATCGATAAGTCTCTTGTTTTGCCATTGGGGTCCCCACTTCTCTATTGTTTATCTGTAGGGTCTGTCTGGTTCTTTGATTGTTTCTGTCTGTTGCATAACTAATTTTTCAAGATTTAAATCAGCTAAGGTGGTTGGGTCCGACTGGGTGAAGAATTGTTTCGTAATGGGCTGGGATCGGTGAAAAATACCGTTCTGTAGGACTTCCGTTTACAGTGACTGGGTGAGGTACAGCTGAGCAGGACTCAAGTTTCACTCACTGTAGAAACTGGGCTCCAAAGGGAAGTTCTCTGAAACCCAACTCCAGGACCCAGCCCAGGATCAGAGCTGCCAGACCCAACACCCTGCCAAGCATAATCGTGCAGAAGCTGGAGTCCCCAGACGATCTACTCTTGACGGGCCACCAATGGTGGTGGTGTGCAGCATAGGGTGGGCTGTGGGAGGGTGTTTGTGATGTGTTTAGGGAGAATCTCTGGCCACCGGCAACAGGCAGTGTGGCATAGGGTGGGGAGACCGAGCGGATCTTTATCCCTGAAAGATTCCTGGTACTTTCTCATAGAGCTTGAATCTCCCAGGGAAACAGGGAGACCCAAAGGGCAGTGGGAGTGAGGCGCCGATCCACACTCACCTAGTCTCTGTGGTTTGTCAGCGGCTTAGCTCAGACCACAGAAACTTTGTGCGTGTGTGGAGAGAGTGTCTCCCCTCCACAGGTCGGGTCGGGGAGGCCTGAGAGCATAGAGATGATGGGGTGTGTTGGGGCCAGAGTGTCTCATGGGGTGCAGTGCAGCAGGGGCTGGGCCACGGGGCTCATAGGGGAGGCTGCAGAGATGACTGTCTCCGACTGCCCTCCCCGCCCCCGGCGACATGGGAACCAGGGCCCTCAAGCCTGCTCCTGCCTGGGGCTCATATGGGCTCCGAGCTGTGACACTGTTGAGGGTGTTAACAAGGGTGTTTCCCCGCCACACGTTCTGGGGGGGCTGCCTGATCACGGGGCTCTGGTACAATTGTCCCCCTTCTCCCTTCTCTTGTCAGATGTCAGATCTCGGCACGGTTAGCAATTGGTTGCTAACACTGAAAGGTGACTGGGGTAGGGACGTGGGGGGTAAATCCCTGGGATTGTAGAATGCTTCTGAGAAGGTTTTAGTAACAGGCAATGTAGGAACAACGACCTCTGAGCTTAGCTAATCAAGCCCACATGCTTCGTTACTCCTGACCACCTTGAACGCTGTCACAGTATTGCCCCTGCCCAGGTGACAGAGGCGAATCTGATTGGGCCGGTACAGTCTGATCCAGACGCTGTGCTGCTGTAGTGTTGTAGTGTAGACACTTGCTAGAAGGATGGAAGGGATTTTCTGTTGCTGGAGTTAATCCGCCTCTCCGAGAGGTGGTAGCTAGATCGACGGAAGAATTCTTCCACCAGCCTCCCTGTATCTACACCGGGGGTTAGGCTGCCTTAACTATGTATCGCACGCGCCTGAATTTTTCACACCTCTGAGCGACGTGATTTCAGTCGACCTAAGTTTTAGGTGTAGACCAGGCCTCACTGGCGAATATAACAGCCTTCAACCCAAGCTGGCCATGTGGAGCAAAGAGTCCACGGTTACTAATGGGCATAGAAGACTCTTGGCCTCTAGATTACAGGTTCAAATCCAGCCAGGCTTGGAACTCCAAGCCCACACCACGTGATGGCTGTTTGGTGGATCATGGGGGGAGGAGGCGGGAACAGGGAGAGTGGCTCACATATACCTTAGAGGGGCACTGCTCCTCAGGGCACCTCATGTCACCATCACAGATCTGCCAAGCAGTTGCAGCCAAGCTCTCCTCCATTCAGTACAGGAAGCTCTAAACAGTGGCAGCATTTTCACTCGCTGTTGCCCCACAGAGCGAAATGGGGAGGGGGTAGGGGTTCTGCAGCCTGAAGGCGCCTGCTCAGAGAGCTGCGAAACTTGCCCTGGGGAAAAGCTAAGCCTGGGGCCTGGCAAAGAACAGGGGCACTGCCAGGAGCCTGGACACAGGACCCCATGGAGAGCTGTAACTGCTGGGTGCTGGGTACTGCCCAGACCCTGACCGAGATCAGGCCCCATTGTGCTGGGTGCTGCATATACAACAAGCAAGAAATAGCCCCTAGGTGAAAGAGTTCACAGTCTATATGGAGAACGGTGGGCAGGGGAAACTGAGACACAGGGCTGGGATGTGACCGACCCATGGTGACATCACAGGTGGGTGCAAACCAGGTGAAGAACCCAGGTGTCCTGGCTCCCACTTGCTGTACTGCCCACTGAGCCAGCTAAACCCCATCTTAACCTCCCTGCTTGACGATTCTCCCAGGATGCACCAGGCCAAGGCCCAGCCTGAGCAGGCTACTCACCGGGGAGGTGCTGGGAGGTGCAGGGGTAACCCCGGCACTCACAGCCCTGGGGACAACTCCCCTGGGGGGAACAGGGAGATGCTCCGTCACTCAGATACTTTCAGTCCAGACTGGGGTCTCCCTCCAGAGGCTGCGCTCTGGCTCGGTCGGGGCGGGAGGCAGGAGCCCCTGGGCAGGGCCGGTGCCCGGTGTGACACAGGAGCGCAGACAGAGGGCACAATGAGCTGCCTGCTCTTGGAGTCTATGAAGCTCTGCTGGGACTAACAGCAGCTCCACAGCAGAGGCCCCACTCAGCCTCCACTCGGTGCCCCCAGGCCTCCACGTTCTCCAGAGGGTTGGAAATGGGGCTCACAGGGCCAGATGAACTCTGCCATGGGCACCAGTGCCAAGTGTGTGTGTGCTGGGGGACACTATGGGAAATGGAGGAAGCACATTTGTGCCCCAGGGCTCAGCACTGGCCAGTCCCCCCCAGGCTGAGGGGTCCCAGCGCCCCTGTTCACCGCAGGCAAGGAAGGGCCACACGCCAGGCTCTGGGTGATCGCCCCACTTCAGTCCCAGCCCCACTGGGCAGGGTCCCATGGCAGTGTGGGGATCCCTGGCTCTGAGAGGTTGCCCCCAAGGGGCAGGGGAGGGAACCCCAACACTGGCACTCAGAGAGTAGATGGCACCAGCCCGTTGGCTGCTGCCCCATTCCCTGTGACCAGGCACCCAGCACTGCGGCCTGCGGTGAAACGGCTCCAGGGTTATCAGGACGGCTCAGGTGCGGGGTCCCAGCGCGGCCGTTACTGTGTGAAATGACCTTGTGAAACCTGCCCAGCACGGTGGGGAGATGCTTATCTGCAGGGACGCCCTGAGCCAGTGCCCGGCTGACCCTGGGGGGAGGGGCAGGGGGATGTGTGTGGGGAGAGGAGAGCAGGGGCACGCAACTGACAGCAGCGCTTCTCAGTCCTGAGCTGAAGCCCTGGCCTCCCCCACCCCACAGCTCTGCCGAAGTGCCTCTGACACGCAGCACCCTGGGGCATTGGGCACTGAGGAATTGCCAGGTCAATGAGCTGGGTCCTTCCAGCCCACTGCCCGCTGTGCTATGCTGCCTGGTTCCAGGCAGGGTCCTGCCCCACTGACCAGTGTGGCACTCTCCCTGCTGGGGGAGTTTCCCGAGGGTGGGGGGGAGTGTGTTGAGGCCCCCAGAGAAGGCAGTCCCCTCCCCATCCTTCAGGCTGTGGAATTGGCCAAATCACAAACTACACTGGCGCTGTAAGGGACGTGTCAGCCCCAGAATCCCGCATCTGACAAAATGGGGCATCAGCCCAGCTGGGGTCAATGGGCCGGATCCCAGCTGGTGTAAAGCATCTTTAGCTCTGTTGACCCCAACCTCCCACTGGGGCGGCTCCCACTGAGTTGCTGTGATGTGTGTGACATTCCCCTCCACAGCTGGGCACCCAGTGCATTGGGCAGAGGCTGCTGCTGTGCCGGGGCTGGTTCCTGAGCGGCTCCAGGTCAGATCAAAGGGCTGTAGGATTTAAGACCTGAAGGGCCAATTCGGACCATCCGCTACAGTCCCTGGCATCACCTACAGCAGGGGCCCCCAGCCACTGCTGCCCCCTGCCCAGAACACCAGGGACACCAGGTCTGGAGTCAGATCCCAGGGTCAGGGTCCCACACGGCTCACACAATGCCCCTCAGTCCCAGCCCCTCCCTCCCCCAGCTCAGCACCACACCTCAGAGCCAGCCCAGCCCATCCCTCTTGGATGCACCCTCTACCACCGCGGTGAACTGCGGAGAGCCCAGCTGATGCCCCTCAATCCCAACCCGCAGCCCCCTGCTAGCCCAGCCCTAGGCTCCCCTGACCACAGCTCAGCTGGTGCCCCTCAATCCGACCCGCCACACCCTTATAACCCATCCCTGAGCTCCCCACCCCCCAACAGCTCTGCTGCTCCCCTTCAATCCCAACCCGCAGCCCCCTGCTAGCCCAGCCCTAGGCTCCCCTGACCACAGCTTAGCTGGTGCCCCTCAATCCGACCCGCCACACCCTTATAACCCAGCCCTGAGCTCCCCACCCCCCAACAGCTCTGCTGCTCCCCTTCAGTCCCAACCCACAGTCCCCTGTTAGCCCAGCCCTTGGCTCCTCCTGCCCCCTAGCTTTGCCGGTGCCCCTCAGTCCAGACCCACAGCCCCCTACTAGACTAGCCCTGGGCACCTCCCCCAGCACCAGCTCTGCCGGTGACCCTCTTTCCTGAGCCACAGCCCCCTGCTAGCCCAGCCTTTATATCCTGGGCCTCTCTACAGTGGGTCCCCGAGTGGCTGGGAGCCCAGCACTCTGCTACCATTAGGAGGGGGGTGTAACGATGCTGCCTTTGGTGGGACACTTCTGAGAGTATCAGTTTAGGACAAATTGCTTAGAGCAGGGCAGTCACAGCCCCAGGCTGGTGGTTCTCCACCTCTAAGGCACCAAACCAGCCAGATAGAGAGGACTTCAATCTCACCCCACTGGCTAACCACAAGTCACACCAGCAATTCCCTTAGACACTCCAGTCTCCCAGTATCACCACCAATGCCACTCGTCATGGGGACAAATCGTTACGAAAACCAATAACCCAGTAAAAGAAAAAAGGTTCTCCCGATCCCAAAGGACCAAGCCCCAGACCCAGGTCAATATACAAATCAGATCTTACCCACAAATCACACTGTTGCCAATCCTTTAGAATCTAAAGGTTTATTCATAAAAGGAAAAAGATAGAGATGAGAGCTAGAATTGGTTAAATGGAATCAGTTACATACAGTAATGGCAAAGTTCTTGGCTCAGGCTGGTAGCAGTGATAGAACAAGCTGCAGGTTCAAATCAAGTCTCTGGAGTACATCCCCCGCTGGGATGGGTCACTCAGTCCTTTGTTCAGAGCTTCAGTTTGTAGGAAGGTTCCTCCAGAGGTCAGAAGCCGGATTGAGGACAAAATAGAGGGGTTTTCAAGGCCTTTTATACCTTCTGCCATGTGGAAGGACACCCCTCCCTTCTTACTTTGGAAATCACAGCCGCAAGATGGAGTTTGGAGTCACATGGGCAAGTCACATGTCCTTGCATGACTCAGTTCTTTACAGGCCGACACCATTGTTTACATGTTAGTTTGAAGTTCCCAGGAAAGCTCAGATGTGGGTTGGCGTCTCCCAAACTCCATTGTCAGTTAAGTATTTCTTGATTGGGCACTTCCTGAGAATAGTCCCTTCTCAAGAAGCTGTCCAAATGCTTCACTGAGGCTACTTAGACTCAAAACACATTGAGATACAAGTACAGAGCCAATATTCATAACTTCAACTACAGTAATGATACACACATACAGACAGCCTAATCATAACCAGCAAATCATAACCTTTCCATAGACACCTCACACGACAACTTTTGTACAATATTCACTGAAAATATATAACAGTGGTTACGACAATGATCTATACGGTCACAGTTTATGTCAGTAACGTCACACGGGTGAACCCAGAACCCCGTATGGTCTGTGGGGACTTGGGGGCACTTTGAAGACAGCTTGTTTGTAGACCTACCCACTGGTGGCCCCTTGGGAGCGACATGAGGCAGCTAGCTTTGGGCAGGGGGTTGGACTAGATGACCTCCTGAGGTCTCTTCCAACCCTGATAGTCTATGGTTCTATGATGGCCCCTAGGAGGAGACATGGGCAGCTTCTGGGTCACAGCCAAGGCTGGGTGTGGGGGTGTCACAAGCCGTGGGGTGCAGGGGGCAGGAAGCACAAGGGGCTGGGAGCTGATAGTGGCTCTTTCCCCATCCCCAGCTTCCTGCTCCAGCCCAATATAAGGGGCAGTGGTGGCTGGAGGAGGAAGTCAGAGATGAGAGGTGAGGCGGGAGGGGCACTAAGTGCAGAGGGTCAGTCTGGGCTCGGTGGGGGGCTCCAGGCTGGGGGGGTCAGTGTGGGCTCCACGGGGGGTGGCTCTAGGCAGTGACTAGCTGTATGTGGGTTAGGGGGTGTTAATCTGTCTCATGGTGTCTCCCCCAAGGTCTGCCTGGGATGAAGCTGTTCCTGGCGCTTGCCCTGCTGGGGGCCGTCTCTAGTCGCTGTCTCTGTAAGTCCTGGCGCCCCCTGGATGGAGCCCCTCACTCAGCCCTGGGGGGAGCCTGACCCACAGGCCACTGCCCCCAAAGGGGACCCCCTACAGAGGGCTACTGCATGGGCCCCATAGGCTTGGGTGAGACCCCAGCCCGGACAGTACAGGGCTCAGTTATCCCCAGACGTGTGCTCTCACTGACCCCCAGCCCCACTGCATTCTGGACACTGGGTCCTCTGACCCCCACTCTTTTCTGTCCTGGCACCTGGGTCCCCCATCTCCTACTGACCCCCAGCCATGCTTTGTCTCTGACCCAGACCCAGTGTAGGTGCCCCCCAGCCCCTGCCATTGTACCCCCTGGTCCCTGCAGCCATGGGGGCATCTCTCCTCTCCCCGGTCGTTTGCGGTCTGGGGTGCACCATGGGGCTGGAAGGGCCCATTGGTCTCTCTTGCCTCCCTGCTGAAGGTGTCCTGGAGCAGGAGGTACCAGCCGAGCAGAGCAGCTCCGTTCTGGAGGAGGAGCCCAGGGATCCGGAGCCACCAGGACCCGGGGAGAACAAAAGCAGGTTGGACAAACACCTTTCAGGGATGGCCTAGATAAGTCCTGTCTTGAGTGCAGGGGACTGGACTAGATGACCTCTCGAGGTCCCAACCAATTCTATGATCTACAGCCCCCCCCCACTCCCTAAAGCCTCCGACCTCCAAACATCCAGCACCCCCCACACCCAGTGTACTCCCCCATCATCCACAGCCCCCCGCACTCCCTAAAGCCTCCAACCTCCAAACACCCAGCACCCCCCACACCCAGTGTACTCCCCCATCACCTACAGCCCCCTGCACTCCCTAAAGCCTCCAACCTCCAAACACCCAGCACCCCCCACACCCAGTGTACTCCCCCGTCATCTACAGCCCCTTGCACTCCCTAAAGCCTCCAACCTCCAAACACCCAGCACCCCCCACACCCAGTGTACTCCCCCGTCATCTACAGCCCCCCGCACTCCCTAAAGCCTCCAACCTCCAAACACCCAGCACCCCCCACACCCAGTGTACTCCCCCGTCATCTACAGCCCCCCGCACTCCCTAAAGCCTCCAACCTCCAAACACCCCACATGCCCCCCACCTCACACACACCCTCCCCTGCATTGCCCCTGGCTCCTGGCTCTCAGGCAGATGCTCCCACCGTGGGGTGAAGCTGCTAGAACCAGGGCAGATGCTGACAGGCAGCCCTTAGGGACCCAGCCCTCTCTCCCCAGCCTGGCCACCCCTGCCCCATCCCTCACTTCCCCTGGCCCAGCCCCATGGAGCTGAAGGGCAGTTGGAGCTCTGGTCCTGGGGCGGGAAGGAGCGATACCAGGGGGTGATGTGATTTTTTACTGCAGGGAGTCACTGGCTATCACTGAGAGCAGGGGACGATGGCTCCCCGCCCCATGTGGCCGGGAGCAGAGCCAAGTCCAGGGAGCAGGATGGAAGGGCTTTTTCTGTTGCTGGTCCACGACAGTCTCACTCTCTCACTGGCCAACATGACAGTCTTCAAACTAAGCTGGGGAATGTGGAGCAAATAGTCCACGATTACTAATGGGCATAGCAGACTTTTGGCCTCTATTGTTGGGTTGAATCCAGGTTGGTTTGGAACTCCAAGCCCACACCGTATGACAGCTGTTTGGTGGATCATGGCACATGTGATGAGTTTGGTGTCTTGCGTCAGGCCTCAGCAGTTGAGTGTCTACAGCACAAAATAGTTCTTGGCAATTAGCGCTAATCCCCTTTCCCGCACACACACATCTTCTCCTTGCTGGCGATCTGTTCTTGCACCTTCCCTTGAAGCATCTGGCACTGGCCGATGATGGGGTACTGAGATAGATAGATGTCGGATCTCACCCAGCTTGGCCCTAAGAGGATTGAGTTTGGGTCACGGGCCCAGAATGTGCATTTGTGTCCACCGTGCTGGACAGAGGACGCAGCTTGCTCCCTGCTATCTCTCCAGACATGAGGATGCATATTTTCATATGTGGGGGTTTCTGTTCCAGCCCAGTTCCTGGAATCAGGTGATTCTGTGGAGCTCCCGGCATCCATTTAACAAGGAAGAGAAGTCTCACCCTCGCGGCTGTCCAGAAAGGCTTACAAACGTGACTGCAAAGACTCCAGATGTAGAAGAGAACTGAGAGTCCAACCTTAAAAATCTCATGATTGTTAAACCAATCTTAGGAGTTTTGGGGGAGCGGAGACCATTTTTGAATGCTTCGGGGTGACAATATTTCATAGATTCGAAGGCCAGGAGGGACCATCATGGTCATCTAGTCTGACCTCCTGTATAACACAAACCAGAGACCTGCCCTGAAATCATTCCTAGAGCAGAGTTTTAGAAAACCAGCCCATCTCTTGACTGAAAAATTGCCAGTGGTAGAGAAGTCACTGGGACCCTTGGTCAATTGTTCCAATGGCTAACTACCCTCACTGTCAAAAACGTACACCTGATTTCCAGTCTGAATTGTCCAGAGTCTGTTGCAGCCATTGGAATAACCTTGGTATTACTCAGCCCACATATTGTAGAAATACCACTGGCTGACTGATTGTGCCACCAGGAGCGTGTATTTTTTCCCTTGGGGTAGGTCAGGGCCAAGATATTAAATGAAGAGTGAAATAGCCTCAGGGACTGAGGCCTGCTCAATGGACAGCTTGTACTGAGGTCTCTCTGGGATGAACATGCCAAGCAGGCACCTATGATTTCCATCAACCCCCTCCCCACTGGCCAGGTAGGAGGAGAGGGCAAAAAATCCATGAAAAGATCCTGCCGCAAGTGACCGAGTTCTGTTGGGAAGTCGGGTGGCCAGTTTTGGTTGGCCGTATTCCTGGAGGTTTCCTCACATGACAGAATCTTTAATTAAAGATTCATCTTTAATTCCTGGAGACTCCAGGACAATCCTATGAAGCAGTGGCTGCCTGGCAGCAGGGAGCTGCAGAGAAGCTGGATGCAGAGAGGAACACCCAGGAACTGTACCCAGGGCCGTGTACGGGACAGGCTGCAAGTGCCAGACAGTATGGCCGGTGCAAGTCTGTGCGCGGCAGCAACTGAGGCGCCCCAGTGAGAGATGCTGAGCCTGGCATGGAAACCCGCAAGCTCCTGTTTGCTTCACTGGAGACTGGAGTGGTGAGGGCACCGCACACATCAGCCCTGAAGAGCCCTGCCTGTCCCCAAACAGGAACCTCTATTGCTCATGGTGGGCTGTCACAGCTTATGCCTCTTGGCACCCATGGGGGCTAGTGCCTCCCAGTCCTAGCTGCTGATGTATCGACAGTGCTTGCCTCCAAGTCCTGGCATGGTGCTGGCACCTCCAAGGGTTAGGGTCGCCAGCGCTGAGCAGCCCCAATAATTACCATGGCTACGGCTGTGGGTAATTTACTGGCACACTTATACTGGTACCATCCCTAGGGCAGAAGTTGCAAAGGTGCTATGATGGGGTGGCATGGCCCTTTGAGGGCCAGACTCCTGCTATCACGTGACCCCAGTTAGTCCTGCTCTCATAGACTGGGAGGCCACTGATTATGGCACAGCCTGGGCTGATTGAACCAGGGCTGGCTAGACCGGGCCTCCTGGCCTTAAAGGGGCAGGCACCCTCAAACCAGGGAAGCTCACTCCCCTTCCCAAACAGGGGTCGCTGTCTCAGTATAAAGCACCATGACGCTGGTCTGGCTGTGACAGGTACAACAATAGCCCGGACAAACCTTACAGAACGAAGTTGAACCTCATTGAATTAAGTGTCAGTATTTTGGGAGGCCGGTGTATTGAAAAGGCAAATGTTTCTGCTCTATTGGGACATGGCATAGAGGGAAGGCCATGTCTAATGCAATCGTGGGAAGACATTAGGGACGTCAAAGGACTTTTGGGGACAATACGTCTGAAGTGGATTTGCTGGGAAATCCACAGAAGGGAAGGAAAATGCAAATGACCCACCTCAAAGCCCTCCTGATCCCCTCCTTTTGCAGCAGCACGGTGAGCAGCGACCCAGTGTCTGGCTGATGGCCTGTTCAGGATCTCTTCACAGGCCCAAATGGGAGCAATGATTGAGTCAGAGTCACGGGTTGTTCTCTTTCTGAGCAAAGTATGACAAATGTGTAATGCCGGGGCAACCCCTGGGTGGGGGCTGCTCCCGCCAGCCCCACACTGGAGGAGTTGAGCTCGGATGAGCTGAGTAGCAGGCATGTAGGTTCTTTTATTGGTTTGAATGTTTTCCCTGTAGTGCTTTTACCATAAGAATAAAATGCGCTTGCTTAGAAGAGCTGAGCGGTACCTTCTGTGGGTAGTTACGCTGTTGTTGGCCAACGGAGGGAGAGCAAGCAGGCCTACTTAGGCAGTCTGTACCCGAAAGGATCAGCCAGGACACGTGAAGGGGAAAGGTGGGGAGAGCGCTCCTTGCTGGGGGACGACTCCCTTCCCTGGGGTGCCTCTCTCTGCACGGGGAGGGAGTAACCCTGTGCTTGCCTGGCAAGAGGAAGACAGACATGGGTCTCCCCCTGTGAAAGGCAGTGGCTGGGGAGCTAGACAGGGCCGTCCCTAGCTATTCTGGGGCCCTATGCAGCCCCCCTGTGGGGGGCAGGGAAGAACCTGCCCCCCAGCATCACCAGCAGCACGGCTGGGGCCAGGTTGCTGCATGTCCCACCACCGGTGAGTGCAGACCCGGCCCTGCTTCAGTCCTCAGGGGAGTGGGGGCAGGGCTGGGGCGGGGGCGGAGGCTTTGGGGGGGGGGGGCACGGGGGGGGGGGGGCGGGGGGGGGGCTGGGGGGGGGGCACTTGGGGTAGGGGGCAGAGCAGAGGCAGGAAGAGGCAGGACTGGGGTGGAGCAGGGGTGGGGCGGGAGGCTTTGGGGAAGGGGTGGAGTGGGGGTGGGGCTGGGGCAGGGCTGGGGCAGAACAGGGGCGGTTGCCCCGACCAGTGACACTAACCAGGTCCACACTGGTGGGGCCCGTGCCAGGACTGGTACAACTTCGGCTGTAGCCGAGGGCTCAGGCGCTGAGGCTACGCCCCAAGGAGAGCCCCAGCCCAACACGGGCTAAGGTGTTTCTGCTAAGCAGAGGTACAACTGCTTCCCTGAGCAGGGGGGGTCTTGGTGCTGAAATCTCAGCAATCTCCCTAGCTGGGCAGGAACAGACGAGCCCTGGCTCTGGCCAATCCGGCGCTGATCGGTGGCGACGGTAACACCGGCCACACAGAGCAGGAAGCATCGGTTGCGTGTGCCTGCCACCTCCATGTCCCCCAGCAAGCCCTGGAGAGAGCCCCAACCTGCGCGCCTGCCCCAGCCCAGCCCAGCGGGACACTGACAAGAAAGTGAGTTTTATTGATTAAAAAGCCCTGGCGTGGGAGAGTGAAGTCAGCACTGGAGGGGGGGTAATAGCACGTCTCTGAGCCCGGATGTCCCGTCACGCCCAGGACTGCTTCCTCCTCCCCCCTCTGGAATCTGGGAATCTGCCAGGATGGAAACAGAGGCAAAGGTGGGGAGAGCACCCTCCGCTGGCGAAAGGAGACCCCACACTCCCACCATTGGGGTGCCTCTCTCAGTGCTGGAGAGAGCACCCCCTGCTGGGACAAGGGAACCAATCCCATCCACTCCTCAGTCCCAAGGGCGCCCTCCCGAGCTCTCAGCACCCAGCCAAACCCAGAGAGCGCCCCCTGCTGGGACAAGGGAACCAATCCCATCCACCTCTCAGTCCCAAGGGCGCCCTCCCGAGCTCTCAGCACCCAGCCAAACCCAGAGAGCGCCCCCTGCTGGGACAAGGGAACCAATCCCATCCACCTCTCAGTCCCAAGGGCGCCCTCCTGAGCTCTCAGCACCCAGCCAAACCCAGAGAGCGCCCCCTGCTGGGACAAGGGAACCAATCCCATCCACATCTCAGTCGGTAGGGCTGCCTCCCGAGCTCTCAGCACCCAGCCAAACCCAGAGAGCGCCCCCTGCTGGGACAAGGGAACCAATCCCATCCACCTCTCAGTCCCAAGGGCGCCCTCCTGAGCTCTCAGCACCCAGCCAAACCCAGAGAGAGCGCCCCCTGCTGAGGTGCACACACTCCCCAGGGTGAGGAGTGCTGCCCAGTACAGTGCCAGGCACGCTGGTAATCGAGTGGTGCCGGTACCAGCAGCAGCCATGTTGGCCCCTGCCTGCCATGCCTGGTCCCTGGCACTGCCCAGGTTCGATGGGGAGGGAATGGTACATGCTTCCTGAGGGAGATGGCAGCGCTTTCATGAGGACGTGCTGGAGGAGAGATTTCCACCCCCTTGGCGAGGGGGCCCATGAGGAAGACTCTGACCGGTGATGAGGAAGAAGCAGAGGATCACAGGAGGGGGGTGTACAAAAGATGCCCTTGCCAGTGAGCAGGGGCGAGGTGCCCGCGGCAGCAGGGGGTGGGTAGGAAACTGTCCAGTCGCCAGGGCCAGGGGTGCTAGAGGCCGATGGAGTAGGCCCCCGAGTCGGTTGACTGCTTCTCGTCGTTCCGGCCTCCCAGCATCTGGCTGCTCCTGTACACGGGGCTGTGGCGCAGGGTCACATCCGTCACCTGCAGGGGGCACAGAGCCGGGTCAACGCCCACCACAAGGGCACGGAGTGACCTCCCCACAGACAGTTCCCATGGCAGGGACTGTCAGGCTATTGCCACCGCCATGCTGCACCCCTTGCTGGTAGGAGTCAGGAGCCTGCCCCCCCAGCCAGCACTCCCAACCCCACTCCCCACCGTGCCCCCTGCTGGGAGAGGCTGGGACTGGAGCAGCTGGGAGCTCCCCCCACAGCCAGCGCTCCCAACCCCACTCCCCACAGTGCCCCCTGCTGGGAGAGGCTGGGACTGGAGCAGCTGGGAGCTCCCCCCACAGCCAGCGCTCCTGCCTTGCTCCCTGCAGCGCCTCCTGCTGGGAGACACCAGGACTGGAGTAGCCAGGAGCACCCCCCAGATCCAGCACTCCGCTCTCCGTTGGGTGTGCCAGGCTCCGCAGCACCTTGGGCTCCGCCTCCCTTGCACTCACCTCTTCGAACTTCTTTGCCTTGTACTGCTCTGCGCCCTTCAGGAAGTTGAGGAGGATGATGTCACACAGCACAGTGCCCTGCCGGGGAGGGGAGACAGGCTGAAGGGGGGCCCAGCCAGGCTCAGCAGAGGGTGGGGCCTTCCTTTCTGGGTGTGGGGCTGTCCCCAGTCACCTGGGGATGACAGGGGCCCAAAGGCAGCAGGGCAGGACCCACAGGCCTCTGGGTTCATGGCGGGGGGAGGGGGAGGGCTCTGGGAGCGGGAGGCTGGACATGGATCCTGAGCTGAGAGAGGCTGATGAGCTGGCCTAGCCCTTCCCCTTCAGAGCGGGGCTGAGCGCAGCTGCCCGGGCTCGTGCGTTCAGAGCCCGCACTGCTGGAGTGTCGGTAACCCTCTCTGGGGTCCGGCCAGCACGAGCAGGGACAGAGCCCTACACTGAGTGGGGTGGGTGACACTGCTGAGTGGAGGCTGGAGCACCTCCCGTGGCATCGCCATGCTGCCATCTTGGATTCCTCCTGGGCCATCGCCATGCTGCCATCTTGGATTCCCCCTGCATCGTTACCACAGCTCTGTCTTGGATTCCTCCCACCCTGTTACTATGGCACCATCTTGGATTCCCCTTGTGTCATCGCCATGGTGCCATCTTGGATTCTCTCTGCGGCTCTGCAGTCCCTGGCGAGCCTGGATTTGACCTTTGATTCAGGGCTTCACTAAGCAGCAAGGAGGCCTGTGCCCAGATGGGCAGCTCTTTGCTCCGCCCAGGGCCTCCTTTTTCCCTGCAGCCTGGGGCTTGCTCCCCCCGGCTCCTGTGGAGCGGGCAGAGGGGGAGGAGGCGGCGGCGGAGAGACTGTTGCACTCACCACCCCGACGGAGGTGAAGGCTGCCACAGTGTTGATCAGGGTTGGGATGATGTTGAATTTCCCAGCCTGAGAGGACAGAGAGTGGAGTTAGTGCGGGAGGGAAGGTTTGCCCCTAGGACGCCACATGAGGGGAGCCCCCCCTCCTTCTCCTGTATAGGGTGGTGTAACCCCCTCTCCACACCAGCCTCAGGATCTGTGCCCCCTCCCCTCCTGCCTTGTAGCTTCCGTTGGGCACGTGAGTCTTGGGGCTCTTGTCCTCCATTAAACATGGCCACCAGGTGGTGCTGCATCTCCAAGCGCATGACCACAGCCAGCCAACTCCTCCTACACCCCATGGCGCTTCGGCAGGGGCCTGAGTCCATGTGGGGGAGTCCTCTGCTCTCACTGCATGGGGTGGAAGGACAGGGAGGGGCCAAGCTGGAACCTTCCTCACCAACAGGAGGTGGGGTGGCATGGAGAGTCAGGCACATGGGGGGGAGGTCCCAAGCCTGGGCCTGCACATGGAGGGGAGGAGCCCCAATGCTCTGATTGGCCAAGAGCTATACATGCCCACGGGGTGGTCTCTACGAGCCTTGTATGGACCCCTCATACACATTGGTGATTCCCCATCAACTCCCTTTCCCTATCCTAGGGCTTCAGTGCTGGCTCCCTCACTGACCCTGCCGGCTGCCTGGCCGTACGTACGTTCCCGTAGACCAGCACATCGAAACGGATGCCAAAAGCCTTCATCAGGGTGCGGTACTCAGTGCCGTTCTCCCGCCTGTAGTACTTGGCATACCTGGGGGACAGGGAGAGGGGCTGTGACTTGCCACCCCCTGGTCCCTGGTGCACCAAGGTGTGCACACCGACGGGCGGCTGTGTGCGTGTGGGGGGGTGACACACAGTGTGTGGAAGGAAGGGTCTGGTATGAAGGTAGTGTGTGTAGCGGGGAGGGTGTATGTAACTGGGTGAGTCAGTATGTAGGTGTGGGGGTGTAACTGGGAGAGTGTGTGTAATAGTGTGTCTGGTGTGTCAGTGTTGCTAGAAGATAGTGTGTGTAATTTAGTGTATTTGGTGTGGAACTGGAGGGGAGTGTGTGTACAGTAGGGTGTATGAGGTGTGTGTGTGTGTGTATGTGGAGGGCAGTGTGCGTTGTGCGTGTAGTTGGGTGTATCTGGTATGTCAGTGTGTATGTGGAAAGTGGTATGTGTAGTTGGGTGTATCTGGTGTGTCACTGTGTGTCTGGAAAGTGATGTGTGTAGAGTCAGGTATATCTAGTGTGTATGTGGAGGGCAGTGTGCGTTGTGCATGTAGTTGGGTGTATCTGGTGTGTTAGTGTGTAGAGGGCAGTGTGCGTAGTCAGGGGTATGTGATGTGTCTGTGTGTAGCTGGAAGGTGCTGTATGCCCGTGTGAGAGAAGGGACATGTGCCCCGAGCGTGTCCAAGTGAATGAGTTAACCCCAGGGTCTCTCACAACTTTTTCCGTGTGTTCGCGTGTGTGCGTGTACACCCGCTGCGCTTGCCTGAAGTTGTAGCCGGGAGAGACACTGTTCTTCTCGGAGACACTGTCGAGGCGGGTGAAGGTGTAGCTGGGCACGCAGTGCTCCCACGAGCGATCCAGGTCACACACCCACCCGATCTTGATCCCCAGAATTCCTCCCTGTGCACAGAGATGGGGTGTTAGGCCAAACTGCCCCAGGCAGCACCACAGAGGGGCTACTACGCCGTATCACTGGACCGACCCCTTCCCCCATTCTAAGGGACTGACCAAGGCCCCAGAGTCCCCTGCAGCTGCCCCCTTCTGCTGTGTGTTGAAGGACGCCCCCTGGAGATGGTCCTAATTCACATGCGCCATCACACGTGTGCTCTCTCCTGGCATGTGGCTGTCAGGCCAGAGCCCAGCGTGAGGAGTCGCGAATCTCACCGTGGAGGCCAGCTTGGAAAAATCCTGTCCGGCAAAGCGGACGATGTCACCCAGGCGCAGGATGGGGCAGAAGGGCTGGGTGACTGGGTGGAAGCGGCACGTCCGGATGTCCTGGGCCGTGAGGTTGGGCAGCAGGTTACCTCTTGGAGGGAAGGAGACACACAGAGGGGACTGTGAGAACAGGGTCCCATGGGGAAAACCCATCCCTAACCTCACCCCATCAATAAACCCAAAGCCTACTCCCAACCCTAACCCCCTTCCATAGCCTCCAACCCTAACCCGAATCCTAGCCATAACCCCAACCCTAACCCCCTGGCTGGCTCGGCCACAGGCTCCCCTGCTGTTATTCCCAGCTGCAGGGAAATCTCGACCATCACCAGGAGGAGGGTGGCCCCAGGAGCTGGGAAGTCCTGTTTATCTGCAATGCGGCCGATTGGACGAACACAGCCTGGGGGCATGGCTCTCTGTGACCCTGAGGGTCCGATCCTCAGCTAGCCAGATCCTGTGCTTGAGGCAGGCTCAGATGGGGAGGTAAAGGCGCTTCAGACCTGCTTTGCACCTGCCATACTCTGGGGGCCTGCCTGGTCCTCAATAACAAATAGAGCAGCCTCAGGGCTGCACGGACTTAGACCCTACTTTCCATGGCCCATGGGGGGCAGAGAACAGCCCCAGTGCCATCACCCCCAGTCACGACCCTGCTCCATCCCCTAGGGGCCCTGGGGGGGCAGAGATTAGCCACTATGCGGTTCCATCTGGCCAAGCCCCCCACTCCACCCCCGTGGGCCCTGGGGAACACAGAATAACCACAGTGCAGCGCCGCCTGCCCCTGATCCAGTGTCTGAGAGCAGGGTGAGTGCAGGGCCCTTGCCCCAGCCCCAGGCCGGCTGGGGAGACTCCTCCACCATGGGGTCTCGGGGGTCATTTCCACCCACCTCAAGGTCCCGCTATGCTGCCAACGCCAGGCAAAGCAGGTTCCGTGTCCCTGAGCGTCGGGCCCTGACCCCAGGAGAGCTGAGGTGGAGGGGGCCTGTACACACCCCATGCAGCCGCCCCGAGTACTCACTTCTCAAAGTCAAAGAGCGGGAAGCGGATGCTGTTCTTAATGAAGAGGGTGAAATTCTCTGCCTCCAGCATGATGGGCCTGCAGGGAGAGAGCCCCGGGAAGTCACCCACACGGGACATGGGCAGGGGGCTGTGGCCTGGGGCCTGCCTGGGTGGCCACGTCCCATCCCCATCTGCCCCCCTGCTCCTGGCTATTTACCCACCGCAGCTTAAGGCTCTCTGTGTCTGTGGAGTCTGTGCAGCGCCTTGCACAACCAGGGAGAGCCGTGCATGGCCTGGCCTGAGGGGCGCTGCTGTGATTGGGAATAATCCTGTCGGGCTGGATGAGCTCTGAGCCCAGGTACAGTGTGGGTGGCAGTAGCCTGAGCTTAAGGTGACTAAACAGTAAATACCCCTATGGGCCCTGTGGGGCAGAGCATAGCCACAGCACAGTGCCATCTGGCCACGGCCCAATTCACCTCCTATGGGCCCTGTGGGGCAGAGCATAGCCACAGCACAGTGCCATCTGGCCACAGCCCCAATCCACCCCCTATGGGCCCTGTGGGGCAGAGCATAGCCACAGCACAGTGCCATCTGGCCACAGCCCCAATCCACCCCCTATGGGCCCTGTGGGGCAGAGCATAGCCACAGCACAGTGCCATCTGGCCACGGCCCAATTCACCCCCTATGGGCCCTGTGGGGCAGAGCATAGCCACAGCACAGTGCCATCTGGCCACGGCCCAATTCACCCCCTATGGGCCCTGTGGGGCAGAGCATAGCCACAGCACAGTGCCATCTGGCCACGGCCCAATTCACCCCCTATGGGCCCTGTGGGGCAGAGCATAGACACAGCATAGTGCCATCTGGCCACGGCCCCAATCCACCCCCTATGGGCCCTGTGAGGCAGAGCACAGCCATAGCACGGTGCACCCTGGTCATGGCCCCAATCCACCCCCTATGGGCCCTAGGGGCAAAAGCATAGACACAGCACAGTACCACCAGGCCACGGCCCCAATCCACCCCCTATGGGCCCTGGGGGGCAGAGAATAACCACAGTGCAGTGCCACCTGATATTCCACCTCCCTTATGGGCCTCATGAGGCAGAGAATAGCCACAGCACAATGCAGCCTGATCCACCCTCTATGGGCCCTATGGGGCAGAGAATAGCCACAGCACAGTGCGCAGTGGGGTCCCCCCCCATGTCGAGAGCTCAGGATGTGGGAGGTTCCCCACCCCTGGCCATACGGAACAGGTGACACAGCCAAGCACAACTGCCACCAGGAGGTGGCCCTGGTGCGGCGCCCCAGACTCCTCTAGGTGCCAGTGACTTCCAGGAGGGCTCTCAGGCTGGGGACAGAACAGGGTGCTGAAGCAGGGGAAAGGGGGTCTGCCCCGAAGGGCCCAGCTTACGCCTGGACGGTGTCCACCTCAGCCGGGCACCAGCCCTGGATCTCACAGGTCCGCAGGCTCCTGTTGTAGTTCACACACTGGCCAGTCAGGATCCCTGCGAAACCGCCCCCTATTAGCACCACAAGCCCCATTCCCAGCCCCTCCACCCTGCCTCCTGTGCCCACATGGCTCCCGGCTGCCACCCCCACAGAGCCCGGATCCTGCAGAGAGGTTTGCATTGGCTACCACCTCCCAGCTCCTGATTTTCCATCCGGAAGAGGCAGGTTCAGACACCGCCACACATCAATCCATCCATCCACCCCTGCTTCTTCCACTCATCTATTCCTCACTCTCTCCTTCCTCACCGATCCCTCACCCCCACCACACAGCCTGACGCTGCTCCCTCCCGGCCATCGCACCATGCCCGGGCATCCGTCCACCATGCCCACATGCTAGGTCCCAGCCTCCTGTTGGAGCTGCTGTGTGGTTCTGGGTTCTTACCGCTTCCCGTGGTAGGGACGGGCCTCTGGCAGTCGCTGTCAGACACACAGCTGTACTTCACTTCACTCTGGAAAAGGAGAGCAAGGGGGAGGCAGGCAAAGGGAATGAGTCCCAGGGACAACAGGCAGGCACATAGATAGCTCCCCCTCTCCTGCCACCACTTTGATGGCAGAGGGGGACCCCAGATGCCCCAACAGCAGGTACCTCAAAGGAACCTCTCCAGAGAATAGCTTCACTCTCAGCTGGGGAAGATCAACCCTCCTCCCTCTTCACAAGCCCTCCCACCATTCTCCCTCGCTCCGCACCTGCTTACCTCAGGGCAGAAGCCTTGCACCTGGTTCTCTGTGACAATCTGCTTAGTGATGATCACGAAGACGGACATCCCCTGCAGAGTTGGGATGGGGTCAGAGAGATAGGATAGGGAAGGATGCAGAGATGAGACAGAGTAAGTGAAACAGTTAGAAGCTGGGGTATGTTGAAAACTGTGTTAAAATTGTGAGCGATCACTTTAAATTCTCTGGGGATTTCCCAGGCCTGCATGCGATCAGCATCAGTCTGCAGAGAGCCAGCCTAGAGTAAGGTGGGGTGAGTTGTGCAAGGGAGCAGCCTGCTTTGTCTCACTCTGCTTTTGGTTTTAGTGTGTTAAGGTTCTGTGTTCTAAGAAATAAAATCCTGTTATGTGGCAGCCTTCCAACAAGAACATTTGATATTTTTATTAGGGCTGTCAAGCGATTAGAAAAAGTGCCGCAGGCCGAGGGATGTGCTGGCCGCAGCTTCCCGCCACCCCCATTGGCCTGGGATGATGAACCAAGGCCAGTGAGAGCTGCGATCAGCCGAACCTGCTGACGCGGCAGGTAAACAAACTGGCCCGGCCCACCAGGGTGCTTACCCTGGTAAGCTGTGTGCCAGAGGTTGCCGACTCCTGGTTTAGACATTTGCGCAGTGAAACCTTTCCATCTTTTCAGTGCGGAGCAGATTTTCCTTTCAAAACTTCCAACAATTGTATTTTCTAAAAATTATTTGAAATCCACTCGCAATCAAAACAAAATGTTTTATTCTACCCAAAATGATTCCTCCGCCTCCAATTCACTGAAAATTTCAAAATACTTCATTTTTGGTGGACCTGAAACAATTTCTCCCCCGGCCCCTACTTTTCCTATTTGCCAAGGAACCCAAAATGTTGTTGGTTCCCCAAGGTAACTTGTGTGGGAGGGTGTGTTCCTCCCTGGAGACAGGCCTCACAGCTTGCTCCTGACCATGCACGTGTTGCATCTGATCAGCCCTGATCATGTCTTGCATAGCTGGAATCCTGCCCCCCCCAGGAGCTCTGGGATCTGTATGAGGCACCATGCGTGGGTGGTGAGCTCAAATCCTAAACCTTGTAGATTCTGAGCAGGGCTCTGTGTTCGATACAGAAAGCTGGTGGAATCATAGTTCATTAGGGTTGGAAGGGACCTCAAGAGATCATCTAGTCCAACCCCCTGCTCAAACCAGGACCAATCCCCAAATCCCTAAGTGGCCCCCTCAAGGATTGAACTCATAACCCTGGGTTTAGCAGGCCAATGCTCAACCACTGAGCTATCCCTCCCCCCGAACACAGAACCTGCATGGCCTGGGTTTGCTGTGGTCTCTACTTACCAGGCCAGTGGGCAACTGGGTGCTGTATGAGCTGGAGTTTCCATGTAGGTTTTCCTACCAACCCCAGCTGGCTAAAGATGCACTGTGGTCTCTATAGCACAACCTCTGGGCAGGGATCCTGTCCGAGCCAGAGAGCACATTAGCCGTAACAACCGCTGTTCTGCAGCATTCTCAACCACCGAGCCCAGCGCACATTACAAGGGGGTCCCTGCCAGGGGAGCGGTAAGCCCTTATGTGTTTTGATTGTGCAAAGATGATCCAAAAGGGAACCCCAGTTTGTTCCCCAGGCTACTGGGTCAATTGCACAAGGATTACTCTCAGCACGCTGGAAATTGAGGCTAGATGCAGACAACTTTCGCACACCCAGGGGTTTAGTCTTCTCCAGATTGAAGCTAGGGCTCATCCACCCTGTGATATGAGAGAAGCAAAGTGATTCCAGACAACATGAGTGAAAACTGTGTTGTACCAGAGTGTGTGTTATGTGTGTGAACTTCCCTTTGATATACGAGCCAGGGTGTGATATTTTTTGTAACAGTATGAGAGCAGTAACTGAGACCGGGGCCTTGTTGTGCCAGGAGCTGCACAGACACACTGTGAGAGACAGGCTCTGCTGCAGCCGAGATCAGGGGCTGTGTTGTGCCGGGTGCTGCACAGACACACAGTGAGAAACAGGCCCTGCCACAGCTGAGATCAGAGCCCTGTGGGGCCAGGCGCTGCACAGACACACAGTGAGAGACAAGCCCTGCCCCAGCTGAGATCAAAGCCCTGTTGTGTCCCTGCCTTAAAGTGCTACAATCTGAGAGACAAAGGGTGGGAGGAGAAACTGAGGCACGGAGTGGGGCAGTGACACGCAGAGGACACTTAGCCTTCAGAGTAAGCCCAGCAGCCAGCCATCCCAAGCCTGTCTCACTATGCATTCAGCAGGGGTTGCCCATCATGTTCAGCTGTGAAGTCCAGAGAACCAAGCGCGTCTCACATGCCCACTGAGCACTCCCTTGGCCTGTCCTCCATAGGGAGCTATAGCAGCGACCTCAGGGCAGTAGGCGAGGCTGGGACACAGGGGCCATTGAGGAGGGCTTGGCCAGCCCACTCTGCCCCCTGCCTCTCAGCATAAAGCCAGTAGCCCCGTGGCTAGCGCTCCCTGGCGCTCGCATGAGTGAAGGTGACGGAACGGCACTGACCTCCTCTGTGACCAGCCGCCTCACCAGCCTGTCAGGACACACCCACAAGTCCTTTTGGGAAGGGTTAATGGTCCTGGCCCCTTTAATGACCAGAGCAGATCATGGGGCTGGTGGGAAATGAGCGAGTTGCTTATTGCAGCTGAGCAGCCAAGCCTCAGGGTAAGGTCAGCCTCAGCATAGCTGCAGCTTTTCAGTGTGCATGTGTATTGGACACTGGACCAGATCCCCAACTCACATCAATGGACCATGGCTCCATTGGAGTCAATGGGCCAGATCTGCAGTCCCAGCACTAGGGGCTCCTTCTCCTAGAAACAGCGGGTCTGAAAACGCCTTTTATTTCCACAGGAAATTTTGAGTTGTTGGCAAAAATAACTAGAAATCAAAATATTTCCATTTGGAAACATCACTGTGGTGCCTCATGGGAGCTGTAGTTCCAGTGCCTCATGCACCCCCACCCCCTCCCTGCTCTCCTCTCTAGGCCACGTTTCTTAGCCAGACTACATCTCCCATGATGCACTGCAGTCTCCCCTCATGGTGAAGGGCGGTGGGTGTGTCATGAAAGCCCCTAACTGTTCATGGGAAATGTAGCCTGGCCAGGGAGCCGAACCCACACAGAAGAACAGGGACAAGAGGCAAATGAACAACAATTCCCATGAGGAATGAACAAAGCAATTCCTGATGGAAATATTGTTTTGAGTTTGGGGTGTTTGGTCTTTTTAACGAAAAATATCTACATTTTCTGAGGAAAGTGGGCACCTCTCTCAAAAAATGCGTTTAGTTGAAAACCCCATTTCCACTAAAACACAACTTTAATGGAAATTTTTCAACCAGCAAGTCTCTTAGATCAAAGCACCTTGATTCGATCCCTAGGCATGGCCCTTTTCATAGAGCCGGGAGAATTATTATTTTTTTTTATTGACAAACAGATCCTTCATCGAAAAATGCATTTTCCAGCATCCTCCCCCACCCCGAAAAGTCAAAACATTTCATTTCAAGATGGTTTGTGTCATTTTTCACTTTGCTTTTTTGAATTCAAATTTGCCCCCTTTTTTTTTTTCAAAATACGCAAAAAGGGGGAAATCCACCCAAAAAACAGGTGATTAGAAATGAACAATGTAAACAGAATTTCATTTGACTCACCCAGGATCTGTAGACTAAAAAGCATGAGCCCCTCCTATCTCAGCTAACAGACCTAAAGATGAGCTCTGGGCGGTTTGAAAGCTTGGCTCTTCCACCAGCCGAAGTTGGTCCATTAAAAGATATGATCTCACTCACCTTGTCTCTCAGCTATGTTAGCTCTCAGCCAGCAACAGGCTTTACATGATGCAGCCACTAGAGGGAGAAACCACCCCATACTGAGTTCTTGTGGTTTCTCCAGGAAGAGCGTGACCTAGGGGTTAGAGCAATTATTGCTTCCCTCCCAATTCAACTAAAATTTTTGCTCAGTTCTAGTTCTGTATCCTTCGTCTTCCTAATTTACTCTGCACCTGCTCTGGGACTTTCCAAGCAGGAGAGCACTGCGTTGTACGTCCCTGTTTGAAGCTGGGGGAAGGAGCAGTAGCTACAATGCAATGTCAAGGCCGGTCTGTTTATCCTGAACACTGTGTGCTTGTGCTCACAGCTTGTAAAGGGGACACAGGAAAGCTGCTGACGGCTCAGGAAAATGCTGTCTTTAACCTTCTATGCCCTAGGCGGTTCTAAGGAGGGATCAGATGTTTTGCTTTATGATTCTGATGAGGCCAAAGTAAAGGAACAAAATTCCTCCAGCTCATGGGTCCCTTCACAGATCCCCCATGGGGAGGAGTGTCTCCCCCTCTATATTCATAAAGCTGCTGCCTTCTCCTCTTTCAACCCCCTCCTCTGCCATGACGCTCACAGATCTCTCCCTGTTCTGATCTAGGGTCCTCATCCTCTCACAGAAGGGGTACATAGGGGACATTCCCTGCACTCGGGAGTACACAGGCCAACAGCTGCTTGTTTAATTGAATAAGGCAGGTATCAGGGATACAGTTCTTTGACTTCTGTTGCGCTGCCTTGCCTCTCAGGCAAGCATGAACAAGCAGTCAGTTCAGTATGGCAGGCAGCTAAGTCCTCTTATTTCTCTCAGCATTATACAATTAAACAAATGCAGGCAATCAAGCAATTGCATAAATTGGTTATAAAGGTACAGACAAGCACAGCTATAACTTCATTGGCTATTTAACATCCTGGCCAACCCTTTAATTTATTATCCTGTTATTGCCTCCCAGCAGATAAGAACGAGCCTCATCCTTGAGACTTGCATGTCAGTTTCCCACACTCTTATGCAAAACAATCCGACAGACTTCAAGCTTAGAGGCTGAAGCAGCAGATAGCAGGGACCAGTATTCATTATATCACTGTAGTATCAGCCAAGATCGGGGTCTCCACTGTGCCAGGTGCTGCACACATTAATGAGAGAGAGTTCCTGTCCCAAAGCGATAGCTAGATAAGATTAGACAAAGTATTATTTATCTCCTCATTTTCTCAATCATGGCAGGGCCTGTCTCTCGCTGTGTGTCTGTGCAGCGCCTGGCACAACGGGGCCCTGATCTCACCTGGGGCAGGGCCTGTCTCTCGCTGCGTGTCTGGGCAGTGCCCGGCCCCAAGAGGCCCTGATCTCGGCTGGGGCAGGGCCTGTCTCTCGCTGTGTGTCTGTGCAGTGCCTGGCACAACGGGGCCCTGATCTCAGCTGGGGCAGGGCCTGTCTCTCGCTGCGTGTCTGGGCAGTGCCCGGCCCCAAGAGGCCCTTATCTCGGCTGGGGCAGGGCCTGTCTCTGCGTGTGTCTGGGCTGAGCAGAGCCCAGCATGACCGGACCCTGATTGCAGCTGGAGCCTCTGGACGCACACTACCATAACATGAATAATAGCAGTAATAATCAAGTCCCTCCAGCCCTTTTTGGCATCCTTAGCTCCCATCGCACAATACCCCAGTCCTGACTATTTTTAACCACTCCTCTGGTATTGGCTCTCCAGCATGAGGATTACCTGTGGGGGTGTAACGTAGTCTGCTGTGTCCATGACCCTGTTGGTGTATTTGCCGAAGCCCTTGACCTTGGTCACCACAGAGGACTCAATGGAGGTGTCCCGCACCTGGTACGCCTTCTCATGGAGAAACACCCAGCTGTGGGGAGAGAGGGACAGAGACCCACATTAGCCTCTCATCAGAGGGGCAGGTTGGGGAAACTCCCCCACAATTCGCCGACCTGGGACAGGTTCAGGAGACAGCTGTGAAGATCCCTTTGCATTGTCCCCAACTCTTGGGATTTTATTGGGAGTGTTTGCTGGCGTTGCTAGAGCCCCATCTCCTGGAGTCATGGGATTTAATGTGTCTAAATGGAAACGGTTTTGTGTTCGGGTTAACTTTAGTTTTCTTCAGCCTAAACTGCATTGGGTCCACACACGTGTCCTGTTTTCAAACGATCCAACGTCTTGTGCTGCATTCATCAATCCATTTTGGAAGCGGGTGAGCTCTTTCAAACTGAGTTCCTGGAATTCCAGTGTGGGTGGACGCATCCCCTTTCAAAAGGACCATTTTGCTCCTGACCACCCTCCTGCTGCCATCCCACGCTGCACCGCTGCCCACCTGGGGCAGCTCGTCCGTTTACCTTCATTCCTTGCTGCGGGGGGATTACCTACCCGTTTAAATGCTGGCACACAGCCATCAGCGCCCCTTGGCAAGCTTTGCTTTCATCAACAAAAATGAAATGCAAGTGTCTAGCCATGCTGATTACCAAGAAGAACATGATAACAGGACCCCCATGTCCCCTACTGGCTCAGGACCCAGAAGGCAAAGAATTTTATAAGACAGTCGCCTGATTTTGGGGGTAGGTTGATTCAGTAACCCCCGTTACTGAAATGACACTTCCTTCTGAAAAGTGGCAGCAAATGTTAAAATGTCCCTTTAAAATAACGAGTGAGCGGAGCAGGCTCAGAGCCAGCCTGGATGTAAAAGCCACACAGAGCTCTTCTTCCTAAACATCTCGTGCCACCTAGTGGCCCCCTGCAGATTCTTCTCTGCAGTTGTACCCCCGCTACCTTCACTGCTTTTTCTTGTTGCTCCGTGGTAGATTTTCCAAAAGTGCCCAGGTAATGCAGGATCTAACGTCCCAGGACTTAGGAGCCCAAAAAAGAGATTTTCAAAAGAGCACAAAGTCAGATTTTTTTTTGCAGTCACCCTGCACACAACGGGGACCAAATTCACCAAGCACACGATGGCTCCTGGTGCAGCCCGACTGTTTACAAGAACTCAGGGCCAATCATCCAGATAGTTTGGAAATCTGGGCTTCTGTTTGGGGGCATGAAAGGGAGTGAAAAGCTTTTGAAAATCTGGCCCTGAACCTCACTGGAAATCACGGGGATTTAGGATGAAATAATCCAAAGCATCTAAGTGATTTAGGAGCACAAGTCCCATTTTCAAAAGTGCCAAAGGGGTCCCTGGGGCAGGGGGTGAAGGAGAGGGGCTGTGTGGATGTCACTGGGCTGGGGGACCATGCACCGGGGGGAAGGGGTGGCATGGGAGCCACTAAGGTTGTGGTGGGGGCCAGAGGGGGCGCTATCCGTGGTACAGCAACCCTTTTGGGGAAGGGCTGCAGGTTAATTCCCTTGGCTTTTACTGATGGTGGAGAAAGTGCCCCACCCTCCCAACACCCCCTCCTCCGTGTATCCTGCCCATCAACCCTCTGCTCCGTCCTCTCAGCCCCCACCTGCTCACACAACCTCTGCTACACCCCTTCCTCCCAGCACCCCCCCCAACCTCCCCGCACCCTCACTCCTCAGATCCACACACAGCCCTGCCCCTCCTGTTCACACAGAGTCACACACACACCAGCCCTGCCCGGACGCCCAACCCAACGGCTGTCTCTGCACTCTCCCGCAGGGAGGCTGATGGGCGGGGCCGGGCACTGTCAGGCTGGACAGTGTGTACAACCAGGCACAAAAGGCTTCTCCAAAGCCAGCCTCCCATTCTTTAGTTCGGCACATTGGTGGCAGAAGGGGATAGCTGCCTCTCTAAGAGAAGCTGTCTGGCCCCAGTGGTTAGGGCCAGAAGGGCTTGGACCTCTTCTGTGCCCCAGCACAGCCCCACCTGGCAACACCCATCAGCAGCTAGGAGTGGGGAGGAGAGAGACCCTTGCGGCTGGACAAGCTGATTACACTCCATAGAGAGCATATCCCCACCCCACCTCTGCAACCCACATGCAGGGTTGGGTCAGTGGGCAAACGGGGCTCTTTAGCCTTGGGAGTAAGTCTGTGCCAAGGTGAGGTTGGCTCATGCCCCAGCCTCCTTCCTCCAGGAGTGGGGTCTCTGGAGATCAGTGTATGATGGTATGCACCCTGGAGGGTAATTCTCCTGGTCCTCTGGGACTCATAGAAGATTAGGGTTGGAAGGGACCTCAGGAGGTATCTAGTCCCACCCCCTGCTCAAAGCAGGACCAATCCCCAGACAGATTTATTTTTACCTCAGTTCCCTAAATGGCCCCCTCAAGGATTGAACTCACAACCCTGGGTTTAGCAGCCAGTGCTCAAACCACTGAGCTATCCCTCCCCCGCAGATCCCCCAGATGACGAGGCCCAGGGGGAAAGGGGTTTGGCCATGAAGCCCAAGTACCAGTGAGACTCCCCTGGCCTGGGGTCCACTCACCCGATGAAGTATGAGATGATGAGCAGCTGCACAGCCCGGTTGATCACGCCAACGGTCCAGCTCTTCACCACCACCGACTTGGTGGTCTCGTAGGTGAAGAACTCGGCTACGCAGTTCATGCTGGAGGAGAGCATGGGCATCGGGAGCAGGGCGTGCCCACCAGCCCAGGGCAGATGGGATGCTGGACCGGAGACTAGGGGGCAAGGGGTACCCCAGGGGGTGACGGATGCTCAGAGCTAATTGGGAGGGCTGTCACTTTAAGACAGGGAACAGGAGTGGAGTCTTCTTGTGTCCTGCGGCTACTCTGGGCTGTCTGGAGCCAAGGGACCCCTGTAATATACTCCTCCTCCGGCCCCCCCCCCCGCCCCATGGTGATGCCATCCGGGAAAGGTGGGGCTTCCTAGCCCATCCATTACCAGTTGGAGTCTCTGGGGTGTGGGGGAGTGGGAAGGTCTTTAATGCATTCCATGAGTCCAGAAAGGAATCTGCTGTCTGCGCATTTCATCTCAGCTCTCATCCTTCCCCCGCACAACTCTGCCGGTGCCCCTCACTTCCAACCCAAACCCCTATCCCCACCATGGGCTCCCCCACCCCACCCCACTCCAGCTCTGCTGGTGCCCCTCGATCCTGACCAGAGCCCATGTCCTACTACCACAGCTCTGCCAGTGACCCTCAGTCCTGACCCAAATCCACATGCTAGCCCAGCCCTGGGTTCCCCGTACTAGCTCTGCTGATGTCCCTCAATCATGACCCACAGTCCCCAGCAATCCAATCCCACCGCCACAGCTCTGCTGGTGCCCCTCAATCTTAACCTGCGGCCCCTGACGATTCCATCCCTGGCACAACACACAGGCAGCAGTGGAAGTATAGCCAGAAAGGAGAGAGCCAGCTAAACAAATACCACACTGATTTTTCTCTGGGGACAAATTAGCAGCTGGTGGAAGATGCTAGGCAGTGGCAGTTCCTGAGCCTGAGGTTCTGTACTTATCTTCAGAGCATGCACACTATGGCAGGGCCGGTGCAACCCATTAGCTGACCTAGGCGGTCGCCTAGGGCGCTAGCATTTGGGGGGCGGCATTTCGGGTCCTTTGGTGGTGACCGCGGCGGCCAGATCTTCGGCCTCCCTGGTCGTTGTCAGTATTTAGGCTGAGGGACCTAGGGCGAGGGGCGCGGGGAGGGCCACCTGCAGCAAGTAAGGGGGGGCGGCACGCAGGGGAACTCCCTGCCCCAGCTCACCTCTGCTCCGCCTCCGGCTCTGCTTCTCTCCCTCCCAGGCTTGCGGTGCCAAACAGCTGATTGGCCCCGCAAGCCTGGGAGGTGGGAGAAGTGGAGCGGCGACGGCGTGCTCGGGGAGGAGGCGGAGCAGAGGTGAGCTGGGGCAGGGAGCTGCCGCACGGCTCCCTGGGCCAGGGGGAGCTGCTGTGGGCAGCGGGGGAGCTGGGGCGGGGGCAGAGAGCTGCCACAGGGCTCGGGAAGGCACAAGGTGGAAGTTTCACCTAGGGTGTGAAACATCCTTGCACCTGCCCTGCAGTATGGGCTGACAAAGGGCCCTTGCTTGGTTTCCCCTGGGGACCCATCTCTAGGGCGGGCGTGAGACAGATCCCCATCCCCCAAGGCCCAGACTATCCTTGGCCCTGACCCCTCTGCTTAGGCTGCCAAGAAGGGAGTCACCTGAGTAACTTGCACCAGTGGGCCTGGTGGCTTCTGCAGTGTTTGACACCCCCATTCTGCTAGAGAAGAGAAACGACCCCTCACCCAGTCATTTCCCGCAGCCCGGGGGGGGGGGGGGGCGGGGTGGGTGGATTTTCCAGGCCAGTTGGGGAAGGATGTTGCGGAGAAATGCAAACCCCACCAGGCCCCCTCCAAGCAGCAGCCGCTCATGGACTCTCCAGTAAGGTTTGCTCCTCCGGGGCACTGGGCGAGCAGGAGCGGCAGCGTAAACGCCGGCTAGGCTGCCCAAGCGCCCTGCGATGGGGGCAGGCGGCTGGTGTGACCCCCCCCCCCCGAGGTGCCCCAGGCCTTTGCAGAGGGGGAGCAGCTCTGGGGAGCTGTCAGTCAAGCTGGAGCAGCTTGCGGGGCCCCAGGGTGACCAGAGGTCCCGGTTTTATAGGCACAGCCCCGATTTTGGGTCTTTTTCTTATCTAGGCTCCTATTACCCCCCCGCCCCCCCATCCTGCTACGTCACACTTGCTCTCTGGTCACCCTACGAGCCCCCCAGTTTGTGGGTCACCCAGCACGGGGCTCGCAGCCGCCGCCGCTGCAGGGTCCCTGGCGGGGCGACGCGCTGGGGCCTTTGCAGAGCTCGGACCTGGGCTAAGCGGCCGCTGAGCGTCAGGGTGGAGGTGGGGGAGGGGTCGAGGGGCGGGGCCTGGCGATGGGGGCGGCGGGGTCGCTCCGCGTGCGCGCGCCGCCAGACAGCTCGGGAGCGGAGCTGGAACCGCCCCAGGGGGCCCCGTCTAGCCGAAGCCCCGCTGGGACTCTATGGTAGGCGTAGTGCGCACGCGCCTGGAGCCCTTCACGGCCGGCGTGAGCCGGAAGGCGGATGCGGGGGGGGCGGCTTCCGGTGGGGAGGGAGGCTCCGCATGAGGTTTGTGCTGCGCAGGCGGGAAATTGACCCCCGGGGGGGTTGGTACCTGGGGCAGAGGTGGGGTCAGGGCCTGCGGCAGGGGGGCTCTGGGGCAGGGATGAGGGGGGAGGTTGGCAGTGGGTGGGGGTGTTGGTGTCTGAGGAGGATGGGGCAGGGTGTCCTGGGGCAGGGAGGGAGGGGGTCGGTCTCTGGGGCAGGGATGAGAGGGGATGGGGAGGGTCGGTGTCTGGGATGGGGTTGGCAGTGGGTGGGGTGGATTGGTGCTTGGGGCAGGGCTGAGGGGTCGGTGTCTGGGGAGGATGGGGCAGGGGTTCTGGGGCAGGGAGGAGTTGGTCTCTGGGGCAGGAGGGTCTGGTGTCTGATGGGGGCAGGATGGGGTGGGGTCCTGGGGCAGGGCTGGGGGTCGGTCTCTGGGGCAGGGATGGGGAGGAGGGGATGGGGAGGGTCTGGTGTCTGAGGGAGGATGGGGCAGGGGTCCTGGGGCAAGGAGGGGGTCGGTCTCTGGGGCAGGGATGAGAGGGGATGGGGAGGGTCGGTGTCTGGGGATGGGGTTGGCAGTGGGTGGGGTGGATTGGTGTCTGGGGCAGGGCTGGGGGTCGGTGTCTGGGGAGGATGGGGCAGGGGTTCTGGGGCAGGAGGGGTGTCTGGGGGAGGATGGGGCAGGGGGTTCTGGGGCAGGGAGGGGGTCGGTCTCTAGGAGGGTCTGGTGTCTGGGGGAGGATGGGGCAGGGAGGGGGTCGGTCTCTAGAAGGGTCTGGTGGTGGGGTGAAGACAGGGATGAGGAGGGTTCTGTCTGATCCTTCTGCTGGGGCTCAGCCTCCACCCTTGGAGAGCTCTGTAATGCTCTCCAGCTGCCCAGGCCCGGCTGGGTGAGGCTTACTGGGTGGGTGGGAGCCTGTCCCTGTATCTACTCTGTGGCTACCCCATGGGTTCACTCTCTGGGGGCTCCTGAGTTGGCTCCCTGCTTGGCCTCATCCTACTGGTGGGGTCATCTCTCTCCTCTCCTCCCCAGGTGCTTTGCTGTTTTGACACTCACCCTAGCTGCAGCTTCCTCCCCTCTGTGCTACCCCGGGCATGCGGGACTCGGGAGGGGACTGAAGAACTTCTTCATCTCTGAAGAGCTTCCTGACTGAACCTAGTTTCCAAAGCTCTCCCAAACCCATCTCTGGGAGACAGACCCTGCCAGAGTGGGGGAGGGGCCATCATGGCAGACACGCTGGAGTTCAACGAAATATACCAGGAGGTGAAGGGGTCCATGGTGAGAGACGCAGGAAACCTGGAAAGCCATTCCTTCCTGGGGGTGGGAAGCAGAGAATCTGGGAAGGTGGTGGTGTTGTGGCTGATGCAGTGGTGTATCTAGGGCTGAGACAAGGTGCTGAAGTGTGGTTCCGCTTTCATTACAGCTCTCAAGCTAAGTGGGGGTCACAGCTGGAGTGCCACCCCCCCCCAGAAGCTGTAAGTGACATGGGGGAGGGGTGTGTGCTTTTTCCCTGAGTCATTACGGAGCCCACAGATCAAGCAGCATGCTAGGAGAGCAGGGCTGCATCATTCTGATGAGACAAAACATGGCCAGACCCCTGCAGGTATTAAAGATCCAGTGACACTTTCCTGGGTGTTGGGGAGTTAGCGCCAGTGTTTTGGCTGCATTCCCGCTCTGGTAGGTAACACTCGGCTGACCAAAGTTCACAGCCCGTTGGATTTCAGGGAGCAGACTCCTTGCATTTTGTTCTAAATGGTTGCATGGTGTCACCAGGTGCTGTGGGAATTGATGGGTGGCCTAGCCTGAAAGGCTCCCAAGTTTCAGCCATTCAGAAAATGCCGTGCAAGATTCTTTTTATTCCCAGACATGAGTGTTTGCCAGTTTACAGCGAAGGTGCATGGTGCCCTGAGCTTTATAAATGAGTCGGTTCCCATGCCAAGAAATCCAAATCTTTGGCTGTTGCTCATGATGGTTACACTGGGGAATGTTGTCCCTACATCTGTGAAATGCCCTTGTTTGGGCTGTTGCTCCTAAGTGGCCGGCCAGTCAGTCCTCTAGCTAAAGCGAATAAAGGCTTGACGGTGCCCCTCTGGCTGACGTAAACTGGAGAGCTGGTGCTATGGCCCTGTGATGCATGGGGGGTAGTTGAAGTGGGAGGCGAGGGGATCTTGGAGTGAAGCTTGCATGAGGGCGAGGGAGGGTGTTTGGGGTGGGTTTAGTGGTGTGTGTTAGATATGGGGTGCATGCACCCCTGTGTGGGAGAGGAGAGATAGTGGGGTTTCTGTTTTACATCCATGCAGATGGGTGTTAAGTAGCCTTTTCCCTGGAGGAGGCAGTGTGTTGCTGACTGATGTGGGATTCCGGGTGTATTCTGTGACACCATTCCAGAGGGTCACCACTGCTGTTCTCCCCAGCGTGTGCACTTAGCTCTTGGAGTGTTGTCCCTGTGCCCCCTACCAACCCCTGTCTCTCTCTGCCAGAATGATGGGCGACTGCGGCTGAGCCGCCAGGGCGTCATCTTCAAGAACAGCAAGACAGGCAAGGTGGACAACATCCAGGCCTCAGAGCTAGCGGAGGGCATCTGGCGCCGGGTGGCACTAGGCCATGGCCTCAAGCTGCTCACCAAGAATGGACACGTGTACAAGTATGACGGCTTCAGGGAATCGGTGAGACCTTTGGCCTGGCCGGCTCCCCCTTCTAGAAGCGCCCACCCCACCAGTGCCAGGACCCCCAGGGGGAAGTGACGTGGGTGGGCATCCCCAACCAGCTACAAGGTGACAATTGCTGGGCCATCTCCTGGATTTGCCGCTGTGGCATTAGTGCCTCAATGCAGCCCACACCCTCACAAGCCCTGGATCCCGTCTGGCTCTGTTTAAACACCTCCCTCGTCCTGCCCTAAGGATCCTGTTCTTGGCCCAAACAGTTTGCCATGAGTTTTAGCTTCAAGGCTCTCTCCTAAGAGTCTTTTTTTAATTAATTGTGTTTATTACGGTAATGCCAAAAGGTCAGCTGAGAATGGGTCCCATTGCCCTAGGCTCTGTACAGAGTAGTAGATAGTCCTTGCCCTGAAGAACTTCTAGTCTAAATAGACCAGACAGACACTGGGTCGGGAGTAGGAGTGGAACACACAAGCCCAGTGAAATATGTGATGGCAGCAAGTGTCTTGTTAGTGCCCTGGTGGGTGTAGTTAGGGGGGGATCAGCTGAAGGGAAGCAGGGGAGAGAATGGAACAGGTGTTGAGGGAAGTTGAGGCAAAGAGACTGAGCGAGGGGCAGTGTTCCCTCTAATTTGTCCCACCTGTGTGTGGAATGAATTTAGTTATGTGCACCAATATGGAAGTGAGGTGTGACTCATCATCTTCGTATTGGTGCACATAACAATTCATGTGTCGGGGGTGTGTGGGACCAGGGATGAGGGGCTCAGGGCTGGGGCAGGGTTGGGGTGGGCGGGAGGAGGGTTCCAGCTGGGGGGGTGGGCTCTGGGAGGGCCATCCCTAGGAGGTGTGGGGCCTGGGACAAATCAGCCTGTATGGGGCCCCCTTAACATTTTTTATACAGGTGAAATCTGGTGTGGGGAGGGGACACCGGTGCTGGGGGGGGGCAAGAGATGATGGAGAGTCAGAGGGTGGCACCTATGCTAGGGGCGAGGGGGCCCCCTGTGCTGGGGGGTCCTGCAAAAGGAAGGGGTCTGAGGAGGAAGGGCAGTGGATGGGGTCACCCTGGCACTGGCATATTCCATTGGCACTAGGATGCAGGCAGTGTAAGAAAAAGAAATACAACGTGCGCTTCCCGCTGGTGAGTGTGGGCCCCACCCCTGCTGCTGGCGCCAAGCCCCCTGCTACCTCCCCGGGCTGGCCTGCACCCCCTAACCCCACCCCTCCTGGGCCGGCCTATCGCCCCCTGCATGACTCATTCACACTGAAGTGTGGAGCCCGGAGCAGTTGCCCCGATTCGCCATACCCAAGGGATGGCTCTGGGGTGGGGCTGGGGATGCTGGGGGGAGTACTCCAGCCTGCACCTCAAACCCCTCATCACCTGGGCTGGCGGGGAGGGGTGCCTCTCCCTTGGCCGTGGCAGGTCCGGGCCAGGGCTGGGTTGGGCCTGGGGGAAGAGCACCTCTTCCTCGGCTGTGGCTGGGTTGGGTCCGGGGCCGTGGGAGAGGAATCTCTCCCCACCACAGCCCTGAGCGTCTGCGCAGCGCTTAATAGGCTGCTGCGTTGCCACGCAGCTGAAAGGGAAGTTAGGCGCGGGGGAGGGCTGGAACAAACAGCCCATCAGCACCAGGTAGAGAAAGTCCAGTCAAACTGCAGGGAGTTCTTTGAACATGTAAGTGTCCCTGCTTTGGCTGAGGCTGCTCTGACCGGCTGGGGTCTGTGACTGGCTCCTCTGCAGTTGCCAGTCGTGTACTAGGGCGTATCCCTACGAGAGGTTTCAGCTCCACACGAGTGTCCAGCAAAGATGCGGGGCTGGTAACTCCTGCTCGCTCTCCCTTAGCTCTGTGGTCGTAGTTCTCCTAGCGGCTGAGTCTTTCCCCAGCTCACTTGTTTCCTGGCACGTGCTGTGTGTTGCATGAGCCATCCTAGATGGGAGAGCGCTGGAGCTCCTCGCTGGGGGGTACTAGCCTTGGCCGGGCCTCTCTGGGAGGGAAGGAGCCCTGGGGTGATCGGGTGGGAGGAGGGAGGATCCCTGGGATCACGGCTCAGGCTGCTGGAGTATGGTGGCTTCTGATGGCCATTCTCTACTTCCCACTCAGGAGTTTGACAAGCTGTCGGAGTTCTTCAAGTCCCATTATCGTCTGGAGCTGGCAGAGAAGGATCTGTGTGTGAAGGGCTGGAACTGGGGGACCGTGAAGTTTGGAGGTGACTCTGGGGCTGTGTCTTCGCTGCTTGTGAAGCATGGGACACGTTTACCCGCGGTAGCCTAACCCGTGACAGTGCAGCCACGTTTCCCCTGCTGTGACACCCGTGCTGGCGCTGTATCTGGCCCTGGCAAGCAATAGAGCCAGCCCAAGGTTCATAGCGCCACAACTCCCTGGGGAATTCGGCTCGTATTCGCGGGGCATTGGGGCCAACTTCTCTGGACGCTCATCCCCGGGCAAGTTAGCCAGCCTCCTCCTCTACCAGACACCGGAGATGGAGGCTAGTGGAGAGGCTGCAAATGGAGAGCCGAGCAGAGGCAGACAGACAGTTGGCTTCTGGTCAGGGGGCTGATGGGAAGGGATTGGAGGCCCTCATGTCTCAATGGGCGTGAGCACCTGTGGCTTTGTCTCTTAACTGCATCTACCTCGGGGTAGCAGTACGTGTTAACAGCCGCCTGCAGTTGGGGAGTGCTGGCTGCAGCGCTGTTAGCGGCGTGTGAACACAGAGCGTGTTGGGAAAGAACCCGTGACTGAGCTGGAGTTAAGCCTGCGGTGAAGGCCAGCTCTGGGAGATGAGGGGTGTAGAGCAGGGAGAGGAGCACAGGATGTGGGGGCTGGCGTTGGGAGTGGATGGCTAAGTGTGCAGCAGAGAGGGAGTAGCTTGTAGCTCCACCTTCTCCTGAAGGGGGCGCTTTGTTGTGGGGGAGCTCTGAGTTGCTCTTGTCTGCCCAGCACCACTTTGTAGCTGCTCAGCCCTGTCCTTGCCTTCCGGGCTGCCGGCTGCGGAAGTTGTCTGACGGGAGGAGTGGCTGGCTGCACGAGGTGGTCCACTGCCCCCTGCCGACCCACGGGGTTCCCCCTCCCCGCAGGCCAGCTCCTGTCCTTCGACATCGGGGAGCAGCCCGTGTTCGAGATCCCGCTCAGCAACGTGTCCCAGTGCACCACGGGCAAGAATGAGGTGACGCTGGAGTTCCACCAGAACGACGACGCCGAGGTGTCGCTCATGGAGGTGCGCTTCTACGTGCCGCCCACGCAGGAGGATGGCGTGGACCCTGTGGAGGTGCGTGTGGGCTGAGCTGGGGGTGGAAGAGGCGTGGCCCACAGGGAGGTGGGAATTTGTGGGCTGGGGGGAATGGGGCTGTGGCCTGTGTGAAGGGGATGGGGGGGCTGCATTCAGCTGTCTGGAATAAAGGCTCCCTGTCCTCCCCCACCCTTAGGCCTTTGCCCAGAATGTGCTGTCCAAGGCAGACGTGATCCAGGCGACCGGGGATGCCATCTGCATCTTCCGGGAGCTGCAGTGCCTGACACCACGCGGTCGCTATGACATCCGCATCTACCCCACCTTCCTGCACCTGCACGGCAAGACCTTTGACTACAAGATCCCCTACACCACTGTGTTGCGCCTCTTCCTGCTGCCCCACAAGGACCAGCGCCAGATGTTCTTTGTGGTGAGGAGGGGGACGAGGGGCTGGCAGATCCTTCCCCCCCACACACACTGCATTCGGGGGAAATGGGGGGGCTGGCAGATCCCACTCCAGTGTGCCTGGGGGGCGGGGTAGCCAGCGGATCAAAAGGCCCAGACCAGCTACTTCTGTTGGGGGCTGAGAACTGGGAGGGAGGGGACTGCCCTGTGGTACCTGGGAGGGATATTTCATGGAGGTGGGAGCTGGAATGGAGGAGATCCCTGATCTTGGGGTACTGGGATCCCTCACCTGTCCATGTCCTTGGCTTCCTTTCCAGATCAGCCTGGACCCTCCGATCAAGCAGGGCCAGACGCGCTACCACTTCCTGATCCTGCTCTTCTCCAAAGACGAGGACATCTCCTTGACCCTTAACATGAATGAGTGAGTGGCCTTCCTTCCCTAGCTGGTCTGGCCCTGCTCCCAGCCCTGTACCCTGTCAGGATCCCTCTGCTCCTGCCAGCCTGGCTCTGCCGTGTGCCCAAGCCTGACCCCACTCTTCTCCCCCCCCTTGCCATCCTGTCTCCATCCCCAGGCAGCCCCCCAGCCATACCCATCCTCTGCTAGCCTTGCCATGCTCCTGGCAGGATCCCTCCAATCCGATATGGACTCCAAACCTTGTCTGGCCTGAGTGTCTGGCCAGCCCCATCCAGGTTGGCTCACCTCCAAGCCTCGGGCGGGGGGGCTCTTCTCCTGGGAGTAGATGCTGTAGCCCAAGGAATATGTGTTGTCCTCCTTGGCGGCCCTCTCATGGCTGGGTGCTGAGAGCTTCCCATGCTCCTGTCTCTCTCAGTTGGCGTGGGAGCTCCTGGGTCATCCCGCGTTGTTCCTGCCGGTGCTGGGCTCTCTCCTGCCCTCTGTCCTCATGCTGCCGTTTTCCCCGTGCCGTAGGGATGAGGTGGAGAAGCGCTTCGAGGGCCGACTCACCAAGAACATGTCCGGCTCGCTCTATGAGATGGTCAGTCGGGTCATGAAAGCGCTGGTGAACCGCAAGATCACCGTGCCCGGCAACTTCCAGGGGTGAGCACACGGCGGGCAGGGGAGTGGGTCGTGGGGCCTTCCTCTCTAGGAGGCTTCTGTCCCAGGGCATGGGTATTGTCTAACTGAGGGGGTGGTGAAAGGGACACGGGGCCTTTTTCCATCTAATGGGTTCAGGCTCCAATCCAGTCCCAGGGCGGGAGATTGTCTTGGGGTGGAGAATCGAATATGGGCCCTTTCTTCTCTAGGGGCACCAGCTGGACTGGCTAGCTTGGGTGGCAGGGAGTGGGATACAGAGCCTGTTGCTAATTAAATGTTTAGAAATGACTGACCTGTGAGGTCCCGTCCTTATATACCTGGCTCTGGTGGACTTTTTTCCCCGTCCCGTGGCTGGGAGTTCCCAGTGGTGGGTGGGAGGAGAGTTGTGCCTCAGACAACAGATTCTCATCCCTTTATCCACCCCCCCCCCCCGGCTGCTGTCCCCTGGGGCAGCGTCTGTGCATGGGAGCCTTGCTGGTGTAACCCCGTCTGTCTCTCTCCTCCCCCTTCCCCACGTCCCCAGGCACTCGGGAGCCCAGTGCATCACCTGCTCCTACAAGGCCAGCTCGGGGCTGCTCTACCCTCTGGAACGTGGCTTCATCTATGTGCACAAGCCCCCGGTGCACATTCGCTTCGATGAGATCTCCTTTGTCAACTTCGCCCGTGGCACCACCACCACCCGCTCCTTCGACTTCGAGATCGAGACCAAGCAGGGCACGCAGTACACCTTCAGCAGCATAGAGAGGTGAGCCTGGCCCCACCGCCCGCTCTGGGTGCGCGGTACACCTTCAGCGGCGTAGAGAGATGAGCCGGGGGCCCCCCGCCCGCTCTGGGCGCGCGGTACACCTTCAGCGGCGTAGAGAGGTGAGCCGGGGGCCCCCCGCCCGCTCTGGGCGCGCGGTACACCTTCAGCGGCGTAGAGAGGTGAGCCTGGGGCCCCCCGCCCGCTCTGGGCGCGCGGTACACCTTCAGCGGCGTAGAGAGGTGAGCCGGGGGCCCCCTGCCCGCTCTGGGCCTGCGGTACACCTTCAGCGGCATAGAGAGGAGAGCCTGGGGCCCCTGCCCGCTCTGGGCACGCGGTACACCTTCAGCAGCATAGAGAGGTGAGCCTGGGGCCCCCCGCCCGCTCTGGGTGCGCGGTACACCTTCAGCAGCATAGAGAGGAGAGCCTGGGGCCCCCCGCCAACTCTGGGCACGCGGTACGCCTTCAGCGGCATAGAGAGGAGAGCCTGGGGCCCCTGCCCGTTCTGGGCACGCGGTACACCTTCAGCGGCGTAGAGAGGAGAGCCTGGGGGCCCCTGCCCGTTCTGGGCACGCGGTACACCTTCAGCAGCATAGAGAGGAGAGCCTGGGGCCCCCCGCCAACTCTGGGCACGCGGTACGCCTTCAGCGGCATAGAGAGGAGAGCCTGGGGCCCCTGCCCGTTCTGGGCACGCGGTACACCTTCAGCGGCGTAGAGAGGAGAGCGTGAATTCCCCCCGCAAGCAGCTGCTATCTGCTCTCTCCCCTCTGTACCCATGGCTGTTGCCCCATCTGTTTTCCTGGGCTGCCGCCCTCTTCCATGTGACACAGTCCTGTCTCACGGCCTGCATTGGTATCCTGCTCCTTACTCAGGCCTGGGAAGTTTTGGCACCACAGCCTAGGGCTGCCATTCTCCACGCCATCACCGTGCACTGCCCTCTTGCTCGCTCGTGGATGGGGGAGCGTTAGACTCCGCCTCTCCATGACCCCGTTTCCCCACTGTCACCCCCCTGCAGGGAGGAGTATGGGAAGCTGTTTGACTTTGTCAACGCCAAGAAGCTAAACATCAAGAACCGAGGCCACAAGGAGGTACCTGCAGTGGGGCGGGGCTGGGCGCTGGCTGGGTCCCCTGTCCCATCCTGACCGGGAGCTCCATAGCTGCTGGGTGAGGGTAGGGGTTCGTTCTCTCTCTTGCTGCAGATTCTGCCTCCTCACTTTCTCTTCTCTCCTTGCCCTTGTAGAAGAAAAAGGTCCGTGCGATTTCCCCTCCTCCTGGTGCAGGTCTCCTCTGAATGGCTGTGGTGCTCTCCACTAACCACAGTAACCCCGCATGAGCCATGGGAGGGAAGGAAGGGCCGTGCCCCTTCCCCCCTGATCTCCTTGCCGAGTGGGCCCCACCTAACCCGGTTAACACCGCTCCTCTGGTCCCTGCATGCAGCCTGTGCTCGGAGTGCTGAGGATCCTTTCCCAGAGTGGGGCGGGGGTGCACCCAGGTGCATGCTGGGAGTTGTAGTTCTCAGTTCTCTGCACATTTGGGGTGGGGGGGTGGCGTCTGCGCTTCCCCTCTGTGGGGGGGGGAGAGGGGGAGAGTGGCACTGATGTGACCTCTCCCTGCTCCCCATGCAGTCCATGCCGCAGACCTATGATGAATATGCTGACTCTGACGAAGACCAGCATGATGCCTACCTGGAGAGGATGAAGGAGGAGGGAAAGATCCGGGAGGAGAATGCTGATGACAGCAGTGATGAGTCTGGGGAGGAGACTGGTGAGACCTGCCCCTGTGCCTGAGATCCACCCCCTGCTGTCCAGCGATTGGGGCTCCTCCCCATGGTTGAGAGATCTGCCCTCAGCTGGGGTCAGAGAGACATTCCCATACTCTTTACTCAGCCCTTTCCCCTGGGCTGTTGCCATCCCCATCCCCCTCTCCTGCCCCGCCCCCACCCAGAGAGGAAGAATGACCCCTGCATTCCCTTTCCTTCCAGATGAGTCGTTTAACCCCGGGGAGGAGGAGGACGACGTAGCAGAAGAGTGAGTAGGGGACAGGGGCTGCCTGGCATGGGGCTCTCGAGCTGTGACCTTGCCTTTTGATTGGCCCATTCTCGGATGGGAACCCTACCTGCGGTGGCCGCCGGGGCTGGACGTTGTGCGTGTAGTGCCGTCAGCGCTGGCCTCCCTGTGTGCTGTGCGGTGCCCTGCTGCCACGCGCAGCAAGTGGCTCAGTACAGGGCACTCTGCCTTTATGGGGCCTCCAGAGCTGATGGCTCAGCCAGAGGCACTGTCACCTCTGCCAGTGCTCCAGTGCGCTAGGTGGCCTGGTGCTGCTGTCTGAGGCTTTTGTCTCCCTGGCTCTTTGCACAGGTTTAAGGCCATTAAGTGGCCAGCCATCAACTTGGGGAACTCCCTTCTGCTGACCTAAATTGCCCCGTAGCCCCAGTGGGTTCTTCTCTTCCTGTCCTGAGCTGTTAAACAGCTGCTGCCTTTCCCCTCTGAGGCTGCTGCATCTCAGTGGTGGGTTGAAATCGAGGGGCTGCCTACATTGTCTGGGGCAGGGACTGTCTTTCTTGCTATGTGCCTGTACAGCACCTTGCACAGGGGGGCCCTGATCCATGACTGGCGCTACCACAATACAAATCATAGGTTCCTTGAATGAGGCAGGGTGGTTTCAGAGCAGAGAATAGGCACTAGGTTTTTGCCTCTGCTGCTTGCTGAGATTTGTGCTCTGGAGCAGCGCAGCTGGCATGCCTGCCAGAGGGAACGCTGCTGGCAGCCACAGAAATGATCCAGGCTGAGGGGACTGCCTAACGGAGAAGAGATCTTTGTAGCACGGAGCAGCAATAACTGGGTGGACATTGTGCGGCTCTGTGAATCCCAGACCTCGGAGGACCAGGAATCTGGGGCTGCTACTCAGGGCACGGTGGGAGCAAATGGCAACAGGGAGAACTCTGGCGAAGATTTCCCACCACCAAGATCCGCTGGGTTGTGGGGTGGTGTCACAGATCCACAGTGTCTAGTCCATGCCCATCCTATAACCAGTTCCTTGGGAGTGACCCCTGTGTGGGTCCTTGGGGCCTAACGCACTACAGGGGCAGGCCCATGGCCTCCAGGACTCCCAAACTGGGCCTTGGGGCCCCAGCAATCCCCCTCTCTCTCTCCATGGCTCCCTGCAGCAAATCCAGCCCAGCCAGACCCCTGCAGGACGTTTGTATCATCCCCATTCGGGGTGCCGTGCTGTCAGGGGTATCTGCAGCGACAGCAGCAGCCTTCCCAGACCGGGGGGACATGAACCGCCTGGCCCACGGGATCGGCAAGGCCTTGGCTTCGCACAGAGAGGCAAAGCTTGAGCCATAGTCCAGCCTGGCCAGCGCCGGTGCAATTAGCCAGCCAAGCTGTTATGGCCTCTGTCTCCATGTGGGTCCTTGTCAGCTCCGAGGCCTGGCCGCCGGCCTCCTTTCCCCTTTGTTCTCCCGCTGGGGCCTTTGTGCTGCTTCTTGGCTGAGGGAACGTCTCCTTCCTCCTGGCTGGTGGCTCTAGGGGTGAACAGCCCGGCCATTGGGGTTCCTGCTCTCTTGCTGGATGCTTCATTGATGTGGGTTGGTTTTCACCAGTCCTTTGCCGACCCTTCTTCCACCCCAGCCAGCCACGGGATCTTGCTCTTAGAGCAGATTTAACCTTTTTGCACCCCTGCATAGCAGTGCAAAGTATAGAGGGAAACTGAGGTTCATAACAATGTTATAGAATATTCCCTTTTGGTCCCAGGTGGGGTCCCGTGTCAGGAACGGGGAACCCGTCACCTGGGAGGCTGGGAAGTGGCCCAGAGGGAGCGGGCCTGTGCTGTGCCCCATACTCTGCTCAGAGGGGCTCACGTCTCTCCAGCGGGGATGTCTGTGCTTAGCTCTGCCACTCGGGTTCTGCTGCCAGCAGGTCTGGGGCGGGAGCAGTTGGTGTGGGGAAGAGCTGGCTGTGCCCCTTGTACCCTGCCCAGAGTGCTTGGCAGTGCCCCTTGCTACCGTGTTTCAGGGGACAGGTGAGGAGGCTTTTCCTGTTGCCATGCCCAAGCCATACTGTGAATGCCCTAACCCTTCCAGCCAGCACCCCTGGAGCAATCTGCCCATGCTAGGCCTGATCTCGCTGAGCTAGGGCTGCTGGCCCTGGGAGCAGTGGTGTTTGGTGCCAGGAGGGGCTGATGCCAGGCTCCTATTCCCTCCTGCAGGTTCGACAGCGAAGTCTCTGCCAGTAGTGATGGTGGCAGCGACCGTGAGGAGAGGAGGAAGCCAGCCAAGAAAGCCAAGGTTGTCAAGGAGCGCAAGCCCCGCAAGAAGCCATCAGAGGTGAGAGCTCCGCCCTGGCAGAGGGGGCTGCGTGGGTCCCGACCGCTGGCTCTGAGGAGTGGGATCCTCTACCTCCAGCACGCAGGCCAGCCCTGTGGGGAGATTGAGCCTTTGGGAGCTCTGCTTACGGGGCTGATGAGGCCACGAGTGAGTGTCCTCTGTGATGGGGAACTGGCCTGAAGGTCCCGCTGCTCCCCAGCTCAGGACACTAAGCAGCCTCCAGCTGGGGGTGAGTGACTCCCCTCCATGCCACGGAGTTCTGCAGCCCCGTGCCACTCCCCCAACCCCAGTCTCACCTCACAGCCTCCCTGCGTTCCTGCCCCGCTGGCTCCGTTGGGCTCCTTGGCCCTAGTTCCCTCGTCTTAGTCTCGTGCTGCCTGGGCCCCGTGAGTGAGTCTGGCTGCTGGGGGGAAGGGCTGGGGTATCGAAGGCCCTGCCCCAGTGTTAATGGGGGGCACAAGGGGCCCTTGCCATCGGGGCCAGAGCCTCTGGCCCAAGGAACTGTAGAGCTACGTCTTGATGGATCCCCTGCTTGTTCTGTGTTTGCACCTGCCTCCTCCTCTTGCCAGAGTAAGAAGGGGAAAGACCCCAACGCCCCGAAGAGGCCCATGTCTGCCTACATGCTGTGGCTGAATGCCAGCCGCGAGAAGATCAAGTCAGACCACCCCGGCATCAGCATCACCGACCTGTCCAAGAAGGCTGGGGAGCTCTGGAAGGGCATGTCCAAGGAGAAGAAAGAGGTGGCCTTGGGCTGGGGGCGTGGCATGTTGTAACAGTCTTTTGGTGGTGTGGGTGTTTGGGGGAGGGGGCTGTGTCTGGGGATGATAGGGGTAGTGTTGGGTTTAGGCCTGGTGTGGGGAATTCTTGGGGAACCGGATGGAAGAAGTCTTGGAGGCCAACCCAACATGGGGCAGGGGCTGTGTCTTGTTCAGGGAGGGGATGGGCATGGGCATCTGTTTTTGGCCGGCTGGCAAAGCATGCTGGGGGTAGCTTTGTATCTGATGGGGATCAGAAGTGAAACTGAGGTGGGGGGGGGCAGGTGAGCAAGGAGAGGCATCACCAACTCTGTGCTCTGGTGGCAGCAGTGGGATCGCAAGGCGGAAGATGCCAAGAGGGACTACGAGAAGGCCATGAAGGAGTACAGCGAGGGCGGCAAATCGGAGAGCTCCAAGAAGTAAGTTGGCTGGGCTGCTGGGAACACTGGGGTGGGTGACGAAGGGCCGTGGCCCCGTCTCCCCGGAGGGTAGGCAGCGAGCTGACGGGGAAAGGTGTGGCCCATGTAGAGTGCGAGGAGTGGAGGATTGTCTGTTTCCTCCCAGGCCTGTGGCACCTCCACCAATGCAGCAGCAGGGGCTTGGGATGACCCTGTGATTGCTCGCTGTCCCCCATCCTGCACAGAGAGAAATCCAAGAAGAAGAAGCAGCAGCAGCAGCAGGGGAAGGGGAAAGCAGAGAGGAAAGCGGCACCGTCCAAGGCCCTAGCCACGTCCCCCGCCAAGCAGCTGGGCGAGAGCTTCAAGAGCAAGGAGTTTGTCTCCAGTGAGGAGAGCTCTGGTGACAACAAGAAGGAGGTAGGTGCGGGTGGGGCAGGAGGGGCGCCTGCCCCAAGCGGCAGCTGTGGCTGTATGTGGTCTCCTGTTAACACACTTCCGCTCCCCCCCCACAGGACTCGGAGGAGGAGGAAATCGCCAGCACGCCCCCCAGCTTGGAGGACTCAGCTTCTGGCTCGGATTAGAGCAACCCCTCCCCCTCCCTTTAGCCCTGCCCCTTTCCTGACTGCATAGGTCATAGGTCACAGAATTGAGGCCTAGACACCCCCCACGCCTCCCCAATGCCTCCACATCCCTTCTGCCAGGGGCATGGGCTGGAGGGGTGACGCGGCTGCTCCGTTGGCTAGAACCTGCCCTACTTCCGGACCTTCCCTGCCCCCTCCTCTCTCATGGAATTGCAGGACCTGGGCTGAACTCTGGAGAAAGACAGAGGGTGCTAGAGAGCAGGGGAGGGGGTGCACCCCTCCTTTCTCTCCATGCTGTGGGAGCCCCCTGTGTTCTATCAGGAAGCCCTCCCAGCAACGGGGGTGGGTGGGGGTAGCCCGCAGGCCCGGCAGGGGGGAGCTAGCTGGCTGGGAGGGGTCCGTCCCTTGGCCTGTAGTCGGGCTCTATCGGTGTTTTTTATGTTCTGTTTATTTTTGTATTTCTGATCTGTTCACGCGGCAATTGGATGGAATAAAAACCAAGTGACTTTGGACGGAGCTTCTGTCTGTCGGAGCGGGGCCAGGGGCCAGACCTCCCAGTGCCGACAGCTTCCCCTCTAGAGCAGGCAAAGCCCCACTCTTGCCAGAGGGGAGAGGAGGCCACTCTGGAGCTGTGGTCTCCCCTCCCGCCGGCTGCGTTTCCCAGGCATCGCAGCAGGAACAGCTCTGCCTGCAATGTGGGGCTGAATTTGGGCCAGAGCCGTATCTCACTGCGTTCCAGTAAGCTGTGGTCCTAATTGTATTAAAGGCCATCAGGCGCCTTGGGGAGCCACCTAATGAAGGAGGCAGTCGATAACAATGAGGTTTAGCCAAGTGTTCAGGGCTCCTTTCCCTGCCCTCTCCTGCTGCCGGGGCCATCACCAGCCTCAGCAAGGCTGGGAGGGTTGTTCCCGAAACGGCTTAAGGTAGGGAACTGTAGCCCAGCAGGGAGTGCTGTGACCCAGGCGGCGGGAGCTGTTCCCTCCTTGACACACCCAGTACCTCCCAGCTGCGTGTTGCTGAGGGATGCAGTGTCCTGGGGCTGTGGGCACTTGGTTGGCATTCAGTGCTTCCCCTCCCCCTGGTTCTGCTAGCGGCTGCCCTCCATGCAGCCCCAAGGGCTCATCGCTCCCCCTTCTGGGCCTGGAGCTCTGACCAGCTCGAACTGCGCTGAGAGTGGGCGAAGGGGAGTGTGAGGCGCTGCCCAGACGGTGGACGCAGCATCCATCTCCATTACAGCCAGCGCAGGCCTTGCTGCCAGGACAACTAATCTGAGTTGGGGGAAGGAGGCCTGATCCAATTAGAGCCTATTATCAGACCTCAGTGCTCCATTAAAGTATCTGTGGCTCCACTTCCAATCACCTGTGTGTCAGAGGGCACACTCTGCCTCACTCTAATCGAATCAGCACTTCTGCCAGGCTGCAGCTCTTAGAGAGGGAAGAGAGCGGCGTGTGCTGGGGGAGGGAGAGGAATGTGCCCCAGAGGCAGTGGCTTTTATAACCAAGGCTGCAGCAGGTTAATTGTGCAGATGGAAGCTGGCTCCCATGGGAAATTCTTCAGGGTCCCATTTCCTTTGGCCTGATTTCTGTGGGTTATTTACCAGAACTCCACAGCTGCCAGGAGTAAATGGGAAGGAAGAGCTGCAGGCAGCCATGGCAACTCCTCTCTTCAAGCACCGTGTACTACGCTAGAACAGGGGCCCAGCAGTGGCGTGGAGTTTAAAACCAGCCGGAACCGCCACATCTGCCCACCTGGACGTTACAGCTGCCCAACACCTGCGCACTAAACCCAACAACCAAAATCAGACCAAAGCCTGTGGACGGTGGGGCCTTTCTTTGTTCCACGACAGCCTCCCCTTTTCACCCCTCCCATCACACAAGGCTAGAGCGTGGTGTAGGTACACCAGCCGCTGCATTCGTCCTGCAATCCTACCCCAGCTGTAAGGAGGGGGCTGTTTTGCCCTGGGTACTGGGCAATGTAAGCAGCTGCCATGATGAGACTGGTTGGTCTTATGAGGGGTGGCTGCCAGGCAGCCACCATGTGCATAGGTGCCAGGGGTAGGTTGTCCTTAAGAGTGAGACTTTCCAGGTGGTGTGTTAGGTCATTGCTTAAGACAGGGACTCTCCTTTGGTCCTTTCCAGTCCAGGATTTTAATGTAACCAGCACTTAATAGTTTGTTTTAAAGTGTACACTGATTAATATTGCATATGAAACACTTAAATATCCTCATTCATACTAAAGACTAGGGCACTTGAGAAGTCTATGCAATGCAAACCAGTGCATTTTAATAAAAACAATTATTAACTGGTTGAAATAAAAGCCTAGATGGTTGGAGAGCCCTGAGGACATGAATTTGGCCAGTGTGATTTTAAATTTTGAACTGTTATTTTGGAGAACCTGCAAACTTTCAAGCAAGTCCTGCTTGTTTTTGGGCAAACTCATATTTTCTTGACAATCAAGTATTCACACACACACCCCTTCCAGCCTCCTCTCCTGCAGGTAGAGCCTGTAGTCTCCATGGTCACCACAGTACACAAGCTTGGAAAGTGGCTTTCCATGCCCTAAGTCACAGATGTACTCTCTTGCTCTGCCTAAGTAAAACCATTGTAAATCTTTATTTATGCAAAATGAGTGAGAAGCTTAGGAATGTGAGAGTGAAGCATGCTAACAAGTGGATCTCACACCCAGAGAGTGACATTTGACGTGTCTGACTGGGTGAAACAAATTGAGGTGGATTCTAAGTTTAGCACAATGTGGACAAATGTCCTCCACCTGAGCCCTGCCCTGCCCTCCTTGCTGGCGGTTTCCCAAGAGATGTTAATTAGCAAACAGGCTTTCACAAACTGTGCAAGGTGGGCGTGAGGGGTGTTCGGAGAGGGGACTCCAGCCTCTGGCCCTATCCCTCCAGCATTAAAATTCATGTCACTCTTACACTAAGGATGCACCAAGGAGCCTTTATTCCCTGGGGGAGGGCAGAGGAGGCTTTAGGGGAGCTAGGGGGCAAGAAGGGGTGAATAGTTAAGATGTCACTGGAGCTGGGCAGTGTGGGCTGCAGTGATTCTATGGGGCACTGGCTCTGGGGTGTGGGGCACTGGCTCTGGGGCACAGGACACCTGCTACCAGCCTGTGGGGGCTCAGGCTGAGAGGGGTGGGGGTTAGCAGCCAGCCCTCTGCAGTTGGCAGGCACGGAGTTGCCTGTTGTGATACCAGCTGGGGTGAATACACACACACTCCCCACGTGAGCTGGGGACAAGATCCCTCCCCACTTAGGGATTAGTGCCAGCGGGGTCCTGGCTCTCCGGCTGGCAGAGGCCCCAGGGGTATTCCAGGCTGTGGGCGTAGGGCTGAAGGGGTCATGCCCTATGGGAGTGGCGAGACTGGTACTCCAGTAACGGCTGGGGAGGGGCCCCTAGGCTCTACCTCCGCCCTGTATGGCACATCCTGCCTGGTGGACGATGGCTTCAGCAAGGTCACATGTGGGAGTGGGCGTGCCCAGGGTGGGGTTATTTGCATAGCTCATGAATATGCAGCAGGGGGCGGAGCCGCCCCCGCCCTTGTTTTGCTTCTCATGAATATGCCGCGGAGGGGTCGGGGCGGTGCCGACTGCGAGCGCGGCGCGGAGCCCGGTGAGGAGCCGCCGGGCCCCGGGTAGGGAGGAGAGTGGGGTGTGACGGGGGGGAGGGGTGAGAACGGGGGGTGGGGGGCGTCTGGTGCTGGGGGTCCCAGGTTGGGGGGTGGGTGTTTGCTAGGCTGCAGGGTTTGGAGAAGGGGCCTGGGGTTTTGAGGCTTTGGGAGGGACGAAGCATGGGGAGGAGCAGGAAAGTCACAAACTTTGCAGAGTGTAACAGCTCCGGGGTGGGAGGCACTGGCAGCAGGGACGGGGTGATGGAGGACAGGAACACATGGGGTGGGAAAGGGTGGGGGAGGGGCAGGCTATGGATGCCAGGGTGGGGGGTTGGTTCCCCTGCCAGACACACTGTGTCACTGGGGGTCTCAGTGCAGTGTCCCCAGGGTGCCCCTCGCTAGCGTCACTGATCCCCAGCCGCCCCCTGGGGCTGATCCCAGCTTCCCCTCCCTGGCCTGTGGCCTCGGCCTCTGCCTGCCCTGGAGGATTCAACCTGCATCTCCTCCACGGCTCCTCCCATCGTTTGGCCATGCCAGAGCCAGGCCATAGAGTTATCTGCAAAGGGCTGTGTGTGTTTGTGTCTCTGGGAGCACCCGATCTGGGCAGACAGGCCTCTAGGGTGACCAGACAGCAAGTGTGAAAAAGCAGGACGGGGTGGGGGGTAATAGGAGCCTACCGGTATATAAGAAAAAGACCCAAAAATCAGGACTGTCCCTATAAAAGTGGGACATCTGGTCACCCTACAGGGCTCACAGTGCCACCCTCAGCCACTCCGCCCCAGGTTTCTGTCAGGGGTGCACCCCTCCCCCCGACCCTCCCACTTGAAGCCCTGCCTGTGCCCTCATCAGCAATGCACTCTTTCCTGACCGCCCCTCTCTGCATCCACCCTCTGCCTGCCTACAGCGGGACATGCCCTTCTGCCTCCACCCCTGCCTGGTGGTGTTTGTCCAGCACCTTGATCCCAGCCTCCCCACTGCAGCTGCTGACCCTCTTCTCCCCAGCGCTCCCCATCTGCACAGCTCCCTGCCACCCTTCCCCTCCCTCCTGGGCTGGTTTCCCTCTGGTGACAATGGCTCATAGCCACTCTCCGCAAAGTAGCTAATCAGCTTCTCCTTCCTGCTGGAGGGGGACGGTGAAGGCTCAGCTTCGCCTTTCACCCTCCTGGATCCGAGCACCTGGTTAGCTGGGCTGTCCCCTAGCTCTGCGGGTGCTGGAGTCCCTGCGAGCCAGGGCTTGGTCCTGTCCATTGCACTGTGCTGCTCCCTGGAGCCATGCAGGGCCTGGCCCTCTTGCTCTTTTCACTTTGCCTCCGCAGGCTTGGGCCTGGTCTGCACTACGGAGTTAGGTCGACCTAACTCTGTCAGTGTCTACACTACAATGGGGCTCCTGCTGATGTAAGTCCCCACTACACCGACTTAAGCACTCCACCTCTGGTGGAGGAGTAGTGCTCAGGGCGATGCAGTGTCCGTGTAGATGCTGCTTTACTTACGTCGCCTGTTGGCTGTCAGCCCTGCATGGGGCTGACAACTAGAGCCCCCCCCCCCCCCAGTGCTGACAGCCTGAGCTGTAAGACGGGCTTGGGGCTCACAGCTGGAACTGCCCTCTGCCCCGCGGGCCTGAGCTCTGAGCCAGGGGGCTCAATTTCACAGCAGGGAGCCAACCAGCAGTGAAACTGACATTCCTGTCGGTTTCACAGATGCAATTATTTCACATTTTGTGAGCCCTGTGTCGCTGTCAGTGCCCCCACAATGACCCACTTCAGTCAGTGCAAGCGCTCCTGATGAGGATATGCACCACCAGCAGTGTGGAGACCAACAGCTGATTTAATTGCTGTGGTGGCTGTAGGTCGACCTAATTGAAGTAGACCTAATTTTGTACTGTAGACAAACCCTTGGTCTCCTGCGCACCACCTTTAGCTGTGACTGTGTAGCTTTGGACTCCTCCCTGCTCACTTCCTCTGCCTGTCCGAAGAGAGCTCCTGGCTTGGTTTGAACATTTCCCATATGAACATGGAGGCGTCCCAGGTAAGACCTGCCTCAGAGGCCTGGCACCTTGGGTATTCCCTTCCTGGCTTCAGCTTACCCTCCTTCTTGGTAATCTTGGTCTCCTTCTGCCTGAACTGTCCTCCATCCCAAGGCCTGGTCTCCACTTAAAATTTGCACTAGAAACTTGCATCAGCACCGCTGTAGCGCTTGTGGTGAAGATGCTCTAAGACGACGGGAGACAGGTTGGTAGCTACGTCGGCAGGAGAAGCTTTCCCACCAACACAGCACTCCCTACACTGAGGGATAGGTCGGTATAATGACGTCACTCAGGGTGTGGATTTTTCAATAGTTATACTGAAGTAAGTGTATATAGACCTAGCCTTAGGCTGACATACTTTCTGCACTCAGAGGCGTGACTCATCCATGTGTAGTGGACAGATGAATGCTCTATTGGACTAGCTACTGTCGCTCAGGGAGGTGGTGTTGCTACAGTGATGAAAACCCCGCATCTGTCGCTGTAGCATGTATCTACACTACAGCATTACAGCGGCATAGCTACAGCACCTTAACTGTGACGCTGTAATGCCCTTAGTGTAGGCATGGCCCAAGTCTCCTTTGCTTGCTATTCTGCCTGTGGACTGTATCTCTATTGAGGCTCCTCCCCCAGGGATTTTCTCTCACCTTGATGATTAGGTTCTCTTCTCCATGTCCCAGTGTGGCCAGAAACCACCATCCACCTTCTTGCACTTACACAGAACCCCAACCACAGCTCCCCTGTCATAGAATCATAGAATTTCAGGGTTGGAAGGGACCTCAGGAGGTCATCTAGTCCAACCCCCTGCTCAGAGCAGTACCAATTCCCAACTAAATCATCCCAGCCAGGGCTTTGTCAAGCCTGACCTTAAAAACTTCTAAGGTAACCCATTCCAGTGCTTCACCACCCTCCTAGTGAAAAAAGTTTTTCCTAATATCCAACCTAAACCTCATAAGTCATGTGCTCCAGACTCCTAATCATTTTTGTTGCCCTCCGCTGGACTCTTTCCAATTTTTCCACATCCTCCTTGTAGTGTGGGGCCCAAAACTGGACACAGTACTCCAGATGAGGCCTCACCAATGTCGAACAGAGGGGGATGATCACGTCTCTCGATCTGCTGGCAATGCCCCTACTTATACAGCCCAAAATGGCATTAGCCTTCTTGGCAACAAGGGCACACTGTCCTTGGACTTCTCCTTTGGGTCCATGATTGGCTGTAGACATGGTCTACGTTGTTGATCCTGTTCTCAACCCCCTCTGTGGAGCTACCTGTTATTTTAGCAAGTATTTGATGACTGGCTCTTCAGTCTAGCAGACAAAGATCTAACGAGCCAAGGCTGAAGCTAAACAAATTCAGACTGGAAATAAGGTGGACATTTTTAATGAGGGGAATTAACCATTGGACCAATTTATCAAGCCTTGTGGTGGATTCTCCAGTACTGGCAAGTTTTCAATCAAGAGGGGACGTTTTCCTAAAAGCTCTGCTCTAGTTGGTCAGGGAATTGGTCAGGGAAGTCCTATGACCAGTGTTACAGACGATCACTATAGACCCTTCTAAATTCTGTGACTATCCCATGAACCCTGTAGCTGGCTCTTCAATCCCTCTACTTGACCTCCTCCCCGAGCCTTCTCCTTTGGTGGCCCCTGAGACTCACCTTCCTCCCAGGGCTTATCTGGAAGCAGCTTAATTCTCCCTGGGGCCCGAACGGCTCTTAAAACCTCTTCCACTTGATTCCTCGCCTGGGGACCACCCGTGCTGTAATTGAATCGCTCTGTAATGGTTTAGTTATCGCCGCAGAGCCCCTGGGGCCCTGGCCTAATCTGTGTAGTTTGTCTGCAATGGTGTTGGGGGTATGTCACTTTCGGGGTGCAGGAGGATTCCCCAGGAGTGGGAGAGGCAGGTTGGGGCTACAGATCACCAGGGGAATGTCCCTCCATGACCATCCTTTCCTCCCCCAGCACCTGCCCACTGAACCACTTGCCTCCCAGCAGACAGGATAGCCGGAGATGTTCAGATCCTGCCGATGTTCAGTCTGGCTTGCCCCGGGATTGGCACAAGCTGGGATCTGTTACCCACCGAAGGGAGCACTGTGCAGGGTCTCAGAGCAGAGCTAAGGGGCCCAGGAGGTAGGGGAGGGGATGCTGTCTGCTGGCCAGTGGTGATAGCACTAGGAATCCTCACTCAGATGGAAGGTCTGGTGATGTCAGGGCGCGCGGTGTGTGAGGGAGGCAAGGGCCATACACAGGAGGCTGCAGCAGTGTTGGGAAGAAGCAGGAGAGCATCAGGGGACACAAGAGGAGTGGGCATGAGGAAGAGGGTATTGACATGGGGGGAGGCAGGGTGTGGGGAAGGGGGCTTTGTGTGGATGGGACATGGGGGTATTGGCATGGGGAGGCAGAGTGTGGGGGAGGGGGTGATGAAGTGTGGGGGGTACTGGCCCAATGGAGGGAAGGCAGGGTGTGGGGAGGGTTGTGTGGATGGGGTATTGGCCTGGGGGAGGTAGGGTGTGGATGAAGGGGCACAGTATTATGGGGTGTGGGGAGTATTGGCATGGGGGGAGGCAGAGGGTGGATGCAATGTGGAGGGGATTGGCACAGTAGGAGAAGGCAGAGTTTGTGGAGGGGGCATGGTGGGATGGGGGGTATTGGTATGGGGGACAGCAAATTCCGCATGCCCATTCTTCCCTGATTCTTGTTCTGCCCCGCAGCCCCCCAACTCCCTCCGGCCCCAACCCTTGCGGCCCATCCTGCCCCGCCCTCCCAGCACCCCCCGATTCGTGCCCCGCCCTGTCCCCTAGAAGCCCGAGGGACTGGCACGGGAACGCCACCCCTCCTCCCCCTGGCCCGGCCCGGCTCGCTGCGCAGATCAGGCGGGAGCCGGGAGCCGGGAGCCAGCAGCCGCGGCGCAGCTGGGCCGCCTCGGATTCCAGCGCCGCGCCAGGAGGCTGGGAAATTGGGGGAGGGGAGAAGGGGGAGAGAAACCCGATGGCTTCCAGATGTGCCCGTCCCGCCCGGTTTGGCTGGGGCAGCTGTGACGCCAGCTCCCCGGGGAGGGGCGGAGGTCGGTTCCCACTGCGCCGGGGTGGGGAGGGGGAGTGAGGCAAGAGGAGCGGTGAAGGGGAGGGGCTGGGGGAGTGGGTAGGGGAAGGCAGGCGGGGAGAGGAGAAGGGGAGTGGGACAGGAGGAGCCCTGTGAAGGGCCGGGGCTGGGAGCGGTGAAGGGAGGGGCTGGGGAGTGGGGCGGGGCTGGGGAGCAGAGAGGGGAGTGGGTAGGAGGAGCGGTGAAGGGAGGGGCTGGGAGTGGGGCGGGGAAGGAGGCGGGGCTGGGGAGAAAAGGGAGGGGTAGGAGGAGCGGTGAAGGGGAGGGGCTGGGGAGTGGGGCGGGGAAGGAGGCGGGGCTGGGGAGCAGAGAGGTGGAGTGGGGTAGGAGGAGCGGTGAAGGAGGCGGGGCTGGGAGTGGGGTAGGTGGAGCGGTGAAGGGAGGGGAGCAGAGAGGGGAGTGGTGAAGGGGCGGGGAAGGGAGGCGGGGCTGGGGAGCAGAGAGGGGAGTGGTGAAGGGGCGGGGCTGGGGGAAGGAGGCGGGGCTGGGGGAGCAGAGAGGGAGTGGTGAAGGGTCGGGGGAAGGGAGGCGGGGCTGGGGGAGCAGAGAGGGGAGTGGTGAAGGGGCGGGGAAGGGAGGCGGGGCTGGGGAGCAGAGAGGGGAGTGGTGAAGGGGCGGGGAAGGGAGGCGGGGCTGGGGGGAGCAGAAAGGGGGAGTGGTGAAGGGGCGGGGCGGGGGCTCGGACTCAGACGTGGGGGCGGGCTCGGAGTCAGGCCCTCGGGAGAGCTGGTTTTTCTCGTCTCTGCTGCCTGAGTCACGGGAGCTTGTGCGCCCCAGGCCCCCCCCTTCGCCCGGCCTGCGATGAGGCAGCTGCGTGGAGGGAGATCCAGGCTCCCCGCGGCCGGCCCAGGAGAATCCAGCTGGTGCTGAACCACGCGGGAGAGCCAGAGGGGCGTGGGCACTGTGCGTGCGCGCCTGCGGGGGCGGGCAGAGGTGGGGGCTAGGGGCCGGGTGGGCACCGTGTGGATGGGGAGTCAGCGCTGTGAATGGGCTTGGGGGGGCACTGTGTAGCGAGGGGCGTGGGGCGTGGCCCCGTATGAGGGAACGTGGGGCGGCTGTGCGGGAGTGGGGTTGGCACCGTGTGCAGAGGGCTGGGTGGGGCAGGGGCTGGCACTGTGTAAAGGGGGGCTGGCATGTGTGGGGAGGGCTGGGGGACGGGGGACTGGCACTGGAGGGTACAGGGGTTTGGCTCCATATGTGGCGGTAGGGGTGGGGAGTTGGCCTGTGCATGGGACTGCTGAGGGAGGCAGGGGCCTGGCACTGTGGGAGGAGTGCAGGGGTTGGCACTGTGTGGGGGGCAGGGTGGAAGTTGGGGTAGGGGGCTTTGTTTGCCAGCTGTACATGGGATGCAGAAGGGTGGAGGTTGGGGTGTGGCTGGAGCTGTGCAGTGAGATGTGGGGCCTGCGGTGGGGGGCGGTACAGTGCTCAGCACAGCTAGGGGGCATCCTCGGGAGGCAACAGCATGATGTGACCAGAGGGAGGCGGGCCGTGATGGGGCCATGTGGGGCTTTCACAGGAGCAGCAGGGAGGGGGCTGGAGATGGAGCTGAGGGGCATGCTGGGAAATCGGGCCATGGATGGGAGCTGGGGTGGGGGTGAGGGGACGGAATCTGGCTACTCCTTTCCAGGCCAGCCCCGATCTACCATCCCTCTCCTCTCTCTCTCCTAGGGGCTGACGTGTGCATCAAGTTCATCGAGCCTCAACCCAGGTGCCACCATGGCCTCCCAGACGCACCCCCTGCATTCCTCACCTCCCTGCCCTACCTCCAATGGCGGCACGGGGGCCAGAGGTGGGGAGCCGGCGGGCAGCCCTAGGACAGGTACATGCTGGTGGGGAAGGGAAGAGTGTGTGTGTGTGTGTGTGTGTGTGTGGGGAAGGCGGGGGGGCTGGGATGGAAAATAACAGAGCTAGGGAGCAGCTCATTTGAGTAATGGGCACCAGGGAACAAGGAGCATCACTGAGTTCAGAAAATGCCTGTGAGTGGGGAATGGGAAACGGGACCTTTCCCTGCCAGGGGACGCTGGCTTTGATCCTGCTCCAGACTGGCTCTGCGGATGGGAGGTAAGACATGGGGGCCAGGCTCCCAGTTGCTTTTCAGGGGTCCATCTGTGAGACAAATTTGCGTTCTCAGCCTGGCGCCATCATCACAACCCCCCAGCACTGAGCATCTGTCAGCGCAGGCCCTGGAGAGCCATGTCCACCCCAGAGTGGCCAGTCTGGAGAGTGGGGTTGCCTGGGCTGTTCCTGTTGGGGTGCTGACCAGTGCAGTGCCTGCTCCGGGGGGTGCACTGTTGGTGCTTCTTCGCCACGTGGCTGGGCTCTGAGATGGTCTCTTTCTCTCCCCCGCCCCAGGTGACACTCGCCTGAAGCCGCCGGTCGGGCCCAAACCCCGCACGCTGCCCAAGCCGGCTGTACCAGCCAAGCCCTGCACCCCGCCGCCATCCCCTGGGTCGCGGCCCCCCCGCCTCGAGTTCCCCTCTGCCGAGAAGATCAACCTGCTGGCGGGTCCCAAGCCGTACAGTGGCAGCAGCACCTCCCTTAAACGCCTGTCCTTCAGCCTCAAGAGCCCCCCAGCGGAGACCTCCACTGTGAAGGGGGCACCGCCACCCGCAGTCAGAGCCCTGCCCTCTACCACAGAAGAGAGATCGCTGGCTCCTGTGACGCCCCCTGCGGGGGGGCCCCTAGGAGTTCTCAAGGGCGCTGCCCTGTTCAAAGTGAAGCCAGTGCCGGTGGTGGCCAAGCCGGAGCGCTTCCCCGGAACCACGGTGGAAGAGATCTTGGCCAAGATGGAGCACCCCCGCAAAGAAGGTCCGGGCAGTCCCGACCTGGCCTGGGGCCGGCGCTCAACCTTCAGCCCTGACAGCAGCTCCCGCTTCGGGCCCAAAAGCTATGCCGCCTTCTGGAGACACCCTAGTGCTGAGGGAGGGGAAGGTGACGCTGTCACCCCTGGCTTTGAGGCCTCCTGGGAATCTGGGTCCCCGGAAGCTCAGGAGAGAAGAGCGTCCTGTGGCGACAAGCCGGTCGCTGGCAGGACGAAGAGAGAAGGAAGCCCGAGTCCCATTGGAGAACGCCCGCCAGAGCCCCCAGACGGAGAAGCAGAGCGAGACTCTGGCACAGCCTCCAGGAACAGGTGAGGGACTGATGTGCAGGGGTGGGGCGTGCAGGGCATTGTGAGTAATGGCCTTGTCTGTTCCGGGGAGTCGGCAAGGTGTGCTGCACTGCACTGTGGGTAAGAATCTGGCAAAGGCGCTAGGATCTGGTGCCTGGTCTTCCCCCCGGGAGGCGGAGAGGAAGCCAGAAAGGGGATTGTTATATGGTGCTTCCAGGAGGTGGAGAAGAATCCTAGAGGCATCCAAACAGCTCTTTGGCACCTGTATAAAATCACCCCTGTAGTTAGATGAGTGCAGCTCTGCATATGGACGAGACCTTAACACTTAGTGCAGAGTTAGCCTGTGGAACTCCTTGCCACAGGATGTGGCTGAGGTCACGAACTTGGCACGATTCCCAAAGGGAGTGGATATTCGATAATTATAACATGTCCACAAGGCCTTGGTTTATTTTGAGTTGGTTAGGAACGCGGTTAACCTAAACCAAAGTAAGCCACTCAGTAAAGGTCCACATGGCAGGAGTGTGCACTTGGTTTAATTAAACCAAGGTGAGTTGACAGTAGATGGGGGGGGGGAGGGAGGGGGGCTTGGGACATGTTCCCAGTCCCCGAGAGCTGGCAGTTTGAGACCCACAACTTGGGGGTGCATGGCAAGAGCGCCAGGTAGGAAGGGTCTCTGGAGAAATGTTTGGAAGAGGAGAGTGGACCAGGAGCATGATCCAGGTGCAGGGGGCACTGGGGTGGTGTGGGAGAGGATGGGAGAAGATCAGCTGTGGGCAGGTGGTGAGGTTCTGACAGGCCTTGGATGTAAGGGTGAGGGGTTTGTAGTAGAGAGAAGGGGCCATCAATGGAGGAGGGAGTTGAATGGGATGCGACTGTGGAGTTAGAGGGGACAGGGTGGATCCTGGTGAAGATAAGTGTCGAGCTCTTCTAGAGAGCTTTTAAATCCATAGATCTCAAAGCACTTTCGCAAGGAAGTAGGTATCATTATCCCCATTTTACACATGGGAAAACTGAGGCATGGGGAGGGGCCATCCAAAGCACCCAGCAGCAGAGCCGGAAATAGACCCCAGGAGTCCAGAGTCCAGTGCCCCACCCGCAAGGAATATTTCAGATGTTCTGGAGACTAACCCCCCATTTCTCCGTGTTTTCTCTCCCTCAGTGGCTCTTCCCCGGCCAGCGCCAACTGCGACGGGGACCAGTCCGGACGCAGGAAGCCGCCATCCCCCCCTGGTGTGAGTTCTCGGCTCGCCCCCTCCAGCGTGGCAGCTGCTCTGCTCGGTGCTCTCCTTCTGGGCTCTCCTGTCTCCTCCTGGGCTCCCTCTCTCTGGGGTGCGTGTCTCCTCTCCCTTCTCTGCCAGCTCTAGGGCACCAACTCCTGCAGCTCTCCCAGGAAGTGAGGCCACGGGAACCCAGGTGTCCTGCATGGCATCATGGGTCCCCCACCCATAGGCTTCTAGGCCAATGCTGTTTTATCTTGCCCAGCCCTGGGGGGCGGGGTCGACACATGAGACCAGGCCAGCCAATTGACTCAGGGTCTCCTGAGGGGGGCGCTCCCCCCCTGCGGCAGCAGCCCTGGCTCACCGGCCCCGGGACTCAGAACACGTCACTTGCTCTCAGCCCGGATGCCTGCGCCCAGGAGGGAGCAGCCCTGACTCACCGCGTTGGGCTTGCTGACCTGGCAGGTATGCGGCAGGCGGGCGGTTCCCGGCACCACCGGGCCCTTGGCCAAACTTCTAGACAGGGAAGGTGGGGCGGGAACACCTTCCCCCCCTCCCAGCCACTCCTCTCAGGATGCCTGGGAGATAGCGAGGAAGAGGTTAACCATTAACTCCCTTTTCCTGGTGGGGGCGGAGTGGGGAATTGACCCTCGGGCCCCCTTCCCTTCTCTCTGGTGGGGGAAGGAGCATCTGACCCTCCTGCCCTGGGACTGGGGGTCTTCAAAGCCCTGAATGCCACTCTGCAGCCGTATAGCTTGATACCTCCTGCTTCCTTCCTCCTCCTCCTCTCTGCCTTCATTTCCCGACCATGGGGCTCCCCGCAGTGGGGAAGGGGAGGGCACCCTAGATCATGGGAGGCTGCAGCTGAGGCTAAGCTAGGAGCTGGGCGTGGGGCAGGAGTGGGGCTGGAGGGGTCGCCTGAGCACAAAGGGTGGGACAGGGCTGGGCAGCAGCCCCCCCCCAAGGGAGATTGGGATCCAGCTGAGTGATGTGGGGAACATCCTTGATGCCTCCAGTGAGATCCTCCCCATGGGGAAGGGACAGGGGGACCCAGGCAGTGGAAATCAGGGGGCATCTGGGGGTCAAGGGCGGTTCCTGGGTGGTGGAGGTCAGGGGCTGTCTGAGGGATGGGGGGAAGCCCCACGGCAATGTGGGTTTGGGGGGGGGAGTCCTGGAGGTTGGGGGCCATCTGGTGGAGGGAGCCCCAGATCTGGGGGTCGGGGGCGGAGGAGCTGGAGACTGGGGGCCATCTAGGGGACGGGGGGCAGCCCTGGGCACTGGGGGTGGGGGAAGGTCTTAGCGATGGGGCTCAGGGGCCATTCAGGGGATGGTGGCAGGGACACTCCAGGTGCTGGGGGTTGGGAAGCGTCTGGGGATGGTGGTAGAAGCTCTGGGCACTGGTGGTTGGGAGCCATCCGGGGGGAGCCCCGTCGGTCTGGGGAGCGCATGGATAATGACTCTGATCTCCCATTCTTCTCACAGTTCTCCTTGGCCCGGACCTGCCCCATCCCCGTGGCTCCTGCTGAGCTCCCACTTGGGCCGGCCCCCGGCACCTCTGCTGGCCTTGCCCGGGCCCCAGGGGCCCCCATCCTTCCTGCCGAGCATCCTGCCTCAGCCCCAGGGTCCCCCGCTGTGCCTGTCGAGCTCCCTGCACTTGGCTCCACCCCTACCGACACTGAGCTCCCCTCCAAGGTCGGGCCTGGCTTCCCAGGCACCCCAGAGTCTCTGGCTAAGATCCCCATAGGACTGTTTCCGGCCCCCGGTGCCCCAGACGCTCCAGCTGAGCCCTGCCGCAGAATCTCCCGCTCCCTGGGGTCTCTGGAGGTTCCTGGTGAGGGGTCCCCACCTCCATCTAGTCTCCCCGCAGGCCTGGCACCAGGCACTCCGGATGCCTCCACAGAGCTCCCTCATAGCCCCCCTGCAGTGCAGGCCCTGTCACCAGGCCCCCCTGATGCCCCTGCCAAGCTCCCCCACAGCTCCCCTACAGGGCAGGCCATGGCACCAGGCTCCCCTGATACCCCTGCCAGGTTCCCCCACAGCCCCCCTGCAGGGCGGGCCCTAGCACCAGGCGCCCATGATGCCCCCACAGAGCTCACCCACAGCCCCCCTGCAGGGCGGGTCCTGGCACCAGGCCCCCCTGATGCCCGTGCTGAGCTGCCCCCCAGAATTACTCACTCCCCAGGGGCCCCCGAAGCGCCTGTTTCATCCCCAGAGACCCCCAATCTGTGTCCTAAGCTCCCCACCAGAGTCTCTCGGTCTCCGGGGTCCCCTGATAGACCTGCTGAGTCCCTGGTGTCCCCATATAGCCCCCCATCTCCTGAGCGGGGCTCCCCTTCACCCCTCAGCGATGCGGAGCCATGTGCGGGGCCTGCACCAGCGGACGAGAGCCTCCGGTGTCCACAGCTGGGGCTACGGCGCTCCTCAGACGGGGTGGTGCAGCTGCCAGACAAGGGGCTAGGAATGGGGGTGCTGGGGGGCTCCCTGGCTGCCCTGCCTCGGGGAGGGCCCCCTCACTCCGGGCCACCCCTGGAGGGCGAGTCCAACTGGTCCCTGTCGCAGTCGTTTGAGTGGGCGTTCCCATCCCGGACTGCGGAGTGGGAGCCCCCCAGGTCCCCCATCAGAGAGGCGGATGACTCCGGCCTCTCTGAGCAGGGGGACTCGGATGGGGAGGGCCTGGCCCCCACCCCCAAAGGGTCTGAGGAAAGGAGCAGCTCAGAGAGGCTGGATTGGCAGGACGCCGAGGCTGCTGGGAGCTCTGCCCACCTAGATGGTGCCACGGGGGCCCCATGTGATCAGGGAGCAACTGAGGTGGGAGGCACGGAGGCCACATGTCCTGGAGGCCCCGTGGCAGAAACGGAGCCGGCCGTGGCTGAGCTGAAGGGCCCTGCAGTGGTGGATGAGGCGGGCACTGTCTGGGAGGAGCAGGGCAGGCCACTCCTGGATGCCCCCCTGCGTCTGACCGAGCCGAAACCAGGCCAGGAGAGAGCCGCCCTCATCCTGTTGTCTGACACTCCCCGGCCAGCTGGTGCCAACCGATGCCAGGAGGACAACTTGGTGCTGGGCCTGGCGCCGGTGAGGAGCTGCCAGGAGGGCCCGAGGCCGGGCGAGGAGGGTTCTGAGCCGCATCCCAATGCCCGCTGGCTGGATGAGCTGCTGGCATCGCCCCCGCCCAGTGCTGATGAGACCAAGAGAAAGGGCACGCCTGAGCCCAGGGACCCTGCAGGGCCAGAGGTAAAGGAGGGGTGACCGTGTGCAGGAGGGAAGGGGGAATCTCTTGGCACCAGTGGGGGTGGTGGACTTGGTCTCTGTGTCTCTCTCCCCAGGGTGAGTGTAGGGGAGGGGTGTCTCCCGAGCCCCAGCAGGGGGCGCTCTCCCCAGGGGGAGGGTCTCACTGTGGGTACAGTGCCCTCTGCTGGATCTGGGGGATGTATGTGGGGGCATGTCCCCAGGGTATGTGGGTGAGGGTAGGCATCTCCCCAGGCCCTGCAGGGGGCGCTCTCCCCAGGGTGAGTGTGGGGGAGGGGAGAGGGGGAGCATCTCACTGTGGGCAGAGCACTTCCTGCTGGATCTGGGGGATATGTGTGGGGGTATCTCCCCAGTGTGTGTGTGTGTGTGTGTGGGGGGCATCTCCCCAGGCCCCGCAGAGGGCGCTCTCCCCAGGTGAGTGTGGGGGAGGCGAACGCCCCCTTCTCAGCCCATCCCTGGCTGTGGCAGCGGAAGGGGTTAACTCCCTGCTGGGGCGAGGGGTGGGCGTTCTCCGCTGAGCTCCGCAGGGCTGGGCATTGGCTGCTGGCGGAGTGTGCAGAGCAGTCGGACGGGTTGGGTAGAGGCAGGGTGGAGCGTGCTGGGGCGAGCTGGGACAGGGAGAGCCGCTGAAGACAGCAGTAGACCTGGCCTCTCCCGGGCTCTCCTTCTTGGGGTGCATGGGGTGGCCTGCTATAGCCATGGCCAGGGAGGCTGGCGGGATGTCTGTCCTGGAGCGACTCTTGGCTAACTTGGAGCTGCGGGACGAGGCTGAGCGTGCTCGGCTCGTGAGCGGATGGAGCGCCCCCTGTCCGGCTGTGAGTACAGACGGTGCTTCCGACGGCATCTGGGTGGGGGGACCTAGGGGACCTCGTTCCTGTGGCCGCCCTGTTGGGGCGGGGGTTGGATTGGCTGGGGCTGCCCAGTGAGATCTCACCTCCCCCCCCCCCCCCTCCCCCCCAAAGTGCTGTGGCAGAAGGGCGGTCCCTGAGAGCAAAAGGCATTGGGCCAGGATCAGAGGGGCTAGTGAACTGGAGACCTCAGCAAGGGTGGGCGAGTCTCCTGCCTGTCTTGCTGGGCGGAGAGGTGATGCTCAGGAGTGGAGGGTAACCCGAGACCCCAATGCCGCAGCTGTGGGGGATGTGCCCCCAAGAGGCAGATCCCCTGGAATCCTGCCTGCCTTGCATACAGCCTGGCCGGTTTGGGATGGAGAGGTTGATGCTCTCATATCTTCCCCACCCCCCCCTTCCCCCAATTCTTGCCTCTTTTAACCCTATTCTCCTCCTCCCCTCCCAGGATCTCCTGGGCTGGTCGCGGAAGGATCTGTGCAGCGAGTTCGGCATCAGAGGGGCCCACCGGGCTGGTGAGTTTGGCTGGGCCACAGATCCAGGCACGGGGAAGACCGACTGGCCCGGCAGTTACAGAGCCAGTGAGACGGAGCAGGATCGGGAGTTTGGCACCGGCACACAGGACTGGAGCGGTGCATACAAAGAGACGGAGCTGCTGGGCGATTCCAGTGTGGGCCACGGAAACTGGCCCGACGCCTACGGCATGGGGGACGGTTGCCAGAAGGACGGGGAGTTCAGCCCCAGTAAGCCAGACTGGAGCAGCCAATACAACACCGGTGGTGCTGACAGCCCGGATGGGGAGTTCAGTACCAGGAAACTGGACTGGACCAGCACCTACGGCATTGGGGACGGTGCCCAGCAGGACAAGAGGTTCAGTACCAGCAAGCCGGACTGGACCTGTGAGCACAGTGTCGGTGATACAGCCCGGCAGGACAGAGACTTCGGTACCGGCAAGCCAGACTTGGCCTGTGAGCACAGTGCCGGTGATACCGACCAACAGGATAGAGAGTTCGGTACCGGCAAGCCAGACTGGACCCGCCAGCCCGGTGTCGGTGATACAGCCTGGCAGGATAGAGAGTACGGCACCAGCAAGCCAGACTGGACCCGCCAGCCCGGTGTCGGTGATACAGCCTGGCAGGATAGAGAGTACGGCACCAGCGAGCCAGACTGGACCTATGATCATGGTGGTGGTAATACAGACCAGCCGGATAGAGAGTTCGGTACCAGCAAGCCAGACTGGATCAACATGTACGGTGTTGGAGATACAGACCAACAGGACAGAGAGTTGGGTACCAGCAAGCCAAGCTGGCCCCTCGAGCACGGTGTCGGAGATACAGACCAACAGGACAGAGAGTTGGGTACCAGCAAGCCAGGCTGGCCCCTCGAGCACGGTGTCGGAGATACAGACCAACAGGATAGAGAGTTGGGTACCAGCAAGCCAGGCTGGCCCCTCGAGCACGGTGTCGGAGATACAGACCAGCCGGATAGAGAGTTCGGTACCAGCAAGCTAGACTGGCCCCTCAAGCACGGTGTCGGAGATACAGACCAACCGGATAGAGAGTTGGGTACCAGCAAGCTAGACTGGACCCGTGAGTACGGTATCAGTGATACCAACCATCAGGGTAAGGAGTTTGGTGCTGGGAAGCCAGCCTGGACCCAGGACTGCAGTGCCAAGACCAATGAGCAGGGTAGAGAGTGGACCTGCGAATACGATGTTGGCAATACCACCCAGCAGGACAAGCCAGATTGGACCTGCGAGTTCGGGGTCGGTGATGGTGCCCGGCAGGACAGAGCTTTCAGCCCTGACAAACCAGCTTGGCTTGGTGAATATGGCGTTCACCATACAGACCGGGAGAGTGCCTTTGGCTCTGGTGTTGGAGACTCCGACAGCGCGGCCCAAGAGCCTGGTGCCGGGAAGCCTGGGTGGAGCGGCACCGACTGGCAGGAGAGCAAGTTCCCCTTCGCTAGAAGGGATTGTGCCAGTGATTTCAGGATCAGAGGAGCTGAGCACGAAAGCCAGTTCGGCGTCATTGGGACTGAGCGGGCGGGTGGCTTTGGCTTGAGCACTTTGGATCCATCTGGTGCCGTTGGGACCCTGGGCCCAGCAGAGCTTGGAGAGACCCGGACTGACTGGGCTGGCTATACCAGGACTGTGGACCTGGATGAGCCGAGAGAGGCTGGTGTGGGGCAGTCCGACTGGACCCAAGAGCTAGGCCTCAGTGGCACAGATCCCTCTGTCGGCCTGGGAGCAATCCGTCCTGAGGAGCCCAGCAGGGGATGGATGGACTGGACAAACGAACTGAGCGTGAGCAGCATGGATCCCTCCAGCAGTCTGAGGGTGGGGGGCTCCGATACACCCAGAGAGCCTGGCGTGGGGCAGCCAGATGGGGCCAGTGACCTTGGCCCGGGAGGCCCAGCCACAGCCAGTGGCTTTGAGAGCATGGGCCCGGCAGAGACCAGAGTGAGACAGACTGACTGGAGCCGTGAGCTTGGCTCTGGGGATGAGGGCTCCGCTGAGACCAGGGAGGCTGGAGCAGGGCAGATGGACTGGGCCAGCGAGGTCGGGATCGTACATGGGAAACAAACCTATGCCACAGCCATGGCTGGCTTGGAGCCACATGGAGACAGGTGAGGGCTGCGCTGGGTGCATGAGGTTTGGGCTGAAGTGTAGGGTGCTCCATCCTGGCCTTCACTGCTCATCAGAGCAGCCGGTGACCCACCTAGGCTGGGGTCCGATCTCAAACAGCAGCTGTTTTCAGTGGGGCCGAAGGGAAAGTGGGAGATCTCATCCCAATACCAGTGTGGGGCTGTTTAGACAGAGTACTCTTGTTGTGGGGATCAGCACCACTGTGCTTGCCTAAATGTTTGATGCCTGTTTGCTGCTGAGCTCATTGCTCTCAAACATCCTGCAGCAGTGAGTTCCACTGCTTAACACCTCCTCTCCTTGGGGATGCCTCCCTTGGACTGCCATCCAGCATGGTCATGCACCACCTCGTGCTGGCTTGATCAGGGCAGTTGTGTCGCATTCTGCCCACTACCTTTGGACCCCCTCCTTCCTCTCCTGTTACCCTCCTTGCTTCGGCGCCTAGGCTTTGAGTCCAGTCGCTGCCGTGGCCACAGGAACATTCCCGTTTGCATCTTAGACCCCTTTCTTGCTGGCTCAGCTGGGCTTGGATTTGAGCTGCCTGTGTCCCTGCCAGGAGCTCTGCTGTTCACCCACAGCCCGTTAGTTCAGGGCTGTAGGCGGCTACCCAGGCAGGAGGTGCTGCCCCACCCGCATGTCTCAGGGCAATTTTATTCTTCAGCATAGGCAGGACGTCCGCCCAGAGAGTCACTCCTCCACCTGCGCTGGGCTCCAGCGCTGAGACACTTCCCTCCCATCTCTGTGTGCTGAAAGGAGGGTACTCACTTCCGTTCAGCCCCCCTGAATCAAAGCCCAGCTCCCTTCCCGGTGAGCTCCACCAGCCCGGTCTAGAACACCCCTTTCCAGCTGGCCCTGAGAGTTGATCAGGGGTGGCCAGACACAGGCCCCCTGGCCCAGGCGGGCAGGCTGTTCCTTACAACACTCTGTTGATTGCGTCTGGTGAATTCCATCTTTCCCTGGGTTTCCTGGCCTTGGATGAGTGACCTTGGCCATCCAGTAGCTTCGTCTCATTGGCGAGTGTTGCCACCCATCTATTTTCTCCTCCCCAGTCCCTTGTCCAGTGCGTAGTCTATGGTGCATCAGGCCCACGGGACTTTCTGCCACTAGCTTCCTCACGCTAGGAGAACGGGCCGTCCATGCTTACGGTGCTTCCCCTCCCGCCTTGGCTCCCATGTTTTTAGTAGTCTCCAGTGCGGGGTCTTTTATCTCAGCCATTAGAGCCACTGAGCAAAGTCATCAGCCCAACTGGAAGTGCCTTCAAGGGACCTCCTTCCCAGGTGCTCGGTGCTTTCTGAGAACTGAGCCCCTTTAAGCCATCTCAGATTGGTCCCCCCCAAAATGGAGGCCCACCCCCCCAAATCATTAACCACAGTGGAAATTGGAAGCCTGTTTCATCTCCCAGATCCTAGTCACCTGAGCCCTCACCAAATGACACATTCAGAGTAGGAGGGCGGGCCACACTTTGAACAGCTGCAACAGACGGTCAAGGGAGATAGTGAATATTTCCATCCCTTGATGTCGTCAGATGAAGCCTGGCCACCCTCCGGGAAGACAAGCGTGAGTCAAACGCAAGTCACTGAGCTCAGGACGGGGGTAACTGGGTGTGTTATGCAGAAGGTCGGGCTAGATTGGTCTCTTCTGGCCTTCATGCCTATGAAAGGGGGAAGTTCCAGAATTGGGGGGAGGGAGGGTCCCTTGCCAAGAACCCTTCCCCCTACAGCTGTTGTGTGTACTTTGTGCTTTTCCCCACGGGGTGCTGTCTGAGGGCTGATCGCCAGCAGCGGCCTCTCATCCCAGAGGAGAACACGGGCAGGGAGAGGGAGGAGAGCGAAGCCAACATTTTGGAGCAGAGTGGGGGGGGCAGGACCCAGATCGGTGTCCCAGTCTAGAGCCCAGCCCCATGGCCCATCTCTCTGCACGGGAGCTGGGCTGCTTTGGAGACGTCTCGTGTGCCGTGGCACTCCCCTTAAAGCAGTGGTTCTCGAACTTTTGTACCCGTGACCCCTTTCACATAGCAAGCCTCAGAGTGCGATTCCCCCCTTATAGATTAAAACCACTTTTTAATATATTTAGCACTATTATAAATGCTGGAGGCAAAGTGGGGTTTGGGGTGGAGGCTGACAGCTCATGACCTCCCATGTAATAACCTCATGACCCCCAGTTTGAGAGCCCCGGCCTTAAAGCCTCATCATCACCCCTCCCCTCCCGTGGAGTAGCTGTTCTCAGCTGGCCTCCTTTCGTTCACTGGCTTAGTGCTTCAGATTCCTTCCCAGCTCTCAGGCAATGTGTCCCTACCATGTTCCTCCGCGGGATCTAACAGCTTCGCTTGGCCTGTATGGAGTAACCAGGGGTTGGGGTCCGAGTTCCCTGTAAGCTGCAGGGCCGCACAACAGCCTATTTAATGCCATGCAGACATTCAGGGAACCCCCCAGGGGAGCGGTGGCCAGGGGAGGGGAGCCCCTCGTCCGGCCCCCAACCCGACCTGGACCTGTCGTGGCCGTGGAACTCCTCCCTGAACCCAGCCCAGGCCTGGACCTGCAGGGGCCAGGGGAGGGGTGCCTATCCTGCACCCCAGCACCAGAGCTGCCGTGGTGGGGGGAGGCGCCTCTCTCACCCAGTCCAGGTGCTGCTGGGGGGAGTCCTGTCTCCCCGCCATAGCTCCGGAGCACCCTCCTGCACCCCAAATCCCTGATCCCCAACCCCACCCCAGAGCCTGCATCACAACCCGGAGCCCTCACCCCAACCATCTGCCCCAGCCCTGAGCCGCTCATCCCCGGCCCCACCTCAGAGCTCGCACCCCCAGCCGGAGTCCTCACACCCCTGCACCCCAACCCGCTGCCTCAGCCCTGAGCCCCCTCCCACACTCTGAACCCCTCAACCCCACCCCCATCACATGCATTTTGTTATGTGCACCGATATGAAGGTGATGGGTCACATATCGCCTCCATATTGGTGCATATAACAAAATTCATTCCACACATGGGTGGGAAAAATTAGAGGGAACACTGGGCGCTGGCGTCCCCCAGCATCTGAGTAGCCCCTTCACAGCCAGGGAGCCTATGGGCTTCTGGCACATGGCTTCCCCCTCTGGAGTCCCTGGAGCAGAAGGACCCAGGCTACAGTCGGTGGTGGACGATGTCATTGGCTCTGGAGTAGCCGTCCAGTTGCTGGCGATCATGTCAGCTGTTGGGTGGGGCTTGGAACCCAATGGCCTGGCTGCCGGCTTGGCACAGCCTCGGGGGTTGTAGCCGGGCGCTGCCCAGGATCGGGGCCCTGCCGGACAAACCTGGCACTGCAGAGCTAACAGCCAAGCCACGGCAGCTAGGCACCGCCAAGAGCAGTGTGTTGCTGCCCCCCACCTTTGGGGTAGCTGAGGCTGGAGTAGCACCATGTGTCCCCTTTACCCCTTGTCTGTACGTCCGTCGCTCTGCCCATCAGTGTGGCGTCCGAGCGCCCTGCTGACACGCTCCATTTGTCCTCCCTGGAGCAGGGAGGGGGCCTGGAGGAAGAGCTTCCAAAACGCAGAGAACCACTGCCCTCAAAGCCCCAGCTGAGCTCCCCAGTGTTTGGGGCCAGCGGCCGGGAGTGTCCAGTGTTTAAAAACTGCCCCCACCCAACCTCTGGAGTGGGCTGATCGACCCTACACGCTGCCTCTGCTGACCAGCCTCTGATGCCCAGTCTCTTCTGCCCAAACCCCAGATCCTGCTGAGTCAGTGGGGCAGCACTGGGCTCTGCTACTGAACCCCTGGGCACGTCGCCATCCCACCCTGTGCCTCAGTTTCCCCATGGGGATAATGATTTTGATCTACTTGGAGGGAATGTTGGGGCCCTGGAGTTAGTGCTGCATTGGGGCGAGCTGTGCTCATTTCCTGGCCTAGCTCCTGGGCAGGGGCCCAGGCCAAGCTGCGAGGAGCCCTGTCTGTTGCAGGCCTCGTCAGGCCAGGTGAGCGGGCTGTAGGCCTGGGCTTGTGCACAGTGAGGGGGGAGCAGAGGAGGCTGGGAGGGGAAGCAGAGGGGGCATGGGGGAGGGGAAGCTGAGGGGCTGGGAGGAAGCAGAAGGGGCATGGGGGTGAGGGGAAGCTGAGGGGCATGGGGAAGGGGAGTAGAAGGGGCTGGGAGGAGTGAGGGAGCATGGGGAGGGGGAGCAGAGGAGGCTGGGAGGGGAGTATGGGGAGAGGGGAGCTGAGGGGCTGGGAGGGGAGTGAGGGGGCATGGGGAGGGGGAGCAGAGAAGGCTGGGAGGAGTGGGGGCATGGGGGAAGGGAAGCAGAGGGGCATGGGGGTGAGGGGAAGGTGAGGGGGCATGGGGAGGAAGCAGAGGAGGCTGGAAGGGAAGCAGAGGGAGTGAGGGGGTATTGGGGGAAGGGGAGTAGAGGGGCTGGGAGGGAGTTAGAGGGCATAGGGAGGGGAAGCTGAGGGGCTGGGAGGGGAGTGAGGGGCATGGGGGAAGCTGAGGGGCTGGGAGGGGAGTGAGGGGGCGAGGGGAGTGAGGGGGCATAGGGGTGGGGAAGCTGAGGGGCTGGGAGGGGAGTGAGGGGCATGGGGAGGGGGAGCTGAGGGGCTGGGTGGGGAGTGAGGGGGCATGGGGGGCGGGGAAGCTGAGGGGGCTGGGAGGGGAGTGGGGGGGCATGGGGGGCGGGGAAGCTGAGGGGGCTGGGAGGGGAGTGGGGGGCATGGGGGGAGGGGAAGCTGAGGGGGAGTGGGGGCATGGGGGAGCAGAGGGGAGTGTGTGGGGAGGGGTCTGGGAGCAGAGGACGGGATCGGGGGGAGGGGGCTCCATGGACCAGGGAGGGCAGGGTCTCACTGTTCTCTCCCCCAGCAGTGGCTCCAACAGCCCCCGGCTCTCCGGCCCGAGCCCCCTGCTGGAAGAGATGTTGGCCAAGGCAGCAGCCCAGCGCAGGAGCACCGGAGAGGAGAGGGGGCCACTTCCTGCCCCCGACGCCCACACGCCCCCCTCGCCGCAGGAGGAGGATGGCGGGCCCCGGCCCGAGGGGGATGGCGCGCCCAGCCCATCGGATGCCACGGATGGGGGCTGGCTGCCGACAGAGGCGAGGCGGCTGAGCCAGCCAGGGCGCCACGTGAGCGAGCCCTCCCCACCAGGCGAGGACTTCGCCTTCCTGGAGGTGAGCCTGGGGCATTTCCCAGCAGCCTCTGCTCCCGCCTGGACCTGGTGCTGGTTGTGGTTGGGTACATGCTCCTCCCCACCCCCATGCCCACACTGGGAGCCAGTGCCGGGGGGGGGGGCGGTGACCTCAACCCCCTCCTTTTCCCTGCCCGATGGGGGCACCAGGTGGTGGCTGGCAGGGGGGCAGGGCGGGCTGCCTTCAGAGGGGAGCACTCCCCATGCCCTCCCTGGCGACCCTCCAGCTGGGGGGGCTGCATGTCTGGGTTGAGACTCCCCGACCCCCATGCTGCAGGGGATACTGCTTGGAGATGGCGGGGGCTGGGTGGCTGACCCTTTGATGGCCTTGGTGAGTCACATAGGCTCTTGATCGAGTCCCAGGGCCCCCGAGGGAGCACACCCATCCCTGTCCACTTCCCTGTGGGTTGCCTCAGGGATCGGGTCCCTCTGAGGGGTTGGCTGGGATTGTCCCTGCTGGAGCCCTGAGACAGATGGGGCAGCCTGGCGCCCTCGTGGGCTTTCCCCTCGTGGCTCGGCACGGGTCCGCGGCACTCTTGGATCGGCATCATGGGCCCTCCCCTCGCGTCTGGGCACTGATCGGTGTCTTCCCCCCCCCCCCCCCCGTCCGCGGGGCATGAACAGGACATGGAAGTTCTTGACAGCGCCATCTACCGGAGCAGAGCCAACCTGGGCCGCAAGCGAGGTCACCGGGCGCCAGCCACGCGCCCCGCAGGCAGCCTGGGGCTGTCTGAGGTGGAGGCGGCCGACTGGATGTTCCGGGACTCCACAGGTGGGACCTGGGGCGGGGCAGGCCGTGGCTCGCTGGCCGGCCTGGTGCTGACCCCGTTCGGTGACGTGCTGTGATGTCCGCGTGGCGTTTCTCTCTCATGCTCTTGGTGTGGCCGTGGTGGGTGTTGCCATGTAGTGTGTTGGTGGTGTGTGTTTCTGGGTGGCACGGTGCTGTTGTGCCAATGGCACATCGTTGTGGGTGGTGAGTGTATGTGGGGGTGTTATGGGGCATGGTGTTGGTGCCCCACTCCCAGGTGCAGTGTGTGTTGGTGTGTGAGCCCACATGGCACAGGCACCAATGCACGTGTGCCGTTGTGTCGGTGGCATTGGCGTGTGTCCCCATGTGGTGATGGTGCTGACGTGTGGCCCCTGCATGGCCTGACACTGACCCTGTGTCTCCCCTCAGAGCCCAGAACGGTGCGCTGGGCATCCTCAGACGAGGAGATGGTGGAGGAGCCCCAGAGCAGGCGGGCACGGCCCTCGCCGGTGGCCAAGGGGATGAAGGTGCCGCTCTTCCCGGGCCTGAACACCTCAGCTCTCAAGGTAGCGCCTGCCAGGGCTCCTGGGTGGGGGGAGAGATGGGAATGACATGGGGTGCCCACCAGGGATGCAGCCAGTGCCCATGGGATGTTGGGAGGGCTGAGTAGGGGAGGGAGTGGGAAGGGGGTGTCGGAAATGGTCATGGGGAGGGGTCTTGGGAGGAGAAGTGGGACTGGGGGGTGAGGTGGGTGCCGGAAGTCTTGTGTGGTGAGGTGCAGGATGGGGTGTGTGGTGAAGATGGTGCTGGGGGCATGGGGGTCGGGGCTGGGAGGTGCTGGGGGAGGTCCCAGATCAGGTGGAAGGGCTCAGGGACTCGGTGAGGGATGACACACCCGCTCCCCCCACCTTAGTTGGGGAATAGGGTTGCCAACCCTCCTCGGTTTCCAGGAGTCTCCCGGAATCCGGCTCTATCTTCCGGAGGCTACTGAAGCCAGTCCTGGAGATTTTAGGCCACTAAAAGTCTGGCGGCGCAGCGGGGCTAAGGCAGGCTCCCTGCCTGCCCTGGCTCTGCGCTGCTCTCAGAAGCAGACAGCATGTCCCTGCGGCTCCTGGGGAGGAGGCAGGGAACCCCATGCGCTGCCCTCGCCCTGAGTGCCAACTCCACAGCTCTGATTGGCCAGAAACTGTGGCCAGTGGGAGCTGTGGGGGAGGCACCTGCAGGCAGGGGCAATACACAGAGACCCCTGGCCCCCCTCCCAGGGGCTGCAGGGACGTGCTGGCCACTTCCGTGAGTGGTGCGGGGGCAGGGCAGGCAGGGAGCCAGCCGGAGCCCGCATCTCTCACCGCCTCCCACACCCCAACCCCCTGCCCCAGTCCTGAGCCCCCTCCAGCACCCAAACTCCCTCCCAGAGCTTGCAGCCCGCACCCCCTCCTGCACCCCAACCCCCTGCCCCAGGCTCCCTCCTACACTCTGAACCTCTCGGCCCCAGCCCAGTGAAAGTGAGTGAGTGTGGGAGAGAACAAGCGACGGAGGGAGGGGGGGATGGAGTGAGTGGGGCAGGGTCTCGGAGAAGGGGTGGGGTGGGGGCGGGGCAGAGAGTGGGGCAAGAGTGTTTGGGTTTGTGTGATTAGACAGTTGGCAACCCTATTGGGGAGGGTCAGAGGGAGACGTGCCGTTTGTGGGAGGGGTGGGGTGTGTGTGCGACATACAGACAGAACCAGGGCATCCATGTGTCTGTCTGAGACACCCCTACCCTCCCCCCGCGCAAAGGCTAAGCTGCGGGGCCGGAACCGCTCTGCAGAAGAGGGGGCCCAGCTGGGGGAGGCCAAGCCAGCCACGCCCAAGGAGCCCCACGTCCAGCGCTCCAAGTCCTGCAAGATCCCCGGCGTGGGGGGGAAACCCCTGGTGCTGCCCCCCAAGCCAGAGAAATCCTCAGGGTGAGTGTATGGGGGCATCTCTGGTGGGAGGTTGGGTTTGTGGTTTTCAGCGAGTGCCTATGCACCTAGGGGTGTTAATGCAGGTGTTGGGGGGTGCACAGACCCTGTGGGGTTGGGGGTGTAGACCCTGTGGGGTTGGGTGTGTGTAGATGTGATGGTGTTGGGGGGTGTAGTCCCTGGGGGGTGAGGAAGTTCCATCCTTTCCCTGTCAGTTCTGCCATGGCCGCTGCCTCCTCGCCCCCACAGGTCAGATGCTGCCTCGCCCCACTGGCTGCAAGTGCTGAAGCTGAAAAAGAAGAAATCCTGATGGCCCCGTTCAGGTGAGGGCCCCGTGTGCCTGCGCCGGAGGCTGCGTCGCGCTCCCACCGCGGCAGTTTGCACACGACATGCTGCATGCCCCACGGAGCTCCCTGCAAAGCCACGTCCGGCTGGTGCGACGCACGATCCCTCTTGCAAACGGGTGTGACGCTGCCAAGGCACACTTGGCCCAGACCCACCGGGTCAGGGCTGTAACGCGGGTACAAGTGGGCTGTCGGCCAGTGGCGATCGGGCAGCACCCTGCTCTGGTACCTCCGATCTCAGAGGCATGGCTGCAGGATGCGGTTTGGGGGAGGGACTTGGCCCCTGGACCCCCAGAGCAGGTTGGGGATGTGCTGACTCTCAGGAGGTCAGGCCGGTGATATCCTTCCCCCCCTTGCTTCTTGAATTCCAGCCACGGGCCATGTGTGACTCAGGCCATAGTGCTGCAAAACAGTGTGGCCATGGGCTGTTGGGGTTCTTTGCGCCCCCTGGTGGACGCTGTGGTGCTTGGCACCTAGTCCTTCCTCTGGCTCTGAGCCTGTCTGGAGAGGGCAGGGACTAAGCCTGTTGAAAGGCGAAATTCACACTGAACAGTGGGGTAACATTTCCGGACAGGGACAGATCCGGCCGGGAATTGTCCCCCCCTGGCAGAAGGGCCGAGAGCCCCATTGCCCCAACAGGGGGATGGATCTGGCTAGGGAATTCCTCCCTTCCCCCAGCCAGCCACGAATGGGTCCACCCAGGAAAACATCCTCCTGGTGAGGAAGGGACTGGAAGCCCTGTCTAGCACTACACAGTTGCCTTTATGCCACTCAAGCTTAGATCCTCCTGTTGCAGAAACAGGTGTGGACCGTTTGAGCTGGGGAGAATCTCCCTTGACAGTGTGGGGCACATGACACACAGTTGCGGCTGGCCAGGCTCTCTCCAGAGGGGCAGTGGTGCTGCAGAGAACCAGTCTCCCCCTCCAATGCCTGCCATCTCTCCTTTATCTTCCAGGCATTTCTCTCCTGCTGCTGGGGCTGGGACAGCTGACTCTCCAAAGAGGCTCGTCGGGGTGGAAGGGACGGCGCAGTGATTGGAGACCACCCACCCACTGTGCACAGCTGGGACCCCCGGCAGGGCAGTTTGGGGGTGGGACTGGGGGCAGGGGAGGCACATCTATGCACTTTGTATCATGCTCGCTCCCTGAGCTGCGGGGTCCCTCTGTCCCTGCCCCCGCAAGCTGGCTGCTTCCTTCGCTCTCTCCTTTATACCATGTACCTAGTCTAAAGCCTCTATTATTTTGTAATCGGTGACAGGGCCTGGCCCTGATCCTTCCTCCTTCCCCACTGAGCTGGGGGCGGGGGGAGCCCTGGGGCCAGAGCGTTCGCTCGCTCTCTGCTGCTATCCTACACTTTCCTGGCCAAGAGCAATGGATTATTTTTTCTATGCCACTTGATGAGACAATAAACAATTTCAGGTAATGGTGGGGGCGGCTGCGGTCTTGGGCGCGTCCCTGTTATGTGTCTCCCTTTGCCCTCCCAGACCTCACTCGCTAGGCCCTGCTCGGCCAGCAGGGGGCAGAGGATAGCACCTGGCAGAGTGCCTTCGGGAGGCTGGAACGAGGGAAGCCCAGACCTGACACCTTGTGCTCTCTGGATTGCTTGTGCCCTCAGTCCTCTCGGAATTCATCTCCGCTGGTCTGCTGGGGGCTGTTGGGTTGAGGGGTGCAGGCCATTCTCGTGGGCTCTGGGCCAAGCTGCTGGTGGAGTCCAGCCCTGGATGGGAGCTGGGCTGCAGAATCCAAGCCCCAGCGGGTGGCTTCTGAGCTTGGGGGCTCTGGCTCTGTAGTGCTGAGTGGCTGAGGCAGTCTGGCATTGACTCCCTGCCTGCCTCAGGGCCCAGAACTTTTCCTCTCCTCTTCTGCCTTCTCCCCCGGCCCCCACTCCTCTCTCCCCCTTCTTCCGGGGGAAGGGGTCTGAATCCACCACAGGCCAGAGACTCAGCTTCATTGACCCCAGTGGAGCTATTGACCCCTGGAAATACAGTTTCTCGCTAATGCTAGCTGAGCTGCCTGTGGTCAGGAATATTCACCCTGTTCATAGAATATCAGGGTTGGAAGGGACCTCAGGAGGTCATCTAGTCCCACCCCCTGCTCAAAGCAGGACCAATCCCAAGATCCCTAAGCGGTCCCCTCAAGGATTGCACACTCAACCCTGGGTTTAGCAGGCCAATGCTCAAACCACTGAGTGATCCCTCCCCTGGCACCCAGGGACAGGGGTGTGGCCTATGCTGGGGAAAGCTGAGCTGTGTACTTCACTCCTGGAGCAGCTTTTGGGTGGGGTTGCGGGTTGAAGCCTTAGTGCAGATGTGGCTCAGATGCTCTTACCGGCATGTCTATAACACCTCTCCATTGAGCATTGCCCCAGGCATGACAGCCCCCGTGGGTTCACAGCCCACACACACGGACCTTCCCTGGCATACGATATGGGCCAGTTCACAGAGCCCGACGGAACCTCTAACAACTTCCTAACCATAGTTGTCTCCCTTGGAACTGGCACCGGGTGCTAGCACGAGTCAAGTCACAGCGGGTGTGCTTGGAGCGGTGCAGTTCAGTGCTGTCATTTGAGGAACGGGGGGTGCGTTCCTCCTCTAGTTTTTACGGGCACAGCATATTGATCGGCCTTCATCTCTAGGAGCCCTGGCTCAAATGATGAGCAGGGTGGTCTGTCCTCTCCTTAGACTGATCTCATCTGCGGAGAATGACGGTTCTGCATTTTGTCCCCAGAGATAAAGCCATGAATGGAAGAAGACGGGAGGCGTCATGGTGAAGACATTGGACTGAGACTCAGCAGCACTGGCTTCAGTTGGGCCGCACGCTTTCTCTGCCCAAGTTATTTAGGCTCAGATCCCTATAGGTACCTAGATGCCTACATTCCATTGATTTCAGGAATCCTTTGGGGGGCTGGGTCTCTGTTCCCATTCAAAGATACTGAGGTGACTCAGAGATTCCAAGGACAGCAGGGACCATTGTGATCATCTGTTCTGATCTGTGTAATGCAGGTCAGAGACTTGTCCTTAAATCATTCCTTTTTTAACTAGAGTATAGAGTTAGAACTGGAGCATAACCATGTGGTCTGCCCATCCCTGCCTTTGTCTTGGTTTTGTAGGCTGTAGGGCCGTCCAGGAAATGGTCTTCACAGCCTGGGAGAATTTTCAACATTTCAGTTTGTTTTTCCATCCCAAATGGAGCCAAAATGTCTGTCAACTTTTCGCAAAGGAAAAATCTGAGGGGTGGGTCAATTGAAATTTTTTTTTCTTCCTTTTGAAATGTTTTCAATGTTGATTATTTTTCATTAACTTATTTTTTTAGCACAAATTACATTAAATTTTGAAACGTTAAGGATGTTTCCAAAGGTGAACCTGAAACTTTCAGTTTTGAAAATGACCGGGCGATGTTTAGACAACTTTAGAACTCTTTTCTCAACAGTTTTTTTGAGTTGGGAAATGTGTCAACACCGACTGTGTTCTGCAAACAGTTTCGGTGTCAATGAATTGGCAGTTTTTGGCCAAAAATATTTTTTTAAAAAATCCTTGAAAAATTCCCCACTATCTCTACTTGACTCTGAACTCCTGGGGACAGGGAGTGCCGAGAAAATGGGGCCCTGATTTCAGCCTCTGCAATCCCTGCTTTATTAGAACTTAATAATCATCACAGAATTACAGAAATGTACAGTGGAAGGGACCTTGAAGAGGTCAACGAGTTCATAGCAGGAGCTGCGGCTGTTGTGGGTGTTAAAAGGAGGAAGTTGCAGTCTGCAGCAGAAAGTAAATCTGTGCTGTATCTTTGACTAGCAGAAACGGGCACCATAAATTACTTCTGTGGAGATAACCTCTTGGCTTGGCTGTGCAAGGGGCTTAGTCCGTTTAGCTTAACGGAGAGGTTAAGGGGTGACTTGGTATTTACACACTGTGATCTTTACGACATCTGTGTGCCATACGTTGCATCAACTGCCAGGATAAAGTTCCTAAAGACGAGGTTCTGGAATGCAGCCACTCTGCAGGGTTGAGGCCATGCTCGTTGTGTCAGTTGCGCTGGGCTTGTCACGTGCCGAGGATGGATGATGCCGGAATGCCAAAGCAGTTGCTGTATGGCGAATTGAGGAGATAGCCGCACACGAGGGGGCCAGAAGAAACCCTTCAGGGACATGCAGAAGCATGACTTGATGCAGTGCGAGATTGATGTTGACAACTGGAATAGTCACGACAGCTAGATGGTGCTGGCAAGCAGCAGTCAATGATGGGGGTACTCAGTTCAAGGTTAACCCCCGAACGGCTCTTGAGGTACAGAGTCTGAGGCGTAAGCAGCAGCAGATTCAGCAGGCACAGCCTGTAATCCCATCCTCGATAGCGAACTACATACGCACTCAATGCAGCAAGGACTACCACTCGCGTGTTGGCCTTTGTAGCCACCATCGTACTCACACCGTCATCTTCGGTCATGAAGGGCAATGTGGGGAACCAATATTTTATTTAATAGCAGGTTCTTCAGGCTAGCAGAAAAAGGTAGAACATGACCCAATCGCTGGAAGTTGAAGCTCAACAAATTCAGACTAGAAATGAGGCGTAACTTTTTAATATTGAGGGCAATGAACCACTGGAGCAACTTGACAAAGGGGCATGGTGGATTCTTCATCACTGGCCATTTTAAAATCAAAATTGGATGTTTTCCTACAAGCTCTGCTCTAGGAATGAGTTGGGGGCAGTTCTCTGACCTGAGTTACACAGGAGTCAGCCTAGCTGATCACAGCTTGGAATCTAGGATCTGCACACGTGTATTAAGCAGGAGGAGCTGAAGGGTGGCTCTTGGAGAGGTGTCCGAGTATGGGAGATTCCAGCTGTGTCGAGCATTGGATTTTCACTGTTTTGTGTGTCGAAGCCAGCGCCATTCAGGTCACGTCAGCCTGTTTACCTGCTTATATTACTGGGAGAGCTGCTCAGAATTTTTTTTTTCTGTTTGATGGCGGGGGGAGGGGGGTTGGTAATTTTCCAGCTTTTTTTTTTTTTTTACTGTAAGTTTCTAGCCCTAGTGGCTGCAGAGAGAAGTTGGAGCAGGTGACCCGAGCAGGGGAACAAAGCAAATGACAAGGGCTCAAAGAAGAATGGGGGGTTTCCTGTGGAGGCCAGATGGGAATGGTGGAGGCTGGTGGGACTGAATGCTGCCCAGGACTGTGACCCCTCCGTGGGGAAGTGAGAACTCTGCCCTTGCAGAGGAACTAGTGTAGGGTGTAAGCCCTGCGTAGGGAGGGACCCAGGGAAACCCCAGGCCTCTCGACCTCTGTTAGCCAAGCATGGCTGCAGGGTGAGGGCCTCTCCGCTCCTGTGCTGCCATTCCAGATCTGTTGAGCCAGGACAGAACCGCAGGGAAGTTCTCCTGCCCCTGGAGTTTCCGGCTCTGGGTCAGGGTGTCATGGAGTCACCGGGGCGATTCTCGGGAACTATTCTGTATGAAGCCAGCCAGGACTCTGGGGGACCACGCCTCCTCTCTTTGAGCATACTGTCACCAGGCCAAGAAGTGTACACAGCTTCGGCCTTCCTGGGTCTGACCTCGGAGCATTCAGCATCCCCTTCCATCTGGGCCCTTCCCACAGCTGCCTGGGCGGAGCTCCTAGGGAAGCCAGAGGGCCCTGCCCCCAACTCCGCAGTCATCAGTGACTCTCAGCCAGCATGTAGAACAGAAGGTTTATTAGTCAGCAGGAACACAGCACAGAACGGAGCTTGCTAGCACAGAAATCAGTGACTTTCAGCCAAGTCCATCTTGGGGAGTCCCGGGTCAGATGCCTAGGACTCCCCCTCTTCCAGTTCCCCAGGGAGACTGCCCAGCTACCAGCGATCTTACCTACCACACAGCTGCTGTTGCTCCTCCTTGTCTTTGTCTCGCTTCCTGGGCAAAGGGTCACCTGGTCGTGTCCCCCTCCTGGGTCTCAGGTTACGAAGGGCAGTGGCCATAGCATACGTGCAGGCAGCTGGAGCACCCACATCTGCTCCAGAGGTCTTAGCCAAAGTCACACACCCCTAGTCCCACCACCAAGGCATTAGTGTAGCACACAGGGAAACTGAGGCACACATGGTCTTCATGCAAAACAGTAAAACTCACATAGGCTCACATACAATATAACAAGGGAACATCCCCACTTTGTCACACAGGGTCATAGAGTTTAAGGCCAGAAGGGGCCTCTGGCTCATCGAACCTGACTGACTGTACATCACAGGCCACCAACACCCCCCAGCATCCCCCACTAAACCCAACAGCTGGGCCTCCTGCAGCCACCACCTCAGCAGAAGGCTGTTAAAGAGGGCTCAGCTCCAGGCCTGTGCTCTGTATGGTGCTGTACCTCAATGGTGGGGGCCAGACTGGAGGCCAAGCAATGCACCCAGCCTCCGGGCTGGGCCTCTGAAGTGGCCTTCCCTCTGCCATCCATGCCGGCTCCAGCCAGCCCTCCTGGGCCCATTTGAGCCTGAGCCCCCTGGCCTGTTTGAAAGCCCTAGCACAGGGGATAGGGGGAGATGGCTCCCAAAGGGGCAGAGTGGGAATGGCTCGTGTGCTCTGGCATCTGGACACGGTGAGCCAGACCCCTTCACATAACACAAGGCGCAGGGTCACTCAATGAAATTAACAGGCAGCAGGTTTAAAACAAAAGGAAGCACTTCTTCACTCATTGCACAATCAACCGGTGGAACTCCTTGCCGTGGGACGGTGTAAAGGCCAGATTGGGTTAAAAAAAGAACTAGTTAAGTTCATAGAGTATTGGTCCATCCATAGCTATTAGCCAAGATGGTCAGAGACACAACCCCATGCTCTGGGTGTCCCTAAACCTCTGACTGCCAGGAGCTGGGACTAGACGACAAGGTGGATCACTCACTAATTGCCCTGTTCTGTTTATTCCCTCTGAAGCAGCTGACAGTGTCAGACGACAGGGCACAGGGCTAGATGGACCATTGATCTGACCTAGTCTGGCCATTCTTATGGGAGATGTGGGGGTTTGCTTTCAGATAGGTGCCAGTCAGTTCTCCATAAAGCATGGTCCAGATTGGGAGCTCCTGCTGCAGTGAACTCAAACCACCAGAAACGTGTCTATCCCGGGAAAAGGTGTCTACCTACAGGCCTGGGAGCTGTGTGCTTGAGATGGCAGAGCTCAGTCTGGCCTGCAACTTTTGAGTCACTGAGCGTGTGGACTCACATAGACTTTAAGGCCAAAAGGGACCATCGTGATCATCTAGTCTGACCTCCTGCCAATGGGAGGCTACAGAGCCTCACCCACTCACTCCTGTAATAGACCCAGAACCTCTGGCTGAGTCACTGAAGTCCTTAAATCAGGGTCTAAGGTCTTCAAATTACAGAGACGCCACCGTTTAGTCTAGTTCAGTGGTGTCCAACTTTTCCTGTCGTTCCCCGCCCTTATCAGCAATGGAATCCGTCTGTATCCCCCCTACATTGCTGCACACCCAAGGCTTCCGCAGCAGAGGAGCTGGGGCTACAGGCGGAGCGGGCCCAGGGGCGGAGAGGGAATGAGGGCACAGCTGGTCTGGGGGCAGAGCGGGGGCTGCAGCAGGGCTGTGTCTGGGGGTGTGTGACATTCCCCTGATGTTATCTGGCCTGGTGATCTAGGTCACTCCAATCCTCAACTCTGGGAGCCAGCCTTACCCTGCTCTGCTGTGAGAACCCCCACTCCTGGGCTGTTCACACACAGCCTCTGGCATGTAAGCTGCTCCCAGCTATGTGAGTGAGCACTTTTGACCAGTCGCTGCTTGGATTGTGCAACTGAATGACACGAGCCAATATCTCTGGTCCCAGACACAACCCTAGGAACCTCCATCTTGCAGTGTCCAGTTCTGCCTGCTGGATGCTGCAAGCTTATGAGTTTGTCAATTTAACAAAGAAACACACTCTAGAGTCCAACAGATCCTTTGTTGCTGCCTAGGCCAGTGTCCTTTGTTCCTGTGAGACTGGGCTGGGTTTGTCTTATACATGCCCTGATGAGGTGTGAACTGCCCATCTGCTATTGGCGAGGTTTGCCTGGGCCTCTGCTGCTGGAGAGTTTTTGCCTGGGGCTTGGTTTAAGCCATGAGGACACATTTTCAGCCTCATAACTATATACATGAAATTACAACCTATAACATTACTATAACAACAACACTCAGTGCATCATGAGTCTTCTGAAGACACCCAACATGACAAACTTTGCATTGGATACCACACAATCGTATTATAAGGATGAACATGGGGGTGCAGGGTGTTCCCCATGGGGGCTGGCCTGATCTCTGCTGCACTTCCCTCCTGAATGTTCCTCTGCAACCCCTTGGGGGGGCACACCCCCACAGTTTGGGGACCACTGCTGTACTTCAAATCAGTAAGTGACCCGAGCCCCATGCTGCAGAGGAAGGCGAAAACCCTCAGGGTCTCTGCCACACTGACCCAGAGGAAAATTCATTCTCAACCCCAGATATAGCGATTGGTTAGACCCTGAGCATGTGGGCAAGACCCACCAGCCAGACACCTGGAACAGAATTCTCTGTCGTAACTCAGAGCTCTCCCCGTCTATGTCCTATCACCCGCCACTGGAGATATTTGCTGCTGGCAGTCGCAGATCAGCTGCCTGCAATGGCATGTAGTCTCATCATACCATCCTTCCATAGACATATCAAGCTCAGTTGTGAAGCCAGCTAAGTGTTTTTGCCCCCACTGCTCCCCTTGAAAGGTTGTTCCAGAACTTCCCTCCTCAGTTGGCTAAAAACCTTCCTCTAATTTCAAGCCTAAACTAGTTGATGGCCAGTTTATAGCCATTAGTTCTTGTGTCAACATTGGCGCTTAACTTAAATAACTCCTCTCCCTCCCTGCATTTACCCCTCTGATGTATTTATAGAGAACAATCATATCTCCCCTCAGCCTTTGTTTAGATTAAGCCAAGCTCCTTGTGTCTCCTCTGGTAAGGCAGGGTGGCCCTTCCTCTGATGTTGCCCTTCTTTGCACCTGTTCCAGCTTGAATTCGGCTTTTCTAAATGAGCAACTCGGAGTGATTGAAACAGGCCCCTTAGATTGCACAAAGCGTTATGGGCTGCAGGGGACAATTCTCCCAGCCACCTAGCGTCACTTACTCCCAACCCTTGTGCCTGGTCCCATCTCTTGGCGTTTGGCACCATCATGTGGCGGTTTGCTGCACTGCCTGAGACACTGGCTCCCATCTCGCCCTGCGCCCCGTGGCTGACTGTGCTCCAGCAGAAGGTGACAGACACCCAGCAGAAGGCAGCAACAGGAGAAGCCGCCCCCAGGGAAACTGTTTTCCTACTGCTCGTGAAATGCTGGCTGGCTTAGGTTCTCCCCTCCCTGCAGCTCTGCGTGGAGCCAGTGGCTGTGCTTAAGCTCTTCCAAGGCAGGAGCTGACAAAATCAAGGTGTAACCCTGACTGGCTACGGATTTCCCATGCTCCCTGGGTGGGGAAGCTCAGCGGGAGATTCAGCAGGCCAACCTTCCGGGCCAGGTAAACACTACAATGACTTGGTACCCTCCTGGCAGTGTTACTGATGCTGAAGTCGAAGCTGCTGGGCCTGCAGTCTGTGAGTTGAAACAGACACTCTGCCACGAGCGCTGAGTGCCTGATCAGCATTGCAGAGATGGCTGCGGCATGGACGTACCAGATATTAATTTAACCCAGTGTTAATTTAACCGTCGGAATTAAGATGCAGGAGAGGGCAGCGGGCTCTGCAAGGTGGATGTTCCAGATGCTAAATGAGCAGCGAGGTGGATTGTATTTATTGCTCGGGGGGTGGCAGCAGCCTCGGTTAGGTTCTGAGTGTGACGGTACCTCCCATAAGGCTTTATGGAAATATGCTTAGAATGTGTTTTATGCTACACATGCCATGTAACGTATCCATAAAGGTTATGATCTACTGAATGTATTAATCCTATTTGCATGCATGGATCATTTTTGTATTCGAAGTTATGAATATTGGCTGTGTACCGGCTTGATTTCTAAATAACCTCAGTAGAGCATTTGGTCAGTTCCTGGAGAAAGGAATGTTGAAGTTAAGTACCTGTCATGGAGTCCCTGGGCGATGCTCTGGAACTGCTCCCCACAAAGCCAGTCAGGAATCTGGGGAGCCTCCTCTCCCTCGGAGCAGACTGTCTCCAGGGCAAGAAGCTCACACGGCTTCACCTCCTGGGTCTCTCCTTGCAGCATTCAGCATATGCCCCTCCGTGTGCTTCCCATGCAGTGTTCTGGGGAAGCCAGAGGGTCCTGCACGCACCCCCACTTCACCACAGTACCTAACCAAGAAACACTTAAAGGACAATGGATCTTAGAATGCTCCAATCCACATAAGAAGTCTACTTGAGGATGTTCAAGGTAGCATGTAAACAATGGCTGCTGCCTGTAAAAACGGTGAGTCATGCGTGGACCTGTGACTTGCCCAGGTGACTCCTAAACTCCATCTTGAAGTTGGACTTTTCATAGACGTGAGGAGGGGGGTCTCCACCCACAAGAGCAAGTCTATTTAAACCCCTGGGAGACCCCTCCATTTTGTCTTCAGCTGGCTAAAGAGAGAGCCTTTCCAAACCCCGCCCCCGATACTGAAAGAAACTGGAACAAAGGACAGTGTGCAAGGGGTGTGAGTGATTGCTGGACCCAGGCTAAAAGGAGATTAGTCTGTAAAAGGGAGCATTCTGGAACTGGTGAGGATGTTATCTATATTCAGTTTGATTAGACATAGATTTGCGCATTTTATTGTATTTTGCTTGGTAACTTACTTTGTTCTGTCTGTAACTACTTGGAACCACTTAAATCCTACTTTCTGTATGTAATAAAATCACTTTTTACTTATTAGTTAACTCAGAGTCTGTATTAATATGTGGGGGAGCAAACAGCTGTGCATCTCTCTATCAGTGTTATAGAGGGCGAACAATTTGAGTTTACCCTGCATAAGCTTTATACAGGGTAAAACGGATTTATTTGGGTTTAGACCTCACTAGGAGTTGTGTATCTGAGTGTTAAAGACAGGCACACTTCTGTTAGCTGCTTTCAGGTAAACCTGCAGCTTTGGGGCACGTAATTCAGACCCTGGGTCTTTGCTGGAGCAGATGGGAGTGTCTGGCTCATCAAGACAGGGTGCTGGAGTCCTGAGCTGGCAGGGAAGGCAGGAGTAGAAGTAGTCTTGGCACATCGGGTGGCAGCTCCCAAGAGGGTTTCTGTGATCCAACCCGTCACACTGAGTCACTGCAACCTTTTACCAAGCACGGACGTGATGCTTTTCCCTTTGCAGCCCTTCTGTGGAAAACGGTGCGCTCAAAACACTTGCCTGGCTTGGAAAGGGAAGCCTTTCCGCTTCCTCCGAAGACAGATGAAAAAGAGCCAAAGTTAGCTCCCCACGGCACCACTGGGATCTCCTGTTTACAAGGCAGCTTAGCCACGGTGCCAAATTCTGGGGGCCTGTTCCTGACAACTATTCTTGCTCACCAAAGACAATACAAACAAGAAGCCAAAGAGCATTTCTCCATTTCCTGCATGGAGCTCTGTGCATGGCAAGGTGCGGGCCTGTGGAAAGGGCTGCTGGCAAAGGCTCTGGTGTTGATAGCCATGACTGTGTAGAGTTTCATACTCTGCCACGCAAACTGCAGCCATCTCTGTTTGAATCCGTGTCACGGCAACTTTTCTCTGTGTCCAGGCTTTGGCAAAAGGCCTTAAATAAGCCGTTAACAGAAGCTAATAAAAAGGAAATGCTTTTCTGGGGAAGAGGCCAGATTGTAAGGACACACAGAGAGTAATTAGAGCCAATGGGTAAAACAGCTGTAACCCTTCTGCCAGTTGGAGTTGGCAGCAACAAGGGCTGGGTTCAATAACTAGGGGTTCCTTGTCAACAGTGCAACAAAGAACCGGCTCGAGCCCCCACATGGTGACCTGGGGCAATTGCATACCATGCCCTGGGCACCTCTAGGGGGGCAACACTTCCACTCTTGCAAGCACATAAACCATGAGCAAAAGCCGCGCCCCAGAGAATGTTGGGCAGTGTCCTTTCCCCTCAGGTTCTTAAGTCCAGCAACCAAAAGTTCCTTTACCCTGCCCCTCCCTCTTCCACACCCCACTCACAGTTGTTGTCCTTGGTCAGTGCAGACCCAGAGTTCAGAGGTGCGTGTGCAGAGTTCACCTCTCACTGTGCTGGGGACGGGGACAAGGAGGCTCCTCTCCACCGGCCACCCGCCGCTCCACTAGCCACCTACTCCTCTCTGCTGGGATGCCTTCAGTCCCCACACTTAACACAGCTTTCAGTGACTTGAGCTGGTCATGGGGGAGCCTCATTTCTAATTGTAGATGAGTGGACCCACCCCTGCAGCACCTCCTGCTGGTCTCTCCGGGAATTAGCTCATTCCAGCTCCGGAGCGCCCTCTGCAGGCCACTGATCCGCCTGTCCTCTGGCTCCCATGTCCCTCCCTGGACCCCGGTGCCCCTTTAACTGGGGTGCTGCCCCCTGGCTGTACACCCCTCCAATCTAGGTCTCCCCTCCCTGGGGAACCCCCAACCACTATCCCCACCTTGCCTCAGTATAAGGCTACTGCTAGTCATCATCTAGCCCCACGCTCTGGGGCAGACTGCAGTATCAGCCACTCATGCTGGCAGGGCCGGCTCCAGACCCCAGCGCGCCAAGCAGGCGCGTGGGGCGGCATTGTCCTGGCAGGGCGGCATTTGGCTCCGACGGACCTTCCTCAGTCATGCCTGCGGGAGGTCCACCGGAGCCCCGGGACGAGCGGACCTGCCGCAGGCATGACTGCAGCGGGTGCGCTGGTCCCGCGGCTCGGACGGAGCTCCCTCAGGCATTCCTGCGGATGCTCCACCGGAGCCACGGGACCACGGGACCGTCCGCAGGCACGTCTGCCCCGGCCACGGGACCGGGGAAGGGCGGTGCGAGCGGCGCGGTGCGCCGCCCTGCTTGGGGCAGCGGAATTTCTAGAGCCGCCCCTGCATGCTGGCAAGGTTGGGTTTGGACCTGCTGCCTTGGCCTACCCCTGGGCTGCCCTCTGCAACCCACAGTACCTGTTGGCCTTGTGCTAGGCCACAGCCTGGGGCTTTCCAGGCAGGAGCTCCCCAGCTCCTCTGCCTGTCCCCAGCCCTGCTCCACTCAGGTACCCTGTGTCTAGCTCCCTGCAGCCAGGCCCTTCTCCCTCTACAGCTAGAGAGAGACTGTCTGGGCCTCTGGCTCACAGCCTTTTATAGGGGCCAGCTGGGCCTGATTGGGGCATGGCCCCAGCTGCAGCCACTTCCCCCAGTCAGCCCAGGCTTTTAGAGTTGCAGCCCTCTGCAGGGCTGCTTTTAAACCCCTCAGGGCAGGAGCCAGTAACCACCCAGCTACACTAATGCACAGTGTGCACTCTCTGGCATCAGAGACACTGTCCCAAAGTAGGTCTAATGCATAGACCCTATTAGCAGTGATTTTAGCTCTATGGCACATACAAGACTTTCAACTGATTCTCACTTAGTTCTGTTATTTCACAGTGCAGAGAGAATGGTGTCTGGGACTAGTCAGAACAGCTACCACCACCAGACACAAATACCTATCTCCATCTTCTCTCAGCTCACTGGACTTTGGTACTCATGTCTCCCCCTTAGTGAGTGCAGTTTAGTTGAGGGGGAGTCCCTCAGTCGGGACATGCCAAGCACAGTCCTGCTGCCCTTGATTCCCATAACAAGGATAACAGCCCTTGGTGCCCCTGCCCCGATAACAGAGACTTGTGATCCATGACCAACCAATAGTGATCACTTGGGCAAAGCAGCTCCATCATGCTTTGTGCCTAGGCAGGGTGGGTGTGCCCATGCAAATAAGGTCAGCGCCTGAAGTTCTCTTCCCCAGCTCATCACTAGATGTCCGGGGAGAGCTCAGGCAGGCTCTGCTCACATAACAACATGCCCAAGCACAAGATTTAACAGTGACAAGGGGTCAACAATAATAAGGCAGCCTGTGAATCTTTGGTAAGGCACTAACTAAATGGGGGGGCTTGTTCACTCCGGTGGACCATGCGACACAAAAGTGACCCCCGGGACGCGTGCTATGAAGTACAAGTTACACAAAAAAGGAAACAAATTAAAGGACTCAAAGAAGGGTCAAAAGGGGAACAGGATCCAAGGGAGGAATTAAAACAGCAAGGAGAAGGTTACGGTATAAGTAACTTGAATACCCCTCTTGCTTACAGTCTGCTTGGAATGAAGGGAAGGCTGGGAGATTATCAGACAAGGTTCAGTCAGTATGAGGGAGAGAAGTTAGGCAGGTCGGGACAGGCTGTGAATCTTAAAAGCATTTATCGGGTAGCCCAGGAACAGGGAATTGCGCCAAATGGGGCATTTGGCAGATCACTCAGAATGTAGAAAGGCGGATGAAGAATTAAAAGGCTCAGGTTTTGCAGGGACAGGTAGCAGCTGCCACTCTCCTCCCAGAGCTGGGATAAAATCGAGATGCCCTGGTGCCCAGCCCCAGCCCCACTAAACCAGCGGGTCCCAAACTGTGGGTCACACCATCAGCAGGTGGGTTGTGGCAATCCCTAGTATGCGGAGGATGCCCTTGCTCCTCATATTGTGACCTTGCATGCATGGGATGTGCGAGTCATGATGCATGGAGGACGCCACATTGCTCTGCAAAATGGCATCCTCTGTACAGCGTGACCATGCATGCACCATACGTACAAGGTCACACTGTGCGGAGGACGCCATATTGCTCTGCAAAATGGTGTCCTCCTTGTTGTCTGGGGTACTAGGAGGAAATAATTCATTAAAATGGGGTTGCACCAGCAAAAAGGTTAGGAACGGCTGCACTAAATCCCACTCCCCTCCCAGAGCTGATAATACACAGGAAGACAAATATTTATTTTTATGTATGATTCCAGTTTTTCAGTCATTCTCCATCCAATCTTCCCCTCTCCTTTTTTCCCCGCTTCTTTTTCTTACACTCCTCCATTGCTCAATGCCTGTGTTGTGGAGTAATGGCCTCTTCAACCTTAGTGCAGGTTTCCCCCAGGAAAGGGAAGGCTGTGGAGGAAAAGCTTCAAGGAAGAGGAGCTCAGACTCTCATCATTAGGAGCCAACTCCTATAAGGCCCAGATCCCCCACTAAATCCACAGTGTCAGAAGCCTCGACTTCTCGGCTTGGTAGAGGCAAAGGCTCCCCCAGTACCAGTGGTGCTGGAAAATCCTGGAGCTCTAAAGAAAAAAATGGCGCTGACAGGCCCCCAGTACTGTTTATGAAGGACAAGGAGGGCAGAGATAAGCACTACTGCTCAGAGAAGATGAGGTGCAGCACCCTGTGCAGTAACTCCAGTTTGTCGACATGTGTCCCGCATCGGGTGTTCCACTATCTGCCCTCCTTCCCCTCTGCTTTGGACTGTTTCCACAGGATGTTTGGATGGAGAAGGAACGGAGGGCAGTTCCCCTGAGCAGCACTATATACGCTCGGTGTGCGGCATGAGGATACGTGGGACGCATGTGCGGACTGGACAGACATGGCAAATGGAAAAAAGACGGTTACTCACCTGTAGTAACTGGTGTTCTTCGAGATGTGTTGCTCCTATCCATTCCATTTAGGTGTGCGCGCCGCGCGTGCACGGTTCTTCGGAACATTTTTACCCTAGCAACTCCGGTGGGCCGGCTGGGCGCCCCCTGGAGTGGCGCCGCTATGGCGCTGGATATATACCCCAGCCGGCCCGCCCGCTCCTCAGTTCCTTCTTGCCGGCTATTCCGACAGTGGGGAAGGAGGGCGGGTCTGGAATGGATAGGAGCAACACATCTCGAAGAACACCAGTTACTACAGGTGAGTAACCGTCTTTTCTTCTTCGAGTGATTGCTCCTATGCATTCCATTTAGGTGATTCCCAAGCCTTACCTAGGCGGAGGGGTCGGAATGAGACGTGGCGGAGTGTAATACCGCGGAGCCGAAGGCTGCGTCGTCCCGAGACTGTTGCACCAACGCGTAGTGGGAAGCGAAGGTGTGGACTGAAGACCAGGTAGCCGCTCTGCAAATGTCCTGGATGGGAACGTGGGCCAGGAAGGCGGCCGACGAGGCGTGCGCCCTCGTCGAGTGTGCGGTGAGGCGGCACGGGGGGACGCGAGCAAGCTCGTAACACGCTCGTATGCAGGACGTCACCCAGGATGAAATCCGTTGTGAGGAAACCGGCTCACCTTTCATGCGCTCAGCAATTGCCACAAAGAGCTGGGAGGAACGCCGGAAGGACTTTGTCTGGTCGATGTAAAAGGCGAGGGCCCTACGGACGTCCAGAGTGTGGAGCTGCTGTTCACGAGGTGAGGCGTGCGGCTTTGGAAAGAAAACCGGGAGGAAGATCTCCTGATTAAGATGGAAGGCCGACACCACCTTGGGGAGGAAGGCCGGATATGGTCGAAGCTGCACTTTGTCCCCGTGGAAGACGGTATATGGGGGACCTGCTGTCAGGGCGCGGAGTTCCGAGACTCGCCTGGCGGATGTGATCGCCACGAGGAAGGCCGCCTTCCAGGTAAGATGGAGCAGAGAGCACGTGGCCAGGGGCTCGAAGGGCGGGCCCATCATCTGGGCGAGAACCAGGTTCAGGTCCCAAGTCGGAGCAGGCGGACGCACCTGAGGGTAGAGACGGTCTAACCCTTTAAGGAAGCGGGCTACCATTGGGTTGGAGAAGACGGAGCGCCCTCCTATAGTGGGCCGGAAGGCTGCCAGAGCCACCAGGTGCACCCTCAGGGACGAGATCGCGAGACCTTGACCTTTCAGGTACCAGAGGTAATCGAGGACGGTCTGGATGGGGGCCGAGAATGGGTTAAGACTTCGCTGGTCGCACCATAGCGCAAAGCGTTTCCACTTCGCGAGGTAGGTAGAGCGCGTCGAAGGCTTCCTGCTTTCCAGCAGAACTTGCTGCACCGCTGCCGAACATCCCCTCTCTGCGTCGGTCAACCACTCAGGAACCAAGCTGTAAGATGCAGCGACTGCAGGTTCGGGTGACAAAGCCTGCCGAGGTCCTGGGTGATGAGGTCCGGCCATAGCGGAAGGGAAATGGGTTCCCGAACCGACAGCTCGAGCAGCAGGGTATACCAATGCTGTCTCGGCCAGGCCGGAGCGACGAGTATTACGCGGGCCCTGTCTCTCCGAAGCTTGAGTAATACTCGGTGGACGAGGGGAAACGGGGGGAACACGTAGAGGAGGGACTCCGTCCATGGCAGGAGAAACGCATCCGAGAGGGAGCCTGGAGCTTGACCCTGGAAGGAGCAAAACCTGTGGCACTTCCTGTTGGCCTGGAGGCGAAGAGGTCTATCTGGGGAAACCCCCACCTCTGGAAGATTGTGTAAGCCACATCTGGGCGAAGGGACCACTCGTGGGAGGCAAAGGACCTGCTCAAACGGTCGGCCAACGTGTTCTGCACTCCCGGTAGAAAAAACGCTTCGAGGCGAATCGAGTGGGTCACGCAAAGGTCCCAGAGGAGCATCGCCTCCTTGCAAAGCGGGGAGGATCGAGCTCCGCCCTGCTTGTTGACATAGAACATGGCTGTGGTGTTGTCCGTGTACACCGCTACACAGCGGTCCTGAAGGTGGGTCCGAAAGGCGAGACATGCCAGACGGATCGCTCTCAGCTCCCGGACGTTGATATGGAGGGAGAGCTCCTGGGCTGACCAGAGACCTTGGGTGTGCAGGTCTCCTATGTGAGCCCCCCATCCCAGCGCCGACGCGTCTGTGGTCAGGGTGATCGACGGGCGAGGAGGGCGGAATGGAACCCCTGCGCAGACTGTCTCCGGATCCAGCCACCAGGTGAGCGACTGAAGAGCGGGACTCGGCACCACCACCACCATGTCCAGTGGGTCGCGCTGAGGGCGGTACACCGATGCCAGCCACATTTGGAACGGGCGAAGTCGCAGCCTTGCGTGCGCGGTCACAAATGTACACGCTGCCATGTGACCTAGGAGACGAAGGCAGCACCACACTGTTGTCGTTGGAAAGGCCTGAAGTGTCCGTATCAGGGATGCCAACGTCTCGTGCCGAGCCCGAGGGAGGCAGGCTCTGGCCAGAGTGGAGTCGAGGACGGCTCCTATGAATTCCACTCTTTGTGTCGGAACTAAGTGGGACTTGTCGGTGTTGACAAGCAGGCCGAGAGATCGAAACAGACGTAGTATCTCGGATACCTGAGCCGCTACCAGCTCTCGGGTACGGCCACGAATCAGCCAGTCGTCGAGGTATGGATACACGTGGATCCGATGACGACGGAGGGCCGCAGCTACGACCGCCATGCATTTGGTGAATACCCGCGGTGCGGTGGAGAGGCCGAAGGGCAACACCGCAAACTGGTAGTGGGCCTCGTTGACCATGAAGCGCAGGTAGCGTCTGTGGGGGGGGTAAATTGCCACATGAAAGTAAGCATCCTTCATGTCGAGGGCGGCAAACCAGTCTCCTGGATCCAAGGAAGGGATGATGGTCCCCAAGGTTACCATCCGAAACTTGAGCTTGCAGAGGTACTTGTTCAGCTCCCGGAGGTCCAAGATGGGACGAAGACCCCCTTTCGCCTTGGGGATGAGAAAATATCTGGAGTAGAATCCCCTGCCCCGCCTGTCGGGAGGCACCTCCTCGATGGCACCCACGCTCAACAGAGACTGGACCTCCTGTAAGAGGACTTGCTCGTGAGAGGGGTCCTTGAAGAGGGACGGGGAGGGTGGGTGGGAGGGAGGGGGCGAAATAAACTGTAGGCGGTAGCCGTGCTGGATGGTGTTGAGCACCCAGCTGTCTGATGTTACCGAACACCACGCCTGGAGGAAGCGGGAAAGGCGGCTTGAAAACAACGGGGATGGATCCTGAGGGGAGAGTGGTGTGCCGTCCTCGGGCGTCCCATCAAAAGGTCGACTTGGGACCTTGAGGAGCCTTGGACAAGCCTTGGGACTGGTTACGCCGCCCGCCCGACGGTCTGTGGCGGAATGGGGCCCTGCGGTTATTAAATGGCCGAGACCTGGCCTGCGGCCCGGGCCGATAGGGCTGTTGTCGGAACGGACGCCTCTGAGTGGCTGGTGTATGCATCCCCAAAGTACGGATTGCCACTCGTCCGTCCTTCAGGGTCTGAATTCTCGTATCAGTTTTCTCCGAGAACAGGCCCTGCATTTCAAAAGGGAGGTCCTGGAGGGTATATTGTACCTCCGGTGGCAAAGTGGATGACTGTAGCCACGCGATGCGTCGCATGGTCACACCGGACGCCACAGTCCTGGCCCCCGAGTCTGCTGAGTCGACCGCAGCTTTAATCAAGGTTCTGGAGGCCAACTTGCCCTCTTCTAGGAGCGCCGAGAATTCCTGGCGGGAGTCCTGTGGGGTCAGCTCCGCGAACTTTCCCAGGCATCCCAGGATGTTAAAGGTATACCGGGAGAGCAGGGCCATTTGATTAGCGATGCGGAGTTGGAGACCGCCGGCGGAGTAAATCTTGCACCCCAACAAGTCCATGCGCCTGGACTCCTTTGACTTCGGCGCAGCGGCAGGCTGTCCGTTACGCTCCCGGTCGTTCACGGATTGGACTACCAATGAGTCCGGAGTCGGGTGGACATAAAGGTATTCGTACCCTTTCGGTGGTACCGAATATTTCCTCTCCACGCCGCGTGCCGTGGGAGGGACGGAGGAGGGCGACTGCCAGATGGCGGCATTGTTCCGCTGGATTGTGCGGATGAATGGCAGCGCTACTCTCACGGGGGCGTCTGCTCCCATGACGTCCGTGATGGGGTCATCGACCTCTTGGACCTCTTCGATGGGCAGGTTGATGGCTTTCGCTACCCGCCGAAGAAGGTCCTGGTGGGCTTTGAGGTCTATCGGCGGGGGCTCTGATGGCGACGCCCCCGCCACCGCCTCGTCGGGAGAGGAGGACGAGGAGTGACCGGGCAGCACCTATTCAGGGGCTGGCTCCGCGTCTGGTCTGTCCGGTGCCAGTGTCTCATGCCCCAACAGTGTACCGCTGGTGGCAGATTGTGGCGTGGGAGATGGGGGTGGCCTGCTTACAGTGGCCTCTGGCACTGAACGCGCCGAACCTGGCTGTCTCGGTGGAAGGGGAGGCCCCTGCTCATGTTGGGCCCAGGGTACCCAAAACCCCCATTGCTGAGGTCCATGGTTTTGCGGAATAGACCCCGCTCTGAAGTCAACCGCACTGCCCTCCGGAGGAACAACTGAGGGTTCCCTCGAAGGCCAGGGAGGGGCCGTGGCGGTACCCGGGTGAACATCCGGTGCCGGGATAAACTGTCTCTCCGGTGCCGATGGACGGTGCCGGTCGTCATGTGGCTTGATCGGCGAGAGAGATCTGCGCGAAGTGCGGTGCCGGGAGCTCGACCGGCGGTGCCGGGAGCTCGACCTGCGGCGCCGGGAGCTCGACCTGCGGCGCCGGGAGCTCGACCGGCGGTGCCGGGAGACTGACCTCGAGCGCGATCGGCGGCGTCTTGAGCGGCTGCGCGAATCGCGATATCGCCCGCGATGTCTGGAGCCGGACCTGGTGCGGTGCCGGCGACTCGGCAACCGGGACCTGGAACGCCGCCGGGAGTGCGACCGGTACCGCGATTGCGAGCGGTACCGGGACTGCGACCGGCGACGAGATGGGGAGCGGCGCCTCGACGTCGACCGCCGTGCGGATCGGGCCCGGTGCGGTGGCGATCGCCCTCTTGAAGGAGAACGGGAGCGAGAGCGGATCATGGTGATCCGATCATCTCGGCCACCCAGAGAAGGAGGGCTCATCATCAGAGGCTTTCCCATGGATTTCAGAGTCCGCATCGGCGGTGCCGGTGGCTGATGGCCCGTATCCGCTGCGAGGTCAATCAGCTCCCTCGCCGTTGCGAACGCCTCTGGCATAGACGGGAGCCTCAGCTCGTCCTCGGTCGGCACCGGGGAGCTGGGCGGTGCCGGACTCGACGGCCCTTGCGGCGCCGGAGTCGACGGCCCGGTGCACTTCTTGTGCACTGCCTCAGCCTGTACCGTTGTAGTCGGTGGTGGCTGGGCTAACGGCTTGTGCTGTTGTTTTGCAGCCGCCGTCTTCGGCACCTTTTGCTTCTTCCCCGGGGAGAGGGAGCGGTGCCGGGTCCTCGGTACCGGGTGCCGAGACGCGTCGGTACCAGAGCGGCTCGGTGCTGCCGGTGCGCTGCTCACTGAGGCCGGCTTCGGCGCTGACGGAGCTGGTGCCGGAGGTTGGAGAGCCGACTCCATAAGGAGCTGTTTTAATCGAGAGTCCCGCTCCTTCCTCGTACGCGGCTTGAAAGCCACACAAATGGGGCACTTATCTGACCGGTGCGACTCTCTGAGGCAGCGGAGGCAAGAGTCGTGCGGGTCACTCACCGGCATGGTCCGCTGGCAAGCCACGCAGGGCTTGAATCCTGGTGCCCCGGGCATAAGCCCGCACCGGGGCGGAAGAAGAGGGCTAACCCCTCTAATTACCTAACTGCTATACTATACACTAACTATACAACTTTAACAAGAAAACTAACAAACTATTAACAACTATATACACTAGAACTATTGAGAACGCTAGGGCTGTGGAGGAAAGGGAGCACTCCACTGTTCCTACTAGCCGTCACGGGCGGAAAGAAGGAACTGAGGAGCGGGCGGGCCGGCTGGGGTATATATCCAGCGCCATAGCAGCGCCACTCCAGGGGGCGCCCAGCCGGCCCACCGGAGTTGCTAGGGTAAAAATGTTCCGAAGAACCGTGCACGCGCGGCACGCACACCTAAATGGAATGCATAGGAGCAATCACTCGAAGAAGAACCTTCATTCAACAGGCGCATGCACACCTGAAGTGGAGCACCAATAGGGACACACATCTCGGAGAACCACAGCCACTGCACAAGGGGAGTAACCTCTTCTTCAGAGCATCTGTGTAAGATGTGCTGAGAGAAACAGCTTCCCGGAGGAAGGGCTATGTATACATTCTCTTTGTACCGTGCTACTTGGTCTTTAGACAAAAAATTGGCTAAGCTTGGTTAGTTGGTTTCTTGAACATTGTTAATGGTGAGCCTCAAAGGTAGTCAAAATCAATTGGCTACCCCTGTAGCCAGGGCCGGCTCCAGACCCCAGCGCGGCAAGCACGCGCGTGGGGTGGCCCTTTCCCGGGGGGGCAGTAGGCTGGGCCGGCGGACCTGCCGCAGTCATGCCTGCGGGAGGTTCACCGGAGCCCCGGGACGACCGGACCTGCCGCGGGGGCACTCCTCCTGCGGCTCCAATGGACCTCCCGCAGGCATGACTGCGGACGGTTCGCTGGTCGCGCGGCTCGGCTGGACCTCCCGCAGACACGCCTGCGGCAGCTCAAGCGGAGCCGCCGGACCTGCGAACAGTCCGCAGCTGCGGGAGGTCCAGCCGAGCCGCGCGACCAGCGGACCCTCCGCAGCCATGCCCGCGGGAGGTCTGCTGCTCCCGGGGCTCTGGGGCACCTCCCGCGCATGACTGCTTGGGGCGGCCAAATAGGTAGAGCTGCCCCTGCCTGTAGCAACAAGACATGATGGCCTTGCCATTTTCACATCTTTTCAAGAGGGCGCAGCTGGGTGGGGAGTGGGGAGGGGCTGTGCCCTGGGCTTATTCAGCTGAGTAAAGATTGAACCAAACTGCGACTGAAGACAGACCCGTGAATCCCCTCTGTGGGACCAGGCAGGGGGAGGTACAGGTACTCAGGGACAGGATGTGGCATTCTGGCATTTCCCTCTTCACCAGCCTCAGCTTCCACAACTACATTCTTAGTTTCTGGGGAGCAGCCACTCTGAGGTGCTGTCCCCCGATACCGTCTGAGATGGTCTGTTATGGGTAACTTTGAGTCTAGACTTCAGACCATGCTATATCCTATATACCACTTGATTTAGTCAGGTCAGTATCGTATAGGGTCCCTCACAAGATTTAGCCAGCTTTAAGGCTCCTACCCTTCCTTCTCCTAGGGTTCTGGAAACATTTCCCGATAGGATCTTACATCATACAGCCTTTTCATTTTGTCAGGGGCTATCCTGAAATGCTTGCCAGAAAAGACTGGCGCTTTTTCAGTTTTGAATTGCAAGATTTTCCCATAGTCCAAATATTTTGTTCTTCTTCAGGAACCCCCTATAAAAGGTTTGCTGGCTGGTCTCCTTAGCTCATGCCCCGAAACAAGGAGTGCTGGGGTACATATTGTATTCTCCTTGATGCTGTTCTATAAGGCATCACAAGAAATGGGTATGTGGTCTCAGTCTCTTTGATGCTGTCCAAGAAAGGTAGCCAGCTATTCTCCAGGAGCTGATTGAACCTTTTCACCATCCCATCACAATGGGGGCGGACTGGGGTGTGTGTGTGCAGGTTTTGTGGATCCTAGCATCTCACAAACCCATTGAAACACTTTGGATTCAAAGTTTCTCCCTTGATCTGTGTGTAACTCACCCAGGGCCCAAAATGTGGTGAAAAATTAATTCACTAGGATCCCAGCTACTGTCACAAACTCTTTATTTATTATTTTGTAAATAGTCCATAGCTACCAGCAAATATTGATTGACAGCCAATATTGGAGCCAAGCCACACCCACCGGAAGCAGAGGGGTGGGGCAAGAAGTATAAGAGGCGGGCCTCACACTTCAGTTGGGCTGGAGCCAGGGAAGGAGGCAGATGTCTCTGCTTCGCAGTGGAACTCCTGATCAGGGATTGAGCTGTGCAGCACCCTGACCCCGAAGGAGACTTACTGCTGTGAGGAATTGCTGGGAGTGCTATCTGCTATCTACCCCGAGGAGACTGAGGACCTATGGAGCCACATCAAGGAAGGGTGGTAGGAAGTAGCCCAGGGAACCCAGACATTAATCCTGTTATATTGCTGAGAGATGTTTCAGAAGGATCCCCACTGACCCAGTGGCGGGATCATCCGCCACTGTTAGGGCCCTGGGCTGGGACCCAGTGGAGTAGGATGGGCTCAGATGCCCCTACCCCTTGCTGCCAACCCCACCCCTCAGGTGGTGGCCTACTCACTAGGCTGGAAGGCCTGCACCTTACCTGTGGCTTGCCCCAGCCCGAAGGTAGTGAGCCCTCCATATTGTCTCGTTTGCTGTTGGCCCTAGCCTGGAGGCTTTGGGCTATAGTCTGCTCCCTGCTGTGCCCCACCTGGAGGATCCGAGAGACTGTCCAGGTCATCAGCCCAGTCAGGAGGCCTGGACTAAAGACTATTTATTACATGGCCCCACCCTGAGGGGCAGAACCCCAGACTGTGGTCACTGCCTGCCCCAGCCAGGAGGCTAGACTGAAGACTGTTTCTGATTCTGTCCCACTCAAAGGGCCTGAGCTATAGACCGTTACTTGTTGTCTGCCTAGCCAGGAGTCTAGGCCAAAGACTCACAAGCCCCTATGACTTGCTGTTTGATGGAGTGAGGCAGAGCCGGACGGCCATGGACCACTACATTGCCCAATAGAAATGCTACTTGTCCAATGAAAATTCCTCCTTTGTCCATGTACTTGGTGCAAGCATATGATACCTGTACCCATCACCTTCTGGCTTCTCCCATCACCTATACAATATTCCATCTTTCACCTCCAAATCAGAAAGCTTTTACAGTGGTATAGTGAGGGTCCACTACATTCCAGGGTGGCTCTATTTGCAAATTGATTTGTCAGTCACACATTATTCTGACATCAGGGTCCTTTCTTTGGGAAGTTTCTAGTTGCTTTGGCATCCATTTCTGCAACCCCACTTCCATTATTCCAGTGGATGAACAAGGAACTTGTGCAATTCTGAAACTTATTGGATGAGAGGAGGCAACCATCTACTCCCTAGTACACACATCCCTGTGAGCTAACAATTCTTTGTTCTTCTGCTAAGGGAATGTTTGCATTTAGCCTCTCCAACAAGGCCAGCTACACAAGGCATCTGCATTGCTATGCTTATGGCCAGGCTTGTGCATGAATGGGAAATCACAGCACTGCAGTTTTCACAACCACATGGCAAGCTGTTCGTCAGGATTCCTGAATCTAAAGAGCCATTGCAGGGAAGCATGGTCTGTCCTGACCAAAAATTCCTCCCATAGAAATACTGATGAAAATGTTCTCTAGATTTAACCACTGCAGGAGTTTCTTCCATGTGGTGCCCTCTCAGAACTAGACTTTTGCTGAACAAAACCACCATCCTCTCAGATCCTTTGTGCTTGTGCCAATACTGCCCCCAAACCATAAGCACTAGCATCTCTGTCAAATCTGAAAGAGGTGCAGTTGTCATTTAACTTTCACTTGCCTAACAGTCGCTCTCTGTGCCACCGCATCTCTGGGTGAGGCTCCCAGCCTTGTCACCAGTTGTGGTGTCTTTCACTCTTCACACCAGAAACAATAGGAAGCACCAACCCCGCCCAGTTCCTTTCCTTGAACTTTAGCCAAGCATGAGATAAATGGCTAAACATCTGTTGTGTGGGTAGCTCTGTGGTGTCTTGGGCCCAGAAGGGAGACGATGTTATCGATATCTTTGTACACTGTTACAACATTACATAGGTGACTGTGGCCCAGCAGTTTCATTTCAAGTTACTGTTGGCATCTCCCATTAAAACACTTTTTATCCTTTGATTAAAGATACAGAGAAGGTGGCCAAAAGAGAGAAAACATTTGAAATATAAACAGCCATATGCCTTTGGAGTGGGACTGGGACTCCATATCTGTTTCCTTTCTTATAGCCAGGGCCCTACCAAATTCACTGTCGATTTTGTCAATTTCACAGTCTTAGAATTAAAAAAAATCATAAATTTCATGGTTTCAGATACTTAAATTTGAAATTTCATGGTGGTGTAACTGTGGGGGGTCCCAATGCAAAAGGAGGCTATGGGGGAGGTAACAAAGCGATTGTAGTGGGCTCATGCTCTTGTCACCTTTGCTTCTGCGCTGTTGCTGGTGGTGGCGCTGCCTTCAGAGCTGGGTGGCCAGAGAGCAGCATCTGCTGTCTGGGCACTTTCTGTTGGGGAGGAGCAGGGCTGGCCTTATGGGTGGGCGACATGGGTGACCGCCCAGGGTACTGTGGTTGGGGGGGTTCCGTGGTTCCCCCCCAGCCATCCCAAGGTGCCTTTAACTCCCACGTGCCGGGGCGCTGGGCTGGAGCCGAGGAGGGGCAGGGCTGGAGGTGCCCTGGCCGAGGGCTCCTACCTTACGCCAAGCTCCAGCTGCTGGTTCTGGCCAGCGTGGTGAGGGATGGGACTTCCTCTTCCCTTGCAGGTGCCGCTCCCATGTCAGACCCACCTTCGGGAACCTCCCCCAGCTGCAGGAAGCTCTGCGGCTGCTGGCTGGGAGTCCAGCTCTGAAGGCACCACCACTGTCTGCAGCAGTCCAGAAATAAGGGTGTCACGATATGGTATTGCCCCAGTTACTTCTGCGCTGCTGCTTAATGTGGCACTGCCTTTAGAGCTAGGCGTCCATCCAGCATCCACTGCTCTCCAGTGCCCGGCTTTGAAAGCAATGCAGAAGTAAAGATGGCACTACTGCGACCCCCCCCACAACAGCCTTGCAACTCCCCAGAACCGCATTTTGGTTGGGACCCCCAGTTTGAGAAACGCTGGGCTCCCCCATGAAATCTGTATTGGATAGAGTAAAAGTACACAAAAGACCAGATTTCACCATCCGTGATGTGTTTTTCACAGCTGTGAATTTGGTAGGGCCCCTATTTATAGCTATTGGGTGATCTCTAGCCATTGCATTTCCCTCACTCACTGCTCTTTTATTTGTGTCCCACTGGACTTATTTAAATTTTCTAATGATCATACTTAATACTGAATTGGGCAATGTGTATGCTGTTTAATTAGATAGATATTTATATGTATTTCGTGCTTTAGAATAACTTTTGTTCTTTTTAGTTCTTATGCTTTGGGCAGATATAATAAAGTTGCCATCAATGTTAATGTCAGTATGTTATTTCCTCTCATGCCCACCCTGTCAAAATGCCTTTTTTCCCCAATCTCTCTTTCTAGTAGATGGGTTTGTAGTCAGAAGCAGAAATCATGTACTGTCACCTTGCATACATATACACTCACTGGAGATATAACTTGGGGGATGTGTAAAATATATCTGATAGGCCCAGAGACCATGCTGACGAGTTTTCCAAGACAGACATAACATCATAACCAAGTACCACACAAATATGGTATTTGGAAAATTAGAGAAAAATTAAACAAGTAGGAAGCTGCTAATTTTCATACTGATTAATAAAGCTCCACATCCACAATAAGGTCTCTGAGGCTGGGTGCTGTAGGGATTTAATTAGCCATCTCCATTGTGTCTGTCCTGGTGGCTTCTCTGTCTTCTCTGGAATCTGCATGCTCTTCAAAAACCCTCTGGAGTGCGACCTTAACAGAGCCCCTGAACCGCCACTTCCTGTAGCTCCCAACTAAAAAGTAAATAAGTGGGTTAATGCTGCTGTTTAAAGAGGCCAGTGCATTACCTATATGAAAGGGGATATAAGAATAATTAAAATACCAGCCAAAGTGCTGGATACCGAAGGGAACAACAAAGACGACGAAGAAGAGGATGGTGAGCAAGATAACAATGTAGAACCTTCCAGGCTGACGTTGTAGGGAGCTATGTTGGACCTTGATGAACAGGATCAGGTTGGACAGAACCATGATGGGACCGAAAATCAGGAAATCCAGAGCATATATGGCTATGAGTGACATCCGACAGTGTTCAGTTCCAACAAAAAGACAAAAATAATACATTAGTCCGGTTAACAGGCAGGAGAGCGCCCACAGCAGGGCACACACAAGGGCAGACAGGTGCTTGGGGCGGTGGCATCGGCACCAGATGGGGTAGAAGACAGACAGACACCTCTCAACGCTGATGGCCGTCAGGAAGTACAGGCTGGCATTGTGGGTGAACAGAAACAGCGGGAGAAAAAACCTCAGAAAGTGCCATAATTCATAGAAACAGGAGAGAGATTGCACAGTATAATGTATGAGGAAAACAAGCAGGCAGAGGAGGAAGCTTAAGTCTGCTACGGCCAGGTTGAGGATGTAGATGGTGAAGGGATTCCTCTTAATGAAGAAGCTGAGGAGCCAGAGGACGACCCCGTTGCCCACCAGCCCGAAGAGACAGATGAGCGCAGTGACACTATGAAGGATCACATTAGTTAAACTGTGTATTTGGCAACCAGTCTTATTATACCTATAGTCTGGGCTGGTTTCTGTCAGAAGCAGGGACGTTGTGCTCAGCTCAGTCATCATTAAACCTCTGCTGAGGGATGCCAGTGTCTCCTTGTCTTTCATGCGCACCTGTTGGCAGAGAGCAGAAGGGGGAGTGGAAATCAGTGACTCTGACATTCCCAGCACAAAGTTTCACTGATCATTTCAGCCCCTCCCCAACCTCCTGGCCTGGAACAACCAGATCCCAAGGAATATGAGTGAGAAATACCCAGGGAGATAATGGCCATGGGGGAAGGTGGGGACAGAGAGAGGCACAGAGAAGGAGGAATGGGTGGGGACCAGCCTCGACAGAGGAAGAGTGACAGAGACACACACAGAGAGAAGGGGAGATACAGAGAGGGAGATATGGAGAGGGAGAGAGTAAGAGAAATTGGTAGGGGGCCATCAGTCCTGTCTGGACAGGACTGGCAGAGGAAAGGGTTGTGGATAGTGGGGTAGAGATCAGAAGAGAGATTCCTCGGTATAAAGTATGCCCCGTTGGATGAATGCAAAAACCCAAAGAATCTATCCAGCAAACCCTTCTCTTACCCCTCTCAGCACCTGAACTGTGTTTACAAAAGCTGGGCAGGAGCAGGTCTGCTTCAGAATCTCCGTGTCTCAGTCACTGTGATCCTCCCCATAGGATCTTGTGAAAATTTTCTGTGCCACAAGCACTAAGAATTTATCTGACTGTCTCTAGGCAGCATTTGGCATACAATATGTGCCAGGCTTTGTCTGGGAAATATCCTTCCACTTTGGGCATGGGGAGGAGGGCGGGGAGGGAACATGGGAATCACAAAACTGCCGGTAAGCATTGAGCGCTTTATAACAACTGGTAGCGTTAGCATTCTGCTTCACTGCTGTGATTGTTTTCACTCTCCTAAACATACAGGAAATGGCTCCTCAAAGCTTAAAACTCAAGGGATGGATACCACAAAATGGCCCAGTTATAACTGAAAGGCTCCTTGGGTATTTAGGGTGTAATAGTTACTGTGGTAACTAGTGTGTGAATTGGCCTCAACACATGAGTCTGGTACGTGGTGTATGTTCTACATATCCCTAAAGATAGATTTCCTGGGAGTATATTTTTAAATTGATGTTGTGGTAAATAGGTTTGTATTAAGAAGGACAAACTATCTGCTAGGCAGACATGGTCTGGAATCAGGAAATCCACAACCTTAATTCAGTCCCCCATTAATAACTGTGATGTTTTCCAGGGGTACTCATGGTTGTGAGGCACCTTGCTACTGTTATGCTTCTAAGAAGCGCACAGAATCTTTTTAAAGGGGATAAGGCAATATTCTGCGTGTATTGAGAGTACAATTTAAGCATTAAAATCAGCATATGTTTCCATTCACACCCACCCTCCACTCCCCTTTCGACCATCCGGGCTCCATCAGTATGGTGCCTCCCATCTCTATTCTGTTAATCATCATAGCATACATTCTTCACTCACACATAACACAGTAAATGATTTCAAAGGCAAGAATTACAGCCATAAAACTTCTATCCTTCTAAGAACAATCAACACAATCTGCAAAGGATAAACTCAGAACAATTTCTTCTTGCTACTTCAAGGCTACAATTTCTTCTTACTAATTCAAAGCTAGCAAAATGGAGTATAAAGCAAAATAGAGTACAATTTACTCAAGACAATTTTTCCCCATTAGGCTTTTGGCCTACACTACCACCAGGAGTGGCAGAAGAGCCCTGAAAGTGTGGGGGCCACAGGTGCCTGAACTGTGGCCCCCATCCCCCGCCCCCAAGCCCTCACCCTCAGGGCCGGCTCCAGACCCCAGCGCGCCAAGCGCGTGCTTGGGGCAGCATTTTGCCGGCAGGGCGGCAGGCGGCTCCAGCGGACCTTCCACAGTCATGCCTGCGGAGGGTCCGCTGGTCCTCGGCTTGGGTGGACCTCCCGCAGGCATGACTGCGGAAGGTTCACTGGTACCGCGGCTCGGGTGGACCTCCCACAGGCACGCCAGCGGATGCTCCACCAGAGCCGCGGGACCAGCGGAACCTCCGCAGGCACGTCTGCAGGAGGTCCCCCAGAGCCGCGGGACTGGCGACCGCCAGAGCGCCCCCCGCAGCGTGCCGCTCTGCTTGGGGCGCCGCAATTCCTAGAGCTTCCCCTGCTCGCCCTCATACCACTTCTTCCCTTGAGGTCCCACTACCACGCTCACCCTTATGGTAAAAAGTGTGTGTGTGTGTTTGGGGGGGGTGCATGGCCCCCTACCCCTCATTCCAGTGTCCCTGGCTACCACTGTCCTTAGCACAAGGGAGCAATGTTCCCTCTAATTTTTTCCATCCACGTGTGGAATTAATTTTATGTGCACCACTAATATTTGGTAATATGCGGATGTGCGCCACCAGTACAAACAAAAAACCTAGATATAATATATTGTTTTTAAAAAGTTCATCGGTATGGAAGAATATTAAAACCAGGGTTAATTAACAAGGTGCACTGCTTAAGATGTTTATTTAATATGAAATCAAATAAAAAGAAAATTAACACTGCAAAATTTTCAGTGGCCTTTTAGGAACGTACATGTATCTATTCCATTGAGGCATAAAACAAAATTAGCCATTTTCTTGACATAGGAAACAAAATATTTTATCATTAGTATTGATGCATGAAATAAAATAATTGTTACACTTTCTTTATCCTTGACATTAAAGATTATGTTTCTTGGCTTGACAAAAAAAAGTTTTTTATCTAGTTCCTTTATGTAGGATTGTGTACACACACACACACACACACACACACACACACACACACACACACACACACTTTTGTTGTGACTTGTGACATAAAATTAAACATTTTGTTTTGACACATGAAAGAAATAACTTTATTTATTTTCTTGATTTAGGAGACCACTAATCATTATCACTGGAATGAGACCCTGAGTCAGTAGCTGGCAAGCCAGATGATGGGGCAGATACTTGCCACTGATCATGAACCTTTTCTCTTCTGTCTTGACACTGTATATAAACACTGGAAGAGTGGTAAAGGTTTACTTCTCCACCACTTGAAGTGTGAAATTTGATCCTCATTAGCATATCCAGGTGATCTTCTTTCAGTCTGTTTCATGATTGAGTTTTGATATTATTCATAAGGTTAAAGCCACACTCACAATCAGCACTGGAAGCTTGAAAGGTTGCACATATATCCACCAGTTGTGAAACTATACTGGATTGTTCTGTATTTTGTAGACTGAAAGTCACCACTTCCTGGAAATTTGTCATCATCTTTGCTTCATGTTTCTCTGCAATTATGTATTTGTAATCATTGTAATAGTTCACAATGAACTCCTCCTCCTCCATGGTGTTTTGGGCAGATGACTTCACTTGACCAAGGTCCAAAATTTTTCTGTATTTATCAACTAGCTTGCTAATGTTTTCAGTACCAAATTCATAACTGATTTGTTGTGGTGAAAGTGAGGCAAAGTCAAAAGCTGCCCATTCATCAGGGGTGGCTCCAGGCACCAGCACGCCAAGCGCGTGCCTGGGGCGGCAAGCCACGGGGGGCGCTCTGCCAGTCGCTGCGAGGGTGGCAGGCAGGTTGCCTTCGGCGGCCTGCCTGCGGAGGATCTGCTGGTCCCGTGGCTTCGGCGGACCTCCTGCAGGCATGCCACCGAATCCGCAGGACCAGGGACCTCCCGCAGGCAAGCCTGCCTGCCGTGCTTGGGGCGGCAAAATACCTAGAGCCGCCCCTGTCATTCATTGAGTTGCTTTTCTGGAAAACTTTCATTCAGATGATTACACAGTAATTATATGAAACTTAGAATAGATTCACAGCTGAATTGTTCATCTCTTGTGCTCGATGCAATTAGATTTTTCCACATTGTTGCTCCAAGAGACTGTTTCTCCACGATACTGTCCTCTCATCTTGTGGATCTGGGTCCTAGAGTGACCAGAGGTCCTGATTTTATAGAGACAGTCCTGATTTTTGGAACTTCTTCTTACATAGGCACCTATTACCCCCCACCCCCGTCCTGATTTTTCGCATTCGCTGTCTGGTTACCCCGTAGCGTAGCTAGTGGGGTGCAGGGGAAGCAGCAGCTTCCCCTCAGCACATTTTCAAAAAAGCCACGCCTTAGGTGGGGTTACCATGGCACCAGGGGCGAGGCCCACGCTCCGCTCTGAAGCTTGGCCTTCCCGGCTTCCCCCAGCTTGCTGCATACCCCGCCACCGCTGATCAGCTGTGTCTCCCAGCAGGAGGGGAGGGGAAGAACTGAGCTCCAGCAAGCTGGGCTCTGGCAGGCAGGCAGGCTTTGCTGGCTTCCCCTAGTGTGCTGCATAAACCCTGCCCCCTCCCTGCCTCGCCGATTAGCTGTCTCCCAGCAGGAGGGAGACAGACAGCTAATCAGTGAGGGGAGGGGGAAAGAACTGAACTCCAGCAAGCTGGGCTCTTGGGGAGGAGGAGAGGCTGGGACCTTGGGGAAGAAGGGGGTCGGTCGGGGCATGCCCCTATAGGGGGCAGGGGCACCCACCCACCAGTCAACAGTTTATGGGGCCCGTGGGGGTCCACAAGCCATCAGCTTTTGGGTGGGGGCGGGGGCAGTAGGGTAGCTAGCTAGGGGAGTGCGAGTGCTCGCTGTTTAGCTAGTTTTTGGCCACCAGCTAATCAGCGAGGGGAACTGCCCCTGGAGCAAGGGTCTGAGCAGCTGAGAGACCCCACCTCCTTCTCCTCCTGCTTCTTGTGGCACTGTGGCAGGGGTGCTTTCTCTGGCTCTGCAGCAGCAGCTCCTAACCTCTCACCCAACTAAAGGCAGCCAATAGCAGCAGCTGGTAAGTGTATTTCAAAGGGGGGGGTCTTTCTTGTGGTGAGGGTGGCTTGGAGGGGGGACTGGAAACTCCCCAGGTGGCTGTGAGAACCAGCACCTGGCTGCCGGTGGGATGGCCATCTGCATGGTGAGGGGCAGGGGGCTCAGCCAGAGCCATCTCCAAAAACATCTCCTGCACCCAGGCAGCTGGACCAGGACAGGCATTAGTGGGAGGGGAGGTGCATCTCCTGGTCTCCTGTTGGGTGTGGTGTCCCTGCTGGCCCTCCCTGCCCAGGCAGAGACGCCTGCCTCTCAGAGACAGTGGCCATGTAGTGTGCTTGGTTTCCCCCTCCCTGGCATCTGAGTGACTGCCTCTTAGGGGGTGAGGGGTGGAAGGGAAGAGGCAGTGGGGAAGGGATAGAGGTGGGGGAGTAGGAGAGGAAAACTGAGACTATCAGGGGAAACGTCATAGCCGCACAATCTCTGCCTTGGGGGTGTGGATGGAATCGTCTCCCAAGGGAAGGCTGGAACGAACTATCTGCTGTTGTAGTATGTTTGGTTTAGTCCATGTGCTCTGGCAAACACAAGTCCAGGCACCATGTTGGGGGGCAGGGCGAGGTAGCCTGATTTTCCCTCTCCTATCAGGAGAAACCTGAATTGTCTCCTAAGGGAAGGGCTTCTGATCATGTGGGGAGGAGGGGGAGGCATTGCTGAGTCCCAGGGCTGAGTAATTCTCTGGGGATGGTGGTCATTAAGTTACTAATTGCCATTCACTTGCTGCACACAATGGCTGGTGATGGTGGTTTAACATCCACCCAGCCATTTGGTCAATGCCTTGTTTCTTGGGAGTTGCCTTCCGTAACTTCTCTAATTTCATCCCGCTCTCCTGTGAGTACAAATTCTGGTTCTAAGGACCTGGTGCCTGGATCCCATATTGCCTTGCACTGGCCTTGGGAATCAGTGCCCTGACATGCAACTCCTCCTATTGTGCCAGTGTAGATCCTGCTGTTAGTACAGCTCTTTGCAGGTACCCTAGTGTTTAGCTGAACCTTTGGACTTAGCTTAGTGGGGATGGACTCAGAGACTGAGAGCTAAACCGACACGACTATCCTGCTGTGTGGATCCCAGTGTGCTTGTGCTGACAGTGCTACTGCCTTGGTGTGATGATGACATTATGCTGAGATGAATTGTGAAAATAGTGTCCTGGTGTGATGGGGGTCACTCTGCTGTTCATGTGAATCTTGCATTTTTGTAGGCGGTGTTGGTGTAGCCCTGTTGTTCCCAGGAAATTAGAGCCACAAGGTGGGTGAGGTAATATCTCTTATTGGAGCAACTTTTGTTGGTGAGAGAGAGAGAGAGAGACAGACAAGCTTTTGAGCTTTCATAGAGTTCTGTCTTCTTCCTGAAGAAGAGTTCTGTGAAAGCTCAAAAGCTTGTCTCTCTCTCCAACAGAAGCTGGTCCAATCAAATATATCCCCGCCATATTACCTCACCCAGCTCTCCCGGAGCGAGTATTCATGATGACATGGGAAGTGCTCTGACTGGTCCTGACTTCTCTGTATCAGCCCCTCTAGCTTGCACTGCAGCCCAGTACCTGGGGGCTGGGTGCCTGCAGCGCTGAGACTCTGTGAGATCAGGGACTCATAGACCCAGTTGGGAGGGGAAGGGCACCTCCTCCTCCGCCTCTCTCTTGCTGCCTCCTTTTCCCGAGTGCCTCATGATGCACAAAGCCATCATGGCTAGGTGCTGCATAGGAGAGTCTCCCAGTGCAGCTCCCCACCCCCTCTTTCCCATGCAAACCCCCAACAGACCCTACCCACCTCTGTCCGATTGTCTCTCTCATGCGGGGACTGTGCCCCCCCCCCTTGCTCCTGTGTGCTGCCTGCTTTTAGGGGCCACACAAGAATGATGTTTTATAAGTACATGTGTTATTTTTCATTTAAAATAGATTTACAGTATGAAATATAAAATAAGTAAATAACACGTGTTTTTATTATGTTTTGATTTTATATACAATACTGTAAACCTTTTTTATATTTTAAATGCAAAATAACACACATACTTATAAAACAATATCATTCTTGTGTTTTTATTTTAAGTACAAAATAAATATGTATTACAAATGTAAAAGTATGTAACTAGTAATTTGATATGGTGGCGGGTGGCGCCTATTTTTATGTGTTCGCTTCCCCTGATGTTAGAACCTGGCTACGCCATTGTGGTCAACCTGGCCCTTGCTAAGTGTACAGCTTCCACTCTTGTTAAAGAGCTCTTCTGAAAGCATTTGGTCGGTTCTGCTAATTCATATAAGACATCATTTCACGCAGTTAGTGATACGGTAATTATTGTCAGAGAGCATAGTCGGGAAGTACTTTGCTATCGGGTTATTGTTTTCTGAGATTTCATGTTCAAGTATCTAAGAAGGGTCTCGTAATTACACATCAAAGTACTTACAGTGAAATGTCTCGATAGCCACCTCACTTCATTTATAGGTTTAAACAATACTCATTTTCTGTGACATTTGCCATTTCCTCAAATTGTCCTCTTCAGACTGAGGATCTCCAGAAGACTGTATAAATGGTCTTTAAAAGTGTCTCTATTGTCTTCATCATTGGTACTTTGTTCCAGGCATTGACTAATTCCAGATCTTCTCGATGGGTTACCTAGGGAGGTGGTGGAATCTCCTTCCTTAGACGTTTTTAAGGTCAGGCTTGACAAAGCCCTGGCTGGCATGATTTAGTTGGGGATTGGTCCTGCTTTGAGCAGGGGGTTGGACTAGATGACCTCCAGGTCCCTTCCCACCCTGATATTCTATGGTTCTGTGACGGAGGAGTGCAAGGGGTTGGTAAGCAGCTCAGAAGCTGCTGCATGCCTTCCCTGTCAGAGCCCTAATGCCTATTTCTGAAAGAAGACCCCGGCTGCCTGTAACTGCTCCTGTCCCTACTGCTTTCCTCATTTTGAGGGAGGTCCTGATTGCTGTCAGGCTCTGTCACTTTAAGGGTAATGGACTGAGAAGAAGTACAGGAAATCCAATGAGGTCTGCTTTGTGAGGGAGGGAAAAAAAAAGAGACGTGGAGACAGGGCCGTCCTTAGGATTTATGGGGCCCTACGCAGTATTATTAAACTGGTGCCCCTATGCCCGACGGCAGCCTGGGCTCGCAGCCCAGGATGGGAGGGACGAGGCAGCAAATGATACCGAGCCATCCGGCACACCTCACAGTGGCGGAGAGTCACAGTATCCTGCAGAGACCCCCGTACCCTCGCCCTCACACAGAATGCACAGCACCGGTGCATTCGGCTCTGTGAATGTGGCCCCTGTCTAAAGACACTGCAGCGCGTGCTGGGTGTGCGGGAGCTGATCTGCTCTTGCCTGCGGTCATGGGTGGTGGAAGAAGCTGCCGCTTGGGGAGGCTGGCTCCCCAACTCTTCTGCCTGTGGCCCTGCCCATACTCCACCCCTGCTCTGCCCCAGGCCCTGCCCCACTGTCTCCCTCCTCTCTTCCCTCCCCCTCCCTGCTCACCCCCTTCCAGCCAAATCCCTGAATCCAAATGAAGCAAATGACAGAAAGAAATTGCAGAAGGGTGGGTTTTTTCAAGGAAAATGGAGCACGTTTTCCACTGCATGCCAGAAGGTGACGACTGGACATATAGAAGGTACCTAATTAAAAGCACTAAATTTAGGAATAAAAAATGTTAGTCACAGGTATTTTGATATACAGTAACTCCTCACTTACCGTTGTCCCGGATAACGTTGTTCCGTTGCTGATCTATTAGGGAACAAGCTCGTTTAAAGTTGCGCAATGCTCCCTTATAGCATCGTTTGGCAGCTGCCGCTTTGTCCTCTGGAAGAGCAGCCCCTCCTTGTGGGGATTAGAACCAGGGGGGGCCAGCAGCACCTCTCATCAGCTCCCCTAAATTCCCTGTAAGGTATGTGGCTTGACAGCTGCCCAGCAGCAGTTCAGCTGTCCCTCCCGCCACTGCCCTGCTGCTCCTGCCCTGCCCTCTGCCCTGGAGCTGTTCCCAGGAGCTTCCTGCTTGCTGGGGGAGGGGGTGCTGATGTCAGGATGTCCCCCTGCTCCTGCCCCCCAAGCTCTGTACCCCCGCTCCACAAAGCGGAGGAGAGGGACAGAAAGGAGGGAGCTGGCTGGAAGCTGTTGCTTCCTCTCTGAATGGGCGGATCTTCATAAAAGGGCAATATACTTGAAGTGGTGTCAGCGTACTTAAAGGGGCAATGCACATCTCTCTCTCTCTCTGACTCATGCCCGCACCCCCCAGCACTTTGGAAAGTCAGCTCCTGTGCAGCCGTGCATGTGCTGTCACGAGGAGGGAGTGGTGCGCTCCAGCTGGATAGCGTGGGCTCATCATCATATTCAGTTTTTGCAGGGAAGTGTTTGCAGCTACTGCCCTGCATCTATTGTGTTTCCTCCCTTCTGCCTCAGTCCATGATGCCTTGTAGAGTGTGATGCTACATTAACAACAGCGTCTTAACCCTTGAGGGCTCAGCTGAGTGCTAGTTCATCATTTAGCAGCAAAGCATCCCCTGGGAAATATCCCACCCTCTTACTCCACCACCTCAACCAAGCTTCAAAATCATTCATTGCTGTGTACAATATTAAACGGTTTGTTTAAAACTTATACAGTGTATGTATATAATGTCTTTTGTCTCGTGAAAAGAATTTCTCTGGAACATAACCCCCCCCCCTTACATTAATTCTTATGGGGAAATTGGATTCGCTTAACAACGTTTCGCGTAAGGTCTAATTTTTCAGGAACATAACTACAACATTAAGTGAGGAGTTACTGTACCCTGAAGTTTGTCAGAGATTTATTTGCAGTAAGGGCAAGTCAGCTGCCCTGCTGAATACAACATTAATTATTATGGAATACATGATGCAGCTCTTCTCTGTTTTACATTTTCTTAATCAGTATTTCTAAGATGATTTTTATATTTTAAATGCACTCTTCAGCCTTCATAAAGTAATCATTCCAGATGACTATGTATTTAACTCACTGAAATAAAGACATTAATTTTAAATGAATCGGTCACAGAGGTTTACTGTGTTCATCACAATGTTAATTACTTTTTAGAAAAAGGCAACACTAATTTACTTTGTGTAATCTCCATAACAGACATGTTTATGAAATTTACCAACTTTAAAAAAATATGTTTCCAAAGATTTTAGGCATAACAAAGGATTTTCTCTCTTACGAAGGTACTGATTTTGCTGGAGAGTTCTTTTAAAACTAGTTCATCAAATAGTCAGAAGTAAAGAGAGGGAAACTTGTTTGTCCAGCTATCTGGAAGGAAAGGGGTGTTGTCCCTTTAAGGGCTAGCCTCTCTTCAACAGGGGGGTGAAGAAAGAAAGGGATGGACAGAAAGACTTTGGAAACAAGTTTTTTGTACTAAAGTAATTAAAATTAAGATGTGTATTTTAGATAAGAGTTTTTTTGAAGGATTTATTTAAAAAAACCCTATATGTCTGAAGATCCAAGCATTTAAGGCTAAAGATGAATACTCAGATAGTGGATCTAAAAATCTATGCAAGGATTTTTTAGAGATGTGATTTTATAATCTTCAGCAGGAGTCAGTGCCTATGCCCAGGGGTGCCTAAGGATGGCCCTGCATGGAGACAGTGAGGAAGAAGGCAGGAACCCAAATACATGGCTAGGAATGTCAGGAGCAGAAGAAGCCAGCATTTCTAAGGGTTTATGTGATTGCAGCAGAAAGTTATGCAGTAAGGCGTATTCAGGAAGGTTGATTCAGAGTCCCTGGACCCTGGAGCCCAACTGGGGCTAGGGGAGAGGCATCTCTCCCTGGCCACTGCAGCCCTGCATGCCCAAATTCCCCGCCCCACCTCACCCCACAGCCCCCCACCTAGCTCTATTCCCCCCCCACCACCTTACCTTCTTATATGTACATCCTCTCCATGGTCCAGGCACCTAATTAGTGGAGCCTCACTTTCATGGCTCCACTAATTAGGTGCACGGCCCTTGATGCCCTCTTGCGTGGTCGCTCAGGCAACACGCCTTAGAGGGAATGCAGCAAGAAAGTCTTGTTTGTGCTGGCTGTGAACCAGCTCCCCAATTCCACCAGTCTCTGGCAACACAAGCACTGCCTTCCAGGCTTCCCTGACTCTGCGCAGGTGGTTGATAGGCAGACACCGTCCTCCGAGTGTCCCTCTGCTCAGCCCATGTTCCACTGAACACTCCCAGAATTCTTAGATCCGCTATTTACCAAGGAATAGGCTACACCAGCTTGTCAGATTCAATTCAGGATCCCCACTCAGCACTTAGATATAGTGATATAGTGAAAACAAGAGTAAGTTTATTATCAAAGAACAGAGATTCAAGTGATAACAAATAAGAATTTTATTAACAAAATCATGACCTGCTTTCTAGAGACTAAATTTAGCTTACAAAAGACATTCCCCAGTCTCCCATAGCTTAATCCACATCCACATCCACAGGATGATTTAGTTGGGATTGAATGAATTAGTTGGGGATTGGTCCTGTGTTGAGTAGGGGGTTGGATTAGATGACCTCCTAAGGTCCCTTCCAACTGTGATATTCTATGATTCTCTGATTTTTCCCAGCATTTTCAACCAAGCGGGCTGAGATCCCACTTTCATAATATCAAGCCTGCTGGCAGCTTATCTTCACTGACAGAAGGAAGACAGGGTGTCTCTTTGCCTCTTCAAATGTACCAGAATAGACCTGTGGTGTTTACCTGAAAATAGGCTTCCCACCCTACTGTTAATTCCTTTCTGAAGTTTCTTCAGTTCTTCATTAGCATTTAACTCAGCATGCTACTACTCTTCCATTGTATGGCACACAATGGTCCACCAGTGAGATAGGTGTCTCCCATCCCCCATCTGGAGAAGTTCTCAAGGTATGTCACATTTGAGTGACCTGTCTTTAACTACAGACCCAGAGAACATAATTTTGAGTAGATATACGTTACTCCTCACATATTTTCTATACATACATCTCACAATGGTTATGACGACCAATGTGACACAAGTTTTTAGCAGATGATCCCTTTTGGTGAGCCAGTGGGATCCCTGTGCCCCATATACCCTCTGCCTGTTGGCATCAAGAGGTCCTTGGGTCACATGGGTGGAGGTGTCACATCCACGTGGACTTGCTGTCCAGGTGCAATTTGTTGTTTCCACTCTTTTGTTGGCCCTCCTGAGTTCTCTGGAGACATTTTGTAGGTGTGACTCTTCTGTGTCCATGGAATAGCTGCAAACACAGCTGATGGGGCTGACACCATCTCACCCTTTAGGGCAGCTACTAATGCCACATTAGTTAGGAACTTGGCTGTGGTTGCTGGGCATCACCCGAGGAGCAAAAACTCCTTTACACATTTATTGAACACACCCACACACCCCAGGGGATGGGGAAGGGGAGACAATTGAAAGAGTTAAAAATTCAAATATTTAGTAACCCCTCATTTACCCATTTCCCTTGGAGGGAGGCCCTGGGCTGCTAGCCTGTGCAGCAGAGCTATCTGGTCATGCCCAGCCCCTGTAGTATGGTCTTGTGGGCTGAAGTGAAGGCTGTACATTCAGCTCATCTTCTGCATTCTCCTGCAGATGCCCCATCATCTGGATGTGGTTCTTTATGGAATATGGAAGAGGTTCAGCACATGGGGACATTCTGAATGAGGGGCCTTCACCGGAGCAGAGTCACTGGGCAGAGGTCTCTGTTCCCACTGATACTCGTGTGACCTTCTTTTGTCAAGTGATGCCGCAATTATTTTCTCTTTGTTTGAGCCAATTTGCTTTTGTTCTTGTTCAGTTGCAGGGTCCTGTCATGACACCTGTCTATAACTCTTCTGAGCCTTTCATCCTGTTCTCATCTGGAATTCCCTCACACCAGGTTGTCGTCTACGTAACATTCAGCACCTTGGATCACGCTTCAGTACCCTTCAGGAGCTGCACACATGTCAGAAGGAAATCCGGTGAACCTGTATCTGCCAAATGGTGTGCTGAACATATAGAGTCCAGAACTTTGGTCATCCAGCTGTATTTGCCTAAATCCATTAGTGGCCTCTATGACAGTGAAAGTTGCAGCTTTTGCCAACTTGTTGGTGATTTCATCTCCTCTTGGCAATTGAAAATGTTCCGTTCATATCCCTTTATTCATATTGCTTGGATCCAAGCATATTCTTATTTCATCTTGACCTGGTTTGTCTAAGGTTACTACAGAATTGACCCATTATCCAGTGGCTCTCACTCTTCAGGGCAAGGGGAGGTTTGAAGACTCCAGGACTGCAGGACAAAGGGATGAAAATGATCCTTTCCCAATCCACCTCTATCCACCCATCTAAGCAGCCACAAAAATCATCCCATCTCCTCCACGCGTAATGGGCGCATATCAAGAGTTTAGCATCCAACGCATTCACACCCCAGCCCTGCTAACCCATATCCCAGAGGAAGCCTGGCTGTGATTGGGACCTTGCAATGTGGTGGCACCCACCTTTTGCAAGCACCCCATTGTTCAGGTGTGTGTCTGTGCATTTCAGTCTGTGGTGACCCCTTCTGGAAGTTTTTCTGGCTGTTTCTAGTGACTCAGCTCTCTGGCCAAGTCACAGTCTGTACAGAACTCAGACAGGCATTAGACCAACAGAGTCTTTAGGTGCTTCTGGCCTTAGTAGGAGACTGTGTCCCAGGGCTTCCACCCTGGAGACTCTTCGCTCACTCTGGTGTGTTCGCTCACTCTGGTTTGTTCTATCCACCTGGGCCTCTTAACAATTCAGATCTCCTTCACTGTCCAATTGCAGGCCACTTCCCCAGTGGCTTATGGAGGGGACCCAGGTCTGCCCACTACTCTGGGTCCCCACCCAGGGACCCTAAGAATAGCAGCCATGTGCTGCCGTGTCCCTTTAACTAAACTGCTTTCAGTTCCCTGTGTCACTTCCCCGTGGCCCCAGCCTTTACCAATGCTTCACCCTTACCTCAGGGCTCTTCTATGTTCAGTCCCAGCAGCCAACCATGAACTCTTCCTCACTCCTCCATCCCTGCCAGCTCTGAGCTGTCCATGGTGCTGCAGACTTCAGTCTGCTAGGAGCACCAGCTTCACTCCTCAGGCCCTGAGCAGCAACTGACTCTGGTCTACACTGCAGCGCCTTTATACTAGCCTGCAACCCCCTGATTGGCTGCATCCCCCTCAGCCTCTCTATGTAGCTTGGAGGACTCCTCTACTACTCTTTTCCTGGGACGGATGTGGCAGGACACTGAGGCCTCCAGCAGGGGGCCTCTGGGCAGAGCCGCCCAGAGTATTCAGGGGGCCTGGAGCAAAGGAATTTCAGGGGCTCCTTCCATAAAAAAAGTTGCAATACTAGAGAATACTATATTCTCGTGGGGGCCCCTGTGGGGCTTGGGGCCTGGGGCAAATTGCCCCACTTGCCCCCCCTCTGGGCAGCCCTGCCTCTGGGCCTATTCCACCCCATCACAGACCTCCACCACTAATACTTGTCCTACACAAACATCCTCGCACCATTATAATGTTGGCCTCCACCCTCTTGACATTATTACCTCCCTAAAATAAAGTAAACCCTACATTAGATTAGATCAGAGATTAGTTGGTAGAGCAACAGGGTGGCAAGGAGACTAGAGGTGAGTTTAGAGATTAGATAAAGGAATGAGAGATTGAAGTAGAAATTAGATTAGATAGATGGATTAGATTAGTTATTCAAAAAGAAGGACAGATGGATGGTTTAGAGCTAAGGATGGAAAAACAGGAAGATGGATTAGAGATTGGGATGAAGGGATGGGTGGGGTAGACACTAGGATGTGTAGACAGAAAATAGCTTGATAAGAGAGAGAGACAGATCATATGGGGATAGTGTGACATAGGGTACAATCCAGACTAGTGGGGGTCTGGGTGCACTGCAACCTTGGGTGCCTTACAGTGCTTCATGGCTAGAAGTGTTGAGTACCCTCAACTCCCAGTGAAGCCAATGGATGCTCAGCACATTTGGAAACAAAACCAGGATCCCCCATCTCAAGAACAGAGAGGGGCAAGGCAGAGGCTGAGGCTGTCGGGACGGATTCCAAATGAAGCCTTCTGTAAGGACTTTCAGTGTTGTCAAATTGGAATGTTCAAAAATCATGAGTCAGGCTTCAAAAACTGATTGGATTGAAAATCATGAGATTTGGAAAAAAAACCTATTGGGGTTTTTAATTTGATTGCTGGTTTGGGATCCTTCCGTGGCTTTGTTTTCCAGATTTTCTCCACAACCACAAGAGCAAGAAACAGGTTACCGTGAAGGAATGTTGAGCTTGTCATGATGTCACAGGACTCCAGGATCTGGGGATTTGGCAAGACTGGAGCTACCCTGTGAGACTCGGCAAGGTTAGGGATTCCCTGTTGGCTGCAGAGTTCAGACCCTTTGAAGGGTCTTTGGGGAAATGCCTGTCAGTCTATGGCTCCACCCCCTTGATTTGAATTTTGGTGGCAGTGAGAGAGAAGCAGCAACAAGAGTTCCCTTCTCCCCACAGAAAGGCAGGTGAGGTAGTGGAGGGGTCCCTCTCCTTGAGTGTGTTTGTGGTGCCAGGCTCCTTGCACGCTCCTCCCACCAGTCTCCCACCATGGTGTTACCAAGACCCCCAGAACAGTGGATCTTAGAGTTAACACCTCATTGAGATGTGTTGGGCATTTCCCCCTCATCACAAAATGACTGTCTCAGGCTCTTTCCCAACCCAGGCAGACATCCCTGAATCAGTTAATCTCATGGCAGGTCCTGCTCCTTACAGACTCATGGCTTGTCTACACAGGAATTCTCTGGAAAGTTAATTCAAATTCACTTTGAAAGTGAATTAATTAAACCACATTCAATTCCTGTATGGACACTTTATTCATAATTAAAGTGCCCTTAATTCAGTTTAGTTTAATTCACTTTGGAATTAAGGCAGGCCTCGCTGCCTCTTTTATACTGAGGCCACTTGCATTTTCTTGCACGTTTAATCAGGTACCCTAAAATGATGTTTGCAAGCTTACAAATACTGCAGGAATGTCACATAGTACTTGGATGACAGCCTTGTAATATTTTTGTTAGCAAAAGTACAAATACTCCAACCCAGCCAAGTAGATAGAGATAATAAAGGACCGTCAACACATCCAGCCTATGACTTTCCATATACTCACATCATCCCTTGTGGAGACCCCGAACGTGGCAAGATAGGCACTCTACAAGTGGTCGTACTGTTCCCGGCGTTCATCGCAAGAGGAAGTGCCACTGCATGTTTTGTCTTTGGCAGTGGGTTCACATGAATACTGGGTAACCCTGTTGTTGGACGGCAAACCTATACGCATGGAACTGGACACCGGTGCAGCCATCTCGCAGGTCTCCGAGACTGTGTATAAAGAAAAGCTACAGCATCTTCCGCTTAAGGCAACAAAAACTGTTCTGAAGACGTATACGGGAGAAGCTGTGCCCATGTTGGGCACTATTGATGTTAAGGTGGAGCTCAATGGACAGGCTGCAAAATTGCCACCGTTTTTGGTGAGAGTTAATTACCCAGCCTTAATGGGTAGGTCTTGGCTTGGGAAGATTCAGCTGAACAGGGCAGAAGTGCACCGAATGACTAAAGAAGAAACCAGTCTAACCCCTATACTAAGTAAACATGCTGCTGTTTTTGGAGAGGATCTGGGAAGTATGATGGGAATCACTGTGATATTGAACATTAAACCTGACAGTCCACCAAAATATCTGAAAGCCCAAACTGTGCCATATGCCATCAGGCCAAAAGTTGAAGCGGACCTGGAGCGCCTGGTGACCAATGGAGTCCTAATACCAGTTACCCATAGCCCATGGGCCACTCCTATCGTTCCAATAGTGAAGAAAGATGGCTCCCTCCGGATTTGCGGTGATTTTAAAGTCACTGTCAACGCAGTGTTGTGTGCAGAGCAATATCCGCTTCCCCACATCGATGACCTCTTCACAGGCCTGGCTGGGGGACAAAAGTTCAGTAAGATTGATCTGAGTCAAGCATATTTACAGATGCACGTTGATGAAAAGTCCCAAGAGCTGTTGACTATTGTGACTCATAAGAGGCTTTATCGATACTGTCGCCTACCCTTCGGAATAACGTCTGCTCCCGCCCTGTTCCAGAGGGTTATGTACCAGATCTTGTGTGGCTTGTCTCATTCTAGACCCTAGATGGACTGAACTAGTTACTGCCTATCTTACAGAGCAAAAGCTCAGGCCTGCCTGTGATCATCCGTTCAGGAGGCAAGTCAGACTGTCAGCTTGCCCCATCAGTGGAAAAGATCCTGGATGTCTCTCCGTGGTCCCAGTTACACTCCCCAATCCATTGCCTTTATTCATAAACTGGACACCTCCCACTGGCTGTTTTTTTCCTGTGTGCCTCTTTCTTGTTGATTGCACCGTCTCTTGATTAGCGTTCGGCTCAGTCTGGAGACAGGCCTCCATTGTGAAGCAGACATTACACAATGCACACCAAGGAGAGAAAAGTGTCCCTTCCTACCTGTCAGGAGCAGGTTTACCATCTTCTGGTGAATCTGCCTTAACTTAGACCTTGAGAATCTAATTTTCAGTACATCTACATATTCCGTAAACATTATCCATACAAACAGTCCGCAATGCTTATGATGATCAGTGGAATACTGGCTCTTGGTAGAGATCTCATATGCCACTTAATACCCATACATCTGACCCAGGGAATCCTTGTAAAACTTTACACTGTCTGCCAATTGGCAACAAAATGTCCCTGGCTCATAAGCACGATAGAAGAGCTAGGTTTGATTGGCATGATTATCATGTATAAATATCAAGGAAGGCCATCTGCAGAGTCAGGCAGGCTTCCCCTGTTTAATAGTGGGAAAATTTCTCTGCAAATACAAAGGCTTGGAGAATGTTTTGTTTCCTCTTGGGAGCTCAGATCGTGCAGAGCGAGGTGTGGATTCAGCAGCAGCACAGGGCCCTGAGAGTGTTTCTCCATCTTTCCCTTTCCTCCACACAGGCAGTGGGCCACTGGCAGCATGAGAAAGGGGAACTAAACACTAGTGACCGAGTCATCCTGCTGGGCCTTTCCAGCTGGCCCATGGTGCAGGCCATGCTCCTGGCTCTGTTCCTTGCTTCCTACCTAGTCACCCACCTGGCAACATGGTGATCATTGGGCTGATCCGTCTTGATTTGCACCTCCACACCCATAAGTACTTCTTCCTCAGCAGCCTCTCCTTCCTGGACATCTGCTATGCCTGGCATGCTGCACAGCCTGATGTCTGGCACAGGGCCATCTCCTACATCGATTGCAAGGGGCAGATGTACATGGCGTTGTCCTGCGGGATTAATGAGTGCCTCTTGCTGGCTGTCATGGCCTACGATTGCTACATGGTGGTGTGCCTCCCATTGCACTACATGGAGGTCATGAGCCTCAGGGCCTGCATCGCCTTGGTGGCTTGCTCATGGTTGTTTGGCTTGTTGCTCTCCATCGTGCCTATCTTCAGCCTGTCGGTGCCTTTCTGAGGCCCCAACCAGATAGGCCCCTTCTTCTGCGAGATGCTGGCGGTGATGCAGCTGGCCTGTGCCGACACCAGCTACAACGGGACTGTTATCTTCAGTGGGGACGTCTTCACCCTGCTCATCCCCTTCTCCTTTATCCTGGCCACCTATGTATGCGTCACTGCTGTCCTGAGGATCTGCTCCCTCCAGGGCTAGTGGACGGCCTTCTCCACCTGTGCCTCCCATCTGATGGCCATGGCCCTGTTCTATGGGATGGCCATCTTCATGTACTTGTGGCCCAGGTCCGCCCACTCTCCAGAGCAGGACAAAATGGTTTCCATCTTCTACACAGTGGTGACCCCCATGCTGAATCCCTGATCTACTGCCTGAGGAGCAAGGAAGTCAGGGAACCATGGCTAAGGCCATAATCATGTGAGGGGTGGTGGTGGAGGAGATTCTGTCCTGGAAGTACATAAGCGTGTTCTCTGTCTATGGCTGGATAGAGGCAAAGCCAGGTCCCACTTCCAAGGGTGGCTGGTATAAATGGGACTTATGACATTTGCATCAGAATTGTCTGCTGTTACTTAACAGTCGGGAAGAGTAGTGTGAAAGCAGGCAGGTAGGATGGGCCCGAGGTTAGGGTGGTGGCCTAGGGCTTCGGGGACCTGGATACAATTTCCTGCTCCCACCACAGTCTCCCAGTGTGGTCTTTAGTGAGTCACTTAGCTTTATTGTATCTGAATTCCCCACATGTGAAAAAGTACTTCCTCACCTCATGTGGGGTGTTGGGAGATGCTTAGATACTATGGTGATGAGGACCAGATATGCTACTTATGGTAGATATCTAGAATATCAGGGTTGGAAGGGACCTCAGGAGATCATTTAGTCCAACCTCCTGCTCAAAGCAGGACCAATCCCTGACATATTTTTGCCCCAGTTTCCTAAATAGGCCCCTCAAGCATTGAACTCACAACCCTGGATTTAGCAGGCCAATGCTCAAACCACTGAGCTATCCCTCCCCCCTATAATAGAGCCCCTCTCAGAACACAGCAGTTGAAGCAAGTATTGAGAGTGAAGTCTTATGCCCTTTTGGAAAAGGTATAGCGAAAAGAGAGACGGGGGAAATTAATGTTTGGCCATGGGGGGGGGGGGCTCTCAGCCAATGACAGCCCTACCTTTTTGAAGGACATTTCACTGTGGATGCTGACTGCTCCCCAATCTCTTGGCCACATCAAATGAATAGGGCAAATACCACGTTGCCAAGATGGAGTTTGGTGCTCCAGGATTATGATATGGAAGTGATCCATGGGAAAGGGAATGCCAAGGCTGATTGCTGATAAACGCGTGATGCTCTGTCTGGGAAATAAGTCAATGGATTTGTAGCGGGGCAGTAACCCCACTCCTGTGAAAGGGTTAAAGGTCCTTGGAGAGGGCTGGGGCTGAAAGCCGAGAAGAAAAGGCTGATTGGGGGAAGCAGCCACAGTTGGGCCATGCCCCAATTAGGCCACAGCTGGCTCTATAAAAGGGCTGTGAGCCAGGAGCTGAGAGAGAAAGATGGACCTGGCTGCAGGGAGCTGAGCAGGGTACCTAGAGTGCAGCAGGGCTGGGGGAAGGCCAGAGGAGCTGGGGAGCTCCAGCCTGGAAAAACCTGCAGGCCTTGCTAAAGGCCAGGAAAGGTAGTGTGGCTATGGAAGTGTAGCCTGGGAGTAGGCAGAAGCAGCTGGTCCAACCCCCCTTGCCGATGATGAGTGGTTTACAGACTGCAGTCTGCCCCAGGGAGCAGGGGCTAGAGGGTGACTGGCAGTAGCCACTGAGGTGAGGTGGGGATAGAGGGTTGGGGGTTCCCCTGGGTTGCTGCTGGGGACAGGACCCTGATGTAGGGGGCACTGGGGTCTGGGAGGGACATGGGAGCCAGCGGCAGGTGAGACACTGGTCTTCAGAGGGCATTCTGGACTGAAAGAGCTAATTCCCAGGATGACCAGCAGGAGGCGCCACACCGGTGAGTCATCACCCCGCCACAGGATTCCACTAGCATGCCGGTCAAGCAGCCTAGTTATGTTCAGTTCTTTAGCGGAGAGATGTGACAGGCAAATTTCCTACAGTCTCATTGACTAGGTCAGCCTCTCTGTGTCTTGCCTGGGGGTTACCAACAAAATGCCCTTGGAGATAGTGCACTCATTATCACACCGAGGCAAAAGGCTTGAATCTCTTCTTCACATAAGGTATTTAATCTGAACAACTGATAAGACAATGAGGCTGGGATTCTAGCATCAGCATCATCATAATTATATAGTCATAATCATTTGTATGATCATAGTGCCAAGCCTGGACCAGGACTCCATTGCTCTAGGCACTGTGCAAGCACACAACAAAAACAATCTCTTCCCCAAAGAGCTGACACTCAATTAAGAGACAACAGGAGAACACAGAGGGATGGTGGACTACAAAAACAGTGAGACCGCACGGTGTATTAATTTCCGAGAAAGGCATAACAAGACCCAGTGGCTGGCAGCTCAACCCAAACACATTTGAATTAAATGATGACCCAATTTTTTAACAGTGAGGGTGATTAACCTTGGGACAAACTTCCAAGGGAAGTAGTGGATGCTCCAGCTTGTGAGTGCCTCTCCAGAAGATATGCTCTAGCCAAACCCAAGAGATTCATAGAAGATTAGGGTTGGAAGAGACCTCAGGAGGTCATCTAGTCCAAACCCCAGCTCAAAGCAGGACCAGCCCCAACTAAATCATCTCAGCCAGGGCTTTGTGATTTAGTTGGGGATTGGTCCTACTTTGAGCAGAGGGTTGGATTAGATGAACTCCTGAGGTCCCTTCCAACCCTGATAGTCTATGATTCTGTGATTTGTCAAGCCGGGCCTTAAAACCTCTAAGGAAGGTGATTCCACCACCTTCCTAGGCAACGCATTCCAGTGCTTCCCCACCCTCCTAGTGAAATAATTTCCCCCTAATATCCAACCTCGACCTCCCCCACTGCAACTTGAGACCATTGCTCCTTGTTCAGTCATCTGCCACCACTGAAAACAGCCAAGCTCCATCCACTTTGGAACCCCCCTTCAGGTAGTTGAAGGCTGCTATCAAATCAAATTCAAAACAAAGCAAAGCAATACAGAAAAGGAATGCTTTTCCACACACGCAGCAATAATAATCTGTGAGACTCACCGCTGCCTGGGGCCCAGCGCTTAGCCAGATTCCAAACAGAACAGGACAGTCGTAGGGACAAGGAGAGAATTGCGAGTGGCAGGGGAGGTTAAGAAACCAAGAGTTTTATTAAGGCTATAAATCCTCATGCTTCAGAGAATGAGCTGACCTCTAACAGGCTGGGGTCTGGAAAGAAACCCTTAGCCTGGAGTCAGGCAGATTATCCCATGACTGCTCACTGCAGAGGTTTAGAGACCTTCTGCTGAAGCAGCTGATGCTGCGGGGAGCCAGGTTACTGGGCTGGATGTGATCTGATTCAGCCTGGCAAGCCCTGTCCCCATATGACGGCAGGGTGGTAAATGGCCTTGTAGGGGGTGGCACCCCAGAGGTTTAGGCCCATTCTGGTTGAACAGCATTTTTAATGAGCTGCAAAAGGGAGCAAATAGCCTCTCAATGGTGTTCACAGATGCTCTTGCCTTGTAAAGGGCCCCTGACACCAGTAAGAAAAGGGAAATACCACAAAGGCACCCAGGGAGGTTAAACACAGGCAGGAAATACCACTAGGAGCTGTAGCTGCTTAGAGCACATGACATGGAAAGCCACCACCAGGTGCTGCTGTGAACTCAGGGATGAGACTGAGACCATGGCACCGATGCAGGAGGTTAGGATTTGCTCCCTTAAGTCTGAAACATGGTTCCCGATGGGCATCCTGGCTGTGGCAGGGTACGTCTACGCCAGTGGTCCCCAACCTTTTTCGTCTGGCGGGCGCCAGACGACGAGAAACGGAGGACCGTGGCAGCGGACGAGCATCCACCGAAATGCTGCCAAGCGGCAACGTCAATAGGCGTCGTCGCCGACAAGCAGCGTCATCCAGAGGCGTCGCTGCCGAAATGCCGCCGAAAACCAGGCACCGCGTTGGAGACCCCTAGTCTACGCTAAGCCCAGCGTCTGACTCAGATTTGAGCCCAAGCCCCCTTTCCCGTCCACACACAAATCAGTCTGACTCGGGACCCGGGCCCAGGGTTGCCAACTTTCTACTTGCACAAAACCGAACACCCCCTGCCCTGCCTCTCCTCTGAGGCCCTGCCCTTCTCTGAGCCTTCCCCCCTCCACTCACTCTGTCGGCCACTCCCCCTGTTGCGCGCTTTCCCCACCCTCACTCAATCACTCATTTTCACTGGGCTGGCTTTGGGGGTTGGGATGTAGGAAGGTGTGAGGGCTCCAGCTTGGGGTGTGGGCTCTGGGGTGGGGCCAGGGATGAGGGGTTTGGGGTGAAGGAGGGGGATCTGGGCTGGGGGATGGGGCTGAGGGGTTTGGAGTATGGGATGGGGCTCCAGGCTGAGGCAGGAGGTTGGGGTGTGGGAAGGCGGAAGGGCTCTGGACTGGGGGTCTGGGTTCTGGGTTGGGGCCAGAAATGAGGGGTTCAGGATGAGGGAGGGGGCTCCAGGTTGGGGCAGGGGGCTGGCGTGTAGGGGGGGATGAGGGCTCAGACTGGAGATGTGGGCTCTGGTGTGGGGCCAGGGATGAGGGGTGCAGGAGGGGCTCTGGGCTGAGAGATTTGGAGTATGGGAGGGGCTTTGGGCTGGGCAAGCCAATGGGAGCTGTGGAAGTGGCACTTGGGGCAGGGGCAGCGTGTGGAGCCCCCTGGCTGCCCCTGTGCATAGGAGCTGGAGGGGGGACATGCTGCTGCTTCCGGGAGCTGCGTGGAGCCAGGGCAGGCAGGAAGCCTGCCTTAGCCCTGCTGTGCTGCCAACCAGACTTTTAACGGCTCGGTCAGCAGTGGTCCCTGACACTGTCCCCGGCAGAAGCCCCTGGGCGGGGGAAGCCCCAGCAACCCCCATGTGTACCTGGCAGAAGCTGTGGAGTGGCGGGGGAAGCCCCTGGGTCCAACCCCGCTCTCTGGCAGAACCGCCAGGCGGGTGGGGTGGGAGAAGCCCCCGCGCCCCGACCCTGGTCCCCAACGGAAGTGCAGGGGGTAACGGGGGAAGCCGCAGCACCTGGACCCCCGCCCCCCGTGGCCCTGGAACTGGAGGTGCTCTCACTCCCTGCTGACAGAGTTTCTGTCCTGGGGCCACAGTTGAGGGGTGGGGGTGGGGGGCAGAAAGGAGCAAAAGGGGTTGAGGGGCTGTAGTGGGGGAGGGGTGGAATGGGCGGAACCCCGGGGGGGAACAGTGGTGGGCTGGAGCCAGGGAAGGAGGCAGATGTCTCTGCCTCACTGTGGAGCTCCTGATCAGGGATTGAGCTGTGCCGCACCCTGATCCCGAAGGAAACTGACTGCTGTGAGGAATTGCTGGGAGTGCTATCTGCTATCTACCCCGAGGAGACTGAGAACTTATGGAGCCACATCAAGGAAGGGTGGTAGGAAGTATCCCAGGGAACTCAGACATTAATCCCGTTATATTGCTGAGAGATGTTTCAGAAGGATCCCCACTGACCCAGTGGCGGGATCATCCACCACTGTTAGGGCCCTGGGCTGGAACCCAGTGGAGTAGGATGGGCTCAGATGCCCCTACCCCTTGCTGCCAACCCCACCCCTGAGGTGGTGGCCTACTCACTAGGCTGGAAGGCCTGCACCTTACCTGTGGCTTGCCCCAGCCTGAAGGTAGTGAGCCCTCCATATTGTTTCGTTTGCTGTTGGCCCTAGCCAGGAGGCTTTGGGCTATAGCCTGCTCCCTGCTGTGCCCCATCTGGAGGATCCAAGAGACTGTCCAGGTCATCAGCCCAGCCAGGAGGCCTGGACTACAGTCTATTTATTATGTGGCCCCACCCTGAGGGGCATAACCCCAGACTGTGGTCACTGCCTGCCCTAGCCGGGAGGCTAGACTGAAAACTGTTTCTGATTCTGTCCCACTCAAAGGGCCTGAGCTATAGACCGTTACTTGTTGTCTGCCTAGCCAGGAGTCTAGGCCAAAGACTCACAAGCCCCTATGACTTGGCTGTTTGAAGGAGTGAGGCAGAGCCGGACGGCCATGGACCACAACATTGCCCAATAGAAATGCTACTTGTCCAATGAAAATTCCTCCTTTGTCCATGTACTTGGTGCAACCATATGATACCTGTACCCATCACCTTCTGGCTTCTCCCATCACCTATACAATATTCCATCTTTCACCTCCAAATCAGAAAGCTTTTACAGTGGTATAGTGAGGGTCCACTACATTCCAGGGTGGCTCTATTTGCAAATTGATTTTTCAGTCACACTATTCTGACATCAGGGTCCTTTCTTTGGGAAGTTTCTAGTTGCTTTGGCATCCATTTCTGCAACCCCACTTCCATTATTCCAGTGGATGAACAAGGAACTTGTGCAATTCTGAAAATTATTGGATGAGAGGAGGCAACCATCTACTCCCTAGTACACACATCCCTGTGAGCTAACAATTGTTTGCTCTTCTGCTAAGGGAATGTTTGCATTTAGTCTCTCCAACAAGGCCATGTACACAAGGCATCTGCCTTGCTATGCTTATGGCCAGGCTTGTGCATGAATGGGAAATCGCAGCACTGTAGTTTTCCCAACCACATGGCAAGCTGTTCGTCAGGATTCCTGAATCTAAAGAGCCATTGCAGGGCAGCATGGTCTGTCCTGACCAAAAATTCCTCCCATAGAAATACTGATGAAAATGTTCTCTAGATTTAACCACTGCAGGAGTTCCTTCCATGTGGTGCCCTCTCAGAACTAGACTTTTGCTGAACAAAACCACCATCCTCTCAGATCCTTTGTGCTTGTGCCAATACTGCCCCCAAACCATAAGCACTAGCATCTCTGTCAAATCTGAAAGAGGTGCAGTTGTCATTTAACTTTCACTTGCCTAACAGTCGCTCTCTGTGCCACCGCATCTCTGGGTGAGGCTCCCAGCCTTGTCACCAGTTGTGGTGTCTTTCACTCTTCACACCAGAAACAATAGGAAGTACCAACCACGCCCAGTTCCTTTCCTTGAACTTTAGCCAAGCATGAGATAAATGGCTAAACATCTGTTGTGTGGGTAACTCTGTGGTGTCTTGGGCCCACAAGGGAGACGATGTTATCGATACCTTTGTACACTGTTACAACATTACATAGGTGACTGTGGCCCAGCAGTTTCATTTCAAGTTACTCTTGGCACCTCCCATTAAAACACTTTTTATCCTTCAATTAAAGATACAGAGAAGGTGGCCAAAAGAGAGAAAACATTTGAAATATAAACTTCAGCCATATGGCTGTGGAGTGGGACTGGGACTCCATATCTGTTTCCTTTCTTATAGCCAGGGCCCTACCAAATTCACTGTCAATTTTGGTCAATTTCACAGTCATAGAATTTTAAAAAATCATAAATTTCATGGTTTCAGATACTGAAATTTGAAATTTCATGGTGGTGTAACTGTGGGGGTCCCAATGCAAAAGGAGGCTATGGGGGAGGTAACAAAGCGATTGTAGTGGGCTCATGCTGTTGTCACTCTTGCTTCTGCGCTGTTGCTGGTGGTGGCGCTGCCTTCAGAGCTGGGTGGCCAGAGAGCAGCAGCTGCTGGCTGGGCGCAATCTGTTGGGGAGGAGCAGGGCTGGCCTTATGGGTGGGCGACTGCCCAGGGTACTGTGATTGTGGGGGGGATTTTCCGTAGTTCCCCCCAGAGCATCCCAAAGTGCCTTTAACTCCCGAGTTCCGGGGCGCTGGGCTGGAGCCGAGGAGGGGCAGGGCTGGAGGTGCCCTGGCCGAGGGCTCCAACCTTATGCCAAGCTCCAGCTGCTGGGTTCTGGCCAGCGTGGTGAGGGATGGGACTTCCTCTTCCCTTGCAGGTGCCAGTCCCGTGTCAGACCCACCTTCAGGAACCTCCCCCAGCTGCAGGAAGCTCTGCGACTGCTGGCTGGGAGTCCAGCTCTGAAGGCAGCACCACTGTCTGCAGCAGTCCAGAAATAAGGGTGTCACGATATGGTATTGCCCCTTTTACTTCTGCGCTGCTACTTAATGTGGCACTGCCTTTAGAGCTAGGCGTCCATCCAGCATCCACTGCTCTCCAGTGCCCGGCTTTGAAAGCAATGCAGAAGTAAAGATGGCGCTACTGCGACCCGCCCCCTACAACAGCCTTGCAACTCCCCAGAACCGCATTTTGGTTGGGACCCCCAGTTTGAGAAACGCTGGACTCCCCCATGAAATCTGTATTGGATATAGTAAAAGTACACAAAAGACCAGTTTTCACCCTCCGTGACGTGTTTTTCACAGCTGTGAATTTGGTAGGGCCCCTATTTATAGCTATTGGGTGATCTCTAGCCATTACATTTCCCTCACTCACTGCTCTTTTATTTGTGTCCCACTGGACTTATTTAAATTTTCTAATGATCATACTTAATACTGAATTGGGCAATGTGTATGCTGTTTAATTAGATAGATATTTATATGTATTTCGTGCTTTAGAATAACTTTTGTTCTTTTTAGTTCTTATGCTTTGGGCAAATATAATAAAGTTGCCATCGATGTTAATGTCAGTATGTTATTTCCTCTCATGCCCACACTGTCAAAATGCCTTTTTTTCCCAATCCCTCTTTCTAGTAGATGGGTTTGTAGTCAGAAGCAGAAATCATGTACTGTCACCTTGCATACATATACACTCACTGGAGATATAACTTGGGGGATGTGTAAAATATATCTGATAGGCCCAGAGACCATGCTGACGAGTTTTCCAAGACAGACATAACATCATAACCAAGTGCCAAACAAATATGGTATTTGGAAAATTAGAGAAAAATTAAACAAGTAGGAAGCTGCTAATTTTCATACTGATTAATAAAGCTCCACATCCACAATAAGGTCTCTGAGGCTGGGTGCTGTAGGGATTTAATTAGCCATCTCCATTGTGTCTGTCCTGGTGGCTTCTCTGTTTTCTCTGGAATCTGCATGCTCTTCAAAAACCCTCTGGAGTGCGACCTTAACAGAGCCCCTGAACCGCCACTTCCTGTAGCTCCCAACTAAAAAGTAAATAAGTGGGTTAATGGTGCTGTTTAAAGAGGCCAGTGCATTACATATCTCAATGGGGATATTAACATTATTAAAATCCAAGCAAAAGCGCTGGATACCGAAGGGAACAGCAAAGACGAGGAAGAAGAGGACGGTGAGCAAGATAACAATGTAGAACCTTCCAGGCTGACGTTGTTGGGAGCTATGTCGGACCTTGATGAACAGGATCAGGTTGGACAGAACCATGATGGGACCGAAAATCAGGAAATCCAGAACATACATGGCTATGTCTGACATCGGACAGTGTTCAGTTGCATGAAAATAACAAAAATAAGACATTAGTCCGGTTACCAGGCAGGAGAGCGCCCACAGCAGGGCACACACAAGGGCAGACAGGTGCTTGGGGCGGTGGCATCGGCACCAGATGGGGTAGAAGACAGACAGACACCTCTCAACGCTGATGGCCGTCAGGAAGTACAGGCTGGCATTGTGGGCGAACAGAACCAGCAGGAGAAAAAACCTCAGCAATTGCTGAAATTCATAGAAACAGAAGAGAGATTCCACAGTATAAAGTATGAGGCAAACAAGCAGGCAGAGGAGGAAGCTTAAGTCTGCTACGGCCAGGTTGAGGATGTAGATGGTGAAGGGATTCCTCTTAATGAAGAAGCTGAGGAGCCAGAGGACGACCCCGTTGCCCACCAGCCCGAAGAGACAGATGAGCACAGTGACACCATTAAGGATCACATTAGTTAAACTGTGTATTTGGCAACCAGTCTTATTATACCTATAGTCTGGGCTGGTTTGTGTCGGAAGCAGGGACGTTGTGCTCAGCTCAGTCATCATTAAACCTCTGCTGAGGGATGCCAGTGTCTCCTTGTCTTTCATGCGCACCTGTTAGCAGAGAGCAGAAGGGGGATTGGAAATCAGTGACTCTGACATTCCCAGCACAAAGTTTCACTGATCATTTCAGCCCCTCCCCAACCTCCTGGCCTGGAACAACCAGATCCCAAGGAATATGAGTGAGAAATACCCAGGGAGATAATGGCCATGGGGGAAGGTGGGGACAGAGAGAGGCACAGAGAAGGAGGAATGGGTGGGGACCAGCCTCGATAGAGGAAGAGTGACAGAGACAACCACAGAGAGAAGGGGAGATACAGAGAGGGAGATATGGAGAGGGAGAGAGTAAGAGAAATTGGTAGGGGCCATCAGTCCTGTCTGGACAGGACTGGCAGAGGAAAGGGTTGTGGATAGTGGGGTAGAGATCAGAGGAGAGATTTCTCAGTATAAAGTATGCCCCATTGGATGAATGCAAAAACCCAAAGAATCTATCCAGCAAACCCTTCTCTTACCCCTCTCAGCACCTGAAGTGTGTTTACAAAAGCTGGGCAGGAGCGGGTCTGCTTCAGAATCTCCGTGTCTCAGTCACTGTGATCCTCCCCATAGGATCTTGTGAAAATTTTCTGTGCCACAAGCACTAAGAATTTAGCTGACTGTCTCTAGGCAGCATTTGGCATACAATATGTGCCAGGCTCTGTTGGGAAATATCCTTCCACTTTGGGCATGGGGGGGAGGGCGGGAAGGGAACATGGGGATCACAAAACTGCCGGTAAGCACTGAGCACTTTATAACAACTGGTAGCGTTAGCATTCTGTTTCACTGCTGTGATTGTTTTCACTCTCCTAAACATACAGGAAATGGCTCGTCAAAGCTTAAAACTCAAGGGATGGATACCACAAAATGGCCCAGTTATAACTGAAAGGCTTCTTGGGTATTTAGGGTGTAATAGTTACTGTGGTAACTAGTGTGTGAATTGGCCTCAACACATGAGTCTGGTACGTGGTGTATGTTCTACATATCCCTAAAGACAGATTTCCTGGGAGTATATTTTAAAATTGTTGTTGTGGTAAATAGGTTTGTATTAAGAAGGACAAACTATCTGCTAGGCAGACATGGTCTGGAATCAGGAAATCCACAACCTTAACTCAGTCCCCCATTAATAACTGTGATGTTTTCCAGGGGTACTCATGGTTGTGTGGCACCTTGCTACTGTTATGCTTCTAAGAAGCACACAGAATCTTTTTAAAGGGGATAAGGCAATATGCTGCGTGTATTGAGAGTACAATTTAAGCATTAAAATCAGCATATGTTTCCATTCACACCCACCCACCAAAAGGTTCTGCAGCTGGATCTTATAGTCCTTCGTCTTGCCTGGTAGGTCCAGTGGCCAGCTGAAACTGCAAATGAGGGAGGGGAGCTGGGTCTTTATTGAACGCATTCAGTGGCCTTTTAGGAACGTACATGTATCTATTCCATTGAGGCATAAAACAAAATTAGCTATTATCTTGACATTGGAAACAAAATATTTTATCATTAGTATTGATGCATGAAATAAAATAATTGTTACACTTTCTTTATCCTTGACATTAAAGATTATGTTCCTTGGCTTGACAAAAAAAAGCTTTTTATCTAGTTCCTTTATGTAGGATTGTGTACACACACACACACACACACACACACACACACACACACACACACACACACACACACACACACACACACACTCTTTTGTTGTGACTTGTGACATAAAATTAAACATTTTGTTTTGACACATGAAAGAAATAACTTTATTTATTTTCTTGATTTAGGAGACCACTAATCACTGTCACTGGAATGAGACCCTGAGTCAGTAGTTGGCAAGACAGATGATGGGGCAGATACTTGCCACTGATCATGAACCTTTTCTCCTCTGTCTTGACACTGTATATAAACACTGGAAGAGTGGTAAAGGTTTACTTCTCCACCACTTGAAGTGTGAAATTTGATCCTCATTAGCATATCCAGGTGATCTTCTTTCAGTCTGTTTCATGATTGAGTTTTGATATTATTCATAAGGTTAAAGCCACACTCACAATCAGCACTGGAAGCTTGAAAGGTTGCACATATATCCACCAGTTGTGAAACTACACTGGATTGTTCTGGATTTTGTAGACTGAAAGTCACCACTTCCTGGAAATTTGTCATCATCTTTGCTTCATGTTTCTCTGCAATTATGTATTTGTAATCATTGTAATAGTTCACAATGAACTCCTCCTCCTCCATGGTGTTTTGGGCAGATGACTTCACTTGACCAAGGTCCAAAATTTTTCTGTATTTATCAACTAGCTTGCTAATGTTTTCAGTACCAAATTCATAACTGATTTGTTGTGGTGAAAGTGAGGCAAAGTGAAAAGCTGCCCATTCATCAGGGGTGGCTCCAGGCACCAGCACGCCAAGCGCGTGCTTGGAGCGGCAAGCCACGGGGGGCGCTCTGCCGGTTGCTGCGAGGGTGGCAGGCAGGCTGCCTTCGGCGGCCTGCCTGCGGAGGATCCACTGGTCCTGTGGCTTCGGTGGACCTCCTGCAGGCATGCCACCGAATCCGCAGGACCGGGGACCTCCCGCAGGCAAGCCTGCCTGCCGTGCTTGGGACGGCAAAATACCTAGAGCCGCCCCTGTCATTCATAGAGTTGCTTTTCTGGAAAACTTTCATTCAGATGATTACACAGTAATGATATGAAACTTAGAATAGATTCACAGCTGAATTGTTCATCTCTTGTGCTCGATGCAATTAGATTTTTCCACATTGTTGCTCCAAGAGACTGTTTCTCCACGACACTGTCCTCTCATCTTGTGGATCTGGGTCCTAGAGTGACCAGAGGTCCTGATTTTATAGGGACAGTCCTGATTTTTGGAACTTCTTCTTACATAGGCACCTATTACCCCCCACCCCCAGTCCTGATTTTTCGCATTCGCTGTCTGGTCACCCAATAGCCTAGCTAGTGGGGTGCAGGGGAAGCAGCAGCTTCCTCTCAGCACATTTTCAAAAAAGCCCCGCCTTAGGTGGGGTTACCATGGCACCAGGGGTGGGGCCCACGCTCCGCTCTGAAGCTTCTTGTGGTGAGGGTGGCTTGGAGGGGGGACTGGAAACCCCCCAGGTGGCTGTGAGAACCAGCACCTGGCTGCCGGTGGGATGGCCATCTGCATGGTGAGGGGCAGGGGGCTCAGCCAGAGGCATCTCCAAAAACATCCCCTGCACCCAGGCAGCTGGACCAGGACAGGCATTAGTGGGAGGGGAGGTGCATCTCCTGGTCTCCTGTTGGGTGTGGTGTCCCTGCTTGCCCTCCCTGCCCAGGCAGAGACGCCTGCCTTTCAGAGACAGTGGCCATGTAGTGTGCTTGGTTTCCCCCTCCCTGGCATCTGAGTGACTGCCTCTTAGGGGGTGAGGGGTGGAAGGGAAGAGGCAGTGGGGAAGGGATAGAGGTGGGGGAGTAGGAGAGGAAAACTGAGACTATCAGGGAAACGTCATAGCCGCACAATCTCTGCCTTCGGGTGTGGATGGAATCGTCTCCCAAGGGAAGGCTGGAACAGAACTATCTGCTGTTGTAGTATGTTTGGTTTAGTCCATGTGCTCTGGCAAACACAAGTCCAGGCACCATGTTGGGGGGCAGGGCGAGGTAGCCTGATTTTCCCTCTCCTATCAGGAGAAACCTGAATTGTCTCCTAAGGGAAGGGCTTCTGATCATGTGGGGAGGAGGGGGAGGCATTGCTGAGTCCCAGGGCTGAGTAATTCTCTGGGGATGGTGGTCATTAAGTTACTAATTGCCATTCACTTGCTGCACACAATGGCTGGTGATGGTGGTTTAACATCCACCCAGCCATTTGGTCAATGCCTTGTTTCTTGGGAGTTGCCTTCTGTCACTTCTCTAATTTCATCCCGCTCTCCTGTGAGTACAAATTCTGGTTCTAAGGACCTGGTGCCTGGATCCCATATTGCCTTGCCCTGGGCTTGGGAATCAGTGCCCTGACATGCAACTCCTCCTATTGTGCCAGTGTAGATCCTGCTGTTAGTACAGCTCTTTGCAGGTACCCTTGTGTTTAGCTGAACCTTTGGACTTAGCTTAGTGGGGATGGACTCAGAGACTGAGAGCTAAACTGACACGACTGTCCTGCTGTGTGGATCCCAGTGTGCTTGTGCTGACAGTGCTACTGCCTTGGTGTGATGATGACATTATGCTGAGATGAATTGTGAAAATAGTGTCCTGGTGTGATGGGGGTCACTCTGCTGTTCATGTGAATCTTGCATTTTTGTATGCGGTGTTGGTGTAGCCCTGTTGTTCCCAGGAAATTAGAGCCACAAGGTGGGTGAGGTAAAAGACGGTTACTCACCTGTAGTAACTGGTGTTCTTCGAGATGTGTTGCTCCAATCCATTCCAGTTAGGTGTGGACGCCGCGCGTGCACGGTTCTCGGAACTTTTTTCCCTAGCAACCCCGGCGGGCCGGCTGGCGCACCCTGGAGTGGCGCCGCTATGGCGCTAAATATATACCTCAGCCGGCCCGTCCGCTCCTCAGTTCCTTCTTGCCGGCTACTCCGACAGTGGGGAAGGAGGGCGGGTCTGGAATGGATTGGAGCAACACATCTCGAAGAACACCAGTTACTACAGGTGAGTAACCGTCTTTTCTTCTTCGAGTGATTGCTCCAATGCATTCCAGTTAGGTGATTCCCAAGCCTTACCTAGGCGGTGGGGTCGGAGTGAGACGTGGCGGAGTGTAATACCGCGGAGCCGAAGGCTGCGTCGTCTCTAGACTGCTGCACCAACGCATAGTGGGAGGCGAAGGTGTGGACCGAAGACCAGGTGGCCGCTCTGCAGATGTCCTGGATGGGGACATGGCTCAGGAAGGCGGCTGACGAGGCGTGCGCTCTCGTAGAATGAGCGGTGAGTCGGCATGGTGTCACGTGAGCCAGCTCGTAGCATGACCTGATGCATTGAGTCACCCAGGAGGAAATGCGCTGGGTAGAGACCGGCTCGCCCTTCATGCGATCAGCGACTGCAATGAAGAGCTGGGTGGAACGCCGAAAGGACCTTGTCCGGTCGATGTAAAACGCCAGCGCCCTACGGACGTCGAGGGTGTGGAGCTGTTGTTCCCGGGGCGAAGCATGGGGCTTCGGGAAGAAGACCGGGAGAAAGATGTCCTGATTAAGGTGGAAGGCCGAGACCACCTTTGGCAGGAAGGCCGGGTGAGGACGAAGCTGCACCTTATCCGCGTGAAAGACGGTGTAGGGGGGGCCCACCGTCAACGCTCGGAGCTCCGAGACTCTCCTTGCTGATGTTATGGCAACCAGGAAGGCCGTCTTATAGGAGAGGTAGAGGAGAGAACACGTGGCCATAGGCTCGAATGGTGGACACATGAGCCTGGCCAGGACGAGGTTCAAGTCCCAGGTCTGGGCAGGGCGACGCACTGGCGGGTATAAGCGGTCGAGGCCCTTCAGGAAGCGGGAGACCATCGGATTGGAGAAGATGGTTCGACCCTCGGCTGATGGACGAAAGGCGGACACCGATGCGAGGTGGACCCGCAAGGAGGAAACCGCCAGACCCTGCTCCTTAAGGTACCATAGGTAGTCTAGGATGGTAGGGACCGGTACCACAAATGGGTTGAGCCCTTGCTGGTGACACCAGAGCGCGAACCTCTTCCATTTCGCCATGTAGGTGGTACGAGTGGAAGGCTTTCTGCTTTCAAGCAGGACTTGGTGCACGGCCTCCGAACAGTCCCTCTCTGCGTGGGTCAACCACGCAGGTACCAGGCTGTAAGATGGAGGGACTGCAGGTTCGGATGGTGGAGTTTGCTGAAGTCCTGCGTGATGAGGTCCGGCCACAATGGGAGGGTGATGGGCTCCCGAACGGAGAGCTCGAGCAGCAGGGTGTACCAATGCTGCCGCGGCCAGGCTGGAGCCACGAGTATCATGGTGGCTCGATCCCTCCGAAGCTTCTGGAGCACTCTGTGCACGAGCGGAAACGGGGGGAAGGCATAGAGGAGGTGAGCCTGCCACGGATACAGGAAAGTGTCCGACAGAGAGCCCGGCGAGTGCCCCCGGAACGAGCAGAACTGGAGACACTTCCTGTTCGCCTTGGAGGCGAAGAGGTCGACCCGGGGAAACCCCCACCTCTGGAAGATCATGTGTGCAACGTCGGGACGGAGGGACCACTCGTGGGAGAGAAACGACCTGCTGAGATGGTCCGCTAGCGTGTTCTGCACTCCCGGAAGAAAGGACGCTTCCAGGTGAATGGAGTGGGTCACGCAGAAGTCCCACAGGAGGATCGCCTCCTTGCAGAGGGGGGACGAGCGGGCTCCGCCCTGCTTGTTCACGTAGAACACTGCTGTTGTGTTGTCCGTGAACACTGTCACACAGCGGCCTTGCAGGTTGGTCCGAAAGGTGTGACATGCAAAGCGGATCGCTCGGAGCTCGCGGACATTGATGTGGAGCGTGAGTTCGCTCGCTGACCAGAGGCCTTGAGTGTGCAGGTCTCCGAGGTGAGCCCCCCATCCGAGCGCAGAGGCGTCCGTGGTCAACGTTGCCGATGGCCGAGGAGGGTGGAATGGGACTCCGGCGCACACGACCTCCGGGTCGAGCCACCAGCGGAGGGAGTCGAGAGCCGCCCTGTTGACGGTGACCACCATGTCGATGGCGTCGCGATGCGGGCGGTACACCGTCGCGAGCCAGGACTGAAACGGACGGAGGTGAAGTCGTGCGTCTGTGATGACGTCGTGCGAAGCCATGTGGCCCAGGAGGCGGAGGCATGACCGCACCGTCGTAGTTGGGAAATTGACGAGGCCCCGGATGATGGAGACCATCGTCTGGTGTCGAGTGCGAGGGAGACAGGCTCTGGCCACCGTGGAGTCGAGGACCGCCCCAATGAATTCGACTCGCTGCGTCGGAATCAAAGTTGACTTCTCGGTATTGACGAGAAGACCGAGACGCCGAAAGAGGGCCAGGACCTCTACGATCTGACTCTCCACGAGCTGCCTGGACAGACCGCGAATCAGCCAGTCGTCCAGATACGGGTAAACATGTATGTGGTTCCGTCGCAGGGCTGCGGCGACGACCGCCATGCATTTGGTGAATACTCTGGGGGCAGTCGAAAGGCCGAATGGCAACACGGCGAACTGGTAGTGGGCGTCGTTGACCACAAACCGAAGGTAGCGCCGATGAGGGGGGTAGATAGCGACATGGAAGTAGGCGTCCTTCATGTCGAGGGCCGCAAACCAGTCTCCCGGATCCAGGGAGGGAATGATGGTCCCCAAGGTGACCATGCGGAACTTGGGCTTGAGTAGGTACCTGTTCAGCCCGCGAAGGTCCAGGATAGGACGTAGTCCGCCTTTCGCCTTGGGGATGAGGAAATACCTGAAGTAAAATCCCCTGCCCCGCCTGGAGGGAGGCACCTCCTCTATGGCACCCATGCTCAACAGAGTCTGGACTTCTTGTATGAGGACTTGCTCATGAGAGGGGTCCCTGAAGAGGGACAGGGAAGGTGGGTGGGAAGGAGGGGGCGAAACAAACTGAAGACGGTAACCCGAGTGGACCGTGCTGAGCACCCAGCTGTCTGATGTTACTCGGGACCATGCCAAGAAAAAACGGGAGAGGCGGTTGTGAAATAAACGGGGAGGATCCGGAGGGGAGAGTGATATGCAGCCCTCGTGCGTCCCATCAAAAGGGTTGCTTCGCCGCCTGAGGGGCTTTGGAAGCGGCCTGGCCCTGGTTTTGGCGGTTGCCCGATGGGCGACGGCGATTTTGGGCCGGTCGCCGAGCCGGGTAGGGTCGGTACCGCGACTGATAGCGGGAGGGCTGCGGGCGGAATGGCCTGCGCTGCGTCACCGGCGTATGCATCCCGAGTGTACGGATCGCCACCCGGCCGTCCTTTAGCGACTGGATCCGCGAATCCGTCTTCTCCGAAAACAACCCCTTGGTGTCAAAGGGCAAGTCCTGGAGAGTAAACTGGACTTCTGGAGGCAGGGTGGAAGATTGGAGCCAGGCGATGCGCTGCATCGTGACCCCTGTCGCTAAGGTCCGTGCCCCTGAGTCCGCCGCGTCGAGGCCGGCTGTAATGGAGGAGCGAGAGGATCGCCTCCCTTCTTCCAACATTGTGGTGAAGTCCTGGCGGGATGTTGACGGCAGGAGGTCAGAGAACCTGGCCAGGGATGTGAGTATGTCGAACACGTATCTGGCCAGGAGGACCTGTTGGTTACCGATCCTCATCTGCAGGCCCCCTGCAGAATAGACCTTTCGGCCGAGAAGGTCCATCCGCCGTGCCTCTTTCGCCTTTGGGGCGGCGGCCGGCTGGCCGTTACGCTCCCTTTCGTTAACGGACTGTACCACCAGGGAGTCTGGAGTTGGATGCACATACAAGTACTCATATCCCGTGGGAGGGACTGAGTACTTTCTTTCCACGCCCCTGGCTGTGGGGGGCACAGAAGCGGGCGTTTGCCAAATGGTGGTAGCGTTCCTCTGGACCGTGCGTACAAAAGGTAACGCAACCCGGACTGGCAAGTCTGACCCCACCACGTTCGTGATGGGGTCCTCGTCCTCCTTTACCTCCTTGACAGGGAGGTCCATGGCCGTCGCCACACGGCGGAGTAGGTCCTGATGCGCCTTCGCATCAACGGGGGGCGGCTCCCTTGATGCCGCGCCGGCCACTGCCTCATCGGGAGAGGATGAGGAGGATAACTCCTGAACGACCTCAGCCGAGGAGGGGTCCACTGCGTGGTGGGCTGGGGGTTCGGAGGGGCCGTCTGGCGCCACCGGAACGGCTGGTGGTGGGGATGGCGGTGGTCGAGATATCGACGCCTCTGGGACAGTGCGGTGGGCCCCTGGAGGCCTCGGCGGAACAGGCAGAGCGTCCGACTCGTATTGTGCCCATGGGACCCAAAAACCCCACTGCTGGGCCCCGCTAGGCTGGGGTGGTGGCGTCGGAGGCGGGAGCCCATAGGCTTCTGCGCCGGAGGCGAGCGACTCAGGGCGGGAAGGCCAGGGAGGTGCCAAGGAAGGTCCAGGGCATACCGCCGAGGGATGCTCTTCCCGTCGGCGCCGGGGAGGCGACCTCGCTCGACTGTTTCCACGGTGTCGGGAGCTCGACCGGTGCCGGGAGCTCGACCGGTGCCGGGGGCTGGTCCGGTGCCGGGGGCTCGACCGGGAGTAAGATCTCCGATACCGAGACCGACCATGGTCATCGCGGTGCCGGGAGCTCGACCGGTGCCGGGAGCTCGACCGAGAGCGCGAACTGCGATGCCTGGAGCGTCCGCGGGAGTCGCGGCGCCGGGAACGGTGCCGGGACTGAGACCTTCGGTGCCGAGCTAGTGGTGACCTTGATCTGGTGCGACGTCGGGAGTGCGACCGGTACCGCGAAGCGGAGCGGTACCGGGACTTTGACCGACGGGCTGACTGCGATCGGTGCCGCGATGGAGTGCGGTGCCGGGAACGCGATCAGTGGGACGGCAAGCTGTCAACGGTGCGGGAACGAGACCGGGACCGTGTCCGATGTCCACGCCTTGCTTCCAGGGAGGGTGGCCGGACCATTGCTGCCGGTTTGCCCCTGGAGACGACAGCCCGCGCCGGCGGTGCCGGGGGCCGGAGGCCTGGAGCCTCTATGAGCTTTATCAGCTCTCGTGCGGAGGTAAATGTCTCCGGCGTCGACGGCAGCCGAGGCTCGACCACGGACGGCACCGGGGAGCGAGGCGGCGCCGGACTCGACGGCCCTTGCGGCGCCGGAGTCACAGTGCAGTGCACTGTTTGTGCAGAGGCACCACAGGGGCTGCAGGCTGCGGAGTCGCCTTGGCGGAGTCCTGCACGCGAGCCTGAGCCAGAGCCTTCGCCAGTCTTTGTTTCCTGGCGGGCGAGAGCGAGCGGTGCCGAGTCTTCGCAACCGCTTTCTTCGCCGGCGGTGCCGCAGTCGGTGCCGGCGGTATGTCCTGCACGGGAGGCCGCGGAAGCGGTGCGGGCGGTGCCGGTGGTTGGAGGGACGCCTCCATGAGGATCTGTTTCAAGCGGCTATCTCGATCCTTGCGAGTCCGCGGTTTGAATTTTAAACAGATCTGGCACTTGTCAGTCCGGTGCCCTTCGCCCAAGCAGCGGAGACACGCGTCGTGCGGGTCTCCTACGGGCATCGGTTTCTGGCACACCGTGCAGGGCTTAAAGCCCGGTGCTTTGGGCATGAGCCCGCACCGGCTAAGGCAAAAAAAGGGGGAGACCCCCCCTTTTTTAGCCTATCTATCTAACACGAACTATTGCTAACTTAACAACTATAACTAACTATGCTAACTATGTACAACAACGAACTAGAGAAAGCTAGGGATGTGAAGAGCTATCAAGCACTCCACAGTTCCAACTGCCGTCACGGGCAGTAAGAAGGAACTGAGGAGCGGACGGGCCGGCTGAGGTATATATTTAGCGCCATAGCGGCGCCACTCCAGGGGGCGCCAGCCGGCCCGCCGGGGTTGCTAGGGAAAAAAGTTCCGAGAAGCCGTGCACGCGCGGCGCGCACACCTAACTGGAATGCATTGGAGCAATCACTCGAAGAAGAATATCTCTTATTGGAGCAACTTTTGTTGGTGAGAGAGAGAGAGAGAGACAGAGAAGCTTTTGAGCTTTCATGGAGTTCTGTCTTCTTCCTGAAGAAGAGTTCTGTGAAAGCTCAAAAGCTTGTCTCTCTCTCCAACAGAAGCTGGTCCAATAAAATATATCCCCCCCGCCATATTACCTCACCCAGCTTTCCAGGAGTGAGTTTTCATGATGACATGGGAAGTGCTCTGACTGGTCCTGACTTCTCTGTATCAGCCCCTCTAGCTTGCACTGCAGCCCAGTACCTGGGGGCTGGGTGCCTGCAGCGCTGAGACTCTGTGAGATCAGGGACTCATAGACCCAGTTGGGAGGGGAAGGGCACCTCCTCCTCCGCCTCTCTCTCTTGCTGCCTCCTTTTCCCGAGTGCCTCATGATGCACAAAGCCAGCATGGCTAGGTGCTGCATAGGAGAGTCTCCCAGTGCAGCTCCCCACCCCCTCTTCCCCATGCGAACCCCCAACAGACCCTACCCACCTCTGTCCGATTGTCTCTCTCACGCGGGGGACTGTGCCCCCCCCCCCGCCTTGCTCCTGTGTGCTGCCTGCTTTCAGGGGCCACACAAGAATGATGTTTTATAAGTACATGTGTTATTTTGCATTTAAAATAGGTTTACAGTATGAAATATAAAATAAGTAAATAACACGTGTTTTTATTATGTTTTGATTTTATATACAATACTGTAAACCTTTTTATATTTTAAATGCAAAATAACACACATACTTATAAAACAATATCATTCTTGTGTTTTTATTTTAAGTACAAAATAAATATGTATTACAAATGTAAAAGTATGTAACTAGTAATGTGATATGGCGGCGGGTGGCGCCTATATTTATGTGTTCGCTTCCCCTGATGTTAGAACCTGGCTACGCCATTGTGGTCAGCCGGGCCCTTGCAAAGTGTACAGCTTCCACTCTTGTTAAAGAGCTCTTCTGAAAGCATTTGGTCGGTTCTGCTAATTCATATAAGACATCATTTCACGCAGTTAGTGATAGGGTAATTATTGTCAGAGAGCATAGTTGGGAAGTACTTTGCTATCGGGTTATTGTTTTCTGAGATTTCATGTTCAAGTATCTAAGAAGGGTCTCGTAATTACACATCAAGGCACTTACAGTGAAATGTCTCGATAGCCACCTCACTTCATTTAGAGGTTTAAACAATAGTCTCATTTTCTGTGACATTTGCCATTTCCTCAAATTGTCCTCTTCAGACTGAGGATCTGCAGAAGACTGTATAAATGGTCTTTAAAAGTGTCTCTATTGTCTTCATCATTGGTACTTTGTTCCAGGCATTGACTAATCCCAGATCTTCTCGATGGGTTACCTAGGGAGGTGGTGGAATCTCCTTCCTTAGACGTTTTTAAGGTCAGGCTTGACAAAGCCCTGGCTGGGATGATTTAGTTGGGGATTGGTCCTGCTTTGAGCAGGGGGTTGGACTAGATGACCTCCAGGTCCCTTCCCACCCTGATATTCTATGGTTCTGTGACGGAGGAGTGCAAGGGGTTGGTAAGCAGCTCAGAAGCTGCTGCATGCCTTCCCTGTCAGAGCCCTAATTCCTATTTCTGAAAGAAGACCCCGGCTGCCTGTAACTGCTCCTGTCCCTACTGCTTTCCTCGTTTTGAGGGAGGTCCTGATTGCTGTCAGGCTCTGTCACTTTAAGGGTAACGGACTGAGAAGAAGTACAGGAAATCCAATGAGCTCTGCTTTGTGAGGGGGAAAAAAAAAGAGACGTGGAGACAGGGCCGTCCTTAGAGAAAGCACCCCTCATCAGCTCCCCTAAATTCCCTGTAAGGTATGTGACTTGACAGCTGCTCAGCAGCAGTTCAGCTGTCCCTCCCCCCACTGCCCTGCTGCTCCTGCCCTGCCCTCTGCCCTGGAGCTGTTCCCGGGAGCTTCCTGCTTGCTGGGGGAGGGGGTGCTGATGTCAGGATGTCCCCCTGCTCCTGCCCCCCAAGCTCTGTACCCCCGCTCCTCAAAGCGGAGGAGAGGACAGAAAGGAGGAGCGGACTGGAAGCTGTTGCTTCCTCTCTGAATGGGCGGATCTTCATAAAAGGGCAATATACTAGAAGTGGTGTCAGCGTACTTAAAGGGGCAATGCACATCTCTCTCTCTCTCACTCATGCCCGCACCCCCCAGCACTTTGGAAAGTCAGCACCTGTGCAGCCGTGCATGTGCTGTCACGAGGAGGGAGTGGTGCGCTCCAGCTAGATAGCGTGGGCTCATCATCATGTTCAGTTAGTGCAGGGAAGTGTTTGCAGCTACTTCCCTGCATCTATTGTATTTCCTCCCTTCTGCCTCAGTCCATGATGCCTTGTAGAGTGTGATGCTACATTAACAACAGCGTCTTAACCCTTGAGGGCTCAGCTGAGTGCTAGTTCATCATTTAGCAGCAAAGCATCCCCTGGGAAATATCCCACCCTCTTACTCCACCACCTCAACCAAGCTTCAAAATCATTCATTGCTGTGTACAATATTAAACGGTTTGTTTAAAACTTATACAGCGTATGGATATAATGTCTTTTGTCTGGTGAAAAGAATTTCTCTGGAACATAACCCCCCCTACTTACATTAATCTTATGGGGAAATTGGATTCGCTTAACAACGTTTCGCGTAAGGTCTCATTTTTCAGGAACATAACTACAACATTAAGTGAGGAGTTACCGGGTCAGACCAAAGGTCCATCTAGCCCAGTATCTGTCTACCGACAGTAGCCAATGCCAGGTGCCCCTGAGGGAGTGAACCTAACAGGCAATGATCAAATGATCTCTCTCCTGCCATCCATCTCCATCCTCTGACGAACAGAGGCTAGAGACACCATTCTTACCCATCCTGGCTAATAGCCATTTATGATATGGCGGCGGGTGGCACCTATTTTTATGTGTTCGCTTCCCCTGATGTTAGAACCTGGCTACGCCATTGTGGTCACCCTGGCCCTTCCCATCCCAGATGTTTCCCCAGTTCCTAATGAACATGAACCCCTTAGCCATGTTCAGGTGTGTGTCTGTGTCTTTCAGTCTGTGGTGACCCGTTCTGGAAGTTTTTCTGGCTGTTTCTAGTGACTCAGCTCTCCGGCCAAGTCACAGTCTGTACAGAACTCAGACAGGCATTAGACCAACAGAGTCTTTAGGTGCTTCTGGCCTTAGTAGGAGACTGTGTCCCAGGGCTTCCACCCTGGAGACTCTTCGCTCACTCTGGTCTGTTCGCTCACTCTGGTTTGTTCTATCCACCTGGGACTCTTAACAATTCAGATCTCCTTCACTGTCCAATTGCAGGCCACTTCCCCAGTGGCTTATGGAGGGGACCCAGGTCTGCCCACTACTCTGGGTCCCCACCCAGGGACCCTAAGAATAGCAGCCATGTGCTGCCGTGTCCCTTTAACTAAACTGCTTTCAGTTCCCTGTGTCACTTCCCCGTGGCCCCAGCCTTTACCAATGCTTCACCCTTACCTCAGGGCTCTTCTATGTTCAGTCCCAGCAGCCAACCATGAGCTCTTCCTCACTCCTCCATCCCTGCCAGCTCTGAGCTGTCCATGGTGCTGCAGACTTCAGTCTGCTAGGAGCACCAGCTTCACTCCTCAGGCCCTGAGCAGCAACTGACTCTGGTCTACACTGCAGTGCCTTTATACTAGCCTGCAACCCCCTGATTGGCTGCAACCCCCTCAGCCTCTCTATGTAGCTTGGAGGACTCCTCTACTACTCTTTTCCTGGGACGGATGTGGCAGGACACTGAGGCCTCCAGCAGGGGGCCTCTGGGCAGAGCCGCCCAGAGGATTCAGGGGGCCTGGAGCAAAGGAATTTCAGGGGCTCGTTCCATAAAAAAAGTTGCAATACTAGAGAATACTATATTCTTGTGGGGGCCCCTGTGGGGCCTGGGGCCTGGGGCAAATTCCCCCACTTGCCCCCCCTCTGGGCGGCCCTGCCTCTGGGCCTATTCCACCCCATCACAGACCTCCACCACTAATACTTGTCCTACACAAACACCCTCGCACCATTATAATGTTGCCCTCCACCCTCTTGACATTATTACATCCCTAAAATAAAGTAAACCCTACATTAGATTAGATCAGAGATTAGTTGGTAGAGCAACAGGGTGGCAGGAGACTAGAGGTGAGTTTAGAGATTAGATAAAGGAATGAGAGATTGGAGTAGAAATTAGATTAGATAGATGGATTAGATTAGTTATTCAAAAAGAAGGACAGATGGATGGTTTAGAGCTAAGGATGGAAAAACAGGAAGATGGATTAGAGATTGGGATGAAGGGATGGGTGGGGTAGACACTAGGATGTGTAGACAGAAAATAGCTTGATAAGAGAGAGAGAGACAGATCGTATGGGGATAGTGTGACATAGGGTACAATCCAGACTAGTGGGGGGCTGGGTGCACTGCAACCTTGGGTGCCTTACAGTGCTTCATGGCTAGAAGTGTTGAGTACCCTCAACTCCCAGTGAAGCCAATGGATGCTCAGCACATTTGGAAACAAAACCAGGATCCCTCATCTCAAGAACAGAGAGGGGCAAGGCAGAGGCTGAGGCTGTCAGGACGGATTCCAAATGAAGCCTTCTGTAAGGACTTTCAGTGTTGTCAAATTGGAATGTTCAAAATCATGAGTCAGGCTTCAAAAACTGATTGGATTGAAAATCATGAGATTTGCAAAAAAAAACCATTGGGGTTTTTAATTTGATTGCTGGTTTGGGATCTTTTCGTGGCTTTGTTTTCCAGATTTTCTCCACAACCACAAGAGCAAGAAACAGGTTACCGTGAAGGAAGGTTGAGCTTGTCATGATGTCACAGGACTCCAGGATCTGGGGATTTGGCAAGACTGGAGCTACCCTGTGAGACTCGGCAAGGTTAGGGATTCCCTGTTGGCTGCAGAGTTCAGACCCTTTGAAGGGTCTTTGGGGAAATGCCTGTCAGTCTATGGCTCCACCCCCTCGATTTGAATTTTGGTGGCAGTGAGAGAGAAGCAGCAACAAGAGTTCCCTTCTCCCCACAGAAAGGCAGGCGAGGTAGTGGAGGGGTCCCTCTCCTTGATTGTGTTTGTGGTGCCAGGCTCCTTGCACGCTCCTCCCACCAGTCTCCCACCATGGTGTTACCAAGACCCCCAGAACAGTGGATCTTAGAGTTAACACCTCATTGAGATGTGTTGGGCATTTCCCCCTCATCACAAAATGACTGTCTCAGGCTCTTTCCCAACCCAGGCAGACATCCCTGAATCAGTTAATCTCATGGCAGGTCCTGCTCCTTACAGACTCATGGCTTGTCTACACAGGAATTCTCTGGAAAGTTAATTCAAATTCACTTTGAAAGTGAATTAATTAAACCACATTCAATTCCTGTATGGACACTTTATTCATAATTCAAGTGCCCTTAATTCAGTTTAGTTTAATTCACTTTGGAATTAAGGCAGGCCTCACTGCCTCTTTTATACTGAGGCCACTTGCATTTTCTTGCACGTTTAATCAGGTACCCTAAAATGATGTTTGCAAGCTTACAAATACTGCAGGAATGTCACATAGTACTTGGATGACAGCCTTGTAATATTTTTGTTAGCAAAAGTACAAATACTCCAACCCAGCCAAGTAGATAGAGATAATAAAGGACCGTCAACACATCCAGCCTATGACTGTCCATATACTCACATCATACCTTGTGGAGACCCTGAACGTGGCAAGATAGGCACTCTACAAGTGGTCATACTGTTCCCGGCGTGCCAAGATCCCAGCAGCTTAGGTTGTGCTTAGCCCTGACTGTTGACTAGGGTTCTGTGACTACCATGAATATTCATGAAGATGTCCCCTGTTTATTTCTAAACTTCCTTATGCTGATAATTCCGGGGTTCTCTCTTCTCGTAGGCTAGTATATGAATGATCGTAAGCTTATTAGGATATACATCAATTGGTTACCATGGCACTTCTGTGGTTGAACATCTGCTGATGTTCTTATCCTAAATTATCTACACTAGTGTCAACTGACATTATGCGGTGACCTGTCAGCAGTTTAGTCAGCTTTGTTTATCACAGCATTATATCTTGTGACTTAGGGTCATTTGATTATTTATTTATGGTAAGACCTTATGCTAAGCTTCCTGCATTACAGCTTTATTTTATACCTATATCCTACCTCATACCTATGTGTTGCCTAGCCAATACCTATACCTGTAGGCTACAGACCTAAGACAAGAATGCTGGCAAAGAGTTTCTTGTCATTATTATGGGAGAAAAGCTGTCATTGGTTCAAGAAGTCCATCAGTGCAATTTCACCTTTCTCTTGAGCAGCAAGGAAGTAGTTTGTCATCTCATTGGTGGCAACAATGCCTGTGACTGCCCTGCTCTAAGCAATTTGTCCACTCTCGGTAGCGTCCCGCCAGTGGCCGCATTGTTACAGATGGACTGACAAAAAGTGGTGTGATGCTTCCCCGGGGACAGAGATGATGCATATTGGGGGCATGCAGGGTCATGTGCCCCACCCCCGCAGATCCGCTGCTTGGCTTGTATTGAGCATGCTCATGTGGATGGAGCATGCTCAGTAACACCGCTCAAGCTGCCTTTCCTCACTTTGCTTTCCCACTGTTGGCAAGCACCAGTCGTCTTTGCCTGGGGAAACCAGGCCAGTCAGGCACTTTGCTACTGCCTGCCCTTAGCGTGAGGGAGCAGTATCTGTGCCTGCTGGGGGTTATCGCCCCGACTCCACCGGCCACAGGCAACACACACACTGCCCTCCACGTCTACGCTGGCGCTACTTGTTCTGTATTTGGTTGTCATGGTTTTTGTTCCTATGGCAACTGAGTTAGATTATTAGGGGATAGCCCAGCCAGCTTGAGCTGGTCAGGTGAGCTCCGTGTCTGTAAATAAATGGTAGCTTTGTTAGCTGTCTGCTCTCCGGCCTCAAGTGATTTCTTCCTAAACCGGCTGCCCTCAAGGATATAACAAGTGGCGACGAGGATGGGATTCCGGTGCTGCCCCAGCAACAGAAGGAAGTAGAAGTCAAGATAAAGAACAAACAAACAAACAAAAACTGCTTGTTTGTACTGACTGTGAAAGTGAAACTAAAATCATGGCTACTCTGACCAGGCCACTGGAACCTTTTGATGAAAATATAATGCAGTGGCATGTGTATACTGAGCGTTTTGAAATTTTTGTTGCAAATGACATTACAGAAGCGAAGAAGGTGCCAATATTCTTAAGTGTTGTAGGGGCTAAAAGCTACTCCCTGCTACGCAGCTTACTACACCCTGTTAAGCTTGAGACCAAATCTTACAGTGACATTGTGGAAATCCTGGGGTCGCATTTTTCCCCCAAACCACTGGTAATTGCTGAAAGATATAGGTTTCACAAAAGAGACCAAAAAGAAGAAGAAACAGTTGTACAATTTGTAGCAATTTTTAAAAAAACTAGCAGAACACTGTGAATTTAAAGAGATGTTAAATGATGCCCTACGTGACACGTTAGTGTGTGGCCTGTACAGTGAAGCTATACGGAAGCGCCTACTGACAGAGGCTCAGCTTACCTTTCAGAAGGCTGTTGATTTTGCAGTCTCCATGGAACTGGCTACAAAGGTGCAAAAAGTGTCACAAGAACCTACCCACAAATCTGTGCAGAGTCAGGAATGTTACCGCTGTGGTAAGCCGGGTCACCAGGCATCAGAATGCTGGTGTAAGGACCTGGTGTGTCGACACTGTGGCAAAAAGGGACAGATTGAGTGTGCCTGTAAACAAAAGAAAAAGAGGCCTGTGGTCTGTCCAACAAAAAGGGGACCCTGCATACCCTAGAGCAGACCCAGGATGATCAAGGTGACACCTCATCGCAAGAGGAAGTGCCACTGCATGTTTTGTCTTTGGCAGTGGGCTCACATGAATACTGGGTAACCCTATTGTTGGACGGCAAACCTATACGCATGGAACTGGACACTGGTGCAGCCATCTCGCAGGTCTCCGAGACTGTGTATAAAGAAAAGCTACAGCATCTTCCGCTTAAGGCAACAAAAACTGTTCTGAAGACGTACACGGGAGAAGCTGTGCCCATGTTGGGCACTATTGATGTTAAGGTGGAGCTCAATGGACAGGCTGCAAAATTGCCACTGTTTGTGGTGAGAGGTAATTACCCAGCCTTAATGGGTAGGTCTTGGCTTGGGAAGATTCAGCTGAACAGGGCAGAAGTGCACCGAATGACTAAAGAAGAAACCAGTCTAACCCCTATACTAAGTAAACATGCTGCTGTTTTTGGAGAGGATCTGGGAAGTATGATGGGAATCACTGTGATATTGAACATTAAACCTGACAGTCCACCAAAATATCTGAAAGCCCAAACTGTGCCATATGCCATCAGGCCAAAAGTTGAAGCGGACCTGGAGCGCCTGGTGACCAATGGAGTCCTAATACCAGTTACCCATAGCCCATGGGCCACTCCTATCGTTCCAATAGTGAAGAAAGATGGCTCCCTCCGGATTTGCGGTGATTTTAAAGTCACTGTCAACCCAGTGTTGTGTGCAGAGCAATATCCGGTTCCTCGCATCGATGACCTCTTTGCAGGCCTGGCTGGGGGACAAAAGTTCAGTAAGATTGATCTGAGTGAAGCATATTTACAGATGCACGTTGATGAAAAGTCCCAAGAGCTGTTGACTATTGTGACTCATAAGAGGCTTTATCGATACTGTCGCCTACTCTTCGGAATAACGTCTGCTCCCGCCCTGTTCCAGAGGGTTATGTACCATTTCTTGTGTGGCTTGTCTCATTCTAGAACCGAGATGGACTGAACTAGTTACTGCCTATCTTACAGAGCAAAAGCTCAGGCCTGGCTGTGATCATCCGTTCAGGAGGCAAGTCAGACTGTCAGCTTGCCCCATCAGTGGAAAAGATCCTGGATGTCTCTCCGTGGTCCCAGTTACACTCCCCAATCCATTGCCTTTATTCATAAACTGGACACCTCCCACTGGCTGTTTTTTTCCTGTGTGCCTCTTTCTTGTCGATTGCACCGTCTCTTGATTAGCGTTCGGCTCAGTCTGTAGACTGGCCTCCATTGTGAAGCAGACATTACACAATGCACACCAAGGAGAGAAAAGTGTCCCTTCCTACCTGTCAGGAGCAGGTTTACCATCTTCTGGTGAATCTGCCTTAACTTAGACCTTGAGAACCTAATTTTCAGCACAGCTACATATTCCGTAAACATTATCCATACAAACAGTCCGCAATGCTTATGATGATCAGTGGAATACTGGCTCTTGGTAGAGACCTCATATGCCACTTAATACCCATACATCTGACCCAGGGAATCCTTGTAAAACTTTACACTGTCTGCCAATTGGCAACAAAATGTCCCTGGCTCATAAGCACGATAGAAGAGCTAGGTTTGATTGGCATGATTATCATGTATAAATATCAAGGAAGGCCATCTGCAGAGTCAGGCAGGCTTCCCCTGTTTAATAGTGGGAAAATTTCTCTGCAAATACAAAGGCTTGGAGAATGTTTTGTTTCCACTTGGGAGCTCAGATCGTGCAGAGCGAGGTGTGGATTCAGCAGCAGCACAGGGCCCTGAGAGTGTTTCTCCATCTTTCCCTTTCCTCCACACAGGCAGTGGGCCACTGGCAGCATGAGAAAGGGGAACGAAACACTAGTGACCGAGTTCATCCTGCTGGGCCTTTCCAGCTGGCCCATGGTGCAGGCCATGCTCCTGGCTCTGTTCCTTGCTTCCTACCTGGTCACCCACCTGGCAACATGGTGATCATTGGGGTGATCCGTCTCGATTTGCACCTCCACACCCATAAGTACTTCTTCCTCAGCAGCCTCTCCTTCCTGGACATCTGCTATGCCTGGCATGCTGCACAGCCTGATGTCTGGCACAGGGCCATCTCCTACATCAGCTGCAAGGGGCAGATGTACATGGCATTGTCCTGCGGGATTAATGAGTGCCTCTTGCTGGCTGTCATGGCCTACGATTGCTACATGGTGGTGTGCCTTTGCACTACATGGAGGTCATGAGCCTCAGGGGCCTGCATCGCCTTGGTGGCTTGCTCATGGTTGGTTGGCTTGTTGCTCTCCCGTGCCTATCTTCTCAGCCTGTCGTGCCTTTCTGAGGCCCCAACCAGATCTTCTGAGAGATGCTGGGCGTGATGCAGCTGGCCTGTGTGCACCACCAGCTACAATGGGACTTTTATTATCTTGGGTGGGGTCTTCACCCTGCTCATCCCCTTCTCCTTTATCCTGGCCACCATGTATGCGTCACACTGCTGTCCTGGATCTGCTCCCTCCAGGACCTGTGCCTCCCATCTGATGGCCATGGCCCTATTCTACGGGATGGCCATCTTCATGTACATGTGGCCCAGGTCCGCCCACTCTCCAGAGCAGACAAAATGGTTTCCATCTTCTACACAGTGGTGACCCCCCATGCTGAATCCCTGATGTACTGCCTGAGGAGCAAGGAAGTCAGGGAACCATGGCTAAGGCCATAATCATGTGAGGGGTGGTGGTGGAGGAGATTCTGTCCTGGAAGTACATAAGGGTGTTCTCTGTCCATGGCTGGATAGAGGCAAAGCCAGGTCCCACTTCCAAGGGTGGCTGGTATAAATGGGACTTATGACACTTGCATCAGAATTGTCTGCTGTTACTTAACAGTCTGGAAGAGTAGTGTGAAAGCAGGCAGGTAGGATGGGCCCAAGGTTAGGGTGGTGGCCTAGGGCTTTGGGGACCTGGATACAATTTCCTGCTCCCACCACAGTCTCTCAGTGTGGTCTTTAGTGAGTCACTTAGCTTTATTGTATCTGAATTCCCCACATGTGAAAATGTACTTCCTCACCTCATGTGGGGTGTTGGGAGATGCTTAGATACTATGGTGATGAGGACCAGATATGCTACTTATGGTAGATATCTAGAATATCAGGGTTGGAAGGGACCTCAGGAGATCATTTAGTTCAACCTCCTGCTCAAAGCAAGATCAATCCCCTGATAGATTTTTGCCCCAGTTCCCTAAATGGGCCCCTCAAGCATTGAACTCACAACCCTTGATTTAGCAGGGCAATGCTCAAACCACTGAGCTATCCCTCCCCCCTATAATAGAGCCCCTCCCAGAACACAGCAGTTGAAGCAAGTATTGTAGAGTGAAGTCTTATGCCCTTACGGAAAAGGTATAGTGAAAAGAGAGACGGGGGAAATGAATGTTTGGCCAATGACAGCCCTACCTTTTTGGAGGACATTTCACTGTGGATGCTGACCACTCCCCACTCTCTTGGCCACATCAAATGAATGCGGCAAATACCACGATGCCAAGATGGAGTTTGGTGCTCCAGGATTATGATATGGAAGTGATCCATGGGAAAGGGAATGCCAAGGCTGATTGCTGATAAATGCCTGATGCTCTGTCTGGGAAATAAGTCAATGGATTTGTAGCGGGGCAGTAACCCCGCTCCTGTGAAAGGGTTAAAGGTCCTTGGAGAGGGCTGGGGCTGAAAGCCGAGAAGAAAAGGCTGATTGGGGGAAGCAGCCACAGTTGGGCCATGCCCCAATTAGGCCACAGCTGGCCCTATAAAAGGGCTGTGAGCCAGGAGCTGAGAGAGAAAGATGGACCTGGCTGCAGGGAGCTGAGCAGGGTACCTGGAGTGCAGCAGGGCTGGGGGAAGGCCAGAGGAGCTGGGGAGCTCCAGCCTGGAAAAACCTGCAGGCCATGCTTAAGGCCAGGAAAGGTAGTGTGGCTATGGAAGTGTAGCCTGGGAGTAGGCAGAGGCAGCTGGTCCAACCCCCCTTGCCGATGATGAGTGGTTTACAGACTGCAGTCTGCCCCAGGGAGCAGGGGCTCGATGGTGACTGGCAGTAGCCACTGAGGTGAGGTGGGGATAGAGGGTTGGGGATTCCCCTGGGTTGCTGCTGGGGACAGGACCCTGATGTAGAGGGGCACCGGGGTCTGGGAGGGACATGGGAGCCAGCGGCAGGTGAGACACTGGTCTGCAGAGGGCGTTCTGGACTGAAAGAGCTAATTCCCAGGATGACCAGCAGGAGGCGCCACACCGGTGAGTCATCACCCCACCACAGGATTCCACTAGCATGCCGGTCAAGCAGCCTAGTTATGTTCTGTTCTTTAGCGGAGAGATGTGACAGGCAAATTTCCTACAGTCTCATTGACTAGGTCAGCCTCTCTGTGTCTTGCCTGGGGGTTACCAACAAAATGCCCTTGGAGATAGTGCACTCATTATCACACCGAGGCAAAAGGCTTGAATCCCTTCTTCACATAAGGTATTTAATCTGAACAACTGATAAGACAATGAGGCTGGGATTCTAGCATCATCATCATCATCATTATATAGTCATAATCATTTGTATGATCATAGTGCAAAGCCTGGACCAGGACTCCATTGCGCTAGGCACTGTGCAAGCACAAAACAAAAACAACCTCTTCCCCAAAGAACTGACACTCAATTAAGAGACAACAGCAGAATACAGAGGGATGGTGGACTACAAAAACAGTGAGACCGACGGTGTATTAATTTCTGAGAAAGGCATAACAAGACCCAGTGGCTGGCAGCTCAAGCCAAACACATTTGAATTAAATGATGACCCAATTTTTTAACAGTGAGGGTGATTAACCTTGGGACAAACTTCCAAGGGAAGTAGTGGATGCTCCAGCTTGTGAGTGCCTCTCCAGAAGATATGCTCTAGCCAAACCCAAGAGATTCATAGAAGAATCATAGAAGATTAGGGTTGGAAGAGACCTCAGGAGGTCATCTAGTCCAAACCCCAGCTCAAAGCAGGACCAGCCCCAACTAAATCATCTCAGCCAGGGCTTTGTGATTTAGTTGGGGATTGGTCCTACTTTGAGCAGAGGGTTGGATTAGATGAACTCCTGAGGTCCCTTCCAACCCTGATAGTCTATGATTCTGTGATTTGTCAAGCCGGGCCTTAAAAACCTCTAAGGAAGGTGATTCCACCACCTTCCTAGGCAACGCATTCCAGTGCTTCACCACCCTCCTAGTGAAATAATTTTCCCCTAATATCCAACCTCGACCTCCCCCACTGCAACTTGAGACCATTGCTCCTTGTTCAGTCATGTGCCACCACTGAAAACAGCCAAGCTCCATCCACTTTGGAACCCCCCTTCAGGTAGTTGAAGGATGCTATCAAATCAAATTCAAAACAAAGCAAAGCAATACAGAAAAGGAATGCTTTTCCACACACGCAGCAATAATAATCTGTGGGACTCACCGCCGCCTGGGGCCCAGCGCTTAGCCAGTTTCCAAACAGAACAGGACAGTCGTAGGGACAAGGAGAGAATTGCGAGTGGCAGGGGAGGTTAAGAAACCAAGAGTTTTATTAAGGCTATAAATCCTCATGCTTCAGAGAATGAGCTGACCTCTAACAGGCTGGGGTCTGGAAAGAAACCCTTAGCCTGGAGTCAGGCAGATTATCCCATGACTGCTCACTGCAGAGGTTTAGAGACCTTCTGCTGAAGCAGCTGATGCTGCGGGGAGCCAGGTTACTGGGCTGGATGTGATCTGATTCAGCCTGGCAAGCCCTGTCCCCATATGATGGCAGGGTGGTAAATGGCCTTGTAGGGGGTGGCACCCCAGAGGTTTAGGCCCATTCTGGTTGAACAGCATTTTTAATGAGCTGCAAAAGGGAGCAAATAGCCTCTCAATGGTGTTCACAGATGCTCTTGCCTTGTAAAGGGCCCCTGACACCAGTAAGAAAAGGGAAATACCACAAAGGCACCCAGGGAGGTTAAACACAGGCAGGAAATACCACTAGGAACTGTAGCTGCTTAGAGCACATGACATGGAAAGCCACCACCAGGTGCTGCTGTGAACTCAGGGATGAGACCGAGACCATGGCATCGATGCAGGAGGTTCCTTGCTCCTCGAAACATGGTTCCCGTTGGACATCCTGGCTGTGGCACATCCTGGCTGTGCCAGGCCAGTGGTGGTCCTTTTTTTTTTGGTCTGGCGGGCGCGCGGCAACGGAGAGGACCATGGCGGCGGCGGGGCATCCACGCCATGAAAGCGGCCAGCGCGTCAAAGCGCGTCACCGCCGACAAGCAGCAGCATCCAGCGTCAGAGCTGCGAAAACGCCGCCCCGCCGGGGGTGCGTTGAGACCCCCTGGTCTACGCCCAGCGCGCTGACTCGATTTTGAGCCGAGCCTCCTTTCCCGTCCATACACAACTCAGTCTGACTCAGGACCCGGGCCCAGGGTTGCCAACTTTCTACTTGCACAAAACCGAACACCCCCTGCCGTGCCTCTCCTCTGAGACCCTGCCCTTCTCTGAGCTTCCCCCCCCAACTCACTCTGTCACCCACTCCCCCTGTTGCGCGCTTTCCCCACCCTCACTCACTCACTCATTTTCACTGGGCTGGCTTTGGGGGTTGGGGTGTAGGAAGGGGTGAGGGCTCCGGCTTGGGGTGTGGGCTCTGGGGTGGGGCCAGGGATGAGGGGTTTGGGGTGAAGGAGGGGGATCTGGGCTGGGGGATGGGGCTGAGGGGTTTGGAGTATGGGATGGGGCTCCAGGCTGAGGCAGGAGGTTGGGGTATGGGAAGGCAGAAGGGCTCTGGACTGGGGGTGTGGGTTCTGGGTTGGGGCCAGAAATGAGGGTTTCAGGGTGAGGAGGGGCTCCAGGTTGGGGCCGGGGGCTGGCGTGTAGGGGGGGGGATGAGGGCTCAGACTGGGGATGTGGGGTCCGGTGTGGAGCCAGGGATGAGGGGTGCAGGAGGGGCTCTGGGCTGAGAGATTTGGAGTATGGGAGGGGCTCTGGGCTGGGCAAGCCAATGGGAGCTGTGGAAGTGGCACTTGGGGCAGGGGCAGCGTGTGGAGCCCTCTGGCTGCCCCTGTGCATAGGAGCTGAAGGGGGACATGCTGCTGCTTAAGGGAGCTGCGTGGAGCCAGGGCAGGCAGGAAGCCTGCCTTAGCCCTGCTGTGCTGCCAACCAGAGTTTTAACGGCTCGGTCAGCAGTGCTGACTAGAGCCACCAGGGTCCCTTTTCGACCGGGCTTTCTGGCAACTGGGCACCTGGCAACGCTACCCAGGCTCTAGGACCATGCTGGGGAGGTGGAACCGCCCCCCCCACCCGCGGCCCCTGATCCCGTCCCCAACAGAAAAGCTCCCCCAACAGTGGCCCGGGCCTGACCCCAGCCCTGGCAGAAGCCATGGGATGGGGGAAGCTCCCCCTCCCCACCAGCAGCTCCTGACACTGTCCCCGGCAGAAGCCCCTGGGCGGGAGAAGCCCCAGCAACCCCCATGTGTCCCTGGCAGAAGCTGTGGAGCGGCGGGGGAATCCCCTGGGCCCAACCCCGCTCTCTGGCAGAACCGCCAGGCGGGTGGGGTGGGAGAAGCCCCAGCGCCCCGACCCTGGTCCCCAACAGAAGTACAGGCGGTAACGGGGGAAGCCCCAACACCTGCACCCCCGTGGCCCTGGAACTGGAGGTGCTCTCACTCCCTGCTGACAGAGTTTCTGTCCTGGGGCCACAGTTGAGGGGTGGGGGTGGGGGGCAGAAAGGAGCAAAAGAGGTTGAGGGGCTGTAGTGGGGGAGGGGTGGAATGGGCGGAACCCCGGGGGGGAACAGTGGTGGGCTGGAGCCAGGGAAGGAGGCAGATGTCTCTGCCTCACTGTGGAGCTCCGGATCAGGGATTGAGCTGTGCCGCACCCTGATCCCGAAGGAAACTGACTGCTGTGAGGTATTGCTGGGAGTGCTATCTGCTATCTACCCCAAGGAGACTGAGAACCTATGGAGCCACATCAAGGAAGGGTGGTAGGAAGTAGCCCAGGGAACTCAGACATGAATCCCGTTATATTGCTGAGAGATGTTTCAGAAGGATCCCCACTGACCCAGTGGCGGGATCATCCGCCACTGTTAGGGCCCTGGGCTGGGACCCAATGGAGTAGCATGGGCTCAGATGCCCCTACCCCTTGCTGCCAACCCCACCCCTGAGGTGGTGGCCTACTCACTAGGCTGGAAGGCCTGCACCTTACCTGTGGCTTGCCCCAGCCTGAAGGTAGTGAGCCCTCCATATTGTCTTGTTTGCTGTTGGCCCTAGCCTGGAGGCTTTGGGCTATAACCTGCTCCCTGCTGTGCCCCACCTGGAGGATCCAAGAGACTGTCCAGGTCATCAGCCCAGCCAGGAGGCCTGGACTAAAGACTATTTATTATGTGGCCCCACCCTGAGGGGCAGAACCCCAGACTGTGGTCACTGCCTGCCCTAGCCGGGAGGCTAGACTGAAGACTGTTTCTGATTCTGTCCCACTCAAAGGGCCTGAGCTATAGACCGTTACTTGTTGTCTGCCTAGCCAGGAGTCTAGGCCAAAGACTCACAAGCCCCTATGACTTGGCTGTTTGATGGAGTGAGGCAGAGCCGGACGGCCATGGACCACTACATTGCCCAATAGAAATGCTACTTGTCCAATGAAAATTCCTCCTTTGTCCATGTACTTGGTGCAAGCATATGATACCTGTACCCATCACCTTCGGGCTTCTCCCATCACCTATACAATATTCCATCTTTCACCTCCAAATCAGAAAGCTTTTACAGTGGTATAGTGAGGGTCCACTACATTCCAGGGTGGCTCTATTTGCAAATTGATTTTTCAGTCACACATTATTCTGACATCAGGGTCCTTTCTTTGGGAAGTTTCTAGTTGCTTTGGCATCCATTTCTGCAACCCCACTTCCATTATTCCAGTGGATGAACAAGGAACTTGTGCAATTCTGAAAATTATTGGATGAGAGGAGGCAACCATCTACTCCCTAGTACACACATCCCTGTGAGCTAACAATTGTTTGCTCTTCTGCTACGGGAATGTTTGCGTTTAGTCTCTCCAACAAGGCCATGTACACAAGGCATCTGCATTTCAATGCTTATGGCCAGGCTTGTGCATGAATGGGAAATCACAGCACTGCAGTTTTCCCAACCACATGAAAAGCTGTTCGTCAGGATTCCTGAATCTAAAGAGCCATTGCAGGGAAGCATGGTCTGTCCTGACCAAAAAGTCCTCCCATAGAAATACTGATGAAAATGTTCTCTAGATTTAACCACTGCAGGAGTTCCTTCCATGTGGTGCCCTCTCAGAACTAGACTTTTGCTGAACAAAACCACCATCCTCTCAAATCCTTTGTGCTTGTGCCAATACTGCCCCCAAACCGTAAGCACTAGCATCTCTGTCAAATCTGAAAGAGGTGCAGTTGCCATTTAACTTTCACTTGCCTAACAGTCACTCTCTGTGCCACCGCATCTCTGGGTGAGGATCCCAGCCTTGTCACCAATTGTGGTGTGTCATGGTTTTACCCTCACTTGAAACTGGGGGGTTTCAAGTTGAGGACCAGCATGTATCCCCCCACCCTAAAATTCTAGGGTAGGTCCCCTTTTTGCCGCTACCACCCGGTCAATTACGTGGGCCGGGACACCCCTGTTTTCCCCCTGCCTCTTTCCAAAGACGTTCCCTGGGGAAACACAGATCAACTCACAGAGAGAGAAACCTTCCCCTTCCCCTCTCTGCCCGGAGATAAGTCTGTCTCACCACCGAGAGAGAGTTTCTTAGCCCCTCCCCCTGTATCCACAGTAGAGGGATTTAATCAAATCTTTATAAAAAGAATTTATTAAAAGAAAAACAAGAAAATACAGAATCTCTATGAGTCCAAGCTGGACACTCATAGGGTATAACCTTGCTAAGTTCTGGAGAGAATCCTCTCTCCTTCTCAGTACAAACAATACAGGCAGAATTAAGAATAATCAATAGCAAACACACAGAATTGCAAACATAGGATTATTAGATGAGGACACAAAGTATCTTACTAATACTCACTATTTTGACTAGAAGAAATTAGTTCAGAAAGATGGAAATTTGTAGCAGACTTAATTAAAACATCTGGACTCTTGTAACTCCAAACGGCTAAGAACAACACACACAGAAACAGAGGGAAAAAGTTCCCTCCTAGGAGTTTCAAATTCTCTTCCCTGATTGGTCCTCAGGTCAGGTGCCTACCAGGTACTATGTTTTAACCCTTTACTAACTACTTATGACACGCCCCCCAAATCACCACAGTGGGATCCACTGGCGGTGATTTCCTCCTAACCCTAACCCTAACCCTAATAAAACACATGCACTATTACATCGACTACTAAGCATGAAAACATGTTAAGAACAGTTTTTAGCCACTTGATTCTGGGAAACTTTCACGAGAGAGTGCATCAGCAACTTTGTTGGAAGCTCCTGAAATGTGTTGAATGTCAAAGTCAAAGTCTTGGAGAGCTAAGCTCCAGCGGAGAAGTTTCTTGTTGTTTCCCTTGTTGGTGTGAAGCCACTTTAGCGCAGCATGGTCAGTTTGTAGCTGGAACTGCCGGCCCCAAATGTATGGGTGTAGCTTTTCCAGGGCATATACAATGGTGTAACATTCTTTTTCACTGATGGACCAGTGGCTTTCCCTCTCAGACAGTTTCTTGTTGAGAAACACGACAGGATGGAAGTTGTGATCCAGTCCTTCCTGCATTAGTACCGCTCCTACCCCACGTTCAGATGCATCGGTGGTAACTAGGAAGGGTTTGTCAAAGTCCGGGGCCCTTAATACAGGGTCAGACATGAGCATCGCCTTAAGCTGGGTAAAGGCTTTCTGACACTCATCAGTCCACTTAACTGCATTTGGCTGGGTTTTCCTGGTCAGATCAGTTAGTGGGGCAGCGATTTGGCTGTAGTGTGGTACAAATTGCCTGTAATAGCCGGCCAAACCTAAGAAGGATTGGACCTGCTTCTTTGACTTTGGGATAGGCCACTGTTGGATAGCCTCCACCTTGGCCTGTAGGGGGTTGATGGTTCCTTGACCCACCTGGTGTCCTAGGTAAGTCACTCTGTTTTGGCCTATTTGACACTTTTTGGCCTTAACAGTTAGTCCTGCCCGCCTGATGCACTCAAAAACCATTTTCAAATGTTCTAGGTGTTCGGGCCATGAATCAGAGAAAATGGCCACATCATCGAGGTATGCAACTGCACAGTCTCCCAATCCCGCTAGTAGACCATCGACCAGCCTTTGGAAGGTGGCAGGTGCATTCCGCAGTCCGAACAGAAACACATTAAATTCATACACCCCTGCATGGGTGATGAAGGCAGATTTTTCCTTGGCGGGTTCATCTAGTGGTACTTGTCAGTACCCCTTGGTTAAGTCAATGGTAGAGATGAACTGAGCACGTCCCAACTTTTCCAATAGCTCATCAGTGCGTGGCATTGTATAGTTGTCTGGACGAGTTACAGCATTTAGCTTACGGTAGTCCACGCAAAAGCGTATTTCCCCATCTGGTTTGGGAACCAGAACCACTGGAGATGCCCATGCACTGGTAGAAGGGCAGATGATACCCATCTCCAACATGTTGTCAATCTCCTGTTTAATAGCAACTTTGGCATGAGGTGACACCCGGTAGGGTGGGGTTCTAATCGGGTGAGCATTACCTGTGTCAATGGAGTGGCAGGTTTGCTCAGTCCGTCCTGGGTTGGCTGAGAACAAGGTGTCGAATTGAATGCACAGCTCCTTGATCTGTTGCCGCTGTAGATGTTGCAGGGTTGTGGAGAGGGTCACCTCCTCCACCCCACCATTTCTTTTACCTTCGTAGTAGACACCTTCAGGCCACTCGGTGTCATCTCCTTCCTGGACTGTAAACTGACAGACCTGTAATTCTCTGGGATAAAAGGGCTTTAGAGAGTTAACATGAAACACTTTAGGCTTTAAAGAGGAATCAGGGAATGCTATGAGGTAGTTAACAGCTCCCAGGCGCTCCTGGACCTTGTATGGTCCTTCCCATGACACTTCCATCTTATGGGCCTGCTGCGCCTTCAAGACCATGACCTGGTCTCCAACCTTGAAGGAACGCTCTCTGGTGTGTCTATCATACCAGACCTTTTGCTCCGCTTGAGCATCCTTTAAGTTCTCTCGAGCAAGGGCCCAAGAGACTCGGAGGGTGTTCTGAATGTTGCTTACAAAGTCCAGAATGTTAGTTCCTGGAGGAGGCATAAATCCCTCCCATTGCTGCTTCACCAGCTGTAATGGCCCCTTAACCTCATGGCCGTACACCAGCTCGAATGGTGAGAATCCTAAACTGGGATGTGGTACAGCCCTGATGGCAAACAGCAACTGCTTTAACACTAGATTCCAGTTATTGGAATGTTCATTTACGAATTTACGGATCATGGCCCCCAAAGTTCCATTAAACCTTTCCACTAGGCCATTAGTTTGGTGGTGGTACGGGGTGGCCACCAAGTGGTGCACCCCATGAGTTTCCCACAGGTCTTTCACGGTCCCTGATAGGAAATTTGTTCCCGAATCTGTAAGAATTTCAGAGGGCCAACCCACCCTGGTAAAAATGTCAGCTAAGGCCTGGCACACAGTTTTAGCCCTGGTGTTGCCTAGAGCTACTGCTTCCGGCCATCTGGTAGCAAAGTCCACAAAAGTCAGTATGTACTGCTTTCCTCTGGGGGTCTTCTTTGGGAAAGGGCCCATAATATCCACAGCTACTCGCTGAAATGGGACCTCCATTATGGGAAGTGGTTGGAGAGGGGCCTTGACCTGGTCTTGGGGTTTTCCTACCGTTTGGCATACCTTACAAGACCGGACGTAAGTGGCTACCGCCTTGCCCATCCCCTCCCAGTCAAAGAACCTTCCCAACCTGTCTTTGGTTCGGGTCACCCCAGAATGGCCACTAGGAAGATCATGGGCTAAGCTTAAGAGCTTTTCCCGGTACTTGGTCGGAACTAGCAACCGTTTTTGAGGATGCCAGCCCTCCTGGTGTCCACCAGAAATAAATTCCTCCTAGGAGTTTCAAATTCTCTTCCCTGATTGGTCCTCAGGTCAGGTGCCTACCAGGTACTATGTTTTAACCCTTTACTAACTACTTATGACATGGTGTCTTTCACTCTTCACACCAGAAACAATAGGAAGTACCAGCCCCGCCCAGTTCCTTTCCTTGAACTTTAGCCAAGCATGAGATAAATGGCTAAACATCTGTTGTGTGGGTAGCTCTGTGGTGTCTTGGGACCACAAGGGAGACGATGTTATCGATATCTTTGTACACTGTTACAACATTACATAGGTGACTGTGGCCCAGCAGTTTCATTTCAAGTTACTGTTGGCATCTCCCATTAAAACACTTTTTATCCTTTGATTAAAGATACATAGAAGGTGGCCAAAAGAGAGAAAACATTTGAAATATAAACAGCCATATGCCTGTGGAGTGGGACTGGGACTCCATATCTGTTTCCTTTCTTATAGCCAGGGCCCTACCAAATTCACTGTCAATTTTGGTCAATTTCACAGTCATAGAATTTTAAAAAATCATAAATTTCATGGTTTCAGATACTTAAATTTGAAATTTCATGGTGGTGTAACTGTGGGGGGTACCAATGCAAAAGGAGGCTATGGGGGAGGTAACAAAGCGATTGTAGTGGGCTCATGCTCTTGTCACCTTTGCTTCTGCGCTGTTGCTGGTGGTGGCGCTGCCTTCAGAGCTGGGTGGCCAGAGAGCAGCAGCTGCTGGCTGGGCGCAATCTGTTGGGGAGGAGCAGGGCTGGCCTTATGGGTGGGCGACATGGGTGACCGCCCAGGGTACTGTGGTTGGGGGGGGTTCCGTGGTTCCCCCCCCAGCCTTCCCAAGGTGCCTTTAACTCCCGAGTGCCAGGGCGCTGGGCTGGAGACAAGGACGGGCAGGGCTGGAGGTGCCCTGGCCGAGGGCTCCTACCTTACGCCAAGCTCCAGCTGCTGGTTCTGGCCAGCATGGTGAGGGATGGGACTTCCTCTTCCCTTGCAGGTGCCGCTCCCGTGTCAGACCCACCTTCGGGAACCTCCCCCAGCTGCAGGAAGCTCTGCGGCTGCTGGCTGGGAGTCCAGCTCTGAAGGCAGCACCACTGTCTGCAGCAGTCCAGAAATAAGGGTGTCACGATATGGTATTGCCCCAGTTACCTCTGTGCTGCTGCTTAATGTGGCACTGCCTTTAGAGCTAGGCGTCCATCCAGCATCCACTGCTCTCCAGTGCCTGGCTTTGAAAGCAATGCAGAAGTAAAGATGGCACTACTGCGACCCCCCCCTACAACAGCTTTGCAACTCCCCAGAACCGTATTTTGGTTGGGACCCCCAGTTTGAGAAACGCTGGACTCCCCCATGAAATCTGGATTGGATAGACTAAAAGTACACAAAAGACCAGATTTCACCATCCGTGATGTGTTTTTCACAGCTGTGAATTTGGTAGGGCCCCTATTTATAGCTATTGGGTGATCTCTAGCCATTGCATTTCCCTCACTCACTGCTCTTTTATTTGTGTCCCACTGGACTTATTTAAAATTTCTAATGATCATACTTAATACTGAATTGGGCAATGTGTATGCTGTTTAATTAGATAGATATTTATATGTATTTCGTGCTTTAGAATAACTTTTGTTCTTTTTAGTTCTTATGCTTTGGGCAGATATAATAAAGTTGCCATCGATGTTAATGTCAGTATGTTATTTCCTCTCATGCCAACCCTGTCAAAATGCCTTTTTTCCTCAATCCCTCTTTCTAGTAGATGGGTTTGTAGTTAGAAGCAGAAATTATTTATTGTCACCTTGCATACATAAACACTCACTGGAGATATAACTTGCGGGATGTGTAAAATATATCTGATAGGCCCAGAGGCCATGCTGACGGGTTCTCCAAGACAGACATAAGATCATAACCAAGTGCCAAACAAATATGGTATTTGGAAAATTAGAAAAAAATTAAACAAGTAGGAAGCTGCTAATTTTCATACTGATTAATAAAGCTCCACATCCACAATAAGGTCTCTGAGGCTGGGTGCTGTAGGGATTTAATTAGCCATCTCCATTGTGTCTGTCCTGGTGGCTTCTCTGTCTTCTCTGGAATCTGCATGCTCTTCAAAAACCCTCTGGAGTGCGACCTTAACAGAGCCCCTGAACCGCCACTTCCTGTAGCTCCCAACTAAAAAGTAAATAAGTGGGTTAATGCTGCTGTTTAAAGAGGCCAGTAAATTACATATCTCACCGGGGATATTAACATAATTAAAATACCAGCCAAAGCGCTGGATACCGAAGGGAACAGCAAAGATGAGGAAGAAGAGGATGGTGAGCAAGATAACAATGTAGAACCTTCCAGGCTGACGTTGTTGGGAGCTATGTCGGACCTTGATGAACAGGATCAGGTTGGACAGAACCATGATGGACCCGAAAATCAGGAAATCCAGAACATACATGGCTATGTCTGACATCCGACAGTGTTTAGTTACACCAAAATAACAAAAATAAGACACTACTCCGGTTACCAGGCAGGAGAGCGCCCACAGCAGGGCACACACAAGGGCAGACAGGTGCTTGGGGCGGTGGCATCGGCACCAGATGGGGTAGAAGACAGACAGACACCTCTCAACGCTGATGGCCGTCAGGAAGTACAGGCCGGCATTGTGGGCGAACAGAAACAGCAGTTGTAAATACCTCATAAATTGCCAAAATTTATAGAAACAGAAGAGAGATTGCACAGTCAAAAGTATGAGGCCAACAAGCAGGCAGAGGAGGAAGCTTAAGTCTGCTACGGCCAGGTTGAGGATGTAGATGGTGAAGGGATTCCTCTTAATGAAGAAGCTGAGGAGCCAGAGGACGACCCCGTTGCCCACCAGCCCGAAGAGACAGATGAGCGCAGTGACACCATCAAGGATCACATTAGTTAAACTGTGTATTTGGCAACCAGTCTTATTATACCAATAGTCTGGGCTAATTTCTGTCAGAAGCAGGGACGTTGTGCTCAGCTCAGTCATCATTAAACCTCTGCTGAGGGATGCCAGTGACTCCTTGTCTTTCATGCGCACCTGTTAGCAGAGAGCAGAAGGGGGAGTGGAAATCAGTGACTCTGACATTCCCAGCACAAAGTTTCACTGATCATTTCAGCCCCTCCCCAACCTCCTGGCCTGGAACAACCAGATCCCAAGGAATATGAGTGAGAAATACCCAGGGAGATAATGGCCATGGGGGAAGGTGGGGACAGAGAGAGGCACAGAGAAGGAGAAATGGGTGGGGACCAGCCTCGATAGAGGAAGAGTGACAGAGACACACACAGAGAGAAGGGGAGATACAGAGAGGGAGATATGGGGAGGGAGAGAGTAAGAGAAATTGGTAGGGGCCATCAGTCCTGTCTGGACAGGACTGGCAGAGGAAAGGGTTGTGGATAGTGGGGTAGAGATCAGAGGAGAGATTTCTCAGTATAAAGTATGCCCCATTGGATGAATGCAAAAACCCAAAGAATCTATCCAGCAAACCCTTCTCTTACCCCTCTCAGCACCTGAACTGTGTTTACAAAAGCTGGGCAGGAGCGGGTCTGCTTCAGAATCTCCGTGTCTCAGTCACTGTGATCCTCCCCATAGGATCTTGTGAAAATTTTCTGTGCCACAAGCACTAAGAATTTATCTGACTGTCTCTAGGCAGCATTCGGCATACAATATGTGCCAGGCTATGTCTGGGAAATATCCTTCCACTTTGGGCATGGAGGGGAGGGCGGGGAGGGAATATGGGGATCACAAAACTGCCGGTAAGCATTGAGCACTTTATAGCAACTGGTAGCGTTAGCATTCTGCTTCACTGCTGTGATTGTTTTCACTCTCCTAAACATACAGGAAATGTCTCGTCAAAGCTTAAAACTCAAGGGATGGATACCACAAAATGGCCCAGTTATAACTGAAAGGCTCCTTTGGTATTTAGGATGTAATAGTTACTGTGGTAACTAGTGTGTGAATTGGCCTCAACACATGAGTCTGGTACGTGGTGTATGTTCTACATATCCCTAAAGATAGATTTCCTGGGAGTATATTTTTAAATTGATGTTGTGGTAAATAGGTTTGTATTAAGAAGGACAAACTATCTGCTAGGCAGACATGGTCTGGAATCAGGAAATCCACAACCTTAACTCAGTCCCCCATTAATAACTGTGATGTTTTCCAGGGATACTCATGGTTGTGAGGCACCTTGCTACTGTTATGCTTCTAAGAAGCGCACAGAATCTTTTTAAAGGGGATAAGGTAATATGCTGCGTGTATTGAGAGTAGAATTTAAGCATTAAAATCAGCATATGTTTCCATTCACACCCAAAAGGTTCTGCAGCTGGATCTATTATAGTTACGGTCCTGTTGTTTGGTAGGTGGTCAGTGGGTGGCCAGAAGCGGCACACGAAAGGAGGAGCTGGTCTCTATCGAATGCATTCAAAGCTCTGATGTTGATGCAGAGTGACAAAAATCACCACACAATACACACCTTCTTATAGTAATAAGTTTCCCATACAAGTATATGGACTTGTGTGTCACACTGGAGCTATCAGTCATGAGGGTATTTAAGGTTGTCTTAAATCAGCGTTACCAGGAGGATCCGCAGCTGTTTCTTATCTCGGCCCTCTGGCTCAACTCCTTATCTTGTCCTTGTGGGGTGTCTTTAGGGTCGTCAGTTTTGTCGTCAGGGTGGATCTGATAATAAAGTTGGTGCCTCTTGACTCCTCCACCCCCCTTTCAACCATCCGGGCTCCATCAGTATTGTGCCTCCTGTCTCTGTTCTTTTCATCATCATAGCATACATTCTTCACTCACACACACCACAGTAAATGATTTCAAAGGCAAGAATTACAGCCATAAAACTTCTATCCTTCTAAGAACAATCAACACAATCTGCAAAGAATAAACTCAGAACAATTTCTTCTTGCTACTTCAAGGCTACAATTTCTTCTTACTAATTCAAAGCTAGCAAAATGGAGTATAAAGCAAAACAGAATACAATTTACTCAAGACAATTTTTCCCCATTAGGCTTTTGGCCTACGCTACCACCAGGAGTGGCAGAAGAGCCCTGAAAGTGTGGGGGCCACAGGTGCCTGAACTGTGGCCTCGCCCACCGCCCCCAAGCCCTCGCCCTCAGGGCCGGCTCCAGACCCCAGCGCGCCAAGCGCGTGCTTGGGGCAGCATTTTGCCAGCAGGCGGCTCAGTGGACCTTCCACAGTCATGCCTGCGGAGGGTCCGCTGGTCCTCGGCCGGTGGACCTCCGCAGGCATGGGGAGGCTTAGCGGTCCAGCGGCTCGGTGGGACCTCCTGCGGGGGCTCGCTCGTCCAGCGGCTCGGGTGACCTCCCACAGGCACGCCATGGATGCTCCACCAGAGCCGCGGGACCAGCAGAAACTCCGCAGGCACGTCTGCAGGAGGTCCCCGGAGCCGCGGACCGGCGACCGCCAGAGCGCCCGCAGCGCGCCACCCTGCTTAGGCGGCGGGATTCCTAGAGCCGCCCCTGCTCGCCCTCATACCACTTCTTCCCTTCCCACCCACTACGCTCACCCTTAATGGTAAAAAGTGTGTGTGTGTGTGTGTGGGTGCATGGCCCCTACCCTCATTCCAGTGTCCCTGGCTACCACTGTCCTTAGCACAAGGGAGCAATGTTCCCTCTAATTTTTTCCATCCACGTGTGGAATTAATTTTATGTGCACCACTAATATTTGGTAATATGCGGATGTGCGCCACCAGTACAAACAAAAAACCTAGATATAATATATTGTTTTAAAAAAGTTCATAGGTATGGAAGAATATTAAAACCAGGGATAATTAACAAGGTGCACTGCTTAAGATGTTTATTTAATATGAAATCAAATAAAAAGAAAATTAACACTGCAAAATTTTCAGTGGCCTTTTAGGAACGTACATGTATCTATTCCATTGAGGCATAAAACAAAATTAGCCATTTTCTTGACATAGGAAACAAAATATTTTATCATTAGTATTGATGCATGAAATAAAATAATTGTTACACTTTCTTTATCCTTGACATTAAAGATTATGTTTCTTGGCTTGACAAAAAAAAGCTTTTTATCTAGTTCCTTTATGTAGGATTGTCTACACACACACACACACACACACACACACACACACACACACACACACACACACACACACACACACACACACTTTTGTTGTGACTTGTGACATAAAATTAAACATTTTGTTGTGACACATGAAAGAAAGGTTTACTTCTCCACCACATGAAGTGTGAAATTTGATCCTCATTAGCATATCCAGGTGATCTTCTTTCAGTCTGTTTCATGATTTAGTTTTGATATTATTCATAAGGTTAAAGCTGCACTCACAATCAGCACTGGAAGCTTGAAAGGTTGCACATATATCCACCAGTTGTGAAACTACACTGGATTTTTCTGGGTTTTGTAGACTGAAAGTCACCACTTCCTGGAAATTTGTCATCATCTTTGCTTCATGTTTCTCTGCAATTATGTATTTGTAATCATTGTAATAGTTCACAATGAACTCCTCCTCCTCCATGGTGTTTTGGGCAGATGACTTCACTTGACTAAGGTCCAAAATTTTTCTGTATTTATCAACTAGCTTGCTAATGTTTTCAGTACCAAATTCATAACTGATTTGTTGTGGTGAAAGTGAGGCAAAGTCAAAAGCTGCCCATTCATCAGGGGTGGCTCCAGGCACCAGCACGCCAAGCCCGTGCCTGGGGCGGCAAGCCACGGGGGGCGCTCTGCCGGTCGCTGCGAGGGTGGCAGGCAGGCTGCCTTTGGCGGCCTGCCTGCCGAGGATCCGCTGGTCCCGTGGCTTTGGCGGACCTCCTGCAGGCATGCCACCGAATCTGCAGGACCAGGGACCTCCCGCAGGCAAGCCACCGAAGGCAGCCTGCCTGCTGTGCTTGGGGCAGCAAAATACCTAGAGCCGCCCCTGTCATTCATAGAGTTGCTTTTCTGGAAAACTTTCATTCAGATGATTACACAGTAATGATATGAAACTTAGAATAGATTCACAGCTGAATTGTTCATCTCTTGTGTTCGATGCAATTAGATTTTTCCACATTGTTGCTCCAAGAGACTGTTTCTCCACGATACTGTCCTCTCATCTTGTGGATCTGGGTCCTAGAGTGACCAGAGGTCCTGATTTTATAGGGACAGTCCTGATTTTTGGAACTTCTTCTTACATAGGCACCTATTACCCCCCACCCCCGGCCTGATTTTTCGCATTCGCTGTCTGGTCACCCCATAGCGTAGCTAGTGGGGTGCAGGGGAAGCAGCAGCTTCCTCTCAGCACATTTTCAAAAAAGCCCCGCCTTAGGTGGGGTTACCATGGCACCAGGGGCGAGGCCCACGCTCCGCTCTGAAGCTTGGCCTTCCCGGCTTCCCCCAGCTTGCTGCATACCCCGCCACCACTGATCAGCTGTGTCTCCCAGCAGGAGGGGAGGGGAAGAACTGAGCTCCAGCAAGCTGGGCTCCGGCAGGCAGGCAGGCTTTGCTGGCTTCCCCTAGTGTGCTGCATAAACCCTGCCCCCTCCCTGCCTCGCCGATTAGCTGTCTCCCAGCAGGAGGGAGACAGACACCTAATCAGTGAGGGGAGGCGGAAAGAATGAGCTCCAGCAAGCTGGAATCTTGGGGAGGAGGAGAGGCTGGGACCTTGGGAAAGAAGGGGGTCGGTCGGGGCATGCCCCTATAGGGGGCAGGGGCACCCACCCACCAGTCAACAGTTTATGGGGCCTGTGGGGGTCCACAAGCCATCAGCTGTTGGGTGGGGGTGGGGGCAGTAGGGTAGCTAGCTAGGGGAGTGCGAGTGCTTGCTGTTTAGCTGGTTTTTGGCCACCAGCTAATCAGCGAGGGGAACTGCCCCTGGAGCAAGGGTCTGAGCAGCTGAGAGACCCCACCTCCTTCTCCTCCTGCTTCTTGTGGCACTGTGGCAGGGGTGCTTTCTCTGGCTCTGCAGCAGCAGCTCCTAACCTCTCACCCAACTACAGGCAGCCAATAGCAGCAGCTGGTAAGAGTATTTCAAAGGGGGGAGGGTCTTTCTTGTGGTGAGGGTGGCTTGGAGGGGGGACAGGAAACCCCCCAGGTGGCTGTGAGAACCAGCACCTGGCTGCCGGTGGGATGGCCATCTGCATGGTGAGGGGCAGAGGGCTCAGCCAGAGGCATCTCCAAAATCATCCCCTGCACCCAGGCAGCTGGACCAGGACAGGCATTAGTGGCAGGGGAGGTGCATCTCCTGGTCTCCTGTGGGGTGTGGTGTCCCTGCTTGCCCTCCCTGCCCAGGCAGAGACGCCTGCCTCTCAGAGACAGTGGCCATGTAGTGTGCTTGGTTTCCCCCTCCCTGGCATCTGAGTGACTGCCTCTTAGGGGGTGAGGGGTGGAAGGGAAGAGGCAGTGGGGAAGGGATAGAGGTGGGGGAGTAGGAGAGGAAAACTGAGACTATCAGGGGAAATGTCATAGCCGCACAATCTCTGCCTTCGGAGTGTGGATGGAATCGTCTCCCAAGGGAAGGCTGGAACGAACTATCTGCTGTTGTAGTATGTTTGGTTTAGTCCATGTGCTCTGGCAAACACAAGTCCAGGCACCATGTTGGGGGGCAGGGCGAGGTAGCCTGATTTTCCCTCTCCTATCAGGAGAAACCTGAATTGTCTCCTAAGGGAAGGGCTTCTGATCATGTGGGGAGGAGGGGGAGGCATTGCTGAGTCCCAGGGCTGAGTAATTCTCTGGGGATGGTGGTCATTAAGTTACTAATTGCCATTCACTTGCTGCACACAATGGCTGGTGATGGTGGTTTAACATCCACCCAGCCATTTGGTCAATGCCTTGTTTCTTGGGAGTTGCCTTCTGTAACTTCTCTAATTTCATCCCGCTCTCCTGTGAGTACAAATTCTGGTTCTAAGGACCTGGTGCCTGGATCCCATATTGCCTTGCACTGGGCTTGGGAATCAGTGCCCTGACATGCAACTCCTCCTATTGTGCCCGTGTAGATCCTGCTGTTAGTACAGCTCTTTGCAGGTACCCTTGTGTTTAGCTGAACCTTTGGACTTAGCTTAGTGGGGATGGACTCAGAGACTGAGCTAAACTGACACGACTGTCCTGCTGTGTGGATCCCAGTGTGCTTGTGCTGACAGTGCTACTGCCTTGGTGTGATGATGACATTATGCTGAGATGAATTGTGAAAATAGTGTCCTGGTGTGATGGGGGTCACTCTGCTGTTCATGTGAATCTTGCATTTTTGTAGGCGGTGTTGGTGTAGCCCTGTTGTTCCCAGGAAATTAGAGCCACAAGGTGGGTGAGGTAATATCTCTTATTGGAGCAACTTTTGTTGGTGAGAGAGAGAGAGAGAGACAGACAAGCTTTTGAGCTTTCATGGAGTTCTGTCTTCTTCCTGAAGAAGAGTTCTGTGAAAGCTCAAAAGCTTGTCTCTCTCTCCAACAGAAGCTGGTCCAATAAAATATATCCGCCCCCGCCATATTACCTCACCCAGCTTTCCAGGAGTGAGTTTTCATGATGACATGGGAAGTGCTCTGACTGGTCCTGACTTCTCTGTATCAGCCCCTCTAGCTTGCACTGCAGCCCAGTACCTGGGGGCTGGGTGCCTGCAGCGCTGAGACTCTGTGAGATCAGGGACTCATAGACCCAGTTGGGAGGGGAAGGGCACCTCCTCCTCGGCCTCTCTCTCTTGCTGCCTCCTTTTCCCGAGTGCCTCATGATGCACAAAGCCATCATGGCTAGGTGCTGCATAGGAGAGTCTCCCAGTGCAGCTCCCCACCCCCTCTTCCCCATGCGAACCCCCAACAGACCCTACCCACCTCTGTCCGATTGTCTCTCTCATGCGGGGGACTGTGCCCCCCCCACCTTGCTCCTGTGTGCTGCCTGCTTTCAGGGGCCACACAAGAATGATGTTTTATAAGTACATGTGTTATTTTTCATTTAAAATAGGTTTACAGTATGAAATATAAAATAAATAAATAACACGTGTTTTTATTATATTTTGATTTTATATACAATACTGTAACCTTTTTTATATTTTAAATGCAAAATAACACACATACTTTTAAAACAATATCATTCTTGTGTTTTTATTTTAAGTACAAAATAAATATGTATAACAAATGTAAAAGTATGTAACTAGTAATTTGATATGGCGGCGGGTGGCGCCTATTTTTATGTGTTCACTTCCCCTGATGTTAGAACCTGGCTACACCATTGTGGTCACCCTGGCCCTTGCTAAGTGTACAGCTTCCACTATTGTTAAAGAGCTCTTCTGAAAGCATTTGGTCGGTTCTGCTAATTCATATAAGACATCATTTCACGCAGTTAGTGATACGGTAATTATTGTCAGAGAGCATAGTCGGGAAGTACTTTGCTATCGGGTTATTGTTTTCTGAGGTTTCATGTTCAAGTATCTAAGAAGGGTCTCGTAATTACACATCAAAGCACTTACAGTGAAATGTCTCGATAGCCACCTCACTTCATTTAGAGGTTTAAACAATAGTCTCATTTTCTGTGACATTTGCCATTTCCTCAAATTGTCCTCTTCAGACTGAGGATCTGCAGAAAACTGTATAAATGGTCTTCAAAAGTGTCTCTATTGTCTTCATCATTGGTACTTTGTTCCAGGCATTGACTAATTCCAGATCTTCTCGATGGGTTACCTAGGGAGGTGGTGGAATCTCCTTCCTTAGACGTTTTTAAGGTCAGGCTTGACAAAGCCCTGGCTGGGATGATTTAGTTGGGGATTGGTCCTGCTTTGAGCAGGGGGTTGGACTAGATGACCTCCAGGTCCCTTCCCACCCTGATATTCTATGGTTCTGTGACGGAGGAGTGCAAGGGGTTGGTAAGCAGCTCAGAAGCTGCTGCATGCCTTCCCTGTCAGAGCCCTAATGCCTATTTCTGAAAGAAGACCCCGGCTGCCTGTAACTGCTCCTGTCCCTACTGCTTTCCTCATTTTGAGGGAGGTCCTGATTGCTGTCAGGCTCTGTCACTTTAAGGGTAACGGACTGAGAAGAAGTACAGGAAATCCAATGAGCTCTGCTTTGTGAGGGGGGGGGGAAAGAGACGTGGAGACAGGGCCGTCCTTAGGATTTATGGGGCCCTACGCAGTATTATTAAACTGGTGCCCCTATGCCCGACGGCAGCCTGGGCTCGCAGCCCAGGATGGGAGGGACGAGGCAGCAAAGGATACCGAGCCATCCGGCACACCTCACAGTGGCGGAGAGTCACAGTATCCCGCAGAGACCCCCGTGCCCTCTCCCTCACACAGAATGCACAGCACCGGCGCATTCGGCTCTGTGAATGTGGCCCCTGCCTAAAGACACTGCAGCGCATGCTGGGTGTGCGGGAGCTGATCTGCTCTTACCTGCGGTCATGGGTGGTGGAAGAAGCTGCCGCTTGGGGAGGCTGGCTCCCCAACTCTTCTGCCTGTGGCCCTGCCCATACTCCACCCCTGCTCTGCCCCAGGCCCTGCCCCACTGTCTCCCTCCTCTCTTCCCTCCCCTTCCCTGCTCACCCCCTTCCAGCCAAATCCCTGAACCCAAATGAAGCAAATGACAGAAAGAAATTGCAGAAGGGTGGGTTTTTTCAAGGAAAATGGAGCACGTTTTCCACTGCATGCCAGAAGGTGACGACTGGACATATAGAAGGTACCTAATTAAAAGCACTAAATTTAGGAATAAAAAATGTTAGTCACAGGTATTTTGATATACAGTAACTCCTCACTTACCGTTGTCCCGGATAACGTTGTTCCGTTGCTGATCTATTAGGGAACAAGCTCGTTTAAAGTTGCGCAATGCTCCCTTATAGCATCGTTTGGCAGCTGCCGCTTTGTCCTCTGCTTGCAGGATTCTCTGGAAGAGCAGCCCCTCCTTGTGGGGATTAGAACCAGGGGGGGCCAGCAGCACCTCTCATCAGCTCCCCTAAATTCCCTGTAAGGTATGTGGCTTGACAGCTGCCCAGCAGCAGTTCAGCTGTCCCTCCCGCCACTGCCCTGCTCCTCCTGCCTTGCCCTCTGCCCTGGAGCTGTTCCCGGGAGCTTCCTGCTTGCTGGGGGAGGGGGTGCTGATGTCAGGATGTCCCCCTGCTCCTGCCCCCCAAGCTCTGTACCCCCGCTCCACAAAGCGGAGGAGAGGGACAGAAAGGAGGGAGCTGGCTGGAAGCTGTTGCTTCCTCTCTGAATGGGCGGATCTTCATAAAAGGGCAATATACTTGAAGTGGTGTCAGCGTACTTAAAGAGGCAATGCACATCTCTCTCTCTCTCTCACTCATGCCCGCACCCCCCAGCACTTTGGAAAGTCAGCTCCTGTGCAGACGTGCATGTGCTGTCACGAGGAGGGAGTGGTGCGCTCCAGCTGGATAGCATGGGCTCATCATCATATTCAGTTTTTGCAGGGAAGTGTTTGCAGCTACTGCCCTGCATCTATTGTGTTTCCTCCCTTCTGCCTCAGTCCATGATGCCTTGTAGAGTGTGATGCTACATTAACAACAGCGTCTTAACCCTTGAGGGCTCAGCTGAGTGCTAGTTCATCATTTAGCAGCAAAGCATCCCCTGGGAAATATCCCACCCTCTTACTCCACCACCTCAACCAAGCTTCAAAATCATTCATTGCTGTGTACAATATTAAACGGTTTGTTTAAAACTTATACAGTGTATGTATATAATGTCTTTTGTCTGGTGAAAAGAATTTCTCTGGAACATAACCCCCCCCCCACTTACATTAATTCTTATGGGGAAATTGGATTTGCTTAACAACGTTTCGCGTAAGGTCTAATTTTTCAGGAACATAACTACAACATTAAGTGAGGAGTTACTGTACCCTGAAGTTTGTCAGAGATTTATTTGCAGTAAGGGTAAGTCAGCTGCCCTGCTGAATACAACATTAATTATTATGGAATACATGATGCAGCTCTTCTCTGTTTTACATTTTCTTAATCAGTATTTCTAAGATGATTTTTATATTTTAAATGCACTCTTCAGCCTTCATAAAGTAATCATTCCAGATGACTATGTATTTAACTCACTGAAATAAAGACATTAATTTTAAATGAATCAGTCACAGAGGTTTACTGTGTTCATCACAATGTTCATTACTTTTTAGAAAAAGGCAACACTAATTTACTTTGTGTAATCTCCATAACAGACATGTTTATGAAATTTACCAACTTTAAAAAAATATGTTTCCAAAGATTTTAGGCATAACAAAGGATTTTCTCTCTTACGAAGGTACTGATTTTGCTGGAGAGTTCTTTTAAAACTAGTTCATCAAATAGTCAGAAGTAAAGAGAGGGAAACTTGTTTGTCCAGCTATCTGGAAGGAAAGGGGTGTTGTCCCTTTAAGGGCTAGCCTCTCTTCAACAGGGGGGTGAAGAAAGAAAGGGATGGACAGAAAGACTTTGGAAACAAGTTTTTTGTACTAAAGTAATTAAAATTAAGATGTGTATTTTAGATAAGAGTTTTTTTGAAGGATTTATTTAAAAAAAACCTATATGTCTGAAGATCCAAGCATTTAAGGCTAAAGATGAATACTCAGATAGTGGATCTAAAAATCTATGCAAGGATTTTTTAGAGATGTGATTTTATAATCTTCAGCAGGAGTCAGTGCCTATGCCCAGGGGTGCCTAAGGATGGCCCTGCATGGAGACAGTGAGGAAGAAGGCAGGAACCCAAATACATGGCTAGGAATGTCAGGAGCAGAAGAAGCCAGCATTTCTAAGGGTTTATGTGATTGCAGCAGAAAGTTATGCAGTAAGGCGTATTCAGGAAGGTTGATTCAGAGTCCCTGGACCCTGCAGCCCAACTGGGGCTAGGGGAGAGGCATCTCTCCCTGGCCACTGCAGCCCTGCATGCCCAAACTCCCCGCCCCACCTCACCCCACAGCCCCCCACCTAGCTCTATTCCCCCACCACCACCTTACCTTCTTATATGTACATCCTCTCCATGGTCCAGGCACCTAATTAGTGGAGCCTCACTTTCATGGCTCTACTAATTAGGTGCACGGCCCTTGATGCCCTCTTGCGTGGCCGCTCAGGCAACACGCCTTAGAGGGAATGCAGCAAGAAAGTCTTGTTTGTGCTGGCTGTGAACCAGCTCCCCAATTCCACCAGTCTCTGGGAACACAAGCACTGCCTTCCAGGCTTCCCTGACTCTGCGCAGGTGGTTGATAGGCAGACACCGTCCTCCGAGTGTCCCTCTGCTCAGCCCATGTTCCACTGAACACTCCCAGAATTCTTAGATCCGCTATTTACCAAGGAATAGGCTACACCAGCTTGTCAGATTCAATTCAGGATCCCCACTCAGCACTTAGATATAGTGATATAGTGAAAACAAGAGTAAGTTTATTATCAAAGAACAGAGATTCAAGTGATAACAAATAAGAATTTTATTAACAAAATCATGACCTGCTTTCTAGAGACTAAATTTAGCTTACAAAAGACATTCCCCAGTCTCCCATAGCTTAATCCACATCCACAGGATGATTTAGTTGGGATTGAATGAATTAGTTGGGGATTGGTCCTGTGTTGAGCAGGGGGTTGGACTAGATGACCTCCTAAGGTCCCTTCCAACCCTGATATTCTATGATTCTCTGATTTTTCCCAGCATTTTCAACCAAGCGGGCTGAGATCCCACTTTCATAATATCAAGCCTGCTGGCAGCTTATCTTCACTGACAGAAGGAAGACAGGGTGTCTCTTTGCCTCTTCAAATGTACCAGAATAGACCTGTGGTGTTTACCTGAAAATAGGCTTCCCACCCTACTGTTAATTCCTTTCTGAAGTTTCTTCAGTTCTTCATTAGCATTTAACTCAGCATGCTACTACTCTTCTATTGTATGGCACACAATGGTCCACCAGTGAGATAGGTGTCTCCCATCCCGCATCTGGAGAAGTTCTCAAGGTATGTCACTTTTGAGTGACCTGTCTTTAACAACAGACCCAGAGAACATAATTTTGAGTAGATATACATTACTCCTCACATATTTTCTATACATACATCTCACAATGGTTATGACGACCAATGTGACACAAGTTTTTAGCAGATGATCCCTTTTGGTGAGCCAGTGGGATCCCTGTGCCCCATATACCCTCTGCCTGTTGGCATCAAGAGGTCCTTGGGTCACATGGGTGGAGGTGTCACATCCACATGGACTTGCTGTCCAGGTGCAATTTGTTGTTTCCACTCTTTTGTTGGCCCTCCTGAGTTCTCTGGAGACATTTTGTATGTGTGACTCTTCTGTGTCCATGGAATAGCTGCAAACACTGCTGATGGGGCTGACACCATCTCACCCTTTAGGGCAGCTACTAATGCCACATTAGTTAGGAACTTGGCTGTGGTTGCTGGGCATCACCCGAGGAGCAAAAACTCCTTTACACATTTATTGAACACACCCACACACCCCAGGGGATGGGGAAGGGGAGACAATTGAAAGAGTTAAAAATTCAAATATTTAGTAACCCCTCATTTACCCATTTCCCTTGGAGGGAGGCCCTGGGCTGCTAGCCTGTGCAGCAGAGCTATCTGGTCATGCCCAGCCCCTGTAGTATGGTCTTGTGGGCTGAAGTGAAGGCTGTACATTCAGCTCATCTTCTGCATTCCCCTGCAGATGCCCCATCACCTGGATGTGGTTCTTTATGGAATATGGAAGAGGTTCAGCACATGGGGACATTCTGAATGAGGGGCCTTCACTGGAGCAGAGTCACTGGGCAGAGGTCTCTGTTCCCACTGATACTCGTGTGACCTTCTTTTGTCAAGTGATGCCGCAATTATTTTCTCTTTGTTTGAGCCAATTTGCTTTTGTTCTTGTTCAGTTGCAGGGTCCTGTCATGACACCTGTCTATAACTCTTCTGAGCCTTTCATCCTGTTCTCATCTGGAATTCCCTCACACCAGGTTGTCGTCTACGTAACATTCAGCACCTTGGATCACGCTTCAGTACCCTTCAGGAGCTGCACACATGTCAGAAGGAAATCCGGTGAACCTGTATCTGCCAAATGGTGTGCTGAACATATAGAGTCCAGAACTTTGGTCATCCAGCTGTATTTGCCTAAATCCATTAGTGGCCTCTATGACAGTGAAAGTTGCAGCTTTTGCCAACTTGTTGGTGATTTCATCTCCTCTTGGCAATTGAAAATGTTCCGTTCATATTCATTTATTCATATTGCTTGGATCCAAGCATATTCTTATTTCATCTCGACCTGGTTTGTCTAAGGTTACTACAGAATTGACCCATTATCCAGTGGCTCTCACTCTTCAGGGCAAGGGGAGGTTTGAAGACTCCAGGACTGCAGGACAAAGGGATGAAAATGATCCTTTCCCAATCCACCTCTATCCACCCATCTAAGCAGCCACAAAAATCATCCCATCTCCTCCACGCGTAATGGGCGCATATTAAGAGTTTAGCATCCAACGCATTCACACCCCAGCCCTGCTAACCCATATCCCAGAGGAAGCCTGGCTGTGATTGGGACCTTGCAATGTGGTGGCACCCACCTTTTGCAAGCACCCCATTGTTCAGGGGTGTGTCTGTGCATTTCAGTCTGTGGTGACCCCTTCTGGAAGTTTTTCTGGCTGTTTCTAGTGACTCAGCTCTCTGGCCAAGTCACAGTCTGTACAGAACTCAGACAGGCATTAGACCAACAGAGTCTTTAGGTGCTTCTGGCCTTAGTAGGAGACTGTGTCCCAGGGCTTCCACCCTGGAGACTCTTCGCTCACTCTGGTGTGTTCGCTCTCTCTGGTTTGTTCTATCCACCTGGGACTCTTAACAATTCAGATCTCCATCACTGTCCAATTGCAGGCCACTTCCCCAGTGGCTTATGGAGGGGACCCAGGTCTGCTCACTACTCTGGGTCCCCACCCAGGGACCCTAAGAATAGCAGCCATGTGCTGCCGTGTCCCTTTAACTAAACTGCTTTCAGTTCCCTGTGTCACTTCCCCGTGGCCCCAGCCTTTACCAGTGCTTCACCCTTACCTCAGGGCTCTTCTATGTTCAGTCCCAGCAGCCAACCATGAGCTCTTCCTCACTCCTCCATCCCTGCCAGCTCTGAGCTGTCCATGGTGCTGCAGACTTCAGTCTGCTAGGAGCACCAGCTTCACTCCTCAGGCCCTGAGCAGCAACTGACTCTGGTCTACACTGCAGTGCCTTTACACTAGCCTGCAACCCCCTGATTGGCTGCATCCCCCTCAGCCTCTCTATGTAGCTTGGAGGACTCCTCTACTACTCTTTTCCTGGGACGGATGTGGCAGGACACTGAGGCCTCCAGCAGGGGGCCTCTGGGCAGAGCCACCCAGAGGATTCAGGGGGCCTGGAGCAAAGGAATTTCAGGGGCTCCTTCCATAAAAAAAGTTGCAATACTAGAGAATACTATATTCTCGTGGGGGCCCCTGTGGGTCCTGGGGCAAATTGCCCCACTTGCCCCCCCTCTGGGCGGCCCTGCCTCTGGGCCTATTCCACCCCATCACAGACCTCCACCACTAATACTTGTCCTACACAAACACCCTCACACCATTATAATGTTGGCCTCCACCCTCTTGACATTATTACCTCCCTAAAATAAAGTAAACCCTACATTAGATTAGATCAGAGATTAGTTGGTAGAGCAACAGGGTGGCAGGAGACTAGAGGTGAGTTTAGAGATTAGATAAAGGAATGAGAGATTGGAGTAGAAATTAGATTAGATAGATGGATTAGATTAGTTATTCAAAAAGAAGGACAGATGGATGGTTTAGAGCTAAGGATGGAAAAACAGGAAGATGGATTAGAGATTGGGATGAACGGATGGGTGGGGTAGACACTAGGATGTGTAGACAGAAAATAGCTTGATAAGAGAGAGAGACAGATCGTATGGGGATAGTGTGACATAGGGTACAATCCAGACTAGTGGGGGGCTGGGTGCACTGCAACCTTGGGTGCCTTACAGTGCTTCATGGCTAGAAGTGTTGAGTACCCTCAACTCCCAGTGAAGCCAATGGATGCTCAGCACATTTGGAAACAAAACCAGGATCCCCCATCTCAAGAACAGAGAGGGGCAAGGCAGAGGCTGAGGCTGTCAGGACGGATTCCAAATGAAGCCTTCCGTAAGGACTTTCAATGTTGTCAAATTGGAATGTTCAAAAATCATGAGTCAGGCTTCAAAAACTGATTGGATTGAAAATCATGAGATTTGGAAAAAAAAACCATTGGGTTTTTTAATTTGATTGCTGGTTTGGGATCCTTCCATGGCTTTGTTTTCCAGATTTTCTCCACAACCACAAGAGCAAGAAACAGGTTACCGTGAAGGAAGGTTGAGCTTGTCATGATGTCACAGGACTCCAGGATCTGGGGATTTGGCAAGACTGGAGCTACCCTGTGAGACTCGGCAAGGTTAGGGATTCCCTGTTGGCTGCAGAGTTCAGACCCTTTGAAGGGTCTTTGGGGAAATGCCTGTCAGTCTATGGCTCCACCCCCTCGATTTGAATTTTGGTGGCAGTTAGAGAGAAGCAGCAACAAGAATTCCCTTCTCCCCACAGAAAGGCAGGCGAGGAAGTGGAGGGGTCCCTCTCCTTGAGTGTGTTTGTGGTGTCAGGCTCCTTGCACGCTCCACCCACCAGTCTCCCACCATGGTGTTACCAAGACCCCCAGAACAGTGGATCTTAGAGTTAACACCTCATTGAGATGTGTTGGGCATTTCCCCCTCATCACAAAATGACTGTCTCAGGCTCTTTCCCAACCCAGGCAGACATCCCTGAATCAGTTAATCTCATGACAGGTCCTGCTCCTTACAGACTCATGGCTTGTCTACACAGGAATTCTCTGGAAAGTTAATTCAAATTCACTTTGAAAGTGAATTAATTAAACCACATTCAATTCCTGTATGGACACTTTATTCATAATTCAAGTGCCCTTAATTCAGTTTAGTTTAATTCACTTTGGAATTAAGGCAGGCCTCACTGCCTCTTTTATACTGAGGCCACTTGCATTTTCTTGCACGTTTAATCAGGTACCCTAAAATGATGTTTGCAAGCTTACAAATACTGCAGGAATGTCACATAGTACTTGGATGACAGCCTTGTAATATTTTTGTTAGCAAAAGTACAAATACTCCAACCCAGCCAAGTAGATAGAGATAATAAAGGACCGTCAACACATCCAGCCTATGACTGTCCATATACTCACATCATCCCTTGTGGAGCCCCCGAACATGGCAAGATAGGCACTCTACAAGTGGTCGTACTGTTCCCAGCGTGCCAAGATCCCAGCAGCTTAGGTTGTGCTTAGCCCTGACTGTGGGCTAGGGTTCTGTGACTACCATGAATATTCATGAAGATGTCCCCTGTTTATTTCTAAACTTCCTTACCCTGATAATTCCGGGGTTCTCTCTTCTCGTAGGCTAGTATATGAATTATCGTAAGCTTATTAGGATATACATCAATTGGTTACCATGGCACTTCTGTGGTTGAACATCTGCTGATGTTCTTATCCTAAATTATCTACACTAGTGTCAACTGACAGAATGCGGTGACCTGTCTGCAGTTTAGTCAGCTTTGTTTATCACAGCATTATATCTTGTGACTTAGGGTCATTTGATTATTTATTTATGGTAAGACCTTATGCTAAGCTTCCTGCATTACAGCTTTATTTTATACCTATATCCTACCTCATACCTATGTGTTGCTAGCCAATACCTATACCTGTAGGCTACAGAACTAAGACAAGAATGCTGGCAAAGAGTTTCTTGTCATTATTATGGGAGAAAAGCTGTCATTGGTTCAAGAAGTCCATCAGTGCAATTTCACCTTTCTCTTGAGCAGCAAGGAAGTAGTTTGTCATCTCATTGGTGGCAACAATGCCTGTGACTGCCCTGCTCTAAGCAATTTGTCCACTCTCGGTAGCGTCCCGCCAGTGGCCGCATTGTTACAGATGGACTGACAAAAAGTGGTGTGATGCTTCCTCGGGGACAGAGATGATGAATATTGGGGGCATGCAGGGTCATGTGCCCCACCCCCGTAGATCCGCTGCTTGGCTTGTATTGAGCACGCTCATGTGGATGGAGCATGCTCAGTAACACAGCTCACGCTGCCTTTCCTCACTTTGCCTTCCCACTGTTGGCAAGCACCAGTCGTCTTTGCCTGGGGAAACCAGGCCAGTCAGGCACTTTGCTACTGCCAGCCCTTAGCGTGAGGGAGCCGTATCTGTGCCTGCTGGGGGTTATCGCCCCGACTCCACCGGCCACAGGCAACACACACACCCCCCTCCACATCTACGCTGGCCCTACTTGTTCTGTATTTGGTTGTCATGGTTTTTGTTCCTATGGCAACTGAGTTAGATTATTAGGGGATAGCCCAGCCAGCTTGAGCTGGCCAGGTGAGCTCTGTGTCTGTAAATAAATGGTAGCTTTGTTAGCTGTCTGCTCTCTGGCCTCAAGTGATTTCTTCCTAAACCGCCTGCCCTCAAGGATATAACAAGTGGCGACGAGGATGGGATTCCGGTGCTGCCCCAGCAACAGAAGGAAGTAGAAGTCAAGGAAAAGAACAAACAAACAAACAAAAACTGCTTGTTTGTACTGACTGTGAAAGTGAAACTAAAATCATGGCTACTCTGACCAGGCCACTGGAACCTTTTGATGAAAATATAATGCAGTGGCATGTGTATACTGAGCGTTTTGAACTTTTTGTTATTGCAAATGACATTACAGAAGCGAAGAAGGTGCCAATATTCTTAAGTGTTGTAGGGGCTAAAAGCTACTCCCTGCTATGCAGCTTACTACACCCTGTTAAGCTTGAGACCAAATCTTACAGTGACGTTGTGGAAATCCTGGGGTCCCATTTCTCCCCAAAACCACTGGTAATTGCTGAAAGATATAGGTTTCACAAAAGAGACCAAAAAGAAGATGAAACAGTTGTACAATTTGTAGCAATTTTTAAAAAAACTAGCAGAACACTGTGAATTTAAAGAGATGTTAAATGATGCCCTATGTGACAGGTTAGTGTGTGGCCTGTACAGTGAAGCTATACGGAAGCGCCTTCTGATAGAGGCTCAGCTTACCTTACAGAAGGCTGTTGATATTGCAGTCTCCATGGAACTGGCTACAAAGGAGTTGCAATACATCGGTGCATCCCCTAGGGTGCAAAAAGTGTCACAAGAACCTAGCCACAAATCTGTGCAGAGTCAGGAATGTTACCGCTGTGGTAAGCCGGGTCACCAGGCATCAGAATGCTGGTGTAAGGACCTGGTGTGTTGACACTGTGGCAAAAAGGGACATATTGAGTGTGCCTGTAAACAAAAGAAAAAGAGGCCTGTGGTCTGGCCAACAAAAAGGGGACCCTGCATACCCTAGAGCAGACCCAGGATGATCAAGGTGACACCTCATCGCAAGAGGAAGTGCCACTGCATGTTTTGTCTTTGGCAGTGGGCTCACATGAATACTGGGTAACCCTATTGTTGGACGGCAAACCTATACGCATGGAACTGGACACCGGTGCAGCCATCTCACAGGTCTCCGAGACTGTGTATAAAGAAAAGCTACAGCATCTTCCGCTTAAGGCAACAAAAACTGTTCTGAAGGCGTATACGGGAGAAACTGTGCCCATGTTGGGCACTATTGATGTTAAGGTGGAGCTCAATGGACAGGCTGCAAAATTGCCACTGTTTGTGGTGAGAGGTAATTACCCAGCCTTAATGGGTAGGTCTTGGCTTGGGAAGATTCAGCTGAACTGGGCAGAAGTGCACCGAATGACTAAAGAAGAAACCAGTCTAACCCCTATACTAAGTAAACATGCTGCTGTTTTTGGAGAGGATCTGGGAAGTATGATGGGAATCACTGTGTTCTTCTTCGAGTGATTGCTCCTATCCATTCCATGTAGGTGTGCGCGCCGCGCGTGCACGGCTCTTCGGAACATTTTTAGCCTAGCAACTCCGGCGGGCCGGCTGGCGCCCCCTGGAGTGGCGCCGCCATGGCGGCGTATATATACCCCAGCCGGCCCGTCCGCTCCTCAGTTCCTTCTTTCCGCCCGTGACGGCTAGTAGGAACAGTGGAGTGCTCTCCTGTCCTCCACAGCTTAGCGTTCTCCGTTAGTTACTGTATATAGTTATCATAGTTGTTAAAGTTTGTTAATAGTTCTATAGTTAGTGTTATAATTCATTAGGGAGTTAGAGGGGTTAGCCCTCTTCTTCCGCCCCGGTGCGGGCTTATGCCCGGACCGGCGGGTTTCAAGCCCTGCGCGGCTTGCCAGCGGTCTATGCCGGTGAGTGACCCGCACGACGCCTGCCTCCGCTGTCTTGGAGAGGCTCACCGGTCGGACAAGTGCCCCATCTGCGTCGCTTTTAAGCCTCGCACGAGGAAGGAGCGGGACTCGCGGTTGAAGCAACTCCTCATGGAGTCGGCCCTCCAACCTCCGGCACCAGCACCGGCGGCGCCAAAGACTGCCTTGACTAGCGGCGCGCCGACCGCACCCAGCCGCCCCGGTGCCGAGGATGCAGCTCGGCACCCGGCACCGAAGACCCGGCACCGCTCCGTCTCCCCGGGAAAGAAGCGCAAAGTGCCGAAGACGGTCTCGGACAAGCAAAAGAGACCGTTAGCCCAGCCGCCTCCGACTGTAACGGTGCAGGCTGAGGCTGTGCACAAAACGTGCACCGTGCCGTCGACTCCGGCGCCGCAAGGCCCGTCGACTCCGGCACTGCCCAGCTCCCCGGTGCCCACCGACGAGGAGCTGAGGCTGCCGTCCACGCCCGAAGCGTTCGCGACGGCAAGACATTTAATCGAACTTACCGCTGATGCAAGCGCTCAGCGGCCGGTGCTACCGGTGCGGACTCTCAAGTCTATTGGGAAGCCACTTCCAATGCGACCCCCGTCCCCGGGCGCCCGAGCCGATCGCAGCACCGCCGCCAGGTCGCGGTCCCGTTCTCGCTCACGGCACCGCTCTCCGCAGCACCGGGCACGACGATCCACGTCACGACGACGCTCCCCGTCTCCTCGCCGGTCGCAGTCCCGGTACCGCTCCCAGTCGCGGTACCGGTCGCACTCCCGGCGGCGTTCCAAGTCCCGGTCGCAGAGTCGCCGGCACCGTAACAGGTCCGGCTCCAGGCACCGCGAGAGGCGTCGAGAGTCGCGTAGTCGCTCCAGGCGCCGCCGCACGCGGTCCAGATCTGCATCCCGGCACCGTCGGTCGAGCTCCCGGCACCGTCGGTCGCGATCCCGACGCCGCCGGTCGAGCTCCCGGGGCCGCCGGTCGAGCTCCCGGGGCCGCCGGTCGAGCTCCCGGGGCCGAAGGTCGAGCTCCCGGGGCCGAAGGTCGAGCTCCTGGCACCGCCGGTCGAGCTCCCAGCACCGCGACACGCGCAGGTCCCGTTCGCCGGCCAGACCACGTGACGACCGGCACCGTCCGCCGGCACCACGGGGGCCCTTTACTCCGGCACCGGATGTCCGCCCGGCCACCGCTTCGGCTCCTCCCTGGCCATCAAGAGAGCCCTCCGTCGCCTCCCCTGGGGGCAGTGCAGTTGACTTCCGGGCGGGGTCTCTCCCACCAGAACATGGACCGCAGCAATGGGGATTCTGGGTCCCTTGGGCCGAACATGAACAGGGGCCCCCCCTCCCGCCGCGACAACCAGGCTAGGTGCGGTCGGTACCGGTAGCCACTGTCAGCAGGCCACCTCCGTCCCCCACTCCTCAGCCCGCCGATCACGGCACGCACTTGGGGCATGACGCGGTTCCCGCAGACACGGAGGAGGCACCGGAGGAAGTGCTACCGGGTCCTTCCTCATCCTCCTCCCCCGATGAGGCGGTGGCAGGAGCGGCACTGTCGGAGCCCCCGCCGATCGACCTCAAGACTCACCAGGACCTTCTTAGAAGGGTAGCTAAGGCCATCAACCTACCCGTGGAAGAAGTCCAGGAGGTCGAGGACCCCATCACGGACGTGGTGGGGGAGGACGCCCCCGTCAGGGTAGCGCTCCCCTTCATTCGAACAATACAGAAAAACAATGCCGCTATCTGGCAGTCGCCGTCCTCCGTCCCGCCTACAGCGCGCGGAGTTGAGAGGAAGTACTCGGTCCCCCCGAGGGGCTACGAATACCTGTATGTTCACCCGGCTCCGGACTCTCTAGTTGTCCAAACTGTCAATGACCGGGAGCGACACGGCCAGCCCGCCGCGGCGCCAAAGGCGAAGGAGTCCAAGCGCATGGACCTGTTAGGCCGGAAAATTTACTCAGCGGGCGGCCTCCAACTTCGTATCGCCAACCAAATGGCCTTGCTCTCCAGATATACATTCAACATCTTGGGCTGCCTAGCCAAATTTGCAGAGCTCACCCCGCAGGATTCCCGCAGGGAGTTCTCGGCACTGCTGGAGGAAGGAAAGCTAGCTTCCCGTACCTTAATTAAGGCAGCGGTAGACGCAGTGGACTCGGGGGCCAGGACCATAGCATCAGGGGTAACCATGCGACGCATTGCATGGCTTCAGTCCTCTACTCTGCCGCCGGAGGTCCAGTACACGCTCCAGGACCTTCCTTTCGAGACGCAGGGTCTATTCTCAGAAAAGACTGATACCCGCATTCAAACCCTGAAGGACGGCAGAGTGGCGATCCGCACATTAGGGATGCACACGCCGGCCACCCAAAGGCGTCCTTTCTGACAGCAACCTTATCGCCCCTTCCAATACAACAGACCTCGCCCGCCTAACAATCGGCGCTCGGCCCCCTTCCGCCGCAGACCATCGGGCGGGCGGCGGAACCAAAGCCAGGGATCGTCCAAGGCCCCTCAGGGCCCAAAGTCGGCCTTTTGACGGGACGCCCGAGGGCCGCTCACCTCTCTCCAATCAGGATCCACCCCTTCTGTTTTCCGATCGCCTTTCCCGCTTCCTCCAGGCGTGGTCATCTGTAACATCAGACAGCTGGGTCCTCAGCACGGTCCAGTACGGCTACCGCCTACAGTTCATTTCGCCCCTCCTCCCACCCACCCTCCTGTCCCTCTTCAGGGACCCCTCTCATGAGCAAGTCCTCTTACAGGAGGTCCAGTCTCTGTTGAGCGTGGGTGCCATCGAGGAGGTGCCTCCCAGCAGGCGAGGCAGGGGATTCTATTCCAGATACTTCCTCATCCCCAAGGCGAAAGGAGGCCTTCGTCCCATCTTAGACCTCCGGGAGCTCAACAGATACCTGTGCAAGCTCAAGTTTCGGATGGTGACCTTGGGGTCCATTATCCCTTCCCTGGATCCTGGAGACTGGTTTGCTGCCCTCGACATGAGGGATGCCTACTTTCATGTGGCAATCTACCCCCCCCACAGACGCTTCCTGCGCTTCCTGGTCAACGGAGCTCATTACCAGTTCGCAGTGCTCCCCTTCGGCCTCTCCACCGCGCCGAGGGTATTCACCAAGTGCATGGCGGTCGTCGCCGCAGCCCTCCGCCGTCGTCGCATCCACGTCTACCCATATCTCGACGACTGGCTGATTCGGGGCCGCTCCCAAGCACTGGTGGCGAATCAAGTAACCGAGATTCTACATCTGTTCCGGTCTCTCGGCCTCCTTGTCAACACCGAGAAGTCCCTCCTAGTTCCAGCGCAAAGAGTGGAGTTCATAGGAGCGGTCCTAGACTCCAATCTGGCCAGAGCGTGCCTACCTCGCACTCGGCACGAGACGTTGGCCTCCCTCATTCGGGCACTGCAGGCTTTCCCGATGACAACGGTGCGATCCTGCCTCCGCCTCCTCGGTCACATGGCAGCGTCCACATTTGTGACCGCCCACGCCAGGCTCCGACTTCGCCCATTCCAAATGTGGCTGGCGTCGGTGTACCGCCCTCATCGCGATCCCCTAGACATGGTAGTGACGGTGGCAGAGCCCGCTCTCCAGACGCTCACCTGGTGGCTGGACCCAGAAACGGTCTGCGAGGGAGTTCCGTTCCGCCCGCCTCGCCCATCAATCACCCTGACGACGGACGCCTCGGCGCTCGGCTGGGGGGCTCACGTAGGAGACCAACACACCCAGGGTCTCTGGTCACCCCAGGAGCTCTCCCTCCATATCAACGTCCGAGAGCTGAGAGCGATCCGCTTAGCTTGTCTCGCCTTTCGGGCTCACCTGCAGAACCGCTGTGTAGCGGTCTACACGGACAACACCACAGCCATGTTTTATGTCAACAGGCAGGGTGGAGCGCGGTCCTCCCCACTTTGCAACGAGGCATTGCTCCTCTGGGATTTCTGCGTAGCCCACTCGATTCGCCTTGAAGCGTTTTTTCTGCCGGGAGCGCAGAACACGTTGGCCGACCGCCTCAGCAGGTCCTTCGCCTCTCACGAGTGGTCCCTTCGCCCAGATGTGGCTTATTCCATCTTCCAGAGGTGGGGCTTTCCCCAGATAGACCTCTTTGCTTCCCGGACCAACCGCAAATGCCACAGGTTCTGCTCCTACCAAGGCCAAGCTCCAGGCTCCCTCTCAGATGCGTTTCTCCTGTCATGGACAGAGCCTCTTCTCTACGCGTTTCCTCCATTTCCGCTCGTCCACCGAGTGTTGCTCAAGATCCGGAGAGACAGAGCCCGCATCATACTCGTCGCTCCGGCCTGGCTGAGACAGCACTGGTATACCCTGCTGCTCGAGCTGTCGGTTCGGGAACCCATTCCCCTTCCGCTGTGGCCGGACCTCATTACCCAGGACCTCGGCAGGCTTCGTCACCCGAACCTGCAATCGTTGCATCTTACAGCTTGGTTCCTGAGTGGTTGACCGACGCAGAGAGGGATTGCTCCGCAGCGGTGCAGCAAGTGCTGCTCGAAAGCAGGAAGCCTTCAACGCGAACTACTTACCTCGCCAAGTGGAAGCGCTTTGCCCTCTGGTGCGACCAGAGAGGCATCAACCCTTTCTCGGCCCCCATCCAGGCTGTCCTCGACTACCTTTGGTACCTCAAAGGTCAAGGTCTTGCAATCTCGTCCCTCAGAGTGCACCTCGCAGCGCTGTCAGCATTTCGACCAGCTATAGGAGGTCGCTCGATCTTCTCCAACCCGATGGTGTCATGATTCCTTAAAGGGTTAGACCGTCTATACCCGCAGGTGCGGCCTCCTGCTCCGACATGGGATCTTAACCTCGTCCTCGCCCAGCTCATGGGCCCACCCTTCGAGCCCCTTGCTACTTGCTCTCTCCTCCATCTTACCTGTAAGACGGCCTTCCTCGTGGCGATCACATCCGCCAGACGGGTCTCAGAGCTCCGCGCCCTGACGGCGGGTCCCCCATATACCGTCTTTCACGGGGACAAGGTGCAGCTTCGACCACACCCGGCCTTCCTCCCCAAGGTGGTGTCGCCCTTCCATCTCAACCAGGAGATCTTCCTCCCGGTCTTCTTCCCGAAGCCGCATGCCTCGCCTCGGGAACAGCAGCTGCATACCCTCGACGTCCGCCGAGCGCTCGCGTTCTACATCGACCGCACGAAGCCCTTTCGGCGTTCGTCCCAGCTGTTTGTGGCGATAGCTGACCGCATGAAAGGCGAGCCAGTCTCCTCGCAGCGGATTTCTTCCTGGGTGACGTCCTGCATCAGAACGTGTTACGAGCTTGCTCGCGTTCCCCCGTGCCGACTCACCGCCCACTCCACGAGGGCACACGCCTCATCGGCCGCTTTCCTGGCCCATGTCCCCATCCAGGACATCTGTAGAGCGGCCACCTGGTCTTCAGTCCATACCTTCGCTTCCCACTACGCGTTGGTGCAGCAGTCTAGAGACGACGCAGCCTTCGGCTCTGCGGTATTACACTCCGCCACGTCTCATTCCGACCCCACCGCCTAGGTAAGGCTTGGGAATCACCTACATGGAATGGATAGGAGCAATCACTCGAAGAAGAAAAGACGGTTACTCACCTGTAGTAACTGGTGTTCTTCGAGATGTGTTGCTCCTATCCATTCCAATCCCGCCCTCCTTCCCCACTGTCGGAATAGCCGGCAAGAAGGAACTGAGGAGCGGACGGGCCGGCTGGGGGCTATATACGCCGCCCTGGCGGCGCCACTCAGGGCGCCAGCCCGGCCGGAGTTGCTAGGCTAAAAATGTTCCGAAGAGCCGTGCACGCGCGGCGCACACACCTACATGGAATGGATAGGAGCAACACATCTCGAAGAACACCAGTTACTACAGGTGAGTAACCGTCTTATATTGAACATTAAACCTGACAGTCCACCAAAATATCTCAAAGCCCGAACTGTGCCATATGCCATCAGGCCAAAAGTTGAAGCGGACCTGGAGCGCCTGGTGACCAATGGAGTCCTAATACCAGTTACCCATAGCCCATGGGCCATTCCTATCGTTCCAATAGTGAAGAAAGATGGCTCCCTCCGGATTTGCGGTGATTTTAAAGTCACTGTCAACCCAGTGTTGTGTGCAGAGCAATATCCGGTTCCCCACATCGATGACCTCTTTGCAGGCCTGGCTGGGGGACAAAAGTTCAGTAAGATTGATCTGAGTCAAGCATATTTACAGATGCACGTTGATGAAAAGTCCCAAGAGCTGTTGACTATTGTGACTCATAAGAGGCTTTATCGATACTGTCGCCTACCCTTCGGAATAACGTCTGCTCCCGCGCTGTTACAGAGGGTTATGTACCAGATCTTGTGTGGCTTGTCTCATTCTAGACCCTAGATGGACTGAACTAGTTACTGCCTATCTTACAGAGCAAAAGCTCAGGCCTGGCTGTGATCATCCGTTCAGGAGGCAAGTCAGACTGTCAGCTTGCCCCATCAGTGGAAAAGATCCTGGATGTCTCTCCGTGGTCCCAGTTACACTCCCCAATCCATTGCCTTTATTTATAAACTGGACACCTCCCACTGGCTGTTTTTTCCTGTGTGCCTCTTTCTTGTCAATTGCACCGTCTCTTGATTAGCGTTCGGCTCAGTCTGTAGACAGGCCTCCATTGTGAAGCAGACATTACACAATGCACACCAAGGAGAGAAAAGTGTCCCTTCCTACCTGTCAGGAGCAGGTTTACCATCTTCTCGTGAATCTGCCTTAACTTAGACCTTGAGAACCTAATTTTCAGCACAGCTACATATTCTGTAAACATTATCCATACAAACAGTCCGCAATGCTTATGATGATCAGTGGAATACTGGCTCTTGGTAGAGACCTCATATGCCACTTAATACCCATACATCTGATCCAGGGAATCCTTGTAAAATTTTATACTGTCTGCCAATTGGCAACAAAATGTCCCTGGCTCATAAGCACGATAGAAGAGCTAGGTTTGATTGGCATGATTATCATGTATAAATATCAAGGAAGACCGGCTGCAGAGTCAGGCAGGCTTCCCCTGTTTAATAGTGGGAAAATTTCTCTGCAAATACAAAGGCTTGGAGAATGTTTTGTTTCCTCTTGGGAGCTCAGATCGTGCAGAGCGAGTTGTGGATTCAGCAGCAGCACAGGGCCCTGAGAGTGTTTCTCCATCTTTCCCTTTCCTCCACACAGGCAGTGGGCCACTGGCAGCATGAGAAAGGGGAACGAAACACTAGTGACCGAGTTCATCCTGTTGGGCCTTTCCAGCTGGCCCATGGTGCAGGCCATGCTCCTGGCTCTGTTCCTTGCTTCCTACCTGGTCACCCACCTGGCAACATGGTGATCATTGGGGTGATCCGTCTCGATTTGCACCTCCACACCCATAAGTACTTCTTCCTCAGCAGCCTCTCCTTCCTGGACATCTGCTATGCCTGGCATGCTGCACAGCCTGATGTCTGGCACAGGGCCATCTCCTACATCGGCTGCAAGGGGCAGATGTACATGGCGTTGCCCTGCGGGATTAATGAGTGCCTCTTGCTGGCTGTCATGGCCTACGATTGCTACATGGTGGTGTGCCTCCCATTGCACTACATGGAGGTCATGAGCCTCAGGGCCTGCATCGCCTTGGTGGCTTCCTCATGGTTGGTTAGCTTGTTGCTCTCCGTCGTGCCTATCTTCAGCCTGTCGGTGCCTTTCTGAGGCCCCAACCAGATAGACCCCTTCTTCTGTGAGATGCTGGCGGTGATGCAGCTGGCCTGTGCCGACACCAGCTACAATGGGACTGTTATCTTCAGTGGGGATGTCTTCACCCTGCTCATCCCCTTCTCCTTCATCCTGGCCACCTATGTATGCGTCACTGCTGTCCTGAGGATCTGCTCCCTCCAGGGCTAGTAGACGGCCTTCTCCACCTGTGCCTCCCATCTGATGGCCATGGCCCTGTTCTATGGGATGGCCATCTTCATGTACATGTGGCCCAGGTCCGCCCACTCTCCAGAGCAGGACAAAATGGTTTCCATCTTCTACACAGTGGTGACCCCCATGCTGAATCCCTGATCTACTGCCTGAGGAGCAAGGAAGTCAGGGAACCATGGCTAAGGCCATAATCATGTGGGGGGTGGTGGTGGAGGAGATTCTGTCCTGGAAGTACATAAGGGTGTTCTCTGTCTATGGCTGGATAGAGGCAAAGCCAGGTCCCACTTCCAAGGGTGGCTGGTATAAATGGGACTTATGACACTTGCATCAGAATGGTCTGCTGTTACTTAACAGTCTGGAAGAGTTGTGTGAAAGCAGGCAGGTAGGATGGGCCCGAGGTTAGGGTGGTGGCCTAGGGCTTTGGGGACCTGGATACAATTTCCTGGATACAATTTCACTAAAGACCACAGTCTCCCAGTGTGGTCTTTAGTGAGTCACTTAGCTTTATTGTATCTGAATTCCCCACATGTGAAAAAGTACTTCCTCACCTCATGTGGGGTGTTGGGAGATGCTTAGATACTATGGTGACGAGGTACAGATATGCTACTTATGGTAGATATCTAGAATATCAGGGTTGGAAGGGACCTCAGGAGATCATTTAGTTCAACCTCCTGCTCAAAGCAGGACCAATCCCCTGATAGATTTTTGCCCCAGTTCCCTAAATGGGCCCCTCAAGCATTAAACTCACAACCCTGGATTTAGCAGGCCAATGCTCAAACCACTGAGCTATCCCTCCCCCCTATGATAGAGCCCCTCCCAGAACACAGCAGTTGAAGCAAGTATTATAGAGTGAAGTCTTATGCCCTTTCGGAAAAGGTATAGTGAAAAGAGAGACGGGGGAAATGAATGTTTGGCCATGGGGGGGCTCTCAGCCAATGACAGCCCTACCTTTTTGGAGGACATTTCACTGTGGATGCTGACCGCTCCCCACTCTCTTGGCCACATCAAATGAATGGGGCAAATACCACGATGCCAAGATGGAGTTTGGTGCTCCAGGATTATGATATGGAAGTGATCCATGGGAAAGGGAATGCCAAGGCTGATTGCTGATAAACGCGTGATGCTCTGTCTGGGAAATAAGTCAATGGATTTGTAGCGGGGCAGTAACCCCGCTCCTGTGAAAGGGTTAAAGGTCCTTGGAGAGGGCTGGGGCTGAAAGCCGAGAAGAAAAGGCTGATTGGGGGAAGCAGCCACAGTTGGGCCACACCCCAATTAGGCCACAGCTGGCCCTATAAAAGGGCTGTGAGCCAAGAGCTGAGAGAAAGATGAGCCTGGCTGCAGGGAGCTGAGCAGGGTACCTGGAGTGCAGCTGGGCTGGGGAAGGCCAGAGGAGCTGGGGAGCTCCAGCCTGGAAAAACCTGCAGGCCATGCTAAAGGCCAGGAAATGTAGTGTGGCCGTGGAAGTGTAGCCTGGGAGTAGGCAGAAGCAGCTGGTCCAACCCCCCTTGCTGATGATGAGTGGTTTACAGACTGCAGTCTGCCCCAGGGAGCAGGGGCTCGATGGTGACTGGCAGTAGCCACTGAGGTGAGGTGGGGATAGAGGGTTGGGGGTTCCCCTGGGTTGCTGCTGGGGACAGGACCCTGATGTAGGGGGGCACCGGGGTCTGGGAGGGACACGGGAGCCAGCGGCAGGTGAGACACTGGTCTGCAGAGGGCGTTCTGGACTGAAAGAGCTAATTCCCAGGATGACCAGCAGGAGGCGCCACACCGGTGAGTCATCACCCCGCCACAGGATTCCACTAGCATGCCGGTCAAGCAGCCTAGTTATGTTCAGTTCTTTAGCGGAGAGATGTAACAGGCAAATTTCCTGCAGTCTCATTGACTAGGTCAGCCTCTCTGTGTCTTGCCTGGGGGTTACCAACAAAATGCTTGCTTAAGTAGCCGATTATTGGGCATTTTTAAAGATAGCTCAAATATGTCCCTCTCTTCCTCCGTACTCCTTGTTGTAAGTTGTTGTGACCATTGCATCAGACTGTTTGTTTTACTTTGACTGTATTACGCAGACACATCTATTGATAGTATTCAGTTTGCGAGGGATTCTGTTCAGCAAGGAGAATGCTTAGCAGGTTGCTCCTAAAGATTTAGAGTTTGGTATTTTTGTTAATTTGCATTGGACTTCTGTAATGTTGTGTGCCCTGCCCCATAATACTATCCCTCAGGCACCTTTGAGATTCACTTACTATGAATGTTGGGAGCTTTATCCTCACCCACTTTACAAGTGGGGAAACTGAGGCACAGACGGAGCAAAGTGAGGAAGCACAGAGAAGCCAGGGATAAGAGGCTTTGTGAAGTGGGGCTGAGCCATGCAACTTTGAGGGTTAAGCATTTGGTCCACAGCCCATAATGGGGGCTGATCTAAGTGGATGCCACAAGTACTGCAATCAGGCTGCTCTGTGATCACCTTTTATATGCAGACATCCCAAAGGGCAGACACTTAATATCCTGCAGTTCTCCATCCAACCCCTTCCCCCACCCCCTTCTTGCACGTCTATTTTTGACTTGTCCTAGACAAACCAAGGATTGATTAAGAAGTTGGCCAGCAAGATTCATTCATTCCTCATCATCTTCTCGTCACTCTTGGAGGGGGGTCACAATCCGGGAAGACAGATGGGTGAAGATGATGGGAACAGAGGATGTTGATAGCTGTGGGCTGTGTCAAGATAGTAGCTAGAGCAGGGAAAACATTTTCAATTTTTGTTTCAATTAAAAAAGGCAGATTAATTTCATGATTTCGTATTGAATTTGCCAAACTGTTTTGGTCAAAACATTCCCTCCCTCCCCAACCCAGAAACAAATCAGAACATTTTTGAAAGGAAACATTTTGATTTTTCAATTTGAAACAACTTTGGGTTTCGACTTCTACTTCAATTTTAATTTTTGAAAAGAGTTTAAAAAAAACTCCCCACGTGAAACATGTTGTTGGCCGTCAAACACAATGTCTCTTTTGACCTGAAGCTCAGGTTTTTAGACTTTTCTGTTACTCTGAAAAAAAATTGAAAAATATTCATTTTGGTTCACCCCAAATGATTTTTCCCCCTTGATTTTTCAATTTGGCCGGTGGTCCAAAAAATCAGACTGAGTTATTCACACAGCTCAAATCATGGTTTTGTGACATGGTTGTTTTCTCACATTGGACAAACCCTTGGAGATAGTGCACTCATTATCACACCGAGGCAAAAGGCTTGAATCTCTTCTTCACATAAGGTATTTAATCTGAACAACTGATAAGACAATGAGGCTGGGATTCTAGCATCAGCATCATCATCATTATATAGTCATAATAATTTGTATGATTGTAGTGCCAAGCCTGGACCAGGACTCCATTGCGCTAGGCACTGTGCAAGCATACAACAAAAACAATCTCTTCCCCAAAGAGCTGACACTCAATTAAGAGACAGCAGGAGAACACAGAGGGATGGTGGACTACAAAAACAGTGAGACCGCATGGTGTATTAATTTCCGAGAAAGGCATAACAAGACCCAGTGGCTGGCAGCTCAAGCCAAACACATTTGAATTAAATGATGGCCCAATTTTTTAACAGTGAGGGTGATTAACCTTGGGACAAACTTCCAAGGGAAGTAGTGGATGCTCCAGCTTGTGAGTGCCTCTCCAGAAGATATGCTCTAGCCAAACCCAAGAGATTCATAGAAGAATCATAGAAGATTAGGGTTGGAAGAGACCTCAGGAGGTCATCTAGTCCAAACCCCAGCTCAAAGCAGGACCAGCCCCAACTAAATCATCTCAGCCAGGGCTTTGTGATTTAGTTGGGGATTGGCCCTACTTTGAGCAGAGGGTTGGATTAGATGAACTCCTGAGGTCCCTTCCAACCCTGACAGTCTATGATTCTGTGATTTGTCAAGCCGGGCCTTAAAAACCTCTAAGGAAGGTGATTCCACCACCTTCCTAGGCAACGCATTCCAGTGCTTCACCACCCTCCTAGTGAAATAATTTTCCCCTAATATCCAACCTCGACCTCCCTGTAGCGAGTCGGTGTGGCTCCCCTCCTGCCCAGCAGAGGGAGCTCCCTCCCAGACACCCAAGTGGGCTGAGTCACCACTTCCTGTTCCCGCCCCCCGGAAGTCAAGGGTCGGGACAGGAAGTAGAAAAGGAGAACGCCAAAGCTCAGTCAGGTGCCAGCCACCGCCGCGAGCAGATGTGCCGGCGGGAGCTCCAGACTGGGAACCCTCCAGGACGCGAGGCGGCGATCAGGACTGGCCCCCACTGCCCCGCGCCCGGTACGACGAGGAACCCGCGGAACTTCCCCGGGATCGGAACCCGGAGCAGCCGCTAGGACTTCCTCACGCCCGGTACGAGGAGGAGCCGCCGCCGCCGCTTCCGCCCTGCTGTTATCCGGAGGAGCCATCGGAGGCAGCCGGGCCAGACTTCCAGCAGGAGTTGCCGGACCTGCCCCCAAGCCCTGGTCCTGCAGACCCCATGCCGATGGACTGGTCCGAACTCACGGCGACCGAGGAGCAGGTACCCATAGAGGGGGAAATGGAATGTAGCCTGGGGATAGCCGACCCCTGTCAGGCTGTAGGCACCGAGGTGCCCATGTCAGTGTGTTGCGGTCAGGACCCCACTGACCAGCGGCAGTGCTAGCCGCTAATAGGGCCCCGGGCTGGGACACAGTGGAGTGGGTGGGCCTGTGTCCCCCCTGCCACCCCACTCACAGGTGGCAGTCTCCCCCTCACCCCAGCGCAGACAGAGACGCCTGCACTAATCTGAGTTGCTGTCATTGCCCAGCTCCTGACACCAGGACCTGAGTCCTGTGGACTATGGTTTGTTGCCCCACCTTGACCAGAGGGTCTGGGCTTACTGACTATGTAGTTGCTCAGCTCCTGAGGCAAGGACCTGAGCCCTAAACTGAACTGCTGTAGTAAACTACTGTGGCCCAGCCCCTTGCTCCAGAGGGCCTGGGTTTATATTGAACTGGTGTTGCCCAGCTCCTGCTGTAAGGATCTGGGCGTAGAACTGCTATTGTGCTGCCCCGCCCTAATGGAGGGCCTGGGCTTACACTGATTGACTGTGTGCCTTGTGGTTGTCCCCTGCCTGAGGGTCTGAACCTGTGAACCTTCTTGAGACTGATTGCTGTTACCCAGCCCCCTGCTCCAGAGGGCCTGGGCTTGTATGGAACTGCTGTTACCCAGCCCCCTGCTCCAGAGGGCCTGGGCTTGTATGGAACTGCTGTTACCCAGCCCCCTGCTCCAGAGGGCCTGGGCTTATATTGAACTGCTGTTACCCAGCCCCCTGCTCCAGAGGGCCTGGGCTTGTATGGAACTGCTGTTATCCAGCCCCCTGCTCCAGAGGGCCTGGGCTTATATTGAACTGCTGTTACCCAGCCCCCCTGCTCCAGAGGGCCTGGGCTTGTATGGAACTGCTGTTATCCAGCCCCCTGCTCCAGAGGGCCTGGGCTTACATTGAACTGTTGTTATCCAGCCCCCCTGATCCAGAGGGCCTGAAGGTGTTGAGACTGATTGCTGTTCAGCCCCCCTGATCCGGAGGGCCTGAGACGTGAGACAGTGCTAACCCTGATTTCTTGCCGCCCGCCAGTTAGAGGGGACAAGGAGCGAGTCGGTGTGACTCCCCTCCCGCCAGCCGGAGGGTTGAGCCCCGACCAATAGTTTACACTCCCCCACTGCAACTTGAGACCATTGCTCCTTGTTCAGTCATCTGCCACCACTGAAAACAGCCAAGCTGCATCCACTTTGGAACCCCCCTTCAGGTAGTTGAAGGCTGCTATCAAATCAAATTCAAAACAAAGCAAAGCAATACAGAAAAGGAATGCTTTTCCACACACGCAGCAATAATAATCTATGGGACTTACCGCCGCCTGGGGCCCAGCGCTTAGCCAGATTCCAAACAGAACAGGGCAGTCATAGGGACAAGGAGAGACTTGCGAGTGGCAGGGGAGGTTAAGAAACCAAGAGTTTTATTAAGGCTATAAATCCTCATGCTTCAGAGAATGAGCTGACCTCTAACAGGCTGGGGTCTGGAAAGAAACCCTTAACCTGGAGTCAGGCAGATTATCCCATGACTGCTCACTGCAGAGGTTTAGAGACCTTCTGCTGAAGCAGCTGATGCTGCGGGGAGCCAGGTTACTGGGCTGGATGTGATCTGATTCAGCCTGGCAAGCCCTGTCCCTGTATGACGGCAGGGTGGTAAATGGCCTTGTAGGGGGTGGCACCCCAGAGGTTTAGGCCCATACTGGTTGAACAGCATTTTTAATGAGCTGCAAAAGGGAGCAAATAGCCTTTTAATGGTGTTCACAGATGCTCTTGCCTTGTAAAGGGCCCCTGACACCAGTAAGAAAAGGGAAATACCACGAAGGCACCCAGGGAGGTTAAACACAGGCAGGAAATACCACTAGGAGCTGTAGCTGCTTAGAGCACATGACATGGAAAGCCACCACCAGGTGCTGCTGTGAACTCAGGGATGAGACCGAGACCATGGCACCGATGCAGGAGGTTAGGATTTGCTCCCTTAAGTCTGAAACATGGTTCCCGATGGGCATCCTGGCTGTGGCAGGGTACATCTACGCCAGTGGTCCCCAACCTTTTTCGTCTGGCAGGCGCCAGACGACGAGAAACGGAGGACCGTGGCGGCGGACGAGCATCCACCGAAATGCTGCGAAGCGGCAACGCCAATAGGCATCACCGCCGACAAGCAGCGTCATCCAGAGGCGTCGCTGCCGAAATGCCGCCGAAAATCGGGCACCGCGTTGGAGACCCCTGGTCTACGCTAAGCCCAGCGTCTGACTCAGATTTGAGCCCGAGCCCCCTTTCCCGTCCACACACAAATCAGTCTGACTCAGGACCCGGGCCCAGGGTTGCCAACTTTCTACTTGCACAAAACCGAACACCCCCTGCCCTGCCTCTCCTCTGAGGCCCTGCCCTTCTCTGAGCCTTCCCCCCCCCAACTCACTCTGTCGCCCACTCCCCCTGTTGCGCGCTTTCCCCACCCTCACTCACTCACTCATTTTCACTGGGCTGGCTCTGGGGGTTGGGGTGTAGGAAGGGGTGAGGGCTCCAGCTTGGGATGAGGGGTTTGGGGTGAAGGAGGGGGATCTGGGCTGGGGGATGGGGCTGAGGGGTTTGGAGTATGGGATGGGCTCCAGGCTGAGGCAGGGGGTTGGGGTATGGGAAGGCAGAAGGGCTCTGGACTGGGGGTGTGGGTTCTGGGTTGGGGCCAGAAATGAGGGGTTCAGGGTGAGGGAGAGGGCTTCAGGTTGGGGCAGGGGGCTGGAGTGTAGGGGGGTGATGAGGGCTCAGACTGGGGATGTGGGCTCTGGTGTGCAGCCAGGGATGAGGGGTGCAGGAGTGGCTCTGGGCTGAGAGATTTGGAGTATGGGAGGGTCTCTGGGCTGGGCAAGCCAATGGGAGCTGTGGAACTGGCACTTGGGGCAGGGGCAGCGTGTGGAGCCCCCTGGCTGCCCCTATGCATAGGAGCTGGAGGGGGGACATGCTGCTGCTTCCGGGAGCTGCGTGGAGCCAGGGCAGGCAGGAAGCCTGCCTTAGCCCCGCTGTGCTGCCAACCAGACTTTTAACGGCTCGGTCAGCAGTGCTGACTGGAGCCACCAGGGTCCCTTTTCGACTGGGCTTTCTGGCAACTGGGCACTTGGCAACCCTACCCAGGCTCTAGGACCATGCTGGGGAGGTGGAACCGCCCCCCCACCCACGGCCCCTGACCCCATCCCCAACAGAAAAGCTCCCCCAACAGTGGCCCAGGCCTGACCCCAGCCCTGGCAGAAGCCATGGGTTGGGGGAAGCTCCCCCTCCCCACTAGCAGCTCCTGACACTGTCCCCGGCAGAAGCCCCTGGGCAGGGGAAGCCCCAGCAACCCCCATGTGTCCCTGGCAGAAGCTGTGGAGCGGCGGGGGAAGCCCCTGGGCCCAACCCCGCTCTCTGGCAGAACCACCAGGCGGGTGGGGTGGGAGAAGCCCCCACGCCCCGACCCTGGTCCTCAACAGAAGTACAGGGGGTAGCAGGAGAAGTCCCCCCCCCCGTGGCCCTGGAACTGGAGGTGCTCTCACTCCCTGATGACAGAGCTTCTGTCCTGGGGCCACAGTTGAGGGGTGTGGGTGGGGGGCAGAAAGGAGCAAAAGGGGTTGAGGGGCTGTAGTGGGGGAGGGGTGGAATGGGCGGAACCCCGGGGGGAACAGTGGTGGGCTGGAGCCAGGGAAGGAGGCAGATGTCTCTGCTTCGCTGTGGAGCTCCGGATCAGGGATTGAGCTGTGCAGGACCCTGACCCCGAAGGAAACTGACTGCTGTGAGGAATTGCTGGGAGTGCTATCTGCTATCTATCCCGAGGAGTCTGAGGACCTATGGAGCCACTTCAAGGAAGGGTGGTAGGAAGTAGCCCAGGGAACTCAGACATTAATCCCGTTATATTGCTGAGACATTTTTCAGAAAGATCCCCACTGACCCAGTGGCGGGATCATCCGCCACTGTTAGGGCCCTGGGCTGGGACTCAATGGAGTAGGATGGGCTCAGATGCCCCTACCCCTTGCTGCCAACCCCACCCCTGAGGTGGTGGCCTACTCACTAGGCTGGAAGGCCTGCACCTTACCTGTGGCTTGCCCCAGCCTGAAGGTAGTGAGCCCTCCATATTGTCTCGTTTGCTGTTGGCCCTAGCCAGGAGGCTTTGGGCTATAGCCTGCTCCCTGCTGTGCCCCACCTGGAGGATCCAAGAGACTGTCCAGGTCATCAGCCCAGCCAGGAGGCCTGGACTAAAGACTATTTATTACGTGGCCCCACCCTGAGGGGCAGAACCCCAGACTGTGGTCACTGCCTGCCCTAGCCGGGAGGCTAGACTGAAGACTTTTTCTGATTCTGTCCCACTCAAAGGGCCTGAGCTATAGACCGTTACTTGTTGTCTGCCTAGCCAGGAGTCTAGGCCAAAGACTCACAAGCCCCTATGACTTGGCTGTTTGATGGAGTGAGGCAGAGCCGGATGGCCATGGACCACTACATTGCCCAATAGAAATGCTACTTGTCCAATGAAAATTCCTCCTTTGTCCATGTACTTGGTGCAACCATATGATACCTGTACCCATCACCTTCTGGCCTCTCCCATCACCTATACAATATTCCATCTTTCACCTCCAAATCAGAAAGCTTTTACAGTGGTATAGTGAGGGTCCACTACATTCCAGGGTGGCTCTATTCGCAAATTGATTTTTCAGTCACACATTATTCTGACATAAGGGTCCTTTCTTTGGGAAGTTTCTAGTTGCTTTGGCATCCATTTCTGCAACCCCACTTCCATTATTCCAGTGGATGAACAAGGAACTTGTGCAATTCTGAAAATTATTGGATGAGAGGAGGCAACCATCTACTCCCTAGTACACACATCCCTGTGAGCTAACAATTGTTTGCTCTTCTGCTATGGGAATGTTTGCGTTTAGTCTCTCCAACAAGGCCATGTACACAAGGCATCTGCATTGCTATGCTTATGGCCAGGCTTGTGCATGAATGGGAAATCACAGCACTGCAGTTTTCCCAACCACATGGCAAGCTGTTCGTCAGGATTCCTGAATCTAAAGAGCCATTGCAGGGAAGCATGGTCTGTCCTCACCAAAAATTCCTCCCATACAAATACTGATGAAAATGTTCTCTAGATTTAACCACTGCAGGAGTTTCTTCCATGTGGTGCCCTCTCAGAACTAGACTTTTGCTGAACAAAACAACCATCCTCTCAAATCCTTTGTGCTTGTGCCAATACTGCCCCCAAACCATAAGCACTAGCATCTCTGTCAAATCTGAAAGAGGTGCAGTTGCCATTTAACTTTCACTTGCCTAACAGTCGCTCTCTGTGCCACCGCATCTCTGGGTGAGGATCCCAGCCTTGTGGTGTGTCATGGTTTTACCCTCACTTGAAACTGGGGGGTTTCAAGTTGAGGACCAGCATGTATCCCCCCACCCTAAAATCCTAGGGTAGGTCCCCTTTTTGCCGCCACCACCCGGTCAATTACGTGGGCAGGACACCCCTGTTTTCCCCTGCCTCTTTCCAAAGACGTTCCTGGGGAAACACAGATCAACTCACAGAGAGAGAAACCTTCCTCCCCTCTCTGCCCGGAGATAAGTCTGTCTCACCACCGAGAGAGTTTCTTAGCCCCTCCCCTGTATCCACAGTAGAGGATTTAATCAAATCTTTATAAAAAGAATTTATTAAAAGAAAAACAAGAAAATACAGAATCTCTATGAGTCCAAGCTGGACACTCATAGGGTATAACCTTGCTAAGTTCTGGAGAGAATCCTCTCTCCTTCTCAGTACAAACAATACAGGCAGAATTAAGAATAATTAATAGCAAACACACAGAATTGCAAACATAGGATTATTAGATGAGGACACAAAGTACCTTTCTAATACTCACTATTTTGACTAGAAGAAATTAGTTCAGAAAGATGGAAATTTGTAGCAGACTTAATTGAAACATCTGGACTCTTGTAACTCCAAACGGCTAAGAACAACACACACAGAAACAGAGGGAAAAAGTTCCCTCCTAGGAGTTTCAAATTCTCTTCCCTGATTGGTCCTCAGGTCAGGTGCCTACCAGGTACGATGTTTTAACCCTTTACTAACTACTTATGACATGGTGTCTTTCACTCTTCACACCAGAAACAATAGGAAGTACCAGCCCCGCCCAGTTCCTTTCCTTGAACTTTAGCCAAGCATGAGATAAATGGCTAAACATCTGTTGTGTGGGTAGCTCTGTGGTGTCTTGGGCCCACAAGGGAGACGATGTTATCGATATCTTTGTACACTGTTACAACATTACATAGGTGACTCTGGCCCAGCAGTTTCATTTCAAGTTACTGTTGGCATCTCCCATTAAAACACTTTTTATCCTTTGATTAAAGATACAGAGAAGGTGGCCAAAAGAGAGAAAACATTTGAAATATAAACAGCCATATGCCTGTGGAGTGGGACTGGGACTCCATATCTGTTTCCTTTCTTATAGCCAGGGCCCTACCAAATTCACTGTCAATTTTGGTCAATTTCACAGTCATAGAATTTAAAAAAATCATAAATTTCATGGTTTCAGATATTTAAATTTGAAATTTCATGGTGGTATAACTGTGGGGGGTCCCAATGCAAAAGGAGGCTATGGGGGAGGTAACAAAGCGATTGTAGTGGGCTCATGCTCTTGTCACCTTTGCTTCTGCGCTGTTGCTGGTGGTGGCGCTGCCTTCAGAGCTGGGTGGCCAGAGAGCAGTAGCTGCTGTCTGGGCGCTTTCTGTTGGGGAGGAGCAGGGCTGGCCTTATGGGTGGGCGACATGGGTGTCCGTCCAGGGTACTGTGGTTGGGGGGGTTCCGTGGTTTCCCCCCCAGCCATCCCAAGGTGCCTTTAACTCCCGAGTGCCAGGGCGCTGGGCTGGAGCCAAGGAGGGGCAGGGCTGGAGGTGCCCTGGCCGAGGGCTCCTACCTTACGCCAAGCTCCAGCTGCTGGTTCTGGCCAGCATGGTGAGGGATGGGACTTCCTCTTCCCTTGCAGGTGCCGCTCCCATGTCAGACCCACCTTCGGGAACCTCCCCCAGCTGCAGGAAGCTCTGCGGCTGCTGGCTGGGAGTCCAGCTCTGAAGGCAGCACCACTGTCTGCAGCAGTCCAGAAATAAGGGTGTCACGATATGGTATTGCCCCATTTACTTCTGTGCTGCTACTTAATGTGGCACTGCCTTCAGAGCTAGGCGTCCATCCAGCATCCACTGCTCTCCAGTGCCCGGCTTTGAAAGCAATGCAGAAGTAAAGATGGCACTACTGCGACCCCCCCTACAACAGCCTTGCAACTCCCCAGAACCGCCTTTTGGTTTGGGACCCCCAGTTTGAGAAACGCTGGACTCCCCCATGAAATCTGGATTGGATAGAGAAAAAGTACACAAAAGACCAGATTTCACCATCCGTGATGTGTTTTTCACAGCTGTGAATTTGGTAGGGCCCTATTTATAGCTTTTGGGTGATCTCTAGCCATTGCATTTCCCTCACTCACTGCTCTTTTATTTGTGTCCCGCTGGACTTATTTAAATTTTCTAATGATCATACTTAATACTGAATTGGGCAATGTGTATGCTGTTTAATTAGATAGATATTTATATGTATTTCGTGCTTTAGAATAACTTTTGTTCTTTTTAGTTCTTATGCTTTGGGCAGATATAATAAAGTTGCCATCGATGTTAATGTCAGTATGTTATTTCCTCTCATGCCCACCCTGTCAAAATGCCTTTTTTCCCCAATCCCTCTTTCTAGAAGATGGGTTTGTAGTCAGAAGCAGAAATCATTTACTGTCACCTTGCATACATATACACTCACTGGAGATATAACTTGGGGGATGTGTAAAATATATCTGATAGGCCCAGAGACCATGCTGATGAGTTTTCCAAGACAGACATAACATCATAACCAAGTGCCAAACAAATATGGTATTTGGAAAATTAGAGAAAAATTAAAGAAGTAGGAAGCTGCTAATTTTCATACTGATTAATAAAGCTCCACATCCACAATAAGGTCTCTGAGGCTGGGTGCTGTAGGGATTTAATTAGCCATCTCCATTGTGTCTGTCCTGGTGGGTTCTCTGTCTTCTCTGGAATCTGCATGCTCTTCAAAAACCCTCTGGAGTGCGACCTTAACAGAGCCCCTGAACCGCCACTTCCTGTAGCTCCCAACTAAAAAGTAAATAAGTGGGTTAATGCTGCTGTTTACAGAGGCCAGTGCATTACATATCTGAACGGGGATATAAAAATAATTAAAATACCGGCCAAAGTGCTGGATACCGAAGGGAACAGCAAAGATGAGGAAGAAGAGGATGGTGAGCAAGATAACAATGTAGAACCTTCCAGGCTGACGTTGTTGGGAGCTATGTCGGACCTTGATGAACAGGATCAGGTTGGACAGAACCATGATGGGACCGAAAATCAGGAAATCCAGAGCATACATGGCTATGAGTGACATCGGACAGCGTTCAGTTGCATCAAGAACACAAAAATAAGACATTAGTCCGGTTACCAGGCAGGAGAGCGCCCACAGCAGGGCACACACAAGGGCAGACAGGTGCTTGGGGCGGTGGCATCGGCACCAGATGGGGAAGAAGACAGACAGACACCTCTCAACGCTGATGGCCGTCAGGAAGTACAGGCTGGCATTGTGGGTGAACATAACCAGCGGGAGAAAAACCACCAGAAAGTGCCCAACTTCATAGAAACAGAAGAGAGATTCCACAGTCAAAAGTATGAGGCAAACAAGCAGGCAGATGAGGAAGCTTAAGTCTGCTATGGCCAGGTTGAGGATGTAGATGGTGAAGGGATTCCTCTTAATGAAGAAGCTGAGGAGCCAGAGGACGACCCCGTTGCCCACCAGCCCGAAGAGACAGATGAGCACAGTGACACCATCAAGGATCACATTAGTTAAACTGTGTATTTGGCAACCAGTCTCATTATCCCTATAGTCTGGGCTGGTTTCTGTCGGAAGCAGGGACGTTGTGCTCAGCTCAGTCATCATTAAACCTCTGCTGAGGGATGCCAGTGTCTCCTTGTCTTTCATGCGCACCTGTTAGCAGAGAGCAGAAGGGGGAGTGGAAATCAGTGACTCTGACATTCCCAGCACAAAGTTTCACTGATCATTTCAGCCCCTCCCCAACCTCCTGGCCTGGAACAACCAGATCCCAAGGAATAAGAGTGAGAAATACCCAGGGAGATAATGGCCATGGGGGAAGGTGGGGACAGAGAGAGGCACAGAGAAGGAGGAATGGGTGGGGACCAGCCTCGATAGAGGAAGAGTGACAGAGACACACACAGAGAGAAGGGGAGATACAGAGAGGGAGATATGGAGAGGGAGAGAGTAAGAGAAATTGGTAGGGGCCATCAGTCCTCTCTGGACAGGACTGGCAGAGGAAAGGGTTGTGGATAGTGGGGTAGAGATCAGAGGAGAGATTTCTCAGTATAAAGTATGCCCCATTGGATGAATGCAAAAACCCAAATAATCTATCCAGCAAACCCTTCTCTTACCCCTCTCAGCACCTGAACTGTGTTTACAAAAGCTGGGCAGGAGCGGGTCTGCTTCAGAACCTCCGTGTCTCAGTCACTGTGATCCTCCCCATAGGATCTTGTGAAAATTTTCTGTGCCACAAGCACTAAGAATTTATCTGACTGTCTCTAGGCAGCATTCGGCATTCAATATGTGCCAGGCTATGTCTGGGAAATATCCTTCCACTTTGGGCATGGCGGGGAGGGCGGGAAGAGAACATGGGGATCACAAAACTGCCGGTAAGCATTGAGCATTTTATAACAACTGGTAGTGTTAGCATTCTGCTTCACTGCTGTGATTGTTTTCACTCTCCTAAACATACAGGAAATGGCTCATCAAAGCTTAAAACTCAAGGGATGGATACCACAAAATGGCCCAGTTATAACTGAAAGGCTCCTTGGGTATTTAGGGTGTAATAGTTACTGTGGTAACTAGTGTGTGAATTGGCCTCAACACATGAGTCTGGTACGTGGTGTATGTTCTACATATCCCTAAAGATAGATTTCCTGGGAGTATATTTTAAAATTGATGTTGTGGTAAATAGGTTTGTATTAAGAAGGACAAACTATCTGCTAGGCAGACATGGTCTGGAATCAGGAAATCCACAACCTTAACTCAGTCCCCCATTAATAACTGTGATGTTTTCCAGGGGTACTCATGGTTGTGAGGCACCTTGCTACTGTTATGCTTCTAAGAAGCGCACAGAATCTTTTTAAAGGGGATAAGGCAATATGCTGCGTGTATTGAGAGTACAATTTAAGCATTAAAATCAGCATATGTTTCCATTCACACCCATCCACCAAAAGGTTCTGCAGCTGGATCTTATAGTTACCGGTCCTTCGTGTTGCCTGGTAGGTCCAGTGGCCAGCTGAAACTGCACACAAAGGAGGGGAGCTGGGTCTCTATCGAATGCATTCAAAGCTCTGATGTTGATGCAGAGTGAACCCAAAATCCCATGGCAATACACCCTTCTTTTATAGTAATAAGTTCCCATACAAGTCTATGGACCTTGCTGTGTCACACTGGAGCTATCAATCATGAGATATTTAAGGTTACCAGGAGGATCTGCAGCTGTTTCTTATCTCGGCCCACTGGCTCAACTCCTTATCTTGTCCTTGGGGTGTATGCCTTTTCTTTAGGGTCGTCAGTTTGCCAGCTGGGTGAGTCTGATAATAAAGTTGGTGCCTCTTGACTCCTCCACCCCGCTTTCAACCATCCGGGCTCCATCAGTATGGTGCTTCCTGTCTCTGTTCTGTTCATCATCATAGCATACGTTCTTCACTCACACACAACACAGTAAATGATTTCAAAGGCAAGAATTACAGCCATAAAACTTCTATCCTTCTAAGAACAATCAACACAATCAGCAAAGAATAAACTCAGAACAATTTCTTCTTGCTACTTCAAGGCTACAATTTCTTCTTACTAATTCAAAGCTAGCAAAATGGAGTATAAAGCAAAATAGAGTACAATTTACTCAAGACAATTTTTCCCCATTAGGCTTTTGGCCTACATTACCACCAGGAGTGGCAGAAGAGCCCTGAAAGTGTGGGGGCCACAGGTGCCTGAACTTGCCTGAACTCTACCCCATGCCCCGCCCCCAAGCCCTCACACTCAGGGCCGGCTCCAGACCTCAGCGCGCCAAGCGCGCGCTTGGGGCAGCATTTTGCCGGCAGGGCGGCAGGCGGCTCTGGCGGACCTTCCGCAGTCATGCCTGCGGAGGGTCCGCTGGTCTGCGGCTTCGGTGGACCTCCCGCAGGCATGTCTGTGGAGGGTTCGCTGGTCCCGCGGCTCGGGTGGACCTCCTGCAGGCACGCCAGCGGATGCTCCACCGGAGCCGTGGGACCAGCGGAACCTCCGCAGGCACGTCTGCAGGAGGTCCCCCGGAGCCGCGGGACCGGCGACCGCCCGAGCGCGCCCTGTGGCGCGCCACCCTGCTTGGGGCGGCGGGATTCCTAGAGCCGCCCCTGCTCGCCCTCATAAAACTTCTTACCTTGAGGTCCCACTACCACGCTCACCCTTATGGCCGGTAAAAAGTGTGTGTGTGTATGGGGGGGGGTGCATGGCCCCCTACCCCTCATTCCAGTGTCCCTGGCTACCACTATCCTTAGCACAAGGGAGCAATGTTCCCTCTAATTTTTTCCATCCACGTGTGGAATTAATTTTATGTGCACCACTAATATTTGGTAATATGCGGATGTGCGCCACCAGTACAAACAAAAAACCTAGATATAATATATTATTTTTAAAAAGTTCATAGGTATGGAAGAATATTAAAACCAGGGATAATTAACAAGGTGCACTGCTTAAGATGTTTATTTAATATGAAATCAAATAAAAAGAAAATTAACACTGCAAAATTTTCAGTGGCCTTTTAGGAACGTACATGTATCTATTCCATTGAGGCATAAAACAAAATTAGCCATTTTCTTGACATAGGAAACAAAATATTTTATCATTAGTATTGATGCATGAAATAAAATAATTGTTACACTTTCTTTATCCTTGACATTAAAGATTATGTTTCTTGGCTTGACAAAAAAAAGCTTTTTATCTAGTTCCTTTATGTAGGATTGTGTACACACACACACACACACACACACACACAAACTTTTGTTGTGACTTGTGACATAAAATTAAACGTTTTGTTTTGACACATGAAAGAAATAACTTTATTTATTTTCTTGATTTAGGAGACCACTAATCACTATCACTGGAATGAGACCCTGAGTCAGTAGTTGGCAAGCCAGATGATGGGGCAGATACTTGCCACTGATCATGAACCTTTTCTCTTCTGTCTTGACGCTGTATATAAACACTGGAAGAGTGGTAAAGGTTTACTTCTCCACCACTTGAAGTGTGAAATTTGATCCTCATTAGCATATCCAGGTGATCTTCTTTCAGTCTGTTTCATGATTTAGTTTTGATATTATTCATAAAGTTAAAGCCGCACTCACAATCAGCACTGGAAGCTTGAAAGGTTGCACATATATCCACCAGTTGTGAAACTACACTGGATTGTTCTGGATTTTGTAGACTGAAAGTCACCACTTCCTGGAAATTTGTCATCATCTTTGCTTCATGTTTCTCTGCAATTATGTATTTGTAATCATTGTAATAGTTCACAATGAACTCCTCCTCCTCCATGGTGTTTTGGGCAGATGACTTCACTTGACTAAGGTCCAAAATTTTTCTGTATTTATCAACTAGCTTGCTAATGTTTTCAGTACCAAATTCATAACTGATTTGTTGTGGTGAAAGTGAGGCAAAGTGAAAAGCTGCCCATTCATCAGGGGTGGCTCCAGGCACCAGCACACCAAGCGCGTGCCTGGAGCGGCAAGCCACGGGGGGCACTCTGCCGATCGCTGCGAGGGTGGCAGGCATTCTGCCTTCGGCGGCCTGCCTGTGGAGGATCCGCTGGTCCCGTGGCTTCGGCGGACCTCCTGCAGGCATGCCACCGAATCTGCAGGACCGGGGACCTCTCGCAGGCAAGCCACCGAAGGCAGCCTGCCTGCTGTGCTTGGGGCGGCAAAATACCTAGAGCCGCCCCTGTCATTCACAGAGTTGCTTTTCTGGAAAACTTTCATTCAGATGATTACACAGTAATGATATGAAACTTAGAATAGATTCACAGCTGAATTGTTCATCTCTTGTGCTCGATGCAATTAGATTTTTCCACATTGTTGTTCCAAGAGACTGTTTCTCCACGATACTGTCCTCTCATCTTGTGGATCTGGGTCCTAGAGTGACCAGAGGTCCTGATTTTATAGGGACAGTCCTGATTTTTGGAACTTCTTCTTACATAGGCACCTATTACCCCCCACCCCCAGCCCTGATTTTTCGCATTCACTGTCTGGTCACCCAGTAGCGTAGCTAGTGGGGTGCAGGGGAAGCAGCAGCTTCCTCTCAGCACATTTTCAAAAAAGCCCCGCCTTAGATGGGGTTACCATGGCACCAGGGGTGGGGCCCACGCTCCGCTCTGAAGCTTGGCCTGCCTGGCTTCCCCCAGCTTGCTGCATACCCCGCCACCGCTGATCAGCTATGTTTCCCAGCAGGAGGGGAGGGGAAGAACTGAGCTCCAGCAAGCTGGGCTCCGGCAGGCAGGCAGGCTTTGCTGGCTTCCCCTAGTGTGCTGCATAAACCCTGCCCCCTCCCTGCCTCACCGATTAGCTGTCTCCCAGCAGGAGGGAGACAGACAGGTAATCAGTGAGGGGAGGGGGAAAGAACTGAGCTCCAGCAAGCTGGGCTCTTGGGGAGGAGGAGAGGCTGGGACCTTGGGGAAGAAGGGGGTCGGTCGGGGCATGCCCCTATAGGGGGCAGGGGCACCCACCCACCAGTCAACAGTTTATGGGGCCCGTGGGGGTCCACAACCCATCAGCTGTTGGGTGGGGGCGGGGGCAGGAGGGTAGCTAGCTAGGGGAGTGCGAGTGCTCGCTGTTTAGCTGGTTTTTGGCCACCAGCTAATCAGCGAGGGGAACTGCCCCTGGAGCAAGGGGACGAGCAGCTGAGAGACCCCACCTCCTTCTCCTACCTGCTTCTCATGGCACTGTGGCAGGGGTGCTTTCTCTGGCTTTGCAGCAGCAGCTCCTAACCTCTCACCCAACTAAAGGCAGCCAATAGCAGCAGCTGGTAAGTGTATTTCAAAGGGGGGGTCTTTCTTGTGGTGAGGGTGGCTTGGAGGGGGGACTGGAAACCCCCCAGGTGGCTGTGAGAACCAGCACCTGGCTGCCGGTGGGACGGCCATCTGCATGGTGAGGGGCAGGGGGCTCAGCCAGAGGCATCTCCAAAATCATCCCCTGCACCCAGGCAGCTGGACCAGGACAGGCATTAGTGGCAGGGGAGGCGCATCTCCTGGTCTCCTGTGGGGTGTGGTGTCCCTGCTTGCCCTCCCTGCCCAGGCAGAGACGCCTGCCTCTCAGAGACAGTGGCCATGTAGTGTGCTTGGTTTCCCCCTCCCTGGCATCTGAGTGACTGCCTCTTAGGGGGTGAGGGGTGGAAGGGAAGAGGCAGTGGGGAAGGGATAGAGGTGGGGGAGTAGGAGAGGAAAACTGAGACTATCAGGGGAAACGTCATAGCCGCACAATCTCTGCCTTCGGGGTGTGGATGGAATCGTCTCCCAAGGGAAGGCTGGAACGAACTATCTGCTGTTGTAGTATGTTTGGTTTAGTCCATGTGCTCTGGCAAACACAAGTCCAGGCACCATGTTGGGGGGCAGAGCGAGGTAGCCTGATTTTCCCTCTCCTATCAGGAGAAACCTGAATTGTCTCCTAAGGGAAGGGCTTCTGATCATGTGGGGAGGAGGGGGAGGCATTGCTGAGTCCCAGGGCTGAGTAATTCTCTGGGGATGGTGGTCATTAAGTTACTAATTGCCATTCACTTGCTGCACACAATGGCTGGTGATGGTGGTTTAACATCCACCCAGCCATTTGGTCAATGCCTTGTTTCTTGGGAGTTGTCTTCTGTCACTTCTCTAATTTCATCCCGCTCTCCTGTGAGTACAAATTCTGGTTCTAAGGACCTGGTGCCTGGATCCCATATTGCCTTGCACTGGGCTTGGGAATCAGTGCCCTGACATGCAACTCCTCCTATTGTGCCCGTGTAGATCCTGCTGTTAGTACAGCTCTTTGCAGGTACCCTTGTGTTTAGCTGAACCTTTGGACTTAGCTTAGTGGGGATGGACTCAGAGACTGAGCTAAACCGACACGACTATCCTGCTGTGTGGATCCCAGTGTGCTTGTGCTGACAGTGCTACTGCCTTGGTGTGATGATGACATTATGCTGAGATGAATTGTGAAAATAGTGTCCTGGTGTGATGGGGGTCACTCTGCTGTTCATGTGAATCTTGCATTTTTGTAGGCGGTGTTGGTGTAGCCCTGTTGTTCCCAGGAAATTAGAGCCACAAGGTGGGTGAGGTAATATCTCTTATTGGAGCAACTTTTGTTGGTGAGAGAGAGAGAGAGAGAGAGACAGACAAGCTTTTGAGCTTTCATGGAGTTCAGTCTTCTTCCTGAAGAAGAGTTCTGTGAAAGCTCAAAAGCTTGTCTCTCTCTCCAACAGAAGCTGGTCCAATAAAATATATCCCCCCCGCCATATTACCTCACCCAGCTTTCCAGGAGTGAGTTTTCATGATGACATGGGAAGTGCTCTGACTGGTCCTGACTTCTCTGTATCAGCCCCTCTAGCTTGCACTGCAGCCCAGTACCTGGGGGCTGGGTGCCTGCAGCGCTGAGACTCTGTGAGATCAGGGACTCATAGACCCAGCTGGGAGGGGAAGGGCACCTCCTCCTCCGCCTCTCTCTCTTGCTGCCTCCTTTTCCCGAGTGCCTCATGATGCACAGAGCCAGCATGGCTAGGTGCTGCATAGGAGAGTCTCCCAGTGCAGCTCCCCACCCCCTCTTCCCCATGCGAACCCCCAACAGACCCTACCCACCTCTGTCCGATTGTCTCTCTCATGCGGGGGACTGTGGCCCCCCCGCCTTGCTCCTGTGTGCTGCCTGCTTTCAGGGGCCACACAAGTATGATGTTTTATAAGTACATGTGTTATTTTGTATTTAAAATAGGTTTACAGTATGAAATATAAAATAAGTAAATAACACGTGTTTTTATTATGTTTTGATTTTATATACAATACTGTAAACCTTTTTTATATTTTAAATGCAAAATAACACACATACTTATAAAACAATATCATTCTTGTGTTTTTATTTTAAGTACAAAATAAATATGTATTACAAATGTAAAAGTATGTAACTAGTAATTTGATATGGCGGGTGGCGCCTATTTTTATGTGTTCGCTTCCCCTGATGTTAGAACCTGGCTACGCCATTGTGGTCACCCTGGCCCTTGCTAAGTGTACAGCTTCCACTCTTGTTAAAGAGCTCTTCTGAAAGCATTTGGTCGGTTCTGCTAATTCATATAAGACATCATTTCACGCAGTTAGTGATACGGTAATTATTGTCAGAGAGCATAGTCGGGAAGTACTTTGCTATCGGGTTATTGTTTTCTGAGATTTCATGTTCAAGTATCTAAGAAGGGTCTCGTAATTACACATCAAAACACTTACAGTGAAATGTCTTGATAGCCACCTCACTTCATTTAGAGGTTTAAACAATAGTCTCATTTTCTGTGACATTTGCCATTTCCTCAGATTGTCCTCTTCAGACTGAGGATCTGCAGAAGACTGTATAAATGGTCTTCAAAAGTGTCTCTATTGTCTTCATCATTTGTACTTTGTTCCAGGCATTGACTAATCCCAGATCTTCTCGATGGGTTACCTAGGGAGGTGGTGGAATCTCCTTCCTTAGACATTTTTAAGGTCAGGCTTGACAAAGCCCTGGCTGGGATGATTTAGTTGGGGATTGGTCCTGCTTTGAGCAGGGGGTTGGACTAGATGACCTCCAGGTCCCTTCCCACCCTGATATTCTATGGTTCTGTGACGGAGGAGTGCAAGGGGTTGGTAAGCAGCTCAGAAGCTGCTGCATGCCTTCCCTGTCAGAGCCCTAATGCCTATTTCTGAAAGAAGACCCCGGCTGCCTGTAACTGCTCCTGTCCCTACTGCTTTCCTCATTTTGAGGGAGGTCCTGATTGCTGTCAGGCTCTGTCACTTTAAGGGTAATGGACTGAGAAGAAGTACAGGAAATCCAATGAGCTCTGCTTTGTGAGGGGAAAAAAAAAGAGACGTGGAGACAGGGCCGTCCTTAGAGAAAGCACCCCTCATCAGCTCCCCTAAATTCCCTGTAAGGTATGTGGCTTGACAGCTGCCCAGCAGCAGTTCAGCTGTCCCTCCCCCCACTGCCCTGCTGCTCCTGCCCTGCCCTCTGCCCTGGAGCTGTTCCCGGGAGCTTCCTGCTTGCTGGGGGAGGGGGTGCTGATGTCAGGATGTCCCCCTGCTCCTGCCCCCCAAGCTCTGTATCCCCGCTCCACAAAGCGGAGGAGAGGGACAGAAAGGAGGGAGCTGGCTGGAAGCTGTTGCTTCCTCTCTGAATGGGCGGATCTTCATAAAAGTGCAATATACTTGAAGTGGTGTCAGCGTACTTAAAGGGGCAATGCACATCTCTCTCTCTCTCTCACTCATGCCCGCACCCCCCAGCACTTTGGAAAATCAGCACCTGTGCAGCCGTGCATGTGAAGTCATGAGGAGGGAGTGGTGCGCTCCAGCTAGATAGCGTGGGCTCATCATCATGTTCAGTTTTTGCAGGGAAGTGTTTGCAGCTACTGCCCTGCATCTATTGTGTTTCCTCCCTTCTGCCTCAGTCCATGATGCCTTGTAGAGTGTGATGCTACATTAACAACAGCGTCTTAACCCTTGAGGGCTCAGCTGAGTGCTAGTTCATCATTTAGCAGCAAAGCATCCCCTGGGAAATATCCCACCCTCTTACTCCACCACCTCAACCAAGCTTCAAAATCATTCATTGCTGTGTACAATATTAAACGGTTTGTTTAAAACTTATACAGTGTATGTATATAATGTCTTTTGTCTGGTGAAAAGAATTTCTCTGGAACATAACCCCCCCCCCCACTTACATTAATTCTTATGGGGAAATTGGATTAGCTTAACAACGTTTCACGTAAGGTCTAATTTTTCAGGAACATAACTATAACATTAAGTGAGGAGTTACTGTACCCTGAAGTTTGTCAGAGATTTATTTGCAGTAAGGGCAAGTCAGCTGCCCTGCTGAATACAACATTAATTATTATGGAATACATGATGCAGCTCTTCTGTGTTTTACATTTTCTTAATCAGTATTTCTAAGATGATTTTTATATTTTAAAGGCACTCTTCAGACTTCATAAAGTAATCATTCCAGATGACTATGTATTTAACTCACTGAAATAAAGACATTATTTTAAATGAATCAGTCAGAGGTTTACTGTGTTCATCACAATGTTCATTACTTTTAGAAAAAGGCAACACTAATTTACTTTGTTTAATCTCCATAACAGACATGTTTATGAAATTTACCAACTTTAAAAAATATGTTTCCAAAGATTTTAGGCATAACAAAGGATTTTCTATCTTACGAAGGTACTGATTTTGCTGGTGAGTTCTTTTAAAACTAGTTCATCAAATAGTCAGAAGTAAAGAGAGGGAAACTTGTTTGTCCAGCTATCTGGAAGGAAAGGGGTGTTGTCCCTTTAAGGGCTAGCCTCTCTTCAACAGGGGGGTGAAGAAAGAAAGGGATGGACAGAAAGACTTTGGAAACAAGTTTTTTGTACTAAAGTAATTAAAATTAAGATGTGTATTTTAGATAAGAGTTTTTTTGAAGGATTTATTTAAAAAAAACCTATATGTCTGAAGATCCAAGCATTTAAGGCTAAAGATGAATACTCAGATAGTGGATCTAAAAATCTATGCAAGGATTTTTTAGAGATGTGATTTTATAATCTTCAGCAGGAGTCAGTGCCTATGCCCAGGGGTGCCTAAGGATGGCCCTGCATGGAGACAGTGAGGAAGAAGGCAGGAACCCAAATACATGGCTAGGAATGTCAGGAGCAGAAGAAGCCAGCATTTCTAAGGGTTTATGTGATTGAAGCAGAAAGTTATGCAGTAAGGCGTATTCAGGAAGGTTGATTCAGGAAAACACGTCTCTCCCCGAGTCCCTGGACCCTGCAGCCCAACTGGGGCTAGGGGAGAGGCATCTCTCCCTGGCCACTGCAGCCCTGCATGCCCAAACTCCCCGCCCCACCTCACCCCACAGCCGCCCACCTAGCTCTTTTCCCCCCCCACCACCTTACCTTCTTATATGTACATCCTCTCCATGGTCCAGCCACCTAATTAGTGGAGCCTCACTAGCATGGCTCCACTAATTAGGTGCACGGACCTTGATGCCCTCTTGCGTGGCCTCTCAGGCAACACGCCTTAGAGGGAATGCAGCAAGAAAGTCTTGTTTGTGCTGGCTGTGAACCAGCTCCCCAATTCCACCAGTCTCTGGCAACACAAGCACTGCCTTACAGGCTTCCCTGACTCTGCGCAGGTGGTTGATAGGCAGACACCGTCCTCCGAGTGTCCCTCTGCTCAGCCCATGTTCCACTGAACACTCCCAGAATTCTTAGATCTGCTATTTACCAAGGAATAGGCTACACCAGCTTGTCAGATTCAATTCAGGATCCCCACTCAGCACTTAGATATAGTGATATAGTGAAAACAAGAGTAAGTTTATTATCAAAGAACAGAGATTCAAGTGATAGCAAATAAGAATTTTATTAACAAAATCATGACCTGCTTTCTAGAGACTAAATTTAGCTTACAAAAGACATTCCCCAGTCTCCCATAGCTTAATCCACATCCACAGGATGATTTAGTTGGGATTGAATGAATTAGTTGGGGATTGGTCCTGTGTTGAGCAGGGTTGGACCAGATGACCTCCTAAGGTCCCTTCCAACCCTGATATTCTATGATTCTCTGATTTTTCCCAGCATTTTCAACCAAGCGGGCTGAGATCCCACTTTCATAATATCAAGCCTGCTGGCAGCTTATCTTCACTGACAGAAGGAAGACAGGGTGTCTCTTTGCCTCTTCAAATGTGCCAGAATAGACCTGTGGTGTTTACCTGAAAATAGGCTTCCCACCCTACTGTTAATTCCTTTCTGAAATTTCTTCAGTTCTTCATTAGCATTTAACTCAGCATGCTACTACTCTTCTATTGTATGGCACACAATGGTCCACCAGTGAGATAGGTGTCTCCCATCCCCCATCTGGAGGAGTTCTCAAGGTATGTCACCTTTGAGTGACCTGTCTTTAACTACAGACCCAGAGAACATAATTTTGAGTAGATATACGTTACTCCTCACATATTTTCTATACATACATCTCACAATGGTTATGACGACCAATGTGACACAAGCTTTTAGCAGATGATCCCTTTTGGTGAACCAGTGGGATCCCTGTGCCCCATATACCCTCTGCCTGTTGGCATCAAGAGGTCCTTGGGTCACATGGGTGGAGGTGTCACATCCACTTGGACTTGCTGTCCAGGTGCAATTTGTTGTTTCCACTCTTTTGTTGGCCCTCCTGAGTTCTCTGGAGACATTTTGTATGTGTGACTCTTCTGTGTCCATGGAATAGCTGCAAACACTGCTGATGGGGCTGACACCATCTCACCCTTTAGGGCAGCTACTAATGCCACATTAGTTAGGAACTTGGCTGTGGTTGCTGGGCATCACCCGAGGAGCAAAAACTCCTTTACACATTTATTGAACACAGGGGATGGGGAAGGGGAGACAACTGAAAGAGTTAAAAATTCAAATATTTAGTAACCCCTCATTTACCCATTTCCCTTGGAGAGAGGCCCTGGGCTGCTAGCCTGTGCAGCAGAGCTATCTGGTCATGCCCAGCCCCTGTAGTATGGTCTTGTGGGCTGAAGTGAAGGCTGTACATTCAGCTCAACTTCTGCATTCTCCTGCAGATGCCCCATCATCTGGATGTGGTTCTTTATGGAATATGGAAGAGGTTCAGCACATGGGGACATTCTGAATGAGGGGCCTTCACCGGAGCAGAGTCACTGGGCAGAGGTCTCTGTTCCCACTGATACTCGTGTGACCTTCTTTTGTCAAGTGATGCCGCAATTATTTTCTCTTTGTTTGAGCCAATTTGCATTTGTTCTTGTTCAGTTGCAGGGTCCTGTCATGACACCTGTCTATAACTCTTCTGAGCCTTTCATCCTGTACTCATCTGGAATTCCCTCACACCACGTTGTCGTCTACGTAACATTCAGCACCTTGGATCACGCTTCAGTACCCTTCAGGAGCTGCACAGATGTCAGAAGGAAATCCGGTGAACCTGTATCTGCCAAATGGTGTGCTGAACATACAGAGTCCAGAACTTTGGTCATCCAGCTGTATTTGCCTAAATCCATTAGTGGCCTCTATGACAGTGAAAGTTGCAGGTTTTGCCAACTTGTTGGTGATTTCATCTCCTCTTGGCAATTGAAAATGTTCCGTTCATATCCCTTTATTCATATTGCTTGGATCCAAGCATATTCTTATTTCATCTCGACCTGGTTTGTCTAAGGTTACTACAGAATTGACCCATTATCCAGTGGCTCTCACCCTTCAGGGCAAGGGGAGGTTTGAAGACTGCAGGACATAGGGATGAAAATGATCCTTTCCCAATCCACCTCTATCCACCCACCTAAGCAGCCACAAAAATCATCCCATCTCCTCCACTACCTCCCACCCAACGTAATGGGCGCATGTCAAGAGTTTAGCATCCAACACATTCACACCCCAGCCCTGCTAACCCATATCCCAGAGGAAGCCTGGCTGTGATTGGGACCTTGCAATGTGGTGGCACCCACCTTTTGCAAGCACCCCATTGTTCAGGTGAGTGTCTGTGTCTTTCACTCTGTGGTGACCCCTTCTGGAAGTTTCTCTGGCTGTTTCTAGTGACTCAGCTCTCTGGCCAAGTCACTGTCTGTACAGAACTCAAACAGACAGGCATTAGACCAACAGAGTCTTTAGGTGCTCCTGGCCCTAGTAGGAGACTGTGTCCCAGGTTTCCACCCTGGAGACTCTTCACTCACTCTGGTCTGTTCGCTCACTCTGGTCTGGTCTATCCACCTGGGCCTCTTAACAATTCAGATCCCCTTCACTGTCCAATTGCAGGCCACTTCCCCAGTGGCTTATGGAGGGGACCCAGGTCTGCCCACTACTCTGGGTCCCTGCCCAGGGCTCAGGGACCCTAAGAATAGCAGCCATGTGCTGCCATGTCCCTTTAACTAAACTGCTTTCAGTTCCCTGTGTCACTTCCCCGTGGCCCCAGCCTTTATCAGTGCTTCACCCTTACCTCAGGACTCTTCTATGTTCAGTCCCAGCAGCCAACCATGAGCTCTTCCTCACTCCTCCATCCCTGCCAGCACTGAGCTGTCCATGGTGCTGCAGACTTCAGTCTGCTAGGAGCACCAGCTTCACTCCTCAGGCCCTGAGCAGCAACTGACTCTGGTCTGCACTGCAGCGCCTTTATACTAGCCTGCAACCCCCTGATTGGCTGCATGCCCCTCAGCCTCTCTATGTAGCTTGGAGGACTCCTCTACTACTCTTTTCCTGGGATGGATGTGGCAGGACACTGAGGCCTCCAGCAGGGGGCCTCTGGGCAGAGCCACCCAGAGGATTCAGGGGGCCTGGAGCAAAGGAATTTCAGGGCCCCCTTCCCTAAAAAAAGTTGCAATACTAGAGAATATTATATTCTCGTGGGGGCCCCTGTGGGGCCCGGGGCCTGGGGCAAATTGCCCCACTTGATCCCCCTCTGGGTGGCCCTGCCTCTGGGCCTATTCCACCCCATCACAGACCTCCACCACTAATACTTGTCCTACACAAACACCCTCACACCATTATAAGGTTGGCCTCCACCCTCTTGACATTATTACCTCCCTAAAATAAAGTAAACCCTAGATTAGATTAGATTAGATCAGAGATTAGTTGGTAGAGCAGCAGGGTGGCAAGGAGACCAGAGGTGAGTTTAGGGATTAGATAAAGGAATGAGAGATTGGAGTCGAAATTAGATTAGATAGATGAATTAGATTAGTTATTCAAAAAGAAGGACAGATGGATGGTTTAGACCTAAGGTTGGAAAAACAGGAAGATGGATTAGAGATTGGGATGAAGGGATGGGTGGTGTAGACACTAGGATGTGTAGACAGAAAATAGCTTGATGAGAGAGAGAGAGAGAGAGAGAGAGAGAGAGAGATTGTATGAGGATAGTGTGACATAGGGTACAATCCAGACTAGTGGGGGGCTGGGTGCACTGCAACCTTGGGTGCCTTACAATGCTTCATGGCTAGAAGTGTTGAGTACCCTCAACTCCCAGTGAAGCCAATGGATGCTCAGCACATTTGGAAACAAAACCAGGATCCCCCATCTCAAGAACAGAGAGGGGCAAGGCAAAGGCTGAGGCTCTCAGGACTGATCCCAAATGAAGCCTTCTGTAAGGACTTTCAGTGTTGTCAAATTGGAATGTTCAAAAATCATGAGTCAGGCTTCAAAAACTGATTGGATTGAAAATCATGAGATTTGGGGAAAAAACCCATTGGGGTTTTTAATTTGACTGCTGGTTTGGGATCCTTCCGTGGCTTTGTTTTCCAGATTTTCTCCACAACCACAAGAGCAAGAAACAGGTTACCGTGAAGGAAAGTTGAGCTTGTCATGATGTCACAGGATTCCAGGATCTGGGGATTTGGCAAGACTGGAGCTACCCTGTGAGACTTGGCAAGGCTAGGGATTCCCTGTTGGCTGCAGAGTTCAGACCCTTTGAAGGGTCTTTGGGGAAATGCCTGTCAGTCTATGGCTCCACCCCCTCCATTTGAATTTTGGTGGCAGTGGGAGAGAAGCAGTGGCAAGAGTTCCCTTCTCCCCACAGAGAGGCAGGCGAGGTAGTGGAGGGGTCCCTCTCTTTGAGTGCGTTTGTGGTGCCAGGCTCCTTGCACGCTCCTCCCACCAGTCTCCCACCATGATGTTACCAACAGTGGATCTTAGAGTTAACACCTCATTGAGATGTGTTGGGCATTTCCCCCTCATGACAAAATGACTGTCTCAGGCTCTTTGTCAACCCAGGCAGCCTTCCCTGCATCAGTTAATCTCATGGCAGGTTCTGCTCCTTACAGTCTCATGGCTTGTCTACACAGGAATTCTCTGAAAAGTTAATTCAAATTCACTTTGAAAGTGAATTAATTAAACCACATTCAATTCCTGTATGGACACTTTATTCATAATTAAAGTGCCCTTACTTCAGTTTAGTTTAATTCACTTTGGAATTAAGGCAGGCCTCACTGCCCCTTTTAGGCCTGGTCTACACTAGGAGTTTATGTTGAATTTAGCAGTGTTAATTCGACTTAACCGTGCACCCGTCCACAACAGGAAGCTAATTAGTTCGACCTAGAGGGCTCTTTAGTTCGAATTCTGTACTCCTCCCCGACGAGGGGAGTAGCGCTAGGCTATGTGTGGACGGAAATCGACCTTAGTTGCTCCGGGAGCTATCCCACAGTGCACCACTCTGTTGACGCTCTGGACAGCAGTCCAAGCTTGGATGTTCTGACCAGCCACACAGGAAATGCCCATGGAAAATTTGATACGCTCCGGCGCCTTGTGGATGTTCTGCAGGACCGCAGGCAGGAGGACAGAGCCCCCCTGCACTGTATCTGCAACCGCCCTCCCCCGCCACAAAGTCCCAAACCCCCCTCACCCAAAGTAACATGATGGAGGGGCGACAGAGGCCGTGAAAACTGTCACTGCACCCCTGCAGAGTGCACAAATACAAGAAGGCTCTCATTCCCTAAATGTTGAGAAGTCCTTCCCTTCCTGGCTCACCGAAGCCCCAATCCCAGTTTCATCCCCTAACTGTGTAGTTGATTATTAAAAGTAGTTTGCTGTTAATTACTATTTCCGTCAAGTTTTTCTACAGAAGACTGTCTGTGAAGGGGGAGGGGAAGGGGGTTGTTAATTGCATAGGACAGTCACTTTACCAGGGTACGGACACGGGGGCAGGATCAACAGCAGGTCACACACACAGTGCAGTCAGTAGGCACCCTGGTCGGTCTGGGAGGTGTTTTCCATGTTCTGTGTGGGTGGGGGGTACGTGACTTTGTGGCATGGAAGGACGGTTACAGAACTTATGCAGCAGTCCTTGTCCCGGACCACAGAGCCACGCAGCAGGGGAATCTGTAACCGTCCTCTCCTGCCACAAGGTCACGTAGCCCCCGCACACAGAGTCCCGAAAAGGAGGGATGGCAGGCTCCGTTGAAACAACCAGTCCGGCACTGCAGACCGCTCTAGGAGCAGGAGCCTATCATTCCTCGAGTGTAGAAGCGGTGTTAACATCACTGCACACCCTACCCACCACAGTCTGCGTCCCTGTTTCAACCCTTTAACGTGAATTCATTAATAAAGAAAATTTTGTTAATTAACAATGTTCCATTAACTTTATTTTTAAATGTTTGTTGGAAGGGGGGAAACGTGGTGAACGGGGTATGTAACCGCAGAAGAAAGTCAACAGTAACTGAAGCAGGGGCAGGTTCAGCTTCTCTGTAAAGAAACTGAACAGTCACAGGTTACCCTGCTCCCTGAGGAACCTAGCTTTCAAAGCCTCCCGGATGCACAGCGCTTCCCGCTGGGCTCTTCTAATTGCACGGCTGTCTGGCTGAGCGTAATCAGCAGCCAGGCGATTTGCCTCAACCTCCCATCCCGCCATAAAGGTCTCCCCCTCGCTCTCACAGAGATTGTGGAGCACACAGCAAGCTGCAATAACAATGGGGATATTGGTTTCGCTGAGATCTGAGCGAGTCAGTAAGCTTCTCCATCTCCCCGTGAGATGTCCAAAAGTACATTGAATGATGACAGTTACCCAAGATCACCCTCGACACATTTTTCCCCCCAGCATGCATTGTGGGGAAATCCCAGAATTCAAATGGGCAGCGGGGACTGCGGGAACTGTGGAATAGCTTCCCACAGTGCACCGCTTCCAATGTCGACGCTTGCCCCGTTAGTGTGGACTCACAAAGTCGACTTTGTAAGGTCAATTCCACAAATTCAAATTAAGTTAAATCGAACTAATCTGGTAGTGTAGACATACCCTTACACTGAGGCCACTTGCATTTTCTTGCACGTTTAATCAGGTACCCTAAAATGATGTCTGCAAGCTTGCAAATACTGCAGGAATGTCACATAGTACTTGGATGACAGCCTTGTAATATTTTTGTTAGCAGAAGTACAAATACTCCAACCCAGCCAAGTAAATAGAGATAATAAAGGACTGTCAATACATCCAGCCCATGACTGTCCATATACTCACATCATCCATTGTGGAGACCCCGAACGTGGCAAGATAGGCACTCTACAAGTGGTCGTACTGTTCCCGGCGTGCCAAGATCCCAGCAGCTTAGGTTGTGCTTAGCCCTGACTGTGGACTAGGGTTCTGTGACTACCATGAATATTCATGAAGATGTCCCCTGTCTATTTCTAAACTTCCTTATGCTGATAATTCCGGGGTTCTCTCTTCTCATAGGCTAGTATATGAATTATCGTAAGCTTATTAGGACATACATCAATTGGTTACCATGGCACTTCTGTGGTTGAACATCTGCCGATGTTCTTATCCTAAATTATCTACACTAGTGTCAACTGACATTATGCGGTGACCTGTCGGCAGTTTAGTCAGCTTTGTTTATCACAGCATTATATCTTGTGACTTAGGGTCATTTGATTATTTATTTATGGTAAGACCTTATGCTAAGCTTCCTGCATTACAGCTTTATTTTATACCTATATCCTACCTCATACCTATGTGTTGCCTAGCCAATACCTATACCTGTAGGCTACAGACCTAAGACAAGAATGCTGGCAAAGAGTTTCTTGTCATTATTATGGGAGAAAAGCTGTCATTGGTTCAAGAAGTCCATCAGTGCAATTTCACCTTTCTCTTGAGCAGCAAGGAAGTAGTTTGTCATCTCATTGGTGGCAACAATGCCTGTGACTGCCCTGCTCTAAGCAATTTGTCCACTCTCGGTAGTGTCCCGCCAGTGGCCACATTGTTACAGATGGACTGACAAAAAATGGTGTGATGCTTCCCCGGGGACAGAGATGATGCATATTGGGGGCATGCAGGGTCACGTGCCCCACCCCCGCAGATCCGCTGCTTGGCTTGTATTGAGCACGCTCATGTGGATGGAGCATGCTCAGTAACACCGCTGAAGCTGCCTGCCCTCACTTTGCCTTCCCACTGTCGGCAAGCACCAGTCGTCTTTGCCTGGGGAACCCAGGCCAGTCAGGCACTTTACTACTGCCAGCCCTTAGCGTGAGGGAGCCGTATCTGTGCCTGCTGGGGGTTATCTCCCTGACTCCACCGGCCACAGGCAACACACACACTGCCCTCCACGTCTACGCTGGCCCTACTTGTTCTGTATTTGGTTGTCATGGTTTTTGTTCCTATGGCAACTGAGTTAGATTATTAGGGGATAGCCCAGCCAGCTTGAGCTGGCCAGGTGAGCTCCGTGTCTGTAAATAAATGGTAGCTTTGTTAGCTGTCTGCTCTCTGGCCTCAAGTGATTTCTTCCTAAACCGGCTGCCCTCAAGGATATAACAAGTGGCGACGAGGATGGGATTCCGGTGCTGCCCCAGCAACAGAAGGAAGTAGAAGTCAAGGAAAGGAACAAACAAACAAACAAAAACTGCTTGTTTGTACTGACTGTGAAAGTGAAACTAAAATCATGGCTACTCTGACCAGACCACTGGAACCTTTTGATGAAAATATAATGCAGTGGCATGTGTATACTGAGCGTTTTGAACTTTTTGTTATTGCAAATGACATTACAAAAGTGAAGAAGGTGCCAATATTCTTAAGTGTTGTAGGGGCTAAAAGCTACTCCCTGCTACGCAGCTTACTACACCCTGTTAAGCTTGAGACCAAATCTTACAGTGACATTGTGGAAATCCTGGGGTCCCATTTTTCCCCAAAACCACTGGTAATTGCTGAAAGATATAGGTTTCACAAAAGAGACCAAAAAGAAGATGAAACAGTTGTACAATTTGTAGCAATTTTTAAAAAAACTAGCAGAATACTGTGAATTTAAGGAGATGTTAAATGATGCCCTGCGTGACAGGTTAGTGTGTGGCTTCTACAGTGAAGCTATATGGAAGCGCCTACTGACTAAGGGCTCAGCTTACCTTACAGAAGGCTGTTGATATTGCAGTCTCCATGGAACTGGCTACAAAGGTGCAAAAAGTGTCACAAGAACCTACCCACAAATCTGTGCAGAGTCAGGAATGTTACCGCTGTGGTAAGACGGGTCACCAGGCATCAGAATGCTGGTGTAAGGACCTGGTGTGTCAACACTCTGGCAAAAAGGGACACATTGAGTGTGCCTGTAAACAAAAGAAAAAGAGGCCTGTGGTCTGGCCAACAAAAAGGGAACCCTGCATACCCTAGAGCAGACCCCGGATGATCAAGGTGACACCTCATCGCAAGAGGAAGTGCCAGTGCATGTTTTGTCTTTGGCAGTGGGCTCACATGAATACTGGGTAACCCTGTTGTTGGACAGCAAACCTATACGCATGGAACTGGACACCGGTGCAGGCATCTCGCAGGTCTCTGAGACTGTGTATAAAGAAAAGCTACAGCATCTTCCGCTTAAGGCAACAAAAACTGTTCTGAAGACGTACACGGGAGAAGCTGTGCCCATGTTGGGCACTATTGATGTTAAGGTGGAGCTCAATGGACAGGCTGCTAAATTGCCACTGTTTGTGGTGAGAGGTAATTACCCAGCCTTAATGGGTAGGTCTTGGCTTGGGAAGATTCAGCTGAACAGGGCAGAAGTGCACCGAATGACTAAAGAAGGAACCAGTCTAACCCCTATACTAAGGAAACATGCTGCTGTTTTTGGAGAGGATCTGGGAAGTATGAAGGGAATCACTGTGATATTGAACATTAAACCTGACAGTCCACCAAAATATCTGAAAGCCCGAACTGTGCCATATGCCATCAGGCCAAAAGTTGAAGCGGACCTGGAGCGCCTGGTGACCAATGGAGTCCTAATACCAGTTACCCATAGCCCATGGGCCACTCCTATCATTCCAATAGTGAAGAAAGATGGCTCCCTCCGGATTTGCGGTGATTTTAAAGTCACTGTCAACCCAGTGTTGTGTGCAGAGCAATATCCGCTTCCCCGCATCGATGACCTCTTTGCAGGCCTGGCTGGGGGACAAAAGTTCAGTAAGATTGATCTGAGTCAAGCATATTTACAGATGCACGTTGATGAAAAGTCCCAAGAGCTGTTGACTATTGTGACTCATAAGAGGCTTTATCGATACTGTCGCTTACCCTTCGGAATAACGTCTGCTCCTGCCCTGTTCCAGAGGGCTATGTACCAGATCTTGTGTGGTTTGTCTCATTCTAGAACCTAGATGGACTGAACTAGTTACAGCCTATCTTACAGAGCAAAAACTCAGGCCTGGCTGTGATCGTCCGTTCAGGAGGCAAGTCAGACTGTCAGCTTGCCCCATCAGTGGAAAAGATCCTGGATGTCTCTCTGTGGTCCCAGTTACACTCCCCAATCCATTGCCTTTAATCATAAACTGGACACCTCCCACTGGCTGTTTTTTTCCTGTGTGCCTCTTTCTTGTCGATTGCACCGTCTCTTGATTAGCATTCGGCTCAGTCTGTAGACTGGCCTCCATTGTGAAGCAGACATTACACAATGCACACCAAGGAGAGAAAAGTGTCCCTTCCTACCTGTCAGGAGCAGGTTTACCATCTTCTGGTGAATCTGCCTTAACTTAGACCTTGAGAACCTAATTTTCAGCACAGCTACATATTCCGTAAACATTATCCATACAAACAGTCCACAATGCTTATGATGATCAGTGGAATACTGGCTCTTGGTAGAGACCTCATATGCCACTTAATACCCATACATCTGACCCAGGGAATCCTTGTAAAACTTTACACTGTCTGCCAATTGGCAACAAAATGTCCCTGGCTCATAAGCACGATAGAAGAGCTAGGTTTGATTGGCATGATTATCATGTATAAATATCAAGGAAGGCCATCTGCAGAGTCAGGCAGGCTTCCCCTGTTAAATAGTGGGAAAATTTCTCTGCAAATACAAAGGCTTGGAGAATGTTTTGTTTCCACTTGGAAGCTCAGATCGTGCAGAGCGAGGTGTGGATTCAGCAGCAGCACAGGGCCCTGAGAGTGTTTCTCCATCTTTCCCTTTCCTCCACACAGGCAGTGGGCCACTGGCAGCATGAGAAAGGGGAACGAAACACTAGTGACCGAGTTCATCCTGCTGGGCCTTTCCGTCTCGATTTGCACCTCCACACCCATAAATACTTCTTCCTCAGCAGCCTCTCCTTCCTGGACATCTGCTATGCCTGGCATGCTGCACAGCCTGATGTCTGGCACAGGGCCATCTCCTACATCGGCTGCAAGGGGCAGATGTACATGGCATTGTCCTGCGGGATTAATGAGTGCCTCTTGCTGGGTGTCATGGCCTACGATTGCTACATAGTGGTGTGCCTCCCATTGCACTACATGGAGGTCATGAGCCTCAGGGCCTGCATCGCCTTGGTGGCTTGCTCATGGTTGGTTGGCTTGTTGCTCTCCGTCGTGCCTATCTTCAGCCTGTCGGTGCCTTTCTGAGGCCCCAACCAGATAGACCCCTTCTTCTGCGAGATGCTGGCGGTGATGCAGCTGGCCTGTGCCGACACCAGCTACAATGGGACTGTTATCTTCAGTGGGGACGTCTTCACCCTGCTCATCCCCTTCTCCTTTATCCTGGCCACCTATGTATGCGTCACTGCTGTCCTGAGGATCTGCTCCCTCCAGGGCTAGTGGACGGCCTTCTCCACCTGTGCCTCCCATCTGATGGCCATGGCCCTATTCTACGGGATGGCCATCTTCATGTACATGTGGCCCAGGTCCGCCCACTCTCCAGAGCAGACAAAATGGTTTCCATCTTCTACACAGTGGTGACCCCCCATGCTGAATCCCTGATCTACTGCCTGAGGAGCAAGGAAGTCAGGGAACCATGGCTAAGGCCATAATCATGTGAGGGGTGGTGGTGGAGGAGATTCTGTCCTGGAAGTACATAAGGGTGTTCTCTGTCCATGGCTGGATAGAGGCAAAGCCAGGTCCCACTTCCAAGGGTGGCTGGTATAAATGGGACTTATGACACTTGCATCAGAATTTTCTGCTGTTACTTAACAGTCTGGAAGAGTAGTGTGAAAGCAGGCAGGTAGGATGGGCCCAAGGTTAGGGTGGTGGCCTAGGGCTTTGGGGACCTGGATACAATTTCCTGCTCCCACCACAGTCTCTCAGTGTGGTCTTTAGTGAGTCACTTAGCTTTATTGTATCTGAATTCCCCACATGTGAAAATGTACTTCCTCACCTCATGTGGGGTGTTGGGAGATGCTTAGATACTATGGTGATGAGGACCAGATATGCTACTTATGGTAGATATCTAGAATATCAGGGTTGGAAGGGACCTCAGGAGATCATTTAGTTCAACCTCCTGCTCAAAGCAAGATCAATCCCCTGATAGATTTTTGCCCCAGTTCCCTAAATGGGCCCCTCAAGCATTGAACTCACAACCCTTGATTTAGCAGGGCAATGCTCAAACCACTGAGCTATCCCTCCCCCCTATAATAGAGCCCCTCCCAGAACACAGCAGTTGAAGCAAGTATTGTAGAGTGAAGTCTTATGCCCTTACGGAAAAGGTATAGTGAAAAGAGAGACGGGGGAAATGAATGTTTGGCCAATGACAGCCCTACCTTTTTGGAGGATATTTCACTGTGGATGCTGACCGCTCCCCACTCTCTTGGCCACATCAAATGAATGGGGCAAATACCACGATGCCAAGATGGAGTTTGGTGCTCCAGGATTATGATATGGAAGTGATCCATGGGAAAGGGAATGACAAGGCTGATTGCTGATAAATGCCTGATGCTTTGTCTGGGAAATAAGTCAATGGATTTGTAGTGGGGCAGTAACCCCGCTCCTGTGAAAGGGTTAAAGGTCCTTGGAGAGGGCTGGGGCTGAAAGCCGAGAAGAAAAGGCTGATTGGGGGAAGCAGCCACAGTTGGGCCATGCCCCAATTAGGCCACAGCTGGCCCTATAAAAGGGCTGTGAGCCAGGAGCTGAGAGAGAAAGATGGACCTGGCTGCAGGGAGCTGAGCAGGGTACCTGGAGTGCAGCAGGGCTGGGGGAAGGCCAGAGGAGCTGGGGAGCTCCAGCCTGGAAAAACCTGCAGGCCATGCTAAAGGCCAGGAAAGGTAGTGTGGCTATGGAAGTGTAGCCTGGGAGTAGGCAGAGGCAGCTGGTCCAACCCCCCTTGCCGATGATGAGTGGTTTACAGACTGCAGTCTGCCCCAGGGAGCAGGGGCTCGATGGTGACTGGCAGTAGCCACTGAGGTGAGGTGGGGATAGAGGGTTGGGGATTCCCCTGGGTTGCTGCTGGGGACAGGACCCTGATGTAGAGGGGCACCGGGGTCTGGGAGGGACATGGGAGCCAGCAGCAGGTGAGACACTGGTCTGCAGAGGGCGTTCTGGACTGAAAGAGCTAATTCCCAGGATGACCAGCAGGAGGCGCCACACCGGTGAGTCATCACCCCGCCACAGGATTCCACTAGCATGCCGGTCAAGCAGCCTAGTTATGTTCAGTTCTTTAGCGGAGAGATGTGACAGGCAAATTTCCTACAGTCTCATTGACTAGGTCAGCCTCTCTGTGTCTTGCCTGGGGGTTACCAACAAAATGCCCTTGGAGATAGTGCACTCATTATCACACCGAGGCAAAAGGCTTGAATCTCTTCTTCACATAAGGTATTTAATCTGAACAACTGATAAGACAATGAGGCTGGGATTCTAGCATCATCATCATCATCATTATATAGTCATAATCATTTGTATGATCATAGTGCAAAGCCTGGACCAGGACTCCATTGCGCTAGGCACTGTGCAAGCACACAACAAAAACAACCTCTTCCCCAAAGAACTGACACTCAATTAAGAGACAACAGCAGAACACAGAGGGATGGTGGACTACAAAAACAGTGAGACCGACGGTGTATTAATTTCTGAGAAAGGCATAACAAGACCCAGTGGCTGGCAGCTCAAGCCAAACACATTTGAATTAAATGATGACCCAATTTTTTAACAGTGAGGGTGATTAACCTTGGGACAAACTTCCAAGGGAAGTAGTGGATGCTCCAGCTTGTGAGTGCCTCTCCAGAAGATATGCTCTAGCCCAGGGGTGTCCAAACTACGGCCCGCGGGCCAACTGCGGCCCGCGGGTCAGTTTTTATTGGCCCGCAGCGGCTCCGGTTGAGCTCCCGCCGGCATGCCTGCGGCAGGTCCACCGGAGCCCGGGACGAGCGAACCTGCCGCAGTCATGCCTGCGGAGCTCAACCGAGCTGGGAAGGCGGGACCTGCCGCAGGCATGACTGCGGCGGGTCCCGCTTCCCGCGGCTCGTTGAGCTCCCGCAGGCATGACTGCGCAGGTTCGCCGCCCCGGCTCCGTGGACCTGCCGCAGGCATGCCGGGCGGAGCTCAACCGAGCCGCTGGAAGACGGACCCGCCGCAGTCATGCCTGCGGCAGGTCCGCCGCCCCGGCCCGCACCTCTTGTGTGTGGCCCGGGCCTTTGCTTATTTTTCTATATTTGGCCCTCCCCCAAAAAACTTTGGACACCCCTGCTCTAGCCAAACCCAAGAGATTCATAGAAGAATCATAGAAGATTAGGGTTGGAAGAGACCTCAGGAGGTCATCTAGTCCAAACCCCAGCTCAAAGCAGGACCAGCCCCAACTAAATCATCTCAGCCAGGGCTTTGTGATTTAGTTGGGGATTGGTCCTACTTTGAGCAGAGGGTTGGATTAGATGAACTCCTGAGGTCCCTTCCAACCCTGATAGTCTATGATTCTGTGATTTGTCAAGCCGGGCCTTAAAAACCTCTAAGGAAGGTGATTCCACCACCTTCCTAGGCAACGCATTCCAGTGCTTCACCACCCTCCTAGTGAAATAATTTTCCCCTAATATCCAACCTCGACCTCCCCCACTGCAACTTGAGACCATTGCTCCTTGTTCAGTCATCTGCCACCACTGAAAACAGCCAAGCTCCATCCACTTTGGAACCCCCCTTCAGGTAGTTGAAGGATGCTATCAAATCAAATTCAAAACAAAGCAAAGCAATACAGAAAAGGAATGCTTTTCCACACACGCAGCAATAATAATCTGTGGGACTCACCGCCGCCTGGGGCCCAGCGCTTAGCCAGTTTCCAAACAGAACAGGACAGTCGTAGGGACAAGGAGAGAATTGCGAGTGGCAGGGGAGGTTAAGAAACCAAGAGTTTTATTAAGGCTATAAATCCTCATGCTTCAGAGAATGAGCTGACCTCTAACAGGCTGGGGTCTGGAAAGAAACCCTTAGCCTGGAGTCAGGCAGATTATCCCATGACTGCTCACTGCAGAGGTTTAGAGACCTTCTGCTGAAGCAGCTGATGCTGCAGGGAGCCAGGTTACTGGGCTGGATGTGATCTGATTCAGCCTGGCAAGCCCTGTCCCCGTATGACGGCAGGGTGGTAAATGGCCTTGTAGGGGGGGGCACCCCCGAGGTTTAGGCCCATTCTGGTTGAACAGCATTTTTAATGAGCTGCAAAAGGGAGCAAATAGCCTCTCAATGGTGTTCACAGATGCTCTTGCCTTGTAAAGGGCCCCTGACACCAGTAAGAAAAGGGAAATACCACAAAGGCACCCAGGGAGGTTAAACACAGGCAGGAAATACCACTAGGAGCTGTAGCTGCTTAGAGCACATGACATGGAAAGCCACCACCAGGTGCTGCTGTGAACTCAGGGATGAGACCGAGACCATGGCACCGATGCAGGAGGTCCTCCTTTCCCGTCCATACACAAATCAGTCTGACTCAGGACCCGGGCCCAGGGTTGCCAACTTTCTACTTGCACAAAACCGAACACCCCCTGCCGTGCCTCTCCTCTGAGACCCTGCCCTTCTCTGAGCTTCCCCCCCCCAACTCACTCTGTCACCCACTCCCCCTGTTGCTCGCTTTCCCCACCCTCACTCACTCACTCATTTTCACTGGGCTGGCTCTGGGGGTTGGGGTGTAGGAAGGGGTGAGGGCTCCGGCTTGGGGTGTGGGCTCTGGGGTGGGGCCAGGGATGAGGGGTTTGGGGTGAAGGAGGGGGATCTGGGCTGGGGGATGGGGCTGAGGGGTTTGGAGTATGGGATGGGGCTCCAGGTGAGGCAGGGGGTTGGGGTGTGGGAAGGCAGAAGGGCTCTGGACTGGGCGTGTGGATTCTGGGTTGGGGCCAGAAATGAGAGTTTCAGGGTGAGGGAGGGGGCTCCAGGTTGGGGCAGGGGGCTGGAGTGTAGGGGGGGGGCTGCGGGCTCCGACGGGGGATGTGGGCTCTGGTGTGGGGCCAGGGATGAGGGGTGCAGGAGGGGCTCTGGGCTGAGAGATTTGGAGTATGGGAGGGGCTCTGGGCTGGGCAAGCCAATGGGAGCTGTGGAACTGGCACTTGGGGCAGGGGCAGCGTGTGGAGCCCCCTGGCTGCCCCTATGCATAGGAGCTGGAGGGGGGGGGACATGCTGCTGCTTCCGGGAGCTGCGTGGAGCCAGGGCAGGCAGGAAGCCTGCCTTAGCCCTGCTGTGCTGCCAACCGGACTTTTAATGGCTCGGTCAGCAGTGCTGACTGGAGCCACCAGGGTCCCTTTTCGACTGGGCTTTCTGGCAACTGGGCACTTGGCAACCCTACCCAGGCTCTAGGACCATGCTGGGGAGGTGGAACCCCCCCTCCACCCGCGGCCCCTGACCCCGTCCCCAACAGAAAAGCTCCCCCAACAGTGGCCCAGGCCTGACCCCAGCCCTGGCAGAAGCCATGGGTTGGGGGAAGCTCCCCCTCCCCACTAGCAGCTCCTGACACTGACCCCGGCAGAAGCCCCTGGGCAGGGGAAGCCCCAGCAACCTCCATGTGTCCCTGGCAGAAGCTGTGGAGCGGCGGGGGAAGCCCCTGGGCCCAACCCTGCTCTCTGGCAGAAACACCAGGCGGGTGGGGTGGGAGAAGCCCCCACGCCCCGACCCTGGTCCCCAACAGAAGTGCAGGGGGTAGCAGGGGAAGTCCCCCCCCCTCCGTGGCCCTGGAACTGGAGGTGCTCTCACTCCCTGATGACAGAGCTTCTGTCCTGGGGCCACAGTTGAGGGGTGTGGGTGGGGGGCAGAAAGGAGCAAAAGGGGTTGAGGGGCTGTAGTGGGGGAGGGGTGGAATGGGCGGAACCCCGGGGGGAACAGTGGTGGGCTGGAGCCAGGGAAGGAGGCAGATGTCTCTGCTTCGCTGTGGAGCTCCGGATCAGGGATTGAGCTGTGCAGGACCCTGACCCCGAAGGAAACTGACTGCTGTGAGGAATTGCTGGGAGTGCTATCTGCTATCTATCCTGAGGAGTCTGAGGACCTATGGAGCCACATCAAGGAAGGGTGGTAGGAAGTAGCCCAGGGAACTCAGACATTAATCCCGTTATATTGCTGAGAGATGTTTCAGAAGGATCCCCACTGACCCAGTGGCGGGATCATCCGCCACTGTTAGGGCCCTGGGCTGGGACCCAGTGGAGTAGGATGGGCTCAGATGCCCCTACCCCTTGCTGCCAACCCCACCCCTGAGGTGGTGGCCTACTCACTAGGCTGGAAGGCCTGCACCTTACCTGTGGCTTGCCCCAGCCTGAAGGTAGTGAGCCCTCCATATTGTCTCGTTTGCTATTGGCCCTAGCCAGGAGGCTTTGGGCTATAGCCTGCTCCCTGCTGTGCCCCACCTGGAGGATCCAAGAGACTGTCCAGGTCATCAGCCCAGCCAGGAGGCCTGGACTAAAGACTATTTATTACGTGGCCCCACCCTGAGGGGCAGAACCCCAGACTGTGGTCACTGCCTGCCCTAGCTGGGAGGCTAGACTGAAGACTGTTTCTGATTCTGTCGCACTCAAAGGGCCTGAGCTATAGACCGTTACTTGTTGTCTGCCTAGCCAGGAGTCTAGGCCAAAGACTCACAAGCCCCTATGACTTGGCTGTTTGATGGAGTGAGGCAGAGCTGGACGGCCATGGACCACTACATTGCCCAATAGAAATACTACTTGTCCAATGAAAATTCCTCCTTTGTCCATGTACCTGGTGCAACCATATGATACCTGTATCCATCACCTTCTGGCTTCTCCCATCACCTATACAATATTCCATCTTTCACCTCCAAATCAGAAAGCTTTTACAGTGGTATAGTGAGGGTCCACTACATTCCAGGGTGGCTCTATTTGCAAATTGATTTTTCAGTCACACATTATTCTGACATCAGGGTCCTTTCTTTGGGAAGTTTCTAGTTGCTTTGGCATCCATTTCTGCAACCCCACTTCCATTATTCCAGTGGATGAACAAGGAACTTGTGCAATTCTGAAACTTATTGGATGAGAGGAGGCAACCATCTGCTCCCTAGTACACACATCCCTGTGAGCTAACAATTGTTTGCTCTTCTGCTACGGGAATGTTTGCATTTAGTCTCTCCAACAAGGCCATCTACACAAGGCATCTGCCTTGCTATGCTAATGGCCAGGCTTGTGCATGAATGGGAAATCACAGCACTGCAGTTTTCCCAACCACATGGCAAGCTGTTTGTCAGGATTCCTGAATCTAAAGAGCCATTGCAGGGCAGCATGGTCTGTCCTCACCAAAAATTCCTCCCATAGAAATACTGATGAAAATGTTCTCTAGATTTAACCACTGCAGGAGTTCCTTCCATGTGGTGCCCTCTCAGAAGAACTAGACTTTTGCTGAACAAAACCACCATCCTCTCAAATTCTTTGTGCTTGTGCCAATACTGCCCCCAAACCATAAACACTAGCATCTCTGTCAAATCTGAAAGAGGTGCAGTTGTCATTTAACTTTCACTTGCCTAATAGTCACTCTCTGTCCCACCGCATCTCTGGGTGAGGCTCCCAGCCTTGTCACCAGTTGTGGTGTCTTTCACTCTTCACACCAGAAACAATAGGAAGTACCGACCCCGCCCAGTTCCTTTCCTTGAACTTTAGCCAAGCATGAGATAAATGGCTAAACATCTGTTGTGTGGGTAGCTCTGTGGTGTCTTGGGCCCACAAGGGAGACGATGTTATCGATAACTTGGTACACTGTTACAACATTACATAGGTGACTGTGGCCCAGCAGTTTCATTTCAAGTTACTGTTGGCACCTCCCATTAAAACACTTTTTATCCTTTGATTAAAGATACAGAGAAGGTGGCCAAAAGAGAGAAAACATTTGAAATATAAACAGCCATATGCCTTTGGAGTGGGACTGGGACTCCATATCTGTTTCCTTTCTTATAGCCAGGGCCCTACCAAATTCACTGTCAATTTTGGTCAATTTCACAGTCTTAGAATTTAAAAAAATCATACATTTCATGGTTTCAGATACTTAAATTCGAAATTTCATGGTGGTATAACTGTGGGGGTCCCAATGCAAAAGGAGGCTATGGGGAGGTAACAAAGCGATTGTAGTGGGCTCATGCTCTTGTCACCTTTGCTTCTGTGCTGTTGCTGGTGGTGGAGCTGCCTTCAGAGCTGGGTGGCCAGAGAGCAGCAGCTGCTGTCTGGGCGCTTTCTGTTGGGGAGGAGCAGGGCTGGCCTTATGGATGGGCGACCGCCCAGGGTACTGTGGTTGTGGGGGGGATTTTCCATAGTTCCCCCAACAGCATCCCAAAGTGCTTTAACTCCCGAGTGCCAGGGCGCTGGGCTGGAGCCGAGGAGGGGCAGGGCTGGAGGTGCCCTGGCCGAGGGCTCCTACCTTACGCCAAACTCCAGCTGCTGGTTCTGGCCAGCGTGGTGAGGGATGGGACTTCCTCTTCCCTTGCAGGTGCCGCTCCTGTATCAGACCCACCTTCGGGAACCTCCCCCAGCTGCAGGAAGCTCTGCGGCTGCTGGCTGGGAGTCCAGCTCTGAAGGCAGCACCACTGTCCACAGCAGTCCAGAAATAAGGGTGTCACGATATGGTATTGCCCCAGTTACTTCTGCGCTGCTGCTTAATGTGGCACTGCCTTTAGAGCTAGGCGCCTATCCAGCATCCACTGCTCTCCAGTGCCCGGCTTTGAAAGCAATGCAGAAGTAAAGATGGCACTACTGCGACCCCCCCTTACAACAGCCTTGCAGCTCCCCAGAACCGCCTTTTGGTTGGGACCCCCAGTTTGAGAAACGCTGGTCTCCCCCATGAAATCTGGATTGGATAGAGTAAAAGTACACAAAAGACCAGATTTCACCATCCATGATGTGTTTTTCACAGCTGTGAATTTGGTAGGGCCCCTATTTATAGCTATTGGGTGATCTCTAGCCATTGCATTTCCCTCACTCACTGCTCTTTTATTTGTGTCCCACTGGACTTATTTAAATTTTCTAATGATCATACTTAATACTGAATTGGGCAATGTGTATGCTGTTTAATTAGATAGAGATTTATATGTATTTTGTGCTTTAGAATAACTTTTGTTCTTTTTAGTTCATATGCTTTGGGCAAATATAATAAAGTTGCCATCGATGTTAATGTCAGTATGTTATTTCCTCTCATGCCCACCCTGTCAAAATGCCTTTTTTCCCCAATCCCTCTTTCTAGTAGATGGGTTTGTAGTCAGAAGCAGAAATCATTTACTGTCACCTTGCATACATATACACTCACTGGAGATATAACTTGCGGGATGTGTAAAATATATCTGATAGGCCCAGAGACTATGCTGACAAGTTTTCCAAGACAGACATAACATCATAACCAAATGCCAAACAAATATGGTATTTGGAAAATTAGAGAAAAATTAAACAAGTAGGAAGCTGCCAATTTTCATACTGATTAATAAAGCTCCACAACCACAATAAGGTCTCTGAGGCTGGGTGCTGTAGGGATTTAATTAGCCATCTCCATTGTGTCTGTCCTGGTGGCTTCTCTGTTTTCTCTGGAATCTGCATGCTCTTCAAAAACCCTCTGGAGTGCGACCTTAACAGAGCCCCTGAACCGCCACTTCCTGTAGCTCCCAACTAAAAAGTAAATAAGTGGGTTAATGCTGCTGTTTAAAGAGGCCAGTGCATTACATATCTCAGAGGGGATATTAACATAATAAAAATACCAGCCAATGCGCTGGATACTGAAGGGAACAGCAAAGACGAGGAAGAAGAGGACGGTGAGCAAGATAACAATGTAGAACCTTCCAGGCTGATGGTGTTGGGAGCTATGTCGGACCTTGATGAACAGGATCAGGTTGGACAGAACCATGATGGAACCGAAAATCAGGAAATCCAGAACATACATGGCTATGTGTGACATCCGACAGTGTTCAGTTCCATGAAAAACACAAAAATAAGACACTAGTCCAATTACCAGGCAGGAGAGTGCCCACAGCAGGGCACACACAAGGGCAGACAGGTGCTTGGGGCGGTGGCATCGGAACCAGATGGGGTAGAAGACAGACAGACACCTCTCAACGCTGATGGCCGTCAGGAAGTACAGGCTGGCATTGTGGGTGAACAGAAGCAGCAGGAGAAAAACCCCCAGAAATTGCGCAAATTCATAGAAACAGAAGAGAGATTCCACAGTAGAAAGTATGAGGCAAACAAGCAGGGAGAGGAGGAAGCTTAAGTCTGCTACGGCCAGGTTGAGGATGTAGATGGTGAAGGGATTCCTCTTAATGAAGAAGCTGAGGAGCCAGAGGACGACCCCATTGCCCACCAGCCCGAAGAGACAGATGAGCACAGTGACACCATGAAGGATCACATTAGTTAAACTGTGTATTTTGCAACCAGTCTCATTATACCTATAGTCTGGGCTGGTTTCTGTCAGAAGCAGGGACGTTGTGCTCAGCTCAGTCATCATTAAACCTCTGCTGAGGGATGCCAGTGTCTCCTTGTCTTTCATGCGCACCTGTTAGTAGAGAGCAGAAGGGGGAGTGGAAATCAGTGACTCTGACATTCCCAGCACAAAGTTTCACTGATCATTTCAGCCCCTCCCCAACCTCCTGGCCTGGAACAACCAGATCCCAAGGAATAAGAGTGAGAAATACCCAGGGAGATAATGGCCATGGGGGAAGGTGGGGACAGAGAGAGGCACAGAGAAGGAGGAATGGGTGGGGACCAGCCTCGATAGAGGAAGAGTGACAGAGACACACACAGAGAGAAGGGGAGCTACAGAGAGGGAGCTATGGAGAGGGAGAGAGTAAGAGAAATTGGTAGGGGCCATCAGTCCTGTCTGGACAGGACTGGCAGAGGAAAGGGTTGTGGATAGTGGGGCAGAGATCAGAAGAGAGATTCCTCGGTATAAAGTATGCCCCATTGGATGAATGCAAAAACCCAAAGAATCTATCCAGCAAACCCTTCTCTTACCCCTCTCAGCACCTGAACTGTGTTTACAAAAGCTGGGCAGGAGCGGGTCTGCTTCAGAATCTCCATGTCTCAGACACTGTGATCCTCCCCATAGGATCTTGTGAAAATTTTCTGTGCCACAAGCACTAAGAATTTATCTGACTATCTCTAGGCAGCATTCGGCATACAATATGTGCCAGGCTCTGTCTGGGAAATATCCTTCCACTTTCGGCATGGGGGGGAGGGCGGGAAGGGAACATGGGGATCACAAAACTGCCGGTGAGCATTGAGCACTTTATAACAACTGGTAGCATTAGCATTCTGCTTCACTGCTGTGATTGTTTTCACTCTCCTAAACATACAGGAAATGGCTCGTCAAAGCTTAAAACTCAAGGGATGGATACCACAAAATGGCCCAGTTATAACTGAAAGGCTCCTTGGGTATTTAGGGTGTAATAGTTACTGTGGTAACTAGTGTGTGAATTGGCCTCAACAGACGAGTCTGGTACGTGGTGTATGTTCTACATATCCCTAAAGATAGATTTCCTGGGAGTATATTTTAAAATTGTTGTTGTGGTAAATAGGTTTGTATTAAGAAGGACAAACTATCTACTCGGCAGACATGGTCTGGAATCAGGAAATCCACAACCTTAACTCAGTCCCCCATTAATAACTGTGATGTTTTCCAGGGGTACTCATGGTTGTGAGGCACCTTGCTACTGTTATGCTTCTAAGAAGCGCACAGAATCTTTTTAAAGGGGATAAGGCAATATGCTGCGTGTATTGAAAGTACAATTTAAGCACTAAAATCAGCATATGTTTCCATTCACACCCACCCACCAAAAGGTTCTGCAGCTGGATCTTATAGTTACCGGTCCTTCGTGTTGCCTGGTAGGTCCAGTGGCCAGCTGAAACTGCACACGAGGGAGGGGAGCTGGGTCTCTATCGAACGCATTCAAAGCTCTGATGTTGATGCAGAGTGAACCCAAAATCCCACGGCAATACACCCTTCTTTTATAGTAATAAGTTCCCATACAAGTCTATGGACCTTCCTGTGTCACAGTGGAGCTATCAATCATGAGGTATTTAAGGTTGCTCTTAATCAGCGTTACCAGGAAGATCTGCAGCTGTTTCTTATCTCGGCCCTCTGGCTCAACTCCTTATCTTGTCATTGGGGTGTATGCCTTTGCTTTAGGGTCATCAGTTTGCCAGCTGGGTGATTCTGATAATAAAGTTGGGGCCTCTTGACTCCTCCACTCCCCTTTCGACCATCCGGACTCAATTAGTATTGTGCCTCCTGTCTCTATTCTTTTCATCCTCATAGCATACGTTCTTCACTCACACACAACACAGTAAATGATTTCAAAGGCAAGAATTACAACCATAAAACTTCTATCCTTCTAAGAACAATCAACACAATCTGCAAAGGATAAACTCAGAACAATTTCTTCTTGCTACTTCAAGGCTAAATTTCTTCTTACTAATTCAAAGCTAGCAAAATGGAGTATAAAGCAAAATAGAGTACAATTTACTCAAGACAATTTTTCCCCATTAGGCTTTTGGCCTGAACTACCACCAGGAGTGGCAGAAGAGCCCTGAAAGTGTGGGGCCCACAGGTGCCTGAACTTGCCTGAACTATGGCTCCCATCCCCCGCCCCCAAGCCCTCGCCCTCAGGGCCGGCTCCATACCCCAGCGCACCAAGCGCGTGCTTGGGGCGGCATTTGCCGGCAGGGCAGCAGGCGGCTCCGGCGGACCTTCCGCAATCATGCCTGCGGAGGGTTCGCTGGTCCTGCGGCTCGGGTGGACCTCCCACAGGCACGCCAGCGGATGCTCCACCGGAGCCGCGGGACCAGCGGAACCTCCGCAGGCACGTCTGCAGGAGGTCCCCCAGAGCCGCGGGACCGGCGACCGCCAGAGCGCGCCCCGCGGCGCGCCGCCCTGCTTGGGGCGGCGGGATTCCTAGAGCCGCCCCTGCTCGCCCTCATACCACTTCTTCCCTTGAGGCCCCACTACCACGCTCACCCTTATGGCCGGTAAAAAGTGTGTGTGTGTGTGGGGGGGGGGTGCATGGCCCCCTACCCCTCATTCCAGTGTCCCTGGCTACCACTGTCCTCAGCACAAGGGAGCAATGTTCCCTCTAATTTTTTCCATCCACGTGTGGAATTAATTTTATGTGCACCACTAATATTTGGTAATATGCAGATGTGCGCCACCAGTACAAACAAAAACCCTAGATATAATATATTGTTTTTAAAAAGTTCATAGGTATGGAAGAATATTAAAACGAGGGATAATTAACAAGGTGCACTGCTTAAGATGTTTATTTAATATGAAATCAAATAAAAAGAAAATTAACACTGCAAAATTTTCAGTGGCCTTTTAGGAACGTACATGTATCTATTCCATTGAGGCATAAAACAAAATTAGCCATTTTCTTGACATAGGAAACAAAATATTTTATCATTAGTATTGATGCATGAAATAAAATAATTGTTACACTTTCTTTATCCTTGACATTAAAGATTATGTTTCTTGGCTTGACAAAAAAAAGCTTTTTATCTAGTTCCTTTATGTAGGATTGTGTACACACACACACACACTTTTGTTGTGACTTGTGACATAAAATTAAACATTTTGTTTTGACACATGAAAGAAATAACTTTATTTATTTTCTTGATTTAGGAGACCACTAATCACTGTCACTGGAATGAGACCCTGAGTCAGTAGTTGGCAAGACAGATGATGGGGCAGATACTTGACACTGATCATGAACCTTTTCTCCTCTGTCTTGACGCTGTATATAAACACTGGAAGAGTGGTAAAGGTTTACTTCTCCACCACTTGAAGTGTGAAATTTGATCCTCATTAGCATATCCAGGTGATCTTCTTTCAGTCTGTTTCATGATTTAGTTTTGATATTATTCATAAGGTTAAAGCCACACTCACAATCAGCACTGGAAGCTTGAAAGGTTGCACATATATCCACCAGTTGTGAAACTACACTGGATTGTTCTGGATTTTGTAGACTGAAAGTCACCACTTCCTGGAAATTTGTCATCATCTTTGCTTCATGTTTCTCTGCAATTATGTATTTGTAATCATTGTAATAGTTCACAATGAACTCCTCCTCCTCCATGGTGTTTTGGGCAGATGACTTCACTTGACTAAGGTCCAAAATTTTTCTGTATTTCTCAACTAGCTTGCTAATGTTTTCAGTACCAAATTCATAACTGATTTGTTGTGGTGAAAGTGAGGCAAAGTCAAAAGCTGCCCATTCATCAGGGGTGGCTCCAGGCACCAGCACGCCAAGTGCGTGCCTGGGGCGGCAAGCCACGGGAAGCGCTCTGCCGGTCGCTGTGAGGGTGGCAGGCAGGCTGCCTTCGGCGGCCTGCCTGCGGAGGATCCGCTGGTCCCGTGGCTTCGGCGGACCTCCTGCAGGCATGCCACCGAATCTGCAGGACCGGGGACCTCTCGCAGGCAAGCCATCGAAGGCAGCCTGCCTGCCATGCTTGGGGCGGCAAAATACCTAGAGCCGCCCCTGTTATTCATAGAGTTGCTTTTCTGGAAAACTTTCATTCAGATGATTACACAGTAGTGATGTGAAACTTAGAATAGATTCACAGCTGAATAGTTCATCTCTTGTGCTCGATGCAATTAGATTTTTCCACATTGTTGCTCCAAGAGACTGTTTCTCCACGATACTGTCCTCTCATCTTGTGGATCTGGGTCCTAGAGTGACCAGAGGTCCTGATTTTATAGGGACAGTCCTGATTTTTGGAACTTCTTCTTACATAGGCACCTATTACCCACCACCCCCAGCCCTGATTTTTCGCATTCACTGTCTGGTCACCCAGTAGCGTAGCTAGTGGGGTGCAGGGGAAGCAGCAGCTTCCTCTCAGCACATTTTCAAAAAAGCCCCGCCTTAGGTGGGGTTACCATGGCACCAGGGGTGGGGCCCACGCTCCGCTCTGAAGCTTGGTCTGCCCAGCTTCCCCCAGCTTGCTCCATACCCCGCCACCGCTGATCGGCTGTGTCTCCCAGCAGGAGGGGAGGGGAAGAACTGAGCTCCAGCAAGCTGGGCTCCGGCAGGCAGACACGCTTTGCTGGCTTCCCCTAGTGTGCTGCATAAACCCTGTCCCCTCCCTGCCTCGCCGATTGCTGTCTCCCAGCAGGAGGGAGACAGACAGCTAATCAGTGAGGGGAGGGGGAAAGAACTGAGCTCCAGCAAGCTGGGCTCTTGGGGAGGAGGAGAGGCTGGGACCTTGGGGAAGAAGGGGGTCGGTCGTGGCATGCCCCTATAGGGGGCAGGGGCACCCACCCACCAGTCAACAGTTTATGGGGCCCGTGGGGGTCCACAAGCCATCAGCTGTTGGGTGGGGGCGGGGGCAGTAGGGTAACTAGCTAGGGGAGTGCGAGTGCTCGCTGTTTAGCTGGTTTTTGGCCACCAGCTAATCAGCGAGAGGAACTGCCCCTGGAGCAAGGGGCTGAGCAGCTGAGAGACCCCACCTCCTTCTCCTACCTGCTTCTCGTGGCACTGTGGCAGGGGTGCTTTCTCTGGCTCTGCAGCAGCAGCTCCTAACCTCTCACCCAACTAAACGCAGCCAATAGCAGCAGCTGGTAAGTGTATTTCAAAGGGGGGGTCTTTCTTGTGGTGAGGGTGGCTTGGAGGGGGGACTGGAAACCCCCCAGGTGGCTGTGAGAACCAGCACCTGGCTGCCGGTGGGATGGCCATCTGCATGGTGAGGGGCAGGGGGCTCAGCCAGAGGCATCTCCAAAAACATCCCCTGCACCCAGGCAGCTGGACCAGGACAGGCATTAGTGGGAGGGGAGGTGCATCTCCTGGTCTCCTGTTGGGTGTGGTGTCCCTGCTTGCCCTCCCTGCCCAGGCAGAGACGCCTGCCTCTCAGAGACAGTGGCCATGTAGTGTGCTTGGTTTCCCCCTCCCTGGCATCTGAGTGACTGCCTCTTAGGGGGTGAGGGGTGGAAGGGAAGAGGCAGTGGGGAAGGGATAGAGGTGGGGGAGTAGGAGAGGAAAACTGAGATTATCAGGGGAAACGTCATAGCCGCACAATCTCTGCCTTGGGGGTGTGGATGGAATCGTCTCCCAAGGGAAGGCTGGAATGAACTATCTGCTGTTGTAGTATGTTTGGTTTAGTCCATGTGCTCTGGCAAACACAAGTCCAGGCACCATGTTGGGGGGCAGGGCGAGGTAGCCTGATTTTCCCTCTCCTATCAGGAGAAACCTGAATTGTCTCCTAAGGGAAGGGCTTGTGATCATGTGGGGAGGAGGGGGAGGCATTGCTGAGTCCCAGGGCTGAGTAATTCTCTGGGGATGGTGGTCATTAAGTTACTAATTGCCATTCACTTGCTGCACACAATGGCTGGTGATGGTGGTTTAACATCCACCCAGCCATTTGGTCAATGCCTTGCTTCTTGGGAGTTGCCTTCTGTAACTTCTCCAATTTCATCCCACTCTCCTGTGAGTACAAATTCTGGTTCTAAGGACCTGGTGCCTGGATCCCATATTGCCTTGCACTGGCCTTGGGAATCAGTGCCCTGACATGCAACTCCTCCTATTGTGCCCGTGTAGATCCTGCTGTTAGTACAGCTCTTTGCAGGTACCCTTGTGTTTAGCTGAACCTTTGGACTTAGCTTAGTGGGGATGGACTCAGAGACTGAGCTAAACTGACACGACTGTCCTGCTGTGTGGATCCCAGTGTGCTTGTGCTGACAGTGCTACTGCCTTGGTGTGATGATGACATTATGCTGAGATGAATTGTGAAAATAGTGTCCTGGTGTGATGGGGGTCACTCTGCTGTTCATGTGAATCTTGCATTTTTGTATGCGGTGTTGGTGTAGCCCTGTTGTTCCCAGGAAATTAGAGCCACAAGGTGGGTGAGGTAATATCTCTTATTGGAGCAACTTTTGTTGGTGAGAGAGAGAGAGAGAGAGAGAGAGAGAGAGAGAGAGAGAAGCTTTTGAGCTTTCATGGAGTTCTGTCTTCTTCCTGAAGAAGAGTTCTGTGAAAGCTCAAAAGCTTGTCTCTCTCTCCAACAGAAGCTGGTCCAATAAAATATATCCCCCCCGCCATATTACCTCACCCAGCTTTCCAGGAGTGAGTTTTCATGATGACATGGGAAGTGCTCTGACTGGTCCTGACTTCTCTGTATCAGCCCCTCTAGCTTGCACTGCAGCCCAGTACCTGGGGGCTGGGTGCCTGCAGCGCTGAGACTCTGTGAGATCAGGGACTCATAGACCCAGTTGGGAGGGGAAGGGCACCTCCTCCTCCGCCTCTCTCTCTTGCTGCCTCCTTTTCCCGAGTGCCTCATGATGCACAAAGCCAGCATGGCTAGGTGCTGCATAGGAGAGTCTCCCAGTGCAGCTCCCCACCCCCTCTTCCCCATGCGAACTCCCAACAGACCCTACCCACCTCTGTCCGATTGTCTCTCTCATGCGGGGGACTGTGCCCCCTCCTGTGTGCTGCCCGCTTTCAGGGGCCACACAAGAATGATGTTTTATAAGTACGTGTGTTATTTTGCATTTAAAATAGGTTTACAGTATGAAATATAAAATAAGTAAATAACACGTGTTTTTATTATGTTTTGATTTTATATACAATACTGTAAACCTTTTTTATATTTTAAATGCAAAATAACACACATACTTATAAAACAATATCATTCTTGTGTTTTTATTTTAAGTACAAAATAAATATGTATTACAAATGTAAAAGTATGTAACTAGTAATTTGATATGGCGGCGGGTGGCGCCTATTTTTATGTGTTCGCTTCCCCTGATGTTAGAACCTGGCTACGCCATTGTGGTCACCTTGGCCCTTGCTAAGTGTACAGCTTCCACTCTTGTTAAAGAGCTCTTCTGAAAGCATTTGGTCGGTTCTGCTAATTCATATAAGACATCATTTCACGCAGTTAGTGATACGGTAATTATTGTCAGAGAGCATAGTCGGGAAGTACTTTGCTATCGGGTTATTGTTTTCTGAGATTTCATGTTCAAGTATCTAAGAAGGGTCTCGTAATTACACATCAAGGCACTTACAGTGAAATGTCTCGATAGCCACCTCACTTCATTTAGAGGTTTAAACAATAGTCTCATTTTCTGTGACATTTGCCATTTCCTCAAATTGTCCTCTTCCGACTGAGGATCTGCAGAAGACTGTATAAATGGTCTTTAAAAGTGTCTCTATTGTCTTCATCATTGGTACTTTGTTCCAGGCATTGACTAATCCCAGATCTTCTCGATGGGTTACCTAGGGAGGTGGTGGAATCTCCTTCCTTAGACGTTTTTAAGGTCAGGCTTGACAAAGCCCCGGCTGGGATGATTTAGTTGGGGATTGGTCCTGCTTTGAGCAGGGGGTTGGACTAGATGACCTCCAGGTCCCTTCCCACCCTGATATTCTATGGTTCTGTGATGGAGGAGTGCAAGGGGTTGGTAAGCAGCTCAGAAGCTGCTGCATGCCTTCCCTGTCAGAGCCCTAATGCCTATTTCTGAAAGAAGACCCCGGCTGCCTGTAACTGCTCCTGTCCCTACTGCTTTCCTCGTTTTGAGGGAGGTCCTGATTGCTGTCAGGCTCTGTCACTTTAAGGGTAACGGACTGAGAAGAAGTACAGGAAATCCAATGAGCTCTGCTTTGTGAGGGGGAAAAAAAAAGAGACGTGGAGACAGGGCCGTCCTTAGAGAAAGCACCCCTCATCAGCTCCCCTAAATTCCCTGTAAGGTATGTGACTTGACAGCTGCTCAGCAGCAGTTCAGCTGTCCCTCCCCCCACTGCCCTGCTGCTCCTGCCCTGCCCTCTGCCCTGGAGCTGTTCCCGGGAGCTTCCTGCTTGCTGGGGGAGGTGGTGCTGATGTCAGGATGTCCCCCTGCTCCTGCCCCCCAAGCTCTGTACCCCCGCTCCACAAAGCGGAGGATAGGGACAGAAAGGAGGGAGCTCACTGGAAGCTGTTGCTTCCTCTCTGAATGGGCGGATCTTCATAAAAGGGCAATATACTAGTAGTGGTGTCAGCGTACTTAAAGGGGCAATGCACATCTCTCTCTCTCTCACTCATGGCCGCACCCCCCAGCACTTTGGAAAGTCAGCACCTGTGCAGCCGTGCATGTGCTGTCACGAGGAGGGAGTGGTGCGCTCCAGCTAGATAGCGTGGGCTCATCATCATGTTCAGTTAGAGCAGGGAAGTGTTTGCAGCTACTTCCCTGCATCTATTGTATTTCCTCCCTTCTGCCTCAGTCCATGATGCCTTGTAGAGTGTGATGCTACATTAACAACAGCGTCTTAACCCTTGAGGGCTCAGCTGAGTGCTAGTTCATCATTTAGCAGCAAAGCATCCCCTGGGAAATATCCCACCCTCTTACTCCACCAGCTCAACCAAGCTTCAAAATCATTCATTGCTGTGTACAATATTAAACGGTTTGTTTAAAACTTATACAGTGTATGGATATAATGTCTTTTGTCTGGTGAAAAGAATTTCTCTGGAACATAACCCCCCCTACTTACATTAATCTTATGGGGAAATTGGATTCGCTTAACAACGTTTCGCGTAAGGTCTCATTTTTCAGGAACATAACTACAACATTAAGTGAGGAGTTACTGTACCCTGAAGTTTGTCAGAGATTTATTTGCAGTAAGGGCAAGTCAGCTGCCCTGCTGAATACAACATTAATTATTATGGAATACATGATGCAGCTCTTCTGTGTTTTACATTTTCTTAATCAGTATTTCTAAGATGATTTTTATATTTTAAAGGCACTCTTCAGCCTTCATAAAGTAATCATTCCTGATTACTATGTATTTAACTCACTGAAATAAAGACATTATTTTAAATGAATCAGTCACAGAGGTTTACTGTGTTCATCACAATGTTCATTACTTTTAGAAAAAGGCAATACTAATTTACTTTGTGTAATCTCCATAACAGACATGTTTATGAAATTTACCAACTTTAAAAAATATGTTTCCAAAGATTTTAGGCATAACAAAGGATTTTCTATCTTACGAAGGTACTGATTTTGCTGGAGAGTTCTTTTAAAACTAGTTCATCAAATAGTCAGAAGTAAAGAGAGGGAAACTTGTTTGTCCAGCTATCTGGAAGGAAAGGGGTGTTGTCCCTTTAAGGGCTAGCCTCTCTTCAACAGGGGGGTGAAGAAAGAAAGGGATGGACAGAAAGACTTTGGAAACAAGTTTTTTGTACTAAAGTAATTAAAATTAAGATGTGTATTTCAGATAAGAGTTTTTTTGAAGGATTTATTTAAAAAAAACGTATATGTCTGAAGATCCAAGCATTTAAGGCTAAAGATTTAAGCATTTAAGGCTGTAAAGGAATACTCAGATAGTGGATCTAAAAATCTATGCAAGGATTTTTTAGAGATGTGATTTTATAATCTTCAGCAGGAGTCAGTGCCTATGCCCAGGGGTGCCTAAGGATGGCCCTGCATGGAGACAGTGAGGAAGAAGGCAGGAACCCAAATACATGGCTAGGAATGTCAGGAGCAGAAGAAGCCAGCATTTCTAAGGGTTTATGTGATTGAAGCAGAAAGTTATGCTGTAAGGCGTATTCAGGAAGGTTGATTCAGCAAAACACTTCTCTCCCCGAGTCCCTGGACCCTGCAGCCCAACTGGGGCTAGGGAGGCATCTCTCCCTGGCCACCGCAGCCCTGCATGCCCAAACTCCCCGCCCCACCTCACCCCACAGCCCCCCACCTAGCTCTATTCCCCCTCCACCACCTCACCTTCTTATATGTACATCCTCTCCATGGTCCAGGCACCTAATTAGTGGAGCCTCACTTGCATGGCTCCACTAATTAGGTGCACGGCCCTTGATGCCCTCTTGCATGGTCGCTCAGGCAACACGCCTTAGAGGGAATGCAGCAAGAAAGTCTTGTTTGTGCTGGCTGTGAACCAGCTCCCCAATTCCACCAGTCTCTGGCAACACAAGCACTGCCTTCCAGGCTTCCCTGACTCTGCGCAGGTGGTTGATAGGCAGACACCGTCCTCCGAGTGTCCCTCTGCTCAGCCCATGTTACACTGAACACTCCCAGAGTTCTTAGATCCGCTATTTACCAAGGAATAGGCTACACCAGCTTGTCAGATTCAATTCAGGATCCCCACTCAGCACTTAGATATAGTGATATAGTGAAAACAAGAGTAAGTTTATTATCAAAGAACAGAGATTCAAGTGATAGCAAATAAGAATTTTATTAACAAAATCATGACCTGCTTTCTAGAGACTAAATTTAGCTTACAAAAGACATTCCCCAGTCTCCCATAGCTTAATCCACATCCACAGGATGATTTATTTGGGATTGAATGAATTAGTTGGGGATTGGTTCTGTGTTGAGCAAGGGGTTGGACTAGATGACCTCCTAAGATCCCTTCCAACTGTGATATTCTATGATTCTCTGATTTTTCCCAGCATTTTCAACCAAGCGGGCTGAGACCCCACTTTCATAATATCAAGCCTGCTGGCAGCTTATCTTCACTGACAGAAGGAAGACAGGGTGTCTCTTTGCCTCTTCAAATGTACCAGAATAGACCTGTGGTGTTTACCTGAAAATAGGCTTCCCACCCTACTGTTAATTCCTTTCTGAAGTTTCTTCAGTTCTTCATTAGCATTTAACTCAGCATGCTACTACTCTTCTATTGTATGGCACTCAATGGTCCACCAGTGAGATAGGTGTCTCCCATCCCCCATCTGGAGAAGTTCTCAAGGTATGTCACCTTTGAGTGACCTGTCTTTAACTACAGACCCAGAGAACATAATTTTGAGTAGATATACGTTACTCCTCACATATTTTCTATACATACATCTCACAATGGTTATGACGACCAATGTGACACAAGCTTTTAGCAGATGATCCCTTTTGGTGAACCAGTGGGATCCCTGTGCCCCATATACCCTCTGCCTGTTGGCATCAAGAGGTCCTTGGGTCACATGGGTGGAGGTGTCACATCCAGATGGACTTGCTGTCCAGGTGCAATTTGTTGTTTCCACTCTTTTGTTGGCCCTCCTGAGTTCTCTGGAGACATTTTGTATGTGTGACTCTTCTGTGTCCATGGAATAGCTGCAAACACTGCTGATGGGGCTGACACCATCTCACCCTTTAGGGCAGCTACTAATGCCACATTAGTTAGGAACTTGGCTGTGGTTTCTGGGCATCACCCAAGGAGCAAAAACTCCTTTACACATTTATTGAACACACCCACACATCCCAGGGGATGGGGAAGGGGAGACAATTGAAAGAGTTAAAAATTCAAATATGTAGTAACCCCTCATTTACCCATTTCCCTTGGAGAGAGGCCCTGGGCTGCTAGCCTGTGCAGCAGAGCTATCTAGTCATGCCCAGCCCCTGTAGTATGGTCTTGTGGGCTGAAGTGAAGGCTGTACATTCAGCTCATCTTCTGCATTCTCCTGCAGATGCCCCATCATCTGGATGTGGTTCTTTATGGAATATGGAAGAGGTTCAGCACATGGGGACATTCTGAATGAGAGGCCTTCACTGGAGCAGAGTCACTGGGCAGAGGTCTCTGTTCCCACTGATACTCGTGTGACCTTCTTTTGTCAAGTGATGCCGCAATCATTTTCTCTTTGTTTGAGCCAATTTGCTTTTGTTCTTGTTCAGTTGCAGGGTCCTGTCATGACACCTGCCTATAACTCTTCTGAGCCTTTCATCCTGTTCTCATCTGGAATTGCCTCACACCAGGTTGTCATCTACGTAACATTCAGCACCTTGGATCACGCTTCAGTACCCTTCAGGAGCTGCACAGATGTCAGAAGGAAATCCGGTGAACCTGTATCTGCCAAATGGTGTGCTGAACATACAGAGTCCAGAACTTTGGTCATCCAGCTGTATTTGCCTAAATCCATTAGTGGCCTCTATGACAGTGAAAGTTGCAGCTTTTGCCAACTTGTTGGTGATTTCATCTCCTCTTGGCAATTGAAAATGTTCCGTTCATATCCCTTTATTCATATTGCTTGGATCCAAGCATATTCTTATTTCACTCGACCTGGTTTGTCTAAGGTTACTACAGAACTGACCCATTATCCAGTGGCTCTCACTCTTCAGGGCAAGCGGAGGTTCGAAGACTCCAGGACTGCAGGACAAAGGGATGAAAATGATCCTTTCCCAATCCACCTCTATCCACCCATCTAAGCAGCCACAAAAATCATCCCATCTCCTCCACTACCTCCCACCCAACGTAATGGGCGCATATCAAGAGTTTAGCATCCAACGCATTCACACCCCAGCCCTGCTAACCCATATCCCAGAGGAAGCCTGGCTGTGATTGGGACCTTGCAATGTGGTGGCACCCACCTTTTGCAAGCACCCCATTGTTCAGGTGTGTGTCTGTGCATTTCAGTCTGTGGTGACCCCTTCTGGAAGTTTTTCTGGCTGTTTCTAGTGACTCAGCTCTCTGGCCAAGTCACAGTCTGTACAGAACTCAGACAGGCATTAGACCAACAGAGTCTTTTGGTGCTTCTGGCCTTAGTAGGAGACTGTGTCCCAGGGCTTCCACCCTGGAGACTCTTCGCTCACTCTGGTCTGTTCGCTCACTCTGGTTTGTTCTATCCACCTGGGACTCTTAACAATTCAGATCTCCTTCACTGTCCAATTGCAGGCCACTTCCCCAGTGGCTTATGGAGCGGACCCAGGTCTGCCCACTACTCTGGGTCCCCACCCAGGGACCCTAAGAATAGCAGCCATGTGCTGCCGTGTCCCTTTAACTAAACTGCTTTCAGTTCCCTGTGTCACTTCCCCGTGGCCCCAGCCTTTACCAGTGCTTCACCCTTACCTCAGGGCTCTTCTATGTTCAGTCCCAGCAGCCAACAATGAGCTCTTCCTCACTCCCCCATCCCTGCCAGCTCTGAGCTGTCCATGGTGCTGCAGACTTCAGTCTGCTAGGAGCACCAGCTTCACTCCTCAGGCCCTGAGCAGCAACTGACTCTGGTCTACACTGCAGCGCCTTTATACTAGCCTGCAACCCCCTGATTGGCTGCATCCCCCTCAGCCTCTCTATGTAGCTTGGAGGACTCCTCTACTACTCTTTTCCTGGGACGGATGTGGCAGGACACTGAGGCCTCCAGCAGGGGGCCTCTGGGCAGAGCCGCCCAGAGGATTCAGGGGGCCTGGAGCAAAGGAATTTTAGGGGCTCCTTCCATAAAAAAAGTTGCAATACTAGAGAATACTATATTCTCGTGGGGGCCCCTGCGGGGCTTGGGGCCTGGGGTAAATTGCCCCACTTGCCCCCCCTCTGGGCGGCCCTGCCTCTGGGCCTATTCCACCCCATCACAGACCTCCACCACTAATACTTGTCCTACACAAACACCCTCGCACCATTGTAATGTTGGCCTCCACCCTCTTGACATTATTACCTCCCTAAAATAAAGTAAACCCTAGATTAGATTAGATCAGAGATTAGTTGGTAGAGCAACAGGGTGGCAGGAGACTAGAGGTGAGTTTAGAGATTAGATAAAGGAATGAGAGATTGGAGTAGAAATTAGATTAGATAGATGGATTAGATTAGTTATTCAAAAAGAAGGACAGATGGATGGTTTAGAGCTAAGGATGGAAAAACAGGAAGATGGATTAGAGATTGGGATGAAGGGATGGGTGGGGTAGACACTAGGATGTGTAGACAGAAAATAGCTTGATAAGAGAGAGAGACAGATCGTATGGGGATAGTGTGACATAGGGTACAATCCAGACTAGTGGGGGGCTGGGTGCACTGCAACCTTGGGTGCCTTACAGTGCTTCATGGCTAGAAGTGTTGAGTACCCTCAACTCCCAGTGAAGCCAATGGATGCTCAGCACATTTGGAAACAAAACCAGGATCCCCCATCTCAAGAACAGAGAGGGGCAAGGCAGAGGCTGAGGCTGTCAGGACGGATTCCAAATGAAGCCTTCCGTAAGGACTTTCAGTGTTGTCAAATTGGAATGTTCAAAAATCATGAGTCAGGCTTCAAAAACTGATTGGATTGAAAATCATGAGATTTGGAAAAAAAGAACCATTGGGGTTTTTAATTTGATTGCTGGTTTGGGATCCTTCCGTGGCTTTGTTTTCCAGATTTTCTCCACAACCACAAGAGCAAGAAACAGGTTACCGTGAAGGAAGGTTGAGCTTGTCATGATGTCACAGGACTCCAGGATCTGGGGATTTGGCAAGACTGGAGCTACCCTGTGAGACTCGGCAAGGTTAGGGATTCCCTGTTGGCTGCAGAGTTCAGACCCTTTGAAGGGTCTTTGGGGAAATGCCTGTCAGTCTATGGCTCCACCCCCTTGATTTGAATTTTGGTGGCAGTTAGAGAGAAGCAGCAACAAGAGTTCCCTTCTCCCACAGAAAGGCAGGCGAGGTAGTGGAGGGGTCCCTCTCCTTGAGTGTGTTTGTGGTGCCAGGCTCCTTGCATGCTCCTCCCACCAGTCTCCCACCATGGTGTTACCAAGACCCCCAGAACAGTGGATCTTAGAGTAAACACCTCATTGAGATGTGTTGGGCATTTCCCCCTCATCACAAATTGACTGTCTCAGGCTCTTTCCCAACCCAGGCAGACATCCCTGAATCAGTTAATCTCATGGCAGGTCCTGCTCCTTACAGACTCATGGCTTGTCTACACAGGAATTCTCTGGAAAGTTAATTCAAATTCACTTTGAAAGTGAATTAATTAAACCACATTCAATTCCTGTATGGACACTTTATTCATAATTCAAGCGCCCTTAATTCAGTTTAGTTTAATTCACTTTGGAATTAAGGCAGGCCTCGCTGCCTCTTTTATACTGAGGCCACTTGCATTTTCTTGCACTTTTAATCAGGTACCCTAAAATGATGTTTGCAAGCCTAAAAATACTGCAGGAATGTCACATAGTACTTGGATGACAGCCTTGTAATATTTTTGTTAGCAAAAGTACAAATACTGCAACCCAGCCAAGTAGATAGAGATAATAAAGGACCGTCAACACATCCAGCCTATGACTGTTCATATACTCACATCATCCCTTGTGGAGACCCCGAACGTGGCAAGATAGGCACTCTACAAGTGGTCGTACTGTTCCCGGCGTTCATCGCAAGAGGAAGTGCCACTGCATGTTTTGTCTTTGGCAGTGGGGTCACATGAATACTGGGTAACCCTGTTGTTGGACGGCAAATCTATACGCATGGAACTGGACACCGGTGCAGCCATCTCGCAGGTCTCCGAGACTGTGTATAAAGAAAAGCTACTGCATCTTCCGCTTAAGGCAACAAAAACTGTTCTGAAGACGTATACGGGAGAAGCTGTGCCCATGTTGGGCACTATTGATGTTAAGGTGGAGCTCAATGGACAGGCTGCAAAATTGCCACTGTTTGTGGTGAGAGGTAATTACCCAGCCTTAATGGGTAGGTCTTGGCTTGGGAAGATTCAGCTGAACAGGGCAGAAGTGCACCGAATGACTAAAGAAGAAACCAGTCGAACCCCTATACTAAGTAAACATGCTGCTGTTTTTGGAGAGGATCTGGGAAGTATGATGGGAATCACTGTGATATTGAACATTAAACCTGACAGTCCACCAAAATATCTGAAAGCCCAAACTGTGCCATATGCCATCAGGCCAAAAGTTGAAGCGGACCTGGAGCGCCTGGTGACCAATGGAGTCCTAATACCAGTTACCCATAGCCCATGGGCCACTCCTATCATTCCAATAGTGAAGAAAGATGGCTCCCTCCGGATTTGCGGTGATTTTAAAGTCACTGTCAACCCAGTGTTGTGTGCAGAGCAATATCCGCTTCCCCGCATCGATGACCTCTTCGCAGGCCTGGCTGGGGGACAAAAGTTCAGTAAGATTGATCTGAGTCAAGCATATTTACAGATGCACGTTGATGAAAAGTCCCAAGAGCTGTTGACTATTGTGACTCATAAGAGGCTTTATCGATACTGTCGCCTACCCTTCGGAATAACGTCTGCTCCCGCCCTGTTCCAGAGGGTTATGTACCAGATCTTGTGTGGCTTGTCTCATTCTAGAACCTAGATGGACTGAACTAGTTACTGCCTATCTTACAGAGCAAAAGCTCAGGCCTGGCTGTGATCATCCGTTCTGGAGGCAAGTCAGACTGTCAGCTTGCCACATCAGTGGAAAAGATCCTGGATGTCTCTCCGTGGTCCCAGTTACACTCCCCAATCCATTGCCTTTATTCATAAACTGGACACCTCCCACTGGCTGTTTTTTCCTGTGTGCCTCTTTCTTGTCGATTGCACCATCTCTTGATTAGCATTCGGCTCAGTCTGTAGACAAGCCTCCATTGTGAAGCAGACATTACACAATGCACACCAAGGAGAGAAAAGTGTCCCTTCCTACCTGTCAGGAGCAGGTTTACCATCTTCTGGTGAACCTGCCTTAACTTAGACCTTGAGAACCTAATTTTCAGCACAGCTACATATTCCGTAAACATTATCCATACAAACAGTCCGCAATGCTTATGATGATCAGTGGAATACTGGCTCTTGGTAAGAACATAAGAACATAAGAATGGCCGTACTGGGTCAGACCAAAGGTCCATCTAGCCCAGTATCTGTCTACCGACAGTGGCCAATGCCAGGTGCCCCCGAGGGAGTGAACCTAACAGGCAATGATCAAGTGATCTCTCTCCTGCCATCCATCTCCATCCTCTGACGAACAGAGGCTAGGGACACCATTCTTTCCCATCTTAATAGCCATTTATGGACTTAGCCACCATGAATTTATCCAGTCCCCTTTTAAACATTGTTATAGTCCTAGCCTTCACAACCTCCTCAGGTAAGGAGTTCCACAAGTTGACTGTGCGCTGCGTGAAGAAGAACTTCCTTTTATTTGTTTTAAACCTGCTGCCTATTAATTTCATTTGGTGACCCCTAGTTCTTGTATTATGGGAATAAGTAAATAACTTTTCCTTATCCACTTTCTCAACATCACTCATGATTTTATATACCTCTATCATGTCCCCCCTTAGTCTTCTCTTTTCCAAACTGAAGAGTCCTAGCCTCTTTAATCTTTCCTCATATGGGACCCTCTCTAAACCCCTAATCATTTTAGTTGCTCTTTTCTGAACCTTTTCTAGTGCTAGAATATCTTTTTTGAGGTGAGGAGACCACATCTGTACACAGTATTTGAGATGAGGGCATACCATGGATTTATATAAGAGCAATAATATATTCTCAGTCTTATTCTCTATCCCCTTTTTAATGATTCCTAACATCCTGTTTGCTTTTTTGACTGCCTCTGCACACTGCGTGGACATCTTCAGAGAACTATCCACGATAACTCCAAGATCTTTTTCCTGACTCGTTGTAGCTAAATTAGCCCCCATCATATTGTATGTATAGTTGGGGTTATTTTTTCCAATGTGCATTACTTTACATTTATCCACATTAAATTTCATTTGCCATTTTGTTGCCCAATCACTTAGTTTTGTGAGATCTTTTTGAAGTTCTTCACAATCTGCTTTGGTCTTAACTATCTTGAGTAGTTTAGTATCATCTGCAAACTTTGCCACCTCACTGTTTACCCCTTTCTCCAGATCATTTATGAATAAATTGAATAGGATTGGTCCTAGGACTGACCCTTGGGGAACACCACTAGTTACCCCTCTCCATTCTGAGAATTTACCATTAATTCCTACCCTTTGTTCCCTGTCCTTTAACCAGTTCTCAATCCATGAAAGGACCTTTCCTTTTATCCCATGACAGCTTATCCCATGACAGCTTAATTTACGTAAGAGCCTTTGGTGAGGGACCTTGTCAAAGGCTTTCTGGAAATCTAAGTACACTATGTCCACCGGATCCCCCTTGTCCACATGTTTGTTGACCCCTTCAAAGAACTCTAATAGATTAGTAAGACACGATTTCCCTTTACAGAAACCATGTTGACTATTGCTCAAGAGTTTATGTTTTTCTATGTGTCTGACAATTTTATTCTTTACTATTGTTTCAACTAATTTGCCCGGTACCGACGTTAGACTTACCGGTCTGTAATTGCCGGGATCACCCCTAGAGCCCTTTTTAAATATTGGCGTTACATTAGCTAACTTCCAGTCATTGGGTACCGAAGTCGATTTAAAGGACAGGTTACAAACCTTAGTTAATAGTTCCGCAACTTCACATTTGAGTTCTTTCAGAACTCTTGGGTGAATGCCATCTGGTCCCGGTGACTTGTTAATGTTGAGTTTATCAATTAATTCCAAAACCTCCTCTAGTGACACTTCAATCTGTGACAGTTCCTCAGATTTGTCACCTACAAAAGCCAGCTCAGGTTTGGGAATCTCCCTAACATCCTCAGCCGTGAAGACTGAAGCAAAGAATCCATTTAGTTTCTCCACAATGACTTTATCGTCTTTAAGCACTCCTTTTGAATTTTGATCATCAAGGGGCCCCACTGGCTGTTTAGCAGGCTTCCTGCTTCTGATGTACTTAAAAAACATTTTGTTATTACCTTTGGAGTTTTTGGCTAGCCGTTCTTCAAACTCCTCTTTGGCTTTTCTTATTACACTCTTGCATTTAAGTTGGCAGTGTTTGTGCTCCTTTCTATTTGCCTCACTAGGATTTGACTTCCACTTTTTAAAGGAAGTCTTTTTATCTCTCACTGCTTCTTTTACATGGTTGTTAAGCCACGGTGGCTCTTTTTTAGTTCTTTTACTGTTTTTCTTAATTTGGGGTATACATTGAAGTTGGGCCTCTATTATGGTGTCTTTAAAAAGGGACCACGCAACTTGCAGGGATTTCACTTTAGTCACTGTACCTTTTAACTTTTGTCTAACTAACCCCCTCATTTTTGTATAGTTCCCCCTTTTGAAATTAAAGGCCACAGTGTTGGGCAGTTGAGATATTCTTCCCACCACAGGGATGTTGAATGCTATTGTATTATGGTCACTATTTCCAAGCGGTCCTGCTATAGTTACCTCTTGGACCAGCTCCTGCGCTCCACTCAGGATTAAATCTAGAGTCGCCTCTCCCCTTGTGGGTTCCCGTACCAGCTGCTCCATGAAGCAGTCATTTAAAGTATAGAGAAATTTTATCTCCGCATTTTGTCCTGAAGTGAAATGTTCCCAGTCAATATGGGGATAATTGAAATCCCCCACTATTATTGGGTTCTTAATTTTGATAGCCTCTCTAATTTCCCTTAGCATTTCATCATCACTATTACTGTCCTGGTCAGGTGGTCGATAATAGATCCCTACTGTTATATTTTTACTAGAGCATGAAATTTCTATCCATAGAGACTCTATGGAACCTGTGGATTCGCTTAAGATTTTTACTTCATTTGAATCTACACTTTCTTTAACATATAGTGCCACTCCTCCCCCTGCACGGCCTGTTCTGTCCTTCCGATATATTTTGTACCCCGGAATGATTGTGTCCCATTGATTGCTCTCAGTCCACCAGGTTTCTGTGATGCCTATTATATCTATATCCTCCTTTATCACAAGGCACTCTAGTTCACCCATCTTATTATTTAGACTTCTGGCATTTGTGTACAAGCACTTTAAAAACTTGTCCCTGTTTATTAGCCTGCCTTTTTCTGATGTGCCAGATTCTTTTTTAAGTGACTGTTTATCATCTGATCCGGCCCTTACATTATACTTCTCATTCCTCTGCTCCTGACTATAACCTGGAGATTCTCTATCATCAGACTCTCCCCTAAGAGAAGTCTGTGTCCGATCCACACGCTCCTCTGCAGCAGTCGGCTTTCCCCCATCTCCTAGTTTAAAAACTGCTCTACAACCTTTTTAATGTTTAGTGCCAGCAGTCTGGTTCCACTTTGGTTTAGGTGGAGCCCATGGTTTAGGTAGAGACCTCGTATGCCACTTAATACCCATACATCTGACCCAGGGAATCCTTGTAAAACTTGACACTGTCTGCCAATTGGCAACAAAATGTCCCTGGCTCATAAGCACGATAGAAGAGCTAGGTTTGATTGGCATGATTATCATGTATAAATATCAAGGAAGACCATCTGCAGAGTCAGGCAGGCTTTCCCTGTTTAATAGTGGGAAAATTTCTCTGCAAATACAAAGGCTTGGAGAATGTTTTGTTTCCACTTGGGAGCTCAGATCGTGTAGAGCGAGGTGTGGATTCAGCAGCAGCACAGGGCCCCGAGAGTGTTTCTCCATCTTTCCTTTCCTCCACACAGGCAGTGGGCCACTGGCAGCATGAGAAAGGGGAACGAAACACTCGTGACCGAGTTCATCCTGCTGGGCCTTTCCAGCTGGCCCATGGTGCAGGCCATGATCCTGGCTCTGTTCCTTGCTTCCTACCTGGTCACCCACCTGGCAACATGGTGATCATTGGGGTGATCCGTCTCGATTTGCGCCTCCACACCCATAAGTACTTCTTCCTCAGCAGCCTCTCCTTCCTGGACATCTGCTATGCCTGGCATGCTGCACAGCCTGATGTCTGGCACAGGGCCATCTCCTACATCGGCTGCAAGGGGCAGATGTACATGGCGTTGTCCTGCGGGATTAATGAGTGCCTCTTGCTGGCTGTCATGGCCTACGATTGCTACATGGTGGTGTGCCTCCCATTGCACTACATGGAGGTCATGAGCCTCAGGGCCTGCATCACCTTGGTGGCTTGCTCATGGTTGGTTGGCTTGTTGCTCTCCGTCGTGCCTATCTTCAGCCTGTCGGTGCCTTTCTGAGGCCCCAACCAGATAGACCCCTTCTTCTGCGAGATGCTGGCGGTTATGCAGCTGGCCTGTGCCGACACCAGCTACAACGGACCTGTTATCTTCAGTGGGGACATCTTCACCCTGCTCATCCCCTTCTCCTTTATCCTGGCCACCTATGTATGCGTCACTGCTGTCCTGAGGATCTGCTCCCTCCAGGGCTAGTGGACGGCCTTCTCCACCTGTGCCTCCCATCTGATGGCCATGGCCCTGTTCTACGGGATGGCCATCTTCATGTACATGTGGCCCAGGTCCGCCCACTCTCCAGAGCAGGACAAAATGGTTTCCATCTTCTACACAGTGGTGACCCCCATGCTGAATGCCTGATCTACTGCCTGAAGAGCAAGGAAGTCAGGGAACCATGGCTAAGGCCATAATCATGCGGGGGGTGGTGGTGGAGGAGATTCTGTCCTGGAAGTACATAAGGGTGTTCTCTGTCTATGGCTGGATAGAGGCAAAGCCAGGTCCCACTTCCAAGGGTGGCTGGTATAAATGGGACTTATGACACTTGCATCAGAATTGTCTGCTGTTACTTAACAGTCTGGAAGAGTAGTGTGAAAGCAGGCAGGTAGGATGGGCCTGAGGTTAGGGTGGTGGCCTAGGGCTTTGGGGACCTGGATACAATTTCCTGCTCCCACCACAGTGTCCCAGTGTGGTCTTTAGTGAGTCACTTAGCTTTATTGTATCTGAATTCCCCACATGTGAAAAAGTACTTCCCCACCTCATGTGGGGAGATGCTTAGATACTATGGTGATGAGGACCAGATATGCTACTTATGGTAGATATCTAGAATATCAGGGTTGGAAGGGACCTCATTTAGTCCAACCTCCTGCTCAAAGCAGGACCAATCCCCTGATAGATTTTTGCCCCAGTTCCCTAAATGGGCCCCTCAAGCATTGAACTCACAACCCTGGATTTAGCAGGCCAGTGCTCAAACCACTGAGCTATCCCTCCCCCCTATAATAGAGCCCCTCCCAGAACACAGCAGTTGAATTAAGTATTGTAGAGTGAAGTCTTATGCCCTTTCGGAAAAGGTATAGCGAAAAGAGAGACGGGGGAAATGAATGTTTGGCGATGGGGGAGCTCTCAGCCAATGACAGCCCTACCTTTTTGGAGGACATTTCACTGTGGATGCTGACCGCTCCCCACTCTCTTGGCCACATCAAATGAATGGGGCAAATACCACGATGCCAAGATGGAGTTTGGTGCTCCAGGATTATGATATGGAAGTGATCCATGGGAAAGGGAATGCCAAGGCTGATTGCTGATAAACGCGTGATGCTCTGTCTGGGAAATAAGTCAATGGATTTGTAGCGGGGCAGTAACCCTGCTCCTGTGAAAGGGTTAAAGGTCCTTGGAGAGGGCTGGGGCTGAAAGCCGAGAAGAAAAGGCTGATTGGGGGAAGCAGCCACAGTTGGGCCACACCCCAATTAGGCCACAGCTGGCCCTATAAAAGGGCTGTGAGCCAAGAGCTGAGAGAAAGATGAGCCTGGCTGCAGGGAGCTGAGCAGGGTACCTAGAATGCAGCAGGGCTGGGGGAAGGCCAGAGGAGCTGGGGAGCTCCAGCCTGGAAAAACCTGCAGGCCATGCTAAAGGCCAGGAAAGGTAGTGTGGCTATGGAAGTGTAGCCTGGGAGTAGGCAGAAGCAGCTGGTCCAACCCCCCTTGCTGATGATGAGTGGTTTACAGACTGCAGTCTGCCCCAGGGAGCAGGGGCTCGATGGCGACTGGCAGTAGCCACTGAGGTGAGGTGGGGATAGAGGGTTGGGGGTTCCCCTGCGTTGCTGCTGGGGACAGGACCCTGATGTAGAGGGGCACCGGGGTCTGGGAGGGACACGGGAGCCAGCGGCAGGTGAGACACTGGTCTGCAGAGGGCGTTCTGGACTGAAAGAGCTAATTCCCAGGATGACCAGCAGGAGGCACCATACCGGTGAGTCATCACCCCGCCACAGGATACCACTAGCATGCCGGTCAAGCAGCCTAGTTATGTTCAGTTCTTTAGCGGAGAGATGTGACAGGCAAATTTCCTACAGTCTCATTGACTAGGTCAGCCTCTCTGTGTCTTGCCTGGGGGTTACCAACAAAATGGCTTGAATCTCTTCTTCACATAAGGTATTTAATCTGAACAACTGATAAGACAATGAGGCTGGGATTCTAGCATCAGCATCATCATCATTATATAGTCATAATCATTTGTATGATCGTAGTGCCAAGCCTGGACCAGGACTCCATTGCGCTAGGCACTGTGCAAGCACACAACAAAAACAACCTCTTCCCCAAAGAGCTGACACTCAATTAAGAGACAACAGGAGAACACAGAGGGATGGTGGACTACAAAAACAGTGAGACCGCACGGTGTATTAATTTAAGAGAAAGGCATAACAAGACCCAGTGGCTGGCAGCTCAAGCCAAACACATTTGAATTAAATGATGACCCAATTTTTTAACAGTGAGGGTGATTAACCTTGGGACAAACTTCCAAGGGAAGTAGTGGATGCTCCAGCTTGTGAGTGCCTCTCTAGAAGATATGCTCTACCAAACCCAAGAGATTCATAGAAGAATCATAGAAGACTAGGGTTGGAAGAGACCTCAGGAGGTCATCTAGTCCAAACCCCAGCTCAAAGCAGGACCAGCCCCAACTAAATCATCTCAGCCAGGGCTTTGTGATTTAGTTGGGGATTGGTCCTACTTTGAGCAGAGGGTTGGATTAGATGAACTCCTGAGGTCCCTTCCAACCATGATAGTCTATGATTCTGTGATTTGTCAAGCCGGGCCTTCAAAACCTCTAAGGAAGGTGATTCCACCACCATGCGTTCCTAGGCAACGCATTCCAGTGCTTCACCACCCTCCTAGTGAAATAATTTTCCCCTAATATCCAACCTCGATCTCCCCCACTGCAACTTGAGACCATTGCTCCTTGTTCAGTCATCTGCCACAACTGAAAACAGCCAAGCTCCATCCACTTTGGAACCCCCCTTCAGGTAGTTGAAGGATGCTATCAAATCAAATTGAAAACAAAGCAAAGCAATACAGAAAAGGAATGCTTTTCCACACTCGCAGCAATAATAATCTGTGGGACTCACCGCCGCCTGAGGCCCAGCGCTTAGCCAGTTTCCAAACAGAACAGGACAGTCGTAGGGACAAGGAGAGAATTGCGAGTGGCAGGGGAGGTTAAGAAACCAAGAGTTTTATTAAGGCTATAAATCCTCATGCTTCAGAGAATGAGCTGACCTCTAACAGGCTGGGGTCTGGAAAGTAACCCTTAGCCTGGAGTCAGGCAGATTATCCCATGACTGCTCACTGCAGAGGTTTAGAGACCTTCTGCTGAAGCAGCTGATGCTGCGGGGAGCCAGGTTACTGGGCTGGATGTGATCTGATTCAGCCTGGCAAGCCCTGTCCCCATATGACGGCAGGGTGGTAAATGGCCTTGTAGGGGGTGGCACCCCAGAGGTTTAGGCCCATTCTGGTTGAACAGCATTTTTAATGAGCTGCAAAAGGGAGCAAATAGCCTCTCAATGGTGTTCACAGATGCTCTTGCCTTGTAAAGGGCCCCTGACACCAGTAAGAAAAGGGAAATACCACAAAGGCACCCAGGGAGGTTAAACACAGGCAGGAAATACCACTAGGAGCTGTAGCTGCTTAGAGCACATGACATGGAAAGCCACCACCAGGTGCTGCTGTGAACTCAGGGATGAGACCGAGACCATGGCACCGATGCAGGAGGTTAGGATTTGCTCCCTTAAGTCTGAAACATGGTTCCCGATGGGCATCCTGGCTGTGGCAGGGTACGTCTACGCCAGTGGTCCCTAACCTTTTTCGTCTGGCGGGCGCCAGATGACGAGAAACGGAGGACCGTGGCGGCGGACAAGCATCCACCGAAATGCTGCCAAGCGGCAACGTCAAAAGGCGTCGCCGCCGACAAGCAGCGTCATCCAGCGGCGTCGCTGCCGAAATGCCGCCGAAAATCGGGCACCGCGTTGGAGACCCCTGGTCTACGCTAAGCCCAGCGTCCGACTCAGATTTGAGCCCGAGCCCCCTTTCCCATCCATACACAAATCAGTCTGACTCAGGACCCGGGCCCAGGGTTGCCAACTTTCTACTTGCACAAAACCGAACACCCCCTGCCCTGCCTCTCCTCTGAGGCCCTGCCCTTCTCTGAGCCTTCCCCCCCCACTCACTCTGTCGCCCACTCCCCCTGACCCCGTCCCCAACAGAAAAGCTCCCCCATCAGTGGCCGAGGCCTGACCCCAGCCCTGGCAGAATCCATTGGATGGGGGAAGCTCCCCCTCCCCACCAGCAGCTCCTGACACTGTCCCCGGCAGAAGCCCCTGGGCGGGGGAAGCCCCAGCAACCCCCATGTGTCCATGGCAGAAGCTGTGGAGCGGCGGGGGAAGCCCCTGGGCCCAACCCCGCTCTCTGGCAGAACCGCCAGGCGGGTGGGGTGGGAGAAGCCCCCGCGCCCCGGCCCTGGTCCCCAACAGAAGTGCAGGGGGTAACGGAGGAAGCCCCAGCACCTCGACCCCCGCCCCCCGTGGCCCTGGAACTGGAGGTGCTCTCACTCCCTGCTGACAGAGTTTCTGTCCTGGGGCCACAGTTGAGGGGTGGGGGTGGGGGGCAGAAAGGAGCAAAAGGGGTTGAGGGGCTGTAGTGGGGGAGGGGTGGAATGGGCGGAACCCGGGGGGAAACAGTGGTGGGCTGGAGCCAGGGAAGGAGGCAGATGTCTCTGCCTCACTGTGGAGCTCCGGACCAGGGATTGAGCTGTGCCGCACCCTGATCCCGAAGGAAACTGACTGCTGTGAGGAATTGCTGGGAGTGCTATCTGCTATCTACCCCGAGGAGACTGAGGACCTATGGAGCCACATCAAGGAAGGGTGGTAGGAAGTAACCCAGGGAACTCAGACATTAATCCCGTTATATTGCTGAGAGATGTTTCAGAAGGATCCCCACTGACCCAGTGGTGGGATCATCCGCCACTGTTAGGGCCCTGGGCTGGGACCCAGTGGAGTAGGATGGGCTCAGATGCCCCTACCCCTTGCTGCCAACCCCACCCCTGAGGTGGTGGCCTACTCACTAGGCTGGAAGGCCTGCACCTTACCTGTGGCTTGCCCCAGCCTGAAGGTAGTGAGCCCTCCATATTGTCTCGTTTGCTGTTGGCCCTAGCCAGGAGGCTTTGGGCTATAGCCTGCTCCCTGCTGTGCCCCACCTGGAGGATCCAAGAGACTGTCCAGGTCATCAGCCCAGCCAGGAGGCCTGGACTAAAGACTATTTATTACGTGGCCCCACCCTGAGGGGCAGAACCCCAGACTGTGGTCACTGCCTGCCCTAGCCAGGAGGCTAGACTGAAGACTGTTTCTGATTCTGTCCCACTCAAAGGGCCTGAGCTATAGACCGTTACTTGTTGTCTGCCTAGCCAGGAGTCTAGGCCAAAGACTCACAAGCCCCTATGACTTGGCTGTTTGATGGAGTGAGGCAGAGCCTGACGGCCATGGACCACTACATTGCCCAATAGAAATGCTACTTGTCCAATGAAAATTCCTCCTTTGTCCATGTACTTGGTGCAACCATATGATACCTGTACCCATCACCTTCTGGCTTCTCCCATCACCTATACAATATTCCATCTTTCACCTCCAAATCAGAAAGCTTTTACAGTGGTATAGTGAGGGTCCACTACATTCCAGGGTGGCTGTATTTGCAAATTGATTTTTCAGTCACACATTATTCTGACATCAGGGTCCTTTCTTTGGGAAGTTTCTAGTTGCTTTGGCATCCATTTCTGCAACCCCACTTCCATTATTCCAGTGGATGAACAAGGAACTTGTGCAATTTTGAAAATTATTGGATGAGAGGAGGCAACCATCTACTCCCTAGTACACACATCCCTGTGAGCTAACAATTGTTTGTTCTTCTGCTAAGGGAATGTTTGCGTTTAGTCTCTCCAACAAGGCCATGTACACAAGGCATCTGCATTGCTATGCTTATGGCCAGGCTTGTTCATGAATGGGAAATCACAGCACAGCAGTTTTCCCAACCACATGGCAAGCTGTTCGTCAGGATTCCTGAATCTAAAGAGCAATTGCAGGGCAGCATGGTCTGTCCTCACCAAAAATTCCTCCCATAGAAATACTGTTAAAAATGTTCTCTAGATTTAACCACTGCAGGAGTTTCTTCCATGTGGTGCCCTCTCAGAAGAACTAGACTTTTGCTGAACAAAACCACCATCCTCTCAAATCCTTTGTGCTTGTGCCAATACTGCTCCCAAACCATAAGCACTAGCATGTCTGTCAAATCTGAAAGAGATGCAGTTGTCATTTAACTTTCACTTGCCTAACAGTCGCTCTCTGTGCCACCGCATGTCTGGGTGAGGATCCCATCCTTGTCACCAGTTGTGGTGTCTTTCACTCTTCACACCAGAAACAATAGGAAGTTCCGACCCCGCCCAGTTCCTTTCCTTGAACTTTAGCCAAGCATGAGATAAATGGCTAAACATCTGTTGTGTGGGTAGCTCTGTGGTGTCTTGGGCCCACAAGGGAGACGATGTTATCGATACCTTTGTACACTGTTACAACATTACATAGGTGACTGTGGCCCAGCAGTTTCATTTCAAGTTACTGTTGGCACCTCCCATTAAAACACTTTTTATCCTTCAATTAAAGATACAGAGAAGGTGGCCAAAAGAGAGAAAACATTTGAAATATAAACTTCAGCCATATGCCTGTGGAGGAGGACTCCATATCTGTTTCCTTTCTTATAGCCAGGGCCCTACCAAATTCACTGTCAATTTTGGTCAATTTCACAGTCATAGAATTTTAAAAAATCATAAATTTCATGGTTTCAGATACTTAAATTTGAAATTTCATGGTGGTGTAACTGTGGGGGTCCCAATGCAAAAGGAGGCTATGGGGGAGGTAACAAAGCGATTGTAGTGGGCTCATGCTCTTGTCACTCTTGCTTCTGCGCTGTTGCTGGTGGTGGCGCTGCCTTCAGAGCTGGGTGGCCAGAGAGCAGCAGCTGCTGGCTGGGCGCTTTCTGTTGGGGAGGAGCAGGGCTGGCCTTATGGGTGGGCGACTGCCCAGGGTACTGTGGTTGTGGGGGGGATTTTCTGTAGTTCCCCCCACAGCATCCCAAAGTGCCTTTAACTCTCGAGTGCCGGGGCGCTGGGCTGGAGCCAAGGAGGGGTAGGGCTGGAGATGCCCTGGCCGAGGGCTCCAACCTTATGCCAAGCTCCAGCTGCTGGGTTCTGGCCAGCGTGGTGAGGGATTGGACTTCCTCTTCCCTTGCAGGTGCCAGTCCCGTGTCAGACCCACCTTCAGGAACCTCCCCCAGCTGCAGGAAGCTCTGCGACTGCTGGCTGGGAGTCCAGCTCTGAAGGCAGCACCACTGTCTGCAGCAGTCCAGAAATAAGGGTGTCACGATATGGTATTGCCCCATTTACTTCTGCGCTGCTACTTAATGTGGCACTGCCTTTAGAGCTAGGCGTCCATCCAGCATCCACTGCTCTCCAGTGCCCGGCTTTGAAAGCAATGCAGAAGTAAAGATGGCGCTACTGCGACCCCCCCTCCACAACAGCCTTGCAACTCCCCAGAACCGCATTTTGGTTGGGACCCCCAGTTTGAGAAACGCTGGACTCCCCCATGAAATCTGTATTGGATATAGTAAAAGTACACAAAAGACCAGATTTCACCCTCTGTGACGTGTTTTTCACAGCTGTGAATTTGGTAGGGCCCCTATTTATAGCTATTGGGTGATCTCTAGCCATTACATTTCCCTCACTCACTGCTCTTTTATTTGTGTCCCACTGGACTTATTTAAATTTTCTAATGATCATACTTAATACTGAATTGGGCAATGTGTATGCTGTTTAATTAGATAGATATTTATATGTATTTCGTGCTTTAGAATAACTTTTGTTCTTTTTAGTTCTTATGCTTTGGGCAAATATAATAAAGTTGCCATCGATGTTAATGTCAGTATGTTATTTCCTCTCATGCCCACCCTGTCAAAATGCCTTTTTTCCCCAATCCCTCTTTCTAGTAGATGGGTTTGTAGTCAGAAGCAGAAATCATGTACTGTCACCTTGCATACATATACACTCACTGGAGATATAACTTGGGGGATGTGTAAAATATATCTGATAGGCCCAGAGACCATGCTGACGAGTTTTCCAAGACAGACATAACATCATAACCAAGTGCCAAACAAATATGGTATTTGGAAAATTAGAGAAAAATTAAACAAGTAGGAAGCTGCTAATTTTCATACTGATTAATAAAGCTCCACATCCACAATAAGGTCTCTGAGGCTGGGTGCTGTAGGGATTTAATTAGCCATCTCCATTGTGTCTGTCCTGGTGGCTTCTCTGTTTACTCTGGAATCTGCATGCTCTTCAAAAACCCTCTGGAGTGCGACCTTAACAGAGCCCCTGAACCACCACTTCCTGTAGCTCCCAACTAAAAAGTAAATAAGTGGGTTAATGGTGCTGTTTAAAGAGGCCAGTGCATTACATATCTCAATGGGGATATTAACATTATTAAAATCCAAGCAAAAGCGCTGGATACCGAAGGGAACAGCAAAGACGAGGAAGAAGAGGACGGTGAGCAAGATAACAATGTAGAACCTTCCAGGCTGACGTTGTTGGGAGCTATGTCGGACCTTGATGAACAGGATCAGGTTGGACAGAACCATGATGGGAGCGAAAATCAGGAAATCCAGAACATACATGGCTATGTCTGACATCGGACAGTGTTCAGTTGCATGAAAATAACAAAAATAAGACATTAGTCCGGTTACCAGGCAGGAGAGCGCCCACAGCAGGGCACACACAAGGGCAGACAGGTGCTTGGGGCGGTGGCATCGGCACCAGATGGGGTAGAAGACAGACAGACACCTCTCAACGCTGATGGCCGTCAGGAAGTACAGGCTGGCATTGTGGGTGAACAGAACCAGTGGGAGAAAAAACCTCAGCAATTGCTGAAATTTATAGAAACAGAAGAGAGATTCCACAGTATAAAGTATGAAGCAAACAAGCAGGCAGAGGAGGAAGCTTAAGTCTGCTACGGCCAGGTTGAGGATGTAGATGGTGAAGGGATTCCTCTTAATGAAGAAGCTGAGGAGCCAGAGGATGACCCCGTTGCCCACCAGCCCGAAGAGACAGATGAGCACAGTGACACCATTAAGGATCACATTAGTTAAACTGTGTATTTGGCAACCAGTCTTATTATACCTATACTCTGGGCTGGTTTCTGTCGGAAGCAGGGACATTGTGCTCAGCTCAGTCATCATTAAACCTCTGCTGAGGGATGCCAGTGTCTCCTTGTCTTTCATGCGCACCTGTTAGCAGAGAGCAGAAGGGGGAGTGGAAATCAGTGACTCTGACATTCCCAGCACAAAGTTTCACTGATCATTTCAGCCCCTCCCCAACCTCCTGGCCTGGAACTACCAGATCCCAAGGAATATGAGTGAGAAATACCCAGGGAGATAATGGCCATGGGGGAAGGTGGGGACAGAGAGAGGCACAGAGAAGGAGGAATGGGTGGGGACCAGCCTCGATAGAGGAAGAGTGACAGAGACACACACAGAGAGAAGGGGAGATACAGAGAGGGAGATATGGAGAGGGAGAGAGTAAGAGAAATTGGTAGGGGCCATCAGTCCTGTCTGGACAGGACTGGCAGAGGAAAGGGTTGTGGATAGTGGGGTAGAGATCAGAGGAGAGATTTCTCAGTATAAAGTATGCCCCATTGGATGAATGCAAAAACCCAAAGAATCTATCCAGCAAACCCTTCTCTTACCCCTCTCAGCACCTGAACTGTGTTTACAAAAGCTGGGCAGGAGCGGGTCTGCTTCAGAATCTCCGTGTCTCAGTCACTGTGATCCTCCCCATAGGATCTTGTGAAAATTTTCTGTGCCACAAGCACTAAGAATTTATCTGACTGTCTCTAGGCAGCATTTGGCATACAATATGTGCCAGGCTCTGTCTGGGAAATATCCTTCCACTTTGGGCATGGGGGGGAGGTCGGGAAGGGAACATGGGGATCACAAAACTGCTGGTAAGCACTGAGCACTTTATAACAACTGGTAGCGTTAGCATTCTGTTTCACTGCTGTGATTGTTTTCACTCTCCTAAACATACAGGAAATGGCTCGTCAAAGCTTAAAACTCAAGGGATGGATACCACAAAATGGCCCAGTTATAACTGAAAGGCTTCTTGGGTATTTAGGGTGTAATAGTTACTGTGGTAACTAGTGTGTGAATTGGCCTCAACACATGAGTCTGGTACGTGGTGTATGTTCTACATATCCCTAAAGACAGATTTCCTGGGAGTATATTTTAAAATTGTTGTTGTGGTAATAGGTTTGTATTAAGAAGGACAAAGTATCTGCTAGGCAGACATGGTCTGGAATCAGGAAATCCACAACCTTAACTCAGTCCCCCATTAATAACTGTGATGTTTTCCAGGGGTACTCATGGTTGTGTGGCACCTTGCTACTGTTATGCTTCTAAGAAGCACACAGAATCTTTTTAAAGGGGATAAGGCAATATGCTGCGTGTATTGAGAGTACAATTTAAGCATTAAAATCAGCATATGTTTCCATTCACACCCAGCCACCAAAAGGTTCTGCAGCTGGATCTTATAGTCCTTCGTCTTGCCTGGTAGGTCCAGTGGCCAGCTGAAACTGCAAATGAGGGAGGGGAGCTGGGTCTTTATCGAACGCATTCAGTGGCCTTTTAGGAACGTACATGTATCTATTCCATTGAGGCATAAAACAAAATTAGCTATTTTCTTGACATTGGAAACAAAATATTTTATCATTAGTATTGATGCATGAAATAAAATAATTGTTACACTTTCTTTATCCTTGACATTAAAGATTATGTTTCTTGGCTTGACAAAAAAAAGCTTTTTATCTAGTTCCTTTATGTAGGATTGTGTACACACACACACACACACACACACACACACACACACTTTTGTTGTGACTTGTGACATAAAATTAAACATTTTGTTTTGACACATGAAAGAAATAACTTTATTTATTTTCTTGATTTAGGAGATCACTAATCACTATCACTGGAATGAGACCCTGAGTCAGTAGTTGGCAAGCCAGATGATGGGGCAGATACTTGCCACTGATCATGAACCTTTTCTCTTCTGTCTTGACGCTGTATATAAACACTGGAAGAGTGGTAAAGGTTTACTTCTCCACCACTTGAAGTGTGAAATTTGATCCTCATTAGCATATCCAGGTGATCTTCTTTCAGTCTGTTTCATGATTTAGTTTTGATATTATTCGTAAGGTTAAAGCCGCACTCACAATCAGCACTGGAAGCTTGAAAGGTTGCACATATATCCACCAGTTGTGAAACTACACTGGATTGTTCTGGATTTTGTAGACTGAAAGTCACCACTTCCTGGAAATTTGTCATCATCTTTGCTTCATGTTTCTCTGCAATTATGTATTTGTAATCATTGTAATAGTTCACAATGAACTCCTCCTCCTCCATGGTGTTTTGGGCAGATGACTTCACTTGACTAAGGTCCAAAATTTTTCTGTATTTATCAACTAGCTTGCTAATGTTTTCAGTACCAAATTCATAACTGATTTGTTGTGGTGAAAGTGAGGCAAAATGAAAAGCTGCCCATTCATCAGGGGTGGCTCCAGGCACCAGCACGCCAAGCGCGTGCCTGGAGCGGCAAGCCATGGGGGGCGCTCTGCCGGTTGCTGCGAGGGTGGCAGGCAGGCTGCCTTCGGCGGCCTGCCTGCGGAGGATCCACTGGTCCTGTGGCTTCGGCATACCTCCTGCATGCATGCCACCGAATCCGCAGGACCGGGGACCTCCCGCAGGCAAGCTACCGAAGGCAGCCTGCCTGCCGTGCTTGGGGCGGCAAAATACCTAGAGCCGCCCCTGTCATTCATAGAGTTGCTTTTCTGGAAAACTTTCATTCAGATGATTACACAGTAATGATATGAAACTTAGAATAGATTCACAGCTGAATTGTTCATCTCTTGTGCTCGATGCAATTAGATTTTTCCACATTGTTGCTCCAAGAGACTGTTTCTCCACGATACTGTCCTCTCATCTTGTGGATCTGGGTCCTAGAGTGACCAGAGGTCCTGCTTTTATAGGGACAGTCCTGATTTTTGGAACTTCTTCTTACATAGGCACCTATTACCCCCCAACCCCAGTCCTGATTTTTCGCATTCGCTGTCTGGTCAACCAATAGCGTAGCTAGTGGGGTGCAGGGGAAGCAGCAGCTTCCTCTCAGCACATTTTCAAAAAAGCCCCGCCTTAGGTGGGGTTACCATGGCACCAGGGGTGGGGCCCACGCTCCGCTCTGAAGCTTGGCCTGCCCGGCTTCCCCCAGCTTGCTGCATAGCCCGCCTCCGCTGATCAGCTGTGTCTCCCAGCAGGAGGGGAGGGGAAGAACTGAGCTCCAGCAAGCTGGGCTCTGGCAGGCAGGCAGGCAGGCTTTGCTTCCTTCCTCTAGTGTGCTGCATAAACCCTGCCCCCTCCCTGCCTCGCCGATTAGCTGTCTCCCAGCAGGAGGGAGACAGACAGGTAATCAGTGAGGGGAGGGGGAAAGAACTGAGCTCTAGCAAGCTGGGCTCTTGGGGAGGAGGAGAGGCTGGGACCTTGGGAAAGAAGGGGGTCGGTCGGGGCATGTCCCTATAGGGGGCAGGGGCACCCACCCACCAGTCAACAGTTTATGGGGCCTGTGGGGGTCCACAAGCCATCAGCTGTTGGGTGGGGGCGGGGGCAGTAGGGTAGCTAGCTAGGGGAGTGCGAGTGCTCGCTGTTTAGCTGGTTTTTGGCCACCAGCTAATCAGCGAGGGGAACTGCTCCTGGAGCAAGGGGCTGAGCAGCTGAGACACCCCACCTCCTTCTCCTCCTGCTTCTTGTGGCACTGTGGCAGGGGTGCTTTCTCTGGCTCTGCAGCAGCAGCTCCTAACCTCTCACCCAACTAAAGGCAGCCAATAGCAGCAGCTGGTAAGAGTATTTCAAAGGGGGGGTCTTTCTTGTGGTGAGGGTGGCTTGGAGGGGGGACTGGAAAACCCCCAGGTGGCTGTGAGAACCAGCACCTGGCTGCCGGTGGGATGGCCATCTGCATGGTGAGGGGCAGGGGGCTCAGCCAGAGGCATCTCCAAAAACATCCCCTGCACCCAGGCAGCTGGACCAGGACAGGCATTAGTGGGAGGGGAGGTGCATCTCCTGGTCTCCTGTGGGGTGTGGTGTCCCTGCTTGCCCTCCCTGCCCAGGCAGAGACGCCTGCCTCTCAGAGACAGTGGCCATGTAGTGTGCTTGGTTTCCCCCTCCCTGGCATCTGAGTGACTGCCTCTTAGGGGGTGAGGGGTGGAAGGGAAGAGGCAGTGGGGAAGGGATAGAGGTGGGGGAGTAGGAGAGGAAAACTGAGACTATCAGGGGAAACGTCATAGCAGTACAATCTCTGCCTTGGGGGTGTGGATGGAATCGTCTCCCAAGGGAAGGCTGGAACGAACTATCTGCTGTTGTAGTATGTTTGGTTTAGTCCATGTGCTCTGGCAAACACAAGTCCAGGCACCATGTTGGGGGGCAGGGCGAGGTAGCCTGATTTTCCCTCTCCTATCAGGAGAAACCTGAATTGTCTCCTAAGGGAAGGGCTTCTGATCATGTGGGGAGGAGGGGGAGGCATTGCTGAGTCCAAGGGCTGAGTAATTCTCTGGGGATGGTGGTCATTAAGTTACTAATTGCCATTCACTTGCTGCACACAATGGCTGGTGATGGTGGTTTAACATCCACCCAGCCATTTGGTCAATGCCTTATTTCTTGGGAGTTGCCTTCTGTAACTTCTCTAATTTCATCCCGCTCTCCTGTGAGTACAAATTCTGGTTCTAAGGACCTGGTGCCTGGATCCCATATTGCCTTGCACTGGGCTTGGGAATCAGTGCCCTGACATGCAACTCCTCCTATTGTGCCCGTGTAGATCCTGCTGTTAGTACAGCTCTTTGCAGGTACCCTTGTGTTTAGCTGAACCTTTGGACTTAGCTTAGTGGGGATGGACTCAGAGACTGAGCTAAACTGACACGACTGTCCTGCTGTGTGGATCCCAGTGTGCTTGTGCTGACAGTGCTACTGCCTTGGTGTGATGATGACATTATGCTGAGATGAATTGCGAAAATAGTGTCCTGGTGTGATGGGGGTCACTCTACTGTTCATGTGAATCTTGCATTTTTGTATGCGGTGTTGGTGTAGCCCTGTTGTTCCCAGGAAATTAGAGCCACAAGGTGGGTGAGGTAATATCTCTTATTGGAGCAACTTTTGTTGGTGAGAGAGAGAGAGAGAGAGAGACAGAGAAGCTTTTGAGCTTTCATGGAGTCCTGTCTTCTTCCTGAAGAAGAGTTCTGTGAAAGCTCAAAAGCTTGTCTCTCTCTCCAACAGAAGCTGGTCCAATAAAATATATCCCCCCCTCCATATTACCTCACCCAGCTTTCCAGGAGTGAGTTTTCATGATGACATGGGAAGTGCTCTGACTGGTCCTGACTTCTCTGTATCAGCCCCTCTAGCTTGCACTGCAGCCCAGTACCTGGGGGCTGGGTGCCTGCAGCGCTGAGACTCTGTGAGATCAGGGACTCATAGACCCAGTTGGGAGGGGAAGGGCATCTCCTCCTCCGCCTCTCTCTCTTGCTGCCTCCTTTTCCCGAGTGCCTCATGATGCACAAAGCCAGCATGGCTAGGTGCTGCATAGGAGAGTCTCCCAGTGCAGCTCCCCACCCCCTCTTCCCCATGCGAACTCCCAACAGACCCTACCCACCTCTGTCCGATTGTCTCTCTCATGCGGGGGACTGTGCCCCCTCCCGCCTTGCTCCTGTGTGCTGCCCGCTTTCAGGGGCCACACAAGAATGATGTTTTATAACTACGTGTGTTATTTTGCATTTAAAATAGGTTTACAGTATGAAATATAAAATAAGTAAATAACACGTGTTTTTATTATGTTTTGATTTTATATACAATACTGTAAACCTTTTTTATATTTTAAATGCAAAATAACACACATACTTATAAAACAATATCATTCTTGTGTTTTTATTTTAAATACAAAATAAATATGTATTACAAATGTAAAAGTATGTAACTAGTAATTTGATATGGCGGCGGGTGGCACCTATTTTTATGTGTTCGCTTCCCCTGATGTTAGAACCTGGCTACGCCATTGTGGTCACCCTGGCCCTTGCTAAGTGTACAGCTTCCACTCTTGTTAAAGAGCTCTTCTGAAAGCATTTGGTCGGTTCTGCTAATTCATATAAGACATCATTTCACGCAGTTAGTGATACGGTAATTATTGTCAGAGAGCATAGTCGGGAAGTACTTTGCTATCGGGTTATTGTTTTCTGAGATTTCATGTTCAAGTATCTAAGAAGGGTCTCGTAATTACACATCAAGGCACTTACAGTGAAATGTCTCGATAGCCACCTCACTTCATTTAGAGGTTTAAACAATAGTCTCATTTTCTGTGACATTTGCCATTTCCTCAAATTGTCCTCTTCCGACTGAGGATCTGCAGAAGACTGTATAAATGGTCTTTAAAAGTGTCTCTATTGTCTTCATCATTGGTACTTTGTTCCAGGCATTGACTAATCCCAGACCTTCTCGATGGGTTACCTAGGGAGGTGGTGGAATCTCCTTCCTTAGACGTTTTTAAGGTCAGGCTTGACAAAGCCCTGGCTGGGATGATTTAGTTGGGGATTGGTCCTGCTTTGAGCAGGGGGTTGGACTAGATGACCTCCAGGTCCCTTCCCACCCTGATATTCTATGGTTCTGTGACGGAGGAGTGCAAGGGGTTGGTAAGCAGCTCAGAAGCTGCTGCATGCCTTCCCTGTCAGAGCCCTAATGCCTATTTCTGAAAGAAGACCCCGGCTGCCTTAAACTGCTCCTGTCCCTACTGCTTTCCTCGTTTTGAGGGAGGTCCTGATTGCTGTCAGGCTCTGTCACTTTAAGGGTAACGGACTGAGAAGAAGTACAGGAAATCCAATGAGCTCTGCTTTGTGAGGGGGAAAAAAAAAGAGACGTGGAGACAGGGCCGTCCTTAGAGAAAGCACCCCTCATCAGTTCCCCTAAATTCCCTGTAAGGTATGTGACTTGACAGCTGCTCAGCAGCAGTTCAGCTGTCCCTCCCGCCACTGCCCTGCTGCTCCTGCCCTGCCCTCTGCCCTGGAGCTGTTCCCGGGAGCTTCCTGCTTGCTGGGGGAGGGGGTGCTGATGTCAGGATGTCCCCCTGCTCCTGCCCCCCAAGCTCTGTACCCCCGCTCCACAAAGCGGAGGAGAAGGACAGAAAGGAGGGAGCTGACTGGAAGCTGTTGCTTCCTCTCTGAATGGGCGGATCTTCATAAAAGGGCAATATACTAGAAGTGGTGTCAGCGTACTTAAAGGGGCAATGCACATCTCTCTCTCTCTCACTCATGCCCGCACCCCCCAGCACTTTGGAAAGTCAGCACCTGTGCAGCCATGCATGTGCTGTCACGAGGAGGGAGTGGTGCGCTCCAGCTAGATAGCGTGGGCTCATCATCATGTTCAGTTAGTGCAGGGAAGTGTTTGCAGCTACTTCCCTGCATCTATTGTGTTTCCTCCCTTCTGCCTCAGTCCATGATGCCTTGTAGAGTGTGATGCTACATTAACAACAGCGTCTTAACCCTTGAGGGCTCAGCTGAGTGCTAGTTCATCATTTAGCAGCAAAGCATCCCCTGGGAAATATCCCACCCTCTTACTCCACCAGCTCAACCAAGCTTCAAAATCATTCATTGCTGTGTACAATATTAAACGGTTTGTTTAAAACTTATACAGTGTATGGATATAATGTCTTTTGTCTGGTGAAAAGAATTTCTCTGGAACATAACCCCCCCTACTTACATTAATCTTATGGGGAAATTGGATTCGCTTAACAACGTTTCGCGTAAGGTCTCATTTTTCAGGAACATAACTACAACATTAAGTGAGGAGTTACTGTACCCTGAAGTTTGTCAGAGATTTATTTGCAGTAAGGGCAAGTCAGCTGCCCTGCTGAATACAACATTAATTATTATGGAATACATGATGCAGCTCTTCTCTGTTTTACATTTTCTTAATCAGTATTTCTAATATGATTTTTATATTTTAAAGGCACTTTTCAGCCTTCATAAAGTAATCATTCCAGATTACTATGTATTTAACTCACTGAAATAAAGACATTATTTTAAATGAATCAGTCACAGAGGTTTACTGTGTTCATCACAATGTTCATTACTTTTAGAAAAAGGCAACACTAATTTACTTTGTGTAATCTCCATAACAGACATGTTTATGAAATTTACCAACTTTAAAAAATATGTTTCCAAAGATTTTAGGCATAACAAAGGATTTTCTATCTTACGAAGGTACTGATTTTGCTGGAGAGTTCTTTTAAAACTAGTTCATCAAATAGTCAGAAGTAAAGAGAGGGAAACTTGTTTGTCCAGCTATCTGGAAGGAAAGGGGTGTTGTCCCTTTAAGGGCTAGCCTCTCTTCAACAGGGGGGTGAACATAAGAACATAAGAACATAAGAAAGGCCGTACCGGGTCAGACCAAAGGTCCATCTAGCCCAGTATCTGTCTACCGACAGTGGCCAATGCCAGGTGCCCCTGAGGGAGTGAACCTAACAGGCAATGATCAAATGATCTCTCTCCTGCCATCCATCTCCATCCTCTGACGAACAGAGGCTAGGGACACCATTCTTACCCATCCTGGCTAATAGCCATTTATGATATGGCGGCGGGTGGCACCTATTTTTATGTGTTCGCTTCCCCTGATGTTAGAACCTGGCTACGCCATTGTGGTCACCCTGGCCCTTCCCATCCCAGATGTTTCCCCAGTTCCTAATGAACATGAACCCCTTAGCCATGTTCAGGTGTGTGTCTGTGTCTTTCAGTCTGTGGTGACCCGTTCTGGAAGTTTTTCTGGCTGTTTCTAGTGACTCAGCTCTCCGGCCAAGTCACAGTCTGTACAGAACTCAGACAGGCATTAGACCAACAGAGTCTTTAGGTGCTTCTGGCCTTAGTAGGAGACTGTGTCCCAGGGCTTCCACCCTGGAGACTCTTCGCTCACTCTGGTCTGTTCGCTCACTCTGGTTTGTTCTATCCACCTGGGACTCTTAACAATTCAGATCTCCTTCACTGTCCAATTGCAGGCCACTTCCCCAGTGGCTTATGGAGGGGACCCAGGTCTGCCCACTACTCTGGGTCCCCACCCAGGGACCCTAAGAATAGCAGCCATGTGCTGCCGTGTCCCTTTAACTAAACTGCTTTCAGTTCCCTGTGTCACTTCCCCGTGGCCCCAGCCTTTACCAATGCTTCACCCTTACCTCAGGGCTCTTCTATGTTCAGTCCCAGCAGCCAACCATGAGCTCTTCCTCACTCCTCCATCCCTGCCAGCTCTGAGCTGTCCATGGTGCTGCAGACTTCAGTCTGCTAGGAGCACCAGCTTCACTCCTCAGGCCCTGAGCAGCAACTGACTCTGGTCTACACTGCAGTGCCTTTATACTAGCCTGCAACCCCCTGATTGGCTGCAACCCCCTCAGCCTCTCTATGTAGCTTGGAGGACTCCTCTACTACTCTTTTCCTGGGACGGATGTGGCAGGACACTGAGGCCTCCAGCAGGGGGCCTCTGGGCAGAGCCGCCCAGAGGATTCAGGGGGCCTGGAGCAAAGGAATTTCAGGGGCTCGTTCCATAAAAAAAGTTGCAATACTAGAGAATACTATATTCTTGTGGGGGCCCCTGTGGGGCCTGGGGCCTGGGGCAAATTCCCCCACTTGCCCCCCCTCTGGGCGGCCCTGCCTCTGGGCCTATTCCACCCCATCACAGACCTCCACCACTAATACTTGTCCTACACAAACACCCTCGTACCATTATAATGTTGGCCTCCACCCTCTTGACATTATTACATCCCTAAAATAAAGTAAACCCTACATTAGATTAGATCAGAGATTAGTTGGTAGAGCAACAGGGTGGCAGGAGACTAGAGGTGAGTTTAGAGATTAGATAAAGGAATGAGAGATTGGAGTAGAAATTAGATTAGATAGATGGATTAGATTAGTTATTCAAAAAGAAGGACAGATGGATGGTTTAGAGCTAAGGATGGAAAAACAGGAAGATGGATTAGAGATTGGGATGAAGGGATGGGTGGGGTAGACACTAGGATGTGTAGACAGAAAATAGCTTGATAAGAGAGAGAGAGACAGATCGTATGGGGATAGTGTGACATAGGGTACAATCCAGACTAGTGGGGGGCTGGGTGCACTGCAACCTTGGGTGCCTTACAGTGCTTCATGGCTAGAAGTGTTGAGTACCCTCAACTCCCAGTGAAGCCAATGGATGCTCAGCACATTTGGAAACAAAACCAGGATCCCTCATCTCAAGAACAGAGAGGGGCAAGGCAGAGGCTGAGGCTGTCAGGACGGATTCCAAATGAAGCCTTCCGTAAGGACTTTCAGTGTTGTCAAATTGGAATGTTCAAAATCATGAGTCAGGCTTCAAAAACTGATTGGATTGGAAATCATGAGATTTGCAAAAAAAAACCATTGGGGTTTTTAATTTGATTGCTGGTTTGGGATCTTTTCGTGGCTTTGTTTTCCAGATTTTCTCCACAACCACAAGAGCAAGAAACAGGTTACCGTGAAGGAAGGTTGAGCTTGTCATGATGTCACAGGACTCCAGGATCTGGGGATTTGGCAAGACTGGAGCTACCCTGTGAGACTCGGTAAGGTTAGGGATTCCCTGTTGGCTGCAGAGTTCAGACCCTTTGAAGGGTCTTTGGGGAAATGCCTGTCAGTCTATGGCTCCACCCCCTCGATTTGAATTTTGGTGGCAGTGAGAGAGAAGCAGCAACAAGAGTTCCCTTCTTCCCACAGAAAGGCAGGCGAGGTAGTGGAGGGGTCCCTCTCCTTGAGTGTGTTTGTGGTGCCAGGCTCCTTGCACGCTCCTCCCACCAGTCTCCCACCATGGTGTTACCAAGACCCCCAGAACAGTGGATCTTAGAGTTAACACCTCATTGAGATGTGTTGGGCATTTCCCCCTCATCACAAAATGACTGTCTCAGTCTCTTTCCCAACCCAGGCAGACATCCCTGAATCAGTTAATCTCATGGCAGGTCCTGCTCCTTACAGACTCATGGCTTGTCTACACAGGAATTCTCTGGAAAGTTAATTCAAATTCACTTTGAAAGTGAATTAATTAAACCACATTCAATTCCTGTATGGACACTTTATTCATAATTCAAGTGCCCTTAATTCAGTTTAGTTTAATTCACTTTGGAATTAAGGCAGGCCTCACTGCCTCTTTTATACTGAGGCCACTTGCATTTTCTTGCACGTTTAATCAGGTACCCTAAAATAATGTTTGCAAGCTTATAAATACTGCAGGAATGTCACATAGTACTTGGATGACAGCCTTGTAATATTTTTGTTAGCAAAAGAACAAATACTCCAACCCAGCCAAGTAGATAGAGATAATAAAGGACAGTCAACACATCCAGCCTATGACTGTCCGTATACTCACATCATCCCTTGTGGAGACCCCGAACGTGGCAAGATAGGCACTCTACAAGTGGTCGTACTGTTCCCGGCGTGCCAAGATCCCAGCAGCTTAGGTTGTGCTTAGCCCTGACTGTGGGCTAGGGTTCTGTGACTACCATGAATATTCATGAAGATGTCCCCTGTTTATTTCTAAACTTCCTTATGCTGATAATTCCGGGGTTCTCTCTTCTCGTAGGCTAGTATATGAATTATCGTAAGCTTATTAGGATATACATCAATTGGTTACCATGGCACTTCTGTGGTTGAACATCTGCTGATGTTCTTATCCTAAATTATCTACACTAGTGTCAACTGACATTATGCGGCGACCTGTCAGCAGTTTAGTCAGCTTTGTTTATCACAGCATTATATCTTGTGACTTAGGGTCATTTGATTATTTATTTATGGTAAGACTTTATGCTAAGCTTCCTGCATTACAGCTTTATTTTATACCTATATCCTACCTCATACCTATGTGTTGCCTAGCCAATACCTATACCTGTAGGCTACAGAACTAAGACAAGAATGCTGGCAAAGAGTTTCTTGTCATTATTATGGGAGAAAAGCTGTCATTGGTTCAAGAAGTCCATCAGCGCAATTTCATCTTTCTCTTGAGCAGCAAGGAAGTAGTTTGTCATCTCATTGGTGGCAACAATGCCTGCGACTGCCCTGCTCGAAGCAATTTGTCCACTCTCGGTAGCGTCCCGCCAGTGGCCGCATTGTTACAGATGGACTGACAAAAAGTGGTGTGATGCTTCCCCGGGGACAGAGATGATGCATATTGGGGGCATGCAGGGTCACGTGCCCCACCCCCGCAGATCCGCTGCTTGGCTTGTATTGAGCATGCTCATGTGGATGGAGCATGCTCAGTAACACCGCTCACGCTGCCTTTCCTCACTTTGCCTTCCCACTGTTGGCAAGCACCAGTCGTCTTTGCCTGGGGAAACCAGGCCAGTCAGGCACTTTGCTACTGCCTGCCCTTAGCGTGAGGGAGCCATATCTGTGCCTGCTGGGGGTTATCGCCCCGACTCCACCGGCCACAGGCAACACACACACTGCCCTCCACGTCTACACTGGCCCTACTTGTTCTGTATTTGGTTGTCATGGTTTTTGTTCCTATGGCAACTGAGTTAGATTATTAGGGGATAGCCCAGCCAGCTTGAGCTGGTCAGGTGAGCTCCGTGTCTGTAAATAAATGGTAGTTTTGTTAGCTGTCTGCTCTCTGGCCTCAAGTGATTTCTTCCTAAACCGGATGCCCTCAAGGATATAACAAGTGGCGACGAGGATGGGATTCCGGTGCTGCCCCAGCAACAGAAGGAAGTAGAAGTCAAGATAAAGAACAAACAAACAAACAAACAAAAACTGCTTGTTTGTACTGACTGTGAAACTAAAATCAGGGCTACTCTGACCAGGCCACTGGAACCTTTTGATGAAAATATAATGCAGTGGCATGTGTATACTGAGCGTTTTGAAATTTTTGTTATTGCAAATGACATTACAGAAGTGAAGAAGGTGCCAATATTCTTAAGTGTTGTAGGGGCTAAAAGCTACTCCCTGCTACGCAGCTTACTACACCCTGTTAAGCTTGAGACCAAATCTTACAGTGACATTGTGGAAATCCTGGGGTCCCATTTTTCCCCAAAACCACTGGTAATTGCTGAAAGATATAGGTTTCACAAAAGAGACCAAAAAGAAGAAGAAACAGTTGTACAATTTGTAGCAATTTTTAAAAAACTAGCAGAACACTGTGAATTTAAAGAGATGTTAAATGATGCCCTACGTGACACGTTAGTGTGTAGCCTGTACAGTGAAGCTATACGGAAGCGCCTACTGACAGAGGCTCAGCTTACCTTTCAGAAGGCTGTTGATATTGCAGTCTCCATGGAACTGGCTACAAAGGAGGTGCAATACATCGGTGCATCCCCTAGGGTGCAAAAAGTGTCACAAGAACCTACCCACAAATCTGTGCAGAGTCAGGAATGTTACCGCTGTGGTAAGCCGGGTCACCAGGCATCAGAATGCTGGTGTAAGGACCTGGTGTGTCGACACTGTGGCAAAAAGGGACAGATTGAGTGTGCCTGTAAACAAAAGAAAAAGTGGCCTGTGGTCTGGCCAACAAAAAGGGGACCCTGCATACCCTAGAGCAGACCCAGGATGATCAAGGTGACACCTCATCGCAAGAGGAAGTGCCACTGCATGTTTTGTCTTTGGCAGTGGGCTCACATGAATACTGGGTAACCCTATTGTTGGACGGCAAACCTATACGCATGGAACTGGACACTGGTGCAGCCATCTCGCAGGTCTCCGAGACTGTGTATAAAGAAAAGCTACAGCATCTTCCGCTTAAGGCAACAAAAACTGTTCTGAAGACGTACACGGGAGAAGCTGTGCCCATGTTGGGCACTATTGAGGTTAAGGTGGAGCTCAATGGACAGGCTGCAAAATTGCCACTGTTTGTGGTGAGAGGTAATTACCCAGCCTTAATGGATAGGTCTTGGCTTGGGAAGATTCAGCTGAACAGGGCAGAAGTGCACCGAATGACTAAAGAAGGAACCAGTCTAACCCCTATACTAAGGAAACATGCTGCTGTTTTTGGAGAGGATCTGGGAAGTATGATGGGAATCACTGTGATATTGAACATTAAACCTGACAGTCCACCAAAATATCTGAAAGCCCAAACTGTGCCATATGCCATCAGGCCAAAAGTTGAAGCGGACCTGGAGTGCCTGGTGACCAATGGAGTCCTAATACCAGTTACCCATAGCCCATGGGCCACTCCTATCGTTCCAATAGTGAAGAAAGATGGCTCCCTCCGGATTTGCGGTGATTTTAAAGTCACTGTCAACGCAGTGTTGTGTGCAGAGCAATATCCGCTTCCCTGCATCGATGACCTCTTCGCAGGCCTGGCTGGGGGACAAAAGTTCAGTAAGATTGATCTGAGTCAAGCATATTTACAGATGCACGTTGATGAAAAGTCCCAAGAGCTGTTGACTATTGTGACTCATAAGAGGCTTTATCGATACTGTCGCCTACCCTTCGGAATAACGTCTGCTCCCGCCCTGTTCCAGAGGGCTATGTACCAGATCTTGTGTGGCTTGTCTCATTCTAGAACCTAGATGGACTGAACTAGTTACTGCCTATCTTACAGAGCAAAAGCTCAGGCCTGGCTGTGATCGTCCGTTCAGGAGGCAAGTCAGACTGTCAGCTTGCCCCATCAGTGGAAAAGATCCTGGATGTCTCTCCGTGCCCCCAGTTACACTCCCCAATCCATTGCCTTTATTCATAAACTGGACACCTCCCACTGGCTGTTTTTTTCCTGTGTGCCTCTTTCTTGTCGATTGCACCGTCTCTTGATTAGCATTCGGCTCAGTCTGTAGACAGGCCTCCATTGTGAAGCAGACATTACACAATGCACACCAAGGAGAGAAAAGTGTCCCTTCCTACCTGTCAGGAGCAGGTTTACCATCTTCTGGTGAATCTGCCTTAACGTAGACCTTGAGAACCTAATTTTCAGCACAGCTACATATTCCGTAAACATTATCCATACAAACAGTCCGCAATGCTTATGATGATCAGTGGAATACTGGCTCTTGGTAGAGACCTCATATGCCACTTAATACCCATACATCTGACCCAGGGAATCCTTGTAAAAATTTACACTGTCTGCCAATTGGCAACAAAATGTCCCTGGCTCATAAGCACGATAGAAGAGCTAGGATTGATTGGCATGATTATCATGTATAAATATCAAGGAAGGCCATATGCAGAGTCAGGCAGGCTTCCCCTGTTTAATAGTGGGAAAATTTCTCTGCAAATACAAAGGCTTGGAGAATGTTTTGTTTCCACTTGGGAGCTCAGATCGTGCAGAGTGAGGTGTGGATTCAGCAGCAGCACAGGGCCCCTGAGAGTGTTTCTCCATCTTTCCCTTTCCTCCACACAGGCAGTGGGCCACTGGCAGCATGAGAAAGGGGAACGAAACACTAGTGACCGAGTTCATCCTGCTGGGCCTTTCCAGCTGGCCCATGGTGCAGGCCATGCTCCTGGCTCTGTTCCTTGCTTCCTACCTGGTCACCCACCTGGCAACATGGTGATCATTGGGGTGATCCGTCTCGATTTGCACCTCCACACCCATAAGTACTTCTTCCTCAGCAGCCTCTCCTTCCTGGACATCTACTATGCCTGGCATGCTGCACAGCCTGATGTCTGGCACAGGGCCATCTCCTACATCAGCTGCAAGGGGCAGATGTACATGGCGTTGTCCTGCGGGATTAATGAGTGCCTCTTGCTGGCTGTCATGGCCTACGATTGCTACATGGTGGTGTGCCTCCCATTGCACTACATGGAGGTCATGAGCCTCAGGGCCTGCATCGCCTTGGTGGCTTGCTCATGGTTGGTTGGCTTGTTGCTCTCCGTCGTGCCTATCTTCAGCCTGTCGGTGCCTTTCTGAGGCCCCAACCAGATAGACCCCCTTCTTCTGCGAGATGCTGGCGGTGATGCAGCTGGCCTGTGCCGACACCAGCTACAACGGGCCTGTTATCTTCAGTGGGGACGTCTTCACCCTGCTCATCCCCTTCTCCTTTATCCTGGCCACCTATGTATGCGTCACTGCTGAGGATCTGCTCCCTCCAGGGCTAGTGGACGGCCTTCTCCACCTGTGCCTCCCATCTGATGGCCATGGCCCTGTTCTATGGGATGGCCATCTTCATGTACATGAGGCCCAGGTCCGCCCACTCTCCAGAGCAGGACAAAATGGTTTCCATCTTCTACACAGTGGTGACCCCCATGCTGAATCCCTGATCTACTGCCTGAGGAGCAAGGAAGTCAGGGAACCATGGCTAAGGCCATAATCATGGGGGGGTGGTGGTGGTGGAGGAGATTCTGTCCTGGAAGTACATAAGGGTGTTCTCTGTCTATGGCTGGATAGAGGCAAAGCCAGGTCCCACTTCCAAGGGTGGCTGGTATAAATGGGACTTATGACACTTGCATCAGAATTGTCTGCTGTTACTTAACAGTCTGGAAGAGTAGTGTGAAAGCAGGCAGGTAGGATGGGCCCGAGGTTAGGGTGGTGGCCTAGGGCTTTGGGGACCTGGATACAATTTCCTGCTCCCACCACAGTGTCCCAGTGTGGTCTTTAGTGAGTCACTTAGCTTTATTGTATCTGAATTCCCCACATGTGAAAAAGTACTTCCTCACCTTATGTGGGGAGATGCTTAGATACTATGGTGATGAGTACCAGATATGCTACTTATGGTAGATATCTAGAATATCAGGGTTGGAAGGGACCTCAGGAGATCATTTAGTCCAACCTCCTGCTCAAAGCAGGACCAATCCCCAATATATTTTTGCCCCCGTTCCCTAAATGGGCCCCTCAAGTATTGAACTCACAACTCTGGATTTAGCAGGCCAATGCTCAAACCACTGAGCTATCCCTCCCCCCTATAATAGAGCCCCTTCCAGAACACAGCAGTTGAATTAAGTATTGTAGAGTGAAGTCTTATGCCCTTTCAGAAAAGGTATAGCAAAAAGAGAGACGGGGGAAATGAATGTTTGGCCATGGGGGGGCTCTCAGCCAATGACAGCCCTACCTTTTTGGAGGACATTTCAGTGTGGATGCTGACCGCTCCCCACTCTCTTGGCCACATCAAATGAATGGGGCAAATACCATGATGCCAAGATGGAGTTTGGTGCTCCAGGATTATGATATGGAAGTGATCCATGGGAAAGGGAATGCCAAGGCTGATTGCTGATAAACGCGTGATGCTCTGTCTGGGAAATAAGTCAATGGATTTGTAGCGGGGCAGTAACCCCACTCCTGTGAAAGGGTTAAAGGTCCTTGGAGAGGGCTGGGGCTGAAAGCCGAGAAGAAAAGGCTGATTGGGGGAAGCAGCCACAGTTGGGCCACGCCCCAATTAGACCACAGCTGGCTCTATAAAAGGGCTGTGAGCCAGGAGCTGAGAGAGAAAGATGGACCTGGCTGCAGGGAGCTGAGCAGGGTACCTAGAGTGCAGCAGGGCTGGGGGAAGGCCAGAGGAGCTGGGGAGCTCCAGCCTGGAAAAACCTGCAGGCCTTGCTAAAGGCCAGGAAAGGTAGTGTGGCTATGGAAGTGTAAGGAACAGAGGATATTGATAGCTGTGGGCTCTGTCAAGATAGTAGCTAGAGCAGGGAAAACATTTTCAATTTTTGTTTCAATTAAAAAAGGCAGATTAATTTCACGATTTCGTATTGAATTTGCCAAACTGTTTTGGTCAAAACATTCCCTCCCTCCCCAACCCAGAAACAAATCAGAACATTTTTGAAAGGAAACATTTCGATTTTTCAATTTGAAACAACTTTGTGTTTCGACTTCTACTTCAATTTTAATTTTTGAAAAGAGTTTTAAAAAAACTCCCCACGTGAAACATGTTGTTGGCCGTCAAACACAATGTCTCTTTTGACCTGAAGCTAAGGTTTTTAGACTTTTCTGTTACTTTGAAAAATATTCATTTTGGTTCACCCCAAATGATTTTTCCCCCTTGATTTTTCAATTTGGCCGGTGGTCCAAAAAAATCAGACTGAGTTATTCACACAGCTCAAATCATGGATTGTGACATGGTTGTTTTCTCACATTGGTCAAACCCTTGGAGATAGTGCACTCATTATCACACCGAGGCAAAAGGCTTGAATCTCTTCTTCACATAAGGTATTTAATCTGAACAACTGATAAGACAATGAGGCTGGGATTCTAGCATCAGCATCAGCATCATTATATAGTCATAATCATTTGTATGATCGTAGTGCCAAGCCTGGACCAGGACTCCATTGCGCTAGGCACTGTGCAAGCACACAACAAAAACAATCTCTTCCCCAAAGAGCTGACACTCAATTAAGAGACAGCAGGAGAACACAGAGGGATGGTGGACTACAAAAACAGTGAGACCGCACGATGTATTAATTTCCGAGAAAGGCATAACAAGACCCAGTGGCTGGCAGCTCAAGCCAAACACATTTGAATTAAATGATGGCCCAATTTTTTAACAGTGAGGGTGATTAACCTTGGGACAAACTTCCAAGGGAAGTAGTGGATGCTCCAGCTTGTGAGTGCCTCTCCAGAAGATATGCTCTAGCCAAACCCAAGAGATTCATAGAAGAATCATAGAAGATTAGGGTTGAAGAGACCTCAGGAGGTCATCTAGTCCAAACCCCAGCTCAAAGCAGGACCAGCCCCAACTAAATCATCTCAGCCAGGGCTTTGTGATTTAGTTGGGGATTGGTCCTACTTTGAGCAGAGGGTTGGATTAGATGAACCCCTGAGGTCCCTTCCAACCCTGATAGTCTATGATTCTGTGATTTGTCAAGCCGGGCCTTCAAAACCTCTAAGGAAGGTGATTCCACCACCTTCCTAGGTAACACATTCCAGTGCTTCACCACCCTCCTAGTGAAATAATTTCCCCCTAATATCCAACCTCGACCTCCCCCACTGCAACTTGAGACCATTGCTCCTTGTTCAGTCATCTGCCACCACTGAAAACAGCCACTTTGGAACCCCCCTTCAGGTAGTTGAAGGCTGCTATCAAATTCAAAACAAAGCAAAGCAATACAGAAAAGGAATGCTTTTCCACACACGCAGCAATAATAATCTGTGGGACTCACCGCCGCCTGGGGCCCAGCGCTTAGCCAGATTCCAAACAGAACAGGACAGTTGTAGGGACAAGGAGAGAATTGCGAGTGGCAGGGGAGGTTAAGAAACCAAGAGTTTTATTAAGGCTATAAATCCTCATGCTTCAGAGAATGAGTGACCTCTAACAGGCTGGGGTGTGGAAAGAAACCCTTAGCCTGGAATCAGGCAGATTATCCCATGACTGCTCACTGCAGAGGTTTAGAGACCTTCTGCTGAAGCAGCTGATGCTGTGGGGAGCCAGGTTACTGGGCTGGATGTGATCTGATTCAGCCTGGCAAGCCCTGTCCCCGTATGACGACAGGGTGGTAAATGGCCTTGTAGGGGGTGGCACCCCAGAGGTTTAGGCCCATTCTGGTTGAACAGCATTTTTAATGAGCTGCAAAAGGGAGCAAATAGCCTCTCAATGGTGTTCACAGATGCTCTTGCCTTGTAAAGGGCCCCTGACACCAGTAAGAAAAGGGAAATACCACAAAGGCACACAGGGAGGTTAAACACAGGCAGGAAATACCACTAGGAGCTGTAGCTGCTTAGAGCACATGACATGGAAAGCCACCACCAGGTGCTGCTGTGAACTAAGGGATGAGACTGAGACCATGGCACCGATGCAGGAGGTTAGGATTTGCTCCCTTAAGTCTGAAACATGGTTCCCGATGGACATCCTGGCTGTGGCAGGGTATGTCTACGCCAGTGGTCCCCAACCTTTTTCGTCTGGCGGGCGCCAGACGACGAGAAACGGAGGACCGTGGCGGCAGACGAGCATCCACCGAAATGCTGCCAAGCGGCAACGTCAATAGGCGTTGCCGCCGACAAGCAGCGTCATCGAGAGGCGTCGCTGCCGAAATGCCGCCGAAAATCGGGCACCACGTTGGAGACCCCTGGTCTACGCTAAGCCCAGCGTCTGACTCAGATTTGAGCCCGAGCCCCCTTTCCCGTCCATACACAAATCAGTCTGACTCAGGACCTGGGCCCAGGGTTGCCAACTTTCTACTTGCACAAAACCGAACACCCCCTCCCCTGCCTCTCATCTGAGGCCCTGCCCTTCTCTGAGCCTTCCCCCCCCCAACTCACTCTGTCGCCCACTCCCCCTGTTACGCGCTTTCCCCACACTCACTCATTTTCACTGGGCTGGCTCTGGGGGTTGGGGTGTAGGAAGGGGTGAGGGCTCCGGCTTGGGGTGTGGGCTCTGGGGTGGGGCCAGGGATGAGGGGTTTGGGGTGAAGGAGGGGGATCTGGGCTGGGGGATGGGGCTGTGGGGTTTGGAGTATGGGATGGGGCTCCAGGCTGAGGCAGGGGGTTGGGGTGTGGGAAGGCAGAAGGGCACTGGACTGGGGGTGTGGATTCTGGGTTGGGGCCAGAAATGAGGGGTTCAGGGTGAGGGAGGGGGCTCCAGGTTGGGGCAGGGGCTGGAGTGTAGGGGGGGATGAGGGCTCAGACTGGGGATGTGGGCTCTGGTGTGGGGCCAGGGATGAGGGGTGCAGGAGGGGCTCTGGGCTGAGAGATTTGGAGTATGGGAGGGGCTCTGGGCTGGGCAAGCCAATGGGAGCTGTGGAACTGGCACTTGGGGCAGGGGCAGCGAGTAGAGCCCCCTGGCTGCCCCTATGCATAGGAGCTGGAGCGGGGACATGCTGCTGCTTCCGGGAGCTGCGTGGAGCCAGGGCAGGCAGGAAGCCTGCCTTAGCCCCGCTGTGCTGCCAACCAGACTTTTAACAGCTCAGTCAGCAGTGCTGACTGGAGCCACCAGGGTCCCTTTTCGACCGGGCTTTCTGGCAACTGGGCACTTGGCAACCCTACCCAGGCTCTAGGACCATGCTGGGGAGGTGGAACCGCCCCCCCCACCCGTGGCCCCTGACCCCGTCCCCAACAGAAAAGCTCCCCCAACAGTGGCCCAGGCCTGACCCCAGCCCTGGCAGAAGCCATGGGATGGGGGAAGCTCCCCCTCCCCATCAGCAGCTCCTGACACTGTCCCCGGCGGAAGCCCCAGCAACCCCCATGTGTCCCTGGCAGAAGCTGTGGAGTGGCGGGGGAAGCCCCTGGGCCCAACCCCGCTCTCTGGCAGAACCGCCAGGTGGGTGGGGTGGGAGAAGCCCCAGCACCCCGACCCTGGTCCCCAACAGAAGTGCAGGGGGTAACGGGGGAAGCCCCAGCACCTGGACCCCCGCCCCCCGTGGCCCTGGAACTGGAGGTGCTCTCACTCCCTGCTGACAGAGTTTCTGTCCTGGGGCCACAGTTGAGGGGTGGGGGTGGGGGGCAGAAAGGAGCAAACGGGGTTGAGGGGCTGTAGTGGGGGAGGGGTGGAATGGGCGGAACCCCGGGGGGGAACAGTGGTGGGCTGGAGCCAGGGAAGGAGGCAGATGTCTCTGCCTCGCTGTGGAGCTCCGGATCAGGGATTGAGCTGTGCAGCACCCTGATCCCGAAGGAAACTGACTGCTGTGAGGAATTGCTGGGAGTGCTATCTGCTATCTCCCCCGAGGAGACCGAGGACCTATGGAGCCACATCAAGGAAGGGTGGTAGGAAGTAGCCCAGGGAACTCAGACATTAATCCCGTTATATTGCTGAGAGATGTTTCAGAAGGATCCCCACTGACCCAGTGGCGGGATCATCCGCCACTGTTAGGGCCCTGGGCTGGGACCCAGTGGAGTAGGATGGGCTCAGATGCCCCTACCCCTTGCTGCCAACCCCACCCCTGAAGTGGTGGCCTACTCACTAGGCTGGAAGGCCTGCACCTTACCTGTGGCTTGCCCCAGCCTGAAGGTAGTGAGCCCTCCATATTGTCTTGTTTGCTGTTGGCCCTAGCCTGGAGGCTTTGGGCTATAGCCTGCTCCCTGCTGTGCCCCACCTGGAGGATCCAAGAGACTGTCCAGGTCATCAGCCCAGCCAGGAGGCCTGGACTAAAGACTATTTATTACGTGGCCCCACCCTGAGGGGCAGAACCCCAGACTGTGGTCACTGCCTGCCCTAGCCGGGAGGCTAGACTGAAGACTGTTTCTGATTCTGTCGCACTCAAAGGGCCTGAGCTATAGACCGTTACTTGTTGTCTGCCTAGCCAGGAGTCTAGGCCAAAGACTCACAAGCCCCTATGACTTGGCTGTTTTATGGAGTGAGGCAGAGCTGGACGGCCATGGACCACTACATTGCCCAATAGAAATGCTACTTGTCCAATGAAAATTCCTCCTTTGTCCATGTACTTGGTGCAACCATATGATACCTGTACCCATCACCTTCTGGCTTCTCCCATCACCTATACAATATTCCATCTTTCACCTCCAAATCAGAAAGCTTTTACAGTGGTATAGTGAGGGTCCACTACATTCCAGGGTGGCTCTATTTGCAAATTGATTTGTCAGTCACACATTATTCTGACATCAGGGTCCTTTCTTTGGGAAGTTTCTAGTTGCTTTGGCATCCATTTCTGCAACCCCACTTCCATTATTCCAGTGGATGAACAAGGAACTTGTGCAATTCTGAAAATTATTGGATGAGAGGAGGCAACCATCTACTCCCTAGTACACACATCCCTGTGAGCTAACAATTGTTTGCTCTTCTGCTACGGGAATGTTTGCGTTTAGTCTCTCCAACAAGGCCATGTGCACAAGGCATCTGCATTGCTATGCTTATGGCCAGGCTTGTGCATGAATGGGAAATCACAGCACTGCAGTTTTCCCAACCACATGGCAAGCTGTTCGTCAGGATTCCTTAATCTAAAGAGCCATTGCAGGGAAGCATGGTCTGTCCTGACCAAAAATTCCTCCCATACAAATACTGATGAAAATGTTCTCTAGATTTAACCACTGCAGGAGTTCCTTCCATGTGGTGCCCTCTCAGAACTAGACTTTTGCTGAACAAAACCACCATCCTCTCAAATCCTTTGTGCTTGTGCCAATACTGCCTCCAAACCATAAGCACTAGCATCTCTGTCAAATCTGAAAGAGGTGCAGTTGCCATTTAACTTTCACTTGCCTAACAGTCGCTCTCTGTGCCACCGCATCTCTGGGTGAGGATCCCAATTGTGGTGTGTCATGGTTTTACCCTCACTTGAAACTGGGGGGTTTCAAGTTGAGGACCAGCATGTATCCCCCCACCCTAAAATCCTAGGGTAGGTCCCCTTTTTGCCGCCACCACCCGGTCAATTACGTGGGCCGGGACACCCCTGTTTTCCCCCTGCCTCTTTCCAAAGACGTTCCCTGGGGAAACACAGATCAACTCACAGAGAGAGAAACCTTCCCCCTCCCCTCTCTGCCCGGAGATAAGTCTGTCTCACCACCGAGAGAGAGCTTCTTAGCCCCTCCCCCTGTATCCACAGTAGAGGGATTTAATCAGATCTTTATAAAAAGAATTTATTAAAAGAAAAACAAGAAAATACAGAATCTCTATGAGTCCAAGCTGGACACTCATAGGGTATAACCTTGCTAAGTTCTGGAGAAAATCCTCTCTCCTTCTCAGTACAAACAATACAGGCAGAATTAAGAATAATCAATAGCAAACACACAGAATTGCAAACATAGGATTATTAGATGAGGACACAAAGTACCTTTCTAATACTCACTATTTTGACTAGAAGAAATTAGTTCAGAAAGATGGAAATTTGTAGCAGACTTGATTAAAACATCTGGACTCTTGTAACTCCAAACGGCTAAGAACAACACACACAGAAACAGAGGGAAAAAGTTCCCTCCTAGGAGTTTCAAATTCTCTTCCCTGATTGGTCCTCAGGTCAGGTGCCTACCAGGTACTATGTTTTAACCCTTTACTAACTACTTATGACACGCCCCCCAAATCGCCACAGTGGGATCCACTGGCGGTGATTTCCTCCTAGAACTGTAAAACAAACCGAGTAATAAAACACATGCACTATTACATCGACTACTAAGCATGAAAACATGTTAAGAACAGTTTTTAGCCACTTGATTCTGGGAAACTTTCACGAGAGAAGAAGTGGGTATTCACCCACGAAAGCTCATGCTGCAAAACGTCTGTTAGTCTATAAGGTGCCACAGGATTCTTTGTTGCTTTCACGAGAGAGTGCATCAGCAACTTTGTTGGAAGCTCCTGTAATGTATTGAATGTCAAAGTCAAAGTCTTGGAGAGCTAAGCTCCAGCGGAGAAGTTTCTTGTTGTTTCCCTTGTTGGTGTGAAGCCACTTTAGCGCAGCATGGTCAGTTTGTAGCTGGAACTGCCGGCCCCAAACGTATGGGCGTAGCTTTTCCAGGGCATATACAATGGCGTAACATTCTTTTTCACTGATGGACCAGTGGCTTTCCCTCTCAGACAGTTTCTTGTTGAGAAACACGACAGGATGGAAGTTGTGATCCGGTCCTTCCTGCATTAGTACCGCTCCTACCCCACGTTCAGATGCATCGGTGGTAACTAGGAAGGGTTTGTCAAAGTCCGGGGCCCTTAATACAGGGTCAGACATGAGCATCGCCTTAAGCTGGGTAAAGGCTTTCTGACACTCATCAGTCCACTTAACTGCATTTGGCTGGGTTTTCCTGGTCAGATCAGTTAGTGGGGCAGCAATTTGGCTGTAGTGTGGTACAAATCGCCTGTAATAGCCGGCCAAACCTAAGAAGGATTGGACCTGCTTCTTTGACTTTGGGATAGGCCACTGTTGGATAGCCTCCACCTTGGCCTGTAGGGGGTTGATGGTTCCTTGACCCACCTGGTGTCCTAGGTAAGTCACTCTGTTTTGGCCTATTTGACACTTTTTGGCCTTAACAGTTAGTCCTGCCCGCCTGATGCGCTCAAAAACCATTTTCAAATGTTCTAGGTGTTCGGGCCATGAATCAGAGAAAATGGCTGCATCATCGAGGTATGCAACTGCACAGTCTCCCAATCCCGCTAGTAGACCATCGACCAGCCTTTGGAAGGTGGCAGGTGCATTCCGCAGTCCGAACGGAAGCACATTAAATTCATACACCCCTGTATGGTTGATGAAGGCAGATTTTTCCTTGGCGGGTTCATCTAGTGGTACTTGCCAGTACCCCTTGGTTAAGTCAATGGTAGAGATGAACTGAGCACGTCCCAACTTTTCCAATAGCTCATCAGTGCGTGGCATTGGATAGTTGTCTGGACGAGTTACAGCATTTAGCTTACGGTAGTCCACGCAAAAGCGTATTTCCCCATCTGGTTTGGGAACCAGAACCACTGGAGATGACCATGCACTGGTAGAAGGGCGGATGATACCCATCTCCAACATGTTGTCAATCTCCTGTTTAATAGCAACTTTGGCATGAGGTGACACCCGGTAGGGTGGGGTTCTAATCGGGTGAGCATTACCTGTGTCAATGGAGTGGCAGGTTTGCTCAGTCCGTCCTGGGTTGGCTGAGAACAAGGTGTCGAATTGAGTGCACAGCTCCTTGATCTGTTGCCGCTGTAGACGTTGCAGGGTTGTGGAGAGGGTCACCTCCTCCACCCCACCATTTCTTTTACCTTCGTAGTAGACACCTTCAGGCCACTCGGTGTCATCTCCTTCCTGGACTGTAAACTGACAGACCTGTAATTCTCTGGGATAAAAGGGCTTTAGAGAGTTAACATGAAACACTTTAGGCTTTAAAGAGGAATCAGGGAATGCTATGAGGTAGTTAACAGCTCCCAGGCGCTCCTGGACCTTGTATGGTCCTTCCCATGACAATTCCATCTTATGGGCCTGCTGCGCCTTCAAGACCATGACCTGGTCTCCAACCTTGAAGGAACGCTCTCTGGTGTGTCTATCATACCAGACCTTTTGCTCCGCTTGAGCATCCTTTAAGTTCTCTCGAGCAAGGGCCCAAGAGTCTTGGAGGGTGTTTTGAAGGTTGCTTACAAAGTCCAGAATGTTAGTTCCTGGAGGAGGCGTAAACCCCTCCCGTTGCTGCTTCACCAGCTGTAATGGCCCCTTAACCTCATGGCCATACACCAGCTCGAATGGTGAGAATCCTAAACTGGGATGTGGTACAGCCCTGTAGGCAAACAGCAACTGCTGTAACACTAGATCCCAGTTATTGGAATGTTCATTTACGAATTTACGGATCGTGGCCCCCAAAGTTCCATTAAACCTTTCCACTAGGCCATTAGTTTGGTGGTGGTACAGGGTGGCCACCAAGTGGTGCACCCCATGAGTTTCCCACAGGTCTTTCATGGTCCCTGATAGGAAATTTGTTCCCGAATCTGTAAGAATTTCAGAGGGCCAACCCACCCTGGTAAAAATGTCAGCTAAGGCCTGGCACACAGTTTTAGCCCTGGTGTTGCCTAGAGCTACTGCTTCCGGCCATCTGGTAGCAAAGTCCACAAAAGTCAGTATGTACTGCTTTCCTCTGGGGGTCTTCTTTGGGAAAGGACCCATAATATCCACAGCTACTCGCTGAAATGGGACCTCCATTATGGGAAGTGGTTGGAGAGGGGCCTTGACCTGGTCTTGGGGTTTTCCTACCGTTTGGCATACCTTACAAGACCGGACGTAAGTGGCTACTGCCTTGCCCATCCCCTCCCAGTCAAAGAACCTTCCCAACCTGTCTTTGGTTCGGGTCACCCCAGAATGGCCACTAGGAAGATCATGGGCTAAGCTTAAGAGCTTTTCCCGGTACTTGGTCGGAACTAGCAACCGTTTTTGAGGATGCCAGCCCTCCTGGTGTCCACCAGAAATAAATTCCTCCTAGGAGTTTCAAATTCTCTTCCCTGATTGGTCCTCAGGTCAGGTGCCTACCAGGTACTATGTTTTAACCCTTTACTAACTACTTATGACATGGTGTCTTTCACTCTTCACACCAGAAACAATAGGAAGTACCAGCCCCGCCCAGTTCCTTTCCTTGAACTTTAGCCAAGCATGAGATAAATGGCTAAACATCTGTTGTGTGGGTAGCTCTGTGGTGTCTTGGGCCCACAAGGGAGATGATGTTATCAATATCTTTGTACACTGTTACAACATTACATAGGTGACTGTGGCCCAGCAGTTTCATTTCAAGTTACTGTTGGCATCTCCCATTAAAACACTTTTTATCCTTTGATTAAAGATACAGAGAAGGTGGCCAAAAGAGAGAAAACATTTGAAATATAAACAGCCATATGCCTGTGGAGTGGGACTGGGACTCCATATCTGTTTCCTTTCTTATAGCCAGGGCCCTACCAAATTCACTGTCAATTTTGGTCAATTTCACAGTCATAGAATTTAAAAAAATCATAAATTTCATGGTTTCAGATACTTACATTTGAAATTTCATGGTGGTATAACTGTGGGGGTCCCAATGCAAAAGGAGGCTATGGGGGAGGTAACAAAGCGATTGTAGTGGGCTCATGCTCTTGTCACCTTTGCTTCTGCGCTGTTGCTGGTGGTGGCGCTGCCTTCAGAGCTGGGTGGCCAGAGAGCAGCAGCTGCTGGCTGGGTGCAATCTGTTGGGGAGGAGCAGGGCTGGCCTTATGGATGGGCGACCGCCCAGGGTACTGTGGTTGGGGGGGTTCCGTGGTTCCCCCCCCAGCCATCCCAAGGTGCCTTTAACTCCCGAGTGCCAGGGCGCTGGGCTGGAGCCAAGGAGGGGCAGGGCTGGAGGTGCCCTGGCCGAGGGCTCCTACCTTACGCCAAGCTAGAGCTGCTGGTTCTGGCCAGCGTGGTGAGGGATGGGACTTCCTCTTCCCTTGCAGGTGCCGCTCCCGTGTCAGACCTACCTTCGGGAACCTCCCCCAGCTGCAGGAAGCTCTGCAGCTGCTGGCTGGGAGTCCAGCTCTGAAGGCAGCACCACTGTCTGCAGCAGTCCAGAAATAAGGGTGTCACGATATGGTATTGCCCCAGTTACCTCTGCGCTGCTGCTTAATGTGGCACTGCCTTTAGAGCTAGGCGTCCATCCAGCATCTACTGCTCTCCAGTGCCCGGCTTTGAAAGCAATGCAGAAGTAAAGATGGCACTACTGCGACCCCCCCTACAACAGCCTTGCAACTCCCCAGAACCGCATTTTGGTTGGGACCCCCAGTTTGAGAAACGCTGGGCTCCCCCATGAAATATGTATTGGATAGAGTAAAAGTACACAAAAGACCAGATTTCACCCTCTGTGACGTGTTTTTCACAGCTGTGAATTTGGTAGGGCCCCTATTTATAGCTATTGGGTGATCTCTAGCCATTACATTTCCCTCACTCACTGCTCTTTTATTTGTGTCCCACAAAAAAGAGACGTGGAGACAGGGCCATCCATGCGAACCCCCAACAGACCCTACCCACCTCTGTCCAATTGTCTCTCTCATCCGGGGGACTGTGCCCCCCCCGCCTTGCTCCTGTGTGCTGCCTGCTTTCAGGGGCCACACAAGAATGATGTTTTATAAGTACATGTGTTATTTTGCATTTAAAATAGGTTCACAGTATGAAATATAAAATAAGTAAATAACACGTGTTTTTATTATGTTTTGATTTTATATACAATACTGTAAACCTTTTTTATATTTTAAATGCAAAATAACACACATACTTATAAAACAATATCATTCTTGTGTTTTTATTTTAAGTACAAAATAAATATGTATTACAAATGTAAAAGTATGTAACTAGTAATTTGATATGGCGGCGGGTGGCGCCTATTTTTATGTGTTCGCTTCCCCTGATGTTAGAACCTGGCTACGCCATTGTGGTCACCCTGGCCCTTGCTAAGTGTACAGCTTCCACTATTGTTAAAGAGCTCTTCTGAAAGCATTTGGTCGGTTCTGCTAATTCATATAAGACATCATTTCACGCAGTTAGTGATACGGTAATTATTGTCAGAGAGCATAGTCGGGAAGTACTTTGCTATCGGGTTATTGTTTTCTGAGGTTTCATGTTCAAGTATCTAAGAAGGGTCTCGTAATTACACATCAAAGCACTTACAGTGAAATGTCTCGATAGCCACCTCACTTCATTTAGAGGTTTAAACAATAGTCTCATTTTCTGTGACATTTGCCATTTCCTCAAATTGTCCTCTTCAGACTGAGGATCTGCAGAAGACTGTATAAATAGTCTTCAAAAGTGTCTCTATTGTCTTCATCATTGGTACTTTGTTCCAGGCATTGACTAATCCCAGATCTTCTCGATGGGTTACCTAGGGAGGTGGTGGAATCTCCTTCCTTAGACATTTTTAAGGTCAGGCTTGACAAAGCCCTGGCTGGGATGATTTAGTTGGGGGTTGGTCCTGCTTTGAGCAGGGGGTTGGACTAGATGACCTCCAGGTCCCTTCCCACCCTGATATTCTATGGTTCTGTGACGGAGGAGTGCAAGGGGTTGGTAAGCAGCTCAGAAGCTGCTGCATGCCTTCCCTGTCAGAGCCCTAATGCCTATTTCTGAAAGAAGACCCCGGCTGCCTGTAACTGCTCCTGTCCCTACTGCTTTCCTCATTTTGAGGGAGGTCCTGATTGCTGTCAGGCTCTGTCACTTTAAGGGTAATGGACTGAGAAGAAATACAGGAAATCCAATGAGCTCTGCTTTGTGAGGGGAAAAAAAAAGAGACGTGGAGACAGGGCCGTCCTTAGAGAAAGCACCCCTCATCAGCTCCCCTAAATTCCCTGTAAGGTATTGGCTTGACAGCTGCCCAGCAGCAGTTCAGCTGTCCCTCCCGCCACTGCCCTGCTGCTCCTGCCCTGCCCTCTACCCTGGAGCTGTTCCCGGGAGCTTCCTGCTTGCTGGGGGAGGGGGTGCTGATGTCAGGATGTCCCCCTGCTCCTGCCCCCCAAGCTCTGTACCCCCGCTCCACAAAGCGGAGGAGAGGGACAGAAAGGAGGGAGCTGGCTGGAAGCTGTTGCTTCCTCTCTGAATGGGCGGATCTTCATAAAAGGGCAATATACTTGAAGTGGTGTCAGCGTACTTAAAGGGGCAATGCACATCTCTCTCTCTCTCTCTCACTCATGCCCGCACCCCCCAGCACTTTGGAAAGTCAGCACCTGTGCAGCCGTGCATGTGCTGTCACGAGGAGGGAGTGGTGCGCTCCAGCTAGATAGTGTGGGCTCATCATCATGTTCAGTTTTTGCAGGGAAGTGTTTGCAGCTACTTCCCTGCATCTATTGTGTTTCCTCCCTTCTGCCTCAGTCCATGATGCCTTGTAGAGTGTGATGCTACATTAACAACAGCGTCTTAACCCTTGAGGGCTCAGCTGAGTGCTAGTTCATCATTTAGCAGCAAAGCATCCCCTGGGAAATATCCCACCCTCTTACTCCACCACCTCAACCAAGCTTCAAAATCATTCATTGCTGTGTACAATATTAAACGGGTTGTTTAAAACTTATGCAGTGTATGTATATAATGTCTTTTGTCTGGTGAAAATAATTTCTCTGGAACATAAACCGCCCCCCCTTACATTAATTCTTATGGGGAAATTGGATTCGCTTAACAACGTTTCGCGTAAGGTCTCATTTTTCAGGAACATAACTACAACATTAAGTGAGGAGTTACTGTACCCTGAAGTTTGTCAGAGATTTATTTGCAGTAAGGGCAAGTCAGCTGCCCTGCTGAATACAACATTAATTATTATGGAATACATGATGCAGCTCTTCTCTGTTTTACATTTTCTTAATCAGTATTTCTAAGATGATTTTTATATTTTAAATGCACTCTTCAGCCTTCATAAAGTAATCATTCCAGATTACTATGTATTTAACTCACTGAAATAAAGACATTATTTTAAATGAATCAGTCAGAGGTTTACTGTGTTCATCACAATGTTCATTACTTTTAGAAAAAGGCAACACTAATTTACTTTGTGTAATCTCCATAACAGACATGTTTATGAAATTTACCAACTTTAAAAAATATGTTTCCAAAGATTTTAGGCATAACAAAGGATTTTCTATCTTACAAAGGTACTGATTTTGCTGGAGAGTTCTTTTAAAACTAGTTCATCAAATAGTCAGAAGTAAAGAGAGGGAAACTTGTTTGTCCAGCTATCTGGAAAGAAAGGGGTGTTGTCCCTTTAAGGGCTAGCCTCTCTTCAACAGGGGGGTGAAGAAAGAAAGGGATGGACAGAAAGACTTTGGAAACAAGTTTTTTGTACTAAAGTAATTAAAATTAAGATGTGTATTTTAGATAAGAGTTTTTTTGAAGGATTTATTTAAAAAAACCCTATATTTGTGAAGATCCAAGCATTTAAGGCTAAAGATGAATACTCAGATAGTGGATCTAAAAATCTATGCAAGGATTTTTTAGAGATGTGATTTTATAATCTTCAGCAGGAGTCAGTGCCTATGCCCAGGGGTGCCTAAGGATGGCCCTGCATGGAGACAGTGAGGAAGAAGGCAGGAACCCAAATACATGGCTAGGAATGTCAGGAGCAGAAGAAGCCAGCATTTCTAAGGGTTTATGTGATTGAAGCAGAAAGTTATGCAGTAAGGCGTATTCAGGAAGGTTGATTCAGGAAAACACGTCTCTCCCCGAGTCCCTGGACCCTGCAGCCCAACTGGGGCTAGGGGAGAGGCATCTCTCCCTGGCCACTGCAGCCCTGCATGCCCAAACTCCCCGCCCCACCTCACCCCACAGCCCCCCACCTAGCTCTTTTCCCCCTCCCACCACCTTACCTTCTTATATGTACATCCTCTCCATGGTCCAGCCACCTAATTAGTGGAGCCTCACTAGCATGGCTCCACTAATTAGGTGCACGGACCATGATGCCCTCTTGCGTGGCCTCTCAGGCAACACGCCTTAGAGGAATGCAGCAAGAAAGTCTTGTTTGTGCTGGCTGTGAACCAGCTCCCCAATTCCACCAGTCTCTGGCAACACAAGCACTGCCTTACAGGCTTCCCTGACTCTGCGCAGGTGGTTGATAGGCAGACACCGTCCTCCGAGTGTCCCTCTGCTCAGCCCATGTTCCACTGAACACTCCCAGAATTCTTAGATCTGCTATTTACCAAGGAATAGGCTACACCAGCTTGTCAGATTCAATTCAGGATCCCCACTCAGCACTTAGATATAGTGATATAGTGAAAACAAGAGTAAGTTTATTATCAAAGAACAGAGATTCAAGTGATAGCAAATAAGAATTTTATTAACAAAATCATGACCTGCTTTCTAGAGACTAAATTTAGCTTACAAAAGACATTCCCCAGTCTCCCATAGCTTAATCCACATCCACAGGATGATTTAGTTGGGATTGAATGAATTAGTTGGGGATTGGTCCTGTGTTGAGCAGGGGGTTGGACCAGATGACCTCCTAAGGTCCCTTCCAACCCTGATATTCTATGATTCTCTGATTTTTCCCAGCATTTTCAACCAAGCGGGCTGAGATCCCACTTTCATAATATCAAGCCTGCTGGCAGCTTATCTTCACTGACAGAAGGAAGACAGGGTGTCTCTTTGCCTCTTCAAATGTGCCAGAATAGACCTGTGGTGTTTACCTGAAAATAGGCTTCCCACCCTACTGTTAATTCCTTTCTGAAATTTCTTCAGTTCTTCATTAGCATTTAACTCAGCATGCTACTACTCTTCTATTGTATGGCACACAATGGTCCACCAGTGAGATAGGTGTCTCCCATCCCCCATCTGGAGGAGTTCTCAAGGTATGTCACCTTTGAGTGACCTGTCTTTAACTACAGACCCAGAGAACATAATTTTGAGTAGATATACGTTACTCCTCACATATTTTCTATACATACATCTCACAATGGTTATGACGACCAATGTGACACAAGCTTTTAGCAGATGATCCCTTTTGGTGAACCAGTGGGATCCCTGTGCCCCATATACCCTCTGCCTGTTGGCATCAAGAGGTCCTTGGGTCACATGGGTGGAGGTGTCACATCCAGATGGACTTGCTGTCCAGGTGCAATTTGTTGTTTCCACTCTTTTGTTGGCCCTCCTGAGTTCTCTGGAGACATTTTGTATGTGTGACTCTTCTGTGTCCATGGAATAGCTGCAAACACTGCTGATGGGGCTGACACCATCTCACCCTTTAGGGCAGCTACTAATGCCACATTAGTTAGGAACTTGGCTGTGGTTGCTGGGCATCACCCGAGGAGCAAAAACTCCTTTACACATTTATTGAACACACCCACACACCCCAGGGGATGGGGAAGGGGAGACAATTGAAAGAGTTAAAAATTCAAATATTTAGTAACCCCTCATTTACCCATTTCCCTTGGAGAGAGGCCCTGGGCTGCTAGCCTGTGCAGCAGAGCTATCTGGTCATGCCCAGCCCCTGTAGTATGGTCTTGTGGGCTGAAGTGAAGGCTGTACATTCAGCTCATCTTCTGCATTCTCCTGCAGATGCCCCATCATCTGGATGTGGTTATTTATGGAATATGGAAGAGGTTCAGCACATGGGGACATTCTGAATGAGGGGCCTTCACTGGAGCAGAGTCACTGGGCAGAGGTCTCTGTTCCCACTGATACTCGTGTGACCTTCTTTTGTCAAGTGATGCCGCAATTATTTTCTCTTTGTTTGAGCCAATTTGCTTTTGTTCTTGTTCCGTTGCAGGGTCCTGTCATGACACCTGTCTATAACTCTTCTGAGCCTTTCATCCTGTTCTCATCTGGAATTCCCTCACACCAGGTTGTCGTCTACGTAACATTCAGCACCTTGGATCACGCTTCAGTACCCTTCAGGAGCTGCACAGATGTCAGAAGGAAATCCGGTGAACTTGTATCTGCCAAATGGTGTGCTGAACATACAGAGTCCAGAACTTTGGTCATCCAGCTGTATTTGCCTAAATCCATTAGTGGCCTCTATGACAGTGAAAGGTGCAGCTTTTGCCAACTTGTTGGTGATTTCATCTCCTCTTGGCAATTGAAAATGTTCCGTTCATATCCCTTTATTCATATTGCTTGGATCCAAGCATATTCTTATTTCATCTCGACCTGGTTTGTCTAAGGTTACTACAGAACTGACCCATTATCCAGTGGCTCTCACTCTTCAGGGCAAGGGGAGGTTTGAAGACTCCAGGACTGCAGGACAAAGGGATGAAAATGATCCTTTCCCAATCCACCTCTATCCACCCATCTAAGCAGCCACAAAAATCATCCCATCTCCTCCACTACCTCCCACCCAACGTAATGGGCGCATATCAAGAGTTTAGCATCCAATGCATTCACACCCCAGCCCTGCTAACCCATATCCCAGAGGAAGCCTGGCTGTGATTGGGACCTTGCAATGTGGTGGCACCCACCTTTTGCAAGCACCCCATTGTTCAGGTGTGTGTCTGTGTCTTTCACTCTGTGGTGACTCCTTCTGGAAGTTTTTCTGGCTGTTTCTAGTGACTCAGCTCTCTGGCCAAGTCACAGTCTGTACAGAACTCAGACAGGCATTAGACCAACTGAATCTTTAGGTGCTTCTGGCCTTAGTAGGAGACTGTATCCCAGGGCTTCCACCCTGGAGACTCTTCGCTCACTCTGGTCTGTTCTATCCACCTGAGCCTCTTAACAATTCAGATCCCCTTCACTGTCCAACTGCAGGCCACTTCCCCAGTGGCTTATGGAGGGGACCCAGGTCTGCCCACTACTCTGGGTCCCCACCCAGGGACCCTAAGAATAGCAGCCATGTGCTGCCGTGTCCCTTTAACTAAACTGCTTTCAGTTCTCTGTGTCACTTCCCCGTGGCCCCAGCCTTTACCAATGCTTCACCCTTGCCTCAGGGCTCTTCTATGTTCAGTCCCAGCAGCCAACCATGAGCTCTTCCTCACTCCCCCATCCCTGCCAGCTCTGAGCTGTCCATGGTGCTGCAGACTTCAGTCTGCTAGGAGCACCAGCTTCACTCCTCAGGTCCTGAGCAGCAACTGACTCTGGTCTACACTGCAGCACCTTTATACTAGCCTGCAACCCCCTGATTGGCTGCATCCCCCTCAGCCTCTCTATGTAGCTTGGAGGACTCCTCTACTACTCTTTTCCTGGGATGGATGTGGCAGGACGCTGAGGCCTCCAGCAGGGGGCCTCTGGGCAGAGCCACCCAGAGGACTCAGGGGGCCTGGAGCAAAGGAATTTCAGGGGCTCCTTCCATAAGAAAAGTTGCAATACTAGAGAATACTATATTCTGATGGGGGCCCCTGTGGGGCTTGGGGCAAATTGCCCCACTTGCCCCCCCTCTGGGCGGCCCTTCCTCAGGGCCTATTCCACCCCATCACAGACCTCCACCACTAATACTTGTCCTACACAAACACCCTCACACCATTATAAGGTTGGCCTCCACCCTCTTGACATTATTACCTCCCTAAAATAAAGTAAACCCTAGATTAGATTAGATCAGAGATTAGTTGGTAGAGCAACAGGGTGGCAAAGAGACTAGAGGTGAGTTTAGAGATTAGATAAAGGAATGAGTGATTGAAGTAGAAATTAGATTAGATAGATGGATTAGATTAGTTATTCAAAAAGAAGGACAGATGGATGGTTTAGAGCTAAGGATGGAAAAACAGGAAGATGGATTAGAGATTGGGATGAAGGGATGGGTGGGGTAGACACTAGGATGTGTAGACAGAAAATAGCTTGATGAGAGAGAGAGAGATCGTATGGGGATAGTGTGACATAGGGTACCTTCCAGACTAGTGGGGGGCTGGGTGCACTGCAACCTTGGGTGCCTTACAATGCTTCATGGCTAGAAGTGTTGAGTACCCTCAACTCCCAGTGAAGCCAATGGATGCTCAGCACATTTGGAAACAAAACCAGGATCCCCCATCTCAAGAACAGAGAGGGGCAAGGCAAAGGCTGAGGCTCTCAGGACTGATCCCAAATGAAGCCTTCCGTAAGGACTTTCAGTGTTGTCAAATTGGAATGTTCAAAAATCATGAGTCAGGCTTCAAAAACTGATTGGATTGAAAATCATGAGATTTGGGAAAAAAACCCATTGGTGTTTTTAATTTGACTGCTGGGTTGGGATCCTTCCGTGGCTTTGTTTTCCAGATTTTCTCCACAACCACAAGAGCAAGAAACAGGTTACCGTGAAGGAAAGTTGAGCTTGTCATGATGTCACAGGATTCCAGGATCTGGGGATTTGGCAAGACTGGAGCTACCCTGTGAGACTTGGCAAGGCTAGGGATTCCCTGTTGGCTGCAGAGTTCAGACCCTTTGAAGGGTCTTTGGGGAAATGCCTGTCAGTCTATGGCTCCACCCCCTCCATTTGAATTTTGGTGGCAGTGGGAGAGAAGCAATGACAAGAGTTCCCTTCTCCCCACAGAGAGGCAGGCGAGGTAGTGGAGTGGTCCCTCTCTTTGAGTGTGTTTGTGGTGCCAGGCTCCTTGCACGCTCCTCCCACCAGTCTCCCACCATGGTGTTACCAAGACCTCCAGAACAGTGGATCTTAGAGTTAACACCTCATTGAGATGTGTTGGGCATTTCCCCCTCATCACAAAATGACTGTCTCAGGCTCTTTGTCAACCCAGGCAGCCATCCCTGCATCAGTTAATCTCATGGCAGGTCCTGCTCCTTACAGTCTCATGGCTTGTCTACACAGGAATTCTCTGAAAAGTTAATTCAAATTCACTTTGAAAGTGAATTAATTAAACCACATTCAATTCCTGTATGGACACTTTATTCATAATTAAAGTGCCTGTAAGGAGCCAGGGTGGCCCCCTACCGAGCTGGACCAGGACGCGCCGTGTTCCCTGCCGGCGGAGGCGGGGCCACGGCGAGTTCGCTCCGCTCCCAGCGGTGGGAGGGGTGGAGCGGGCCGGGACGCGCCGCGGTCCCCGCTGGACGGGGCGGGGCCACGGCGAGTTCGCTCCGTCCCCAGCTGCGGGAGGGGCGGAGCGGGGCGGAACGCGCCGCGTTTTCCGCCGGAGAGGGCGGCGCCAGGGCAAGTTCGCTCCGTACCCAGCTGTGGGAGGGGCGGAGCGGAGAGTACAAAGGGCAGGGCCCTTTGCTCCGTGGCGGCGGCGCCACGGACGGAGGCAAAGGCTGACGCCGGACTGCTTCCGCCCGACCCAGCTGCTGACTCCGGGGAAACGGAGGACCCGGAACCCCTTGCGGAGCCGGAGCTGCCCGCAGCGGTCTATCCGACCGAGCAGGAGGTTCGTGTATCCGGACATTTGCCAGCGGTCCCCTGCTAGAGGGGCCCGCTAGAGACTTTTGCCGGCGTTCCCCTGCCTGAGGGGCGCGCCGTGGACCAGTGCCAGCGGCCCCCTGCTAGAGGGGCCCGCTAGAGACTTTTGCCGGCGCTCCCCTGCCTGAGGGGCGCGCTGTGGACCATTGCCAGCGGTCCCCTACTAGAGGGGCCCGCTAGAGACTTTACCGGCGTTCCCCTGCCTGAGGGGCGCGCTGTGGACCAGTGCCAGCGGTCCCCTGCTAGAGGGGCCCGCGAGAGACTTTTGCCGGCGTTCCCCTGCCCCAGGGGCGCCCGGCGGACATCTGCCAGCGTCCCCCTGCTAGAGGGGCGCGCTAGGGACTCATACCAGCGCCCCTGCCGGAGGGGCGCTCTGTGGACAATTGCCAGCCTGCTCGTGCCAGAAGGGCGTGCCCGGGCCCCTCCACCACCGCCGACGGAGGTAGCGAAGGCCGCCCCGGCTTACAGTGCCCTTAATTCAGTTTAGTTTAATTCACTTTGGTCGGTCTGGGAGGTGTTTTCCATGTTCTGTGTGTGTGTGGGGTACGTGACTTTGTGGCATGGGAGGACGGTTACAGAACTTATGCAGCAGTCCTTGTCCCGGACCACAGAGCCACGCAGCAGGGGAATCTGTAACCGTCCTCTCCCGCCACAAGGTCACGTAGCCCCCGCACACAGAGTCCCGAAAAGGAGGGATGGCAGGCTCCGTTGAAACAACCAGTCCAGCACTGCAGACCGCTCTAGGAGCAGGAGCCTATCATTCCTCGAGTGTAGAAGCGGTGTTAACATCACTGCACACCCTACCCACCACAGTCTGTGTCCCTGTTTCAACCCTTTAACGCAAATTCATTAATAAAGAAAATGTTGTTAATTAACAATGTTCCATTAACTTTATTTTTAAACGTGTGTTGGAAGGGGGGAAACGGGGTGAACGGGGTATGTAACCGTAGAAGAAAGTCAACAGTAACTGAAACAGGGGCAGGTTCAGCTTCTCTCTAAAGAAACTGAACAGTCACAGGTTACCCTGCTCCCTGAGGAACCTAGCTTTCAAAGCCTCCCGGATGCACAGCGCTTCCCGCTGGGCTCTTCTAATTGCACGGCTGTCTGGCTGAGCATAATCAGCAGCCAGGCGATTTGCCTCAACCTCCCATCCCGCCATAAAGGTCTCCCCCTTGCTCTCACAGAGATTGTGGAGCACACAGCAAGCTGCAATAACAATGGGGATATTGGTTTTGCTGAGATCCGAGCGAGTCAGTAAGCTCCTCCATCTCCCCGTGAGACGTCCGAAAGCACATTGAATGATGACAGTTACCCAAGACCACCCTCGACGCATTTTCCCCCCCAGCATGCATTGTGGGGAAATCCCAGAATTCAAATGGGCAGCGGGGACTGCGGGAACTGTGGGATAGCTTCCCACAGTGCACCGCTTCCAATGTTGACGCTTGCCCCGTTAGTGTGGACTCACAAAGTCGAATTAGTGTCCTTAGTGTGGACACACAAATTCGATTTTGTAAGGTCGATTCCACAAATTCAAATTAAGTTAAACCGAACTAATCTGGTAGTGTAGACATACCCTTACACTGAGGCCACTTGCATTTTCTTGCACGTTTAATCAGGTACCCTAAAATGATGTCTGCAAGCTTGCAAATACTGCAGGAATGTCACATAGTACTTGGATGACAGCCTTGTAATATTTTTGTTAGCAGAAGTACAAATACTCCAACCCAGCCAAGTAGATAGAGATAATAAAGGACTGTACATCCAGCCCATGACTGTCCATATACTCACATCATCCCTTGTGGAGACCCCAAACGTGGCAAGATAGGCACTCTACAAGTGGTCGTACTGTTCCTGGCGTGCCAAGATCCCAGCAGCTTAGGTTGTGCTTAGCCCTGACTGTGGACTAGGGTTCTGTGACTATCATGAATATTCATGAAGCTGTCCCCTGTCTATTTCTAAACTTCCTTACGGTGATAATTCCGGGGTTCTCTCTTCTCGTAGGCTAGTATATGAATTATCGTAAGCTTATTAGGATATACATCAATTGGTTACCATGGCACTTCTGTGGTTGAACATCTGCTGATGTTCTTATCCTAAATTATCTACACTAGTGTCAACTGACATTATGCGGTGACCTGTCAGCAGTTTAGTCAGCTTTGTTTATCACAGCATTATATCTTGTGACTTAGGGTCATTTGATTATTTATTTATGGTAAGACCTTATGCTAAGCTTCCTGCATTACAGCTTTATTTTATACCTATATCCTACCTCATACCTATGTGTTGCCTAGCCAATACCTATACCTGTAGGCTACAGACCTAAGACAAGAATGCTGGCAAAGAGTTTCTTGTCATTTTTATGGGAGAAAAGCTGTCATTGGTTCAAGAAGTCCATCAGTGCAATTTCACCTTTCTCTTGAGCAGCAAGGAAGTAGTTTGTCATCTCATTGGTGGCAACAATGCCTGTGACTGCCCTGCTCTAAGCAATTTGTCCACTCTCGGTAGCGTCCCGCCAGTGGCCGCATTGTTACAGATGGACTGACAAAAAATGCTGTGATGCTTCCCCGGGGACAGAGATGATGCATATTGGGGGCATGCAGGGTCATGTGCCCCACCCCCGCAGATCCGCTGCTTGGCTTGTATTGAGCATACTCATGTGGATGGAGCATGCTCAGTAACAACGCTCAAGCTGCCTTTCCTCACTTTGCCTTCCCACTGTTGGCAAGCACCAGTCGCCTTTGCCTGGGGAAACCAGGCCAGTCAGGCACTTTGCTACTGCCTGCCCTTAGCGTGAGGGAGCCGTATCTGTGCCTGCTGGGGGTTATCCCCCCGACTCCACCGGCCACAGGCAACACACACACTGCCCTCCACGTCTACGCTGGCGCTACTTGTTGTGTATTTGGTTGTCATGGTTTTTGTTCCTATGGCAACTGAGTTAGATTATTAGCGGATAGCCCAGCCAGCTTGAGCTGGTCAGGTGAGCTCCGTGTCTGTAAATAAATGGTAGCTTTGTTAGCTGTCTGCTCTCTGGCCTCAAGTGATTTCTTCCTAAACCGGCTGCCCTCAAGGATATAACAAGTGGCGACGAGGATGGGATTCCGGTGCTGCCCCAGCAACAGAAGGAAGTAGAAGTCAAGATAAAGAACAAACAAACAAACAAACAAAAACTGCTTGTTTGTACTGACTGTGAAAGTGAAACTAAAATCATGGCTACTCTGACCAGGCCACTGGAACCTTTTGATGAAAATATAATGCAGTGGCATGTGTATACTGAGCGTTTTGAACTTTTTGTTATTGCAAATGACATTACAGAAGCGAAGAAGGTGCCAATATTCTTAAGTGTTGTAGGGGCTGAAAGCTACTCCCTGCTACGCAGCTTACTACACCCTGTTAAGCTTGAGACCAAATCTTACAGTGACATTGTGGAAATCCTGGGGTCCCATTTTTCCCCAAAACCCCTGGTAATTGCTGAAAGATATAGGTTTCACAAAAGAGACCAAAAAGAAGATGAAACAGTTGTACAATTTGTAGCAATTTTTAAAAAAACTAGCAGAACACTGTGAATTTAAAGAGATGTTAAATGATGCCCTACGTGACAGGTTAGTGTGTGGCCTGTACAGTGAAGCTATACGGAAGCGCCTACTGATAGACGCTCAGCTTACCTTACAGAAGGCTGTTGATATTGCAGTCTCCATGGAACTGGCTACAAAGGAGGTGCAATAAATCGGTGCATCCCCTAGGGTGCAAAAAGTGTCACAAGAACCTACCCACAAATCTGTGCAGAGTCAGGAATGTTACTGCTGTGGTAACCCGGGTCACCAGGCATCAGAATGCTGGTGTAAGGACCTGGTGTGTCGACACTGTGGCAAAAAGGGACAGATTGAGTGTGCCTGTAAACAAAAGAAAAAGAGGCCTGTGGTCTGGCCAACAAAAAGGGGACCCTGCATACCCTAGAGCAGACCCAGGATGATCAAGGTGACACCTCATCGCAAGAGGAAGTGCCACTGCATGTTTTGTCTTTGGCAGTGGGCTCACATGAATACTGGGTAACCCTGTTGTTGGACGGCAAACCTATACGCATGGAACTGGACACCGGTGCAGCCATCTCGCAGGTCTCCGAGACTGTGTATAAAGAAAAGCTACAGCATCTTCCGCTTAAAGCAACAAAAACTGTTCTGAAGACGTATACGGGAGAAACTGTGCCCATGTTGGGCACTATTGATGTTAAGGTGGAGCTCAATGGACAGGCTGCAAAATTGCCACTGTTTGTGGTGAGAGGTACTTACCCAGCCTTAATGGGTAGGTCTTGGCTTGGGAAGATTCAGCTGAACAGGGCAGAAGTGCACCGAATGACTAAAGAAGAAACCAGTCTAACCCCTATACTAAGTAAACATGCTGCTGTTTTTGGAGAGGATCTGGGAAGTATGATGGGAATCACTGTGATATTGAACATTAAACCTGACAGTCCACCAAAATATCTGAAAGCCCAAACTGTGCCATATGCCATCAGGCCAAAAGTTGAAGCGGACCTGGAGCGCCTGGTGACCAATGGAGTCCTAATACCAGTTACCCATAGCCCATGGGCCACTCCTATCGTTCCAATAGTGAAGAAAGATGGCTCCCTCTGGATTTGCGGTGATTTTAAAGTCACTGTCAACCCAGTGTTGTGTGCAGAGCAATATCCGCTTCCCCGCATCGATGACCTCCTCGCAGGCCTGGCTGGGGGACAAAAGTTCAGTAAGATTGATCTGAGTCAAGCATATTTACAGATGCACCATGATGAAAAGTCCCAAGAGCTGTTGACTATTTTGACTCATAAAAGGCTTTATTGATACTGTCGCCTACCCTTCGGAATAACGTCTGCTCCCGCCCTGTTCCAGAGGGCTATGTACCAGATCTTGTGTGGCTTGTCTCATTCTAGACCCTAGATGGACTGAACTAGTTACTGCCTATCTTACAGAGCAAAAGCTCAGGCCTGGCTGTGATCATCCGTTCAGGAGGCAAGTCAGACTGTCAGCTTGCCCCATCAGTGGAAAAGATCCTGGATGTCTCTCCGTGGTCCCAGTTACACTCCCCAATCCATTGCCTTTATTCATAAACTGGACACCTCCCACTGGCTGTTTTTCCCTGTGTGCCTCTTTCTTGTCGATTGCACCGTCTCTTGATTAGCGTTCGGCTCAGTCTGTAGACAGGCCTCCATTGTGAAGCAGACATTACACAATGCACACCAAGGAGAGAAAAGTGTCCCTTCCTACCTGTCAGGAGCAGGTTTACCATCTTCTGGTGAGTCTGCCTTAACTTAGACCTTGAGAACCTAATTTTCAGCACAGCTACATATTCCGTAAACATTATCCATACAAACAGTCCGCAATGCTTATGATGATCAGTGGAATACTGGCTCTTGGTAGAGACCTCATATGCCACTTAATACCCATACATCTGACCCAGGGAATCCTTGTAAAACTTTACACTGCCTGCCAATTGGCAACAAAATGTCCCTGGCTCATAAGCACAATAGAAGAGCTAGGTTTGATTGGCATGATTATCATGTATAAATATCAAGGAAGGCCATCTGCAGAGTCAGGCAGGCTTCCCCTGTTTAATAGTGGGAAAATTTCTCTGCAAATACAAAGGCTTGGAGAATGTTTTGTTTCCACTTGGGAGCTCAGATCGTGCAGAGCGAGGTGTGGATTCAGCAGCAGCACAGGGCCCCTGAGAGTGTTTCTCCATCTTTCCCTTTCCTCCACACAGGCAGTGGGCCACTGGCAGCATGAGAAAGGGGAACAAAACACTAGTGACCGAGTTCATCCTGCTGGGCCTTTCCAGCTGGTCCATGGTGCAGGCCATGCTCCTGGCTCTGTTCCTTGCTTCCTACCTGGTCACCCACCTGGCAACATGTTGATCATTGGGCTGATCCGTCTCGATTTGCACCTCCACACCCATAAGTACTTCTTCCTCAGCAGCCTCTCCTTTCTGGACATCTGCTATGCCTGGCATGCTGCACAGCCTGATGTCTGGCACAGGGCCATCTCCTACATCGGCTGCAAGGGGCAGATGTACATGGCGTTGTCCTGCGGGATTAATGAGTGCCTCTTGCTGACTGTCATGGCCTACGATTGCTACATGGTGGTGTGCCTCCCATTGCACTATATGGAGGTCATGAGCCTCAGGGCCTGCATCGCCTTGGTGGCTTGCTCATGGTTGGTTAGCTTGTTGCTCTCCGTCGTGCCTATCTTCAGCCTGTCGGTGCCTTTCTGAGGCCCCAACCAGATAGACCCCTTCTTCTGCGAGATGCTGGCGGTTATGCAGCTGGCCTGTGCCGACACCAGCTACAACGGGACTGTTATCTTCAGTGGGGATGTCTTCACCCTGCTCATCCCCTTCTCCTTTATCCTGGCCACCTATGTATGCGTCACTGCTGTCCTGAGGATCTGCTCCCTCCAGGGCTAGTGGACGGCCTTCTCCACCTGTGCCTCCCATCTGATGGCCATGGCCCTGTTCTACGGGATGGCCATCTTCATGTACATGTGGCCCAGGTCCGCCCACTCTCGAGAGCAGGACAAAATGGTTTCCATCTTCTACACAGTGGTGACCCCCATGCTGAATGCCTGATCTACTGCCTGAAGAGCAAGGAAGTCAGGGAACCATGGCTAAGGCCATAATCATGTGGGGGGTGGTGGTGGAGGAGATTCTGTCCTGGAAGTACATAAGGGTGTTCTCTGTCTATGGCTGGATAGAGGCAAAGCCAGGTCCCACTTCCAAGGGTGGCTGGTATAAATGGGACTTATGACACTTGCATCAGAATTGTCTGCTGTTACTTAACAGTCTGGAAGAGTAGTGTGAAAGCAGGCAGGTAGGATGGGCCCGAGGTTAGGGTGGTGGCCTAGGGCTTTGGGGACCTGGATACAATTTCCTGCTCCCACCACAGTCTCCCAGTGTGGTCTTTAGTGAGTCACTTAGCTTTATTGTATCTGAATTCCCCACATGTGAAAAAGTACTTCCCCACCTCATGTGGGGTGTTGGGAGATGCTTAGATACTATGGTGATGAGGACCAGATATGCTACTTATGGTAGATATCTAGAATATCAGGGTTGGAAGGGACCTCATTTAGTCCAACCTCCTGCTCAAAGCAGGACCAATCCCCTGATAGATTTTTGCCCCAGTTCCCTAAATGGGCCCCTCAAGCATTGAACTCACAACCCTGGATTTAGCAGGCCAGTGTTCAAACCACTGAGCTATCCCTCCCCCCTATAATAGAGCCCCTCCCAGAACACAGCAGTTGAATTAAGTATTGTAGAGTGAAGTCTTATGCCCTTTCGGAAAAGGTATAGCGAAAAGAGAGATGGGGGAAATGAATGTTTGGCCATGGGGGGGCTCTCAGCCAATGACAGCCCTGCCTTTTTGGAGGACATTTCACTGTGGATGCTGACCGCTCCCCACTCTCTTGGCCACATCAAATGAATGGGGGCAAATACCACGATGCCAAGATGGAGTTTGGTGCTCCAGGATTATGATATGGAAGTGATCCATGGGAAAGGGAATGCCAAGGCTGATTGCTGATAAACGCGTGATGCTCTGTCTGGGAAATAAGTCAATGGATTTGTAGCGGGGCAGTAACCCTGCTCCTGTGAAAGGGTTAAAGGTCCTTGGAGAGGGCTGGGGCTGAAAGCCGAGAAGAAAAGGCTGATTGGGGGAAGCAGCCACAGTTGGGCCACACCCCAATTAGGCCACAGCTGGCCCTATAAAAGGGCTGTGAGCCAAGAGCTGAGAGAAAGATGAGCCTGGCTGCAGGGAGCTGAGCAGGGTACCTAGAGTGCAGCAGGGCTGGGGGAAGGCCAGAGGAGCTGGGGAGCTCCAGCCTGGAAAAACCTGCAGGCCATGCTAAAGGCCAGGAAAGGTAGTGTGGCTATGGAAGTGTAGCCTGGGAGTAGGCAGAAGCAGCTGGTCCAACCCCCCTTGCTGATGATGAGTGGTTTACAGACTGCAGTCTGCCCCAGGGAGCAGGGGCTCGATGGTGACTGGCAGTAGCCACTGAGGTGAGGTGGGGATAGAGGGTTGGGGGTTCCCCTGGGTTGCTGCTGGGGACAGGACCCTGATGTAGAGGGGCACCGGGGTCTGGGAGGGACACGGGAGCCAGCGGCAGGTGAGACACTGGTCTGCAGAGGGCGTTCTGGACTGAAAGAGCTAATTCCCAGGATGACCAGCAGGAGGCACCATACCGGTGAGTCATCACCCCGCCACAGGATTCCACTAGCATGCCGGTCAAGCAGCCTAGTTATGTTCAGTTCTTTAGCGGAGAGATGTGACAGGAAAATTTCCTACAGTCTCATTGACTAGGTCAGCCTCTCTGTGTCTTGCCTGGGGGTTACCAACAAAATGCCCTTGGAGATAGTGCACTCATTATCACACCGAGGCAAAAGGCTTGAATCTCTTCTTCACATAAGGTATTTAATCTGAACAACTGATAAGACAATGAGGCTGGGATTCTAGCATCATCATCATCATCATTATATAGTCATAATCATTTGTATGATCGTAGTGCCAAGCCTGGACCAGGACTCCATTGCGCTAGGCACTGTGCAAGCACACAACAAAAACAACCTCTTCCCGAAAGAGCTGACACTCAATTAAGAGACAACAGGAGAACGCAGAGGGATGATGGACTACAAAAACAGTGAGACCGCACGGTGTATTAATTTAAGAGAAAGGCATAACAAGACCCAGTGGCTGGCAGCTCAAGCCAAACACATTTGAATTAAATGATGACCCAATTTTTTAACAGTGAGGGTGATTAACCTTGGGACAAACTTCCAAGGGAAGTAGTGGATGCTCCAGCTTGTGAGTGCCTCTCTAGAAGATATGCTCTACCAAACCCAAGAGATTCATAGAAGAATCATAGAAGACTAGGGTTGGAAGAGACCTCAGGAGGTCATCTAGTCCAAACCCCAGCTCAAAGCAGGACCAGCCCCAACTAAATCATCTCAGCCAGGGCTTTGTGATTTAGTTGGGGATTGGTCCTACTTTGAGCAGAGGGTTGGATTAGATGAACTCCTGAGGTCCCTTCCAACCCTGATAGTCTATGATTCTGTGATTTGTCAAGCCGGGCCTTCAAAACCTCTAAGGAAGGTGATTCCACCACCTTCCTAGGCAACGCATTCCAGTGCTTCACCACCCTCCTAGTGAAATAATTTTCCCCTAATATCCAACCTCGATCTCTCCCACTGCAACTTGAGACCATTGCTCCTTGTTCAGTCATCTGCCACAACTGAAAACAGCCAAGCTGCATCCACTTTGGAACCCCCCTTCAGGTAGTTGAAGGCTGCTATCAAATCAAATTCAAAACAAAGCAAAGCAATACAGAAAAGGAATGCTTTTCCACACACGCAGCAATAATAATCTGTGGGACTCACCGCCGCCTGAGGCCCAGCGCTTAGCCAGTTTCCAAACAGAACAGGACAGTCGTAGGGACAAGGAGAGAATTGCGAGTGGCAGGGGAGGTTAAGAAACCAAGAGTTTTATTAAGGCTATAAATCCTCATGCTTCAGAGAATGAGCTGACCTCTAACAGGCTGGGGTCTGGAAAGTAACCCTTAGCCTGGAGTCAGGCAGATTATCCCATGACTGCTCACTGCAGAGGTTTAGAGACCTTCTGCTGAAGCAGCTGATGCTGCGGGGAGCCAGGTTACTGGGCTGGATGTGATCTGATTCAGCCTGGGAAGCCCTGTCCCCGTATGACGGCAGGGTGGTAAATGGCCTTGTAGGGGGTGGCACCCCAGAGGTTTAGGCCCATTCTGGTTGAACAGCATTTTTAATGAGCTGCAAAAGGGAGCAAATAGCTTCTCAATGGTGTTCACAGATGCTCTTGCCTTGTAAAGGGCCCCTGACACCAGTAAGAAAAGGGAAATACCACAAAGGCACCCAGGGAGGTTAAACACAGGCAGGAATTACCACTAGGAGCTGTAGCTGCTTAGAGCACATGACATGGAAAGCCACCACCAGGTGCTGCTGTGAACTCAGGGATGAGACCGAGACCATGGCACCGATGCAGGAGGTTAGGATTTGCTCCCTTAAGTCTGAAACATGGTTCCCGATGGGCATCCTGGCTGTGGCAGGGTACGTCTACGCCAGTGGTCCCCAACCTTTTTCGTCTGGCGGGCGAAAGAATAATAGCAGGGCTACAGACAATGGGAAAGGTAGAAAAACCAACAGCATCAACAGCATAGTAAAATTCCCTTCTCGGTCTACTTTGAGAGAGGGTTCTACTACACTTTGGGAAATGGTCTTGCTGGGTTTAGGCAAAATTTCAGCCAGTTGGGCAGCCCCAATGTGCCCAACCTGGTTGGCATGATCAGCTCACAATGCCCACAGGGAGGGAGAGACCTTAACCAGCTGTTCCTGTTGCAACGAGGAAGGGCCGAGGTCGGTCTGCTCCTGTAGAGTATCCTTCTGAAAACCTGCCAGGACCTTATTGTGAGCGGGATCAGACACATCCAGATACACACCATTTGGTGATTACAGAATTTAATTCACAAAACAAATCTTTTTGATATTTCTTACCCTCGGGGCCTGTGGGGGCTGGGCAGCAGCTTCCTATCTACTTCCTAGGACCATAATTTGGGTATATATACGTGGCAGGAGTGCCCTTCTCTGGCATGGGAATCTGCTTAGATTCCCCCATGCCCCCTGTATGGATACCGTACAGACAAGTACAACCCAGCTGACAGGCATCCCCAAAGGGCTAAATATAAAACACCTAACAGACAGGCTAGCACAGTGGACAAAACATACAACAAAACACACCATACCCCTTTTGCCCCTCTCACCATCAGTCAGGGTGTAACTCTTAATTATTTCAGCATTCACTGGCACATCTACGGGCTGTTAGCTCCAATTACTGGCAGCTAGTTTTACGGCCCCTCCACTGTCTGCCTATTGCTGACGAGAGCCTTGGCCAACCTTATCTCTAGGGCCACTCCGGGGTTACTCACTTCCCCAGGGTTCATAGTGGCTTCTACCTTGGGGGTTCTAACCCCAAACCTATAACCGACACAAAACAACCTTCACAACACAGGCATGGCGTTGACAAGGAGTGCACCCCTGAGGTGTACAATCTTGTCAAGGTCAAAACTTCCCTCCAGGGGAAACTGCAGGGTTGGATCATCTCTGGTATACCAATTCCATTTCTTTAAGTATTTAACAGTCGACTGATTATAATTTAAATACCTATATGCAGTAGGCATGCCTTTGGGTGGGAGCGGAAGGTCTTTTGACCCTCGGTTCCCCATACTCACTCCAGCTCGGTTTCACGCAAGCCAATCACACAAGGAATGCTTATTAGGACTGCCCCGGTTCTATCACCAGTGGCCCACTGACCTGCCCATGGCAGGAACACAAGGCAGCAGGTTCCGAGGCTCGGGATACCGCCTCTGCCAAACCTACAGGGTGAGCGGGTAAGGGGGGCGGGCTAACAGAAAAGCCCGTGGTCTCCGCACGTCTCTCTTCAGCCCTGAGCACCAGCCTTCAAGCCAACGGTGCTGCAGTAGCTTCCGAGCCAACGGTGCGGTTTCCTGGGGCTTCCTCCTCTCCGAGAAGGGAAGGGAGCTTATAGCTCCGGGGGGGAAACAAAGGGACCCTGCGGCCTTCGGTGAAGGCAGTGCTCAAAGAGCGGTCACAGGATCATGGGGACGTGGAGAGGGAAAAGGGTAACGGGACGGGGGACGTACATGCACCTCGACTGGTTAGCCACTCACCAAGGCCTGCCAGTCGGGGAAGCTTCCACAGTCTCTCTTCAAGCAGGGTTGTGGGGCTTGCGTTCGAGACACTCCCGGTCACTAGCTTTTGCTTCGCGGAAGGTTCGGGGCGTCTTCCCACAACAGACAATCACACTGGCCGCTTGGCCTTCACACACATACAGGCACGTTCCTGGCACAGTCGCCAGGGCGAATACTGCTCTGGTCCCTCCCGACCTGGCGGCTCCGGGACCCCCGAACCCCTAAAAAGGCGATCAGTTCCCTCGGACGAAAAGGAGCGCGGGTCCGAGGCTTGAGCTTGCCGGCACTTCCAAACAAACAAACAACCAAACAACTCCGGACCCGTTACCACACCGGGAATTACACGGGTCAAACCAACCTCAAGAAAAGGCGTCCGGCCTGCCTGATGTTAAAAGTTCAGATCCAGCTTGTGACTTACCCCAAGCCGGAGCCTACGGATCAGTCCTCCTCCAGACCCCTCCAGAGATTTCAAAAGGTCTCTTACCTTTCAGATGGGCCCGGGGTCTGGAAGGGAACCGCCCGCGGTCCTCCGATCCAGGGATGCCATCTGTGGATCCCGGACGAGCCCCCAAATTGTTGTGGAAAAATCGACCACACCTTTGAATTTTGGATCAGGCAGCCGGAGGCACTTTTATTATAGTACAAGCATGCATGCAGGGAGAGGGTTAAGCTCCCCTCTGCCTGTTACAAATTTTACCAGGCTTATAAAGGTTAAAACCGCAAATTAGCATTTACTTAAAATTCCCTTATTTGGGAGTATCAATTGTACCATTAGCAAGCTACTTCAGTTTTCTCCCATATATGGTGTTTCCTTTTATTGTTTCTGGGCAGTTTTTTGTTGGTGGTCTGCCAGTCTTAAGACCCTTTCTTTGTGGTTACATTATACAGGCTAAAATTCATAAAGCAATCTAAAAACAAGCTGAACACTCCTTTCTTATTTCCTTCTTTTGGTTCCTCATTTTCCCTGAATGCCCTCTGTACAGATAAACATATTAAAAGCAAAAATGCAAACCTTGGCTTTATATATAACAGTTGTCTAGACTATAGGCCTTTGGGCCTAATACAATAAATGCTGCAAGCAAATAATAACCTAGGCTGGACAGGTGGGGCAAATTTTCCCTATCATTCCCTCCTTTTTGATGCCAATATTTCCTTTCTCATCAACATATTAATTTTGGATTTGCATTAATTCCTGAATTTCGGAATCAACGACTTTGGTTTCCCGGGGGTTTTCTAAGGAGTTACATTTATTAACGGAAGGCATGTTTAGGTAATTATAAAAATGGGAGTCAGGAGAACAGGGGTCTACATCTAATCCTCTTAATGGGACAAGGGCTATTTGATGAGGGGGTTTTAAGGGCCATAAATTCATTAACAATCATAAGCTTCACTTGCTCTTATACATTAAAGCTAACAGGTTTAGGACTAGGCAAGCAATAATAAATGCATCCATTACAAAAGCAACAATAACATAACCCCATACCAAACAATAATAATAAAACAATAACATTCCTATGGCAATTAAAACGAGACACAAAACATCATAATTCGTATATAAAATAAAACCCTATAGGCTATATAAAAAGCATTATTTTTAATTTAATATATATTCTAAAATATATAAATTTGCCATTGAAGTTCAGAAATTTTGTACTTTTGGTAAGACTACAAACAAATTCTGGAACCAGTCAGGCACTAGGGTAATCCAGCTAAAGGGCATTTAAGGATCTAAGGGTATCTAAAGGATTAGTTACAAAATTACTCTTTTTAGGCCAAATACAATATATGACTGCCTGCAGCAGTGGTGAGATTAAATGTATGTCTTGTAAATGGTGGTCTCTACAAGCACACAACTATCATTAGCTTAGAGAAGCAGGTGTCCTGTCAGGATAGTTTCTTGTTCTATACCCTTCCAACAAAAGTTATCATTAACTGTGACAACTTCTCCTGGCTTCAGTTTACATACACACTAAAGCTGTGGGGGTTCTAATGGCGAGAGCGTCCATTGGTTTCCTATCCTAATCCAAATATTGTTATTTTACGAGCACTGACTATGAATTGGCTAGGCATATCAGGTGGCTTGATTTCCCAAATGTCTTGGTGAATCACCCAATCTTACATGCATCCTTCCCACGGGCCTGGCAGGATTCGGTATGTGGAAGCCCACACTTCCTTTAACCGGTCCATATGCTTGGAAGGAGCACTGTGAATGCATACACTTTTACCCAGAAAATTTCCAATTATGCCTCTATGACCACAGGTCAGATGGTACTCCTGAGATGTCTGTAAGGGCCGTGGGCCAAGCCTGGTGCTCAAGATCACTCTGAATGGCCATGAGCTGGTCACTCAGGAAATCCCGAACTTCTGAGCATGCCTGATCCCACTGCAATGCCTTCCCAGCATCAGAGACACGCTGGATCATACGGCTAAACACGCTTTGGGTGATGACACTAAGGGCGGAGATTAAATGCAGTTCTCCAACCCCAGCCCCGACCCCAGTGATCTGTGCCTCGGAAATAAATCCTGCCGCTTGTTCCAATTGTCCCAATCTGCTTTCATATTGATGGGGCTTATAAACACTCCAAGCGGAGGCAACACTAACTGCCCCTTTCCACAATGTGTTAGCAAGATCCCTCCTTTTTCTAGACTTACGAACCCAAACGTGTTGTAACAATAGTTGGATGGCTGCCCCCCCCCGGGAACAATTAGGATAGATGGCAGCAATTTGAAAATAAGGTAAAGACAATATAAACCGAATAGTCCCTAATGTGGTATTAAGTATAGTCCATTTAAATCCCGCGGGGTCAGTAGTTTCTAAGGTTTCATACCACAACTGCTGGGGGTGGACTTGGACACCCTGCTTGGATATGGTCTCGTTAATAGTATGTGTGGGGGTCAACTGGATAAAAGTACATGTAATAAAATGGATATGTACAGTTCCCAAAGGTTCCCACTCCACTATCCGTTGATAGAGGCGGCCTTAAGCGAAAAAAAATAATTTGGTTAAACAATAAGAGAATAAATTGTTAATAAGACAGGGCCTAGGCCATGTAAAACTGTCAAAGGTCATTTTCTTTTCCCGGTGGGGACGGGGATGGAATATAGGAACAATTTTTCTAGTTGGGGCTGCTGGAAGAGAAGGTTTAGGTTCTAACAACAATTCGGGGATAGTTTGATATGGGTATGGTACTTGGCCCCTTTTACAATTCACAGCCTGTGGAATAAACCCTGCCAGCCATTCGGTACCACATTCCCAAGAATATGTCCCCCCTGCCAGTGGACTGTATTGCATCTTTTATACCAATTTTCTATATCATTAATGGTCAAAGGCTTAGTTCCCTTCTGTACCTCAGCCGACCGCACTATCCTTTTCTTTACTGGGGCTGGGCATGGCTTCGTGGGTGGGGTTGGTTTTGTTTTATACAAGGTTGGTTTGGTCTTTCATAGGGGGGGACTTAAAGATGTTAAAGGGATCGGGGTAACGGGAGCACTAGCTTTCCCCAGCATCCAAAAAAAAACATAAGGGTATCATGAAAATTTAAAAGCAACAAAAAAAACATGGTTACACAGATAAACCAAAGGGACGGCATAAGCTACTTTCGCACCATGGCTGGTTCTTTGATTTTTGCTCTGGGATCAGCCATTGCAATAAGTCTTTTAACAGATCGGAAATAAGTCTTTTCCTAGTTTTCCTTTAGAGTCTTTTTCTGAGATTATATCTTGGCTCCTTTTCCTGGGGCTTAGGTGTTAAAGAATTTTCTACTGGATTATAGTCCCTTTTAGTGAATTGGTCTTGAATCTCAGGAACGAAGGGTGCCGTAGTGGGGTCCAAAGGTGGGGTAACCTTTTTACAGTGAGAGGCGTGGACCCAACGTGGGAATCCCTGGTACTTGACCGCCATGTGAGTAACCAACAGCACCTGGTGAGGGCCCTTCCACCGAGGTTCCAGGGAGGATTGCCGCTGGTGCACTTTAAGGTAGACCCAATCTTCTGGCTGCAACGGATGGCACGCAGTATCCGCAGGTTTAGGCAGGGCGTCTTTAACAAGTTTCATTTTCAGGTAGTTTTGGCTAGCTTCCGCAAGCTATTCTTTGAGATTCCGTAGTCTTAATTCACTTAGCTGTCCGGCAGTGAGGCGGCAAGGGAGAGGTTACTAGCACAATCACCTTGCTTGCTTGGAGGCTTTATTATGTCCTCAGGTGGAGAGGTTGTTTTCTCAGTAAGATTCCAAGGCTCAGTGGGTTTGTCAGCAGACAAAGGAAAGGTTGCCACATCTTTACCTTGTCCTTCACTCCTGTTGTCTAGAAGGAGCAACAACGCCAGAAGGAAAGATAGACCGATCATCAGTCGGAGAGCCATTACAGTGAGAAACATGGGCAGGTAGTCAGTTCTCGACACTTCACAGCGGTGTTGGCAATTAACAGGATTTGATAAGGGTCTTTCAGAATGAGGCCAGAGTAGTTTCTCACTGGTGGACCTCCATGTAGATTCAGCCTTCTGGTTTCAGCAAGCAGCAGAGCTACTATATATAAAAAGACCTAACACATTTCATTAGTCTCTTGCAATAATTAAGCATTGTGTTATTTATTAAATGAATGTCCATCTGAGCCAAAGCCAGCAGGGCGCTGTTGATAGTTGCATTAGGTGCCCTGGTACAAATTGTAGAAAAGCTTAATTAGGCCTTTCAATTGGGAGTGGCCTTCAAAGGCATGTTACCATACTAGATCTATGAAGCTGCACATAACTTATTACAATTTGTCCAATATATTAAGTTCACAATCACTGTTGTTACTCACAGGTATGCCAAAGTTTTACAGCAGTTTTGGCATTTGTCTTTTACAAAAATACTTTACTAAAATTAACACATACTTACAATTACAACATTTAAACATATAATTAATCTAAATAATTTTCCTTTATAAATACCCTTACCGATTGCAGGCAAAACTGAGGAATTACTCAAATTATTCCCCATATTTCCTGTATTTGTTTTATAGACAGGTCAGGTTTTAATGGTTTTTATCTTTTAACTTCTGTTTTTAAATACATGTTGATTTTTAAATGGAAAACACAATCCATTTTGGCTTTCCCTTGACAGCGTAACCGTTGATTGCATAGAGCCACCTTAAGGCTTAGTGTGGGGTACTTACTACAGCTTTTATTTGCTATTTGTTACCAAAACAGATTTAAAATCTTTTACCAAAATTTTATAACACATTAAAGTACCTTAAGGATTAAATACTAAATTCCAAAATTAACACTAGTTTCTTTTTGTTTGTTTTTACAACCCCAAAACAACACCAATTTATTATAAAACAAAGATTGTACCCACCATACGCGTTTTTAACAAAATTGACTATCTTTTATAGTCAAATGATTTTACTTAAATAACCTCTTGCCTGGATTATTCACAGACAGTCTTATTGCTTAATTTCCTCCAATAACTACAGAGTTAATTTTTAACTTTCCTAATTTAACTTCCTCAAACTGCGGTTGCCTGCTTGTATGGGCCCGATCCTTTTTTTCTTGCTACGTTAGTTCTTTTCATGGGCACAGGCATTGTTTCACTACCAATTTAGCAAGGAGGGTGGGCCTTTTGACTGAACCCCCATTTATCTATTTATATACAGCTATTTACATACCCACATTACATCTTGATGCATTTTATTTAATAACAATGTTTTTCTATGTCCGGACTTGATACAATCCTCTTTTGAGGCGATAACAACACCTCAGCACCGGTACATTATAAGAAAGAATAATAGCAGGGCTACAGACAATGGGAAAGGTAGAAAAAACAACAGCATCAACAGCATAGTAAAATTCCCTTCTCGGTCTACTTTGAGAGAGGGTTCTACTACACTTTGGGAAATGGTCTTGCTGGGTTTAGGCAAAATTTCAGCCAGTTGGGCAGCCCCAATGTGCCCAACCTGGTTGGCATGATCAGCTCACAATGCCCACAGGGAGGGAGAGACCTTAACCAGCTGTTCCTGTTGCAACGAGGAAGGGCCGAGGTCGGTCTGCTCCTGTAGAGTATCCTTCTGAAAACCTGCCAGGACCTTATTGTGAGCGGGATCAGACACATCCAGATACACACCATTTGGTGATTACAGAATTTAATTCACAAAACAAATCTTTTTGATATTTCTTACCCTCGGGGCCTGTGGGGGCTGGGCAGCAGCTTCCTATCTACTTCCTAGGACCATAATTTGGGTATATATACGTGGCAGGAGTGCCCTTCTCTGGCATGGGAATCTGCTTAGATTCCCCCATGCCCCCTGTATGGATACCGTACAGACAAGTACAACCCAGCTGACAGGCATCCCCAAAGGGCTAAATATAAAACACCTAACAGACAGGCTAGCACAGTGGACAAAACATACAACAAAACACACCATACCCCTTTTGCCCCTCTCACCATCAGTCAGGGTGTAACTCTTAATTATTTCAGCATTCACTGGCACATCTACGGGCTGTTAGCTCCAATTACTGGCAGCTAGTTTTACGGCCCCTCCACTGTCTGCCTATTGCTGACGAGCCTTGGCCAACCTTATCTCTAGGGCCACTCCGGGGTTACTCACTTCCCCAGGGTTCATAGTGGCTTCTACCTTGGGGGTTCTAACCCCAAACCTATAACCGACACAAAACAACCTTCACAACACAGGCATGGCGTTGACAAGGAGTGCACCCCTGAGGTGTACAATCTTGTCAAGGTCAAAACTTCCCTCCAGGGGAAACTGCAGGGTTGGATCATCTCTGGTATACCAATTCCATTTCTTTAAGTATTTAACAGTCGACTGATTATAATTTAAATACCTATATGCAGTAGGCATGCCTTTGGGTGGGAGCGGAAGGTCTTTTGACCCTCGGTTCCCCATACTCACTCCAGCTCGGTTTCACGCAAGCCAATCACACAAGGAATGCTTATTAGGACTGCCCCGGTTCTATCACCAGTGGCCCACTGACCTGCCCATGGCAGGAACACAAGGCAGCAGGTTCCGAGGCTCGGGATACCGCCTCTGCCAAACCTACAGGGTGAGCGGGTAAGGGGGGCGGGCTAACAGAAAAGCCCGTGGTCTCCGCACGTCTCTCTTCAGCCCTGAGCACCAGCCTTCAAGCCAACGGTGCTGCAGTAGCTTCCGAGCCAACGGTGCGGTTTCCCTGGGGCTTCCCTCCTCTCCGAGAAGGGAAGGGAGCTTATAGCTCCGGGGGGGAAACAAAGGGACCCTGCGGCCTTCGGTGAAGGCAGTGCTCAAAGAGCGGTCACAGGATCATGGGGACGTGGAGAGGGAAAAGGGTAACGGGACGGGGGACGTACATGCACCTCGACTGGTTAGCCACTCACCAAGGCCTGCCAGTCGGGGAAGCTTCCACAGTCTCTCTTCAAGCAGGGTTGTGGGGCTTGCGTTCGAGACACTCCCGGTCACTAGCTTTTGCTTCGCGGAAGGTTCGGGGCGTCTTCCCACAACCGACAATCACACTGGCCGCATGGCCTTCACACACATACAGGCACGTTCCTGGCACAGTCGCCAGGGCGAATACTGCTCTGGTCCCTCCCGACCTGGCGGCTCTGGGACCCCCGAACCAGTTCCCTCGGACGAAAAGGAGCACGGGTCCGAGGCTTGAGCTTGCCGGCACTTCCAAACAAACAAACAACCAAACAACTCCGGACCCGTTACCACACCAGGAATTACACGGGTCAAACCAACCTCAAGAAAAGGCGTCCGGCCTGCCTGATGTTAAAAGTTCAGATCCAGCTTGTGACTTACCCCAAGCCGGAGCCTACGGATCAGTCCTCCTCCAGACCCCTCCAGAGATTTCAAAAGGTCTCTTACCTTTCAGATGGGCCCGGGGTCTGGAAGGGAACCGCCCGCGGTCCTCCGATCCAGGGATGCCATCTGTGGATCCCGGACGAGCCCCCAAATTGTTGTGGAAAAATCGACCACACCTTTGAATTTTGGATCAGGCAGCCGGAGGCACTTTTATTATAGTACAAGCATGCATGCAGGGAGAGGGTTAAGCTCCCCTCTGCCTGTTACAAATTTTACCAGGCTTATAAAGGTTAAAACCGCAAATTAGCATTTACTTAAAATTCCCTTATTTGGGAGTATCAATTGTACCATTAGCAAGCTACTTCAGTTTTCTCCCATATATGGTGTTTCCTTTTATTGTTTCTGGGCAGTTTTTTGTTGGTGGTCTGCCAGTCTTAAGACCCTTTCTTTGTGGTTACATTATACAGGCTAAAATTCATAAAGCAATCTAAAAACAAGCTGAACACTCCTTTCTTATTTCCTTCTTTTGGTTCCTCATTTTCCCTGAATGCCCTCTGTACAGATAAACATATTAAAAGCAAAAATGCAAACCTTGGCTTTATATATAACAGTTGTCTAGACTATAGGCCTTTGGGCCTAATACAATAAATGCTGCAAGCAAATAATAACCTAGGCTAGACAGGTGGGGCAAATTTTCCCTATCATCCCTAAATGGGCCCCTCAAGCATTGAACTCACAACCCTGGCTTTAGCAGGCCAGTGCTCAAACCACTGAGCTATCCCTCCCCCCTATAATAGAGCCCCTCCCAGAACACAGCAGTTGAATTAAGTATTGTAGAGTGAAGTCTTATGCCCTTTCGGAAAAGGTATAGTGAAAAGAGAGATGGGGGAAATGAATGTTTGGCCATGGGGGGGGGGCTCTCAGCCAATGACAGCCCTGCCTTTTTGGAGGACATTTCACTGTGGATGCTGACCGCTCCCCACTCTCTTGGCCACATCAAATGAATGGGGCAAATACCACGATGCCAAGATGGAGTTTGGTGCTCCAGGATTATGATATGGAAGTGATCCATGGGAAAGGGAATGCCAAGGCTGATTGCTGATAAACGCGTGATGCTCTGTCTGGGAAATAAGTCAATGGATTTGTAGCGGGGCAGTAACCCTGCTCCTGTGAAAGGGTTAAAGGTCCTTGGAGAGGGCTGGGGCTGAAAGCCGAGAAGAAAAGGCTGATTGGGGGAAGCAGCCACAGTTGGGCCACACCCCAATTAGGCCACAGCTGGCCCTATAAAAGGGCTGTGAGCCAAGAGCTGAGAGAAAGATGAGCCTGGCTGCAGGGAGCTGAGCAGGGTACCTAGAGTGCAGCAGGGCTGGGGGAAGGCCAGAGGAGCTGGGGAGCTCCAGCCTGGAAAAACCTGCAGGCCATGCTAAAGGCCAGGAAAGGTAGTGTGGCTATGGAAGTGTAGCCTGGGAGTAGGCAGAAGCAGCTGGTCCAACCCCCCTTGCTGATGATGAGTGGTTTACAGACTGCAGTCTACCCCAGGGAGCAGGGGCTCGATGGTGACTGGCAGTAGCCACTGAGGTGAGGTGGGGATAGAGGGTTGGGGGTTCCCCTGGGTTGCTGCTGGGGACAGGACCCTGATGTAGAGGGGCACCGGGGTCTGGGAGGGACACGGGAGCCAGCGGCAGGTGAGACACTGGTCTGCAGAGGGCGTTCTGGACTGAAAGAGCTAATTCCCAGGATGACCAGCAGGAGGCACCATATCGGTGAGTCATCACCCCGCCACAGGATTCCACTAGCATGCCGGTCAAGCAGCCTAGTTATGTTCTGTTCTTTAGCGGAGAGATGTGACAGGCAAATTTCCTAAAGTCTCATTGACTAGGTCAGCCTCTCTGTGTCTTGCCTGGGGGTTACCAACAAAATGCCCTTGGAGATAGTGCACTCATTATCACACCGAGGCAAAAGGCTTGAATCTCTTCTTCACATAAGGTATTTAATCTGAACAACTGATAAGACAATGAGGCTGGGATTCTAGCATCAGCATCATCATCATTATATAGTCATAATCATTTGTATGATCGTAGTGCCAAGCCTGGACCAGGACTCCATTGCGCTAGGCATTGTGCAAGCACACAACAAAAACAACCTCTTCCCCAAAGAGCTGACACTCAATTAAGAGACAACAGGAGAACACAGAGGGATGGTGGACTACAAAAACAGTGAGACCGCACGGTGTATTAATTTAAGAGAAAGGCATAACAAGACCCAGTGGCTGGCAGCTCAAGCCAAACACATTTGAATTAAATGATGACCCAATTTTTTAACAGTGAGGGTGATTAACCTTGGGACAAACTTCCAAGGGAAGTAGTGGATGCTCCAGCTTGTGAGTGCCTCTCTAGAAGATATGCTCTACCAAACCCAAGAGATTCATAGAAGAATCATAGAAGACTAGGGTTGGAAGAGACCTCAGGAGGTCATCTAGTCCAAACCCCAGCTCAAAGCAGGACCAGCCCCAACTAAATCATCTCAGCCAGGGCTTTGTGATTTAGTTGGGGATTGGTCCTACTTTGAGCAGAGGGTTGGATTAGATGAACTCCTGAGGTCCCTTCCAACCCTGATAGTCTATGATTCTGTGATTTGTCAAGCCGGGCCTTACAAACCTCTAAGGAAGGTGATTCCACCACCTTCCTAGGCAACGCATTCCAGTACTTCACCACCCTCCTAGTGAAATAATTTTCCCCTAATATCCAACCTCGACCTCCCCCACTGCAACTTGAGACCATTGCTCCTTGTTCAGTCATCTGCCACCACTGAAAACAGCCAAGCTGCATCCACTTTGGAACCCCCCTTCAGGTAGTTGAAGGCTGCTATCAAATCAAATTCAAAACAAAGCAAAGCAATACAGAAAAGGAATGCTTTTCCACACACGCAGCAATAATAATCTGTGGGACTCACCGCCGCCTGGGGCCCAGCGCTTAGCCAGATTCCAAACAGAACAGGACAGTCGTAGGGACAAGGAGAGAATTGCGAGTGGCGGGGAGGTTAAGAAACCAAGAGTTTTATTAAGGCTATAAATCCTCATGCTTCAGAGAATGAGCTGACCTCTAACAGGCTAGGGTCTGGAAAGAACTACCCTTAGCCTGGAGTCAGGCAGATTATCCCATGACTGCTCACTGCAGAGGTTTAGAGACCTTCTGCTGAAGCAGCTGATGCTGCGGGGAGCCAGGTTACTGGGCTGTATGTGATCTGATTCAGCCTGGCAAGCCCTGTCCCCGTATTACGGCAGGGTGGTAAATGGCCTTGTAGGGGGTGGCACCCCAGAGGTTTAGGCCCATTCTGGTTGAACAGCATTTTTAATGAGCTGCAAAAGGGAGCAAATAGCCTCTCAATGGTGTTCACAGATGCTCTTGCCTTGTAAAGGGCCCCTGACACCAGTAAGAAAAGGCACCCAGGAAGGTTAAACACAGGCAGGAAATTCCACTAGGAGCTGTAGCTGCTTTGAGCACATGAAATGGAAAGCCACAGACATGGAAGCCACCACCAGGTGCTGCTGTGAACTCAGGGATGAGACCGAGACCATGGCACCGATGCAGGAGGTTAGGATTTGCTCCCTTAAGTCTGAAACATGGTTCCCGATGGGCATCCTGGCTGTGGCAGGGTACGTCTACGCCAGTGGTCCCCAACCTTTTTCGTCTGGCAGGCGCCAGACGACGAAAACGGAGGACCATGGCGGCGGACGAGCATCCACTGAAATGCTGCCATCCAGAGGCGTCGCTGCCGAAATGCCGCCGAAAATCGGGCACCGCGTTGGAGACCCCTGGTCTACGCTAAGCCCAGCGTGTGACTCAGATTTGAGCCCGAGCCCCCTTTCCCGTCCATACACAAATCAGTCTGACTCAGGACCCGGGCCCAGGGTTGCCAACTTTCTACTTGCACAAAACCGAACACCCCCTGCCCTGCCCCTCCTCTGAGGCCCTGCCCATCTCTGAGCCTTCCCCCCCCACTCACTCTGTCGCCCACTCCCCCTGTTGCGCGCTTTCCCCACCCTCACTCACTCACTCATGTTCACTGGGCTGGCTCTGGGGGTTGGGTGTAGGAAGGGGTGAGGGCTCCAGCTTGGGGTGTGGGCTCTGGGGTGGGGCCAGGGATGAGGGGTTTGGGGTGAAGGAGGGGGATCTGGACTGGGGGATGGGGCCGAGGGGTTTGGAGTATGGGATGGGGCTCCAGGCTGAGGCAGGGGGTTGGGGTATGGGAAGGCATAAGGGCTCTGGACTGGGGGTGTGGGTTCTGGGTTGGGGCCAGAAATGAGGGGTTCAGGGTAAGGGAGGGGGCTCCAGGTTGGGGCAGGGGGCTGGAATGCAGGGGGAGGTGAGGGCTCAGACTGGGGATGTGGGCTCTGGTGTGCAGCCAGGGATGAGGGGTGCAGGAGGGGCTCTGGGCTGAGAGATTTGGAGTATGGGAGGGTCTCTGGGCTGGGCAAGCCAATGGGAGCTGTGGAACTGGCACTTGGGGCAGGGGCAGCGTGTGGAGCCCCCTGGCTGCCCCTATGCATAGGAGCTGGAGGGGGGACATGCTTCTGCTTCCGGGAGCTGCGTGGAGCCAGGGCAGGCAGGAAGCCTGCCTTAGACCCGCTGTGCTGCCAACCAGACTTTTAACGGCTCGGTCAGCAGTGCTGACTGGAGCCACCAGGGTCCCTTTTCGACTGGGCTTTCTGGCAACTGGGCACTTGGCAACCCTACCCAGGCTCTAGGACCATGCTGGGGAGGTGGAACCGCCCCCTCCACCCGCGGCCCCTGACCCCGTCCCCAACAGGAAAGCTCCCCCAACAGTGGCCCAGGCCTGAACCCAGCCCTGGCAGAAGCCATGGGTTGGGGTAAGCTCCCCCTCCCCACCAGCAGCTCCTGACATTGTCCCCGTCAGAAGCCCCTGGGCGGGGGAAGCCCCAGCAACCCCCATGTGTCCCTGGCAGAAGCTGTGGAGCGGTGGGGGAAGCCCCTGGGCCCAACCCCGCTCTCTGGCAGAACCGCCAGGCGGGTGGGGTGGCAGAAGCCCCCGCACTCCGACCCTGGTCCCCAACAGAAGTACAGGGGGTAGCGGGGGAAGTCCCCCCCCCGTGGCCCTGGAACTGGAGGTGCTCTCACTCCCTGCTGACAGAGCTTCTGTCCTGGGGCCACAGTTGAGGGGTGGGGGTGGGGGGCAGAAAGGAGCAAAAGGGGTTGAGGGGCTGTAGTGGGGGAGGGGTGGAATGGGCGGAACCCCGGGGGGCAACAGTGGTGTGCTGGAGCGAGGGAAGGAGGCAGATGTCTCTGCTTCGCTGTGGAGTTCCGGATCAGGGATTGAGCTGTGCAGCACCTTGATCCCGAAGGAAACTGACTGCTGTGAGGAATTGCTGGGAGTGCAATCTGCTATCTACCCCGAGGAGACCGAGGACCTATGGAGCCACATCAAGGAAGGGTGGTAGGAAGTAGCCCAGGGAACTCAGACATTAATCCCATTATATTGCTGAGAGATGTTTCAGAAGGATCCCCACTGACCCAGATTTAGCCAGCTTTAAGGCTCCTACCCTTCCTTCTCCTAGGGTTCTGGAAACATTTCCCGATAGGATCTTACATCATACAGCCTTTTCATTTTGTCAGGGGCTATCCTGAAATGCTTGCCAGAAAAGACTGGCGCTTTTTCAGTTTTGAATTGCAAGATTTTCCCATAGTCCAAATATTTTGTTCTTCTTCAGGAACCCCCTATAAAAGGTTTGCTGTCTGGTCTCCTTAGCTCATGCCCCGAAACAAGGAGTGCTGGGGTACATATTGTATTCTCCTTGATGCTGTTCTATAAGGCATCACAAGAAATGGGGTATGTGGTCTCAGTCTCTTTGATGCTGTCCAAGAAAGGTAGCCAGCTACTCTCCAGGAGCTGATTGAACCTTTCCACCATCCCATCACAATGGGGGTGAACTGGGGTGTGTGTGTGCAGGTTTTGTGGATCCTAGCATCTCACAAACCGTTGAAACACTTTGGATTCAAAGTTTCTCCCTTGATCTGTGTGTACCTCACCAAGGGCCCAAAATGTGGTGAAAAATTAATTCACTAGGATCCCAGCTACTGCCACAAACTCTTTATTTATTATTTTGTAAATAGTCCATAGCTACCAGCAAATATTGATTGACAGCCAATATTGGAGCCAAGCCACACCCACCGGAAGCAGAGGGGTGGGACAAGAAGTATAAGAGGCGGGCCTCACACTTCAGTTGGGCTGGAGCCAGGGAAGGAGGCAGATGTCTCTGCTTCGCTGTGGAACTCCTGATCAGGGATTGAGCTGTGCAGCACCCTGACCCTGAAGGAAACTGACTGCTGTGAGGAATTGCTGGGAGTGCTATCTGCTATCTACCCCGAGGAGACTGAGGACCTATGGAGCCACATCAAGGAAGGGTGGTAGGAAGTAGCCCAGGGAACCCAGACATTAATCCTGTTATATTGCTGAGAGATGTTTCAGAAGGATCCCCACTGACCCAGTGGCGGGATCATCCGCCACTGTTAGGGCCCTGGGCTGGGACTCAATGGAGTAGGATGGGCTCAGGTGCCCCTACTCCTTGCTGCCAACCCCACCCCTGAGGTGGTGGCCTACTCACTAGGCTGGAAGGCCTGCACGTTACCTGTGGCTTGCCCCAGCCCGAAGGTAGTGAGCCCTCCATATTGTCTCGTTTGCTGTTGGCCCTAGCCAGGAGGCTTTGGGCTATAGCCTGCTCCCTGCTGTGCCCCACCTGGAGGATCCAAGAGACTGTCCAGGTCATCAGCCCAGCCAGGAGGCCTGGACTAAAGACTATTTATTACGTGGCCCCACTCTGAGGGGCAGAACCCCAGACTGTGGTCACTGCCTGCCCTAGCCGGGAGGTTAGACTGAAGACTGTTTCTGATTCTGTCCCACTCAAAGGGCCTGAGCTATAGACCGTTACTTGTTGTCTGCCTAGCCAGGAGTCTAGGCCAAAGACTCACAAGCCCCTATGAATTGGCTGTTTGATGGAGTGAGGCAGAGCCGGACGGCCATGGACCACTACATTGCCCAATAGAAATGCTACTTGTCCAATGAAAATTCCTCCTTTGTCCGTGAACTTGGTGCAACCATATGATACCTGTACCCATCACCTTCTGGCTTCTCCCATCACCTATACAATATTCCATCTTTCACCTCCAAATCAGAAAGCTTTTACAGTTGTATAGTGAGGGTCCACTACATTCCAGGGTGGCTCTATTTGCAAATTGATTTTTCAGTCACACATTATTCTGACATCAGGGTCCTTTCTCTGGGAAGTTTCTAGTTGCTTTGGCATCCATTTCTGCAACCCCACTTCCATTATTCCAGTGGATGAACAAGGAACTTGTGCAATTCTGAAACTTATTGGATGAGAGGAGGCAACCATCTACTCCCTAGTACACACATCCCTGTGAGCTAACAATTTTTTGTTCTTTTGCTACGGGAATGTTTGCATTTAGCCTCTCCAACAAGGCCATCTACACAAGGCATCTGCATTGCTATGCTTATGGCCAGGCTTGTGCATGAATGGGAAATCACAGCACTGCAGTTTTCCCAACCACATGGCAAGCTGTTCGTCAGGATTCCTGAATCTAAAGAGCCATTGCAGGGAAGCATGGTCTGTCCTGACCAAAAATTCCTCCCATAGAAATACTGATGAAAATGTTCTCTAGATTTAACCACTGCAGGAGTTCCTTCCATGTGGTGCCCTCTCAGAACTAGACTTTTGCTGAACAAACCCACCATCCTCTCAAATCCTTTGTGCTTGTGCCAATACTGCCCCCAAACCATAAGCACTAGCATCTCTGTCAAATCTGAAAGAGGTGCAGTTGTCATTTAACTTTCACTTGCCTAACAGTCGCTCTCTATGCCACCGCATCTCTGGGTGAGGCTCCCAGCCTTGTCACCAGTTGTGGTGTCTTTCACTCTTCACACCAGAAACAATAGGAAGTACCAACCCCGCCCAGTTCCTTTCCTTGAACTTTAGCCAAGCATGAGATAAATGGCTAAACATCTGTTGTGTGGGTAGCTCTGTGGTGTCTTGGGCCCACAAGGGAGACGATGTTATCGATACCTTTGTACACTGTTACAACATTACATAGGTGACTGTGGCCCAGCAGTTTCATTTCAAGTTACTGTTGGCATCTCCCATTAAAACACATTTTATCCTTTGATTAAAGATACAGAGAAGGTGGCCAAAAGAGAAAAAACATTTGAAATATAAACTTCAGCCATATGCCTGTGGAGTGGGAGTGGGACTCCATATCTGTTTCCTTTCTTATAGCCAGGGCCCTACCAAATTCACTGTCAATTTTGGTCAATTTCACAGTCATAGAATTTTAAAAAATCATAAATTTCATGGTTTCAGATACTTAAATTTGAAATTTCATGGTGGTATAACTGTGGGGGGTCCCAATGCAAAAGGAGGATATGGGGGAGGTAACAAAGCGATTGTAGTGGGCTCATGCTCTTGTCACCTTTGCTTCTGCGCTGTTGCTGGTGGTGGCGCTGCCTTCAGAGCTGGGTGGCCAGAGAGCAGCAGCTGCTGTCTGGGCGCTTTCTGTTGGGGAGAAGCAGGGCTGGCCTTATGGGTGGGCGACATGGGTGACCGCCCAGGGTACTGTGGTTGGGGGGGTTCCATGGTTCCCCCCCCCAGCCATCCCAAGGTGCCTTTAACTCCCAAGTGCCGGGGTGCTGGGCTGGAGCCAAGGAGGGGCAGGGCTGGAGGTGCCCTGGCCGAGGGCTCCTACCTTACGCCAAGCTCCAGCTGCTGGTTCTGGCCAGCGTGGTGAGGGATGGGACTTCCTCTTCCCTTGCAGGTGCCGCTCCCGTGTCAGACCCACCTTCAGGAACCTCCCCCAGCTGCAGGAAGCTCTGCGGCTGCTGGCTGGGAGTCCAGCTCTGAAGGCAGCACCACTGTCTGCAGCAGTCCAGAAATAAGGGTGTCACAATATGGTATTGCCCCAGTTACTTCTGCGCTGCTGCTTAATGTGGCACTGCCTTTAGAGCTAGGCGTCCATCCAGCATCCACTGCTCTCCAGTGCCCGGCTTTGAAAGCAATGCAGAAGTAAAGATGGCACTACTGCGACCCCCCCTACAACAGCCTTGCAACTCCCCAGAACCGCCTTTTGGTTGGGACCCCCAGTTTGAGAAACGCTGGGCTCCCCCATGAAATCTGTATTGGATAGAGTAAAAGTACACAAAAGACCAGATTTCACCATCCGTGACGTGTTTTTCACAGCTGAGAATTTGGTAGGGCCCTATGTATAGCTATTGGGTGATCTCTAGCCATTGCATTTCCCTCACTCACTGCTCTTTTATTTGTGTCCCACTGGACTTATTTACATTTTCTAATGATCATACTTAATACTGAATTGGGCAATGTGTATGCTGTTTAATTAGATAGATATTTATATGTATTTCGTTCTTTAGAATAACTTTTGTTCTTTTTAGTTCTTATGCTTTGGGCAAATATAATAAAGTTGCCATCGATGTTAATGCCAGTATGTTATTTCCTCTCATGCTCACCGTGTCAAAATGCCTTTTTTCCCCAATCCCTCTTTCTAGTAGATGGGTTTGTAGTCAGAAGCAGAAATCATTTACTGTCACCTTGCATACATATACACTCACTGGAGATATAACTTGGGAGATGTGTAAAATATATATGATAGGCCCAGAGACCATGCTGACGAGTTTTCCAAGACAGACATAACATCATAACCAAGTGCCAAACAAATATGGTATTTGGAAAATTAGAGAAAAATTAATTTTTTTTAATTTTCATTAAAATTAAATTTTAAATTTTATACTGCTAATTTTCATACTGATTAATAAAGCTCCACATCCACAATAAGGTCTCTGAGGCTGGGTGCTGTAGGGATTTAATTGGCCATCTCCATTGTGTCTGTCCTGGTGGCTTCTCTGTCTTCTCTGGAATCTGCATGCTCTTCAAAAACCCTCTGGAGTGCGACCTTAACAGAGCCCCTGAACCGCCACTTCCTGTAGCTCCCAACTAAAAAGTAAATAAGTGGGTTAATGCTGCTGTTTACAGAGGCCAGTGCATTACTTATCTCAATGGGGATATTAACATTCTTAAAATACCAGCCAAAGCGCTGGATACCGAAGGGAACAGCAAAGACGAGGAAGAAGAGGACGGTTAGCAAGATAACAATGTAGAACCTTCCAGGCTGACGTTGTTGGGAGCTACGTCGGACCTTGATGAACAGGATCAGGTTGGACAGAACCATGATGGGACCGAAAATCAAGAAATCCAGAGCATACATGGCTATGATTGACATCGGACAGTGTTCAGTTCCAACAAAATAACAAAAATAAGACATTACTCCGGTTACCAGGCAGGAGAGCGCCCACAGCAGGGCACACACAAGGGCAGACAGGTGCTTGGGGCGGTGGCATCGGCACCAGATGGGGTAGAAGACAGACAGACACCTCTCAACGCTGATGGCCGTCAGGAAGTACAGGCCGGCATTGTGGGCGAACACAAACATCATGAGAAAAAACCTCAGAAATTGCTCAAATTCATAGAAACAGAAGAGAGATCGCACAGTAAAAAGTATGAGGCAAACAAGCAGGGAGAGGAGGAAGCTTAAGTCTGCTACGGCCAGGTTGAGGATGTAGATGGTGAAGGGATTCCTCTTAATGAAGAAGCTGAGGAGCCAGAGGACGACCCCGTTGCCCACCAGCCCGAAGAGACAGATGAGCACAGTGACACCATCAAGGATCACATAGGTTAAACGGGGTATTTTGCAACCAGTCTCATTATCCCTATAGTCTGGGCTGGTTTCTGTTGGAAGCAGGGACGTTGTGCTCAGCTCAGTCATCATTAAACCTCTGCTGAGGGATGCCAGTGTCTCCTTGTCTTTCATGCGCACCTGTTAGCAGAGAGCAGAAGGGGGAGTGGAAATCAGTGACTCTGACATTCCCAGCACAAAGTTTCACTGATCATTTCAGCCCCTCCCCAACCTCCTGGCCTGGAACAACCAGATCCCAAGGAATAAGAGTGAGAAATACCCAGGGAGATAATGGCCATGGGGGAAGGTGGGGACAGAGAGAGGCACAGAGAAGGAGGAATGGGTGGGGACCAGCCTCGACAGAGGAAGAGTGACAGAGACACACACAGAGAGAAGGGGAGATACAGAGAGGGAGCTATGGAGAGGGAGAGAGTAAGAGAAATTGGTAGGGGCCATCAGTCCTGTCTGGACAGGACTGGCAGAGGAAAGGGTTGTGGATAGTGGGGTAGAGATCAGAGGAGAGATTTCTCAGTATAAAGTATGCCCCATTGGATGAATGCAAAAACCCAAAGAATCTATCCAGCAAACCCTTCTCTTACCCCTCTCAGCACCTGAACTGTGTTTACAAAAGCTGGGCAGGAGCGGGTCTGCTTCAAAACCTCCGTGTCTCAGTCACTGTGATCCTCCCCATAGGATCTTGTGAAAATTTTCTGTGCCACAAGCACTAAGAATTTATCTGACTGTCTCTAGGCAGCATCCGGCATACAATATGTGCCAGGCTCTGTCTGGGAAATATCCTTCCACTTTGGGCATGGGGGGGAGGGCGGGAAGGGAACATGGGGATCACAAAACTGCTGGTAAGCATTGAGCACTTTATAACAACTGGTAGCGTTAGCATTCTGCTTCACTGCTGTGATTGTTTTCACTCTCCTAAACATACAGGAAATGGCTCGTCAAAGCTTAAAACTCAAGGGATGGATACCACAAAATGGCCCAGTTATAACTGAAAGGCTCCTTGGGTATTTAGGGTGTAATAGTTACTGTGGTAACTAGTGTGTGAATTGGCCTCAACACATGAGTCTGGTACGTGGTGTATGCTCTACATATCCCTAAAGATAGATTTCCTGGGAGTATATTTTTAAATTGATGTTGTGGTAAATAGGTTTGTATTAAGAAGGACAAACTATCTGCTAGGCAGACATGGTCTGGAATCAGGAAATCCACAATCTTAACTCAGTCCCCCATTAATAACTGTGATGTTTTCCAGGGATACTCATGGTTGTGAGGCACCTTGCTACTGTTATGCTTCTAAGAAGCGCACAGAATCTTTTTAAAGGGGATAAGGCAATATGCTGCGTGTATTGAGAGTACAATTTAAGCATTAAAATCAGCATATGTTTCCATTCACACCCATCCACCAAAAGGTTCTGCAGCTGGATCTTATAGTTACCGGTCCTTCGTGTTGCCTGGTAGGTCCAGTGGCCAGCTGAAACGGCACACGAAGGAGGGGAGCTGGGTCTCTATCGAATGCATTCAAAGCTCTGATGTTGATGCAGAGTGAACCCAAAATCCCACGGCAATACACCCTTCTTTTATAGTAATAAGTTCCCATACAAGTCTATGGACCTTGCTGTGTCACACTGGAGCTATCAGTCATGAGGTATTTAAGGTTGCTCTTAATCAGCGTTACCAGGAGGATCCGCAGCTGTTTCTTATCTCGGCCCTCTGGCTCAACTCCTTATCTTGTCCTTGGGGTGTATGTCTTTGCTTTAGGGTCGTCAGTTTGCCAGCTGGGTGATTCTGATAATAAAGTTGGTGCCTCTTGACTCCTCCACTCCCCTTTCGACCATCCGGGCTCCATCAGTACGGTGCCTCCCGTCTCTATTCTGTTAATCATCATAGCATACGTTCTTCACTCACACACAACACAGTAAATGATTTCAAAGGCAAGAATTACAGCCATAAAACTTCTATCCTTCTAAGAACAATCAACACAATCTGCAAAGGATAAACTCAGAACAATTTCTTCTTGCTACTTCAAGGCTACAATTTCTTCTTACTAATTCAAAGCTAGCAAAATGGAGTATAAAGCAAAATAGAGTACAATTTACTCAAGACAATTTTTCCCCATTAGGCTTTTGGCCTACACTACCACCGGGAGTGGCAGAAGAGCCCTGAAAGTGTGGGGGCCACAGGTGCCTGAACTGTGGCCCCCATCCCTCGCCCCCAAGCCCTCACCCTCAGGGCCGGCTCCAGACCCCAAGCGGCTTGTGTTGGCAGCATTTTGCCGGCAGGGCGGCAGGCGGCTCCGGCGGACCTTCCACAGTCATGCCTGTGGAGGGTCCGCTGGTCCTCGGCTTCGGTGGACCTCCCACAGGCATGACTGCGGAGGGTTCGTTGGTCCCGCAGCTCGGGTGGACCTCCCACAGGCACGCCAGCGGATGCTCCACCGGAGCCGCGGGACCAGCGGAACCTCCGCAGGCACGTCTGCAGGAGGTCCCCCGGAGCCTCGGGACTGGCGACCGCCAGAGCGCGCCCCACAGCGCGCCGCTCTGCTTGGGGCGGCGCAATTCCTAGAGCCTCCCCTGCTCGCTCTCATACCACTTCTTCCCTTTAGGTCCCACTACCTCGCTCACCCTTATGGCCGGTAAAAAGTGTGTGTGTGTGTTTGGGGGGGGGTGCATGGTCCCCTACCCCTCATTCCAGTGTCTCTGGCTACCACTGTCCTTAGCACAAGGGAGCAATGTTTCCTCTAATTTTTTCCATCCACGTGTGGAATTAATTTTATGTGCACCACTAATATTTGGTAATATGCAGATGTGCACCACCAGTACAAAAAAACCCCTAGATATAATATATTGTTTTTAAAAAGTTCATAGGTATGGAAGAATATTAAAACCAGGGATAATTAACAAGGTGCACTGCTTAAGATGTTTATTTAATATGAAATCAAATAAAAAGAAAATTAACACTGCAAAATTTTCAGTGGCCTTTTAGGAACGTACATGTATCTATTCCATTGAGGCATAAAACAAAAGTAGCCATTTTCTTGACATAGGAAACAAAATATTTTATCATTAGTATTGATGCATGAAATAAAATAATTGTTACACTTTCTTTATCCTTGACATTAAAGATTATGTTTCTTGGCTTGACAAAAAAAGGCTTTTTATCTAGTTCCTTTATGTAGGATTGTGCACACACACACACACACACACACACACACACACACACACACACTTTTGTTGTGACTTGTGACATAAAATTAAACGTTTTGTTTTGACACATGAAAGAAATAACTTAATTTATTTTCTTGATTTAGGAGATCACTAATCACTATCACTGGAATGAGACCCTGAGTCAGTAGTTGGCAAGCCAGATGATGGGGCAGATACTTGCCACTGATCATGAACCTTTTCTCTTCTGTCTTGACGCTGTATATAAACACTGGAAGAGTGGTAAAGGTTTACTTCTCCACCACTTGAAGTGTGAAATTTGATCCTCATTAGCATATCCAGGTGATCTTCTTTCAGTCTGTTTCATGATTTAGTTTTGATATTATTCATAAAGTTAAAGCCGCACTCACAATCAGCACTGGAAGCTTGAAAGGTTGCACATATATCCACCAGTTGTGAAACTACACTGGATTGTTCTGGATTTTGTAGACTGAAAGTCACCACTTCCTGGAAATTTGTCATCATCTTTGCTTCATGTTTCTCTGCAATTATGTATTTGTAATCATTGTAATAGTTCACAATGAACTCCTCCTCCTCCATGGTGTTTTGGGCAGATGACTTCACTTGACTAAGGTCCAAAATTTTTCTGTATTTATCAACTAGCTTGCTAATGTTTTCAGTACCAAATTCATAACTGATTTGTTGTGGTGAAAGTGAGGCAAAGTGAAAAGCTGCCCATTCATCAGGGGTGGCTCCAGGCACCAGCACACCAAGCGCGTGCCTGGAGCGGCAAGCCACGGGGGGCACTCTGCCGATCGCTGCGAGGGTGGCAGGCATTCTGCCTTCGGCGGCCTGCCTGTGGAGGATCCGCTGGTCCCGTGGCTTCGGCGGACCTCCTGCAGGCATGCCACCGAATCTGCAGGACCGGGGACCTCTCGCAGGCAAGCCACCGAAGGCAGCCTGCCTGCTGTGCTTGGGGCGGCAAAATACCTAGAGTCGCCCCTGTCATTCATAGAGTTGCTTTTCTGGAAAACTTTCATTCAGATGATTACACAGTAATGATATGAAACTTAGAATAGATTCACAGCTGAATTGTTCATCTCTTGTGCTCGATGCAATTAGATTTTTCCACATTGTTGCTCCAAGAGACTGTTTCTCCACGATACTGTCCTCTCATCTTGTGGATCTGGGTCCTAGAGTGACCAGAGGTCCTGATTTTATAGGGACAGTCCTGATTTTTGGAACTTCTTCTTACATAGGCACCTATTACCCCCCACCCCCAGCCCTGATTTTTCGCATTCACTGTCTGGTCACCCAGTAGCGTAGCTAGTGGGGTGCAGGGGAAGCAGCAGCTTCCTCTCAGCACATTTTCAAAAAAGCCCCGCCTTAGATGGGGTTACCATGGCACCAGGGGTGGGGCCCACGCTCCGCTCTGAAGCTTGGCCTGCCCGGCTTCCCCCAGCTTGCTGCATACCCCGCCACCGCTGATCAGCTATGTTTCCCAGCAGGAGGGGAGGGGAAGAACTGAGCTCCAGCAAGCTGGGCTCCGGCAGGCAGGCAGGCTTTGCTGGCTTCCCCTAGTGTGCTGCATAAACCCTGCCCCCTCCCTGCCTCACCGATTAGCTGTCTCCCAGCAGGAGGGAGACAGACAGCCAATCAGTGAGGGGAGGGGGAAAGAACTGAGCTCCAGCAAGCTGGGCTCTTGGGGAGGAGGAGAGGCTGGGACCTTGGGGAAGAAGGGGGTCGGTCGGGGCATGCCCCTATAGGGGGCAGGGGCACCCACCCACCAGTCAACAGTTTATGGGGCCTGTGGGGGTCCACAAGCCATCAGCTGTTGGGTGGGGGCGGGGGCAGTAGGATAGCTAGCTAGGGGAGTGCGAGTGCTCGCTGTTTAGCTGGTTTTTGGCCACCAGCTAATCAGCGAGGGGAACTGCTCCTGGAGCAAGGGGCTGAGCAGCTGAGACACCCCACCTCCTTCTCCTCCTGCTTCTTGTGGCACTGTGGCAGGGGTGCTTTCTCTGGCTCTGCAGCAGCAGCTCCTAACCTCTCACCCAACTAAACGCAGCCAATAGCAGCAGCTGGTAAGAGTATTTCAAAGGGGGGGTCTTTCTTGTGGTGAGGGTGGCTTGGAGGGGGGACTGGAAACCCCCCAGGTGGCTGTGAGAACCAGCACCTGGCTGCCGGTGGGATGGCAATCTGCATGGTGAGGGGCAGGGGGCTCAGCCAGAGGCATCTCCAAAAACATCCCCTGCACCCAGGCAGCTGGACCAGGACAGGCATTAGTGGGAGGGGAGGTGCATCTCCTGGTCTCCTGTTGGGTGTGGTGTCCCTGCTTGCCCTCCCTGCCCAGGCAGAGACGCCTGCCTCTCAGAGACAGTGGCCATGTAGTGTGCTTGGTTTCCCCCTCCCTGGCATCTGAGTGACTGCCTCTTAGGGGGTGAGGGGTGGAAGGGAAGAGGCAGTGGGGAAGGGATAGAGGTGGGGGAGTAGGAGAGGAAAACTGAGACTATCAGGGGAAACGTCATAGCCGCACAATCTCTGCCTTCGGGGTGTGGATGGAATCGTCTCCCAAGGGAAGGCTGGAACGAACTATCTGCTGTTGTAGTATGTTTGGTTTAGTCCATGTGCTCTGGCAAACACAAGTCCAGGCACCATGTTGGGGGGCAGGGCGAGGTAGCCTGATTTTCCCTCTCCTATCAGGAGAAACCTGAATTGTCTCCTAAGGGAAGGGCTTGTGATCATGTGGGGAGGAGGGGGAGGCATTGCTGAGTCCCAGGGCTGAGTAATTCTCTGGGGATGGTGGTCATTAAGTTACTAATTGCCATTCACTTGCTGCACACAATGGCTGGTGATGGTGGTTTAACATCCACCCAGCCATTTGGTCAATGCCTTGTTTCTTGGGAGTTGCCTTCTGTAACTTCTCTAATTTCATCCCGCTCTCCTGTGAGTACAAATTCTGGTTCTAAGGACCTGGTGCCTGGATCCTATATTGCCTTGCACTGGCCTTGGGAATCAGTGCCCTGACATGCAACTCCTCCTATTGTGCCAGTGTAGATCCTGCTGTTAGTACAGCTCTTTGCAGGTACCCTTGTGTTTAGCTGAACCTTTGGACTTAGCTTAGTGGGGATGGACTCAGAGACTGAGCTAAACTGACACGACTATCCTGCTGTGTGGATCCCAGTGTGCTTGTGCTGATAGTGCTACTGCCTTGGTGTGATGATGACATTATGCTAAGATGAATTGTGAAAATAGTGTCCTGGTGTGATGGTGGTCACTCTGCTGTTCATGTGAATCTTGCATTTTTGTATGCGGTGTTGGTGTAGCCCTGTTGTTCCCAGGAAATTAGAGCCACAAGGTGGGTGAGGTAATATCTCTTATTGGAGCAACTTTTGTTGGTGTGAGAGAGAGAGAGAGAGAGAGAGACAAGCCTTTGAGCTTTCATGGAGTTCTGTCTTCTTCCTGAAGAAGAGTTCTGTGAAAGCTCAAAAGCTTGTCTCTCTCTCCAACAGAAGCTGGTCCAATAAAATATATCCCCCCCACCGCCATATTACCTCACCCAGCTTTCCAGGAGTGAGTTTTCATGATGACATGGGAAGTGCTCTGACTGGTCCTGACTTCTCTGTATCAGCCCCTCTAGCTTGCACTGCAGCCCAGTACCTGGGGGCTGGGTGCCTGCAGCGCTGAGACTCTGTGAGATCAGGGACTCATAGACCCAGTTGGGAGGGGAAGGGCACCTCCTCCTCCGCCTCTCTCTCTTGCTGCCTCCTTTTCCCGAGTGCCTCATGATGCACAGAGCCAGCATGGCTAGGTGCTGCATAGGAGAGTCTCCCAGTGCAGCTCCCCACCCCCTCTTCCCCATGCGAACCCCCAACAGACCCTACCCACCTCTGTCCGATTGTCTCTCTCATGCGGGGGACTGTGCCCCCCCCGCCTTGCTCCTGTGTGCTGCCTGCTTTCAGGGGCCACACAAGAATGATGTTTTATAAGTACATGTGTTATTTTGCATTTAAAATAGGTTTACAGTATGAAATATAAAATAAGTAAATAACACGTGTTTTTATTATGTTTTGATTTTATATACAATACTGTAAACCCTTTTTATATTTTAAATGCAAAATAACACACATACTTATAAAACAATATCATTCTTGTGTTTTTATTTTAAGTACAAAATAAATATGTATTACAAATGTAAAAGTATGTAACTAGTAATTTGATATGGCGGCGCTTGGCGCCTATTTTTATGTGTTCGCTTCCCCTGATGTTAGAACCTGGCTACGCCATTGTGGTCACCCTGGCCCTTGCTAAGTGTACAGCTTCCACTCTTGTTAAAGAGCTCTTCTGAAAGCATTTGGTCGGTTCTGCTAATTCATATAAGACATCATTTCACGCAGTTAGTGATAGGGTAATTATTGTCAGAGAGCATAGTCAGGAAGTACTTTGCTATTGGGTTATTGTTTTCTGAGGTTTCATGTTCAAGTATCTAAGAAGGGTCTCGTAATTACACATCAAAGCACTTACAGTGAAATGTCTCGATAGCCACCTCACTTCATTTAGAGGTTTAAACAATAGTCTCATTTTCTGTGACATTTGCCATTTCCTCAAATTGTCCTCTTCAGACTGAGGATCTGCAGAAGACTGTATAAATGGTCTTCAAAAGTGTCTCTATTGTCTTCATCATTGGTACTTTGTTCCAGGCATTGACTAATCCCAGATCTTCTCGATGGGTTACCTAGGGAGGTGGTGGAATCTCCTTCCTTAGACGTTTTTAAGGTCAGGCTTGACAAAGCCCTGGCTGGGATGATTTAGTTGGGGATTGGTCCTGCTTTGAGCAGGGGGTTGGACTAGATGACCTCCAGGTCCCTTCCCACCCTGATATTCTATGGTTCTGTGACGGAGGAGTGCAAGGGGTTGGTAAGCAGCTCAGAAGCTGCTGCATGCCTTCCCTGTCAGAGCCCTAATGCCTATTTCTGAAAGAAGACCCCGGCTGTCTGTAACTGCTCCTGTCCCTACTGCTTTCCTCATTTTGAGGGAGGTCCTGATTGCTGTCAGGATCTGTCACTTTAAGGGTAACGGACTGAGAAGAAGTACAGGAAATCCAATGAGCTCTGCTTTGTGGGGGGGGGGGGGGAAGAGACGTGGAGACAGGGCCGTCCTTAGGATTTATGGGGCCCTACGCAGTATTATTAAACTGGTCCCCTATGCCCGATGGCAGCCTGGGCTCACAGCCCAGGATGGGAGGGACAAGGCAGCAAAGGATACCGAGCCATCCGGCACACCTCACAGTGGCGGCTAGTCACAGTATCCCGCAGAGACCCCCGTGCCCTCTCCCTCACACAGAATGCACAGCACCGGCGCATTCGGCTCTGTGAATGCGGCCCCTGCCTAAGGACACTGCAGCGCGTGCTGGGTGTGCGGGAGCCGATCTGCTCTTACCTGCGGTCATGGGTGGTGGAAGAAGCTGCCGCTTGGGGAGGCTGGCTCCCCAACTCTTCTGCCTGTGGCCCCATCCATACTCCACCCCTGCTCTGCCCCAGGCCCTGCCCCATTGTCTCCCTCCTCTCTTCCCTCCCCCTCCCTGCTCACCCCCTTCCAGCCAAATCCCTGAACCCAAATGAAGCAAATGACAGAAAGAAATTGCAGAAGGGTGGGTTTTTTCAAGGAAAATGGAGCACGTTTTCCACTGCATGCCAGAAGGTGACGACTGGACATATAGAACGTACCTAATTAAAAGCACTAAATTTAGGAATAAAACATGTTAGACACAGGTATTTTGATATACAGTAACTCCTCACTTACCGTTGTCCTGGATAACGTTGTTCTGTTGCTGATCTATTAGGGAACAAGCTCGTTTAAAGTTGCGCAATGCTCCCTTATAGCATCGTTTGGCAGCTGCCGCTTTGTCCTCTGCTTGCAGGATTCTCTGGAAGAGCAGCCCCTCCTTGTGGGGATTAGAACTAGGGGGGGCCAGCAGCACCCCTCATCAGCTCCCCTAAATTCCCTGTAAGGTATGTGGCTTGAAAGCTGCCCAGCAGCAGTTCAGCTGTCCCTCTCGCCACTACCCTGCTGCTCCTGCCCTGCCCTCTGCCCTGGAGCTGTTCCCGGGAGCTTCCTGCTTGCTGGGGGAGGGGGTGCTGATGTCAGGATGTCCCCCTGCTCCTGCCCCCCAAGCTCTGTACCCCTGCTGCACAAAGCGGAGGAGAGGGACAGAAAGGAGGGAGCTGGCTGGAAGCTGTTGCTTCCTCTCTGAATGGGCGGATCTTCATAAAAGGGCAATATACTTGAAGTGGTGTCAGCGTACTTAAAGGGGCAATGCACATCTCTCTCTCTCTCTCTCTCTCACTCATGCCCGCACCCCCCAGCACTTTGGAAAGTCAGCACCTGTGCAGCCGTGCATGTGCTGTCACGAGGAGGGAGTGGTGCGCTCCAGCTGGATAGCGTGGGCTCATCATCATGTTCAGTTTTTGCAGGGAAGTGTTTGCAGCTACTGCCCTGCATCTATTGTGTTTCCTCCCTTCTGCCTCAGTCCATGATGCCTTGTAGAGTGTGATGCTACATTAACAACAGCGTCTTAACCCTTGAGGGCTCAGCTGAGTGCTAGTTCATCATTTAGCAGCAAAGCATCCCCTGGGAAATATCCCACCCTCTTACTCCACCACCTCAACCAAGCTTCAAAATCATTCATTGCTGTGTACAATATTAAACGGTTTGTTTAAAACTTATACAGTGAATGTATATAATGTCTTTTGTCTGGTGAAAATAATTTCTCTGGAACATAACCCCCCCCTTACATTAATTCTTATGGGGAAATTGGATTCGCTTAACAACGTTTTGCGTAAGGTCTCATTTTTCAGGAACATAACTACAACATTAAGTGAGGAGTTACTGTACCCTGAAGTTTGTCAGAGATTTATTTGCAGTAAGGGCAAGTCAGCTGCCCTGCTGAATACAACATTAATTATTATGGAATACATGATGCAGCTCTTCTCTGTTTTACATTTTCTTAATCAGTATTTCTAAGATGATTTTTATATTTTAAATGCACTCTTCAGCCTTCATAAAGTAATCATTCCAGATGACTATGTATTTAACTCACTGAAATAAAGACATTAATTTTAAATGAATCAGTCACAGAGGTTTACTGTGTTCATCACAATGTTCATTACTTTTTAGAAAAAGGCAACACTAATTTACTTTGTGTAATCTCCATAACAGACATGTTTATGGAATTTACCAACTTTAAAAAATATGTTTCCAAAGATTTTAGGCATAACAAAGGATTTTCTATCTTACGAAGGTACTGATTTTGCTGGAGAGTTCTTTTAAAACTAGTTCATCAAATAGTCAGAAGTAAAGAGAGGGAAACTTGTTTGTCCAGCTATCTGGAAGGAAAGGGGTGTTGTCCCTTTAAGGGCTAGCCTCTCTTCAACAGGGGGGTGAAGAAAGAAAGGGATTGACAGAAAGACTTTGGAAACAAGTTTTTTGTACTAAAGTAATTAAAATTAAGATGTGTATTTTAGATAAGAGTTATTTTGAAGGATTTATTTAAAAAAAACCTATATGTCTGAAGATCCAAGCATTTAAGGCTAAAGATGAATACTCAGATAGTGGATCTAAAAATCTATGCAAGGATTTTTTAGAGATGTGATTTTATAATCTTCAGCAGGAGTCAGTGCCTATGCCCAGGGGTGCCTAAGGATGGCCCTGCATGGAGACAGTGAGGAAGAAGGCAGGAACCCAAATACATGGCTAGGAATGTCAGGAGCAGAAGAAGCCAGCATTTCTAAGGGTTTATGTGATTGAAGCAGAAAGTTATGCAGTAAGGCGTATTCAGGAAGGTTGATTCAGCAAAACACTTCTCTCCCCGAGTCCCTGGACCCTGCAGCCCAACTGGGGCTAGGGGAGAGGCATCTCTCCCTGGCCACCGCAGCCCTGCATGCCCAAACTCCCCACCCCACCTCACCCCACAGCCCCCCACCTAGCTCTATTCCCCCACCACCACCTTACCTTCTTATATGTACATCCTCTCCATGGTCCAGGCACCTAATTAGTGGAGCCTCACTTGCATGGCTCCACTAATTAGGTGCACGGCCCTTGATGCCCTCTTGCGTGGCCGCTCAGGCAACACGCCTTAGAGGGAATGCAGCAAGAAAGTCTTGTTTGTGCTGGCTGTGAACCAGCTCCCCAATTCCACCAGTCTCTGGCAACACAAGCACTGCCTTCCAGGCTTCCCTGACTCTGCGCAGGTGGTTGATAGGCAGACACCATCCTCCGAGTGTCCCTCTGCTCAGCACATGTTCCACTGAACGCTCCCAGAATTCTTAGATCCGCTATTTACCAAGGAATAGGCTACACCAGCTTGTCAGATTCAATTCAGGATCCCCACTCAGCACTTAGATATAGTGATATAGTGAAAACAAGAGTAAGTTTATTATCAAAGAACAGAGATTCAAGTGATAGCAAATAAGAATTTTATTAAGAAAATCATGACCTGCTTTCTAGAGACTAAATTTAGCTTACAAAAGACATTCCCCAGTCTCCCATAGCTTAATCCACATCCACAGGATGATTTAGTTGGGATTGAATGAATTAGTTGGGGATTGGTCCTGTGTTGAGCAGGGGGTTGGACTAGATGACCTCCTAAGATCCCTTCCAACTGTGATATTCTATGATTCTCTGATTTTTCCCAGCATTTTCAACCAAGCGGGCTGAGATCCCACTTTCATAATATCAAGCCTGCTGGCAGCTTATCTTCACTGACAGAAGGAAGACAGGGTGTCTCTTTGCCTCTTCAAATGTACCAGAATAGACCTGTGGTGTTTACCTGAAAATAGGCTTCCCACCCTACTGTTAATTCCTTTCTGAAGTTTCTTCAGTTCTTCATTAGCATTTAACTCAGCATGCTACTACTCTTCTATTGTATGGCACACAATGGTCCACCAGTGAGATAGGTGTCTCCCATCCCCCATCTGGAGAAGTTCTCAAGGTATGTCACCTTTGAGTGACCTGTCTTTAACTACAGACCCAGAGAACATAATTTTGAGTAGATATACGTTACTCCTCACATATTTTCTATACATACATCTCACAATGGTTATGACGACCAATGTGACACAAGCTTTTAGCAGATGATCCCTTTTGGTGAACCAGTGGGATCCCTGTGCCCCATATACCCTCTGCCTGTTGGCATCAAGAGGTCCTTGGGTCACATGTGTGGAGGTGTCACATCCAGATGGACTTGCTGTCCAGGTGCAATTTGTTGTTTCCACTCTTTTGTTGGCCCTCCTGAGTTCTCTGGAGACATTTTGTATGTGTGACTCTTCTGTGTCCATGGAATAGCTGCAAACACTGCTGATGGGGCTGACACCATCTCACCCTTTAGGGCAGCTACTAATGCCACATTAGTTAGGAACTTGGCTGTGGTTGCTGGGCATCACCCGAGGAGCAAAAACTCCTTTACACATTTATTGAACACACCCACACACCCCAGGGGATGGGGAAGGGGAGACAATTGAAAGAGTTAAAAGTTCAAATATTTAGTAACCCCTCATTTACCCATTTCCCTTGGAGAGAGGCCCTGGGCTGCTAGCCTGTGCAGCAGAGCTATCTGGTCATGCCCAGACCCTGTAGTATGGTCTTGTGGGCTGAAGTGAAGGCTGTACATTCAGCTCATCTTCTGCATTCTCCTGCAGATGCCCCATCACCTGGATGTGGTTCTTTATGGAATATGGAAGAGGTTCAGCACATGGGGACATTCTGAATGAGGGGCCTTCACTGGAGCAGAGTCACTGGGCAGAGGTCTCTGTTCCCACTGATACTCGTGTGCCCTTCTTTTGTCAAGTGATGCCGCAATTATTTTCTCTTTGTTTGAGCCAATTTGCTTTTGTTCTTGTTCAGTTGCAGGGTCCTGTCATGACACCTGTCTATAACTCTTCTGAGCCTTTCATCCTGTTCTCATCTGGAATTCCCTCACCCCAGGTTGTCGTCTACGTAACATTCAGCACCTTGGATCACGCTTCAGTACCCTTCAGGAGCTGCACAGATGTCAGAAGGAAATCCGGTGAACCTGTATCTGCCAAATTGTGTGCTGAATATACAGAGTCCAGAACTTTGGTCATCCAGCTGTATTTGCCTAAATCCATTAGTGGCCTCTATGACAGTGAAAGTTGCAGCTTTTGCCAACTTGTTGCTGATTTCATCTCCTCTTGGCAATTGAAAATGTTCCGTTCATATCCCTTTATTTCAAAGGGATGAAAATGATCCTTTCCCAATCCACCTCTATCCACCCATCTAAGCAGCCACAAAAATCATCCCATCTCCTCCACTACCTCCCACCCAACGTAATGGGCGCATATCAAGAGTTTAGCATCCAACGCATTCACACCCCAGCCCTGCTAACCCATATCCCAGAGGAAGCCTGGCTGTGATTGGGACCTTGCAATGTGGTGGCATTTCAGTCTGTGGTGACCCCTTCTGGAAGTTTCTCTGGCTGTTTCTAGTGACTCAGCTCTCTGGCCAAGTCACAGTCTGTACAGAACTCAGACAGGCATTAGACCAACAGAGTCTTTAGGTGCTTCTGGCCTTAGTAGGAGACTGTATCCCAGGGCTTCCACCCTGTAGACTCTTCGCTCACTCTGGTGTGTTCGCTCACTCTGGTTTGTTCTATCCATCTGGGCCTCTTAACAATTCAGATCCCCTTCACTGTCCAATTGCAGGCCACTTCCCCAGTGGCTTATGGAGGGGACCCAGGTCTGCCCACTACTCTGGGTCCCCACCCAGGGACCCTAAGAATAGCAGCCATGTGCTGCCGTGTCCCTTTAACTAAACTGCTTTCAGTTCCCTGTGTCACTTCCCCGTGGCCCCAGCCTTTACCAGTGCTTCACCCTTACCTCAGGGCTCTTCTATGTTCAGTCCCAGCAGCCAACCATGAGCTCTTCCTCACTCCTCCATCCCTGCCAACTCTGAGCTGTCCATGGTGCTGCAGACTTCAGTCTGCTAGGAGCACCAGCTTCACTCCTCAGGCCCTGAGCAGCAACTGACTCTGGTCTACACTGCAGCACCTTTATACTAGCCTGCAACCCCCTGATTGGCTGCATCCCCCTCAGCCTCTCTATGTAGCTTGGAGGACTCCTCTACTACTCTTTTCCTGGGACGGATGTGGCAGGACACTGAGGCCTCCAGCAGGGGGCCTCTGGGCAGAGCCGCCCAGAGGATTCAGGGGGCCTGGAGCAAAGGAATTTCAGGGGCTCCTTCCATAAAAAAGTTGCAATACTAGAGAATACTATATTCTCATGGGGGCCCCTGTGGGGCCTGGGGCAAATTGCCCCACTTGTCCCCCCTCTGGGCGGCCCTGCCTCTGGGCCTATTCCACCCCATCACAGACCTCCACCACTAATACTTGTCCTACACAAACACCCTCGCACCATTATAATGTTGGCCTCCACCCTCTTGACATTATTACCTCCCTAAAATAAAGTAAACCCTACATTAGATTAGATCAGAGATTAGTTGGTAGAGCAACAGGGTGGCAGGAGACTAGAGGTGAGTTTAGAGATTAGATAAAGGAATGAGAGATTGGAGTAGAAATTAGATTAGATAGATGGATTAGATTAGTTATTCAAAAAGAAGGACAGATGGATGGTTTAGAGCTAAGGATGGAAAAACAGGAAGATGGATTAGAGATTGGGATGAAGGGATGGGTGGGGTAGACACTAGGATGTGTAGACAGAAAATAGCTTGATAAGAGAGAGAGACAGATCGTATGGGGATAGTGTGACATAGGGTACAATCCAGACTAGTGGAGCGTTGGGTGCACTGCAACCTTGGGTGCCTTACAGTGCTTCATGGCTAGAAGTGTTGAGTACCCTCAACTCCCAGTGAAGCCAATGGATGCTCAGCACATTTGGAAACAAAACCAGGATCCCCCATCTCAAGAACAGAGAGGGGCAAGGCAGAGGCTGAGGCTGTCAGGACAGATTCCAAATGAAGCCTTCCGTAAGGACTTTCAGTGTTGTCAAATTGGAATGTTCAAAAATCATGAGTCAGGCTTCAAAAACTGATTGGATTGAAAATCATGAGATTTGGAAAAAAAAACCATTGGGGTTTTTAATTTGATTGCTGGTTTGGGATCCTTCCGTGGCTTTGTTTTCCAGATTTTCTCCACAACCACAAGAGCAAGAAACAGGTTACCGTGAAGGAAGGTTGAGCTTGTCATGATGTCACAGGAGTCCAGGATCTGGGGATTTGGCAAGACTGGAGCTACCCTGTGAGACTTGGCAAGATTAGGGATTCCCTGTTGGCTGCAGAGTTCAGACCCTTTGAAGGGTCTTTGGGGAAATGCCTGTCAGTCTATGGCTCCACCCCCTCGATTTGAATTTTGGTGGCAGTGAGAGAGAAGCAGCAACAAGAGTTCCCTTCTCCCCACAGAAAGGCAGGCGAGGTAGTGGAGGGGTCTCTCTCCTTGAGTGTGTTTGTGGTGCCAGGCTCCTTGCACGATCCACCCACCAGTCTCCCACCATGGTGTTACCAAGACCCCCAGAACAGTGGATCTAAGAGTTAACACCTCATTGAGATGTGTTGGGCATTTCCCTCTCATCACAAAATGACTGTCGCAGGCTCTTTCCCAACCCAGGCAGACATCCCTGAATCAGTTAATCTCATGGCAGGTTCTGCTCCTTACAGACTCATGACTTGTCTACACAGGAATTCTCTGGAAAGTTAATTCAAATTCACTTTGAAAGTGAATTAATTAAACCACATTCAATTCCTGTATGGACACTTTATTCATAATTCAAGTGCCCTTAATTCAGTTTAGTTTAATTCACTTTGGAATTAAGGCAGGCCTCACTGCCTCTTTTATACTGAGGCCACTTGCATTTTCTTGCACGTTTAATCAGGTACCCTAAAATGATGTTTGCAAGCTTACAAATACTGCAGGAATGTCACATAGTACTTGGATGACAGCCTTGTAATATTTTTGTTAGCAAAAGTACAAATACTCCAACCCAGCCAAGTAGATAGAGATAATAAAGGACCGTCAACACATCCAGCCTATGACTGTCCATATACTCACATCATCCCTTGTGGAGACCCCGAACGTGGCAAGATAGGCACTCTACAAGTGGTCGTACTGTTCCCGGCGTGCCAGATCCCAGCAGCTTAGGTTGTGCTTAGTCCTGACTGTGGGCTAGGGTTCTGTGACTACCATGAATATTCATGAAGATGTCCCCTGTTTATTTCTAAACTTCCTTACCCTGATAATTCTGGGGTTCTCTCTTCTCGTAGGCTAGTATATGAATTATCGTAAGCTTATTAGGATATACATCAATTGGTTACCATGGCACTTCTGTGGTTGAACATCTGCTGATGTTCTTATCCTAAATTATCTACACTAGTGTCAACTGACATTATGCGGTGACCTGTCAGCAATTTAGTCAGCTTTGTTTATCACAGCATTATATCTTGTGACTTAGGGTCATTTGATTATTTATTTATGGTAAGACCTTATGCTAAGCTTCCTGTATTACAGCTTTATTTTATACCTATATCCTACCTCATACCTATGTGTTGCCTAGCCAATACCTATACCTGTAGGCTACAGAACTAAGACAAGAATGCTGGCAAAGAGTTTCTTGTCATTATTATGGGAGAAAAGCTGTCATTGGTTCAAGAAGTCCATCAGCGCAATTTCACCTTTCTCTTGAGCAGCAAGGAAGTAGTTTGTCATCTCATTGGTGGCAACAATGCCTGCGACTGCCCTGCTCTAAGCAATTTGTCCACTCTCGGTAGCGTCCCGCCAGTGGCCGCATTGTTACAGATGGACTGACAAAAAGTGGTGTGATGCTTCCCCGGGGACAGAGATGATGAATATTGGGGGCATGCAGGGTCATGTGCCCCACCACCGCAGATCCACTGCTTGGCTTGTATTGAGCATGCTCATGTGGATGGAGCATGCTCAGTAACACCGCTCAAGCTGCCTTTCCTCACTTTGCCTTCCCACTGTTGGCAAGCACCAGTCGTCTTTGCCTGGGGAACCCAGGCCAGTCAGGCACTTTGCTACTGCCTGCCCTTAGCGTGAGGGAGCCGTATCTGTGCCTGCTGGGGGTTATCGCCCCGACTCCACCGGCCACAGGCAACACACACATTGCCCTCCACGTCTACACTGGCCCTATTTGTTCTGTATTTGGTTGTCATGGTTTTTGTTCCTATGGCAACTGAGTTCGATTATTAGGGGATAGCCCAGCCAGCTTGAGCTGGTCAGGTGAGCTCCGTGTCTATAAATAAATGGTAGTTTTGTTAGCTGTCTGCTCTCTGGCCTCAAGTGATTTCTTCCTAAACCGGCTGCCCTCAAGGATATAACAAGTGGCGACGAGGATGGGATTCCGGTGCTGCCCCAGCAACAGAAGGAAGTAGAAGTCAAGATAAAGAACAAACAAACAAACAAACAAAAACTGCTTGATTGTACTGACTGTGAAACTAAAATCAGGGCTACTCTGACCAGGCCACTGGAACCTTTTGATGAAAATATAATGCAGTGGCAGGTGTATACTGAGCGTTTTGAACTTTTTGTTATTGCAAATGACATTCTTCTTCGAGTGATTGCTCCAATGCATTCCAGTTAGGTGTGCGCGCCGCGCGTGCACGGCATATCGGAACTTTTTACCCTAGCAACCCCGGCGGGCCGGCTGGCGCCCCCTGGAGTGGCACCACTATGGCGCTAAATATATACCTCAGCCGGCCCGTCCGCTCCTCAGTTCCTTCTTACCGCCCGTGACGGCCAGTTGGAACTGTGGAGTGCTCTCTGTCCTCCACAACCCTAGCTCTCGCTACTTCTTCTTGTTCATAGTTTGTTTAGTGTTAGTATAGTTAGTTCAGTAGTTAGTTAGTTAGTAATTTAGATAAGGATAAGGGGGGTATTTCCTCCCTTCCCTTCCCCGGTGCGGGCTCATGCCCAAGGCACCGGGCTTTAAGCCCTGCGCAGCGTGCCAGAGGCCTATGCCGGTTGGTGACCCTCACGGCTCCTGCCTCCGTTGCCTGGGCGAAGGACACCGCACGGACAAGTGCGCTATCTGCTCGGCATTCAAGCCGCGGACCCGTAAGGAGCGAGACATTCGCCTAAAACAGCTCCTTATGGAGGCGTCCCTCCAACCCCCGGCACCGTCCGCGCCGGCACCGAGGGCTTCATCGGTGCAGAGTGCACCCGCGGCACCGAGCCGTTCCGGCACCGCGGCCCCGGTACCTAAGCCGGCGGCTAAGAAGACCCGGCACCGCTCGCTTTCACCTTCAGACCATCAGCAGCTGGTGAAAGCAGTGGCAAAAGCCCGCACGGAGGACGCCGCGAGAGTGGCTGCGGCCGTGCGTAAAGCGTGCCCTGGGCCCTCGACTCCGGCACCGCAAGCGCCGTCGAGTCCGGCATCGCCGCGCTCCCCGGCATCGACGCCGGAGACGTTCTCCGCCGCGCGTGAGCTAATCCGGCTCATAGAGGCACCGAGCCTCCGGCCCCCGGCACCGCCGGTGCGGGCTGTCGCATCAGTGGGGAAACCGGCCAGAATGACACGGCCGCCCTCTCTGGATGAACGGCACGGAAGGCGCTCCCGGTCCCGGTCCCGTTCCCGGTCCCGGCGCAGGTCACCGTCCTGTCATTCGGGATCTTGACGCCGCTCCTCATCCCAGCACCGAGCACCATCCCGACGCCGGTCTGAGTCCCGGTACCGCTCTCAATCTCGGTACCGGTCGCACTCCCGGCACCAATCCAGGTCCAGGTCACCGTACCGTCGGTACCGCCGGAGGTCTCCATCCCGGCACCGTTCACGACACCGTGACTCGCGAAGCCATTCCCGGCACCGCAGATCCCGGTCCCGGTCGAGCTCCCGGCGCCGGTCGAGCTCCCGGCACCGCGGTGGCCGACGGTCATGATCGCCGTCCAGCCAGCGCTGCTCGTACTGACCCTCGGCTCCGTCGGCGGAGGGACTCCCGTCTTCAGCGGTTCAATCCCTCAGCGCCTCGGCACCGCCTTGGCCATCCCGTCCAGCATCGGTGGCCTCCGGTGCGGATGATACCGCCCACCAGTTGCCGACCCCGCAAGGACTCCATCATGAGCAGTGGGGCTACTGGGTCCCCTGGGCGCATCATGAGGCGCAGGGCACCCCTTTTCCTTTGCGGGATGTGACCACCGGGACCAGGGTCCCCGAGGCGACAGTTAGCCGGCCGCCTCCCTCTCCTCCGCACGAGCCCTCCGCTCCTCCGGACCGCCAATCAGCCACACCGCACGACAAAGCGGAGGCTCAACCACCAGCCCTGGCGCCAGAACCAATCGTGCAGGGCGTCTCTTCATCGTCCTCGCCGGACGAGGCGGTGGCAGGTGCTGCGGCCAACGAACCCCCGCCCATTGACCTTCGGGCCTTCCAGGACCTGCTTCGCCGAGTGGCGGCGGCCATGGGTCTCCCCGTCGCGGAGGTCCAAGAGGATGAGGACCCAATCACCAATGTGGTGGGCGCGGACACTCCCGTCCGAGTGGCATTGCCCTTCGTGCGGACAATTCAAAAAAACGCCACTACGCTCTGGCAGACCCCCGCTTCCATTCAACCCACAGCACGCGGGGTCGAGCGTAAGTACTCAGCCCCCCCAACAGGCTATGAGTACCTCTACTCCCACCCAACCCCGGACTCCCTGGTCGTTCAATCCGTCAACGACCGCGAGAGACACGGCCAACCTGCCCCTGCGCCCAAGTCCAAGGACGCCCGACGCATGGACCTGCTCGGCCGTAAGGTCTACTCCGCAGGGGGCTTACAAATGCGGATTGCGAACATTATGGTCCTTCTCGCCAGGTACGTCTTTGACATCCTGACGTCCCTGGCGAAGTTCACGGAGCTCCTGCCATCAACATCTCGCCAGGAGTTCTCGGCCTTGTTGGACGAGGGAAAAAAGTCCTCCAGGTCCTCTATCACGGCCGCCCTCGACGCCGCGGACTCCGGGGCTCGGACCTTAGCATCCGGCGTGACGATGAGGCGCATCTCCTGGCTGCAATCCTCCACCCTGCCGCCAGAGGTGCAGTATACTCTCCAGGACCTCCCTTTCGACACCCAGGGTCTGTTTTCCGAAAAGACGGATTCTCGGATCCAGACCCTGAAGGACGGTCGCATAGCCATCCGTACGCTCGGGATGCACACGCCGGCGACACAGCGCAGACCCTTCCGGCCGCAACCCTCCCGCTACCAACAGCGCTATCGGCCGTATGCTAGCCGGCGACCGGCCCAGAACCGCCGTCGCCCGTCAGGCAATCGGCGGAACCAGGGGCAGGCCTCGTCCAAGGCTCCCCAGGGGGCCAAGTCTGCTTTTTGATGGGACGCTCGAGGACGGCCCATCTCTCTCCCTACTGGATCCTACCCCCTTATTTTACAACCGCCTTTCCCATTTCTTTTCGGCGTGGTCCCAATTGACAACGGACAACTGGGTGCTGCAAACAGTCCAGTCGGGATACCGCCTTCAATTTGTTTCGCCTCCGCCTTCCCACCCACCCTCCCTGTCCCTCTTCAGGGACCCCTCTCACGAGCAAGTCCTCTTACAAGAGGTCCAGACTCTGTTGAGCGTGGGTGCCATAGAAGCAGTGCCTCAAGACAGGCGGGGCAGGGGATTCTACTCCCGTTATTTCCTTATCCCCAAAGCGAAGGGCGGGCTACGTCCTATCCTGGACCTTCGCGAGCTGAACAAGTTCCTGCTCAAGCCCAAGTTTCGCATGGTCACCTTGGGGACCATCATTCCCTCTCTGGATCCGGGAGATTGGTTTGCCGCCCTCGACATGAAGGACGCTTACTTCCATGTCGCCATCTATCCTCCTCATCGACGTTACCTCCGATTTGTGGTCGGCAACACCCACTACCAGTTTGCTGTGTTGCCATTCGGTCTCTCCACCGCACCGAGGGTCTTTACCAAATGCATGGCGGTGGTCGCCGCAGCCCTCCGCCGTCGTCAGATCCACGTGTACCCGTATCTAGACGACTGGCTGGTTCGCGGACAATCTCGACAACTCGTGATGGGCCAGATGGCAGAGATCCGGTCCCTCTTCCGGCGGCTCGGCCTCCTCATCAACGTCGAGAAGTCCACTTTGATTCCTTCTCAGCGCGTGGAGTTCATCGGAGCGGTCCTCGACTCCACCATAGCCAGGGCCTGTCTCCCTCGCGCCCGCCACCAGACGATGGTCACCCTCATCATGGACCTAGTCACCTTCCCGACCACGACGGTGCGCTCCTGCCTCCGCCTCCTGGGCCACATGGCGGCTTGCACGTATGTGACCGCGTACGCGCGGCTCCACCTCCGCCCGTTCCAGTCCTGGCTCGCGTCGGTGTACCGGCCGCATCGAGACCCGATCGATATGGTGGTGACGATCTCCAGAGCGACCCTCGAGTCCCTCCGATGGTGGCTCGACCCGGAGATCGTGTGTGCCGGGATCCCGTTCCACCCTCCGCGCCCGTCCGCCACGCTCACCACGGACGCCTCGGCACTCGGTTGGGGGGCCCACTTGGGCGCTCTCCACACCCAAGGCCTCTGGTCGACCCAGGAGCTCGCCCTGCATATCAATGTTCGCGAGCTGCGAGCGATCCGTCTAGCCTGCCAAACTTTCTGCCCCCACCTGCAAGGCCGATGTGTGACAGTATTCACGGACAATACGACAGCAATGTTCTACGTGAACAAGCAGGGCGGAGCACGCTCTTCCCCCCTCTGCAGGGAGGCGATGCTCCTGTGGGACTTCTGCGTGACCCACTCCATTCACCTGCAAGCGTCCTTTCTTCCGGGAGTGCAGAACACGCTGGCCGACCGGCTCAGCAGGTCGTTCCTATCACACGAGTGGTCCCTCCGTCCAGATGTCGTCCACACAATCTTCCGGAGGTGGGGGTTTCCCCAGATAGACCTATTCGCCTCCAGGGAGAACAGGAAGTGCCACCGGTTTTGTTCATTCCAGGGTCGCTCGCCAGGCTCCCTGTCCGACGCCTTTCTCTACCCCTGGACGGATCGCCTCCTCTACGCCTTCCCTCCAGTTCCGCTCGTGCACCGAGTGCTCCTGAAGCTTCGGAGGGACAGAGCCCACGTCATTCTCATAGCGCCGGCCTGGCCGAGGCAGCACTCGTACACCCTGCTGCTCGAGCTCTCCGTTCGGGACCCCATCCCTCTCCCGTCGTGGCCGGACCTCATCACCCAGGACTTCGGCAGACTCCGCCATCCGAACCTGCAGTCCCTCCATCTTACAGCTTGGTACCTGAGTGGTTGACCCACGCGGAGAGGGGCTGTTCCGCGGCAGTTCAGCAAGTCCTACTTGAAAGTCGAAAGCCTTCCACTCGCTCCACTTACCTCGCGAAGTGGAAGAGGTTCGCGCTTTGGTGCGATCAGCGAAGTCTGAATCCATTCGTAGTTCCGGTACCTACCATCCTCGACTACCTTTGGTACCTTAAGGAGCAAGGTCTTGCAGTCTCCTCATTGAAGGTTCACCTGGCAGCAGTGTCTGCCTTTCGTCCATCGCTGGAAGGTCGGTCCATCTTCTCCAACCAGATGGTTTCCCGCTTCCTTAAAGGCCTGGACCGCTTGTACCCACCGGTGCGGCGTCCTGCCCCGACCTGGGATTTGAACCTCGTCCTGGCCAAGCTGATGGGTCCCCCCTTCGAGCCCTTGGCCACTTGTTCGCTACTCTACCTCTCCTGGAAGACAGCTTTCCTCGTCGCCATCACATCCGCAAGACGAGTTTCTGAGCTTCGCGCACTAACAGTGGGCCCACCTTACACCGTCTTCCATGCAGACAAGGTACAGCTTCGGCCACATCCGGCCTTCCTCCCTAAGGTGGTATCGGCCTTCCACCTCAACCAGGAGATCTTCCTCCCGGTCTTCTTCCCGAAGCCGCATGCCTCGCCTCGGGAACAACGGCTTCACACCCTGGACGTCCGCAGGGCGCTTGCCTTTTACGTCGAGTGGACGAAGCCTTTCCGGCGTTCGACCCAGTTGTTTGTCGCCGTCGCCGACCACATGAAGGGTGAGCCGGTCTCTTCCCAGAGAATTTCCTCCTGGGTCACTGCATGTATTCGGACCTGCTACGAGCTTGCTCGCGTGCCGCCATGCCGCCTCACCGCTCACTCGACAAGGGCGCACGCCTCGTCGGCCGCCTTCCTGGCCAATGTTCCGCTCCAGGACATCTGTCGAGCGGCCGCCTGGTCTTCGGTCCACACCTTCGCCTCCCACTACGCGTTGGTGCAGCAGTCTCGAGATGACGCAGCCTTCAGCTCTGCGGTATTACACTCCGCCACGTCTCACCCCGACCCCACCGCCTAGGTAAGGCTTGGGAATCACCTAACTGGAATGCATTGGAGCAATCACTCGAAGAAGAAAAGACGGTTACTCACCTGTAGTAACTGTTGTTCTTCGAGATGTGTTGCTCCAATCCATACCAGACCCGCCCTCCTTCCCCACTGTCGGAGTAGCCGGCAAGAAGGAACTGAGGAGCGGACGGGCCGGCTGAGGTATATATTTAGCGCCATAGCGGCGCCACTCCAGGGGGCGCCAGCCGGCCCGCCGGGGTTGCTAGGGTAAAAAGTTCTGAGATGCCGTGCACGCGCGGCGCGCACACCTAACTGGAATGGATTGGAGCAACACATCTCGAAGAACAACAGTTACTACAGGTGAGTAACCGTCTTTTACAGAAGCGAAGAAGGTGCCAATATTCTTAAGTGTTGTAGGGGCTAAAAGCTACTCCCTGCTATGCAGCTTACTACACCCTGTTAAGCTTGAGACCAAATCTTACAGTGACATTGTGGAAATCCTGGGGTCCCATTTTCCCCCAAAACCACTGGTAATTGCTGAAAGATATAGGTTTCACAAAAGAGACCAAAAAGAAGATGAAACAGTTGTACAGTTTGTAGCAATTTTTTAAAAAAACTAGCAGAACACTGTGAATTTAAAGAGATGTTAAATGATGCCCTACGTGACAGGTTAGTGTGTGGCCTGTACAGTGAAGCTATACGGAAGCGCCTACTGACAGAGGCTCAGCTTACCTTTCAGAAGGCTGTTGATATTGCAGTCTCCATGGAACTGGCTACAAAGGAGGTGCAATACATCGGTGCATCCCCTAGGGTGCAAAAAGTGTCACAAGAACCTACCCACAAATCTGTGCAGAGTCAGGAATGTTACCGCTGTGGTAAGCCGGGTCACCAGGCATCAGAATGCTGGTGTAAGGACCTGGTGTGTCGACATTGTGGCAAAAAGGGACAGATTGAGTGTGCCTGTAAACAAAAGAAAAAGAGGCCTGTGGTCTGGCCAACAAAAAGGGGACCCTGCATACCCTAGAGCAGACCCAGGATGATCAAGGTGACACCTCATTGCAAGAGGAAGTGCCACTGCATGTTTTGTCTTTGGCAGTGGGCTCACATGAATACTGGGTAGCCCTATTGTTGGACGGCAAACCTATATGCATGGAACTGGACACCGGTGCAGCCATCTCGCAGGTCTCCGAGACTGTGTATAAAGAAAAGCTACAGCATCTTCCGCTTAAGGCAACAAAAACTGTTCTGAAGACGTATACGGGAGAAGCTGTGCCCCTGTTGGGCACTATTGAGGTTAAAGTGGAGCTCAATGGACAGGCTGCAAAATTGCCACTGTTTGTGGTGAGAGGTAATTACCCAGCCTTAATGGGTAGGTATTGGCTTGGGAAGATTCAGCTGAACTGGGCAGAAGTGCACTGAATGACTAAAGAAGAAACCAGTCTAACCCCTATACTAAGTAAACATGCTGCTGTTTTTGGAGAGGATCTGGGAAGTATGATGGGAATCACTGTGATATTGAACATTAAACCTGACAGTCCACCAAAATATCTGAAAGCCCAAATTGTGCCATATGCCATCAGGCCAAAAGTTGAAGCGGACCTGGAGCGCCTGGTGACCAATGGAGTCCTAATAGCAGTTACCCATAGCCCATGGGCCACTACTATTGTTCCAATAGTGAAGAAAGATGGCTCCCTCCGGATTTGCGGTGATTTTAAAGTCACTGTCAACCCAGTGTTGTGTGCAGAGCAATATCCGGTTCCCCGCATCGATGACCTCTTCGCAGGCCTGGCTGGGGGACAAAAGTTCAGTAAGATTGATCTGAGTCAGGCATATTTACAGATGCACGTTGATGAAAAGTCCCAAGAGCTGTTGACTATTTTGACTCATAAAAGGCTTTATTGATACTGTCGCCTACCCTTCGGAATAACGTCTGCTCCCGCCCTGTTCCAGAGGGTTATGTACCAGATCTTGTGTGGCTTGTCTCATTCTAGAACCTAGATGGACTGAACTAGTTACTGCCTATCTTACAGAGCAAAAGCTCAGGCCTGGCTGTGATCGTCCGTTCAGGAGGCAAGTCAGACTGTCAGCTTGTCCCATCAGTGGAAAAGATCCTGGATGTCTCTCCGTGGTCCCAGTTACACTCCATTGCCTTTATTCATAAACTGGACACCTCCCACTGGCTGTTTTTTCCTGTGTGCCTCTTTCTTGTCGATTGCACCGTCTCTTGATTAGCGTTCGGCTCAGTCTGTAGACAGGCCTCCATTGTGAAGCAGACATTACACAATGCACACCAAGGAGAGAAAAGTGTCCCTTCCTACCTGTCAGGAGCAGGTTTACCATCTTCTGGTGAATCTGCCTTAACTTAGACCTTGAGAACCTAATTTTCAGCACAGCTACATATTCCGTAAACATTATCCATACAAACAGTCCGCAATGCTTATGATGATCAGTGGAATACTGGCTCTTGGTAGAGACCTCATATGCCACTTAATACCCATACATCTGACCCAGGGAATCCTTGTAAAACTTTACACTGCCTGCCAATTGGCAACAAAATGTCCCTGGCTCATAAGCACGATAGAAGAGCTAGGTTTGATTGGCATGATTATCATGTATAAATATCAAGGAGGACCATCTGCAGAGTCAGGCAGGCTTCCCCTGTTTAATAGTGGGAAAATTTCTCTGCAAATACAAAGGCTTGGAGAATGTTTTGTTTCCACTTGGGAGCTCAGATCGTGCAGAGCGAGGTGTGGATTCAGCAGCAGCACAGGGCCCTGAGAGTGTTTCTCCATCTTTCCCTTTCCTCCACACAGGCAGTGGGCCACTGGCAGCATGAGAAAGGGGAACGAAACACTAGTGACCGAGTTCATCCTGCTGGGCCTTTCCAGCTGGCCCATTGTGCAGGCCATGCTCCTGGCTCTGTTCCTTGCTTCCTACCTGGTCACCCACCTGGCAACATGGTATTCATTGGGGTGATCCGTCTCGATTTGCACCTCCACACCCATAAGTACTTCTTCCTCAGCAGCCTCTCCTTCCTGGACATCTGCTATGCCTGGCATGCTGCACAGCCTGATGTCTGGCACAGGGCCATCTCCTACATCGGCTGCAAGGGGCAGATGTACATGGCGTTGTCCTGCGGGATTAATGAGTGCCTCTTGCTGGCTGTCATGGCCTACGATTGCTACATGGTGGTGTGCCTCCCATTGCACTACATGGAGGTCATGAGCCTCAGGGCCTGCATCGCCTTGGTGGCTTGCTCATGGTTGGTTGGCTTGTTGCTCTCCGTCGTGCCTATCTTCAGCCTGTCGGTGCCTTTCTGAGGCCCCAACCAGATAGACCCCTTCTTCTGCGAGATGCTGGCGGTGATGCAGCTGGCCTGTGCCGACACCAGCTACAACGGGACTGTTATCTTCAGTGGGGACGTCTTCACCCTGCTCATCCCCTTCTCCTTTATCCTGGCCACCTATGTCACTGCTGTCCTGAGGATCTGCTCCCTCCAGGGCTAGTGGACGGCCTTCTCCACCTGTGCCTCCCATCTGATGGCCATGGCCCTGTTCTACGGGATGGCCATCTTCATGTACATGTGGCCCAGGTCCGCCCACTCTCCAGAGCAGGACAAAATGGTTTCCATCTTCTACACAGTGGTGACCCCCATGCTGAATCCCTGATCTACTGCCTGAGGAGCAAGGAAGTCAGGGAACCATGGCTAAGGCCATAATCATGCGGGGGGTGGTGGTGGAGGAGATTCTGTCCTGGAAGTACATAAGGGTGTTCTCTGTCTATGGCTGGATAGAGGGAAAGCCAGGTCCCACTTCCAAGGGTGGCTGGTATAAATGGGACTTATGACACTTGCATCAGAATTGTCTGCTGTTACTTAACAGTCTGGAAGAGTAGTGTGAAAGCAGGCAGGTAGGATGGGCCTGAGGTTAGGGTGGTGGCCTAGGGCTTTGGGGACCTGGATACAATTTCCTGCTCCCACCACAGTGTCCCAGTGTGGTCTTTAGTGAGTCACTTAGATTTATTGTATCTGAATTCCCCACATGTGAAAAAGTACTTCCTCACCTCATGTGGGGTGTTGGGAGATGCTTAGATACTATGGTGATGAGGACCAGATATGCTACTTATGGTAGATATCTAGAATATCAGGGTTGGAAGGGACCTCATTTAGTCCAACCTCCTGCTCAAAGCAGGACCAATCCCCTGATAGATTTTTGCCCCAGTTCCCTAAATGGGCCCCTCAAGCATTGAACTCACAACCCTGGATTTAGCAGGCCACTGCTCAGGCCACTGAGCTATCCCTCCCCCCTATAATAGAGCCCCTCCCAGAACACAGCAGTTGAATTAAGTATTGTAGAGTGAAGTCTTATGCCCTTTCGGAAAAGGTATAGCGAAAAGAGAGATGGGGGAAATGAATGTTTGGCCATGGGGGGGCTCTCAGCCAATGACAGCCCTGCCTTTTTGGAGGACATTTCACTGTGGATGCTGACCGCTCCCCACTCTCTTGGCCACATCAAATGAATGGGGCAAATACCACGATGCCAAGATGGAGTTTGGTGCTCCAGGATTATGATATGGAAGTGATCCATGGGAAAGGGAATGCCAAGGCTGATTGCTGATAAACGCGTGATGCTCTGTCTGGGAAATAAGTCAATGGATTTGTAGCGGGGCAGTAACCCTGCTCCTGTGAAAGGGTTAAAGGTCCTTGGAGAGGGCTGGGGCTGAAAGCCGAGAAGAAAAGGCTGATTGGGGGAAGCAGCCACAGTTGGGCCACACCCCAATTAGGCCACAGCTGGCCCTATAAAAGGGCTGTGAGCCAGGAGCTGAGAGAGAAAGATGGACCTGGCTGCAGGGAGCTGAGCAGGGTACCTAGAGTGCAGCAGGGCTGGGGGAAGGCCAGAGGAGCTGGGGAGCTCCAGCCTGGAAAAACCTGCAGGCCTTGCTAAAGGCCAGGAAATGTAGTGTGGGTATGGAAGTGTAGCCTGGGAGTAGTTAGAAGCAGCTGGTCCAACCCCCCTTGCTGATGATGAGTGGTTTACAGACTGCAGTCTGCCCCAGGGAGCAGGGGCTCGATGGTGACTGGCAGTAGCCACTGAGGTGAGGTGGGGATAGAGGGTTGGGGGTTCCCCTGGGTTGCTGCTGGGGACAGGACCCTGATGTAGAGGGGCACCGGGGTCTGGGAGGGACATGGGAGCCAGCGGCAGGTGAGACACTGGTCTGCAGAGGGCGTTCTGGACTGAAAGAGCTAATTCCCAGGATGACCAGCAGGAGGCGCCACACCGGTGAGTCATCACCCCGCCACAGGATTCCAGTAGCATGCCGGTCAAGCAGCCTAGTTATGTTCAGTTCTTTAGCGGAGAGATGTGACAGGCAAATTTCCTGCAGTCTGATTGACTAGGTCAGCCTCTCTGTGTCTTGCCTGGGGGTTACCAACAAAATGCTTGCTTAAGTAGCCGAAAATTGGACATTTTTAAAGATAGCTCAGATATGTCCCTCTCTTCCTCCATACTCCTTGGGTTGTTGTAAGTTGTTGTGGCCATTGCATCAGACTGTTTTACTTTGACTGTATTACGCAGACACATCTATTGATAGTATTCAGTTTGCGAGGGATTCTGTTCAGCGAGAAGAATGCTTAGCAGATTGCTCCTAAAGATTTAGAGTTTGCTATTTTTGTTAATTCACATCGGACTTCTGTAATGTTGTGTGCCTTGCCCCATAATACTATCCCTCAGTGAATCTCAAAGGTGCCTATGGATGTTGGGAGCATTATCCTCACCCACTTTACAAGTGGGCAAACTGAGGCACGGACAGAGCAAAGTGAGGGAGCACAGAGAAGCCAGGGATAAGAGGCTTTGTGAAGTGGGGCTGAGCCATGCAACTTTGAGGGTTAAGCATTTGGCCCACAGCCCATAATGGGGGCTGATCTAAGTGGATGCCATGAGTACTGCAATCAGGCTGCTTCGTGATCACCTTTTACATGCAGACATCCCAAAGGGCAGGCACTTAATATCCTGCAGTTCTCCATCCATCCCCTTCCCCCCCCCTTCTTGCACGTCTATTTTTGAATTGTCCTAGACAAACAAAGGCGTGGTTAAGAAGTTGGCCAGCATTATTCATTCATTCCTCCTCATCTTCTCGTCACTCTTGGAGGGGGGTCACAATCCGGGAAGACAGATGGGTGAAGATGATGGGAACAGAGGATGTTGATAGCTGTGGTCTGTGTCAAAATCGTAGCTAGAGCAGGGAAAACATTTTCAATTTTTGTTTCAATTAAAAAATGCAGATTAATTTCATGATTTCATATTGAATTTGCCAAACTGTTTTGGTCAAAACATTCCCTCCCTCCCCAACCCAGAAACAAATCAGAACATTTTTGAAAGGAAACATTTTGATTTTTCAATTTGAAACAACTTTGTGTTTCGACTTCTACTTCAATTTTAATTTTTGAAAAGAGTTTTAAAAAAACTCCCCACGTGAAACATGTTGTTGGCCGTCAAACACAATGTCTCTTTTGACCTGAAGCTAAGGTTTTTAGACTTTTCTGTTACTTTGAAAAATATTCATTTTGGTTCACCCCAAATGATTTTTCCCCCTTGATTTTTCAATTTGGCCGGTGGTCCAAAAAAATCAGACTGAGTTATTCACACAGCTCAAATCATGGTTTTGTGACATGGTTGTTTTCTCACATTGGTCAAACCCTTGGAGATAGTGCACTCATTATCACACCGAGGCAAAAGGCTTGAATCTCTTCTTCACATAAGGTATTTAATCTGAACAACTGATAAGACAATGAGGCTGGGATTCTAGCATCAGCATCAGCATCATTATATAGTCGTAATAATTTGTATGATCGTAGTGCCAAGCCTGGACCAGGACTCCATTGCGCTAGGCACTGTGCAAGCTCACAACAAACAATCTCTTCCCCAAAGAGCTGACACTCAATTAAGAGACAGCAAGAGAACACAGAGGGATGGTGGACTACAAAAACAGTGAGACCGCACGGTGTATTAATTTCCGTGAAAGGCATAACAAGACCCAGTGGCTGGCAGCTCAAGCCAAACACATTCGAATTAAATGATGGCCCAATTTTTTTAACAGTGAGGGTGATTAACCTTGGGACAAACTTCCAAGGAAAGTAGTGGATGCTCCAGCTTGTGAGTGCCTCTCCAGAAGATATGCTCTAGCCAAACCCAAGAGATTCATAGAAGAATCATAGAAGATTAGGGTTGGAAGGGACCTCAGGAGGTCATCTAGTCCAAACCCCAGCTCAAAGCAGGACCAGCCCCAACTAAATCATCTCAGCCAGGGCTTTGTGATTTAGTGGGGGATTGGTCCTACTTTGAGCAGAGGGTTGGATTAGATGAACTCCTGAGGTCCCTTCCAACCCTGATAGTCTATGATTCTGTGGTTTGTCAAGCCGGGCCTTAAAAACCTCTAAGGAAGGTGATTCTACCACCTTCCTAGGCAACGCATTCCAGTGCTTCACCACCCTCCTAGTGAAATAATTTTCCCCTAATATCCAACCTCGACCTCCCCCACTGCAACTTGAGACCATTGCTCCTTGTTCAGTCATCTGCCACCACTGAAAACAGTCAAGCTGCATCCACTTTGGAACCCCCCTTCAGGTAGTTGAAGGCTGCTATCAAATCAAATTCAAAACAAAGCAAAGCAATACAGAAAAGGAATGCTTTTCCACACACGCAGCAATAATAATCTGTGGGACTCACTGCCGCCTGGGGCCCAGTGCTTAGCCAGATTCCAAACAGAACAGGACAGTCGTAGGGACAAGGAGAGAATTGCGAGTGGCAGGGGAGGTTAAGAAACCAAGAGTTTTATTAAGGCTATAAATCCTCATGCTTCAGAGAATGAGCTGACCTCTAACAGGCTGGGGTCTGGAAAGAAACCCTTAGCCTGGAGTCAGGCAGATTATCCCATGACTGCTCACTGCAGAGGTTTAGAGACCTTCTGCTGAAGCAGCTGATGCTGCGGGGAGCCAGGTTACTGGGCTGGATGTGATCTGATTCAGCCTGGCAAGCCCTGTCCCCCTATGACGGCAGGGTGGTAAATGGCCTTGTAGGGGGTGGCACCCCAGAGGTTTAGGCCCATTCTGGTTGAACAGCATTTTTAATGAGCTGCAAAGGGGAGCAAATAGCCTCTCAATGGTGTTCACAGATGCTCTTGCCTTGTAAAGGGCCCCTGACACCAGTAAGAAAAGGGAAATACCACAAAGGCACCCAGGGAGGTTAAACACAGGCAGGAAATACCACTAGGAGCTGTAGCTGCTTAGAGCACATGACATGGAAAGCCACCACCAGGTGCTGCTGTGAACTCAGGGATGAGACCGAGACCATGGCACCGATGCAGGAGGTTAGGATTTGCTCCCTTAAGTCTGAAACATGGTTCCCAATGGGCATCCTGGCTGTGGCAGGGTACGTCTACGCCAGTGGTCCCCAACCTTTTTCGTCTGGCGCCGAAACGGAGGACCATGGCGGCGGACGAGCATCCACCGAAATGCTGCCAAGCGGCAACGTCAGTAGGCGTCGCCGCCGACAAGCAGCGTCATCCAGAGGCGTCGCTGCCGAAATGCCGCCGAAAATCGGGCACCGCGTTGGAGACCCCTGGTCTACGCTAAGCCCAGCGTCTGACTCAGATTTGAGCCCGAGCCCCCTTTCCCGTCCATACACAAATCAGTCTGACTCAGGACCCGGGCCCAGGGTTGCCAACTTTCTACTTGCAGAAAACCAAACACCCCCTGCCCTGCCTCTCCTCTGAGGCCCTGCCCTTCTCTGAGCCTTCCCCCCACAACTCACTCTGTCGCCCACTCCCCCTGTTGCGCGCTTTCCCCACCCTCACTCACTCACTCATTTTCACTGGGCTGGCTTTGGGGGTTGGGGTGTAGGAAGGGGTGAGGGCTCCGGCTTGGGGTGTGGGCTCTGGGGTGGGGCCAGGGATGAGGGGTTTGGGGTGAAGGAGGGGGATCTGGGCTGGGGGATGGGGCTGAGGGGTTTGGAGTATGGGATGGGGCTTCAGGCTGAGGCAGGGGGTTGGGGTATGGGAAGGCAGAAGGGCTCTGGACTGGGGGTGTGGGTTCTGGGTTGGGGCCAGAAATGAGGGGTTCAGGGTGAGGGAGGGGGCTCCGGGTTGGGGCAGGGGGCTGGAGTGTAGGGGGGGCATGAGGGCTCAGACTGGGGATGTGGGCTCTGGTGTGCAGCCAGGGATGAGGGGTGCAGGAGGGGCTCTGAGCTGAGAGATTTGGAGTATGGGAGGGGCTCTGGGCTGGGCAAGCCAATGGGAGCTGTGGAACTGGCACTTGGGGTAGGGGCAGCGTGTGGAGCCCCCTGGCTGCCCCTATGCATAGGAGCTGGAGGGGGGACATGCTGCTGCTTCCGGGAGCTGCGTGGTGCTAGGGTAGGCAGGGAGCCTGCCTTAGCCCCGCTGTGCTGCCAACCAGACTTTTAACGGCTCGGTCAGCAGTGCTGACTGGAGCCACCAGGGTCCCTGTTCGACCGGGCTTTCTGGCAACTGGGCACTTGGCAACCCTACCCCGGCTCTAGGACCATGCTGGGGAGGTGGAACCGCCCCCTCCACCTGCGGCCCCTGACCCCGTCCCCAACAGAAAAGCTCCCCCAACAGTGGCCCAGGCCTGACCTCAGCCCTGGCAGAAGCCATGGGATGGGGGAAGCTCCCCCTCCCCATCAGCAGCTCCTGACACTGTCCCCGGCAGAAGCCCCTGGGCGGGGGAAGCCCCAGCAACCCCCATGTGTCCCTGGCAGAAGCTGTGGAGCGGCGGGGGAAGCCCCTGGGCCCAACCCCGCTCTCTGGCAGAACCGCCAGGCGGGTGGGGTGGGAGAAGCCCCCGCGCCCCAACCCTGGGCCCCAACAGAAGTGCAGGGGGTAACGGGGGAAGCCCCAGCACCTGGACCCGCGCCCCCCGTGGCCCTGGAACTGGAGGTGCTCTCACTCCCTGCTGACAGAGTTTCTGTCCTGGGGCCACAGTTGAGGGGTGGGGGTGGGGGCAGAAAGGAGCAAAAGGGGTTTAGGAGCTGTAGTGGGGGAGGGGTGGAATGGGCGGAACCCCGGGGGGCAACAGTGGTGGGCTGGAGCCAGGGAAGGAGGCAGATGTCTCTGCCTTGCTGTGGAGCTCCAGATCAGGGATTGAGCTGTGCAGCACCCTGATCCCGAAGGAAACTGACTGCTGTGAGGAATTGCTGGGAGTGCTATCTGCTATCTACCCCTTGGAGACCAAGGACCTATGGAGCCACATCAAGGAAGGGTGGTAGGAAGTAGCCCAGGGAACTCAGACATTAATCCCGTTATATTGCTGAGAGATGTTTCAGAAGGATCCCCACTGACCCAGTGGCGGGATCATCCGCCACTGTTAGGGCCCTGGGCTGGGACCCAGTGGAGTAGGATGGGCTCAGATGCCCCTACCCCTTGCTGCCAACCCCACCCCTGAGGTGGTGGCCTACTCACTAGGCTGGAAGGCCTTCACCTTACCTGTGGCTTGCCCCAGCCTGAAGGTAGTGAGCCCTCCATATTGTCTCGTTTGCTGTTGGCCCTAGCCTGGAGGCTTTGGGCTATAGCCTGCTCCCTGCTGTGCCCCACCTGGAGGATCCAAGAGACTGTCCAGGTCATCAGCCCAGCCAGGAGGCCTGGACTAAAGACTATTTATTACGTGGCCCCACCCTGAGGGGCAGAACCCCAGACTGTGGTCACTGTCTGCCCTCGCCGGGAGGCTAGACTGAAGACTGTTTCTGATTCTGTCCCACTCAAAGGGCCTGAGCTATAGACCGTTACTTGTTGTCTGCCTAGCCAGGAGTCTAGGCCAAAGACTCACAAGCCCCTATGACTTGGCTGTTTGATGAAGTGAGGCAGAGCTGGACGGCCATGGACCACTACATTGCCCAATAGAAATGCTACTTGTCCAATGAAAATTCCTCCTTTGTCCATGTACTTGGTGCAACCATATGATACCTGTACCCATCACCTTCTGGCTTCTCCCATCACCTATACAATATTCCATCTTTCACCTCAAATCAGAAAGCTTTTACAGTGGTATAGTGAGGGTCCACTACATTCCAGGGTGGCTCTATTTGCAAATTGATTTTTCAGTCACACATTATTCTGACATCAGGGTCCTTTCTTTGGGAAGTTTCTAGTTGCTTTGGCATCCATTTCTGCAACCCCACTTCCATTATTCCAGTGGATGAACATGGAACTTGTGCAATTCTGAAAATTATTGGATGAGAGGAGGCAACCATCTACTCCCTAGTACACACATCCCTGTGAGCTAACAATTGTTTGTTCTTCTGCTAAGGGAATGTTTGCATTTAGTCTCTCCAACAAGGCCATCTACACAAGGCATCTGCATTGCTATGCTTATGGCCAGGCTTGTGCTTGAATGGGAAATCACAGCACTGCAGTTTTCCCAACCACATGGCAAGCTTTTTGTCAGGATTCCTGAATCTAAAGAGCCAATGCAGGGCAGCATGGTCTGTCCTGACCAAAAATTCCTCCCATAGAAATACTGATGAAAATGTTCTCTAGATTTAACCACTGCAGGAGTTCCTTCCATGTGGTGCCCTCTCAGAAGAACTAGACTTTTGCTGAACAAAACCACCATCCTCTCAAATCCTTTGTGCTTGTGCCAATACTGCCCCCAAACCATAAGCACTAGCATCTCTGTCAAATCTGAAAGAGGTGCAGTTGCCATTTAACTTTCACTTGCCTAACAGTCGCTCTCTGTCTCACCGCATCTCTGGGTGAGGCTCCCAGCCTTGTCACCAGTTGTGGTGTCTTTCACTCTTCACACCAGAAACAATAGGAAGTACCAACCGGGCCCAGTTCCTTTCCTTGAACTTTAGCCAAGCATGAGATAAATGGCTAAACATCTGTTGTGTGGGTAGCTCTGTGGTGTCTTGGGCCCACAAGGGAGACGATGTTATCGATACCTTTGTACACTGTTACAACATTACATAGGTGACTGTGGCCCAGCAGTTTCATTTCAAGTTACTGTTGGCACCTCCCATTAAAACACTTTTTATCCTTCAATTAAAGATACAGAGAAGGTGGCCAAAAGAGAGAAAACATTTGAAATATAAACTTCAGCCATATGCCTGTGGAGTGGGACTGGGACTCCATATCTGTTTCCTTTCTTATAGCCAGGGCCCTACCAAATTCACTGTCAATTTTGGTCAATTTCACAGTCATAGAATTTTAAAAAATCATAAATTTCATGGTTTTAGAAACTTAAATTTGAAATTTCATGGTGGTGTAACTGTGTGGGGTCCCAATGCAAAAGGAGGCTATGGGGGAGTTAACAAAGCGATTGTAGTGGGCTCATGCTCTTGTCACTCTTGCTTCTGCGCTGTTGCTGGTGGTGGCGCTGCCTTCAGAGCTGGGTGGCCAGAGAGCAGCAGCTGCTGGCTGGGCGCAATCTGTTGGGGAGGAGCAGGGCTGGCCTCATGGATGGGCAACCGCCCAGGGTACTGTGGTTGTGGGGGGGATTTTCCATAGTTCCCCCCACAGCATGTTATACCAATATAATAAAAACCAGCAGGATCTTATTAAGAGGGATAACATTTTGGTGGAGAATAGCGAAAGGGGGATTATTGGTATTTTTGCCTCACTTATTGTAAACCATTCTGTGTTCACACAACCGGCTCTACAATGCACGGTTCTATTCTTGGTTAACCAAAACTTGCTGGCCCCCGTGTGGGTAGCAGGAAAATAAAGAGCTCATAAGATTTTTAACAACACCTGCTGGCCTCCGTGAAGGTAGTAGGAAAGGTAAAATTGTTAACAAAACCTGCTGGCCCCCGGGTGGGTAGTAGGAAAAGTAAAATTGTTAACAAAACCTGCTGGCCCCCGGGTGGGTAGTAGGAAAAGTAAAATTGTTAACAAAACCTGCTGGCCCCCGGGTGGGTAGTAGGAAAAGTAAAATTGTTAACAAAACCTGCTGGCCCCCGGGTGGGTAGTAGGAAAAGTAAAATTGTTAACTAAATCTGTTGGCCTCCGTGAAGGTAGCAGAAAAAGAAAAAAATATATATATATATATATATATATATATATAATCAGGAGCAACAAGAGGGTCCCAGGGACCAGACAGTGCTGCTCGCTGAAGAAAATTTAAAATGTTTAAGAAAAGGCAAGGGAAAACAGTCCCAGAGGAAGAAATGAAGTCAAAAGTAGCTTCTACCTCACCTTTTATTAAAGAGAGAATGCCTTTTCAGCAAATTCTCCAAAGATATGGGCACAGTCCTTGGACTGAACAAGCCCTTGCAGATATCTGCACCATTTTGGACCTAGAGGATAGATTGGCCCAATATATCCTCATATGCAAACCCCTAGATGCAGCAAACAGAGATGCTGCAGGAATCTGGCTGCTGTGGGAGGCTTGTAATGACAGCTACCTCCGCCTAGCAGCCTGTAAAGAGGAGAAAATATCTCTAAAAAAAAAAAACTATCCCAATTGGAAAAAGGGGTAGAAAATTGGAAAGTAATGGCTCATTGGGAAAAAGAGGCTTGGGACCCCCGAAAAACATTGAAAAAAATATGTAAAACAACCATTGTAAGCTGCTCTTTTAGGAATTAAGGGTTATAGTGCTTAATATTTATCAGTTTGGTTTTTTTTGTTGTGCTTGGTTGTTGTTCACAACTGTTGGGAAAATGTAAAAACAAAAAATTGCATTAAGATTTACAAGCCTCTGCTGCAAAAGCAAAAAAATAAAAATGTATGTAGTACTCAAACCCAGTTAGATGCCCTTAAGGTTGGGTACAGAGAGTTAAAACAGCACTCTCAAATCCTACAACAGCAGTAACATCAAAAGAAAAAACATTTGAAACCCCAGAAGGGGAAGGTTTTTGGGACCCCTCTGAAGAGTGGGAAGGGGAATATTTGGGTAGATTCCTCCTCCCAGGGCCAGAATGCCATTGCAACAGTAACAACAGTGCCTGCTTCTGCCTCAGACCTCCAGGCCGTGGCAAAGTGGCTGGGAATTTTAAAATGAAAAAAAAAATTTTTTTGCAACACTTAATTAGCATTTGTGCAGCCCCAAGTACCAAACACACTGTGGCAGAGACTAAGCAGGGTCTGCCATGTGGAAGCACTGTGCTAATTTATGTGTAAGCTTCTATCTTTCAGGCTCTAAAACCAGAACATCAGAAGAGCTGGTACCAGCTGAAGAGTTATAAAATACCATGGTTATAGTGTCGCGACAAAGTCTGTGTTCAGTGTTCAGTGTTCTGTGTTGCATGTTCTCTGTTGCATGTTCTGTGTCTGTCTCTAGTGGTGTCCTGTGCTAGCATTGGGTCCAGAAAAAAAAAATACTACACTGAACAAAGCAAATGTCTTTTCCTCTCTCTACTTCCCCCATGTCCATCCAACTTATCAATCACCACTTGTGTCCAAAAAACTTTGGTCCCCAGTGCTTCAGGTTTATTTTTTGTTAGGTTTTATTAATACATTTGTTTTGTTAGTTACATTTGCTTGTATTGTTAATTCCAAACTTTTCTCTATGCACCCTGGTTCTACTTCCCCAAGTCCTAAAGGGCAGTTCTTGGGTCCCCATAACCTGTAAGACCTTGGCCCATAATTGCAGAGCCTCATCTTTCAGGTCCCCAAAAACCTCTTAAGTACAACTGTTAAAAATAGGAAATTCTGCAACATTTTAGCAAATAAATGTTAGTTTAAGTCCAAATCAGCTTAACCTTGCATGACAACTATGGTCCTCCAACAAAATCTTATTTGTTGTGTGTGCTTAAGGAGGTCCTGACCTCAGTAACTTTTATTGTTTGATGGCTATTGCAGCATCAAACTTGGGCCTCATCTTATGTGTCAATGTACCCAATTATTGTAATGGTTATGGTTTTATTGTATTCCCAATTATTATAACTATAATTTTTTGGATTTGTGTTTAGGTTATATCTGGTGTTTAGTCAATTGTAATGGTTTTAGTAATATTCACCTGGTTATAATTGTTTGGTTTGTTTACAACAAATCACCTGTGCCCTACCATGACAACAACTACTGTAATGATCATAGATCAAGGGGCAGAGTGTTAGCAGCCCCCAGTAGATAAATGTAAATGCAATGTCAGTACTGTTTTTACTAAACAAATAACAACTTATTACTGGTATAATATATTCTCTTGATGGTCCCCAACCACTACTGGCATCCTACCAGTAATGCTACATCCCTTGATAGTTGTCTTAGTATTAAATTGTATTTGTATTATTGAAATGTTTAGCATGTGCTTTTGGATAAAAAGGATGTACAATAGATAGAAATCACTAACCCATGTTACCTCACAGTACCTTCTTTTAAAAAGGTTACATAGAAAGTGACACTAACGAGCATATGTGTATCGTAGTGTCAAAAGGGGGATTATGTAGAGATATTAAAGAAGGTTTATATTAAACATGGTTTATATGAAAAATGACTTATTGTTAACTGATGCCTTATAACTAAAGGTTTATGTTAAAAGTAAATTTGTGATTCTAACCTGCAAGCCACCAGCTGTGTCTGTGTGAAGCCTGCTCAAAGAAATACTTTGTATAAAACTTGTTAAACATTAATTAACTCTAAGTAAGCCAAAACAGTAGCTGTTATAGTGTATAAATAGAGACCCCCACCCTCCGTAAATTTTCATCTCACTTTATCTTTGATTGTTAAAAGACAGGGAGTCTCACATAAATTGGTCACACCCCAAAAGGTAAAGAGACAGTGAAATAGATGTGATTAAGATAGAGAATGTATGTGAATGAATGGTTAGGGAGTTACCAGCCTGAAGAATTCAGTGTCGGCTGAAGAAGGTGTCAAGTGGGATCAACCAGATGACCCCCGGAGGGCAAACTGGAATCCACCCACCACACCTCAAAGGAAGGAAAAACAAAACATCTAATAACATGGAGCCAGCCATCTGCTGATTGATTTAGCAACAGCAGAACGAAGCAACTCCTATGAACTTACATAGGGAAAAATCTCTATAAAACTGGACTCTAAAGAATAAGGACTTTGAGTCTATGGTTCTGCCACCAGCCTCCAGGAGCATCAGATGCATCTGACACAGACTCGGCTCCATCCTCATGACCAAGATACCTGGCCAGTAACTTGGCATGAGCAACATCTAGGCTGGTAACTATAACATCTATACAGAACATGAATGAATGATTGTGTGAATGAATATGTGTGTGTGTGTGTGTGTGTGTGTATAAGGAATAAGTAGTAATAGAAACAAGTAGAAAAACATTGTTTTTTTGTTTTGTTATGGTATTTACAATAAATGTGGCATCTTTGCCTTATCCCTCTTAATAAGATCCTGCTGCTTTTTATTATATTGGTATAACAAGCAGGGGCGGCTCTAGGCACCAGCAAAACAAGCTGGTGCCTAGGGCGGCCAAATCTAGGGGGCGGCAGGCTGCGTCGGCGGACCTGCCGCAGTCATGCCTGCGGGAGGTCCACCGGAGCCCCGGGACTACCGGACCTGCCGCAGGCACGACTGCGGAGGGAGCGCTCGTCCCGCGGCTCGGCTGGACCTCCCGCAGGCATGACTGTGGCAGCTCAAGCGGAGCCGCGGGATCCGCGAACCGTCCGCAGCCGCGGGGGGTCCAGCCGGGCCATGCGGGACCAGCGGACCCTCTGCAGTCATGCCCGCGGGAGGTCCGCTGCTCCCGCGGCTCCGGGGCGCCTCCCGCGCATGACTGCTTGGGGCGGCCAAAACTGTAGAGCCGCCCCTGATAACAAGCATCCCAAAGTGCTTTAACTCCCAAGTGCCGGGGCGCTGGGCTGGAGCCGAGGAGGGGCAGGGCTGGAGGTGCCCTGGCCGAGGGCTCCTACTTTATGCCAAGTTCCAGCTGTTGGGTTCTGGCCAGCGTGCTGAGGGATGGGACTTCCTCTTCCCTTGCAGGTGCCGGTCCCGTGTCAGACCCACCTTCAGGAACCTCCCCCAGCTGCAGGAAGCTCTGCGGCTGCTGGCTGGGAGTCCAGCTCTGAAGGCAGCACCACTGTCTGCAGCAGTCCAGAAATAAGGGTGTCACGATATGGTATTGCCCCATTTACTTCTGCGCTGCTGCTTAATGTGGCACTGCCTTTAGAGCTAGGCGTCCATCCAGCATCCACTGCTCTCCAGTGCCCGGCTTTGAAAGCAATGCAGAAGTAAAGATGGCACTACTGCGACCCCCCCTACAACAGCCTTGCAACTCCCCAGAACCGCCTTTTGGTTGGGACCCCCAGTTTGAGAAACGCTGGACTCCCCCATGAAATCTGGATTGGATAGAGTAAAAGTACACAAAAGACCAGATTTCACCATCCGTGACGTGTTTTTCACAGCTGTGAATTTGGTAGGGCCCCTATTTATAGCTATTGGGTGATCTCTAGCCATTGCATTTCCCACACTCACTGCTCTTTTATTTGTGTCCCACTGGACTTATTTAAATTTTCTAATGATCATACTTAATACTGAATTGGGCAATGTGTATGCTGTTTAATTAGATAGATATTTATATGTATTTCGTGCTTTAGAATAACTTTTGTTCTTTTTAGTTCTTATGCTTTGGGCAAATATAATAAAGTTGCCCTCGATGTTAATGTCAGTATGTTATTTCCTCTCATGCCCACCCTGTCAAAATGCCTTTTTTCCCTAATCCCTCTTTCTAGTAGATGGGTTTATAGTCAGAAGCAGAAATCATTTACTGTCACCTTGCATACATATACACTCACTGGAGATATAACTTGGGAGATGTGTAAAATATATATGATGGGCCCAGAGACCATGCTGACGAGTTTTCCAAGACAGACATAACATCATAACCAAGTGCCACACAAATATGGTATTTGGAAAATTAGAGAAAAATTAAACAAGTAGGAAGCTGCTAATTTTCATACTGATTAATAAAGCTCCACATCCACAATAAGGTCTCTGAGGCTGGGTGCTGTAGGGATTTAATTGGTCATCTCCATTGTGTCTGTCCTGGTGGCTTCTATGTCTTCTCTGGAATCTGCATGCTCTTCAAAAACCCTCTGGAGTGCGACCTTAACAGAGCCCCTGAACCGCCACTTCCTGTAGCTCCCAACTAAAAAGTAAATAAGTGGGTTAATGCTGCTGTTTACAGAGGCCAGTGCATTACATATCTCAATGGGGATATTAAAATAATTAAAATACCAGCCAAAGTGCTGGATACTGAAGGGAACAGCAAAGATGAGGAAGAAGAGGATGGTGAGCAAGATAACAATGTAGAACCTTCCAGGCTGACGTTGTTGGGAGCTATGTCGGACCTTGATAAACAGGATCAGGTTGGACAGAACCATGATGGAACCGAAAATCAGGAAAACCAGAACATACATGGCTATGTGTGACATCCGACAGTGTTCAGTTCCACCAAAAAGACAAAAATAAGACATTAGTCCGGATACCAAGCAGGAGAGCGCCCACAGCAGGGCACACACAAGGGAAGACAGGTGCTTGGGGCGGTGGCATCGGTACCAGATGGGGAAGAAGACAGACAGACACCTCTCAACGCTGATGGCTGTCAGGAAGTACAGGCCGGCATTGTGGGCGAACAGAACCAGCAGGAGAAAAACCCCCAGAACGTGCCCAAATTCATAGAAACAGAAGAGAGATTGCACAGTATAAAGTATGAGGCAAACAGGCAGGGAGAGGAGGAAGCTTAAGTCTGCTACGGCCAGGTTGAGGATGTAGATGGTGAAGGGATTCCTCTTAATGAAGAAGCTGAGGAGCCAGAGGACGACCCCGTTGCCCACCAGCCCGAAGAGACAGATGAGCACAGTGACACCATCAAGGATCACATTAGTTAAACTGTGTATTTTGCAACCAGTCCCATTATACCTATAGTCTGGGCTGGTTTCTGTCGGAAGCAGGGACGTTGTGCTCACCTCAGTCATCATTAAACCTCTGCTGAGGGATGCCAGTGTCTCCTTGTCTTTCATGCGCACCTGTTAGCAGAGAGCAGAAGGGGGAGTGGAAATCAGTGACTTTGACATTCCCAGCACAAAGTTTCACTGATCATTTCAGCCCCTCCCTGTTGGGAATGGAATGTGAAATGCTGAGATTGTTTAGGCTTCTGGGACGAGCCGATTACGCTGGGAACTGTGTGTAAAGGGCTGGCCTTGAGCGGCCAGCTAATTGTAAATAGGATGATAAGTCAAACAGGTGTTAGGATGATAATTACCCTATGGGGTTACAGCTGCGGCTGTGTTAATTTAATTAACCAATTAGCAACAGTTTGATTGCTTGCTATAATTGTATATAAGAGCATGCTGGAAATGAATAAAGAACTCTCTGTTTTATGATCACATGGGTTGTCAGAATCTGTCCATGCTCTCCTGCGATGCAACAAATGGTGACCCCGACGTGATTGAACGAGGATAGTGTTGGTGGCCTGAACTGAAAAGAAGAAAAGGAGGCGCACCTGAGTCTCAGTGTCGAGCGGCTAGGAGCCGCAGGGCGTCCGAAAAGAGGGGCGCACCTGAGCTCAGTGTTGAGCGGCGGCCGCAGGGCGTCCGAAAAGAAGGGCACACCTGAGCTCAGTGTCGAGCGGCTAGGAGCCGCAGGGCGTCCGAAAAGAGGGGCGCACCTGAGCTCAGTGTCGAGCGGCAAGCCGCAGGGCGTCTGAAAAGGGAGGCACACCCCAGCCCAGAGGTGAGCAGCTAATATGGGAACCGCTGCATCAGCGGAAGAAAGGACGGTGCATGAATATTTGATGCGCATCGCGGAGCGGCAGGGAGAGAAGCTCCCCTCTGATACATTATCCCGTCTGCTGCGGTGGGGACGGAGAAGGGGACTTTCTGTTCAACCAAGTACAATTTTTGATAAAACTGTTTGGGAGCGGCTAGGCTCCAAGCTTTGGAAGTCGGTGGCTCAGGGCGATAAGGAGGCCTTCTCCCTGAGTCCAGTATGGAATAAGGCGAAGGAGATGATAGAAACTCTCGCGGCCGAGGCAGGAGTGCAGGCGGCCCTTTCTGAGCTTTGCCGCCCAACGCCCGGAATGCCTTCTGTGTTGCCGGTTGGAGCCAGAGAGTTTTTCGGTGGTGAGGACACGGTGATACCTTTGGCTTCCGACCCCTTCCCCATAGATGGTGTTGCCCCTGCTACGGCCCCACTACCCTCCAATGTGGCTATCGGCCCCGACATGATTGATCCTGCTACGGTCCCGTTACCCCCCGATACGCCCGAGCCTATGGAGACAGCCTTGCCGTATGCACCCCCTCCAAAGCCATGCCGTGTCCACGGGGCCTGGGGGTGCCAAGATTGCGGGGGGACAGAGGAGGCTCGGGTGGAACATGTGCCATCGAACCCATATCCCGATTTGACTACGTTTACTCAGTTTACTCAGTCTGATGCCTTCTATAAGGAGATGGAGCGCCAGGGTCGACAGCTGCAGCATATATGTGACAAGTTGGACCAATTGGAAGGTTTTCCACCTGGATCATCGCGATCGCATCCCCCCCTGCCTTGCTCCTGTGTGCTGCCTGCTTTCAGGGGCCACACAAGAATGATGTTTTATAAGTACATGTGTTATTTTGCATTTAAAATAGGTTTACAGTATGAAATATAAAATAAGTAAATAACACGTGTTTTTATTATGTTTTGATTTTATATACAACACTGTAAACCTTTTTTATATTTTAAATGCAAAATAACACACATACTTATAAAACAATATCATTCTTGTGTTTTTATTTTAAGTACAAAATAAATATGTATTACAAATGTAAAAGTATGTAACTAGTAATTTGATATGGCGGCGGGTGGCGCCTATTTTTATGTGTTCGCTTCCCCTGATGTTAGAACCTGGCTACGCCATTGTGGTCACCCTGGCCCTTGCTAAGTGTACAGCTTCCACTCTTGTTAAAGAGCTCTTCTGAAAGCATTTGGTCGGTTCTGCTAATTCATATAAGACATCATTTCACGCAGTTAGTGATACGGTAATTATTGTCAGAGAGCTTATTCAGGAAGTACTTTGGTATCGGGTTATTGTTTTCTGAGATTTCATGTTCAAGTATCTAAGAAGGGTCTCGTAATTACACATCAAAGCACTTACAGTGAAATGTCTCGATAGCCACCTCACTTCATTTAGAGGTTTAAACAATAGTCTCATTTTCTGTGACATTTGCCATTTCTTCAAATTGTCCTCTTCAGACTGAGGATCTGCAGAAGACTGTATAAATGGTCTTCAAAAGTGTCTCTATTGTCTTCATCATTGGTACTTTGTTCCAGGCATTGACTAATCCCAGATCTTCTCGATGGGTTACCAAGGGAGGTGGTGGAATCTCCTTCCTTAGACGTTTTTAAGGTCAGGCTTGACAAAGCCCTGGCTGGGATGATTTAGTTGGGGATTGGTCCTGCTTTGAGCAGGGGGTTGGACTAGATGACCTCCAGGTCCCTTCCCACCCTGATATTCTATGGTTCTGTGACGGAGGAGTGCAAGGGGTTGGTAAGCAGCTCAGAAGCTGCTGCATGCCTTCCCTGTCAGAGCCCTAATGCCTATTTCTGAAAGAAGACCCCGGCTACCTGTAACTGCTCCCGTCCCTACTGCTTTCCTCATTTTGAGGGAGGTCCTGATTGCTGTCAGGCTCTGTCACTTTAAGGGTAACGGACTGAGAAGAAGTACAGGAAATCCAATGAGCTCTGCTTTGTGAGGGGGGGAAATAAAAAGAGACGTGGATACAGGGCCGTCCTTAGGATTTATGGGGCCCTACGCAGTATTATTAAACTGGTGCCCCTATGCCCGACGGCCGCCTGGGCTCGCAGCCCAGGATGGGAGGGACGAGGCAGCAAAGGATACCGAGCCATCCGGCACACCTCACAGTGGCGGAGAGTCACAGTATCCCGCAGAGACCCCCGTGCCCTCTCCCTCACACAGAATGCACAGCACCGGCGCATTCGGCTCTGTGAATGTGGCCCCTGCCTAAGGACACTGCAGCGCGCGCTGGGTGTGCGGGAGCCGATCTGCTCTTACCTGCGGTCATGGGTGGTGGAAGAAGCTGCCGCTTGGGGAGGCTGGCTCCCCAACTCTTCTGCCTGTGGCCCTGCCCATACTCCACCCCTGCTCTGCCCCAGGCCCTGCCCCACTGTCTCCCTCCTCTCTTCCCTCCCCCTCCCTGCTCACCCCCTTCCAGCCAAATCCCTGAACCCAAATGAAGCAAATGACAGAAAGAAATTGCAGAAGAGTGGGTTTTTTCAAGGAAAATGGAGCACGTTTTCCACTGCATGCCAGAAGGTGACGACTGGACATATAGAAGGTACCTAATTAAAAGCACTAAATTTAGGAATAAAAAATGTTAGTCACAGGTATTTTGATATACAGTAACTCCTCACTTACCGTTGTCCCGGATAACATTGTTCCGTTGCTGATCTATTAGGGAACAAGCTCGTTTAAAGTTGCGCAATGCTCCCTTATAGCATCCTTTGGCAGCTGCCGCTTTGTCCTCTGCTTGCAGGATTCTCTGGAAGAGCAGCCCCTCCTTGTGGGGATTAGAACCAGGGGGAGGGGGGCCAGCAGCACCCCTCATCAGCTCCCCTAAATTCCCTGTAAGGTATGTGGCTTGACAGCTGCCCAGCAGCAGTTCAGCTGTCCCTCCCCCCACTGCCCTGCTGCTCCTGCCCTGCCCTCTGCCCTGGAGCTGTTCCCGGGAGCTTCCTGCTTGCTGGGGGAGGGGGTGCTGATGTCAGGATGTCCCCCTGCTCCTGCCCCCCAAGCTCTGTACCCCCGCTCCACAAAGCAGAGGAGAGGGACAGAAAGGAGGGAGCTGGCTGGAAGCTGTTGCTTCCTCTCTGAATGGGCGGATCTTCATAAAAGGGCAATATACTTGAAGTGGTGTCAGCGTACTTAAAGGGGCAATGCACATCTCTCTCTCTCTCTCACTCATGCCCGCACCCCCCAGCACTTTGGAAAATCAGCACCTGTGCAGCCGTGCATGTGCTGTCACGAGGAGGGAGTGGTGCGCTCCAGCTGGATAGCGTGGGCTCATCATCATGTTCAGTTTTTGCAGGGAAGTGTTTGCAGCTACTGCCCTGCATCTATTGTGTTTCCTCCCTTCTGCCTCAGTCCATGATGCCTTGTAGAGTGTGATGCTACATTAACAACAGCGTCTTAACCCTTGAGGGCTCAGCTGAGTGCTAGTTCATCATTTAGCAGCAAAGCATCCCCTGGGAAATATCCCACCCTCTTACTCCACCACCTCAACCAAGCTTCAAAATCATTCATTGCTGTGTACAATATTAAACGGTTTGTTTAAAACTTATACAGTGTATGTATATAATGTCTTTTGTCTGGTGAAAAGCATTTCTCTGGAACATAACCCTTCCACCACTTACATTAATTCTTATGGGGAAATTGGATTCGCTTAACAACGTTTCGCGTAAGGTCTCATTTTTCAGGAACATAACTACAACATTAAGTGAGGAGTTACTGTACCCTGAAGTTTGTCAGAGATTTATTTGCAGTAAGGGCAAGTCAGCTGCCCTGCTGAATACAACATTAATTATTATGGAATACATGATGCAGCTCTTCTCTGTTTTACATTTTCTTAATCAGTATTTCTAAGATGATTTTTATATTTTAAATGCACTCTTCAGCCTTCATAAAGTAATCATTCCAGATGACTATGTATTTAACTCACTGAAATAAAGACATTAATTTTAAATGAATCAGTCACAGAGGTTTACTGTGTTCATCACAATGTTCATTACTTTTAGAAAAAGGCAACACTAATTTACTTTGTGTAATCTCCATAACAGATATGTTTATGGAATTTACCAACTTTAAAAAATATGTTTCCAAAGATTTTAGGCATAACAAAGGATTTTCTATCTTACGAAGGTACTGATTTTGCTGGAGAGTTCTTTTAAAACTAGTTCATCAAATAGTCAGAAGTAAAGAGAGGGAAACTTGTTTGTCCAGCTATCTGGAAGGAAAGGGGTGTTGTCCCTTTAAGGGCTAGCCTCTCTTCAACAGGGGGGTGAAGAAAGAAAGGGATTGACAGAAAGACTTTGGAAACAAGTTTTTTGTACTAAAGTAATTAAAATTAAGATGTGTATTTTAGATAAGAGTTTTTTTGAAGGATTTATTTAAAAAAAACCTATATGTCTGAAGATCCAAGCATTTAAGGCTAAAGATGAATACTCAGATAGTGGATCTAAAAATCTATGCAAGGATTTTTTAGAGATGTGATTTTATAATCTTCAGCAGGAGTCAGTGCCTATGCCCAGGGGTGCCTAAGGATGGCCCTGCATGGAGACAGTGAGGAAGAAGGCAGGAACCCAAATACATGGCTAGGAATGTCAGGAGCAGAAGAAGCCAGCATTTCTAAGGGTTTATGTGATTGAAGCAGAAAGTTATGCAGTAAGGCGTATTCAGAAAGGTTGATTCAGCAAAACACTTCTCTCCCCGAGTCCCTGGACCCTGAAGCCCAACTGGGGCTAGGGGAGAGGCATCTCTCCTGGCCACTGCAGCCCTGCATGCCCAAACTCCCACCCCACCTCACCCCACAGCCCCCACCTAGCTCTAGTCCCCCCCCACCACCTTACCTTCTTATATGTACATCCTCTCCATGGTCCAGGCACCTAATTAGTGGAGCCTCACTTGCATGGCTCCACTAATTAGGTGCACGGCCCTTGATGCCCTCTTGCGTGGCCGCTCAGGCAACACGCCTTAGAGGGAATGCAGCAAGAAAGTCTTGTTTGTGCTGGCTGTGAACCAGCTCCCCAATTCCACCAGTCTCTGGCAACACAAGCACTGCCTTCCAGGCTTCCCTGACTCTGCACAGGTGGTTGATAGGCAGACACCGTCCTCCGAGTGTCCCTCTGCTCAGCCCATGTTCCACTGAACACTCCCAGAATTCTTAGATCCGCTATTTACCAAGGAATAGGCTACACCAGCTTGTCAGATTCAATTCAGGATCCCCACTCAGCACTTAGATATAGTGATATAGTGAAAACAAGAGTAAGTTTATTATCAAAGAACAGAGATTCAAGTGATAGCAAATAAGAATTTTATTAACAAAATCATGACCTGCTTTCTAGAGACTAAATTTAGCTTACAAAAGACATTCCCCAGTCTCCCATAGCTTAATCCACATCCACAGGATGATTTAGTTGGGATTGAATGAATTAGTTGGGGATTGGTCCTGTGTTGAGCAGGGGGTTGGACTAGATGACCTCCTAAGGTCCCTTCCAACTGTGATATTCTATGATTCTCTGATTTTTCCCAGCATTTTCAACCAAGCGGGCTGAGACCCCACTTTCATAATATCAAGCCTGCTGGCAGCTTATCTTCACTGACAGAAGGAAGACAGGGTGTCTCTTTTTTTCTCTTCAAATGTACCAGAATAGACTTGTGGTGTTTACCTGAAAATAGGCTTCCCACCCTACTGTTAATTCCTTTCTGAAGTTTCTTCAGTTCTTCATTAGCATTTAACTCAGCATGCTTCTACTCTTCTATTGTATGGCACACAATGGTCCACCAGTGAGATAGGTGTCTCCCATCCCCCATCTGGAGAAGTTCTCAAGGTATGTCACCTTTGAGTGACCTGTCTTTAACTACAGACCCAGAGAACATAATTTTGAGTAGATATACGTTACTCCTCACATATTTTCTATACATACATCTCACAATGGTTATGACGACCAATGTGACACAAGCTTTTAGCAGATGATCCCTTTTGGTGAACCAGTGGGATCCCTGTGCCCCATATACCCTCTGCCTGTTGGCATCAAGAGGTCCTTGGGTCACATGGGTGGAGGTGTCACATCCAGATGGACTTGCTGTCCAGGTGCAATTTGTTGTTTCCACTCTTTTGTTGGCCCTCCTGAGTTCTCTGGAGACATTTTGTATGTGTGACTCTTCTGTGTCCATGGAATAGCTGCAAACACTGCTGATGGGGCTGACACCATCTCACCCTTTAGGGCAGCTACTAATGCCACATTAGTTAGGAACTTGGCTGTGGTTGCTGGGCATCACCCGAGGAGCAAAAACTCCTTTACACATTTATTGAACACAGGGGATGGGGAAGGGGAGACAACTGAAAGAGTTAAAAATTCAAATATTTAGTAACCCCTCATTTACCCATTTCCCTTGGAGAGAGGCCCTGGGCTGCTAGCCTGTGCAGCAGAGCTATCTGGTCATGCCCAGCCCCTGTAGTATGGTCTTGTGGGCTGAAGTGAAGGCTGTACATTCAGCTCATCTTCTGCATTCTCCTGCAGATGCCCCATCATCTGGATGTGGTTCTTTATGGAATATGGAAGAGGTTCAGCACATGGGGACATTCTGAATGAGGGGCCTTCACTGGAGCAGAGTCACTGGGCAGAGGTCTCTGTTCCCACTGATACTCGTGTGACCTTGTTTTGTCAAGTGATGCCGCAATTATTTTCTCTTTGTTTGAGCCAATTTGCTTTTGTTCTTGTTCAGTTGCAGGGTCCTGTCATGACACCTGTCTATAACTCTTCTGAGCCTTTCATCCTGTTCTCATCTGGAATTCCCTCACACCAGGTTGTCATCTACGTAACATTCAGCACCTTGGATCACGCTTCAGTACCCTTCAGGAGCTGCACAGATGTCAGAAGGAAATCCGGTGAACCTGTATCTGCCAAATGGTGTGCTGAACATACAGAGTCCAGAACTTTGGTCATCCAGCTGTATTTGCCTAAATCCATTAGTGGCCTCTATGACAGTGAAAGTTGCAGCTTTTGCCAACTTGTTGGTGATTTCATCTCCTCTTGGCAATTGAAAATGTTCCGTTCATATCCCTTTATTCATATTGCTTGGATCCAAGCATATTCTTATTTCATCTCGACCTGGTTTGTCTAAGGTTACTACAGAATTGACCCATTATCCAGTGGCTCTCACTCTTCAGGGCAAGGGGAGGTTTGAAGACTCCAGGACTGCAGGACAAAGGGATGAAAATGATCCTTTCCCAATCCACCTCTATCCACCCATCTAAGCAGCCACAAAAATCATCCCATCTCCTCCACTACCTCCCACCCAACGTAATGGGCGCATATCAAGAGTTTAGCATCCAACGCATTCACACCCCAGCCCTGCTAACCCATATCCCAGAGGAAGCCTGGCTGTGATTGGGACCTTGCAATGTGGTGGCACCCACCTTTTGCAAGCACCCCATTGTTCAGGTGTGTGTCTGTGCATTTCAGTCTGTGGTGACACCTTCTGGAAGTTTTTCTGGCTGTTTCTAGTGACTCAGCTCTCTGGCCAAGTCACAGCCAACCATGAGCTCTTCCTCACTCCTCCATCCCTGCCAGCTCTGAGCTGTCCATGGTGCTGCAGACTTCAGTCTGCTAGGAGCACCAGCTTCACTCCTCAGGCCCTGAGCAGCAACTGACTCTGGTCTACACTGCAGCGCCTTTATACTAGCCTGCAACCCCCTGATTGGCTGCATCCCCCTCAGCCTCTCTATGTAGCTTGGAGGACTCCTCTACTACTCTTTTCCTGGGACGGATGTGGCAGGACATTGAGGCCTCCAGCAGGGGGCCTCTGGGCAGAGCCGCCCAGAGGATTCAGGGGGCCTGGAGCAAAGGAATTTCAGGGGCTCGTTCCATAAAAAAAGTTGCAATACTAGAGAATACTATATTCTCGTGGGTGCCCCTGTGGGGCCTGGGGCAAATTGCCCCACTTGCCCCCCCTCTGGGCGGCCCTGCCTCTGGGCCTATTCCACCCCATCACAGACCTCCACCACTAATACTTGTTCTACACAAACACCCTCACACCATTATAATGTTGGCCTCCACCCTCTTGACATTATTACCTCCCTAAAATAAAGTAAACCCTACATTAGATTAGATCAGAGATTAGCTGGTAGAGCAACAGGGTGGCAGGAGACTAGAGGTGAGTTTAGAGATTAGATAAAGGAATGAGAGATTGGAGTAGAAATTAGATTCGATAGATGGATTAGATTAGTTATTCAAAAAGAAGGACAGATGGATGGTTTAGAGCTAAGGATGGAAAAACAGGAAGATGTATTAGAGATTGGGATGAAGGGATGGGTGGGGTAGACACTAGGATGTGTAGACAGAAAATAGCTTGATAAGAGAGAGAGATAGATTGTATGGGGATAGTGTGACATAGGGTACAATCCAGACTAGTGGGGGGCTGGGTGCACTGCAACCTTGGGTGCCTTACAGTGCTTCATGGCTAGAAGTGTTGAGTACCCTCAACTCCCAGTGAAGCCAATGGATGCTCAGCACATTTGGAAACAAAACCAGGATCCCCCATCTCAAGAACAGAGAGGGGCAAGGCAGAGGCTGAGGCTGTCAGGACGGATTCCAAATGAAGCCTTCTGTAAGGACCTTCAGTGTTGTCAAATTGGAATGTTCAAAAATCATGAGTCAGGCTTCAAAAACTGATTGGATTGAAAATCATGAGATTTGGAAAAAAAAACCATTGGGGTTTTTAATTTGATTGCTGGTTTGGGATCCTTCCGTGGCTTTGTTTTCCAGATTTTCTCCACAACCACAAGAGCAAGAAACAGGTTACCGTGAAGGAAGGTTGAGCTTGTCATAATGTCACAGGACTCCAGGATCTGGGGATTTGGCAAGACTGGAGCTACCCTGTGAGACTCGGCAAGGTTAGGGATTCCCTGTTGGCTGCAGAGTTCAGACCCTTTGAAGGGTCTTTGGGGAAATGCCTGTTAGTCTATGGCTCCACCCCCTTGATTTGAATTTTGGTGGCAGTGAGAGAGAAGCAGCAACAAGAGTTCCCTTCTTCCCACAGAAAGGCAGGCGAGGTAGTGGAGGGGTCCCTCTCCTTGAGTGTGTTTGTGGTGCCAGGCTCCTTGCACGCTCCTCCCACCAGTCTCCCACCATGGTGTTACCAAGACCCCCAGAACAGTGGATCTTAGAGTTAACACCTCATTGAGATGTGTTGGGCATTTCCCCCTCATCACAAAATGACTGTCTCAGGCTCTTTCCCAACCCAGGCAGACATCCCTGAATCAGTTAATCTCATGGCAGGTCCTGCTCCTTACAGACTCATGGCTTGTCTACACAGGAATTCTCTGGAAAGTTAATTCAAATTCACTTTGAAAGTGAATTAATTAAACCACATTCAATTCCTGTATGGACACTTTATTCATAATTAAAGTGCCCTTAATTCAGTTTAGTTTAATTCACTTTGGAATTAAGGCAGGCCTCGCTGCCTCTTTTATACTGAGGCCACTTGCATTTTCTTGCACGTTTAATCAGGTACCCTAAAATGATGTTTACAGGCTTACAAATACTGCAGGAATGTCACATAGTACTTGGATGACAGCCTTGTAATATTTTTGTTAGCAAAAGTACAAATACTCCAACCCAGCCAAGTAGATAGAGATAATAAAGGACCGTCAACACATCCAGCCTATGACTGTCCATATACTCACATCATCCCTTGTGGAGACCCCGAACGTGGCAAGATAGGCACTCTACAAGTGGTCGTACTGTTCCCGGCGTTCATCGCAAGAGGAAGTGCCACTGCATGTTTTGTCTTTGGCAGTGGGCTCACATGAATACTGGGTAACCCTGTTGTTGGACGGCAAACCTATACGCATGTAACTCTACACCGGTGCAGCCATCTCGCAGGTCTCCGAGACTGTGTATAAAGAAAAGCTACAGCATCTTCCACTTAAGGCAACAAAAACTGTTCTGAAGACGTATACGGGAGAAGCTGTGCCCATGTTGGGCACTATTGATGTTAAGGTGGAGCTCAATGGACAGGCTGCAAAATTGCCACTGTTTGTGGTGAGAGGTAATTACCCAGCCTTAATGGGTAGGTCTTGGCTTGGGAAGATTCAGCTGAACAGGGCAGAAGTGCACCGAATGACTAAAGAAGAAACCAGTCTAACCCCTATACTAAGTAAACATGCTGCTGTTTTTGGAGAGGATCTGGGAAGTATGATGGGAATCACTGTGATATTGAACATTAAACCTGACAGTCCACCAAAATATCTGAAAGCCCAAACTGTGCCATATGCCATCAGGCCAAAAGTTGAAGCGGACCTGGAGCACCTGGTGACCAATGGAGTCCTAATACCAGTTACCCATAGCCCATGGGCCACTCCTATCGTTCCAATAGTGAAGAAAGATGGCTCCCTCCGGATTTGCGGTGATTTTAAAGTCACTGTCAACCCAGTGTTGTGTGCAGAGCAATATCCGGTTCCCCACATCGATGACTTCTTCGCAGGCCTGGCTGGGGGACAAAAGTTCAGTAAGATTGATCTGAGTCAAGCATATTTACAGATGCACGTTGATGAAAAGTCCCAAGAGCTGTTGACTATTGTGACTCATAAGAGGCTTTATCGATACTGTCGCCTACCCTTCGGAATAACGTCTGCTCCTGCCCTGTTCCAGAGGGCTATGTACCAGATCTTGTGTGGCTTGTCTCATTCTAGACCCTAGATGGACTGAACTAGTTACTGCCTATCTTACAGAGCAAAAGCTCAGGCCTGGCTGTGATCATCCGTTCAGGAGGCAAGTCAGACTGTCAGCTTGCCCCATCAGTGGAAAAGATCCTGGATGTCTCTTCGTGGTCCCAGTTACACTCCCCAATCCATTGCCTTTATTCATAAACTGGACACCTCCCACTGGCTGTTTTTTTCCTGTGTGCCTCTTTCTTGTCGATTGCACCGTCTCTTGATTAGCATTCGGCTCAGTCTGTAGACAGGCCTCCATTGTGAAGCAGACATTACACAATGCACACCAAGGAGAGAAAAGTGTCCCTTCCTACCTGTCAGGAGCAGGTTTACCATCTTCTGGTGAATCTGCCTTAACTTAGACCTTGAGAACCTAATTTTCAGCACAGCTACATATTCCGTAAACATTATCCATACAAACAGTCCGCAATGCTTATGATCAATGATCAAGTGATCTCTCTCCTGCCATCCATCTCCATCCTCTGACGAACAGAGGCTAGGGACACCATTCTTTCCCATCCTGGCTAATAGCCATTTATGGACTTAGCCACCATGAATTTATCCAGTCCCCTTTTAAACATTGTTATAGTCCTAGCCTTCACAACCTCCTCAGGTAAGGAGTTCCACAAGTTGACTGTGCGCTGCGTGAAGAAGAACTTCCTTTTATTTGTTTTAAACCTGCTGCCTATTAATTTCATTTGGTGACCCCTAGTTCTTGTATTATGGGAATAAGTAAATAACTTTTCCTTATCCACTTTCTCAACATCACTCATGATTTTATATACCTCTATCATGTCCCCCCTTAGTCTTCTCTTTTCCAAACTGAAGAGTCCTAGCCTCTTTAATCTTTCCTCATATGGGACCTTCTCTAAACCCCTAATCATTTTAGTTGCTCTTTTCTGAACCTTTTCTAGTGCTAGAATATCTTTTTTGAGGTGAGGAGACCACATCTGTACACAGTATTTGAGATGTGGGCGTACCATGGATTTATATAAGGGCAATAATATATTCTCAGTCTTATTCTCTATCCCCTTTTAATGATTCTAACATCCTGTTTGCTTTTTGACTGCCTCTGCACACTGCGTGGACATCTTCAGAGAACTATCCACAATGACTCCAAGATCTCTTTCCTGACTCGTTGTAGCTAAATTAGCCCCCATCATATTGTATGTATAGTTGGGGTTATTTTTTCCAATGTGCATTACTTTACATTTATCCACATTAAATTTCATTTGCCATTTTGTTGCCCAATCACTTAGTTTTGTGAGATCTTTTGAAGTTCTTCACAATCTGCTTTGGTCTTAACTATCTTGAGTAGTTTAGTATCATCTGCAAACTTTGCCACCTCACTGTTTACCCCTTTCTCCAGATCATTTATGAATAAATTGAATAGGATTGGTCCTAGGACTGACCCTTGGGGAACACCACTAGTTACCCCCTCCATTCTGAGAATTTACCATTAATTCCTACCCTTTGTTCCCTGTCCTTTAACCAGTTCTCAATCCATGAAAGGACCTTTCCTTTTATCCCATGACAGCTTAATTTACGTAAGAGCCTTTGGTGAGGGACCTTGTCAAAGGCTTTCTGGAAATCTAAGTACACTATGTCCACGGATCCCCTTGTCCACATGTTTGTTGACCCCTTCAAAGAACTCTAATAGATTAGTAAGACACGATTTCCCTTTACAGAAACCATGTTGACTATTGCTCAAGAGTTTATGTTTTTCTATGTGTCTGACAATTTTATTCTTTACTATTGTTTCAACTAATTTGCCCGGTACCGACGTTAGACTTACCGGTCTGTAATTGCCGGGATCACCCCTAGAGCCCTTTTTAAATATTGGCGTTACATTAGCTAACTTCCAGTCACTGGGTACCGAAGCCGATTTAAAGGACAGGTTACAAACCTTAGTTAATAGTTCCGCAACTTCACATTTGAGTTCTTTCAGAACTCTTGGGTGAATGCCATCTGGTCCCGGTGACTTGTTAATGTTGAGTTTATCAATTAATTCCAAAACCTCCTCTAGTGACACTTCAATCTGTGACAGTTCCTCAGATTTGTCACCTACAAAAGCCAGCTCAGGTTTGGGAATCTCCCTAACATCCTCTGCCGTGAAGACTGAAGCAAAGAATCCATTTAGTTTCTCCGCAATGACTTTATCGTCTTTAAGCACTCCTTTTGAATTTTGATCATCAAGGGGCCCCACTGGTTGTTTAGCAGGCTTCCTGCTTCTGATGTACTTAAAAAACATTTTGTTATTACCTTTGGAGTTTTTGGCTAGCCGTTCTTCAAACTCCTCTTTGGCTTTTCTTATTACACTCTTGCATTTAAGTTGGCAGTGTTTGTGCTCCTTTCTATTTGCCTCACTAGGATTTGACTTCCACTTTTTAAAGGAAGTCTTTTTATCTCTCACTGCTTCTTTTACATGGTTGTTAAGCCACAGTGGCTCTTTTTTAGTTCTTTTACTGTTTTTCTTAATTTGGGGTATACATTGAAGTTGGGCCTCTATTATGGTGTCTTTAAAAAGGGACCACGCAACTTGCAGGGATTTCACTTTAGTCACTGTACCTTTTAACTTTTGTCTAACTAACCCCCTCATTTTTGTATAGTTCCCCCTTTTGAAATTAAAGGCCACAGTGTTGGGCAGTTGAGATATTCTTCCCACCACAGGGATGTTGAATGCTATTGTATTATGGTCACTATTTCCAAGCGGTCCTGCTATAGTTACCTCTTGGACCAGCTCCTGCGCTCCACTCAGGATTAAATCTAGAGTCGCCTCTCCCCTTGTGGGTTCCCGTACCAGCTGCTCCATGAAGCAGTCATTTAAAGTATCGAGAAATTTTATCTCCGCATTTCGTCCTGAAGTGAAATGTTCCCAGTCAATATGGGGATAATTGAAATCCCCCACTATTATTGGGTTCTTAATTTTGATAGCCTCTCTAATTTCCCTTAGCATTTCATCATCACTATTACTGTCCTGGTCAGGTGGTCGATAATAGATCCCTACTGTTATATTTTTACTAGAGCATGAAATTTCTATCCATAGAGACTCTATGGAACCTGTGGATTCGCTTAAGATTTTTACTTCATTTGAATCTACACTTTCTTTAACATATAGTGCCACTCCTCCCCCTGCATGGCCTGTTCTGTCCTTCCGATATATTTTGTACCCCGGAATGATTGTGTCCCATTGATTGCTCTCAGTCCACCAGGTTTCTGTGATGTCTATTATATCTATATCCTCCTTTATCACAAGGCACTCTAGTTCACCCATCTTATTATTTAGACTTCTGGCATTTGTGTACAAGCACTTTAAAAACTTGTCCCTGTTTATTAGCCTGCCTTTTTCTGATGTGCCAGATTCTTTTTTAAGTGACTGTTTATCATCTGATCCGGCCCTTACATTATACTTCTCATTCCTCTGCTCCTGACTATAACCTGGGGATTCTCTATCATCAGACTCTCCCCTAAGAGAAGTCTGTGTCCGATCCACACGCTCCTCTGCAGCAGTCGGCTTTCCCCCATCTCCTAGTTTAAAAACTGCTCTACAACCTTTTTAATGTTTAGTGCCAGCAGTCTGGTTCCACTTTGGTTTAGGTGGAGCCCATGGTTTAGGTAGAGACCTCATATGCCACTTAATACCCATACATCTGACCCAGGGAATCCTTGTAAAACTTGACACTGTCTGCCAATTGGCAACAAAATGTCCCTGGCTCATAAGCACGATAGAAGAGCTAGGTTTGATTGGCATGATTATCATGTATAAATATCAAGGAAGACCATCTGCAGAGTCAGGCAGGCTTTCCCTGTTTAATAGTGGGAAAATTTCTCTGCAAATACAAAGGCTTGGAGAATGTTTTGTTTCCACTTGGGAGCTCAGATCGTGTAGAGCGAGGTGTGGATTCAGCAGCAGCACAGGGCCCCGAGAGTGTTTCTCCATCTTTCCCTTTCCTCCACACAGGCAGTGGGCCACTGGCAGCATGAGAAAGGGGAACGAAACACTCGTGACCGAGTTCATCCTGCTGGGCCTTTCCAGCTGGCCCATGGTGCAGGCCATGCTCCTGGCTCTGTTCCTTGCTTCCTACCTGGTCACCCACCTGGCAACATGGTGATCATTGGGCTGATCCGTCTCGATTTGCGCCTCCACACCCATAAGTACTTCTTCCTCAGCAGCCTCTCCTTCCTGGACATCTGCTATGCCTGGCATGCTGCACAGCCTGATGTCTGGCACAGGGCCATCTCCTACATCGGCTGCAAGGGGCAGATGTACATGGCGTTGTCCTGCGGGATTAATGAGTGCCTCTTGCTGGCTGTCATGGCCTACGATTGCTACATAGTGGTTTGCCTCCCATTGCACTACATGGAGGTCATGAGCCTCAGGGCCTGCATCGCCTTGGTGGCTTGCTCATGGTTGGTTGGCTTGTTGCTCTCCGTCGTGCCTATCTTCAGCCTGTCAGTGCCTTTCTGAGGCCCCAACCAGATAGACCCCTTCTTCTACGAGATGCTGGCGGTGATGCAGCTGGCCTGTGCCGACACCAGCTACAACGGGACTGTTATCTTCAGTGGGGATGTCTTCACCCTGCTCATCCCCTTCTCCTTCATCCTGGCCACCTACGTGTGCGTCACTGCTGTCCTGAGGATCTGCTCCCTCCAGGGCTAGTGGACGGCCTTCTCCACCTGTGCCTCCCATCTGATGGCCATGGCCCTGTTCTATGGGATGGCCATCTTCATGTACATGTGGCCCAGGTCCGCCCACTCTCCAGAGCAGGACAAAATGGTTTCCATCTTCTACACAGTGGTGACCCCCATGCTGAATCCCTGATCTACTGCCTGAGGAGCAAGGAAGTCAGGGAACCATGGCTAAGGCCATAATCATGTGAGGGGTGGTGGTGGAGGAGATTCTGTCCTGGAAGTACATAAGGGTGTTCTCTGTCTATGGCTGGATAGAGGCAAAGCCAGGTCCCACTTCCAAGGGTGGCTGGTATAAATGGGACTTATGACACTTGCATCAGAATTGTCTGCTGTTACTTAACAGTCTGGAAGAGTAGTGTGAAAGCAGGCAGGTAGGATGGGCCCGAGGTTAGGGTGGTGGCCTAGGGCTTTGGGGACCTGGATACAATTTCCTGCTCCCACCACAGTCTCCCAGTGTGGTCTTTAGTGAGTCACTTAGCTTTATTGTATCTGAATTCCCCACATGTGAAAAAGTACTTCCTCACCTCATGTGGGGAGATGCTTAGATACTATGGTGATGAGGACCAGATATGCTACTTATGGTAGATATCTAGAATATCAGGGTTGGAAGGGACCTCAGGAGATCATTTAGTTCAACCTCCTGCTCAAAGCAGGACCAATCCCCTGATAGATTTTTGCCCCAGTTCCCTAAATGGGCCCCTCAAGCATTGAACTCACAACCCTGGATTTAGCAGGCCAATGCTCAAACCACTGAGCTATCCCTCCCCCCTATAATAGAGCCCCTCCCAGAACACAGCAGTTGAAACAAGTATTGTAGAGTGAAGTCTTATGCCCTTTCGGAAAAGGTATAGCGAAAAGAGAGACGGGGGAAATGAATGTTTGGCCATGGGGGGGGGCTCTCAGCCAATGACAGCCCTACCTTTTTGGAGGACATTTCACTGTGGATGCTGACCGCTCCCCACTCTCTTGGCCACATCAAATGAATGGGGCAAATACCACGATGCCAAGATGGAGTTTGGTGCTCCAGGATTATGATATGGAAGTGATCCATGGGAAAGGGAATGCCAAGGCTGATTTCTGATAAATGCCTGATGCTCTGTCTGGGAAATAAGTCAATGGATTTGTAGCGGGGCAGTAACCCCGCTCCTGTGAAAGGGTTAAAGGTCCTTGGAGAGGGCTGGGGCTGAAAGCCGAGAAGAAAAGGCTGATTGGGGGAAGCAGCCACAGTTGGGCCATGCCCCAATTAGGCCACAGCTGGCCCTATAAAAGGGCTGTGAGCCAGGAGCTGAGAGAGAAAGATGGACCTGGCTGCAGGGAGCTGAGCAGGATACCTAGAGTGCAGCAGGGCTGGGGGAAGGCCAGAGGAGCTGGGGAGCTCCAGCCTGGAAAAACCTGCAGGCCTTGCTAAAGGCCAGTGTAGCGCCCCTCTCCACCTGATTACCTCCTTTAATGGCAATCCGCTTACATGTTCTGATGGACAGGTCTGGGTTCTTTTGGATCCCGCCACCCACTCAGCAGGGGGAATCTTTGTTCTTTTTTTTTTTTTTGGTTATGAAATTAGTTGGCGGTGCCTCCACCCCCCTCGCTCCTTCCTGGCAGGGTCACCAGGGCAGCTTGGGCGGAAAATCCTAACTACAGAGGAATCCCCACTTATTTGACAGATAGTTGGAGACTTCCAAGAGATAACACAACACATAAAAATATATTCAACACAACAATTATATTAAACAGGCAACAAATACAACATAACAGGGGAAACACTATGTTTAGGGTCACCGGTGCCCACACTTAAAATACCCGTGTCTGGATGTAAGAAATGTAAAACTAGTGTCCTGTTGGTACGCGTACCTTGCTGGGGCCCTTGATGACCTATACAATTCTCTGCAGAGGTGTAGCAGTGTGGCTGACTGGGTTCAGTACAGCCCAAAAGACCCACAAGTGGGAGGAGGTGGTGAATCCCTCCACAGGTGTAATAAGTGGTAGATTATAAAATCCTCAAACCCTCACTCCCTGGCTTGAGGACACAGTTCAGGGAGTAGAGGGTCCCCAAAACAAATTCCCTGACTAACTAACTAAAGACAAGGCACTCACGAACTCCACAAATGATCTTCAGGGTTGAGGATGACGCTGGACGATTTCAGGGGCTGCTGTCCGCTGGCAGGGATCCTCCTCAGGCAGGAATCAGCCCTGGACTAGCAGCACTGACCATGTGGGGACTGGTCTCACCAGGGGAGCTGGAGGCGAACCCAGCCTGGCTGGGGAAATTTCTCAGCAAACATAACAATTGGGAATCATCCGTGAGGAAGGAAAACCCAGCTGGGGAATCTGGTGTCAGGTCCCTAGAGGCCAGTTCTCAGGGGGAACCCTGCTTGCAGGGCTGGGACTCACCAGCTCCCCGCACAGCCAGTTTGGCCTTTGCCCTGGCTGGCTCCAGCCTCTCCTCAAAAATGGCTTCTCCCTCTCCTCAACTCCCTGGGAGGGGCATCTCCACTCCCTATTGGTTGCTGGGCAGACTCTGAGGTTGCCTTGACTCCTCCTCCCTGAGCTGCCAGCAGACAGAGCTCCAGGAATCTATGTAATCTCCTTGGGGCTTATACTAGGAAAGGTAGTGTGGCTATGGAAGTGTAGCCTGGGAGTAGGCAGAAGCAGCTGGTCCAACCCCCCTTGCCGATGATGAGTGGTTTACAGACTGCAGTCTGCCCCAGGGAGCAGGGGCTTGATGGTGACTGGCAGTAGCCACTGAGGTGAGGTGGGGATAGAGGGTTGGGGGTTCCCCTGGGTTGCTGCTGGGGACAGGACCCTGATGTAGAGGGGCACCGGGGTCTGGGAGGGACATGGGAGCCAGCGGCAGGTGAGACACTGGTCTGCAGAGGGCGTTCTGGACTGAAAGAGCTAATTCCCAGGATGACCAGCAGGAGGCGCCACACCGGTGAGTCATCACCCCGCCACAGGATTCCACTAGCATGCCGGTCAAGCAGCCTAGTTATGTTCAGTTCTTTAGCGGAGAGATGTGACAGGCAAATTTCCTACAGTCTCATTGACTAGGTCAGCCTCTCTGTGTCTTGCCTGGGGGTTACCAACAAAATGCCCTTGGAGATAGTGCACTCATTATCACACCGAGGCAAAAGGCTTGAATCTCTTCTTCACATAAGGTATTTAATCTGAACAACTGATAAGACAATGAGGCTGGGATTCTAGCATCATCATCATCATCATTATATAGTCATAATCATTTCTATGATCATAGTGCCAAGCCTGGACCAGGACTCCATTGCGCTAGGCACTGTGCAAGCACACAACAAAAACAACCTCTTCCCCAAAGAGCTGACACTCAATTAAGAGACAACAGGAGAACACAGAGGGATGGTGGACTACAAAAACAGTGAGACCGCACGGTGTATTAATTTCAGAGAAAGGCATAACAAGACCCAGTGGCTGGCAGCTCAAGCCAAACACATTTGAATTAAATGATGACCCAATTTTTTAACAGTGAGGGTGATTAACCTTGGGACAAACTTCCAAGGGAAGTAGTGGATGCTCCAGCTTGTGAGTGCCTCTCCAGAAGATATGCTCTAGCCAAACCCAAGAGATTCATAGAAGAATCATAGAAGATTAGGGTTGGAAGAGACCTCAGGAGGTCATCTAGTCCAAACCCCAGCTCAAAGCAGGACCAGCCCCAACTAAATCATCTCAGCCAGGGCTTTGTGATTTAGTTGGGGATTGGTCCTACTTTGAACAGAGGGTTGGATTAGATGAACTCCTGAGGTCCCTTCCAACCCTGACAGTCTATGATTCTGTGATTTGTCAAGCCGGGCCTTAAAAACCTCTAAGGAAGGTGATTCCACCACCTTCCTAGGTAACGCATTCCAGTGCTTCACCACCCTCCTAGTGAAATAATTTTCCCCTAATATCCAACCTCGACCTCCCCCACTGCAACTTGAGACCATTGCTCCTTGTTCAGTCATCTGCCACCACTGAAAACAGCCAAGCTCCATCCCCTTTGGAACCCCCCTTCAGGTAGTTGAAGGCTGCTATCAAATCAAATTCAAAACAAAGCAAAGCAATACAGAAAAGGAATGCTTTTCCACACACGCAGCAATAATAATCTGTGGGACTCACCGCCGCCTGGGGCCCAGCGCTTAGCCAGTTTCCAAACAGAACAGGACAGTCGTAGAGACAAGGAGAGAATTGCGAGTGGCAGGGGAGGTTAAGAAACCAAGAGTTTTATTAAGGCTATAAATCCTCATGCTTCAGAGAATGAGCTCACCTCTAACAGGCTAGGGTCTGGAAAGAAACCCTTAGCCTGGAGTCAGGCAGATTATCCCATGACTGCTCACTGCAGAGGTTTAGAGACCTTCTGCTGAAGCAGCTGATGCTGCGGGGAGCCAGGTTACTGGGCTGGATGTGATCTGATTCAGCCTGGCAAGCCCTGTCCCCATATGATGGCAGGGTGGTAAATGGCCTTGTAGGGGGTGGCACCCCAGAGGTTTAGGCCCATTCTGGTTGAACAGCATTTTTAATGAGCTGCAAAAGGGAGCAAATAGCCTCTCAATGGTGTTCACAGATGCTCTTGCCTTGTAAAGGGCCCCTGACACCAGTAAGAAAAGGGAAATACCACAAAGGCACCCAGGGAGGTTAAACACAGGCAGGAAATACCACTAGGAGCTGTAGCTGCTTAGAGCACATGACATGGAAAGCCACCACCAGGTGCTGCTGTGAACTCAGGGATGAGACCGAGACCATGGCACCGATGCAGGAGGTTAGGATTTGCTCCCTTAAGTCTGAAACATGGTTCCCGATGGGCATCCTGGCTGTGGCAGGGTACGTCTACGCCAGTGGTCCCCAACCTTTTTCGTCTGGCGGGCGGCAGACGATGAGAAATGGAGGACCGTGGCGGCGGACAAGCATCAACCGAAATGCTGCCAAGCGGCAACGTCAATAGGCATCACCGCCGACAAGCAGCGTCATCCAGAGGCGTCGCTGCCGAAATGCCGCCGAAAATCGGGCACCGCTTTGGAGACCCCTGGTCTACGCTAAGCCCAGCGTCTGACTCAGATTTGAGCCCGAGCCCTCTTTCCCGTCCACACACAAATCAGTCTGACTCAGGACCCGATCCCAGGGTTGCCAACTTTCTACTTGCACAAAACCGAACACCCCCTGCCCTGCCTCTCCTCTGAGGCCCTGACCTTCTCTGAGCCTTCCCCCCCCAATTCACTCTGTCGCCCACTCCCCCTGTTGCGCGCTTTCCCCACCCTCACTCACTCACTCATGTTCAATGGGCTGGCTCTGGGGGTTGGGTTGTAGGAAGAGGTGAGGGCTCCGGCTTGGGGTGTGGGCTCTGGGGTTGGGCCAGGGATGAGGGGTTTGGGGTGAAGGAGGGGGATCTGGGCTGGGGGATGGGGCCGAGGGGTTTGGAGTATGGGATGGGGCTCCAGGCTGAGGCAGGAGGTTGGGGTATGGGAAGGCAGAAGGGCTCTGGACTGGGGGTGTGGGTTCTGGGTTGGGGCCAGAAATGAGGGGTTCAGGGTGAGGGAGGGGGCTCCAGGTTGGGGCAGGGGGCTGGAGTGTAGGGGGGGATGAGGGCTCAGACTGGGGATGTGGGCTCTGGTGTGCAGCCAGGGATGAGGGGTGCAGGAGGGGCTCTGGGCTGAGAGATTTGGAGTATGGGAGGGGCTCTGGGCTGGGCAAGCCAATGGGAGCTGTGGAACTGGCACTTGGGGCAGGGGCAGCGTGTGGAGCCCCCTGGCTGCCCCTATGCATAGGAGCTGGAGGGGGGGACATGCTGCTGCTTCCGGGAGCTGCGTGGAGCCAGGGCAGGCAGGAAGCCTGAGCCCCGCTGTGCTGCCAACCGGACTTTTAACGGCTCGGTCAGCAGTGCTGACTGGAGCCACCAGGGTCCCTTTTCGACTGGGCTTTCTGGCAACTGGGCACTTGGCAACCCTACCCAGGCTCTAGGACCATGCTGGGGAGGTGGAACCCCCCCTCCACCCGCGGCCCCTGACCCCGTCCCCAACAGAAAAGCTCCCCCAACAGTGGCCCAGGCCTGACCCCAGCCCTGGCAGAAGCCATGGGTTGGGGGAAGCTCCCCCTCCCCACCAGCAGCTCCTGACACTGTCCCCGGCAGAAGCCCCTGGGCGGGGAAGCCCCAGCAACCTCCATGTGTCCCTGGCAGAAGCTGTGGAGCGGTGGGGTAAGCCCCTGGGCCCAACCCGGCTCTCTGGCAGAACCGCCAGGTGGGTGGGGTGGGAGAAGCCCCAGCACCCCGACCCTGGTCCCCAACAGAAGTACAGGGGGTAACGGTGAAAGCCCCAGCACCTGCACCCCCGTGGCCCTGGAACTGGAGGTGCTCTCACTCCCTGCTGACAGAGCTTCTGTCCTGGGGCCACAGTTGAGGGGTGGGGGTGGGGGGCAGAAAGGAGCAAAAGGGGTTGAGGGGCTGTAGTGGGGGAGGGGTGGAATGGGCGGAACCCCGGGGGGAACAGTGGTGGGCTGGAGCCAGGGAAAGAGGCAGATGTCTCTGCCTCGCTGTGGAGCTCCGGATCAGGGATTGAGCTGTGCCGCACCCTGATCCTGAAGGAAACTGACTGCTGTGAGGAATTGCTGGGAGTGCTATCTGCTATCTACCCCGAGGAGTCTGAGGACCTATGGAGCCACATCAAGGAAGGGTGGTAGGAAGTAGCCCAGGGAACTCAGACATTAATCCCGTTATATTGCTGAGAGATTTTTCAGAAAGATCCCCACTGACCCAGTGGCGGGATGATCCGCCACTGTTAGGGCCTTGGGCTGGGACCAGTGGAGTAGGATGGGCTCAGATGCCCCTACCCCTTGCTGCCAACCCCACCCCTGAGGTGGTGGCCTACTCACTAGGCTGGAAGGCCTGCACCTTACCTGTGGCTTGCCCCAGCCTGAAGGTAGTGAGCCCTCCATATTGTCTCGTTTGCTGTTGGCCCTAGCCAGGAGGCTTTGGGCTATAGCCTGCTCCCTGCTGTGCCCCACCTGGAGGATCCAAGAGACTGTCCAGGTCATCAGCCCAGCCAGGAGGCCTGGACTAAAGACTATTTATTACGTGGCCCCACCCTGAGGGGCAGAACCCCAGACTGTGGTCACTGCCTGCCCTAGCCGGGAGGCTAGACTGAAGACTGTTTCTGATTCTGTCCCACTCAAAGGGCCTGAGCTATAGACCGTTACTTGTTGTCTGCCTAGCCAGGAGTCTAGGCCAAAGACTCACAAGCCCCTATGACTTGGCTGTTTGATGGAGTGAGGCAGAGCCGGACGGCCATGGACCACTACATTGCCCAATAGAAATGCTACTTGTCCAATGAAAATTCCTCCTTTGTCCATGTACTTGGTGCAACCATATGATACCTGTACCCATCACCTTCTGGCCTCTCCCATCACCTATACAATATTCCATCTTTCACCTCCAAATCAGAAAGCTTTTACAGTGGTATAGTGAGGGTCCACTACATTCCAGGGTGGCTCTATTCGCAAATTGATTTTTCAGTCACACATTATTCTGACATCAGGGTCCTTTCTTTGGGAAGTTTCTAGTTGCTTTGGCATCCATTTCTGTAACCCCACTTCCATTATTCCAGTGGATGAACAAGGAACTTGTGCAATTCTGAAAATTATTGGATGAGAGGAGGCAACCATCTACTCCCTAGTACACACATCCCTGTGAGCTAACAATTGTTTGCTCTTCTGCTATGGGAATGTTTGCGTTTAGTCTCTCCAACAAGGCCATGTACACAAGGCATCTGCATTGCTATGCTTATGGCCAGGCTTGTGCATGAATGGGAAATCACAGCACTGCAGTTTTCCCAACCACATGGCAAGCTGTTCGTCAGGATTCCTGAATCTAAAGAGCCATTGCAGGGAAGCATGGTCTGTCCTCACCAAAAATTCCTCCCATACAAATACTGATGAAAATGTTCTCTAGATTTAACCACTGCAGGAGTTCCTTCCATGTGGTGCCCTCTCAGAACTAGACTTTTGCTGAACAAAACCACCATCCTCTCAAATCCTTTGTGCTTGTGCCAATACTGCCCCCAAACCATAAGCACTAGCATCTCTGTCAAATCTGAAAGAGGTGCAGTTGCCATTTAACTTTCACTTGCCTAACAGTCGCTCTCTGTGCCACCGCATCTCTAGGTGAGGATCCCAGCCTTGTCACCAATTGTGGTGTGTCATGGTTTTACCCTCACTTGAAACTGGGGGGTTTCAAGTTGAGGACCAGCATGTATCCCCCCACCCTAAAATCCTAGGGTAGGTCCCCTTTTTGCCGCCACCACCCGGTCAATTACGTGGGCCGGGACACCCCTGTTTTCCCCCTGCCTCTTTCCAAAGACGTTCCCTGGGGAAACACAGATCAACTCACAGAGAGAGAAACCTTCCCCCTCCCCTCTCTGCCCGGAGATAAGTCTGTCTCACCACCGAGAGAGAGTTTCTTAGCCCCTCCCCCTGTATCCACAGTAGAGGGATTTAATCAAATCTTTATAAAAAGAATTTATTAAAAGAAAAACAAGAAAATACAGAATCTCTATGAGTCCAAGCTGGACACTCATAGGGTATAACCTTGCTAAGTTCTGGAGAGAATCCTCTCTCCTTCTCAGTACAAACAATACAGGCAGAATTAAGAATAATCAATAGCAAACACACAGAATTGCAAACATAGGATTATTAGATGAGGACACAAAGTACCTTTCTAATACTCACTATTTTGACTAGAAGAAATTAGTTCAGAAAGATGGAAATTTGTAACAGACTTAATTGAAACATCTGGACTCTTGTAACTCCAAACGGCTAAGAACAACACACACAGAAACAGAGGGAAAAAGTTCCCTCCTAGGAGTTTCAAATTCTCTTCCCTGATTGGTCCTCAGGTCAGGTGCCTACCAGGTACTATGTTTTAACCCTTTACTAACTACTTATGACATGGTGTCTTTCACTCTTCACACCAGAAACAATAGGAAGTACCAGCCCTGCCCAGTTCCTTTCCTTGAACTTTAGCCAAGCATGAGATAAATGGCTAAACATCTGTTGTGTGGGTAGCTCTGTGGTGTCTTGGGCCCACAAGGGAGACGATGTTATCGATATCTTTGTACACTGTTACAACATTACATAGGTGACTGTGGCCCAGCAGTTTCATTTCAAGTTACTGTTGGCATCTCCCATTAAAACACTTTTTATCCTTTGATTAAAGATACAGAGAAGGTGGCCAAAAGAGAGAAAACATTTGAAATATAAACAGCCATATGCCTGTGGAGTGGGACTGGGACTCCATATCTGTTTCCTTTCTTATAGCCAGGGCCCTACCAAATTCACTGTCAATTTTGGTCAATTTCACAGTCATAGAATTTTAAAAAATCATAAATTTCATGGTTTCAGATATTTAAATTTGAAATTTCATGGTGGTATAACTATGGGGGGTCCCAATGCAAAAGGAGGCTATGGGGGAGGTAACAAAGCGATTGTAGTGGGCTCATGCTCTTGTCACCTTTGCTTCTGCGCTGTTGCTGGTGGTGGCGCTGCCTTCAGAGCTGGGTGGCCAGAGAGCAGTAGCTGCTGTCTGGGCGCTTTCTGTTGGGGAGGAGCAGGGCTGGCCTTATGGGTGGGCGACATGGGTGACCGCCCAGGGTACTGTGGTTGGGGGGGTTCCGTGGTTCCCCCCCCAGCCATCCCAAGGTGCCTTTAACTCCCGAGTGCCAGGGCGCTGGGCTGGAGCCGAGGAGGGGCAGGGCTGGAGGTGCCCTGGCCGAGGGCTCCTACCTTACACCAAGCTCCAGCTGCTGGCTCTGGCCAGCATGGTGAGGGATGGGACTTCCTCTTCCCTTGCAGGTGCCGCTCCCGTGTCAGACCCACCTTCGGGAACCTCCCCCAGCTGCAGGAAGCTCTGCGGCTGCTGGCTGGGAGTCCAGCTCTGAAGGCAGCACCACTGTCTTCAGCAGTCCAGAAATAAGGGTGTCACGATATGGTATTGCCCCAGTTACCTCTGCGCTGCTGCTTAATGTGGCACTGCCTTCAGAGCTAGGCGTCCATCCAGCATCCACTGCTCTCCAGTGCCCGGCTTTTAAAGCAATGCAGAAGTAAAGATGGCACTACTGTGACCCCCCCTACAACAGCCTTGCAACTCCCCAGAACCGCATTTTGCTTGGGACCCCCAGTTCGAGAAACGCTGGACTCCCCCATGAAATCTTGATTGGATAGAGTAAAAGTACACAAAAGACCAGATTTCACCATCCGTGATGTGTTTTTCACAGCTGTGAATTTGGTAGGGCCCCTATTTATAGCTATTGGGTGATCTCTAGCCATTGCATTTCCCGCACTCACTGCTCTTTTATTTGTGTCCCACTGGACTTATTTAAATTTTCTAATGATCATACTTAATACTGAATTGGGCAATGTGTATGTTGTTTAATTAGGTAGATATTTATATGTATTTCGTGCTTTAGAATAACTTTTGTTCTTTTTAGTTCTTATGGTTTGGGCAGATATAATAAAGTTGCCATCGATGTTAATGTCAGTATGTTATTTCCTCTCATGCCCACCCTGTCAAAATGCCTTTTTTCCCCAATCCCTCTTTCTAGTAGATGGGTTTGTAGTCAGAAGCAGAAATTATTTTCTGTCACCTTGCATACATATACACTCACTGGAGATATAACTTGGGGGATGTGTAAAATATATCTGATAGGCCCAGAGACCATGCTGACGAGTTTTCCAAGACAGACATAACATCATAACCAAGTGCCAAACAAATATGGTATTTGGAAAATTAGAGAAAAATTAAACAAGTAGGAAGCTGCTAATTTTCATATGATTAATAAAGCTCCACATCCACAATAAGGTCTCTGAGGCTGGGTGCTGTAGGGATTTAATTAGCCATCTCCATTGTGTCTGTCCTGGTGGCTTCTCTGTCTTCTCTGGAATCTGCATGCTCTTCAAAAACCCTCTGGAGTGCGACCTTAACAGAGCCCCTGAACCGCCGCTTCCTGTAGCTCCCAACTAAAAAGTAAATAAGTGGGTTAATGCTGCTGTTTAAACAGGCCAATGCATTACCTATCTCAATGGGCATATTAAAAGAATTAAAATACCAGCCAGAGTGCTGGTTACCGAAGGAAACAGCAAAGATGAGGAAGAAGAGGATGGTGAGCAAGATAACAATGTAGAACCTTCCAGGCTGACGTTGTTGGGAGCTATATCGGACCTTGATGAACAGGATCAGGTTGGACAGAACCATGATGGGAGCGAAAATCAGGAAATCCAGAACATACATGGCTATGTGTGACATCGGACAGTGTTCAGTTCCAACAAAAACACAAAAATAAGACATTAGTCCGGTTACCAGGCAGGAGAGCGCCCACAGCAGGGCACACACAAGGGCAGACAGGTGCTTGGGGCGGTGGCATCGGCACCAGATGGGGTAGAAGACAGACAGACACCTCTCAACGCTGATGGCCGTCAGGAAGTACAGGCTGGTATTGTGGGCGAACAGAAACAGCAGTTGTAAAAACCTCAGAAAGTGCCCAAATTCATAGAAACAGAAGAGAGATTCCACAGTATAATGTATGAGGTAAACAAGCAGGCAGAGGAGGAAGCTTAAGTCTGCTACGGCCAGGTTGAGGATGTAGACGGTGAAGGGATTCCTCTTAATGAAGAAGCTGAGGAGCCAGAGGACGATCCCGTTGCCCACCAGCCCGAAGAGACAGATGAGCACAGTGACACCATCAAGGATCACATCAGTTAAACTGTGTATTTGGCAACCAGTCTCATTATCCGTATAGTCTGGGCTGGTTTCTGTCAGAAGCAGGGACGTTGTGCTCAGCTCAGTCATCATTAAACCTCTGCTGAGGGATGCCAGTGTCTCCTTGTATTTCATGCGCACCTGTTAGTAGAGAGCAGAAGGGGGAGTGGAAATCAGTGACTTTGACATTCCCAGCACAAAGTTTCACTGATCATTTCAGCCCCTCCCCAACCTCCTGGCCTGGAACAACCAGATCCCAAGGAATAAGAGTGAGAAATACCCAGGGAGATAATGGCCATGGGGGAAGGTGGGGACAGAGAGAGGCACAGAGAAGGACGAATGGGTGGGGACCAGCCTCGATAGAGGAAGAGTGACAGAGACACACACACAGAGAAGGGGAGATACAGAGAGGGAGATATGGAGAGGGAGAGAGTAAGAGAAATTGGTAGGGGCCATCAGTCCTGTCTGGGCAGGACTGGCAGAGGAAAGGGTTGTGGATAGTGGGGTAGAGATCAGAGGAGAGATTTCTCAGTATAAAGTATGCCCCATTGGATGAATGCAAAAACCCAAAGAATCTATCCAGCAAACCCTTCTCTTACCCCTCTCAGCACCTGAACTGTGTTTACAAAAGCTGGGCAGGAGCGGGTCTACTTCAGAATCTCCGTGTCTCAGTCACTGTGATCCTCCCCATAGGATCTTGTGAAAATTTTCTGTGCCACAAGCACTAAGAATTTATCTGACTGTCTCTAGGCAGCATTCGGCATACAATATGTGCCAGGCTCTGTCCGGGAAATATCCTTCCACTTTGGGCATGGGGGGGAGGGCGGGAAGGGAACATGGGGATCACAAAACTGCCGGTAAGCATTGAGCACTTTATAGCAACTGGTAGCGTTAGCATTCTGCTTCACTGCTGTGATTGTTTTCACTCTCCTAAACATACAGGAAATGGCTCGTCAAAGCTTAAAACTCAAGGGATGGATACCACAAAATGGCCCAGTTATAACTGAAAGGCTTCTTTGGTATTTAGGATGTAATAGTTACTGTGGTAACTAGTGTATGAATTGGCCTCAACACATGAGTCTGGTACGTGGTGTATGTTCTACATATCCCTAAAGATAGATTTCCTGGGAGTATATTTTTAAACTGATGTTGTGGTAAATAGGTTTGTATTAAGAAGGACAAACTATCTGCTAGGCAGACATGGTCTGGAATCAGGAAATCCACAACCTTAACTCAGTCCCCCATTAATAACTGTGATGTTTTCCAGGGGTACTCATGGTTGTGAGACACCTTGCTACTGTTATGCTTCTAAGAAGCACACAGAATCTTTTTAAAGGGGATAAGGCAATATGCTGCGTGTATTGAGAGTACAATTTAAGCATTAAAATCAGCATATGTTTCCATTCACACCCAGCTGTTTCTTATCTCGGCCCTCTGGCTCAACTCCTTATCTTGTCCTTGGGGTGTATGTCTTTGCTTTAGGGTCGTCAGTTTGCCAGCTGGGTGATTCTGATAATAAAGTTGGTGCCTCTTGACTCCTCCACTCCCCTTTCGACCATCCGGGCTCCATCAGTATGGTGCCTCCCGTCTCTATTCTGTTAATCATCATAGCATACCTTCTTCACTCACACACAACACAGTAAATGATATCAAAGGCAAGAATTACAGCCATAAAACTTCTATCCTTCTAAGAACAATCAACACAATCTGCAAAGGATAAACTCAGAACAATTTCTTCTTGCTACTTCAAGGCTACAATTTCTTCTTACTAATTCAAAGCTAGCAAAATGGAGTATAAAGCAAAATAGAGTACAATTTACTCAAGACAATTTTTCCCCATTAGGCTTTTGGCCTACACTACCACCAGGAGTGGCAGAAGAGCCCTGAAAGTGTGGGGGCCACAGGTGCCTGAACTGTGGCCCCCATCCCCAAGCCCTCACCCTCAGGGCCAGCTCCAGACCCCAGCGCGCCAAGCGCGTGCTTGGGGCAGCATTTTGCCGGCAGGGCGGCAGGCGGCTCCGGCGGACCTTCCACAGTCATGCCTGCGGAGGGTCCGCTGGTCCTCGGCTTCGGTGGACCTCCCGGAGGCATGACTGCGGAGGGTTCGCTGGTCCCGCGGCTCGGGTGGACCTCCCACAGGCACGCCAGCGGATGCTCCACCGGAGCCACGGGACCAGCGGAACCTCCGCAGGCACGTCTGCAGGAGGTCCCCCGGAGCCTCGGGACCGGCGACCGCCAGAGCGCGCCCTGCAGCGCGCCACCCTGCTTGGGGCGGCGGGATTCCTAGAGCCGCCCCTGCTCGCCCTCATACCACTTCTTCCCTTGAGGTCCCACTACCACGCTCACCCTTATGGCCGGTAAAAAGTGTGTGTGTGTGTTTGGGGGGGGGGGTGCATGGCCCCCTACCCCTCATTCCAGTGTCCCTGGCTACCACTATCCTCAGCACAAGGAAGCAATGTTCCCTCTAATTTTTTCCATCCACGTGTGGAATTAATTTTATGTGCACCACTAATATTTGGTAATATGCGGATGTGCGCCACCAGTACAAAAAAACCCCTAGATATAATATATTGTTTTTAAAAAGTTCATAGGTATGGAAGAATATTAAAACCAGGGATAATTAACAAGGTGCACTGCTTAAGATGTTTATTTAATATGAAATCAAATAAAAAGAAAATTAACACTGCAAAATTTTCAGTGGCCTTTTAGGAACGTACATGTATCTATTCCATTGAGGCATAAAACAAAATTAGCCATTTTCTTGACATAGGAAACAAAATATTTTATCATTAGTATTGATGCATGAAATAAAATAATTGTTACACTTTCTTTATCCTTGACATTAAAGATTATGTTTCTCGGCTTGACAAAAAAAAGCTTTTTATCTAGTTCCTTTATGTAGGATTGTGTACACACACACACACACACACACACACACACACACACACACTCTTGTTGTGACTTGTGACATAAAGTTAAACATTTTGTTTTGACACATGAAAGAAATAACTTTATTTATTTTCTTGATTTAGGAGACCACTAATCACTATCACTGGAATGAGACCCTGAGTCAGTAGCTGGCAAGCCAGATGATGGGGCAGATACTTGCCACTGATCATGAACCTTTTCTCTTCTGTCTTGACGCTGTATATAAACACTGGAAGAGTGGTAAAGGTTTACTTCTCCACCACTTGAAGTGTGAAATTTGATCCTCATTAGCATATCCAGGTGATCTTCTTTCAGTCTGTTTCATGATTTAGTTTTGATATTATTCATAAGGTTAAAGCCACACTCACAATCAGCACTGGAAGCTTGAAAGGTTGCACATATATCCACCAGTTGTGAAACTACACTGGATTGTTCTGGATTTTGTAGACTGAAAGTCACCACTTCCTGGAAATTTGTCATCATCTTTGCTTCATGTTTCTCTGCAATTATGTATTTGTAATCATTGTAATAGTTCACAATGAACTCCTCCTCCTCCATGGTGTTTTGGGCAGATGACTTTACTTGACTAAGGTCCAAAATTTTTCTGTATTTGTCAACTAGCTTGCTAATGTTTTCAGTACCAAATTCATAACTGATTTGTTGTGGTGAAAGTGAGGCAAAGTCAAAAGCTGCCCATTCATCAGGGGTGGCGCCAGGCACCAGCACGCCAAGCGCGTGCCTGCGGCGGTAAGACACGGGGGGCGCTCTGCTGGTCGCTGTGAGGGTGGCAGGCAGGCAGTAATGATATGAAACTTAGAATAGATTCACAGCTGAATTGTTCATCTCTTGTGCTCGATGCAATTAGATTTTTCCACATTGTTGCTCCAAGAGACTGTTTCTCCACGATACTGTCCTCTCATCTTGTGGATCTGGGTCCTAGAGTGACCAGAGGTCCTGATTTTATAGGGACAGTCCTGATTTTTGGAACTTTTTCTTAGATAGGCACCTATTACCCCCCACCCCCAGTCCTGATTTTTCGCATTCGCTGTCTGGTCACCCAGTAGCATAGCTAGTGGGGTGCAGGGGAAGCAGCAGCTTCCTCTCAGCACATTTTCAAAAAAGCCCCACCTTAGGTGGGGTTACCATGGCACCAGGGGTGGGGCCCACGCTCCGCTCTGAAGCTTGGCCTGCCCGGCTTCCCCCAGCTTGCTGCATACCCTCCCCCGCTGATCAGCTGTGTCTCCCAGCAGGAGGGGAGGGGAAGAACTGAGCTCCAGCAAGCTGGGCTCCGGCAGGCAGGCTTTGCTGGCTTCCCCTAGTGTGCTGCATAAACCCTGCCCCCTCCCTGCCTCGCCGATTAGCTGTCTCCCAGCAGGAGGGAGACAGACAGCTAATCAGTGAGGGGAGGGGGAAAGAACTGAGCTCCAGCAAGCTGGGCTCTTGGGGAGGAGGAGAGGCTGGGACCTTGGGGAAGAAGGGGGTTGGTCGGGGCATGCCCCTATAGGGGGCAGGGGCACCCACCCACCAGTCAACAGTTTATGGGGCCCGTGGGGGTCCACAAGCCATCAGCTGTTGGGTGGGGGCGGGGGCAGTAGGGTAGCTAGCTAGGGGAGTGTGAGTGCTCGCTGTTTAGCTGGTTTTTGGCCACCAGCTAATCAGCGAGAGGAACTGCCCCTGGAGCAAGGGGCTGAGCAGCTGAGAGACCCCACCTCCTTCTCCTCCTGCTTCTTGTGGCACTGTGGCAGGGGTGCTTTCTCTGGCTCTGCAGCAGCAGCTCCTAACCTCTCACCCAACTAAAGGCAGCCAATAGCAGCAGCTGGTAAGTGTATTTCAAAGTGGGGGGTCTTTCTTGTGGTGAGGGTGGCTTGGAGGGGGGACTGGAAACCCCCCAGGTGGCTGTGAGAGCCAGCACCTGGCTGCCGGTGGGATGGCCGTCTGCATGGTGAGGGGCAGGGGGCTCAGCCAGAGGCATCTCCAAAAACATCCCCTGCACCCGGGCAGCTGGACCAGGACAGGCATTGGTGGGAGGGGAGGCGCATCTCCTGGTCTCCTGTGGGGTGTGGTGTCCCTGCTTGCCCTCCCTGCCCAGGCAGAGATGCCTGCCTCTCAGAGACAGTGGCCATGTAGTGTGCTTGGTTTCCCCCTCCCTGGCATCTGAGTGACTGCCTCTTAGGGGGTGAGGGGTGGAAGGGAAGAGGCAGTGGGGAAGGGATAGAGGTGGGGGAGTAGGAGAGGAAAACTGAGACTATCAGGGGAAACGTCATAGCCACACAATCTCTGCCTTCGGGGTGTGGATAGTGTGGAAGCAAGGAAAGAATTAATAAGGATTTGAAGGGGATTTTAATGCATGTTAGTCAGTTAGCAAGAGTCAGGCCATACTGTGACCCTTATGACATGAGATTTGTAGAAGCAAGATAATGTAAGACAGAGTGAACTGTGTGAAAGTATTACGACCTTGCAATGTGCAGTCTTGCTTTTTCCAGTAAGATAGCAGAAAAGCTTATGTATAAACAAAATGTATTTGTTGCTTTTTACTGTCTCCATGATTGTCTAAGCTTGTCTGTAACAAAGGTATAAAGGCTTGATGTAATTGTTTACCAGTTGAGAGACCTGTCCAGGACCCTGTGTCCTATGGCACTCTCTCCCTCCATTGTAATTACTGGAGAAATAATAAAGTATTTGATTTTGCTGCACCCAAACAAAAAGCGAGAACTGAGTTTTTCTTCGACAATTTGGGGGCTCGTCCGGGATGGCAACGCCCACGGACCCACAGACAACTACTACGGATCATTCCCCTTCGAACCCCATGGTGCCACATGAGAGGTATGAGACCTTTTGAAATCTCTATTGGGGTATCGGAGGAGGACTTTCCGTGAGGACGTCTGTCTCTGTTGGGCTCACACCATCTGAACTTATTGACTGTGCAGCAGGATCAGATGCAAAGTGGTATTGGGGAGAGGCCCCAATAAGGTTAGTTTATAGCAGTACTGGGAACTGCTGAGTTGGCCAAGGTAATGCATAAGGTAATGCATAGGTAAATGCATTAGAATGCACCGGTGCTGAGGGGTTTTTACCGCCTCAAGAGGGGTTGTCATACCGCCTCATGGTATTGGTCCGGACCAGGTAAAGATGCATCGTGGTTAAAAAAAAAAAAAAAAGGTTAAAAAAGAGAAAAAGGAAGAAAAAGAGGCCTTGGTGTGTGTGTGTGTGTGTACACCAGTGTGAGTGGCTGTTACCGGGCTAGCCCGGTAACTAGTGGATCTTTAGGAGATCCGACCCACGGTGGGCTGACTCAGCCTGGCATAGTCCGGCGAGGAAGCTGCCTGGGTCTAGGGGTGTGTGAACCCATCTTCCCTCCCCTTTCCCTTCCGTGTGGGCTACTGACAGTCTGATCATCTCCTTAGTAGAAAATGGGTAAGGGACTGTCTAAATATTCCACCTCACCCCCTAAGGGTACCCCAGCATATTACATGTACGTACATTATGGTCCTAAAACCTGCAGGTATTTAAATGATTGGAATCTGTACATGCGTGAAAAGCCATCTAAATAATGCCCATTAGAAGGTACCTTCAATCTAGATAAAATCATATATCTCAGTGGAGCTTTAATCACAAAGAAAAACCTCTGACACAGTGTGAGCAATTAGTCTAGGAACAGGTTAATTTGAAATTCGGCTTCACCCAGAGATAGGAGAAGTTGTTTTGTGTTCAAGGTCGAGAATCAGTGCGGACTATGCTAAGTGCAAAGGAAAACTGCTTTCAGCCCCAGCTGCTTGTGGAAAATAGAGACAGGCAAACCAAAGGCAGTACAAGTTACAGAATTGGAATTATATTTGCAAAGCTTAACTTCCCAGTGAGACATGTGTGAGTATTAAAGTGGTTTAAGGCTTGGGGCATTCATGTTTTTCCTGTGTGAGGTGGGAGCATTCCCAATACTCTCCATTGTTGTTTTATTATTTTTAATGAAGCTTTAAAGTTTGATTATGTGCTCTGTCAGTCTGATCACCTGACATGAGGGATAAATTAGTAACAGGAATTTGTCACAGTTTGGTGAGCACTTAATAATGGGGGAGCCCTGCAGAATTTACACCATCTATCTGTTTTACCCTTGTTATTTTGTGTTTGCTTTGTTTGGTATTGTTGGTGTTATATGATAAGGATTGCATGATTAAAGGTGAGCTCTAATAGAATAAGGAAACACTATTTGGTTTTGGTGCACTATTTAGTTTTGTTCTGTTTTGTTTAACCGGTTACTGTTGTTTTTCTGCTCTGTTCATTTGGGCGTTGGGTGTGTGAGCGGAACTGAACTTCTCGTTCGTAATTCCTCAGGGTGGAAGCCATGTGTGCGATGAAGCTCTGAGGTTGTATTGAGATAATTCTGTCCCGCCCCCTGTGACGGACAATGTAATAGAAGTGGAAAAATCTGGCTTAGACTGTAATTTTCTCTGCTCTCTGTGTACTTTTCTTTTCTGTTTAAGTGTCAGCAGACAAATGGGTGGGTCTCTGGGTAGACCCCCAAGGGGTTTGGATTATGTGTTAAGTAAATGGCCTTTACCCAATGGCCATGTATTTTGCCCAGGTGGCAAGCCTTACTAGGGAGGACTCGAGTAGTTTGGGAGTAAAAATGTTTTAGGGAAAAGACCAGAAGGGTGGGGGCTAGTTGTGAAGCCCACCCTCCTAGCTAAACTGGTAGTGGCACAAGTTGTGCCTAGGATAGGGACGGCTCAGCGAGAAAAAAGGATCGGGCCCAGACGGGCAGGCAACAGACAGAGAGATTGGAAAATACGTTGGAAACTTTTGAGGGTGTAGTGGAAAGACGGAGTAAGTGAATATGACCATGAGAATTTCAAATACTCAGAAGGATATTTGGAATGGTGATTTGAATTGGTAAAGTGGCTGTTGGAAGGGAGTTGCTGGAGGCAACAGCGGTTGAGCTTTGTAAAAATGCTAAAGAGAACAGTTTTTTGGTGTCTTTGACATGTTTGTGAATGAATTCAGGCAAATAAATTTATTAGATTGTAATAATTTGGCTGTGACCAATTTTGTTGAATTAGCTGAAAAATGGATATAGTGCTATGTAATTAAAATTGTATTAGGCTCTAACGGCACTGTAAAAAGTGATGTTTTCTGTCAGTGTTTAAAAGCAGGAGTTAACAGTAAAAAAAGCAAGCCGGAGAGCATCTGTGTTAATGCAAATTAACTAACTGATAAGGTAGAGGCCGCTGAACCAGGGCTGTCTAAGAAGCACATACGAGAAAATATGGGGTAATTCCTCTGTTTTGCCTAGAATCAACAAGAGTATTTGTATATTTTAAGTATTTAACTGCCCCGAAGGGGTGGACCTCTGTTTTTGTCTTTCAGATAATCAAAGAACATTAATGCCAGCTGCACAGCATTCAACGTACTATGATTTACTGGCAGTCACAATTATGTTGTGTGTTCTATGTTCTGTCTTGTGGTGTTTGTCTCGTGGCCAAAATTGTTGTGTTTAATATTTTCATGAGATGGTCTGATTTGACATCAAGCGAAAATGTTGCATTGCAATGCAGATACTTGTTTTGTTCAACTTAGAATACAAAGTGTTTGGTTACATCAGAAAAATGTGATATACTAAAGTCTAATACATTTTCTTCAGTAGGAGAAAGAAACTACATTGGCCAAATCTTTTAATTGAGAATTGTTGTTAAAATCATACTGACAGTCTTTGGAAGCAAGGACATGAAAAGTTAACCCACTCCCCATATTGTACAAGGGATCCTTCTGGCTACCTCAGACTTTTAGCCAGAGGGCTGGGGATGGTGGAAAGCTATTGGACTAGAGGTTATATTAAGTGAACTTCTCAAAGTGGGTGTGCTTGTCCTGGCTTGTTGTTCCAAAGTTCTGTAATAAGGTTATTTTAGTGAAAGGGTATATGTGGCATACATTGAATAATAAGACTAATGTACTGTATAACAGTAATGTTTATGTGTTCATGGTATAAAAGAAGGTGTATAAGTAAAGGGTAAAAGTTTCCTTTGTATGTTAACGAAAAAAAAGAAAAAAAAACGCCAAGAAGGGAGAAAAAAGAGAATGGCTAACATGCGCTGGCCCCAGTCAAGGACACCGCTTGGCTGCCTACCAAGGGAAGGGGGGGGGAATGGTTGCTGCAGTTACATGAGATTGGTGTGCAGCGGCCAGCCCACTCTCCTCCTTGGGGACCTTTTGTAAATATTCAGATTGATTTTATTTAAATGTCTAAATGTTGTGGTTATGAATATGTATTAGTTTTAGTTGATGTATTTACCACTTGGGTTGACGCTTTTCCCTGCAGGACAGTAGATGTCTTTGCTTACAGATTTTGTACCACGTTTTGGCATCGCTGTGACTATCAACAGTGATCCTGGAACTCATTTTACTGGACAGATTGTAAAGGGGTTATGTGCAACTCACTGCCCTCACCACCCACAGTTGGGACAGTGGAACGCCAGAACGGGACTTACAAAAAATAAACTGGCCAAGATTTGTGCTGAGACACACTTGAAGTGGCCAGATGCCCTTCCTTTGGCACTGATGTGTATGAGAGCCATTCCCAATCGAAAGACTGGACTCGGCCCTCATGAAATTTTGACAGGACACCCAATGCGCCTACCAACTGCATCCCCACTAACCCCAGCTCAGATGGACATTCATTTGCTGGATAACATAATGCTTAAGTATTGTCAGGCACTAATGAAATGTGTTAAGTCTTTTTATACACAGGTGAAGGAAGCACTACCGAAGGATCCTGTGCAACCTTGCCACTCGTTGGGACCAGGAGCCTGGGTCTACAAAAAGATCCATCAACGAAGGACTGCCTTGGCTCCACGCTGGAAAGGCCCTTTCCAAGTCCTGCTGACTACCAACACCGTTGTGCAGTGCCACAGACTGACTGCTTGGACCCAGGATTCTCACTGCAAAAAAGACCCCTCCGCATCAGGAGAATTTTCCTACTGATGATTACCCTATTCTTTCTTCTAGTTCCACTGTGCTTCTGGACAGCAGGAAAAAGGACAAGGTGCCGTACTGGCAACCTCTCCCTTGTCCACTGACAGACCAACTGTGCCTTTAGACTTTTCAAGAAGAAGCAAAGCCATTACAGGGTGATATGTGCTGGCAACCTCTCCCCTGTAGGATGCTAAACCACAATTGTTTTGGGAAAGAAGAAGGCACACTCACTCCACTGACATTGCCAAAGTCCAGGAATTCCTGACTTAAAAGGACATTGAGAACTGACCCTGGTGAAGAAACAAAGAATTACATACTGGCAGGAAGAAATTTGTGGGACCCATGCTTGGGACTGCGGTATTAATTGGATTTTGGGGTTTATTCTACAGGCTGCGCCCTGTGTTCTGGATAAATCCTTCAGTATATATTGCCCTCCCTAATTGGATTTTATATGACATTGCCCTTATCAGGTTTTCAAATCACTTCTACATACCCAGATTGCTCACAAGGGGCTGCCATTAGATTAGCACAACAAAAGGCCTGGGTTATTTCCTCTGGACAAAAAGGGAATTGAGCAGATCCCTGTGGGCTAGGGCCAATATCTTAAAAGCAAAGAACATGATAAGAAATTGGGCCAACTAGAAAAGGCCACTAGCCTTATTTTTGAAGCTCAGCTATCTTCAGTACAGGCTGGAGTTGGTTAAGTTACATGTCATTTCAGCCCTTAGTTCTATGACCCAGAAGTTACTGATAGAGATGGTATTGCAATATCACTGAGGCTGGGAAGGCATTGCAGTGGGATCTAGACCAGACTTGGCCCACTGCCCTTACAGACACGTCAGGAGTACCATCTGATCTGTGGTCATGAAGACATACTTGGACACTTTCTGGATGGAAGTGTGGACATTCACAGTGCTCCTTCCAAGCATATGGACCGGTTAGGATGGGTGTGGGCTCCCACATACCGAATCCTGCTGGGTCCATGGGGAGGATGCATGTGGAACTGAATTATTTGCCGAGACATCTGGGAAATTAGACCACCTGGTATACCTACCTGATTTATAGACAGTACCCCTAGAATAACACCTGACGAGATATACATATTGATCTTACCACTGCTGCAGGCAATTATATAATTTACTGGCCTGCAGATAGAATGCAGATAGAATGTTGCAAGTAGCTCTTAGATTTCAGGTATATTTTGATTGGACTAGGGTAGTGCCTGATCGGTTTCAAAATTTGCTTTCATTGTTACCAAAGGTTCAAAGAATCTCTGAATTGCAAGGGCAAATTCACATGCTTTAGAATATATATTAAGCTGAAAAGAATGCCTTTCATACAGCTTATAGAGTGTTTACTTTATGTACTAGGTATGATGTTTTATGTTTTGTGATCAAAATTGTACAACAGCCCCATTATATTATTCCTATGGGAATGTTATTGTTTGTCGTGTTGTTAGTTAGTCTAGGATTATGTTATTGTTGTTGTTTTTGAAAAAAACATAATTATAGTAATAATACCTTTCATGATCATGCTAATCATGCATTGTCGTTACATCCCTTGACAACCCCTCAGGTTGACATATCTGCTGTAGAATCTAAACTCCATGGTTTAATACGAATTGAGATTTGAAATTGTTTGTTGTACTAGAAGTACAAAAGGGGGGAGTGTGGAAGCAAGGAAAGAATTAATAAGGATTTGAAGGGGATTTTAATGCATGTTAGTCAGTTAGCAAGAGTCAGGCCATACTGTGACCCTTATGACGTGAGATTTGTAGAAGCAAGATAATGTAAGACAGAGTGAACTGTGTGAAAGTATTACGACCTTGCAATGTGCAGTCTTGCTTTTTCTAGTAAGATAGCAGAAAAGCTTATGTATAAACAAAATGTATTTGTTGCTTTTTACTGTCTCCATGATTGTCTAAGCTTGTCTGTAACAAAGGTATAAAGGCTTGATGTAATTGTTTACCAGTTGAGAGACCTGTCCAGGACCCTGTGTCCTATGGCACTCTCTCCCTCCATTGTAATTACTGGAGAAATAATAAAGTATTTGATTTTGCTGCACCCAAACAAAAAGCGAGAACTGAGTTTTTCTTCGACAATGGAATCGTCTCCCCAGGGAAGGCTGGAACGAACTATCTGCTGTTGTAGTATGTTTGGTTTAGTCCATGTGCTCTGGCAAACACAAGTCCAGGCACCATGTTGGGGGGCAGGGCGAGGTAGCCTGATTTTCCCTCTCCTATCAGGAGAAACCTGAATTGTCTCCTAAGGGAAGGGCTTGTGATCATGTGGGGAGGAGGGGGACGCATTGCTGAGTCCCAGGGCTGAGTAATTCTCTGGGGATGGTGGTCATTAAGTTACTAATTGCCATTCACTTGCTGCACACAATGGCTGGTGATGGTGGTTTAACATCCACCCAGCCATTTGGTCAATGCCTTGTTTCTTGGGAGTTGCCTTCTGTAACTTCTCTAATTTCATCCCGCTCTCCTGTGAGTACAAATTCTGGTTCTAAGGACCTGGTGCCTGGATCCCATATTGCCTTGCACTGGCCTTGGGAATCAGTGCCCTGACATGCAACTCCTCCTATTGTGCCAGTGTAGATCCTGCTGTTAGTACAGCTCTTTGCAGGTACCCTTGTGTTTAGCTGAACCTTTGGACTTAGCTTAGTGGGGATGGACTCAGAGACTGAGCTAAACTGACACGACTGTCCTGCTGTGTGGATCCCAGTGTGCTTGTGCTGATAGTGCTACTGCCTTGGTGTGATGATGACATTATGCTAAGATGAATTGTGAAAATAGTGTCCTGGTTTGATGGTGGTCACTCTGCTGTTCATGTGAATCTTGCATTTTTGTATGCGGTGTTGGTGTAGCCCTGTTGTTCCCAGGAAATTAGAGCCACAAGGTGGGTGAGGTAATATCTCTTATTGGAGCAACTTTTGTTGGTGTGAGAGAGAGAGAGAGAGAGAGAGAGAAGCTTTTGAGCTTTCATGGAGTTCTGTCTTCTTCCTGAAGAAGAGTTCTGTGAAAGCTCAAAAGCTTGTCTCTCTCTCCAACAGAAGCTGGTCCAATAAAATATATCCCCCCCGCCATATTACCTCACCCAGCTTTCCAGGAGTGAGTTTTCATGATGACATGGGAAGTGCTCTGACTGGTCCTGACTTCTCTGTATCAGCCCCTCTAGCTTGCACTACAGCCCAGTACCTGGGGGCTGGGTGCCTGCAGCGCTGAGACTCTGTGAGATCAGGGACTCATAGACCCAGTTGGGAGGGGAAGGGCACCTCCTCCTCCGCCTCTCTCTCTTGCTGCCTCCTTTTCCCAAGTGCCTCATGATGCACAGAGCCAGCATGGCTAGGTGCTGCATGGGAGAGTCTCCCAGTGCAGCTCCCCACCCCCTCTTCCCCATGCGAACCCCCAACAGACCCTACCCACCTCTGTCCGATTGTCTCTCTCTTGCGGGGGACTGTGCCCCCCCCCCGCCTTGCTCCTGTGTGCTGCCTGCTTTCAGGGGCCACACAAGAATGATGTTTTATCAGTACATGTGTTATTTTGCATTTAAAATAGGTTTACAGTATGAAATATAAAATAATTAAATAACACGTGTTTTTATTATGTTTTGATTTTATATACAATACTGTAAACCTTTTTTATATTTTAAATGCAAAATAACACACATACTTATAAAACAATATCATTCTTGTGTTTTTATTTTAAGTACAAAATAAATATGTATTACAAATGTAAAAGTATTTAACTAGTAATTTGATATGGCGGCGGGTTGCACCTATTTTTATGTGTTCGCTTCCCCTGATGTTAGAACCTGGCTACGCCATTGTGGTCACCCTGGCCCTTGCTAAGTGTACAGCTTCCACTCTTGTTAAAGAGCTCTTCTGAAAGCATTTGGTCGGTTCTGCTAATTCATATAAGACATCATTTCACGCAGTTAGTGATATGGTAATTATTGTCAGAGAGCATAGTCGGGAAGTACTTTGCTATCGGGTTATTGTTTTCTGAGATTTCATGTTCAAGTATCTAAGAAGGGTCTCGTAATTACACATCAAAGCACTTACAGTGAAATGTCTCGATAGCCACCTCACTTCATTTAGAGGTTTAAACAATAGTCTCATTTTCTGTGACATTTGCCATTTCCTCAGATTGTCCTCTTCAGACTGAGGATCTGCAGAAGACTGTATAAATGGTCTTCAAAAGTGTCTCTATTGTCTTCATCATTGGTACTTTGTTCCAGGCATTGACTAATCCCAGATCTTCTCGATGGGTTACCTAGGGAGGTGGTGGAATCTCCTTCCTTAGACGTTTTTAAGGTCAGGCTTGACAAAGCCCTGGCTGGGATGATTTAGTTGGGGATTGGTCCTGCTTTGAGCAGGGGGTTGGACTAGATGACCTCCAGGTCCCTTCCCACCCTGATATTCTATGGTTCTGTGACGGAGGAGTGCAAGGGGTTGGTAAGCAGCTCAGAAGCTGCTGCATGCCTTCCCTGTCAGAGCCCTAATGCCTATTTCTGAAAGAAGACCCCGGCTGCCTGTAACTGCTCCTGTCCCTACTGCTTTCCTCATTTTGAGGGAGGTCCTGATTGCTGTCAGGCTCTGTCACTTTAAGGGTAATGGACTGAGAAGAAGTACAGGAAATCCAATGAGCTCTGCTTTGTGAGGGGAAAAAAAAAGAGACGTGGAGACAGGGCCGTCCTTAGAGAAAGCACCCCTCATCAGCTCCCCTAAATTCCCTGTAAGGTATGTGGCTTGACAGCTGCCCAGCAGCAGTTCAGCTGTCCCTCCCCCCACTGCCCTGCTGCTCCTGCCCTGCCCTCTGTCCTGGAGCTGTTCCCGGGATCTTCCTGCTTGCTGGGGGACGGGGTGCTGATGTCAGGATGTCCCCCTGCTCCTGCCCCCCAAGCTCTGTACCCCCGCTCCACAAAGCGGAGGAGAGGGACAGAAAGGAGGGAGCTGGCTGGAAGCTGTTGCTTCCTCTCTGAATGGGCGGATCTTCATAAAAGGGCAATATACTTGAAGTGGTGTCAGCGTACTTAAAGGGGCAATGCACATCTCTCTCTCTCTCTCACTCATGCCCGCACCCCCCAGCACTTTGGAAAGTCAGCACCTGTGCAGCCGTGCATGTGCTGTCACGAGGAGGGAGTGGTGCGCTCCAGCTAGATAGCGTGGGCTCATCATCATGTTCAGTTTTTGCAGGGAAGTGTTTGCAGCTACTACCCTGCATCTATTGTGTTTCCTCCCTTCTGACTCAGTCCATGATGCCTTGTAGAGTGTGATGCTACATTAACAACAGCGTCTTAACCCTTGAGGGCTCAGCTGAGTGCTAGTTCATCATTTAGCAGCAAAGCATCCCCTGGGAAATATCCCACCCTCTTACTCCACCACCTCAACCAAGCTTCAAAATCATTCATTGCTGTGTACAATATTAAACGGTTTGTTTAAAACTTATACAGTGTATGTATATAATGTCTTTTGTCTGGTGAAAAGAATTTCTCTGGAACATAACCCCCCCCCACTTACATTAATTCTTATGGGGAAATTGGATTCGCTTAACAACGTTTCACGTAAGGTCTAATTTTTCAGGAACATAACTATAACATTAATTGAGGAGTTACTGTACCCTGAAGTTTGTCAGAGATTTATTTGCAGTAAGGGCAAGTCAGCTGCCCTGCTGAATACAACATTAATTATTATGGAATACATGATGCAGCTCTTCTGTGTTTTACATTTTCTTAATCAGTATTTCTAAGATGATTTTTATATTTTAAATGCACTCTTCAGCCTTCATAAAGTAATCATTCCAGATGACTATGTATTTAACTCACTGAAATAAAGACATTATTTTAAATGAATCAGTCAGAGGTTTACTGTGTTCATCACAATGTTCATTACTTTTAGAAAAAGGCAACACTAATTTACTTTGTGTAATCTCCATAACAGACATGTTTATGAAATTTACCAACTTTAAAAAATATGTTTCCAAAGATTTTAGGCATAACAAAGGATTTTCTATCTTACGAAGGTACTGATTTTGCTGGAGAGTTCTTTTAAAACTAGTTCATCAAATAGTCAGAAGTAAAGAGAGGGAAACTTGTTTGTCCAGCTATCTGGAAGGAAAGGGGTGTTGTCCCTTTAAGGGCTAGCCTCTCTTCAACAGGGGGGTGAAGAAAGAAAGGGATGGACAGAAAGACTTTGGAAACAAGTTTTTTGTACTAAAGTAATTAAAATTAAGATGTGTATTTTAGATAAGAGTTTTTTTGAAGGATTTATTTAAAAAAACCTATATGTCTGAAGATCCAAGCATTTAAGGCTAAAGATGAATACTCAGATAGTGGATCTAAAAATCTATGCAAGGATTTTTTAGAGATGTGATTTTATAATCTTCAGCAGGAGTCAGTGCCTATGCCCAGGGGTGCCTAAGGATGGCCCTGCATGGAGACAGTGAGGAAGAAGGCAGGAACCCAAATACATGGCTAGGAATGTCAGGAGTAGAAGAAGCCAGCATTTCTAAGGGTTTATGTGATTGAAGCAGAAAGTTATGCAGTAAGGCGTATTCAGGAAGGTTGATTCAGCAAAACACTTCTCTCCCCGAGTCCCTGGACCCTGCAGCCCAACTGGGGCTAGGGGAGAGGCATCTCTCCCTGGCCACCGCAGCCCTGCATGCCCAAACTCCCCGCCCCACCTCACCCCACAGCCCCCCACCTAGCTCTATTCCCCCTCCACCACCTCACCTTCTTATATGTACATCCTCTCCATGGTCCAGGCACCTAATTAGTGGAGCCTCACTTGCATGGCTCCACTAATTAGGTGCACGGCCCTTGATGCCCTCTTGCGTGGTCGCTCAGGCAACACGCCTTAGAGGGAATGCAGCAAGAAAGTCTTGTTTGTGCTGGCTGTGAACCAGCTCCCCAATTCCACCAGTCTCTGGCAACACAAGCACTGCCTTCCAGGCTTCCCTGACTCTGCGCAGGTGGTTGATAGGCAGACACCGTCCTCCGAGTGTCCCTCTGCTCAGCCCATGTTCCACTGAACACTCCCAGAGTTCTTAGATCCGCTATTTACCAAGGAATAGGCTACACCAGCTTGTCAGATTCAATTCAGGATCCCCACTCAGCACTTAGATATAGTGATATAGTGAAAACAAGAGTAAGTTTATTATCAAAGAACAGAGATTCAAGTGATAGCAAATAAGAATTTTATTAACAAAATCATGACCTACTTTCTAGAGACTAAATTTAGCTTACAAAAGACATTCCCCAGTCTCCCATAGCTTAATCCACATCCACAGGATGATTTAGTTGGGATTGAATGAATTAGTTGGGGATTGGTCCTGTGTTGAGCACGGGGTTGGACCAGATGACCTCCTAAGGTCCCTTCCAACTGTGATATTCTATGATTCTCTGATTTTTCCCAGCATTTTCAACCAAGCGGGCTGAGATCCCACTTTCATAATATCAAGCCTGCTGGCAGCTTATCTTCACTGACAGAAGGAAGACAGGGTGTCTCTTTGCCTCTTCAAATGTACCAGAATAGACCTGTGGTGTTTACCTGAAAATAGGCTTCCCACCCTACTGTTAATTCCTTTCTGAAGTTTCTTCAGTTCTTCATTAGCATTTAACTCAGCATGCTACTACTCTTCTATTGTGTGGCACACAATGGTCCACCAGTGAGATAGGTGTCTCCCATCCCCCATCTGGAGGAGTTCTCAAGGTATGTCACCTTTGAGTGACCTGTCTTTAACTACAGACCCAGAGAACATAATTTTGAGTAGATATACGTTACTCCTCACATATTTTCTATACATACATCTCACAATGGTTATGACGACCAATGTGACACAAGCTTTTAGCAGATGATCCCTTTTGGTGAACCAGTGGGATCCCTGTGCCCCATATACCCTCTGCCTGTTGGCATCAAGAGGTCCTTGGGTCACATGGGTGGAGGTGTCACATCCACATGGACTTGCTGTCCAGGTGCAATTTGTTGTTTCCACTCTTTTGTTGGCCCTCCTGAGTTCTCTGGAGACTTGTATGTGTGACTCTTCTGTGTCCATGGAATAGCTGCAAACACTGCTGATGGGGCTGACACCATCTCACCCTTTAGGGCAGCTATTAATGCCACATTAGTTAGGAACTTGGCTGTGGTTGCTGGGCATCACCCGAGGAGCAAAAACTCCTTTACACATTTATTGAACACACCCACACATCCCAGGGGATGGGGAAGGGGAGACAATTGAAAGAGTTAAAAATTCAAATATTTAGTAACCCCTCATTTACCCATTTCCCTTGGAGAGAGGCCCTGGGCTGCTAGCCTGTGCAGCAGAGCTATCTGGTCATGCCCAGCCCCTGTAGTATGGTCTTGTGGGCTGAAGTGAAGGCTGTACATTCAGCTCATCTTCTGCATTCTCCTGCAGATGCCCCATCATCTGGATGTGGTTCTTTATGGAATATGGAAGAGGTTCAGCACATGGGGACATTCTGAATGAGGGGCCTTCACTGGAGCAGAGTCACTGGGCAGAGGTTTCTGTTCCCACTGATACTCGTGTGACCTTCTTTTGTCAAGTGATGCCGCAATTATTTTCTCTTTGTTTGAGCCCATTTGCTTTTGTTCTTGTTCAGTTGCAGGGTCCTGTCATGACACCTGTCTATAACTCTTCTGAGCCTTTCATCCTGTTCTCATCTGGAATTCCCTCACACCAGGTTGTCGTCTACGTAACATTCAGCACCTTGGATCACGCTTCAGTACCCTTCAGGAGCTGCACAGATGTCAGAAGGAAATCCGGTGAACCTGTATCTGCCAAATGGTGTGCTGAACATACAGAGTCCAGAACTTTGGTCATCCAGCTGTATTTGCCTAAATCCATTAGTGGCCTCTATGACAGTGAAAGTTGCAGGTTTTGCCAACTTGTTGGTGATTTCATCTCCTCTTGGCAATTGAAAATGTTCCGTTCATATCCCTTTATTCATATTGCTTGGATCCAAGCATATTCTTATTGCATCTCGACCTGGTTTGTCTAAGGTTACTACAGAACTGACCCATTATCCAGTGGCTCTCACTCTTCAGGGCAAGGGGAGGTTTGAAGACTCCAGGACTGCAGGACAAAGGGATGAAAATGATCCTTTCCCTATCCACCTCTATCCACCCATCTAAGCAGCCACAAAAATCATCCCATCTCCTCCACTACCTCCCACCCAACGTAATGGGCGCATATCAAGAGTTTAGCATCCAATGCATTCACACCCCAGCCCTGCTAACCCATATCCCAGAGGAAGCCTGGCTGTGATTGGGACCTTGCAATGTGGTGGCACCCACCTTTTGCAAGCACCCCATTGTTCAGGTGTGTGTCTGTGTCTTTCACTCTGTGGTGACTCCTTCTTTAAGTTTTTCTGGCTGTTTCTAGTGACTCAGCTCTCTGGCCAAGTCACAGTCTGTACAGAACTCAGACAGGCATTAGACCAACTGAATCTTTAGGTGCTTCTGGCCTTAGTAGGAGACTGTATCCCAGGGCTTCCACCCTGGAGACTCTTCGCTCACTCTGGTCTGTTCTATCCACCTGAGCCTCTTAACAATTCAGATCCCCTTCACTGTCCAACTGCAGGCCACTTCCCCAGTGGCTTATGGAGGGGACCCAGGTCTGCCCACTACTCTGGGTCCCCACCCAGGGACCCTAAGAATAGCAGCCATGTGCTGCCGTGTCCCTTTAACTAAACTGCTTTCAGTTCCCTGTGTCACTTCCCCGTGGCCCCAGCCTTTACCAATGCTTCACCCTTGCCTCAGGGCTCTTCTATGTTCAGTCCCAGCAGCCAACCATGAGCTCTTCCTCACTCCCCCATCCCTGCCAGCTCTGAGCTGTCCATGGTGCTGCAGACTTCAGTCTGCTAGGAGCACCAGTTTCACTCCTCAGGTCCTGAGCAGCAACTGACTCTGGTCTACACTGCAGCACCTTTATACTAGCCTGCAACCCCCTGATTGGCTGCATCCCCCTCAGCCTCTCTATGTAGCTTGGAGGACTCCTCTACTACTCTTTTCCTGGGATGGATGTGGCAGGACGCTGAGGCCTCCAGCAGGGGGCCTCTGGGCAGAGCCACCCAGAGGACTCAGGGGGCCTGGAGCAAAGGAATTTCAGGGGCTCCTTCCATAAGAAAAGTTGCAATACTAGAGAATACTATATTCTCATGGGGGCCCCTGTGGGGCTTGGGGCAAATTGCCCCACTTGCCCCCCCTCTGGGCGGCCCTTCCTCTGGGCCTATTCCACCCCATCACAGACCTCCACCACTAATACTTGTCCTACACAAACACCCTCACACCATTATAAGGTTGGCCTCCACCCTCTTGACATTATTACCTCCCTAAAATAAAGTAAACCCTAGATTAGATTAGATCAGAGATTAGTTGGTAGAGCAACAGAGTGGCAAAGAGACTAGAGGTGAGTTTAGAGATTAGATAAAGGAATGAGTGATTGAAGTAGAAATTAGATTAGATAGATGGATTAGATTAGTTATTCAAAAAGAAGGACAGATGGATGGTTTAGACCTAAGGATGGAAAAACAGGAAGATGGATTAGAGATTGGGATGAAGGGATGGGTGGGGTAGACACTAGGATGTGTAGACAGAAAATAGCTTGATGAGAGAGAGAGAGATCGTATGGGGATAGTGTGACATAGGGTACAATCCAGACTAGTGGGGGGCTGGGTGCACTGCAACCTTGGGTGCCTTACAATGCTTCATGGCTAGAAGTGTTGAGTACCCTCAAGTCCCAGTGAAGCCAATGGATGCTCAGCACATTTGGAAACAAAAGCAGGATCCCCCATCTCAAGAACAGAGAGGGGCAAGGCAAAGACTGATCCCAAATGAAGCCTTCCGTAAGGACTTTCAGTGTTGTCAAATTGGAATGTTCAAAAATCATGAGTCAGGCTTCAAAAACTGATTGGATTGAAAATCATGAGATTTGGGGAAAAAACCATTGGGGTTTTTAATTTGACTGCTGGTTTGGGATCCTTCCGTGGCTTTGTTTTCCAGATTTTTTCCACAACCACAAGAGCAAGAAACAGGTTACCGTGAAGGAAAGCTGAGCTTGTCATGATGTCACAGGACTCCAGGATCTGGGGATTTGTCAAGACTGGAGCTACCCTGTGAGACTTGGCAAGGCTAGGGATTCCCTGTTGGCTGCAGAGTTCAGACCCTTTGAAGGGTCTGTGGGGAAATGCCTGTCAGTCTATGGCTCCACCCCCTCCATTTGAATTTTGGTGGCAGTGGGAGAGAAGCAGTGACAAGAGTTCCCTTCTCCCCACAGAGAGGCAGGCGAGATAGTGGAGGGGTCCCTCTCTTTGAGTGTGTTTGTGGTGCCAGGCTCCTTGCACGCTCCTCCCACCAGTCTCCCACCATGATGTTACCAAGACCCCCAGAACAGTGGATCTTAGAGTTAACACCTCATTGAGATGTGTTGGGCATTTCCCCCTCATCACAAAATGACTGTCTCAGGCTCTTTGTCAATCCAGGCAGCCATCCCTGCATCAGTTAATCTCATGGCAGGTCCTGCTCCTTACAGTCTCATGGCTTGTCTACACAGGAATTCTCTGAAAAGTTAATTCAAATTCACTTTGAAAGTGAATTAATTAAACCACATTCAATTCCTGTATGGACACTTTATTCATAATTAAAGTGCCTGTAAGGAGCCAGGGTGGCCCCCTACCGAGCTGGACCAGGACGCGCCGTGTTCCCTGCCGGCGGAGGCGGGGCCACGCGAGTTCGCCCGCTCCCAGCGGTGGGAGGTGGAGCGGGCCGATGCGCGGTTCCCGCTGGACGGGCGGGGCCACGGCGAAGCTCGCCCGCCCCAGCTGCGGGAGGCGGAGCGGGCGGAACGCGCCGCGTTTTCCGCCGGAGAGGGCGGCGCCAGGGCAAGTTCGCTCCGTACCCAGCTGTGGGAGGGGCGGAGCGGAGAGTACAAAGGGCAGGGCCCTTTGCTCCGTGGCGGCGGCGCCACGGACGGGGGCAAGGGCTGATGCCGGACTGCTTCCGCCCGGCCCAGCTGCTGACTCCGGGGAAACGGAGGACCCGGAACCCCTTGCGGAGCTGGAGCTGCCCGCAGCGGTCTATCGGACCGAGCAGGAGGTTCGTGTATCCGGACATTTGCCAGCGGTCCCCTGCTAGAGGGGCCCGCTAGAGACTTTTGCCGGCGTTCCCCTGCCTGAGGGACGCGCCGTGGACCAGTGCCAGCGGTCCCCTGCTAGAGGGGCCCGCTAGAGACTTTTGCCGGTGTTCCCCTGCCTGAGGGGCGCGCCGTGGACCAGTGCCAGCGGTCCCCTGCTAGAGGGGCCCGCTAGAGACTTTTGCCGGCATTCCCCTGCCTGAGGGGCGCGCCGTGGACCAGTGCCAGCGGCCCCCTGTTAGAGGGGCCCGCTAGAGACTTTTGCCGGCGCTCCCCTGCCTGAGGGGCGTGCCGCGGACCACTGCCAGCGCTCCCCCTGCTAGAGGGGCGCGCTAGGGACTCATACCAGTGCCCCTGCCGGAGGGGCGCTCGGTGGACAATTGCCAGCCTGCTCGTGCCAGAAGGGCGTGCCCGGGCCCCTCCACCACCGCCGACGGAGGTAGCGAAGGCCGCCCCGGCTTACAGTGCCCTTAATTCAGTTTAGTTTAATTCACTTTGGAATTAAGGCAGGCCTCACTGCCTCTTTTAGGCCTGGTCTACACTAGGAGTTTATGTCGAATTTAGCAGCGTTAATTCGACTTAACCGTGCACCCGTCCACACCAGGAAGCTAATTAGTTCGACCTAGAGGGCTCTTTAGTTCGAAGTCTGTACTCCTCCCCGACGAGGGGAGTAGCGCTAGGCTATGTGTGGACGGAAATCGACCTTAGTAGCTCTGGGAGCTATCCCACAGTGCACCACTCTGTTGGCGCTCTGGACAGCAGTCCAAGCTTGGATGTTCTGACCAGCCACACAGGAAATTCCCACGGAAAATTTGACACGCTACGGCGCCTTGTGGATGTTCTGCAGGACCGCAGGCAGGAGGACAGAGCCCCCCTGCACTGTATCTGCAACCGCCCTCCCCCACCACAAAGTCCCAAACCCCCCTCACCCAAAGTAACAAGAAGAAGGGGCGACAGAGGCCGTGAAAACTGTCACTGCACCCCTGCAGAGTGCACAAATACAAGAAGGCTCTCATTCCCTAAATGTTGAGAAGTCCTTCCCTTCCTGGCTCACCGAAGCCCCAATCCCAGTTTCATCCCCTAACTGTGTAGTTGATTATTAAAAGTAGTTTGCTGTTAATTACTATTTCCGTCAAGTTTTTCTACAGAAGACTGTCTGTGAAGGGGCGGGGAAGGGGGTTGTTAACTGCATAGAACAGTCACTTTACCAGGGTACGGACACGGGGGCAGGATCAACAGCAGGTCACACACACAGTGCAGTCAGTAGGCACCCTGGTCGGTCTGGGAGGTGTTTTCCATGTTCTGTGTGTGTGTGGGGTACGTGACTTTGTGGCATGGGAGGGCGGTTACAGAACTTATGCAGCAGTCCTTGTCCCGGACCACAGAGCCACGCAGCAGGGGAATCTGTAACCGTCCTCTCCCGCCACAAGGTCACGTAGCCCCCGCACACAGAGTCCCGAAAAGGAGGGATGGCAGGCTCTGTTGAAACAACCAGTCCAGCACTGCAGACCGCTCTAGGAGCAGGAGCCTATCATTCCTCGAGTGTAGAAGCGGTGTTAACATCACTGCACACCCTACCCACCACAGTCTGTGTCCCTGTTTCAACCCTTTAACGCAAATTCATTAATAAAGAAAATGTTGTTAATTAACAGTGTTCCATTAACTTTATTTTTAAACGTGTGTTGGAAGGGGGGAAACGGGGTGAACGGGGTATGTAACCGCAGAAGAAAGTCAACAGTAACTGAAACAGGGGCAGGTTCAGCTTCTCTGTAAAGAAACTGAACAGTCACAGGTTACCCTGCTCCCTGAGGAACCTAGCTTTCAAAGCCTCCCGGATGCACAGCGCTTCCCGCTGGGCTCTTCTAATTGCACGGCTGTCTGGCTGAGCGTAATCAGCAGCCAGGCGATTTGCCTCAACCTCCCATCCCGCCATTAAGGTCTCCCCCTTGCTCTCACAGAGATTGTGGAGCACACAGCAAGCTGCAATAACAATGGGGATATTGGTTTTGCTGAGATCCGAGCGAGTCAGTAAGCTCCTCCATCTCCCCATGAGACGTCCGAAAGCACATTGAATGATGACAGTTACCCAAGACCACCCTCGACGCATTTTCCCCCCCAGCATGCATTGTGGGGAAATCCCAGAATTCAAATGGGCAGCGGGGACTGCGGGAACTGTGGGATAGCTTCCCACAGTGCACCGCTTCCAATGTTGACGCTTGCCCCGTTAGTGTGGACTCACAAAGTCGAATTAGTGTCCTTAGTGTGGACACACAAATTCGATTTTGTAAGGTCGATTCCACAAATTCAAATTAAGTTAAACCGAACTAATCTGGTAGTGTAGACATACCCTTACACTGAGGCCACTTGCATTTTCTTGCACGTTTAATCAGGTACCCTAAAATGATGTCTGCAAGCTTGCAAATACTGCAGGAATGTCACATAGTACTTGGATGACAGCCTTGTAATATTTTTGTTAGCAGAAGTACAAATACTCCAACCCAGCCAAGTAGATAGAGATAATAAAGGACTGTACATCCAGCCCATGACTGTCCATATACTCACATCATCCCTTGTGGAGACCCCGAACGTGGCAAGATAGGCACTCTACAAGTGGTCGTACTGTTCCTGGCGTGCCAAGATCCCAGCAGCTTAGGTTGTGCTTAGCCCTGACTGTGGACTAGGGTTCTGTGACTATCATGAATATTCATGAAGCTGTCCCCTGTCTATTTCTAAACTTCCTTACGCTGATAATTCCGGGGTTCTCTCTTCTCGTAGGCTAGTATATGAATTATCGTAAGCTTATTAGGATATACATCAATTGGTTACCATGGCACTTCTGTGGTTGAACATCTGCTGATGTTCTTATCCTAAATTATCTACACTAGTGTCAACTGACATTATGCGGTGACCTGTCAGCAGTTTAGTCAGCTTTGTTTATCACAGCATTATATCTTGTGACTTAGGGTCATTTGATTATTTATTTATGGTAAGACCTTATGCTAAGCTTCCTGCATTACAGCTTTATTTTATACCTATATCCTACCTCATACCTATGTGTTGCCTAGCCAATACCTATACCTGTAGGCTACAGACCTAAGACAAGAATGCTGGCAAAGAGTTTCTTGTCATTATTATGGGAGAAAAGCTGTCATTGGTTCAAGAAGTCCATCAGTGCAATTTCACCTTTCTCTTGAGCAGCAAGGAAGTAGTTTGTCATCTCATTGGTGGCAACAATGTCTGTGACTGCCCCGCTCGAAGCAATTTGTCCACTCTCGGTAGCATCCCGCCAGTGGCCGCATTGTTACAGATGGACTGACAAAAAGTGGTGTGATGCTTCCCCGGGGACAGAGATGATGCATATTGGGGGCATGCAGGGTCATGTGCCCCACCCCCGCAGATCCGCTGCTTGGCTTGTATTGAGCATGCTCATGTGGATGGAGCATGCTCAGTAACACCGCTCAAGCTGCCTTTCCTCACTTTGCTTTCCCACTGTTGGCAAGCACCAGTCGTCTTTGCCTGGGGAAACCAGGCCAGTCAGGCACTTTGCTACTGCCTGCCCTTAGCGTGAGGGAGCCGTATCTGTGCCTGCTGGGGGTTATCGCCCCGACTCCACCGGCCACAGGCAACACACAAACTGCCCTCCACGTCTACGCTGGCGCTACTTGTTCTGTATTTGGTTGTCATGGTTTTTGTTCCTATGGCAACTGAGTTAGATTATTAGGGGATAGCCCAGCCAGCTTGAGCTGGTCAGGTGAGCTCCGTGTCTGTAAATAAATGGTAGCTTTGTTAGCTGTCTGCTCTCTGGCCTCAAGTGATTTCTTCCTAAACTGGCTGCCCTCAAGGATATAACAAGTGGCGACGAGGATGGGATTCCGGTGCTGCCCCAGCAACAGAAGGAAGTAGAAGTCAAGATAAAGAACAAACAAACAAACAAACAAAAACTGCTTGTTTGTACTGACTGTGAAAGTGAAACTAAAATCATGGCTACTCTGACCAGGCCACTGGAACCTTTTGATGAAAATATAATGCAGTGGCATGTGTATACTGAGCGTTTTGAACTTTTTGTTATTGCAAATGACATTACAGAAGCGAAGAAGGTGCCAATATTCTTAAGTGTTGTAGGGGCTAAAAGCTACTCCCTGCTACGCAGCTTACTACACCCTGTTAAGCTTGAGACCAAATCTTACAGTGACATTGTGGAAATCTTGGGGTCCCATTTTTCCCCAAAACCACTGGTAATTGCTGGAAGATATAGGTTTCACAAAAGAGACCAAAAAGAAGATGAAACAGTTGTACAATTTGTAGCAATTTTTAAAAAAACTAGCAGAACACTGTGAATTTAAAGAGATGTTAAATGATGCCCTACGTGACAGGTTAGTGTGTGGCCTGTACAGTGAAGCTATACGGAAGCGCCTACTGATAGAGGCTCAGCTTACCTTTCAGAAGGCTGTTGATATTGCAGTCTCCATGGAACTGGCTACAAAGGAGGTGCAATACATCGGTGCATCCCCTAGGGTGCAAAAAGTGTCACAAGAACCTACCCACAAATCTGTGCAGAGTCAGGAATGTTACCGCTGTGGTAAGCCGGGTCACCAGGCATCAGAATGCTGGTGTAAGGACCTGGTGTGTCGACAATGTGGCAAAAAGGGACAGATTGAGTGTGCCTGTAAACAAAAGAAAAAGAGGCCTGTGGTCTGGCCAACAAAAAGTGGACCCTGCATACCCTAGAGCAGACCCAGGATGATCAAGGTGACACCTCATCGCAAGAGGAAGTGCCACTGCATGTTTTGTCTTTGGCAGTGGGCTCACATGAATACTGGGTAACCCTATTGTTGGACGGCAAACCTATACGCATGGAACTGGACACCGGTGCAGCCATCTCGCAGGTCTCCGAGACTGTGTATAAAGAAAAGCTACAGCATCTTCCGCTTAAGGCAACAAAAACTGTTCTGAAGACATATACGGGAGAAACTGTGCCCATGTTGGGCACTATTGAGGTTAAGGTGGAGCTCAATGGACAGGCTGCAAAATTGCCACTGTTTGTGGTGAGAGGTAATTACCCAGCCTTAATGGGTAGGTCTTGGCTTGGGAAGATTCAGCTGAACAGGGCAGAAGTGCACCGAATGACTAAAGAAGAAACCAGTCTAACCCCTATACTAAGTAAACATGCTGCTGTTTTTGGAGAGGATCTGGGAAGTATGATGGGAATCACTGTGATACTGAACATTAAACCTGACAGTCCACCAAAATATCTCAAAGCCCAAACTGTGCCATATGCCATCAGGCCAAAAGTTGAAGCGGACCTGGAGCACCTGGTGACCAATGGAGTCCTAATACCAGTTACCCATAGCCCATGGGCCACTCCTATCGTTCCAATAGTGAAGAAAGATGGCTCCCTCCGGATTTGCGGTGATTTTAAAGTCACTGTCAACCCAGTGTTGTGTGCAGAGCAATATCCGTTTCCCCGCATCGATGACCTCTTTGCAAGCCTGGCTGGGGGACAAAAGTTCAGTAAGATTGATCTGAGTGAAGCATATTTACAGATGCACGTTGATGAAAAGTCCCAAGAGCTGTTGACTATTGTGACTCATAAGAGGCTTTATCGATACTGTCGCCTACCCTTCGGAATAACGTCTGCTCCCGCCCTGTTCCAGAGGGCTATGTACCAGATCTTGTGTGGCTTGTCTCATTCTAGAACCGAGATGGACTGAACTAGTTACTGCCTATCTTACAGAGCAAAAGCTCAGGCCTGGCTGTGATCATCCGTTCAGGAGGCAAGTCAGACTGTCAGCTTGCCCCATCAGTGGAAAAGATCCTGGATGTCTCTCCGTGGTCCCAGTTACACTCCCCAATCCATTGCCTTTATTTATAAACTGGACACCTCCCACTGGCTGTTTTTTTCCTGTGTGCCTCTTTCTTGTCGATTGCACCGTCTCTTGATTAGCGTTCGGCTCAGTCTGTAGACAGGCCTCCATTGTGAAGCAGACATTACACAATGCACACCAAGGAGAGAAAAGTGTCCCTTCCTACCTGTCAGGAGCAGGTTTACCATCTTCTGGTGAATCTGCCTTAACTTAGACCTTGAGAACCTAATTTTCAGCACAGCTACATATTCCGTAAACATTATCCATACATCTGACCCAGGGAATCCTTGTAAAACTTTATACTGTCTGCCAATTGGCAACAACATGTCCCTGGCTCATAAGCACGATAGAAGAGCTAGGTTTGATTGGCATGATTATCATGTATAAATATCAAGGAAGGCCAGCTGCAGAGTCAGGCAGGCTTCCCCTGTTTAATAGTGGGAAAATTTCTCTGCAAATACAAAGGCTTGGAGAATGTTTTGTTTCCACTTGGGAGCTCAGATCGTGCAGAGCGAGGTGTGGATTCAGCAGCAGCACAGGGCCCCTGAGAGTGTTTCTCCATCTTTCCCTTTCCTCCACACAGGCAGTGGGCCACTGGCAGCATGAGAAAGGGGAACGAAACACTCGTGACCGAGTTCATCCTGCTGGGCCTTTCCAGCTGGCCCATGGTGCAGGCCATGCTCCTGGCTCTGTTCCTTGCTTCCTACCTGGTCACCCACCTGGCAACATGGTGATCATTGGGCTGATCCGTCTCGATTTGCACCTCCACACCCATAAGTACTTCTTCCTCAGCAGCCTCTCCTTCCTGGACATCTGCTATGCCTGGCATGCTGCACAGCCTGATGTCTGGCACAGGGCCATCTCCTACATTGGCTGCAAGGGGCACATGTACATGGCGTTGTCCTGCGGGATTAATGAGTGCCTCTTGCTGGCTGTCATGGCCTACGATTGCTACATGGTGGTGTGCCTCCCATTGCACTACATGGAGGTCATGAGCCTCAGGGCCTGCATCGCCTTGGTGGCTTGCTCATGGTTGGTTGTCTTGTTGCTCTCCGTCGTGCCTATCTTCAGCCTGTCGGTGCCTTTCTGAGGCCCCAACCAGATAGACCCCCTTCTTCTGCGAGATGCTGGCGGTGATGCAGCTGGCCTGTGCCGACACCAGCTACAATGGGACTGTTATCTTCAGTGGGGACGTCTTCACCCTGCTCATCCCCTTCTCCTTTATCCTGGCCACCTATGTATGCGTCACTGCTGTCCTGAGGATCTGCTCCCTCCAGGGCTAGTGGACGGCCTTCTCCACCTGTGCCTCCCATCTGATGGCCATGGCCCTGTTCTACGGGATGGCCATCTTCATGCACATGTGGCCCAGGTCCACCCACTCCCCAGAGCAGGACAAAATGGTTTCCATATTCTACACAGTGGTGACCCCCATGCTGAATCCCTGATCTACTGCCTGAGGAGCAAGGAGGTCAGGGAACCATGGCTAAGGCCATAATCATGGGGGGTGGTGGTGATTCTGTCCTGGAAGTACATAAGGGTGTTCTCTGTCTATGGCTGGATAGAGGCAAAGCCAGGTCCCACTTCCAAGGGTGGCTGGTATAAATGGGACTTATGACACTTGCATCAGAATTGTCTGCTGTTACTTAACAGTCTGGAAGAGTAGTGTGAAAGCAGGCAGGTAGGATGGGCCTGAGGTTAGGGTGGTGGCCTAGGGGACCTGGATACAATTTCCTGCTCCCACCACAGTGTCCCAGTGTGGTCTTTAGTGAGTCACTTAGCTTTATTGTATCTGAATTCCCCACATGTGAAAAAGTACTTCCTCACCTCATGTGGGGTGTTGGGAGATGCTTAGATACTATGGTGATGAGGACCAAATATGCTACTTATGGTAGATATCTAGAATATCAGGGTTGGAAGGGACCTCATTTAGTCCAACCTCCTGCTCAAAGCAGGACCAATCCCCTGATAGATTTTTGCCCCAGTTCCCTAAATGGGCCCCTCAAGCATTGAACTCACAACCCTGGATTTAGCAGGCCACTGCTCAAACCACTGAGCTATCCCTCCCCCCTATAATAGAGCCCCTCCCAGAACACAGCAGTTGAATTAAGTATTGTAGAGTGAAGTCTTATGCCCTTTCGGAAAAGGTATAGCGAAAAGAGAGATGGGGGAAATGAATGTTTGGCCGTGGGGGGGCTCTCAGCCAATGACAGCCCTACCTTTTTGGAGGACATTTCACTGTGGATGCTGACCGCTCCCCACTCTCTTGGCCACATCAAATGAATGGGGCAAATACCACGATGCCAAGATGGAGTTTGGTGCTCCAGGATTATGATATGGAAGTGATCCATGGGAAAGGGAATGCCAAGGCTGATTGCTGATAAACGCGTGATGCTCTGTCTGGGAAATAAGTCAATGGATTTGTAGCGGGGCAGTAACCCTGCTCCTGTGAAAGGGTTAAAGGTCCTTGGAGAGGGCTGGGGCTGAAAGCCGAGAAGAAAAGGCTGATTGGGGGAAGCAGCCACGTTTGGGCCATGCCCCAATTAGGCCACAGCTGGCCCTATAAAAGGGCTGTGAGCCAGGAGCTGAAAGAGAAAGATGGACCTGGCTGCAGGGAGCTGAGCAGGGTATCTAGAGTGCAGCAGGGCTGGGGGAAGGCCAGAGGAGCTGGGGAGCTCCAGCCTGGAAAAACCTGCAGGCCTTGCTAAAGGCCAGGAAAGGTAGTGTGGCTATGGAAGTGTAGACTGGGAGTAGGCAGAGGCAGCTGGTCCAACCCCCCTTGCCGATGATGAGTGGTTTACAGACTGCAGTCTGCCCCAGGGAGCAGGGGCTCAATGGTGACTGGCAGTAGCCACTGAGGTGAGGTGGGGATAGAGGGTTGGGGGTTCCCCTGGGTTGCTGCTGGGGACAGGACCCTGATGTAGAGGGGCACCGGGGTCTGGGAGGGACATGGAAGCCAGCGGCAGGTGAGACACTGGTCTGCAGAGGGCATTCTGGACTGAAAGAGCTAATTCCCAGGATGACCAGCAGGAGGCGCCACACCGGTGAGTCATCACCCCGCCACAGGTTTCCACTAGCATGCCGGTCAAGCAGCCTAGTTATGTTCAGTTCTTTAGCGGAGAGATGTGACAGGCAAATTTCCTGCAGTCTGATTGACTAGGTCAGCCTCTCTGTGTCTTGCCTGGGGGTTACCAACAAAATGGTTGCTTAAGTAGCCGATTATTGGACATTTTTAAAGATAGCTCAAATATGTCCCTCTCTTCCTCCATACTCCTTGGGTTGTTGTAAGTTGTTGTGGCCATTGCATCAGACTGTTTTACTTTGACTGTATTACTGTATTCAGTTTGCGAGGGATTCTGTTCAGCGAGAAGAATGCTTAGCAGATTGCTCCTAAAGATTTAGAGTTTGCTATTTTTGTTAATTCACATTGGACTTCTGTAATGTTGTGTGCCCTGCCCCATAATACTATCCCTCAGTGAATCTCAAAGGTGCCTATGGATGTTGGGAGCATTATCCTCACCCACTTTACAAGTGGGCAAACTGAGGCACGGACAGAGCAAAGTGAGGGAGCACAGAGAAGCCAGGGATAAGAGGCTTTGTGAAGTGGGGCTGAGCCATGCAACTTTGAGGGTTAAGGATTTGGCCCACAGCCCATAATGGGGGCTGATCTAAGTGGATGCCATGAGTACTGCAATCAGGCTGCTTCGTGATCACCTTTTACATGCAGACATCCCAAAGGGCAGGCACTTAATATCCTGCAGTTCTCCATCCATCCCCTTCCCCCCCCCTTCTTGCACGTCTATTTTTGAATTGTCCTAGACAAACAAAGGCGTGGTTAAGAAGTTGGCCAGCATTATTCATTCATTCCTCCTCATCTTCTCGTCACTCTTGGAGGGGGGGTCACAATCCGGGAAGACAGATGGGTGAAGATGATGGGAACAGAGGATGTTGATAGCTGTGGTCTGTGTCAAAATCGTAGCTAGAGCAGGGAAAACATTTTCAATTTTTGTTTCAATTAAAAAATGCAGATTAATTTCATGATTTCATATTGAATTTGCCAAACTGTTTTGGTCAAAACATTCCCTCCCTCCCCAACCCAGAAACAAATCAGAACATTTTTGAAAGGAAACATTTTGATTTTTCAATTTGAAACAACTTTGTGTTTCGACTTCTACTTCAATTTTAATTTTTGAAAAGAGTTCTAAAAAAACTCCCCACGTGAAACATGTTGTTGGCCGTCAAACACAATGTCTCTTTTGACCTGAAGCTAAGGTTTTTAGACTTTTCTGTTACTTTGAAAAATATTCATTTTGGTTCACCCCAAATGATTTTTCCCCCTTGATTTTTCAATTTGGCCAGTGGTCCAAAAAAATCAGACTGAGTTATTCACACAGCTCAAATCATGGTTTTGTGACATGGTTGTTTTCTCACATTGGTCAAACCCTTGGAGATAGTGCACTCATTATCACACCGAGGCAAAAGGCTTGAATCTCTTCTTCACATAAGGTATTTAATCTGAACAACTGATAAGACAATGAGGCTGGGATTCTAGCATCAGCATCAGCATCATTATATAGTCGTAATAATTTGTATGATCGTAGTGCCAAGCCTGGACCAGGACTCCATTGCGCTAGGCACTGTGCAAGCACACAACAAAAACAATCTCTTCCCCAAAGAGCTGACACTCAATTAAGAGACAGCAAGAGAACACAGAGGGATGGTGGACTACAAAAACAGTGAGACCGCACGGTGTATTAATTTCAGAGAAAGGCATAACAAGACCCAGTGGCTGGCAGCTCAAGCCAAACACATTTGAATTAAATGATGGCCCAATTTTTTAACAGTGAGGGTGATTAACCTTGGGACAAACTTCCAAGGGAAGTAGTGGATGCTCCAACTTGTGAGTGCCTCTCCAGAAGATATGCTCTAGCCAAACCCAAGAGATTCATAGAAGAATCATAGAAGATTAGGGTTGGAAGAGACCTCAGGAGGTCATCTAGTCCAAACCCCAGCTCAAAGCAGGACCAGCCCCAACTAAATCATCTCAGCCAGGGCTTTGTGATTTAGTTGGGGATTGGTCCTACTTTGAGCAGAGGGTTGGATTAGATGAACTCCTGAGGTCCCTTCCAACCCTGACAGTCTATGATTCTGTGATTTGTCAAGCCGGGCCTTAAAAACCTCTAAGGGAGGTGATTCCACCACCTTCCTAGGCAACGCATTCCAGTGCTTCACCACCCTCCTAGTGAAATAATTTTCCCCTAATATCCAACCTCGACCTCCCCCACTGCAACTTGAGACCATTGCTCCTTGTTCAGTCATCTGCCACCACTGAAAACAGCCAAGCTCCATCCACTTTGGAACCCCCCTTCAGGTAGTTGAAGGCTGCTATCAAATCAAATTCAAAACAAAGCAAAGCAATACAGAAAAGGAATGCTTTTCCACACATGCAGCAATAATAATCTGTGGGACTCACCGCCGCCTGGGGCCCAGCGCTTAGCCAGATTCCAAACAGAACAGGACAGTCGTAGGGACAAGGAGAGAATTGCGAGTGGCAGGGGAGGTTAAGAAACCAAGAGTTTTATTAAGGCTATAAATCCTCATGCTTCAGAGAATGAGCTGACCTCTAACAGGCTGGGGTCTGGAAAGAAACCCTTAGCCTGGAGTCAGGCAGATTATCCCATGACTGCTCACTGCAGAGGTTTAGAGACCTTCTGCTGAAGCAGCTGATGCTGCGGGGAGCCAGGTTACTGGGCTGGATGTGATCTGATTCAGCCTGGCAAGCCCTGTCCCCATATGACGGCAGGGTGGTAAATGGCCTTGTAGGGGGTGGCACCCCAGAGGTTTAGGCCCATTCTGGTTGAACAGCATTTTTAATGAGCTGCAAAAGGGAGCAAATAGCCTCTCAATGGTGTTCACAGATGCTCTTGCCTTGTAAAGGGCCCCTGACACCAGTAAGAAAAGGGAAATACCACAAAGGCACCCAGGGAGGTTAAACACAGGCAGGAAATACCACTAGGAGCTGTAGCTGCTTAGAGCACATGACATGGAAAGCCACCACCAGGTGCTGCTGTGAACTCAGGGATGAGACTGAGACCATGGCACCGATGCAGGAGGTTAGGATTTGCTCCCTCAAGTCTGAAACATGGTTCCCGATGGACATCCTGGCTGTGGCAGGGTACGTCTACGCCAGTGGTCCCCAACCTTTTTCGTCTGGCGGGCGCCAGACGACGAGAAACGGAGGACCATGGCGGCGGACGAGCATCCACCGAAATGCTGCCAAGCGGCAACGTCAATAGGCGTCGCCGCCGACAAGCAGCGTCATCCAGAGGCGTCGCTGCCGAAATGCCGCCGAAAATCGGGTACCGCGTTGGAGACCCCTGGTCTACGCTAAGCCCAGCGTCTGACTCAGATTTGAGCCCGAGCCCCCTTTCCCGTCCACACACAAATCAGTCTGACTCAGGACCCGGGCCCAGGGTTGCCAACTTTCTACTTGCACAAAACCGAACACCCCCTGCCCTGCTTCTCCTCTGAGGCCCTGCCCTTCTCTGAGCCTTCCCACCCCCAACTCACTCTGTCGCCCACTCCCCCTGTTGCGCGCTTTCCCCACCCTCACTCACTCACTCATTTTCACTGGGCTGGCTCTGGGGGTTGGGGTGTAGGAAGGGGTGAGGGCTCCGGCTTGGGGTGTGGGCTCTGGGGTGGGGCCAGGGATGAGGGGTTTGGAGTGAAGGAGGGGGATCTGGGCTGGGGGATGGGGCTGAGGGGTTTGGAGTATGGGATGGGGCTCCAGGCTGAGGCAGGGGGTTGGGGTATGGGAAGGCAGAAGGGCTCTGGACTGGGGGTGTGGGTTCTGGGTTGGGGCCAGAAATGAGGGGTTCAGGGTGAGGGAGGGGGCTCCAGGTTGGGGCAGGGGGCTGGAGTGTAGGGGGGGGGGATGAGGGCTCAGACTGGGGATGTGGGCTCTGGTGTGCAGCCAGGGATAAGGTGTGCAGGAGGGGCTTTGGGCTGAGAGATTTGGAGTATGGGAGGGGCTCTGCGATGGGCAAGCCAATGGGAGCTGTGGAACTGGCACTTGGGGTAGGGGCAGCGTGTGGAGCCCCCTGGCTGCCCCTATGCATAGGAGCTGGAGGGGGGACATGCTGCTGCTTCCGGGAGCTGCGTGGAGCCAGGGCAGGCAGGGAGCCTGTCTTAGCTCCGCTGTGCTGCCAACCAGACTTTTAACGGCTCGGTCAGCAGTGCTGACTGGAGCCACCAGGGTCCCTTTTCGACCGGGCTTTCTGGCAACTGGGCACTTGGCAACCCTACCCAGGCTCTAGGACCATGCTGGGGAGGTGGAACCGCCCCCCCCCCCACCCGCGGCCCCTGACCCCGTCCCCAACAGAAAAGCTCCCCCAACAGTGGCCCAGGCCTGACCCCAGCCCTGGCAGAAGCCATGGGATGGGGGAAGCTCCCCCTCCCCACCAGCAGCTCCTGACACTGTCCCCGGCAGAAGCCCCTGGGCGGGGGAAGCCCCAGCAACCCCCATGTGTCCCTGGCAGAAGCTGTGGAGCGGCGGGGGAAGCCCCTGGGCCCAACCCCGCTCTCTGACAGAACCGCCAGGCGGGTGGGGTGGGAGAAGCCCCAGCACCCCGACCCTGGTCCCCAACAGAAGTGCAGGGGGTAACGGGGGAAGCCCCAGCACCTGGACCCCTGCCCCCCGTGGCTCTGGAACTGGAGGTGCTCTCACTCCCTGCTGACAGAGTTTCTGTCCTGGGGCCACAGTTGAGGGGTGGGGGTGGGGGGCAGAAAGGAGCAAAAGGGGTTGAGGAGCTGTAGTGGGGGAGGGGTGGAATGGGCGGAACCCCGGGTGGGAACAGTGGTGGGCTGGAGCCAGGGAAGGAGGCAGATGTCTCTGCCTCGCTGTGGAGCTCCGGATCAGGGATTGAGCTGTGCAGCACCCTGACCCCGAAGGAAACTGACTGCTGTGAGGTATTGCTGGGAGTGCTATCTGCTATCTACCCCGAGGAGACTGAGGACCTATGGAGCCACATCAAGGAAGGGTGGTAGGAAGTAGCCCAGGGAACTCAGACATTAATCCCGTTATATTGCTGAGAGATGTTTCAGAAGGATCCCCACTGACCCAGTGGCGGGATCATCCGCCACTGTTAGGGCCCTGGGCTGGAACCCAGTGGAGTAGGATGGGCTCAGATGCCCCTACCCCTTGCTGTCAACCCCACCCCTGAGGTGGTGGCCTACTCACTAGGCTGGAAGGCCTGCACCTTACCTGTGGCTTGACCCAGCTTGAAGGTAGTGAGCCCTCCATATTGTCTCGTTTGCTGTTGGCCCTAGCCTGGAGGCTTTGGGCTATAGCCTGCTCCCTGCTGTGCCCCACCTGGAGGATCCAAGAGACTGTCCAGGTCATCAGCCCAGCCAGGAGGCCTGGACTAAAGACTATTTATTACGTGGCCCCACCCTGAGGGGCAGAACCCCAGACTGTGGTCACTGCCTGCCCTAGCCGGGATGCTAGACTGAAGACTGTTTCTGATTCTGTCCCACTCAAAGGGCCTGAGCTATAGACCGTTACTTGTTGTCTGCCTAGCCAGGAGTCTAGGCCAAAGACTCACAAGCCCCTATGACTTGGCTGTTTGATGGAGTGAGGCAGAGCCGGACGGCCATGGACCACAACATTGCCCAATAGAAATGCTACTTGTCCAATGAAAATTCCTCCTTTGTCCATGTACTTGGTGCAACCATATGATACCTGTACCCATCACCTTCTGGCTTCTCCCATCACCTATACAATATTCCATCTTTCACCTCCAAATCAGAAAGCTTTTACAGTGGTATAGTGAGGGTCCACTACATTCCAGGGTGGCTCTATTTGCAAATTGATTTTTCAGTCACACATTATTCTGACATCAGGGTCCTTTCTTTGGGAAGTTTCTAGTTGCTTTGGCATCCATTTCTGCAACCCCACTTCCATTATTCCAGTGGATGAACAAGGAACTTGTGCAATTCTGAAAATTATTGGATGAGAGGAGGCAACCATCTACTCCCTAGTACACACATCCCTGTGAGCTAACAATTGTTTGCTCTTCTGCTAAGGGAATGTTTGCGTTTAGTCTCTCCAACAAGGCCATGTACACAAGGCATCTGCATTGCTATGCTTATGGCCAGGCTTGTGCATGAATGGGAAATCACAGCACTGCAGTTTTCCCAACCACATGGCAAGCTGTTTGTCAGGATTCCTGAATCTAAAGAGCCATTGCAGGGAAGCATGGTCTGTCCTGACCAAAAATTCCTCCCATAGAAATACTGATGAAAATGTTCTCTAGATTTAACCACTGCAGGAGTTTCTTCCATGTGGTGCCCTCTCAGAAGAACTAGACTTTTGCTGAACAAAACCACCATCCTCTCAAATCCTTTGTGCTTGTGCCAATACTGCCCCCAAACCATAAGCACTAGCATCTCTGTCAAATCTGAAAGAGGTGCAGTTGTCATTTAACTTTCACTTGCATAATAGTCGCTCTCTGTCCCACCGCATCTCTGGGTGAGGCTCCCAGCCTTGTCACCAGTTGTGGTGTCTTTCACTCTTCACACCAGAAACAATAGGAAGTTCCGACCCCGCCCAGTTCCTTTCCTTGAACTTTAGCCAAGCATGAGATAAATGGCTAAACATCTGTTGTGTGGGTAACTCTGTGGTGTCTTTGGCCCAGAAGGGAGATGATGTTACCGATATCTTTGTACACTGTTACAACATTACATAGGTGACTGTGGCCCAGCAGTTTCATTTCAAGTTACTCTTGGCACCTCCCATTAAAACACGTTTTATCCTTCAATTAAAGATACAGAGAAGGTGGCCAAAAGAGAGAAAACATTTGAAATATAAACTTCAGCCATATGCCTGTGGAGTGGGACTGGGACTCCATATCTGTTTCCTTTCTTATAGCCAGGGCCCTACCAAATTCACTGTCAATTTTGGTCAATTTCACAGTCATAGAATTTTAAAAAATCATAAATTTCATGGTTTCAGATACTTAAATTTGAAATTTCATGGTGGTGTAACTGTGGGGGTCCCAATGCAAAAGGAGGCTATGGGGGAGGTAACAAAGCGATTGTAGTGGGCTCATGCTCTTGTCACTCTTGCTTCTGCGCTGTTGCTGGTGGTGGCGCTGCCTTCAGAGCTGGGTGGCCAGAGAGCAGCAGCTGCTGGCTGGGCGCAATCTGTTGGGGAGGAGCAGGGCTGGCCTTATGGATGGGCGACCACCCAGAGTACTGTGGTTGTGGGGGGGATTTTCCGTAGTTCCCCCCACAGCGTCCCAAAGTGCCTTTAACTCCCGAGTGCCGGGGCGCTGGGCTGGAGCCGAGGAGGGGCAGGGCTGGAGGTGCCCTGGCCGAGGGCTCCTACCTTACGCCAAGCTCCATCTGCTGGTTCTGGCCAGCGTGGTGAGGGATGGGACTTCCTCTTCCCTTGCAGGTACCGCTCCCGTGTCAGACCCACCTTCGGGAACCTCCCCCAGCTGCAGGAAGCTCTGCGGCTGCTGGCTGGGAGTCCAGCTCTGGGAGTCCAGTCTGCAGCAGTCCAGAAATAAGGGTGTCACGATATGGTATTGCCCCAGTTACTTCTGCTCTGCTGCTTAATGTGGCACTGCCTTTAGAGCTAGGCGTCCATCCAGCATCCACTGCTCTCCAGTGCCCAGCTTTGAAAGCAATGCAGAAGTAAAGATGGCACTAGTGCGACCCCCCCTACAACAGCCTTGCAACTCCCCAGAACCGCATTTTGGTTGGGACCCCCAGTTTGAGAAACGCTGGACTCCCCCATGAAATCTGGATTGGATAGAGTAAAAGTACACAAAAGACCAGATTTCACCATCCGTGATGTGTTTTTCACAGCTGTGAATTTGGTAGGGCCCCTATTTATAGCTATTGGGTGATCTCTAGCCATTGCATTTCCCTCACTCACTGCTCTTTAATTTGTGTCCCACTGCACTTATTTAAATTTTCTAATGATCATACTTAATACTGAATTGGGCAATGTGTATGCTGTTTAATTAGATAGATATTTATATGTATTTCGTGCTTTAGAATAACTTTTGTTCTTTTTAGTTCTTATGCTTTGGGCAGATATAATAAAGTTGCCATCGATGTTAATGTCAGTATGTTATTTCCTCTCATGCCCACCCTGTCAAAATGCCTTTTTTCCCCAATCCCTCTTTCTAGTAGATGGGTTTGTAGTCAGAAGCAGAAATCATTTACTGTCACCTTGCATACATAAACACTCACTGGAGATATAACTTGGGGGATGTGTAAAATATATCTGATAGGCCCAGAGACCATGCTGACGAGTTTTCCAAGACAGACATAACATCATAACCAAGTGCCACACAAATATGGTATTTGGAAAATTAGAGAAAAATTAAACAAGTAGGAAGCTGCTAATTTTCATACTGATTAATAAAGCTCCACAACCACAATAAGGTCTCTGAGGCTGGGTGCTGTAGGGATTTAATTGGTCATCTCCATTGTGTCTGTCCTGGTGGCTTCTATGTCTTCTCTGGAATCTGCATGCTCTTCAAAAACCCTCTGGAGTGCGACTTTAACAGAGCCCCTGAAACGCCACTTCCTGTAGCTCCCAACTAAAAAGTAAATAAGTGGGTTAATGCTGCTGTTTACAGAGGCCAGTGCATTACATATCTCAATGTGGATATTATAATAATTAAAATACAGGCCAAAGCGCTGGATACTGAAGGGAACAGCAAAGACGAGGAAGAAGAGGACGGTGAGCAAGATAACGATGTAGAGCCTTCCAGGCTGACGTTGTTGGGAGCTATGTCGGACCTTGATGAACAGGATCAGGTTGGACAGAACCATGATGGGAGCGAAAATCAGGAAATCCAGAGCATACATGGCTATGTTTGACATCCGACAGCGTTCAGTTCCAACAAAAACACAAAAATAAGACATTACTCCGGTTACCAGGCAGGAGAGCGCCCACAGCAGGGCACACACAAGGGCAGACAGGTGCTTGGGGCGGTGGCATCGGCACCAGATGGGGTAGAAGACAGACAGACACCTCTCAACGCTGATGGCCGTCAGGAAGTACAGGCCGGCATTGTAGGCGAACAGAAACAGCAGTTGTAATAACCCCAGAAATTGCCCAAATTCATAGGAACAGAAGAGAGATTCCACAGTAGAAAGTATGAGGTAAAGAAGCAGGCAGAGGAGGAAGCTTAAGTCTGCTACGGCCAGGTTGAGGATGTAGACGGTGAAGGGATTTCTCTTAATGAAGAAGCTGAGGAGCCAGAGGACGACCCCGTTGCCCACCAGCCCGAAGAGACAGATGAGCACAGTGACACCATCAAGGATCACATTAGTTAAACTGTGTATTTTGCAACCAGTCTCATTATACCTATAGTCTGGGCTGGTTTCTGTCAGAAGCAGGGACGTTGTGCTCAGCTCAGTCATCATTAAACCTCTGCTGAGGGATGCCAGTGTCTCCTTGTCTTTCACGCGCACCTGTTAGCAGAGAGCAGAAGCGGGAGTGGAAATCAGTGACTTTGACATTCCCAGCACAAAGTTTCACTGATCATTTCAGCCCCTCCCCAACCTCCTGGCCTGGAACAACCAGATCCCAAGGAATATGAGTGAGAAATACCCAGGGAGATAATGGCCATGGGGGAAGGTGGGGACAGAGAGAGGCACAGAGAAGGAGGAATGGGTGGGGACCAGCCTCGATAGAGGAAGAGTGACAGAGACACACACACAGAGAGAAGGGGAGATACAGAGAGGGAGATATGGAGAGGGAGAGAGTAAGAGAAATTGGTAGGGGTCATCAGTCCTCTCTGGACAGGACTGGCAGAGGAAAGGGTTGTGGATAGTGGGGTAGAGATCAGAAGAGAGATTGCTCAGTATAAAGTATGCCCCATTGGATGAATGCAAAAACCCAAAGAATCTATCCAGCAAACCCTTCTCTTACCCCTCTCAGCACCTGAACTGTGTTTACAAAAGCTGGGCAGGAGCGGGTCTGCTTCAGAATCTCCGTGTCTCAGTCACTGTGATCCTCCCCATAGGATCTTGTGAAAATTTATCTGACTGTCTCTAGGCAGCATTTGGCATACAATATGTGCCAGGCTCTGTCCGGGAAATATCCTTCCACTTTGGGCGTGGCGGGGAGGGCGGGAAGGGAACATGGGGATCACAAAACTGCCGGTAAGCATTGAGCACTTTATAACAACTGGTAGCGTTAGCATTCTGCTTCACTGCTGTGATTGTTTTCACTCTCCTAAACATACAGGAAATGGCTCGTCAAAGCTTAAAACTCAAGGGATGGATACCACAAAATGGCCCAGTTATAACTGAAAGGCTCCTTGGGTATTTAGAATATAATAGTTACTGTGGTAACTAGTGTGTGAATTGGCCTCAACACACGAGTCTGGTACGTGGTGTATGTTCTACATATCCCTAAAGATAGATTTCCTGGGAGTACATTTTAAAATTGATGTTGTGGTAAATAGGTTTGTATTAAGAAGGACAAACTATCTGCTAGGCAGACGTGGTCTGGAATCAGGAAACCCACAACCTTAACTCAGTCCCCCATTAATAACTGTGATGTTTTCCAGGGGTACTCATGGTTGTGAGGCACCTTGCTACTGTTATGCTTCTAAGAAGCGCACAGAATCTTTTTAAAGGGGATAAGGCAATATGCTGCGTTTATTGAGAGTACAATTTAAGCATTAAAATCAGCATATGTTTCCATTCACACCCACCCACCAAAAGGTTCTGCAGCTGGATCTTATAGTTACCGGTCCTTCGTGTTGCCTGGTAGGTCCAGTGGCCAGCTGAAACTGCACATGAGGGAGGGGAGCTGGGTCTCTATCGAACGCATTCAAAGCTCTGATGTTGATGCAGAGTGAACCCAAAATCCCACGGCAATACACCTTTCTTTTATAGTAATAAGTTCCCATACAAGTCTATGGACCTTCCTGTGTCACACTGGAGCTATCAATCATGAGGTATTTAAGGTTGCTTTTAATTAGCGTTATCAGGAGGATCCGCAGCTGTTTCTTATCTTGGCCCTCTGGCTCAACTCCTTATCTTGTCCTTGGGGTGTATGCCTTTGCTTTAGGGTCGTCAGTTTGCCAGCTGGGTGATTCTGATAATAAAGTTGGTACCTCTTGACTCCTCCACCCCCCTTTCAACCATCCGGGCTCCATCAGTATTGTGCCTCCTGTCTCTATTCTTTTCATCATCATAGCATACATTCTTCACTCGAACACACCACAGTATATGATTTCAAAGGCCGGCTCCAGACCCCAGCGCGCCAAGCGCGTGCTTGGGGCGGCATTTTGCCAGCAGGGCGGCAGGCAGCTCCAGCGGACCTTCCGCAGTCATGCCTGCGGAGGGTTCGCTGGTCTCGCGGCTCGGGTGGACCTCCCACAGGCACGCCAGCGGATGCTCCACCGGAGCCGCGGGACCAGTGGATCCTCCGCAGGCACGTCTGCAGGAGGTCCCCCGGAGCCAGACCGCGCCCCGCAGCGTGCCACCCTGCTTGGGGCGGTGGGATTCCTAGAGCCGCCCCTGCTCGCCCTCATACCACTTCTTCCCTTGAGGCCACACTACCATGCTCACCCTTGTGGCCGGTAAAAAGTGTGTGTGTGTGTTTGGGGGGGGGTGCATGGCCCCCTACCCCTCATTCCAGTGTCCCTGGCTACCACTGTCCTTAGCACAAGGGAGCAATGTTCCCTCTAATTTTTTCCATCCACATGTGGAATTAATTTTATGTGCACCACTAATATTTGGTAATATGCGGATGTGCGCCACCAGTACAAACAAAAAACCTAGATATAATATATTATTTTTAAAAAGTTCATAGGTATGGAAGAATATTAAAACCAGGGATAATTAACAAGGTGCACTGCTTAAGATGTTTATTTAATATGAAATCAAATAAAAAGAAAATTAACACTGCAAAATTTTCAGTGGCCTTTTAGGAACGTACATGTATCTATTCCATTGAGGCATAAAACAAAATTAGCCATTTTCTGGACATAGGAAACAAAATATTTTATCATTAGTATTGATGCATGAAATAAAATAATTGTTACACTTTCTTTATCCTTGACATTAAAGATTATGTTTCTTGGCTTGACAAAAAAAAGCTTTTTATCTAGTGCCTTTATGTAGGATCGTGTGTACACACACACATACACACACACACACTTTTGTTGTGACTTGTGACATAAAATTAAACATTTTGTTTTGACACATGAAAGAAATGACTTTATTTTCTTGATTTAGGAGACCACTAATCACTATCACTGGATACCCTGAGTCAGTAGTTGGCAGGCTAAATGATGGGGCAGATACTTGCCACTGATCATGAACCTTTTCTCTCAGGGCCGGCTCCAGACCCCAGCGCGCCAAGCGCACGCTTGGGGCGGCATTTTGCCGGGAGGGCAGCAGTCGGCTCCGGCGGACCTTCCGCAGTCATGCCTGCAGATGCTACACCGGAGCCGCGGGACCAGCGGACCCTCCGCAGGAACGTCTGCAAGAGGTCCCCCGGAGCCGCGGGACCGGCGACTGGCAGCGCGCCCCCTGCGGCGTGCCGCCCTGTTTGGGGCGGCCAAATTCCTAGAGCCGCCCCCGTATTCTCTTCTGTCTTGACACTATATATAAACACTGGAAGAGTGGTAAAGGTTTACTTCTCCACCACTTGAAGTGTGAAATTTGATCCTCATTAGCATATCCAGGCGATCTTCTTTCAGTCTGTTTCATGATTTAGTTTTGATATTATTCATAAGGTTAAAGCCACACTCACAATCAGCACCGGAAGCTTGAAAGGTTGCACATATATCCACTAGTTGTGAAACTACACTGGATTGTTCTGGATTTTGTAGACTGAAAGTCACCACTTCCTGGAAATTTGTCATCATCTTTGCTTCATGTTTCTCTGCAATTATGTATCTGTAATCATTGTAATAGTTCACAATGAACTCCTCCTCCTCCATGGTGTTTTGGGCAGATGACTTCACTTGACTAAGGTCCAAAATTTTTCTGTATTTATCAACTAGCTTGCTAATGTTTTCAGTACCAAATTCATAACTGATTTGTTGTGGTGAAAGTGAGGCAAAGTCAAAAGCTGCCCATTCATCAGGGGTGGCTCCAGGCACCAGCACGCCAAGCGCGTGCCTGGAGCGGCAAGCCACGGGGGGCACTCTGCCGGTCACTGCGAGGGTGTCAGGCAGGCTGCCTTTGGCGGCTTGCCTGCGGAGGATCCGCTGGTCCTGTGGCTTCGGCGGACCTCCTGCAGGCGTGCCACCGAATCCGCAGGACCGGGGACCTCCCGCAGGCAAGCCGCCGAAGGCAGCCTGCCTGCTGTGCTTGGGGCGGCAAAATACCTAGAGCCGCCCCTGTCATTCATATAGTTGCTTTTCTGGAAAACTTTCATTCAGATGATTACACAGTAATGATATGAAACTTAGAATAGATTCACAGCTGAATTGTTCATCTCTTGTGCTCGATGCAATTAGATTTTTCCACATTGTTGCTCCAAGAGACTGTTTCTCCATGATACTGTCCTCTCATCTTGTGGATCTGGGCCCTAGAGTGACCAGAGGTCCTGATTTTATAGGGATAGTCCTGATTTTTGGAACTTCTTCTTACATAGGCACCTATTACCCCCCACCCCCAGTCCTGATTTTTCGCATTCGCTGTCTGGTCACCCCGTAGCATAGCTAGTGGGGTGCAGGGGAAGCAGCAGCTTCCTCTCAGCACATTTTCAAAAAAGCCCCGCCTTAGGTGGGGTTACCATGGCACCAGGGGTGGGGCCCACGCTTCGCTCTGAAGCTTGGCCTGCCCGGCTTCCCCCAGCTTGCTGCATACCCCGCCCCCGCTGATCAGCTGTCTCTCCCAGCAGGAGGGGAGGGGAAGAACTGAGCTCCAGCAAGCTGGGCTCCAGCAGGCAGGCTTTGCTGGCTTCCCCTAGTGTGCTGCATAAACCCTGCCCCCTCCCTGCCTCGCTGATTAGCTGTCTCCCAGCAGGAGGGAGACAGACAGCTAATCAGTGAGGGGAGGGGGAAAGAACTGAACTCCAGCAAGCTGGGCTCTTGGGGAGGAGGAGAGGCTGGAGCCTTGGGGAAGAAGGGGGTCGGTCGGGGCATGCCCCTATAGGGGGCAGGGGCACCCACCCACCAGTCAACAGTTTATGGGGCCCGTGGGGGTCCACAAGCCATCAGCTGTTGGGTGGGGGCGGGAGCAGTAGGGTAGCTAGCTAGGGGAGTGCGAGTGCTCACGGTTTAGCTGGTTTTTGGCCACCTGCTAATCAGAGAGAGGAACTGCCCCTGGAGCAAGGGGCTGAGCAGCTGAGAGACCCCCACCTCCTTCTCCTACCTGCTTCTTGTGGCACTGTGGCAGGTGTGCTTTCTCTGGCTCTGCAGCAGCAGCTCCTAACCTCTCAACCAACTAAAGGCAGCCAGTAGCAGCAGCTGGTAAGTGTATTTCAAAGGGGGGTCTTTCTTGTGGTGAGGGGGGACTGGAAACCCCCCAGGTGGCTGTGAGAGCCAGCACCTGGCTGCCGGTGGGATGGCCATCTGCATGGTGAGGGGCAGGGGGCTCAGCCAGAGGCATCTCCAAAAACATCCCCTGCACCTGGGCAGCTGGACCAGGACAGGCATTGGTGGGAGGGGAGGCGCATCTCCTGGTCTCCTGTGGGGTGTGGTGTCCCTGCTTGCCCTCCCTGCCCAGGCAGAGACGCCTGCCTCTCAGAGACAGTGGCCATGTAGTGTGCTTGGTTCCCCCTCCCTGGCATCTGGGTGACTGCCTCTTAGGGGGTGAGGGGTGGAAGGGAAGAGGCAGTGGGGAAGGGATAGGGGTGGGGGGGTAGGAGAGGAAAAAAGACGGTTACTCACCGTAGTAACTGTTGTTCTTCGAGATGTGTTGCTCCTATCCATTCCAGTTAGGTGTGCGCGCCGCGCGTGCACGGCTCTTCGGAACATTTTTACCCTAGCAACTCCGGCGGGCGGGCTGGCTGGGCACCCCCTGGAGTGGCGCTGCTATAGCGCTGGATATATACCCCAGCCGGCCCATCCGCTCCTCAGTTCCTTCTTGCCGGCTACTCCGACAGTGGGGAAGGAGGGCGGGTCTGGAATGGATAGGAGCAACACATCTCGAAGAACAACAGTTACTACGGTGAGTAACCGTCTTTTCTTCTTCGAGTGATTGCTCCTATGCATTCCAGTTAGGTGATTCCCAAGCCTTACCTAGGCGGTGTGGTCGGAGTGAGACGTGGCAGAGTGTAAGACTGCTGAGCCGAAGGCTGCATCGTCTCTAGATTGCTGCACCAACGCGTAGTGGGAAGCGAAGGTGTGTACAGAAGACCAGGTGGCCGCTCTACAGATGTCCTGGATGGGAATATGGGCCAGGAAGGCGGCAGACGAGGCCTGCGCTCTCGTCGAGTGAGCGGTGAGGCGGCATGCAGGCACGCGAGCAAGCTCGTAGCATGTCCGGATACATGCCGTCACCCAGGAGGAAATCCTTTGAGAGGAGACCGGCTCGCCTTTCATGCGATCGGCAACCGCTACGAACAGCTGGGTTGAACGCCGGAAGGGTTTCGTCCGCTCGATATAAAAAGCGAGAGCCCTGTGGATGTCCAGGGTGTGAAGCTGTTGCTCCCGAGGGGAGGCGTGCGGCTTCGGGAAGAAGACCGGAAGGAAGATCTCCTGGTTGAGGTGGAAGGCCGACACCACCTTAGGGAGGAAGGCCGGGTGTGGTCGAAGCTGCACCTTGTCTCCGTGGAAGACAGTATACGGCGGACCAACCGTGAGGGCACGGAGCTTGGACACCCATCTTGCCGACGTTATAGCGACGAGGAAAGCCGTCTTCCACAAGAGGTAGAGCAGGGAGCACGTGGCCAAGGGCTCAAAGGGGGCTCCCATAAGCTTGGCCAGAACCAGGTTCAAATTCCAGGCCGGGGTAGGACGTCGTATTGGCAGGTACAACCGGTCCAGTCCCTTAAGGAAGCGGGAAACCATCTGGTTCGAGAAGATGGATCGACCTTCTATGGATGGACGAAAGGCGGACACGGCTGCCAGGTGCACCTTCAAGGAGGAGACCGCGAGTCCTTGTTCCTTAAGGTACCAGAGATAGTCCAGGATTGTAGAGATAGGGACTAGGAAGGGATTAAGGCCGCGCTGGTCGCACCAGAGCGCAAAGCGCTTCCATTTCGCGAGATAGGTGGAGCGAGTGGAAGGCTTTCTGCTTTCAAGCAGGACTTGCTGTACTGCCGCCGAACAGTCCCTCTCTGCGTGGGTCATCCACGCAGGTACCAAGCTGTAAGATGGAGGGACTGTAGGTCCGGGTGGCGGAGTCTGCCGAAGTCCTGCGTGATGAGGTCCGGCCATAATGGAAGGGGAATGGGATCCCGAACGGAGAGCTTGAGCAGCAGGGTGTACCAATGCTGCCTCGGCCAGGCCGGAGCGACGAGTATTAGGTGGGCCCTGTCCCTCCGAAGCTTGAGTAGCACACGGTGTATGAGTGGGAACGGAGGGAAGGCGTAGAGGAGGTGATCCGTCCATGAGTAAAGGAATGCGTCCAACAGGGAGCCCGGAGAGCGACCCTGGTAGGAGCAGAACTGGTGGCACTTCCTGTTCTCCTTGCAGGCGAACATGTCTATCTGGGGAAATCCCCACCTTTGGAAAATCATGTGTACCACATCTGGACGAAGGGACCACTCGTGGGAGAGGAACGACCTGCTGAGATGGTTGGCCAGCGTGTTCTGCACTCCTGGAAGAAATGACGCTTCCAGGTGAATCGAGTGGGTCACGCAGAAGTCCCACAGGAGCATCGCTTCTGTGCAAAAGAGGGAGGAGCGGGCTCCGCCCTGCTTGTTCACATAGAACATTGCCGTCGTGTTGTCCGTGAAGACTGTCACGCAGCGGCCTTGCAGACGGGCGCGGAAGGTGTGACATGCCAAACGGATCGCTCACAGCTCCCGGACGTTGATGTGGAGAGCGAGCTCTTGGGGCGACCAGAGACCCTGGGTTTGAAGGTCGCCCAGGTGAGCCCCCCATCCCAACGCCGAGGCATCCGTGGTCAGGGTGACGGATGGGCGAGGAGGGCGGAACGGGACTCCTGCACACACGATCTCTGGGTTCAGCCACCAGCTGAGCGAAGCGAGTGTCGGTTTTGTGACGGTGACTACCATGTCTATCGAGTCGCGGTGCGGGCGGTATACCGACGCCAGCCAAGATTGAAAAGGGTGAAGGCGGAGCCTCGCGTACACGGTGACGAACGTACAGGACGCCATGTGGCCTAGGAGGCGCAGGCAGGACCGAACCGTTGTCATGGGAAAGGTGAGAAGGTTCCGGATGATGGAGACCATCGTCTGGTGCCGAGATCGAGGGAGGCAGGCCCTGGCCAAACTGGAGTCGAGGACCGCTCCGATGAACTCCACCCACTGCGATGGAGCTAGGGTGGACTTCTCGGCATTGATGAGAAGGCCGAGGAACCGAAATAGGGATAGTATCTCTGTCATCTGGTCCTTTACCAGCTGTCGGGATGTCCCGCGAACCAGCCAGTCGTCGAGATATGGGTAGACGTGTATGCGACGACGGCGGAGGGCTGCGGCAACCACTGCCATGCACTTGGTAAAGACCCTCAGCGCGGTGGACAGGCCGAATGGCAGCACTGCAAACTGGTAGTGCACGTTGTTGACTACGAACTGCAGGTAGCGTCGATGGGGAGGGTAAATCGCGATATGGAAGTACGCGTCCTTCATATCGAGGGCGGCAAACCAGTCTCCCGGATCCAGGGAGGGAATGATGGTCCCCAGGGTGACCATGTGAAACTTGAGCTTGAGCAGGTACCTGTTGAGCTCCCGGAGGTCCAGTATAAGACGTAGACCTCCTTTCGCCTTGGGGATGAGAAAATATCGGGAATAGAATCCCCTGCCCTGCATGTCGTGAGGCACCCCCTCTATGGCACCCAAGCTCAACAGAGTCTCGACCTCTTGTAGGAGGAATTGCTCGTGAGAGGGGTCCCTGAAGAGGGATGGGGAAGGTGGGTGGGAAGGAGGGGGCAAAACAAATTGAAGGCGATAACCAGACTGGATTGTACGAAGCACCCAGTTGTCCGTTGTTATTTGGGACCACGCTGGAAGGAAGTGGGGAAGGCGGTTGCAAAATAATCGGGAAGGATCCGGTACAGAGCCTGATGGGCCGTCCTCGGGCGTCCCATCAAAACGCCTGCTTGGTGCCTTCGAAGGCGGGTGGGTCTGGTTGCGCTTGTTGCCCGACGGTCTACGGCGGTTCAGGCCGGGTCGCTGGCTATTATAGGGTCGCGACCTGGGCTGATTAAAGGGCCAGTAGGGTTGCTGCCGGAATGACCTTCGCTGGGTAGCCGGTGTGTGCATACCCAGAGTGCGAATGGCAATTCGACCATCCTTGAGGGTCTGAATTCTGGAATCCGTCTTTTCCGAAAACAGACCCTGCGTGTCGAACGGGAGGTCTTGAAGGGTGTACTGCACCTCCGGCGGCAAGGTGGAGGACTGCAGCCAGGAGATGCGCCTCATGGTCACTCCTGAGGCCAGGGTTCTGGCTCCCGAGTCCGCCGAGTCCAGAGTGGCCTGGATGGAGGACCTGGAGGATTTCTTGCCCTCTTCCAGGAGGGCCGAGAATTCCTGGCGTGAGGCTGTTGGGATCAGCTCTGAGAATTTCGCCAGGGACACCATGATGTCAAAGGTGTATCGGGCGAGGAGGGCCATCTGGTTGGCGATCCGGAGCTGGAGACCCCCCGCTGAGTAGACCTTTCGGCCCAACAGATCCATGCGCCTAGCTTCCTTGGATTTCGGCGCTGGAGCTGGCTGTCCATGTCTCTCCCTGTCGTTGACCGACTGGACCACGAGTGAGTCTGGTGCAGGATGGGTATACAAATACTCATACCCTGTGGGGGGAACAGAGTACTTCCTTTCTACACCGCGAGCGGTGGGAGGGACGGACGCCGGTGACTGCCAGATGGTAGTGGCGTTCTTTTGAATAGTGCGGATGAATGGTAAGGCCACCCGCACTGGGGCCTCAGCCCCAATTACATTAGTCACCGGGTCATCATCCTCAGCGACCTCCGCCATGGGGAGGTCAATAGCCTTCGCCACCCGGCGAAGAAAGTCTTGGTGGGCCCGCAAGTCAATAGGTGGAGGGTCCGCCGTAGACGCCCCCGCCACCGCCTCGTCTGGCGAGGATGACGAGGACCGACCTTGGACCACGGCCTCCGAAGGTGGTTCCTCTATGGGGTGGGCAGCCGTCTCGGACCGCAGATGCTCCGCAGGACCAGGTGGCGACTGGGCCTCACCTGGTGGTGATGGGGGCGGCCTGCTCACTGCGGCCTCCGGCCCCCTGCGTTCGGAGGCTGGGGTCCGCGGGGGGAAAGGGAGCCCTTGAGCTTCGTACTGGGCCCAGAGGACCCAAAAGCCCCACTGCTGCGCACCGTGGACTTGTCCTTGCGGGGCAGCCTGAAGATGGCCATTGCTGTCTGCCCGCGAAGCGACCGAGGAGTGACGAGACGGCCACAGAGGAGCGGAGGCGCTCACGGACTGCGCCGTCGATGCTGGCAATCTGTCCCCGGACGGTGCCGAGGATTGGTGCCGGTCGTCGCGGTGCCAAGATGGAGAGCGGGACCATCGACTGCCGCGGTGCCGGGAGCTCGACCGGTGCCGGGAGCTCGACCGGGATCTCGACCGGCGGTGCCGGGAGCGGCTTCGGGAGTCACGGTGCCGGGAACGGTGCCGGGAATCGGACCTTCTGCGGTGCCGACGGGCTGGCGACCGGGACCGGGAGCGTCTCTGGGAGTGCGACCGGTACCGCGATGTTGAGCTGTACCGGGACTGCGACTGGCGCCGAGAAGGTGAACGGTACTGCGATGGTGAGCGGTGCCGGGACCTGGAGCGGGGTGACGGTGACCGTCTTCGGGACCGGGATCGAGACCGAGACCTGGAGCGCCGTCTATCCTGTCCATCAGGGGAAGGAGGCCGCATCATAGCCGGCTTACCCGCTGACTTAACAGCCCACACCAGCGGTGCCGGGGGCCGGAGGCTCGGTGCCTCTGTGAGCTCGATGAGCTCTCTCGCCGTCGAGAACGTCTTGGGCGTGGACGGGAGCTGTAGCTCAACCGCGGTTGGCACCGGGGAGCAGGGTGGTACCGGACTCAACGGCCCTTGTGGTGCCGGAGTCAACGGTACCGTACACGGTCTGTGCACCGCCACAGCCGGTACCGGAGGCGTCAGTGGTGGCTGGGCTATTGGTCCTGGAGGATGCGGCATCGAGGCCGTCTTCGCCGGCTTATGTTTCCTCGTTGGGGAGAGGGAATGGTGCCGGGTCGCCGGTGCCGGTTGCAGAGGTCGAGGAGCCTCGGTACCGGAGTGGCTCGGGGCCGCCGGTGCGCTGCGCGCCGATGATGACTTCAGTGCCACCAGGGTCGGTGCGGGAGGCTGGAGCGTTGCCTCCATAAGGAGCTGCTTTAAACGACTGTCCCGCTCCTTTCTTGTTCTAGGCTTAAAGGCCGTGCAGATAGGACACTTATCTGGACGGTGGGTCTCCCCGAGGCAGCGCAGGCAGGAGTCGTGCGGGTCCCCGACAGGCATGTGCCGCTGGCAAGTCGCACAGGGCTTAAACCCCGGTGCCTTGGGCATGAGCCCGCACCGGTTGCGGAAGAAGAGGGGTAAACCCCCCCTATTCCCTTATTCTATACTATAGCTAACTAAACTTATTCAACTATACTAACAACTAAGTAAACTAAACAACTATGTACACTCAAGAGTAGAGAAACGCTAGGGCTGTGGAGGAAAGGGAGCACTCCACTGTTCCAACTGGCCGTCACGGGCGGTAAGAAGGAACTGAGGAGCGGACGGGCCGGCTGGGGTATATATCCAGCGCTATAGCGGCACCACTCCAGGGGGCGCCCAGCCGGCCCGCCGGAGTTGCTAGGGTAAAAATTTTCCGAAGAGCCGTGCACGCGCGGCGCGCACACCTAACTGGAATGCATAGGAGCAATCACTCGAAGAAGAACTGAGACTATCAGGGGAAACTTCATAGCAGTACAATCTCTGCCTTGGGGGTGTGGATGGAATTGTCTCCCAAGGGAAGGCTGGAACGAACTATCTGCTGTTGTAGTATGTTTAGTTTAGTCCATGTGCTCTGGCAAACACAAGTCCAGGCACCATGTTGGGAGGTAGGGTGAGGTAGCCTGATTTTCCCCTCTCCTACGAGGAGAAACCTGAATTGTGTCCTATGGGAAGGGCTTCTGATCATGTGGTGAGGAGGGGGAGGCATTGCTGAGTCCCAGGGCTGAGTAATTCTCTGGGGATGGTGGTCATTAAGTTACTAATTGCCATTCACTTGCTGCACACAATGGCTGGTGATGGTGGTTTAACATCCACCCAGCCATTTGGTCAATGCCTTGTTTCTTGGGAGTTGCCTTCTGTAACTTCTCTAATTTCATCCCGCTCTCCTGTGAGTACAAATTCTGGTTCTAAGGACCTGGTGCCTGGATTCCATATTGCCTTGAACTGGCCTTGGGAATCAGTGCCCTGACATGCAACTCCTCCTATTGTGCCCGTGTAGATCCTGCTGTTAGTACAGCTCTTTGCAGGTACCCTTGTGTTTAGCTGAACCTTTGGACTTAGCTTAGTGGGGATGGACTCAGAGACTGAGCTAAACTGACACGACTATCCTGCTGTGTGGATCCCAGTGTGCTTGTGCTGATAGTGCTACTGCCTTGGTGTGATGATGACATTATGCTAAGATGAATTGTGAAAATAGTGTCCTGGTGTGATGGGGGTCACTCTGCTGTTCATGTGAATCTTGCATTTTTGTATGCGGTGTTGGTGTAGCCCTGTTGTTCCCAGGAAATTAGAGCCACAAGGTGGGTGAGGTAATATCTCTTATTGGAGCAACTTTTGTTGGTGAGAGAGAGAGAGAGAGAGAGAGAGAGAGAGAGAGAGAGAGAGAGAGAAGCTTTTGAGCTTTCATGGAGTTCTGTCTTCTTCCTGAAGAAGAGTTCTGTGAAAGCTCAAAAGCTTGTCTCTCTCTCCAACAGAAGCTGGTCCAATAAAATATATCCCCCCCGCCATATTACCTCACCCAGCTTTCCAGGAGTGAGTTTTCATGATGACATGGGAAGTGCTCTGACTGGTCCTGACTTCTCTGTATCAGCCCCTCTAGCTTGCACTGCAGCCCAGTATCTGGGGGCTGGGTGCCTGCAGTGACGAGACTCTGCGAGAGCAGGGACTCACAGACCCAGTTGGGAGGGGAAGGGCACCTCCTCCTCGGCCTCTCTCTCTTGCTGCCTCCTTTTTCCCGAGTGACCTCATGATGCACAGAGCCAGCATGGCTAGGTGCTGCATAGGAGAGTCTCCCAGTGCAGCCCCCCACCCCCTCTTCCCCATGCGAACCCCCAATAGACCCTGCCCACCTCTGTCCGATTGTCTCTCTCATGCGGGGGACTGTGCCCCGCCCCCGCCTTGCTCCTGTGTGCTGCCTGCTTTCAGGGGCCACACAAGAATGATGTTTTATATGTACGTGTGTTATTTTGCATTTAAAATAGGTTTACAGTATGAAATAGAAAATAAGTAAATAACACGTGTTTTTATTGTTTTGATTTTATATACAATACTGTAAACCTTTTATTATATTTTAAATGCAAAATAACACACGCACTTATAAAACAATATCATTCTTGTGTTTTTATTTTAAGTACAAAATAAATATGTATAATTTAAAAGTATGTAACTAGTAATTTGATATGGCAGCGGGTGGCACCTTTTTTTATGTGTTCGCTTCCCCTGATGTTAGAACCTGGCTACGCCATTGTGGTCACCCTGGCCCTTGCTAAGTGTACAGCTTCCACTATTGTTAAAGAGCTCTTCTGAAAGCCTTTGGTTGGTTCTGCTAATTCATATAAGACATCATTTCATGCAGTTAGCGTGATACGGTAATTACTGTCAGAGAGCTTATTCAGGCAGTACTTTGCTATCGAGTCATTGTTTTCTGAGATTTCATGTTCAAGTATCTAAGAAGGGTCTCGTAATTACATATCAAAGCACTTACAGTGAAATGTCTCGATAGCCACCTCACTTCATTTAGAGGTTTAAACAATACAGTCTCATTTTCTGTGACATTTGCCATTTCCTCAAATTGTCCTCTTCAGACTGAGGATCTGCATAAGACTGTATAAATGGTTTTCAAAAGTGTCTCTATTGTCTTCATCATTGGTACTTTGTTCCAGGCATTGACTAACCCCAGATCTTCTCGATGGGTTACCTAGGGAGGTGGTGGAATCTCCTTCCTTAGAGATTTTTAAGGTCAGGCTTGACAGAGACCTGGCTGGGATGATTTAGTTGGGGATTGGTCCTGCTTTGAGCAGGGGGTTGGACTAGATGACCTCCAGGTCCCTTCCCACCCTGATATTCTATGGTTCTGTGACGGAGGAGTGCAAGGGGTTGGTAAGCAGCGCAGAAGCTGCTGCATGCCTTCCCTGTCAGAGCCCTAATGCCTATTTCTGAAAGAAGACCCCGGCTGCCTGTAACTGCTCCTGTCCCTACTGCTTTCCTCATTTTGAGGGAGGTCCAGATTGCTGTCAGGCTCTGTCACTTTAAGGGTAATGGTCCTAGAAGAAGTACAGGAAATCCAATGAGCTCTGCTTTGTGAGGAAAAAAAAAAGAGACGTGGAGACAGGGCCGTCCTTAGGATTTATGGGGCCCTACGCAGTATTATTAAACTGGTGCCTCTATGCCCGACGGCAGCCTGGGCTCGCAGCCCAGGATGGGAGGGACGAGGCAGCAAAGGATACCGAGCCATCCGGCACACCTCACAGTGGCGGAGAGTCACAGTTTCCCGCAGAGACCCCCGTACCCTCTCCCTCACACAGAATGCACAGAACCGGCGCATTTGTCTCTGTGAATGCGGCCCCTGCCTAAGGAAACTGCAGCGCGCGCTGGCTGTGCGGGAGCCGATCTGCTCTTACCTGCGGTCATGGGTGGTGGAAGAAGCTGCCGCTTGGGGAGGCTGGCTCCCCAACTCTTCTGCCTGTGGCCTCGCCCATACTCCACCCCTGCTCTGCCCCAGGCCCTGCCCCACTGTCTCCCTCCTCTCTTCCCTCCCCCTCCCTGCTCACCCCCTTCCAGCCAAATCCCTGAACCCAAATGAAGCAAATGACAGAAAGAAATTGCAGAAGAGTGGGTTTTTTCAAGGAAAATGGAGCACGTTTTCCACTGCATGCCAGAAGGTGACGACTGGACATATAGAAGGTACCTAATTAAAAGCACTAAATTTAGGAATAAAAAATGTTAGTCACAGGTATTTTGATATACAGTAACTCCTCACTTACCGTTGTCCCGGATAACGTTGTTCCGTTGCTGATCTATTAGGGAACAAGCTCGTTTAAAGTTGCGCAATGCTCCCTTATAGCATCGTTTGGCAGCTGCCGCTTTGTCCTCTGCTTGCAGGATTCTCTGGAAGAGCAGCCCCTCCTTGTGGGGATTAGAACCAGGGGGGGCCAGCAGCACCCCTCATCAGCTCCCCTAAATTCCCTGTAAGGTATGTGGCTTGACAGCTGCCCAGCAGCAGTTCAGCTGTCCCTCCCCCCACTGCCCTGCTGCTCCTGCCCTGCCCTCTGCCCTGGAGCTGTTCCCGGGAGCTTCCTGCTTGCTGGGGGAGGGGGTGCTGATGTCAGGATGTCCCCCTGCTCCTGCCCCCCAAGCTCTGTACCCCCGCTCCACAAAGCGGAGGAGAGGGACAGAAAGGAGGGAGCTGGCTGGAAGCTGTTGCTTCCTCTCTGAATGGGCTGGTCTTCTTAAAAGGGCAATGTACTTGAAGTGGTGTCAGCGTACTTAAAAGGGCAATGCACATCTCTCTCACTCATGCCTGCACCCCCCAGCACTTTGGAAAGTCAGCACCTGTGCAGCCGTGCATGTGCTGTCACGAGGAGGGAGTGGTGCGCTCCAGCTGGATAGCGTGGGCTCATCATCATGTTCAGTTTTTGCAGGGAAGTGTTTGCAGCTACTGCCCTGCATCTATTGAGTTTCCTCCCTTCTGCCTCAGTCCATGATGCCTTGTAGAGTGTGATGCTACATTAACAACAGCGTCTTAACCCTTGAGGGCTCAGCTGAGTGCTAGTTCATCATTTAGCAGCAAAGCATCCCCTGGGAAATATCCCACCCTCTTACTCCACCACCTCAACCAAGCTTCAAAATCATTCATTGCTGTGTACAATATTAATCTGTTTGTTTAAAACTTATACAGTGTATGTATATAATGTCTTTTGTCTGGTGAAAAGAATTTCTCTGGAACCTAACCCCCCCACTTACATTAATTCTTATGGGGAAATTGGATTCGCTTAACAACGTTTCACGTAAGGTCTCATTTTTCAGGAACATAACTACAACATTAAGTGAGGAGTTACTGTACCCTGAAGTTTGTCAGAGATTTATTTGCAGTAAGGGCAAGTCAGCTGCCCTGCTGAATACAACATTAATTATTATGGAATACGTGATGCAGCTCTTCTCTGTTTTACATTTTCTTAATCAGTATTTCTAAGATGATTTTTATATTTTAAATGCACTCTTCAGCCTTCATAAAGTAATCATTCCAGATGACTATGTATTTAACTCACTGAAATAAAGATATTAATTTTAAATGAATCAGTCACAGAGGTTTACTGTGTTCATCACAATGTTCATTACTTTCAGAAAAAGGCAACACTAATTTACTTTGTGTAATCTCCATAACAGACATGTTTATGAAATTTACCAACTTTAAAAAATGTTTCCAAAGATTTTAGGCATAACAAAGGATTTTCTATCTTATGAAGGTACTGATTTTGCTGGAGAGTTCTCTTAAAACTAGTTCATCAAATAGTCAGAAGTAAAGAGAGGGAAACTTCTTTGTCCAGCTATCTGGAAGGAAAGGGGTGTTGTCCCTTTAATGGCTAGCCTCTCTTCAACGGGGGGGGGGGGGGGGTGAAGGAAGAAAGGGATGGACAGAAAGACTTTGGAAACAAATTTTTTTTACTAAATTAATTAAAATTAAGATGTGTATTTTAGATAAGTTTTTTGAAGGATTTATTTAAAAAAAACCTATATGTCTGAAGATCCAAGCATTTAAGGCTAAAGATGAATACTCAGATAGTGGATCTAAAAATCTATGCAAGGATTTTTTAAAGATGTGATTTTATAATCTTCAGCAGGAGTCAGTGCCTATGCCCAGGGGTGCCTAAGGCTGGCCCTGCATGGAGACAGTGAGGAAGAAGGCAGGAACCCAAATTCATGGCTAGGAATGTCAGGAGCAGAAGAAGCCAGCATTTCTAAGGGTTTATGTGATTGAAGCAGAAAGTTATGCAGTAAGGCGTATTCAGGAAGGTTGATTCAGCAAAGCACTTCTCTCCCTGAGTCCCTGGACCCTGCAGCCCAACTGCGGCTAGGGGAGAGCCATCTCTCCCTGGCCACCGCAGCCCTGCATGCCCAAACTCCTGTAGCCCTGAGGATTAATCTGTTGGTCTGTATAAAATGTCTTTTTGATAAAAGTGTGTAGGCTGCATAGATTATAGAATTATTTGCAATAGCTGTAATGCAAGATACCTGTAGACATCCAGGCCAGACACCCTGGCCAATTTCCTGCGTGACGCTGAAGGCAACCTTTAAGACCCTTACTCAGAAAAGTAATAATAGAATACAAACCCACGTAAATGTCTGAGGACCTTTTGAATGTCTCAAAACCTTTCACCTAGATAGAGTGAAAAGTGGGGATTTCTGCCCACAAATCTAATACGTACACCACAAACTGCGTATATACCTGTCACTCATATGCATGTTTATGCTGGCCTATGAGAATAGGTACCCTAACATTTCCATGGGGGAAAAACAAATTTGGGCATAGGAGGAAGGATTTCTCCCTATAAAAAGGATGACAATCCACCATTAGGCAGGCGATACATCCAGCTGTCTTCCATCGTCTCACCCTGTCTCCCCTTTGAAGGCTGTCAACTACTGATGGTATTTCTTTTCACAGCTGTAAGTATAAAGAAATCTACTTTCTGCTTTGCCTCTAAAGCATCTAGTTTATAGACTTCTACTCAGTCTGTCATAAACAGATAGTTAAGGGTTAAAGTCTCTTTTACCTGTAAAGGGTTAACAAGCTCAGTAACCTGAGAAACACCTGACCAGAGGACCAATCAAGGGTCAGGATAATTTCAAATCTCTGTGGAGGGAAGGCTTTGTCTGTGTTCCTTGTTTACTCTGTGTGCTCTCTTTGGATCTCAGAGAGGCCAGACATGTCTCCAAGTTCTCCTGGAGTAGTTCCTACTATCCAATAGTGAGTATTAATTAGAACACTATTAATTCTAATTAATTAATTCTAATTAATTAATTAATTAATTTCTAGTTGATTCTATTAATTAGAAAGGCGGATTAGTCTTATAATTTAATTTCTACATTTGCAATTGTGTGTTTGCTGGAGAAATTCTTTATTTCTGTTGCTGTTACTCTGATTATTCTGAGGAGGAGGGAGGGGAAGTCTCTCCAGTTTTTATAAGTTAGACCCTGTATTTTTGCATCCTGGTAATACAGAGATAGTGTATTTTTTTCTTTCTTTAATAAAGTCTTTTCTTTGGACTTGGTTAATTCCTTCTCTTGTGGAAATTCAAGGGAAGGGGAGGGGGGAAGAGTGAGTTCCTCCTGAGGGTGATTCACAGAGTTGAATCCGTGTGTATCTCTCCAGAGTGGCTAGGAGAGAGGGAGGGGGGAAGTGGGCTGCTTCCCTGTCTGGTGAGATTCAAGGAGATTGAATCTGTGTTTCCCAGGGAAAGTCTGGGGGAACAGGCAGTGTGTTACTCACTTAAAACGTAACTGGTGGCAGCGAGAACCAGATCTAAACTAGGATTTTAGTTTAGAGGAGTCCATGCAGGTCCCCATCTTGTGAACCCAAAAGCTCCAAGTGGGGGAGGAGACCTATGACACAGTCTTTTTATTATTTCCTTTTAAAATAACACCTAAGTTCAGAGTGAATTAGAACTGTGTATTATCATAGATTTATATCTCTTAAAGAACTGTGATATTTTGTAACTTTGTAATCTCAAACTGCTTTTAACATTTTTGCATTTACTTCTTGTTTCATTGATTTTAAATAAAAGGTCTTGATTGACTAATTTTGTCTCAGTGTAAGTTCCTGTCATATACCCCAATCTTCTTGTATAAATTCTGCAAAGCCTGATTTAAGATGAACTCTTATCTTCTAATAACACATATTGGCATACCATACCCATATTATTAATATCTATTAATTATTACTAACATTACTAATTAATTAGGAAATTAATTATTAAATAAAACTAAATTAAGTGGATAAACTCCACTGACCCTACTAACCCACCCCAAATCAGGCTACACTCCCCGCCCCACCTCACCCCACAGCCCCCCACCTAGCTCTATTCCCCCCCACCACCTCACCTTCTTATATGTACATCCTCTCCATGGTCCAGGCACCTAATTAGTGGAGCCACACCTGCAGGGCTCCACTAATTAGGTGCACGGCCCTTGATGCCCTCTTGCGTGGCCGCTCAGGCAACATGCCTTAGAGGGAATGCAGCAAGAAAGTCTTGTTTGTGCTGGCTGTGAACCAGCTCCCCAATTCCACCAGTCTCTGGCAACACAAGCACTGCCTTCCAGGCTTCCCTGACTCTGCGCAGGTGGTTGATAGGCAGACACCGTCCTCCGAGTGTCCCTCTGCTCAGCCCATGTTCCACTGAATGCTCCCAGAATTCTTAGATCCGCTATTTACCAAGGAATAGGCTACACCAGCTTGTCAGATTCAATTCAGGATCCCCACTCAGCACTTAGATATAGTGATATAGTGAAAACAAGAGTAAGTTTATTATCAAAGAACAGAGATTCAAGTGATAGCAAATAAGAATTTTATTAACAAAATCATGACCTGCTTTCTAGAGACTAAATTTAGCTTACAAGACATTCCCCAGTCTCCCATAGCTTAATCCACATCCACAGGATGATTTAGTTGGGGATTGAATGAATTAGCTGGGGATTGGTCCTGTGTTGAGCAGGGGGTTGAACTAGATGACCCCCTAAGGTCCCTTCCAACCCTGATATTCTATGATTCTCTAATTTTTCCCAGCATTTTCAACCAAGCAGGCTGAGATCCCTCTTTCATAATATCAAGCCTGCTGGCAGCTTATCTTCACTGACAGAAGGAAGACAGGGTGTCTCTTTGCCTCTCCAAATGTACCAGAATAGATCTGTGGTGTTTACCTGAAAATAGGCTTCCCACCCTACTGTTAATTCCTTTCTGAAGTTTCTTCAGTTCTTCATTAGCATTTAACTCAGCATGCTACTACACTTCTATTGTATGGCACACAATGGTCCACCAGTGAGATAGGTGTCTCCCATCCCCCATCTGGAGAAGTTTATCTCAAGGTATGTCACCTTTGAGTGACCTGTCTTTAACTACAGACCCAGAGAACATAATTGTGAGTAGATATACGTTACTCCTCACATATTTTCTATACATACATCTCACAATGGTTATGACGACCAATGTGACACAAGCTTTTAGCAGATGATCCCTTTTGGTGAACCAGTGGGATCCCTGTGCCCCATATATTCTCTGCCTGTTGGCATCAAGAGGTCCTTGGGTCACATGGGTGGAGGTGTCACATCCACGTGGACTTGCTGTCCAGGTGCAATTTGTTGTTTCCACTCTTTTGTTGGCCCTCCTGAGTTCTCTGGAGACATTTTGTATGTGTGACTCTTCTGTGTCCATGGAATAGCTGCAAACACTGCTGATGGGGCTGACACCATCTCACCCTTTAGGGCAGCTACTAATGCCACATTAGTTAGGAACTTGGCTGTGGTTGCTGGGCATCACCAGAGGAGCAAAAAAAAAACCAAAAAACCTCCTTTACACATTTATTGAACACACCCACACACCCCAGGGGATCGGGAAGGGGAGACAATTGAAAGAGTTAAAAATTCAAATATTAAGTAACCCCTCATTTACCCATTTCCCTTGGAGAGAGGCCCTGGGCTGCTAGCCTGTGCAGCAGAGCTATCTGGTCATGCCCCAGCCCCTGTAGTATGGTCTTGTGGGCTGAAGTGAAGGCTGTACATTCAGCTCAACTTCTGCATTCTCCTGCAGATTCCCCATCACCTGGATGTGGTTCTTTATGGAATATGGAAGAGGTTCAGCACATGGAGACATTCTGAATGAGGGGCCTTCACCGGAGCAGAGTCACTGGGCAGAAGTCTCTGTTCCCACTGATACTTGTGTGACCTTCTTTTGTCAAGTGATGCCGCAATTATTTTCTCTTTGTTTGAGCCAATTTGCATTTGTTCTTGTTCAGTTGCAGGGTCCTGTCATGACACCTGTCTATAACTCTTTTGAGCCTTTCATCCTGTTCTCATCTGGAATTCCCTCACACCAGGTTGTCGTCTATGTAACATTCAGCACCTTGGATCATGCTTCAGTACCCTTCAGGAGCTGCACAGATGTCAGAAGGAAATCCGGTGAACCTGTATCTGCCAAATGGCGTGCTGAACATACAGAGTCCAGAACTTTGGTCATCCAGCTGTATTTGCCTAAATCCATTAGTGGCCTCTATGACAGTGAAAGTTGCAGCTTTTGCCAACTTGTTGGTGATTTCATCTCCTCTTGGCAATTGAAAATGTTCCGTTCATATCCCTTTATTCATATTGCTTGGATCCAAGCATATTCTTATTTCATCTCGACCTGGTTTGTCTAAGGTTACTACAGAATTGACCCATTATCCAGTGGCTCTCACCCTTCAGGGCAAGGGGAGGTTTGAAGACTCCAGGACTGCAGGACATAGGGATGAAAATGATCCTTTCCCAATCCACCTCTATCCACCCACCTAAGCAGCCACAAAAATCATCCCATCTCCTCCACTACTCCACTACCTCCCACGCAACGTAATGGGCGCATGTCAAGAGTTTAGCATCCAACGCATTCACACCCCAGCCCTGCTAACCCATATCCCAGAGAAAGCCTGGCTGTGATTGGGACCTTGCAATGTGGTGGCACCCACCTTTTGCAAGCACCCCATTGTTCAGGTGTGTATCTGTGTCTTTCACTCTGTGGTGACTCCTTCTGGAAGTTTCTCTGGCTGTTTCTAGTGACTCAGCTCTCTGGCCAAGTCACAGTCTGTACAGAACTCAGACAGGCATTAGACCAACAGAGTCTTTAGGTGCTCCTGGCCCTAGTAGGAGACTGTGTCCCAGGGCTTCCACCCTGGAGACTCTTCGCTCACTCTGGTCTGTTCGCTCACTCTGGTCTGGTCTATCCACCTGAGCCTCTTAACAATTCAGATCCCCTTCACTGTCCAATTGCAGGCCACTTCCCCAGTGGCTTATGGAGGGGACCCAGGTCTGCCCACTACTCTGGGTCCCCACCCAGGGACCCTAAGAATAGCAGCCATGTGCTGCCGTGTCCCTTTAACTAAACTGCTTTCAGTTCCCTGTGTCACTTCCCCATGGCACCAGCCTTTATCAATGCTTCACCCTTACCTCAGGGCTCTTCTATGTTCAGTCCCAGCAGCCAACCATGAGCTCTTCCTCACTCCCCCATCCCTGCCAGCTCTGAGCTGTCCATGGTGCTGCAGACTTCAGTCTGCTAGGAGCACCAGCTTCACTCCTCAGGCCCTGAGCAGCAACTGACTCTGGTCTGCACTGCAGTGCCTTTATACTAGCCTGCATCCCCCTGATTGGCTGCATCCCCCTCAGCCTCTCTATGTCGCTTGGAGGACTCCTCTACTACTCTTTTCCTGGGACGGATGTGGCAGGACACTGAGGCCTCCAGCAGGGGGCCTCTGGGCAGAGCCACTCAGAGGATTCAGGGGGCCTGGAGCAAAGGAATTTCAGGGGCCCCTTCCATAAAAAAAGTTGCAATACTAGAGAATACTATATTCTCATGGGGGCCCCTGTGGGGCCCGGGGTCTGGGGCAAATTGCCCCACTTGCCCCCCCTCTGGGCGGCCCTGCCTCTGGGCCAATTCCACCCCATCACAGACCTCCACCACTAATACTTGTCCTACACAAACACCCTCATACCATTATAATGTTGGCCTCCACCCTCTTGACATTATTACCTCCCTAAAATAAAATAAACCCTACATTAGATTAGATCAGAGATTAGTTGGTAGAGCAACAGGGTGGCAAAGAGACTAGAGGTGAGTTTAGAGATTAGATAAAGGAATGAGAGATTGAAGTAGAAATTAGATTAGATAGATGGATTAGATTAGTTATTCAAAAAGACGGACAGATGGATGGTTTAGACCTAAGGTTGGAAAAACAGGAAGATGGATTAGAGATTGGGATGAAGGGATGGGTGGGGTAGACACTAGGATGTGTAGACAGAAAATAGCTTGATGAGAGAGAGAGAGGGAGAGAGAGAGAGAGAGAGAGAGAGAGAGAGAGAGATAGATATCGTATGGGGATAGTGTGACATAGGGTACAATCCAGACTAGTGGGGGGCTGGGTGCACTGCAACCTTGGGTGCCTTACAATGCTTCATGGCTAGAAGTGTTGAGTACCCTCAACTCCCAGTGAAGCCAATGGATGCTCAGCACATTTGGAAACAAAACCAGGATCCCCCATCTCAAGAACAGAGAGGGGCAAGGCAAAGGCTGAGGCTCTCAGGACTGATCCCAAATGAAGCCTTCCGTAAGGACTTTCAGTGTTGTCAAATTGGAATGTTCAAAAATCATGAGTCAGGCTTCAAAAACTGATTGGATTGAAAATCATGAGATTTGGGAAAAAACCCATTGGGGTTTTTAATTTGACTGCTGATTTGAGATCCTTCCGTGGCTTTGTTTTCCAGATTTTCTCCACAACCACAAGAGCAAGAAACAGGTTACCGTGAAGGAAAGTTGAGCTTGTCATGATGTCACAGGATTCCAGGATCTGGGGATTTGGCAAGACTGGAGCTACCCTGTGAGACTTGGCAAGGCTAGGGATTCCCTGTTGGCTGCAGAGTTCAGACCCTTTGAAGGGTCTTTGGGGAAATGCCTGTCAGTCTATGGCTCCACCCCCTCCATTTGAATTTTGGTGGCAGTGGGAGAGAAGCCGTGACAAGAGTTCCCTTCTCCCCACAGAGAGGCAGGCGAGGTAGTGGAGGGGTCCCTCTCTTTGAGTGTGTTTGTAGTGCTAGGCTCCTTGCACGCTCCTCCCACCAGTCTCCCAACATGGTGTTACCAAGACCCCCAGATCAGTGGATCTTAGAGTTAACACCTCATTGAGATGTGTTGGGCATTTCCCCCTCATCACAAAATGACTGTCTCAGGCTCTTTGTCAATCCAGGCAGCCATCCCTGCATCAGTTAATCTCATGGCAGGTCCTGCTCCTTACACACTCATGGCTTGTCTACACAGGAATTCTCTGGAAAGTTAATTCAAATTCACTTTGAAAGTGAATTAATTAAACCACATTCAATTCCTGTATGGACACTTTATTCATAATTAAAGTGCCCTTAATTCAGTTTAGTTTAATTCACTTTGGAATTAAGGCAGGCCTCACTGCCTCTTTTAGGCCTGGTCTACACTAGGAGTTTATGTCAAATTTAGCAGCGTTTATTCGACTTAACCGTGCACCCGTCCACACCAGGAAGCTAATTAGTTCGACCTAGAGGGCTCTTTAGTTTGAATTCTGTACTCCTCCCCGACGAGGGGAGTAGCTCTAGGCTATGTGTGGACGGAAATCGACCTTAGTAGCTCCGGGATCTATCCCACAGTGCACCACTCTGTTGACGATCTGGACAGCAGTCCAAGCTTGGATGTTCTGACCAGCCACACAGGAAATGCCCACGGAAAATTTGACACGCGCCTTGTGGATGTTCTGCAGGACCGCAGGCAGGAGGACAGAGCCCCCCTGCACTGTATCTGCAACCGCCCTCCCCCGCCACAAAGTCCCAAACCCCCCTCACCCAAAGTAACAAGAAGGAGGGGTGACAGAGGCCGTGAAAACTGTCACTGCACCCCTGCAGAGTGCACAAATACAAGAAGGCTCTCATTCCCTAAATGTTGAGAAGTCCTTCCCTTCCTGGCTCACCGAAGCCCCAATCCCAGTTTCATCCCCTAACTGTGTAGTTGATTATTAAAAGTAGTTTGCTGTTAATTACTATTTCTGTCAAGTTTTTCTACAGAAGACTGTCTGTGAAGGGGGAGGGGGGAAGGGGGTTGTTAATTGCATAGGACAGTCACTTTACCAGGGTACGGACACGGGGGCAGGATCAACAGCAGGTCACACACACAGTGCAGTCAGTAGGCACCCTGGTCGGTCTGGGAGGTGTTTTCCATGTTCTGTGTGGGTGGGGGGTACATGACTTTGTGGCATGGGAGGACAGTTACAGAACTTATGCAGCAGTCCTTGTCCCGGACCACAGAGCCACGCAGTAGGGGAATCTGTAACCGTCCTCCCCCGCCACAAGGTCACGTAGCCCCCGCACACAGAGTCCCGAAAAGGAGGGATGGCAGGCTCCGTTGAAACAACCAGTCCGGCACTGCAGACCGCTCTAGGAGCAGGAGCCTATCATTCCTCGAGTGTAGAAGCGGTGTTAACATCACTGCACACCCTACCCACCACAGTCTGCGTCCCTGTTTCAACCCTTTAACGCAAATTCATTAATAAAGAAAATGTTGTTAATTAACAATGTTCCATTAACTTTATTTTTAAACGTGTGTTGGAAGGGGGGAAACGGGGTGAACGGGGTATGTAACTGCAGAAGAAAGTCAACAGTAACTGAAACAGGGGCAGGTTCAGCTTCTCTGTAAAGAAACTGAACAGTCACAGGTTACCCTGCTCCCTGAGGAACCTAGCTTTCAAAGCCTCCCGGATGCACAGCGCTTCCCGCTGGGCTCTTCTAATTGCACGGCTGTCTGGCTGAGCGTAATCAGCAGCCAGACGATTTGCCTCAACCTCCCATCCCGCCATAAAGGTCTCCCCCTTGCTCTCACAGAGATTGTGGAGCACACAGCAAGCTGCAATAACAATGGGGATATTGGTTTTGCTGAGATCCGAGCGAGTCAGTAAGCTCCTCCATCTCCCCGTGAGACGTCCGAAAGCACGTTGAATGATGACAGTTACCCAAGATCACCCTCAACACATTTTTCCCCCCAGCATGCATTGTGGGGAAATCCCAGAATTCAAATGGGCAGCGGGGACTGCGGGAACTGTGGGATAGCTTCCCACAGTGCACCGCTTCCAATGTCAACGCTTGCCCCGTTAGTGTGGACTCACAAAGTCGAATTAGTGTCCTTAGTGTGGACACACAAATTCGACTTTGTAAGGTCGATTCCACAAATTCAAATTAAGTTAAATTGAACTAATCTGGTAGTGTAGACATACCCTTACACTGAGGCCACTTGCATTTACTTGCACGTTTAATCAGGTACCCTAAAATGATGTCTGCAAGCTTGCAAATACTGCAGGAATGTCACATAGTACTTGGATGACAGCCTTGTAATATTTTTGTTAGCAGAAGTACAAATACTCCAACCCAGCCAAGTAGATAGAGATAATAAAGGACTGTCAATACATCCAGCCCATGACTGTCCATATACTCACATCATCCCTTGTGGATACCCCGAACGTGGCAAGATAGGCACTCTACAAGTGGTCGTACTGTTCCCGGTGTGCCAAGATCCAGCAGCTTAGGTTGTGCTTAGCCCTGACTGTGGACTAGGGTTCTGTGACTACCATGAATATTCATGAAGATGTCCCCTGTCTATTTCTAAACTTCCTTACCCTGATAATTCCGGGGTTCTCTCTTCTCGTAGGCTAGTATATGAATTATCATAAGCTTATTAGGATATACATCAATTGGTTACCATGGTACTTCTGTGGTTGAACATCTGCTGATGTTCTTATCCTAAATTATCTACACTAGTGTCAACTGACATTATGCGGTGACCTGTCAGCAGTTTAGTCAGCTTTGTTTATCACAGCATTATATCTTGTGACTTAGGGTTATTTGATTATTTATTTATGGTAAGACCTTATGCTAAGCTTCCTGCATTACAGCTTTATTTTATACCTATATCCTACCTCATACCTATGTGTTGCCTAGCCAATACCTATACCTGTAGGCTACAGACCTAAGACAAGAATGCTGGCAAAGAGTTTCTTGTCATTATTATGGGAGAAAAGCTGTCATTGGTTCAAGAAGTCCATCAGTGCAATTTCACCTTTCTCTTGAGCAGCAAGAAAGTAGTTTGTCATCTCATTGGTGGCAACAATGCCTGTGACTGCCCTGCTCTAAGCCATTTGTCCACTCTCGGTAGTGTCCCGCGAGTGGACTGACAAAAAATGGTGTGATGCTTCCCCGGGGACAGAGATGATGCATATTGGGGGCATGCAGGGTCACGTGCCCCACCCCCGCAGATCCGCTGCTTGGCTTGTATTGAGCACGCTCATGTGGATGGAGCATGCTCAGTAACACCGCTGAAGCTGCCTGCCCTCACTTTGCCTTCCCACTGTCAGCAAGCACCAGTCGTCTTTGCCTGGGGAACCCAGGCCAGTCAGGCACTTTACTACTGCCTTCCCTTTGCGTGAGGGAGCCGTATCTGTGCCTGCTGGGGGTTATCTTCCTGACTCCACCGGCCACAGGCAACACACACACTGCCCTCCACGTCTACGCTGGCCCTACTTGTTGTGTATTTGGTTGTCATGGTTTTTGTTCCTATGGCAACTGAGTTAGATTATTAGGGGATAGCCCAGCCAGCTTGAGCTGGTCAGGTGAGCTCCGTGTCTGTAAATAAATGGTAGCTTTGTTAGCTGTCTGCTCTCTGGCCTCAAGTGATTTCTTCCTAAACCGGCTGCCCTCAAGGATATAACAAGTGGCGATGAGGATGGGATTCCGGTGCTGCCCCAGCAACAGAAGGAAGTAGAAGTCAAGGAAAAGAACAAACAAACAAACAAACAAAAACTGCTTGTTTGTACTGACTGTGAAAGTGAAACTAAAATCATGGCTACTCTGACCAGGCCACTGGAACCTTTTGATGAGAATATAGAGCAGTGGCATGTGTATACTGAGCGTTTTAAACTTTTTGTTATTGCAAATGACATTACAGAAGCGAAGAAGGTGCCACTATTCTTAAGTGTTGTAGGGTCTAAAAGCTACTCCCTGCTATGCAGCTTACCCTGTTAAGCTTGAGACCAAATCTTACAGTGACATTGTGGAAATCCTGGGGTCCCATTTTTCCCCCAAATCACTGGTAATTGCTGAAAGATATAGGTTTCACAAAAGAGACCAAAAAGAAGATGAAACAGTTGTACAATTTGTAGCAATTTTTAAAAAAACTAGCAGAACACTGTGAATTTAAAGAGATGTTAAATGATGCCCTACGTGACAGGTTAGTGTGTGGCCTGTACAGTGAAGCTATGCGGAAGTGCCTACTGACAGAGGCTCAGCTTACCTTTCAGAAGGCTGTTGATATTGCAGTCTCCATGGAACTGGCTACAAAGGAGGTGCAATACATCGGTGCATCCCCTAGGGTGCAAAAAGTGTCACAAGAACCTACCCACAAATCTGTGCAGAGTCAGGAATGTTACCGCTGTGGTAAGCCGGGTCACCAGGCATCAGAATGCTGGTGTAAGGACCTGGTGTGTCGACACTGTGGCAAAAAGGGACAGATTGAGTGTGCCTGTAATCAAAAGAAAAAGAGGCCTGTGGTCTGGCCAACAAAAAGGGGACCCTGCATACCCTAGAGCAGACCCAGGATGATCAAGGTGACACCTCATCGCAAGAGGAAGTGCCACTGCATGTTTTGTCTTTGGCAGTGGGCTCACATGAATACTGGGTAACCCTATTGTTGGACGGCAAACCTATACGCATGGAACTGGACACCGGTGCAGCCATCTTGCAGGTCTCCGAGACTGTGTATAAAGAAAAGCTACAGCATCTTCCGCTTAAGGCAGCAAAAACTGTTCTGAAGACGTATACGGGAGAAGCTGTGCCCATGTTGGGCACTATTGATGTTAAGGTGGAGCTCAATGGACCGGCTGCTAAATTGCCACTGTTTGTGGTGAGAGGTAATTACCCAGCCTTAATGGGTAGGTCTTGGCTTGGGAAGATTCAGCTGAACTGGGCAGAAGTGCACCGAATGACTAAAGAAGAAACCAGTCTAACCCCTATACTAAGTAAACATGCTGCTGTTTTTGGAGAGGATCTGGGAAGTATGATGGGAATCACTGTGATATTGAACATTAAACCTGACAGTCCACCAAAATATCTGAAAGCCCAAACTGTGCCATATGCCATCAGGCCAAAAGTTGAAGCGGACCTGGAGCGCCTGGTGACCAATGGAGTCCTAATACCAGTTACCCATAGCCCATGGGCCACTCCTATCGTTCCAATAGTGAAGAAAGATGGCTCCCTCCGGATTTGCGGTGATTTTAAAGTCACTGTCAACCCAGTGTTGTGTGCAGAGCAATATCCGCTTCCCCACATCGATGACCTCTTTGCAGGCCTGGCTGGGGGACAAAAGTTCAGTAAGATTGATTAGAGTCAAGCATATTTACAGATGCACGTTGATGAAAAGTCCCAAGAGCTGTTGACTATTGTGACTCATAAGAGGCTTTATTGATACTGTCGCCTACCCTTCGGAATAACGTCTGCTCCTGCCCTGTTCCAGAGGGCTATGGACCAGATCTTGTGTGGCTTGTCAGGAGTTCAGTGCTATCTGGATGATATCCTGGTCACTGGAAGGAATGAAGAGGATCAATTAAAGAATTTAGACGCTATCCTACAAAGACTGGAAGAGTATGGCCTACGAGTTTGCAAAGACAAGTGTGAATTCTTCTAGCCCTCTGTTGAATATTTGGGACAAATAATTGATGCTGCGGGTCTTCATAAGGCCCCTGCAAAAGTTAAGGCTATTGTGGAGGCTCCCTCACCTCAAAATGTAAGCGAGCTGCGCTCATTTCTAGGACTACTGAACCATTATGGAAAGTTCATCTCACAGTTAGCCACACTGCTAAAACCACTTCACGAGCTCCTTGGGCAGAACAAGGCCTGGAAGTGGACTGAAGCCTGTGATGTTGCATTTAACAAAGCTAAGGATGCATTGCTAAATTCTGAAGTTTTAACGCACTTTGATCCATCTTTACCCCTACAATTGGCGTGCAATGCCTCCCCTTATGGAATGGGAGCAGTTGTGTCACACATTATGCCTTCGGGAGAAGAGAGACCTATTGCTTTTGCTTCACGCACTCTAAGCAAAGCAGAAACTAACTACGCCCAAATCGAACATGAGGCATTAGGAATTGTTTTTGGAATTCAGAAGTTTCATCAGTACTTGTTTGGGCAGAAGTTTACTCTTCTCACAGACCATTGACCTCTGACGTCAATTTTTGGACCCTACACAGGCATTCCTCCATTAGCTGCTAGTCATATGCAACGTTGGGCATTGTTACTTTCAGCACACAACACTACTTTCTCTACAGAGCAGTGATCGGCACACTCCAACCCCTGAACCCTCCCAGCGTCTCCCTGGAGTGTCCAGCCCCTGCTCCACTGGCCCCTTGCAGCACTTACAGAGCTGCTGCTCCCAAAGAAGCGGCACCCCCCCTGCGTCCCAGTTCCACCTCAGCTCACCCCCCTCCCACAGCGTTGAGATACATTTATTGTGACATCAGGCAAGAGTTTATTTTACACAGTACAGAGATTCTAATAAGAGGAGGGAGAAGTACTGGAAAGAAACAGTTACAATAAAATAAAATAAAAACAACACTCATTCTAGACCCTAGATGGACTGAACTAGTTACTGCCTATCTTACAGAGCAAAATCTCAGGCCTGGCTGTGATCGTCCGTTCAGGAGGCAAGTCACACTGTCAGCTTGCCCCATCAGTGGAAAAGATCCTGGATGTCTCTCCGTGCCCCCAGTTACACACCCCAATCCACTGCCTTTATTTATAAACTGGACACCTCCCACTGGCTGTTTTTTCCTGTGTGCCTCTTTCTTGTCGATTGCACCGTCTCTTGATTAGCGTTCGGCTCAGTCTGTAGACAGGCCTCCATTGTGAAGCAGACATTACACAATGCACACCAAGGAGAGAAAAGTGTCCCTTCCTACCTGTCAGGAGCAGGTTTACCATCTTCTGGTGAACCTGCCTTAACTTACAGACCTTGAGAACCTAATTTTCAGCACAGCTACATATTCCGTAAACATTATCCATACAAACAGTCCGCAATGCTTATGATGATCAGTGGAATACTGGCTCTTGGTAGAGACCTCATATGCCACTTAATACCCATACATCTGATCCAGGGAATCCTTGTAAAACTTTATACCGTCTGCCAATTGGCAACAAAATGTCCCTGGCTCATAAGCACGATAGAAGAGCTAGGTTTGATTGGCATGATTATCATGTATAAATATCAAGGAAGGCCAGCTGCAGAGTCAGGCAGGCTTCCCCTGTTTAATAGTGGGAAAATTTCTCTGCAAATACAAAGGCTTGGAGAATGTTTTGTTTCACTTGCATCAGAATTGTCTGCTGTTACTTAACAGTCGGGAAGAGTAGTGTGAAAGCAGGCAGGTAGGATGGGCCCGAGGTTAGGGTGGTGGCCTAGAGCTTTGGGGACCTGGATACAATTTCCTGCTCCACCACAGACTCCCAGTGTGGTCTTTAGTGAGTCACTTAGCTTCATTGTACCTGAATTCCCCACATGTGAAAAAGTACTTCCCCACCTCATGTGGGGTGTTGGGAGATGCTTAGATACTATGGTGATGAGGACCAGATATGCTACTTATGGTAGATATCTAGAGATACCTAGAATATCACGGTTGGAAGGGACCTCAGGAGATCATTTAGTCCTGCTCAAAGCAGGACCAAGCCCCTGATAGATTTTTGCCCCAGTTCCCTAAATGGGCCCCTCAAGCATTGAACTCACAACCCTACATTTAGCAAGCCAATGCTCAAACCACTGAGCTATCCCTCCCCCCTATAATAGAGCCCCTCCTAGAACACAGCAGTTGAAGCAAGTATTGTAGAGTGAAGTCTTATGCCCTTTCGGAAAAGGTATAGCGAAAAGAGAGATGGGGGAAATGAATGTTTGGCCATGGGGGGGCTCTCAGCCAATGACAGCCGTGCCTTTTTGGAGGACATTTCACTGTGGATGCTGACCGCTCCCCACTCTCTTGGCCACATCAAATGAATGGGGCAAATACCACGATGCCAAGATGGAGTTTGGTGCTCCAGGATTATGATATGGAAGTGATCCATGGGAAAGGGAATGCCAAGGCTGATTGCTGATAAACGCGTGATGCTCTGTCTGGGAAATAAGTCAATGGATTTGTAGCGGGGCAGTAACCCCGCTCCTGTGAAAGGGTTAAAGGTCCTTGGAGAGGGCTGGGGCTGAAAGCCGAGAAGAAAAGGCTGATTGGGGGAAGCAGCCACAGTTGGGCCACACCCCAATTAGGCCACAGCTGGCTCTATAAAAGGGCTGTGAGCCAGGAGCTGAGAGAGAAAGATGGACCTGGCTGCAGGGAGCTGAGCAGGGTACCTAGAGTGCAGCAGGGCTGGGGGAAGGCCAGAGGAGCTGGGAAGCTCCAGCCTGGAAAAACCTGCAGGCCATGCTAAAGGCCAGGGAAGGTAGTGTGGCTATGGAAGTGTAGCCTGGGAGTAGGCAGAAGCAGCTGGTCCAACCCCCCTTGCCGATGATGAGTGGTTTACAGACTGCAGTCTGCCCCAGGGAGCAGGGGCTAGAGGGTGACTGGCAGTAGCCACTGAGGTGAGGTGGGGATAGAGGGTTGGGGGTTCCCCTGGGTTGCTGCTGGGGACAGGACCCTGATGTGGGGGGCACCGGGGTCTGGGAGGGACACGGGAGCCAGCGGCAGGTGAGACCTGGTCTGCAGAGGGCGTTCTGGACTGAAAGAGCTAATTCCCAGGATGACCAGCAGGAGGCGCCACACCGGTGAGTCATCACCCCGCCACAGGATTCCACTAGCATGCCGGTCAAGCAGCCTAGTTATGTTCAGTTCTTTAGCGGAGAGATGTGACAGGCAAATTTCCTGCAGTCTCATTGACTAGGTCAGCCTCTCTGTGTCTTGCCTGGGGGTTACCAACAAAATGCTTGCTTAAGTAGCCGATTATTGGGCATTTTTAAAGATAGCTCAAATATGTCCCTCTCTTCCTCCGTACTCCTTGGGTTGTTGTAAGTTGTTGTGGCCATTGCATCAGACTGTTTTACTTTGACTGTATTACGCAGACACATCTATTGATAGCTATTCAGTTTGCGAGGGATTCTGTTCAGCGAGGAGAATGCTTAGCAGGTTGCTCCTAAAGATTTAGAGTTTGCTATTTTTGTTAATTCACATTGGACTTCTGTAATGTTGTGTGCTCTGCCCCATAATACTATCCCTCAGTGAATCTCAAAGGTGCCTTACTATGGATGTTGGGAGCATGATCCTCACCCCTTTACAAGTGGGGAAACTGAGGCACAGACAGAGCAAAGTGAGGAAGCACAGAGAAGCCAGGGATAAGAGGCTTTGTGAAGTGGGGCTGAGCCGTGCAACTTTGAGGGTTAAGCATTTGGCCCACAGCCCATAATGGGGGCTGATCTAAGTGGATGCCACAAGTACTGCAATCAGGCTGCTCCTTGATCACCTTTTACATGCAGACATCCCAAAGGGCAGGCACTTAATATCCTGCAATTCTCCATCCATCCCCTTCCCCCACCCCCTTCTTGCATGTCTATTTTTGACTTGTCCTAGACAAACTAAGGAGTGATTAAGAAGTTGGCCATCATGATTCATTCATTCCTCCTCCTCTTCTCGTCACTCTTGGAGGGGGGTCACAATCCGGGAAGACAGATGGGTGAAGATGATGGGAACAGAGGATGTTGATAGCTGTGGTCTGTGTCAAAATCGTAGCTAGAGCAGGGAAAACATTTTCAATTTTTGTTTCAATTAAAAAAGGCAGATTAATTTCACGATTTCGTATTGAATTTGCCAAACTGTTTTGGTCAAAACATTCCCTCCCTCCCCAACCCAGAAACAAATCAGAACATTTTTTAAAGGAAACATTTTGATTTTTCAATTTGAAACAACTTTGTGTTTCGACTTCTACTTCAATTTTAATTTTTGAAAAGAGTTTTAAAAAAACTCCCCACGTGAAACATGTTGTTGGCCGTCAAACACAATGTCTCTTTTGACCTGAAGCTCAGGTTTTTAGACTTTTCTGTTACTCTGAAAAAAATTGAAAAATATTCATTTTGGTTCACTCCAAATGATTTTTCCCCCTTGATTTTTCAATTTGGCCGGTGGTCCAAAAAAATCAGACTGAGTTATTCTCACAGCTCAAATCATGGTTTTGTGACATGGTTGTTTTCTCACATTGGTCAAACCCTTGGACTCATTATCACACCGAGGCAAAAGGCTTGAATCTCTTCTTCACATAAGGTATTTAATCTGAACAACTGATAAGACAATGAGGCTGGGATTCTAGCATCAGCATCAGCATCATTATATAGTCATAATCATTTGTATGATCGTAGTGCCAAGCCTGGACCAGGACTCCATTGAGCTAGGCACTGTGCAAGCACACAACAAAAACAATCTCTTCCCCAAAGAGCTGACACTCAATTAAGAGACAGCAGGAGAACACAGAGGGATGGTGGACTACAAAAACAGTGAGACCGCACGGTGTATTAACTTCAGAGAAAGGCATAACAAGACCCAGTGGCTGGCAGCTCAAGCCAAACACATTTGAATTAAATGATGGCCCAATTTTTTAAAAGTGAGGGTGATTAACCTTGGGACAAACTTCCAAGGGAAGTAGTGGATGCTCCAGCTTGTGAGTGCCTCTCCAGAAGATATGCTCTAGCCAAACCCAAGAGATTCATAGAAGATTAGGGTTGGAAGAGACCTCAGGAGGTCATCTAGTCCAAACCCCAGCTGAAAGCAGGACCAGCCCCAACTAAATCATCTCAGCCAGGGCTTTGTGATTTAGTTGGGGATTGGTCCTACTTTGAGCAGAGGGTTGGATTAGATGAACCCCTGAGGTCCCTTCCAACCCTGATAGTCTATGATTCTGTGATTTGTCAAGCCGGGCCTTAAAAACCTCTAAGGAAGGAGATTCCACCACCTCCCTAGGCAACGCATTCCAGTGCTTCCCCACCCTCCTAGTGAAATAATTTTCCCCTAATATCCAACCTCGACCTCCCCCACTGCAACTTGAGACCATTGCTCCTTGTTCAATCATCTGCCACCACTGAAAACAGCCAAGCTGCATCCACTTTGGAACCCCCCTTCAGGTAGTTGAAGGCTGCTATCAAATCAAATTCAAAACAAAGCAAAGCAATACAGAAAAGGAATGCTTTTCCACACATGCAGCAATAATAATCTGTGGGACTCACCGCCGCCTGGGGCCCAGCGTTTAGCCAGATTCCAAACAGAACAGGACAGTCGTAGGGACAAGGAGAGAATTGCGAGTGGCAGGGGAGGTTAAGAAACCAAGAGTTTTATTAAGGCTATAAATCCTCATGCTTCAGAGAATGAGCTGACCTCTAACAGGCTGGGGTCTGGAAAGAAACCCTTAGCCTGGAGTCAGGCAGATTATCCCATGACTGCTCACTGCAGAGGTTTAGAGACCTTCTGCTGAAGCAGCTGGTGCTGCGGGGAGCCAGGTTACTGGGATGGATGTGATCTGATTCAGCCTGGCAAGCCCTGTCCCCCTATGACGGCAGGGTAGTAAATGGCCTTGTAGGGGGTGGCACCCCAGAGGTTTAGGCCCATTCTGGTTGAACAGCATTTTTAATGAGCTGCAAAAGGGAGCAAATAGCCTTTTAATGGTGTTCACAGATGCTCTTGCCTTGTAAAGGGCCCCTGACACCAGTAAGAAAAGGGAAATACCACAAAGGCACCCGGAGAGGTTAAACACAGGCAGGAAATACCACTAGGAGCTGTAGCTGCTTGGAGCACATGAAATGGAAAGCCACAGACATGGAAGCTACCACCAGGTGCTGCTGTGAACTCAGGGATGAGACCGAGATCATGGCACCGATGCAGGAGGTTAGGATTTGCTCCCTTACGTCTGAAACATGGTTCCTGATGGGTATCCTGGCTCTGGCAGGGTACGTCTATGCCAGTGGTCCCAAAACCTTTTTCGTCTGGCGAGCACCAGACGACGAGCCATGGAGGACCATGGTGGCAGACAAGCATCCACCGAAATGCTGCCAAGCGGCAACGTCAATAGGCGTCGCTGCCGACAAGCAGTGTCATCCACAGGCGTCGCTGGCGAAACGCTGCCGAAAATCGGGCACCGCGTTGGAGACCCCTGGTCTACGCTAAGCCCAGCGTCTGACTCAGATTTGAGCCCAAGCCCCCTTTCCCGTCCATGCACAAATCAGTCTGACTCAGGACCCGGGCCCAGGGTTGCCAACTTTCTACTTGCACAAAACCGAACACCCCCTGCCCTGCCCCTCCTCTGAGGCCCTGCCCTTCTCTGAGTCTTCCCCCCCCAAATCACTCCGTCACCCACTCCCTCTGTTCCTCGCTCTCCCCACTCTGGACCTGGACCCCTTCCCCGGTGGCCCTGGAACTGGAGGTGCTCTCACTCCCTGCTGACAGAGCTTCTGTCCTGGGACCACAGTTGAGGGGTGGGGGGCAGAAAGGAACAAAAGGGGTTGAGGGGCTGTAGTGGGGGAGGGGTGGAATGGGCGGAGTCTTGGGGGGAACAGTGGTGGGCCTGGGAAAGAGGCAGAAAGGGGTGGGGAGGGCCTGCTGGCGGAAGGGGTGGGGAGGGCCCCCCACTTACTTCGGCTCAGGTCCCCAGGAAACCTTAATCCGCTTCTGGGCCTGTTTCATACAGGACTTCAGCCTAGATGATCACAGTGGTCCCTTCTGGCCTTGCAATCTAGGACTCTGTGGACACGTAGGCTTGGAAACACTGAGCCCACAAGGCCGACAATGCACGGGCAGCGTAAAACCCAGGGGCAAAAAACTCTTCCTCTTCTCGTTGCACTCAGGGAGTGTAGCGATTCAATGTGGTTTGAATTCGGGGTGCATGGAAAGGGCTGAGCCAGAATGGTGGGGCGTGGGAGAGCACCAGCTGCGCCTGAGAAATCCACACGACAAACCAGCCTTTGTTTCCTCAGGCTCTCGCTTGCAGGAAAAGGAGGGAGCTGCCTTCTGACATGGGGTCTTGTAACAGGCGGCAGTTGGACCTAGTGGCAAGAGAACAGCACTGGGAGGCAGGCAAATGGGGCTCTGTTCCCAGCTCTGTCGCTGCCCTGCTGGGTGACTCTGAGCAAGGCTCTTCCCTGCTCTGTGCCTCAGTTTACCCATTTGTACAACAGGGATAACATTGGTCTAGATAATACTTAGTCCTGCCATGAGTGCAGGGGACTGGATCAGATGACCTCTCAAGGTCTCTTCCAGTTCTATGATTCTATGATTACGGCTTTCTTGGGTAAAGCACTTTGACACCAACTGATGAAAAGTACTAGATAAGCTTCTGTTGCCATTCCTTTGCTACTTAGCTAAGTTGTACAGGTGAAAAATTAGGGGAAGAGCTAGATACCTTCAGTGCCATGGGGGGACTGATTAATGGCTGTCCTGTGTCCTCTCCCCACACCTGGCGATCCCCAGTGCAGGGTTCTGGGACTAGAGCTAAGGCCCTCATGGTTTTGTATCCATGCAATGGCCCATAGGAGCCAGTGACCTAGGGGCACAAATTAGCCAGCTCTAAAACGTAGAGCCATCAGACATTGTGCATTACCGAGACCAGCCACACGTCAGTGTTACCCATCTTGCCACCCTACAGAACACCAGGTCTGTCCTGCCTGCTGAAGTTCCACTTTCCAAGAAATTCCATCTTTGATTTTTTTTTCCATTCTGAAATGAAACAACATGAACAACAACAAAAGGAAAATTTCCCCTGCAACAAAATTCTGAAACCAAAATTCTTCAGATCAATCAGAATGTTCCATTTTGAGATGAAGAAATGAAATGTTTCCCCCCAAATGTTAAAAATCAGGAAGAAAAAAACCCTCTATAAAAATAAAATAAACAAAATTGTTTTTCAGAACAAAAAAATCAAAGGGTTCCATTCCTAGAGATGACAAAACGCAACATTTCAACTTTATCAAAACTTCCAATTCCCCCAAACAAAATTTGATGGAAATTGACACATTTCCACAAAATATTTTGCTTTAATCAAATCAGGAAAACGCCTGATCAGCAATAGGCAGGAGGGCATGGATCAGCGTTCCCATTGCACTCCCTGTCAGTACCCAGCCTGGGCCAGGGAAGCTAATGATCCAACCAGCGGCCCAAATTCGGTGATGAATCCTGGTCACGGGCCATCTGAGGCACGTTGCACAGATGCTAAGAAGAAGCCATGTGCACTGCAGTGTTGCTGTAATCGTGTTGGTTCCAGGATATTAGCAAGATAAGGCAGGTATCTCTTGCACCAACAGAAGTTGGGGCAATACAGAGCTATTACCTGACTCGCATTGATTAGTGATAGTGAAGGGATAGCGCATTGCTTTGCTAAACCCGCTGTTGTGAGGTCAACCCTTGAGGGGGCCATTTAAGGAACTGGGGTGAAAAATTGTCTGAGGCTTGGTTCTGCTTTGAGCAGCGGGTTAGGCTAGATGACCTTGTGAGGTCCCTGTGATTCTATGAAGAACTTCTTAAGCCAGCTCCTCCTGCACCCCACCATTAAGGGCCACAGGTGGGGCTGCTGTGCCAGGCAGCCTGGATACTTGAATCTTTTGCCACTCCACATTTGGGGCCAGTGCGGGGAGTGGCACTGCCAACGCTACACATTTGAAAGTCATGCGACAGGCCGCAAAAACATCATGAGATTGGCTTAAAAATTCTGCAATTAAATATATAGGGCTGCTTTTTCCTGGCCTCCTGGTTTCTGAGAGCTAGGACACTTTCTTTGGTTTTTGCAAATGCAAGCTGAGATTCTGCCGTGATCACCTGACTTCAGGAGCTGGGGCTTTAAAGAAAACATCAAAGATCTCAATGAAATCCCTGGGGCAAAGTGCCAGCAGCAGCAAAGAATGAAGGGAACCGACAGCATCAGACTTTTCTTGACCTAGAAGGATGGAGACTGCAGGATGGAAAGGGAGCAAACTCCAGTGGCGAGCGTGGAGAAGGAAGGCACCAGGGGAGAGGCACCAGGGGAGAGGCACCTGGATCCTTGCATATCCCCCAGACTCTGTGTGCAACCCCTGAGGGAAATAGGAGACAGAAATCTGAGTTCCAGTGTCCCCCGGGTCCCTTCCTGGGCAGCAGCTTCTCTCTGGCAGGGATTCCCCGGCACATACATCCTTTCATTGTTTGGCAGATCATCCTTTTGTTTAGGGACGCTGCCAAGCAGAGATTTATATTTAACACTGGCTGGGGATTTGCTGAGTGTGAGCTGGGCCCTGGGCCCATTTCTCTGTTTTCCCCTTCCTGGCCCTTCTCCATTTCTTGCCCTGGATAACCTCTGCCAGGCATGGCCTCCTGCTCCCGACAACACCATGGCCCTGCAGAAAGGGGCAGAGAGACAGAGGTGATAAACGGTGCTGTAGGGACCCCACCTGCTTTATGTTTCACCAGGGCCAGCAACCTGTCCGGGAGAGACCTTCCTCCGGCACTGGCAATGGGACCCCAATTCTGCCCTGAAGGGATACCCCCAATCCCCTCCCACACTGCCTCCTCAACAGGATCCCAGCTCCACACATGCACAGTGCCAGCAATGGGGCTCCAACCTGGCCCCAGAGGGACACCCCCCTCCCCTTCACACTGCCCCCCATGGGACCTTGCCTCACAGGGTGACACCCACATACTGCTCCCCCCAAAGAACCCTGCCCCAGAGGGGGACACTCACACACTACTCCCCCCATGGCACCCTGCCTCTGCCCCATAGGGTGACATCCTCTTCCTTTGCAGCCTGCTCCACCAGTAGAACCCCAATTCTGCCATGGACAGACCCCCTGATATCTACTCCTATGGGTGCTCCCCCTTCACACCCTCCCCATGAGCTCCCCCTTTCACATTGTCCCACTTTTGTCCTCGTGGAGGGAGGCTTCCCTCCCAATGACCTTGGGAGGAGAGAATGATCCCTTTCCTGTGGAGTGGGTGGGACAGAGAGGGCTGGAAGTCGGGGTGTGGGAGCAGGGGTCCTCCCCTGCAGGGAGGGGGAAGGGCGTCCTGTGTCTGCAAGAAAGAGACAGCTGGGAGAGATTGAGAGGGAGAGAGAGAGAGAAGGAGAAAAAGAAGGGGCGGCTGGGGTAAGCAAGGAGCCAGCTGGTCCCACTCCCCAGCACTGTTCAGTGCCCCTGTCTTTCTTCTCCCCTCTCCTCTCCCGATAACCCCCCTCGCCCCCAGCTGTTAGGGACACAGATGTCAGCTGCCCTGGGAAGGGACCTATGTGAGACAGGTGGTGGGGGCGGGAAAGTGAAATTGGAGACGGACAAGGGGAGACCGTAACCTCCACCATCTCCTTGGGACATTTGTTCATTGTCTCTGTCCCTTCACTGAGTCGCAGAACGGGGTGTTCTTACCTGGCCTGGGCTTAGCCGCAGAGACGCAGCAAAGTGGCTTCTAACTCGGGTTAGCAGCTGGAGTTCAAGCGAACAGGGGAGCCTGGGGTTGAAGCTGAGCTGCTCTGCCTTCGCTGCTGTTTCACCCCCAGGTAGCTAACCCCATCCAGCTAAGAACACACCTGAGGGGTTTTTTGTTTTCTGTTTTGCAGTGTAGACACATCCTGAGCACCTAGCCCATCCTTCCTGGCTCCCGTTCTTTCTCACAGCCCTTCTCTTCACCTGGAGTTAAATCAGGGTTTGTCTACATGGGGAAACTGGCCGGAGTAGCTCCCCGAGTTGTCACTTCTATTCCAGAATAGTGTCCCCAGGTAGACAGGCCCTTTGTGTCACCACCATACTGGTTTTGTGAACCGAAAGAGGAGGATCCAGGGAACCAGCCTGAGATTTATGGGGAGTCTTTTCCCCTAGCAACTTCCCCAGGAACCAGACTAATGGGTCCCAGGAACCAGACTAATGGGCCCCGAGCAAGGGGATGGTCCCACCCTGCTAGAAAGGAGAGAGGTGGAATCATGCCACGAGTTGCCTCCTCTTTCAGTGCTTTTGCTGAGAGCCGAGGGTTTGGGGGATAGGGGAGGGCAGGGGCCAGCTGTGGGATTGTTTCCCTGCTCTCCCATTCCTCTGCTGGAGGGCAAGATCTGGCCGGCCTGGGAGCTGAGTGGGCCGCAGTTGTTCCAAAGGCACAGCCCATCCCGTCCGATTCCCATGCAAACCTGCGGGACGTTTGTTCCACGCTCAGGAGAACCCAGTGCTGGGTTGACAGCCTGGGAGGCTTAATGGCCTCCCGCTAGCCACAGCTCATGGGCGGGGCTGGATTAACTCTCCTGTGGGCCTGGGGCTATTAGATTTTGTGGGGCCCCTGGATACAAGTCTTTTTTCTAATTTAAAACAAAATGATCACAATTATGCCATCGAGGCTTTTAATGCTATACTAAATTTGCCTTTTAATTAACATAAAGCCGTTCTGTGGTTACATTTCAGTCTTAAAACATGTAGAATATAGTTAAATTAATTCAAAATAGCCTACTTCTTACCTTAGAACAGCTGTTATATTAGCTTCTTTCTGGGAGGGAGTTTGGTGTGGGAGGGGATTCTGACCTGAGGCAGGGGGTTGGGGTGCAGGAGGGGATGTGAGGTGCAGGATCCAGCCGGGAGGTGTTTACCACAGGTGGCTCCTGGTAGGTGGTGCAGCAGGGCTCAGGCAGGCTGCCTGCCTGCATGCCATGGCCCCACGCCGCTCGGAAGCGGCCAGCTGCTGACACATCTCTGCGCACCCTTGGGGGATGGGGGGCAGTGTGTCTCCGTGCTCCGCCCACACCCAGAAGTGCTGCCCCCGCAGCTCCCATTGGGCAGCTGCAGGGATGGTACTGGGGGTGGGGGCAGCACATAGTGCCTCCTCCCCCCCCAACCAGGGGCCCCAGAGACGTGCCAGAAGCCAGCCACTTCCAGAAGCGGCGTGGGGCCACAGCATGCAGGCAGCCTGCCTGAACCCTGCTGTGCCACTGGACTTTTAGCGGCCCGGAGATCGTGGGTCCTGGGAGGGGGCAATCAGGGGACAGGGAGCGGGGGAGGGAGGGGGTTGGATGGGTTGGGGTTTCTGTGGGGGGCAGTCGGAGGGAGTGGATGGTGGCAGCGTGGGGCTTCCCTCCCCCTGGAGTGTCCTGTTTTTTTAATGTTAAAATATGGTCTCCCTACCATTCACAGCACTTACACCACGCTGCTGCATGAGGTCCCCCTCCTTCCTTTCCAGTTGGTAGTGGCCAAGGGAATGCTGGGAAATATAGTTCTTTCCCTGCTCCAGGGCTGGCTCTATAGGCAGGGAGCTAACCAAGGAACTACAGCTCCCAGAGCCCCCTGTTGGTTCTCAGCTCCCATGCCGCCCCTGCAAATGGGCTGCCCCAAGCAGGTGCTTGCTTTGCTGGTGCCTAGAGCCGCCCCTGCCCTCTACAAAGGTTCCAATGCCCTTGCTATGGAGTCCAGGCGGGTTGCACCAGAGCGAGGGCTCAATCCTAAGCCTACTGAGGTCAATGGGAATCTTTCCATTGATTTCAATACGCTTCAGATCAGGCCCTAGAACAGGATAGACTCTGGCCCAGAGGCTGAGAAAAGAAGAGCAGAGATGGTAATACGCAGCTCTTCTACAGCACTTTACATCCGTGGAGCTCAAAATGCTTCACAAAGGAGGCCAGTGTTATCATCCCCATTTTACAGGTGGGGAAACCAAGGCACAGAGTGACATGCTATGCCCAAGGTCCCCAAGCAGCCAAACTAGAAACAGAACAGAAGTCTCCTGAGGGCCAGTGTTCCACCCACTAGGCTATACTGTCACCCTTGAGCTATGCTGGATAATGTGACTGCTTAACGTTGCCCATGTTGACTGGTGTCCTCATGAGTTCATTGCAAACTGGCTCGTGGTCTCCCCCGCAACTGAATCACATGGCTACCCAGCTCAGTAAAGGACCCAGACACCAGGTATTGTTTCACACACCGGGTGCAAGTTGGTACAGGTATTGCTTCCGGGCGCATCCAATACAGGATACATCAGCCTCGTCATGCCAGCGAGTAGGATTTTATGCTCTTGTTCCATTTAAGATTGTTGGATAAAAACTTCAGAAGTGCCTCAGATCTGCTCTACCTGCAAGTTTTGAATCGATGTGACTCTATCGGTTAGGGCAATTTTTAACAGCTATCGTTACATAGGTACAACTTCTAGTATGGGCTCTTTACACAGAGACAGCCTAGGGCATAGTGGGTGGAGCACTTCCCTGGGCTTCAGGAAACTGTGTTCAATTCCTAGTGCTACCACTAGATTTTTCAGGTGACCTCAAGCAAGTAACTTTTCCCCTCTCTGTGCCTCAGTTTCCCCATGTGTGATTGATGGATAAAAAAAAAGTCCTATAGAGGAGGTATAGCTATACTGATAGAGTTAAAGCGGTACAACTTTTGTGAGCAGGCAAGCTCTATGGCCCAGAGACAAGAAAGGTACTTAAAGAGTCTAATTCTGATAGGCACCTAAATACCTTTGAGGATCTGGGCCCAAGTGACTTAGGAGCCTAAGCACTTATTGAATGTCCTGGGGAATTGAGGCTCCTAAAGCTTTTGAGAATTTCACTTCCCTTGTCCATTTCTGATGGCAGTACACTACCAGGGTTCTATCACACACACAAAGGTTCATCTCCCAAACAGGAGGGAAGCCATGGGAGCAGACAGCCCGTTTGTTATCTCACACACCCGCAAAACACACACAGAGAAGTGAGAGATACTGGGAAGATCAGATAAAAAACCACAACAGATAGCTAGCTTGCTCCCAGGTCCCGCCCAGATATGCAAGATACACATAGCACAGAGGATACTGAGATGGAAAGAGAAAAAACCCACCACAAGCTGCTGAGATCACTATCAGTGCCTGTGCAGAAGCCTCACTGATGTTTGTGTTGGTGGATGACCTCTGCATAAGGATGGACAATGATACAGGGTGAGACTGAGCTGGCTAGTGACTTGAGCAGCTCACTGTGACTCTGAGGACCTGCGGTCTAGTCTTGCCTCTGCCATTGAGCTACTGGGGGATCTTGGACAAGTCACGGCTTTCTATATGTGCCTCAGTTTCCCCCCCCCTTCAAAATGATCTTGCCCTCCTTTATAAAGTGCTTTTGAGATCTAGGCTATACAGGTTATATAAGAGCCAGGTATCGTTACCATAACTAGAGAGAGGGCTCTCGGCAGGACATTCAGAAATCGCCTGAATTGATTGACCTTGAGGAAGTCTCTTTTTCGCAGGCATTGGAAGAGGGTGGCAATATAGGGCCTGATCCACTGCCCACTGAAGTCACGGTGACTCTTTCTGCCGAGAGGGTCTGAGGTGGGCTGGGGTTCTGGGGTTGTTACTTGGGGCTTGTCTATACTTAAAATGCTGCAGCAAAGATGCTACCTACGCCGGTGGGAAGGGCTGTCCCGTCGGTGTAGGTACTCCGCCCGCCCAAGAGGTGGGAGCTAGGTCAACAGGTGAATTCTAGCTGTCCACACCGGGCATAGGTCAGTATAACTGCGTTGGTCAGGGGTGTTGATTTTTCACCCCGCCCCCTTCCCCACGTGATGTAGTTACACAGAACTAATTTCCTCGTAGAGACCTGGCCCGAGTGAAGGAGGCTGGCTCTGTCCCAGGGAGGGGCTGCTGGCGTGTGCACAGTTTGTGTATCTCAGTGATGGCAGGGTGCCCAGGGCTCCGGGCAGGCACCTCTCCTTGCTTCCTTTTCCATACAGCTAAATAAGTATATTGACAACAACCCAAGGGATGTCTGGGGCCACGAACAATTAGCTTCCCTCTGTGGTATCCGGGAAACACAGACTCTCAGCAACTGGGGAGTCGAGGATCCCAAAGGGGAACTTGACCCGAGACACCAAAGGCTCCTGGAGTCGTACTGAAGGGGGATTTAAGATTATTTAACCAACAAACCAGAGGAGAAATTGTGGGACATTTCCCCTTCACTGAGCAAACCATCGGATGCTTCCTTGGATGATTAGACTCAGTGGGGCCAGATCCCCAGCTGGTGTAAATCAGATATAGCTCTATTGGTGTCAGCGGGTCAGATCCCCAGTAGGTGTAAATCAGCACAGCTCTATTGACATCAATGGGCCAGTGTGATGTTCCCCTGGTGTTATCTGGCCTGGTGATCTGCTAGGTCACTCCAGTCCTTGACTCTGGGAGCCAGCCTTACCCTGCTCTGCTGTGAGAACCCCCACTCCTGGGCTGTTCACGCACAGCCTCTGGCATGTAATCTGCTCCCAGCTACGTGAATGAGCACTTTCGGCCAGTCATTGCTTGGATTGTGCAACCGAATGACACTAGCCAATATCTCTGGTCCCAGACACAACCCTAGGAACCTCCATCTTGCAGTGTCCAGTTATGCCTGCTGGACGCTGCAAGCTTATATGAGTTCATCAATTTAACAAAGGAATTCTTATTGTGGCAGAGCTCCGACCTTGTCTTTGTGAGTCCCGTGCTTCCAGGAGGATTATGCTAGCCTCAGAGCCTCACTGCGACCCTCCACATAGCCCTTCATAGAATATCATAGAATATCAGGGTTGGAAGGGACCTCAGGAGCTCATCTAGTCCCACCCCCTGCTCAAAGCAAGACCAATCTCCAACTAAATCATCCCAGCCAGGACTTTGTCAAGCTGGGCCTTAAAAACCTCTAAGGAAGGAGATTCCACCACCTCCCTAGGTAACTCATTCCAGTGCTTCACCACCCTCCTAGTGAAAAAGCTTTTCTAATATCCAACCTAAACCTCCCCGACTGCAACTTGAGACCTTACTCCTTGTTCTGTCATCTGGTACCACTGAGAACAGTCTAGATCCATCCTCTTCGGAACCCCCTTTCAGGTAGTTGAAAGCAGCTATCAAATCCCTCCTCATTCTTCTCTTCTGCAGACTAAATAATCCCAGTTCCCTCAGCCTCTCCTCATAAGTCATATGCTCCAGCCCCCTAATCATTTTTGTTGTCCTCCGCTGGACTCTTTCCAATTTTTCCACATCCTTCTTGTAGTGTGGGGCCCAAAACTGGCCACAGTACTCCAGATGAGGCCTCACCAATGCCGAATAGAGGGGAATGATCACGCAATATGACAAACTTTGCATTGGATACCACACAATCATATTATAAGGCCGAACATGGGGATGCAGGCCGGGTGTTCCCCTGAGGTACAGAGTGTCACAGCCAGATCACCAACTGGGGTAACGTGATGCAGCTCCCTAGATGCTATGCCAATTTATACCATCTAAAGGCCTGGCCAAATGAAAGATTCCTCCAGTAAAATGCCAGGGACCAAAACTTCACTGAACTTTGGGAGAAAGGGAAGCGGCAGCAGACGCATTCCCAGAATCCATGATAGCCTCAGCTGCTGAATCAAAAATGCTTGAGGATACAAACTGCTGTGCAGCCCCACTGACCGGAATGGGGATCTATGGGGATAGCTGAGGAATAAATTTGACCCATTGTATAAAAGTTACTTACCACTGACCATGCCTAGTGCACACTTAAACTATTGGGCATCAGCCACACCGGAGGGTTTTGTCCTGCCAGATAAGTTTATTAACCTTTAGCACATTGAATGTCTCCACACAAATTTGCCACCCACACACTGCTGGGGCTTTGGGCTGTTAGTTCTGCTGCAAAGAAACCTAAATCACATTTGTTTTTAGCCTGTGCTTGTGTGTCATAGGACAGTGATTGGGGAGATGAAAAGTGCTGGTGAACTAGCTTGCATGCTGCTTAAAAGGCCACTGTCCCACAGTGCCCCAATCATTCAAAGGCCCATAGAGGTGAAGGCCAAAAGGGAGCACGGTGATTGGCTTAGTTTCCCCATCTTTAAAATGAGGATGACGCGAAGAGCTAGGTATTTATTCATATTCTTATGTAGTCTGACCTCCTATAGGAAAGAGGCCATAGAATCCCACCCCGTAATGTTTGCATTGATCTCAATATCTTGTGAGGAAATGAATTTTTAGACCCACATCCAACCTTAGTGTAAAGACTCCAGGAAATGGAGAATCCACCACATCCCTAGGTGAGTTGTCTCACTGCTTAATTACCCCCACTGTTAAACGTTTGCACCTTGTTTCCCATGTGAATGTGCTTAGCTTTAGTTTGCAGCCATTAGCTCCTGTTACGCCTTTGTTAGATGAAAGAGCCCTTGCGCCTTCTCTCTCCCTAGGCACTTACAGATTGATGCTGGAGAAGCTAAAAAGATTCTATCTCCTTTAGTCTGTCATGGCAAGGCAAGCTTTCCAGCCCTCCAATCTTTTTTGTAGCTTTTCCATGGATTCCAAGGCCGGAAAGGGCCATTGTGATGGTCTAGTCTGACTTCCTGCCCCAGAATCATTCCTAGAGCAGAGCTTTTAGAAAAACAGCCCATCTTGATTGGAAAATTGCCAGTGATGGAGATTCTCCCCTAGTAAATTGTTCCAGTGGTTAATTATTTTCACTGTTCAAAATGTGCCCCTTATTTCCAGTCTGGATTTGAACTTCCAGCCGTTGGGTCATGTTAGATCTTTCTCTGCTAGACTGAAGAGCCCATTATTAAATATTTGTTCCCCATGTAGGTACTTACAGACTGCGATCATGTCACCCCTCAATCTTCTCTTTGTTAAGCTGAATAGACTGAGCTCCTGGGGTCTATCCAGCGGCGGCTCCAGGCACCAGCCCTCCAAGCGCGTGCCTGGGGTGGCAAGCCGTGGGAGGCACCCTGCCGGTCCCTGTGAGGGTGGCAGCCAAGCAGCCTTTGGCAGCTTGCCCGTGGGAGGTCCGCCGGTCCTGCGGATTTGGCAGCAATTCGGTGGTGGGCACGCCGAATCCGCGGGACTGGGGGCCTCCCGCAGGCAAGCTGCTGAAGGCTGCCTGACTGCCGTGCTTGGGGCGGCCAAAAAGCTAGAGCCGCCCCTGGGTCTATCACTATAAGGCAGGTTTTCCAATCCTTTAATAATCCTTGTGGCTCTTTTCTGACCCCTTTCCAATGTATCAACATCCTTCCTGAATTGTCGACAATAGAACTGGACAGTACATCCAGCTGTGGTCGCACCAGAGTCAAATGCAGAGGTGAAATAACCTCTTGACTTCTACTCAAGTCTCCCCTGTTTATGCATCTAAGGTCGGCATTAGCCCTTCTGGCCACAGTCTCACACTGGGAGCTCAGCTGATTGAAAAAGATTTGGGGATCGCGGTGGACAGAGTCCCAGGATAGAATTCCCCATCCTGTAGGTGTGGCCTCCGTTCCTTGTTCCGAGGTGTATGTATTTCCATTTCACTTCCATTTCGCCATATTGTTTGCTTACGCCCAATTTCCCAAATGACCCAGATCACTCTGTATCAGTGACCCGTCCTCTTTGTTATTTACCCCTCCCCCAAGTGTGGTGTCATCTGCAACCTTTATCAGTGACGATTTTATCTTTCCTTCCAGCTCATTAACAAAAATGTTAAAATAACATAGGACCCCCCCTTGCTGGTTATTCAATATCCATCTCAAAGCATGGACCAGCTCCAGTAATGTACTATTTCCTGTGTACTGTGCTGCTGCATGCAGTCAGGGGACTAAAGACGGGTGAAGTGCTGTGGACATTCAATAGTGTACCAGTTACACACAGACCCGTGCGAATGCTCTAATCTCACGTGGCATGATTTGCCGCTCTTGCAGACGCTCCTAACGAGCCCACCTCCGTTGTAGATTTTCCCAGGCTCGGAGAGGCCGTTACAACACAGGAGCACGTGGGTAGAACTCCGTCTGCTCTTGCATTGTGGATAGGGGCAGGCCACGTTTGAATCATGTCCCTGGGCTGTGCTGCAGCAATGCTCTTTGCATGTTCAGGAGCATGGCAAATACATGGTTTCTTCCTCTGTGCACTGCAAAAGCAAACGGTGTGTCTTGAGTCAGAACGGAGCCCCCCTGGTTTATTCGGAGGGGATCAAGGGCCACTGTGTTACAGCCAAGTCTTTGGTTGTGCAGCACAGATGGGACCAAAGGGGGCTGATATTTGCTTTGGCAACTTCCCTTGCCATGCCGGTAAAGTAAAACTCCTGTAAGTGAACGCTGGAACCAGCAGAGGGACCGGCAGACAGACAGGGCCGATCACTTTAGTGGGGTTGCTAAATGCATCTGTGAAATTTCACACTGACCCACCCCCCTCGCTGCCCCCCAGCAGCTCCGGCTGGCTTTAGTCCACATTCCAGCCCTGGATCTGAGGACCCACGGAGGTGGGGACGGAGACAGGCAGGCAGCATGGGCTCCTGGATTCAAAGAGCTGCCCGAGCTGCCCTGCCCAGCACCTCAGGAGCCAATTCCTCTGCTGGCCTTGAGGATGCTGAGTGAGAGGCGAAGGGGAGGGGTGGGTGTGGGAAGAAGGGGGAAGGGGCTGTAACTTAACGATTCTAATTAGACACAAGGCTCAGGGACTGACGGGCAGGAGGAAGGAACAGCTGCCTGTGTGTGAGACAGAGAGAGACAGACAGAGAGCAGGGAGGGCTCTGGCCACATCTGTCTGAGGCTTAAGGAAGGAAGGAGAAGAGAAGAGAAATGAGCTGAGTGAGCAAGGACGTGGCTGGGAAGTCAGAGGGACTTAGAACATTTTCCCCATAGACCCAGGTCCCAGCAAAGCCGCAGAGTCTGAGAAACCTTTGGGGCCAGAAGAAACTCCTCTCTCCCAGCATCCTTCTCCCACCCTTCGAGCTGGGATCCCTGAGGCATGGAGGAGCAGCTGGACTGGGCAGCCTATGGCGAGAACCAGACGGGCGACTGTGAGTACGAGGAATGGAGCCCGTCCCTGGTGCTCCTCCCCACCATCTATCTGCTGGTTTTCCTGCTGGGCACCACAGGCAATGGCTTGGTGCTATGGACCATCTTCCGGGGAGGGCAGGAGAAGCGGCGCTCGGCCGACACCTTCATTGCCAACCTAGCCATGGCTGACCTGACCTTTGTAGTGACCCTGCCACTTTGGGCTGCCTATGCCTGGCTGGGATACGACTGGCCCTTCGGCTCCTTCACATGTAAGCTCAGCAGCTACTTGATCTTCGTCAACATGCACGCCAGCGTCTTCTGCCTGATGGGCCTCAGCATTGATCGCTACTTGGCCATCGTGCGGCCCATGGCTAATGCCAAGCTGAGGTGGAGGGCCAGTGGGCTGGTGGCCACCATTGTCCTCTGGGCCTTGGCGGCCATTTTTGCCTTGCCAGCCATGATCCTCCGGCAGGCAGCGGTGCTACCGGGAGAAACCAAAGTGACGTGCTATATGGACTACTCAGGCGTGGTGGCCAATGGGACTGAGGGGGCATGGGAGGCGGGGCTGGGCCTGTCCTCCACCATGCTGGGCTTCGTGATCCCCTTTGTCGTCATGCTGACCTGCTACTTCTTCATCGCCCGCACCATCGCCGACCACTTCCGGAAGGAGCGCGGCGAGGAGCTGAGGAAGAGGAAGCGACTGCTGAGCATCATCATCGTGCTGGTGGCCACCTTTGCCCTCTGTTGGCTACCCTACCACCTGGTGAAGACCATCTACGTGCTGATGGACCTGGAGGTGATTCCCTGGTCCTGCGGCTTCCATGCCTTCCTCAATAACTTGCACCCCTACTGCACCTGTGTGGCCTACATCAACAGCTGCCTCAACCCCTTCCTCTATGCCTTCTTTGACCCTCGCTTCCGGCAGGCCTGTGCCGCTGTCCTGTGTTGCAGCAGGGGGCGCTGGCCCGGGTCCAGCAAGGACAAGTCAGCCAGCTACTCCTCTACCCACAGTCAGAACCTGCAGGGAAAGGGTGGGGAGCTGCCACAGGAGAAACTGGGTCCAGGCAGGCAGGAAACTCTGCTCCGAGGCTAAGAGAAGGGGGATGACATGGACCCCTCCCTCTGGGGACATCAGGTAGAGTGAGTCCTCCTCTGCTGTCCCTCTGTCTTCCATTGCTTCTCTCACTCCTTCTTTCATACTTTCTTTTCTCTCTCCATCGCTGTCTCCCGCTTTCACCCTTCACCACCTCTTCCATTTCTCCTTCTTCTCTTCCTCCAGCTCGCTCTTGGATTTGCTTCTCCCTTGCCACAGGCCTTGTGCAGATAAAGCATTCCCAAGGCCCGTGGCTACCCCGCAGAAACTCAGCGCAACCCTTCCAGGCACGGACTGTCCGCTAGGGGCCCGTCTACACTGCGGCTGGGAGAAGCCTCCCAGACCTACCCACCCACGGATGGATCCAAGAGCTCTGGCAGGCTTGTGCCTGGGTGGCTACCCAGGCCGCCATCCACTCTGCAATGGCCACACATGGCTATTTTTAGGGCGTTAGCTCCCGCAGACCTAGCCTTATCTGTCTCCCCAGCTGCAGTGTAGACGTACCCTAAAGCAGCAGTTCTTAACCAGGGGTCCGAGGCTCCCTGGGGGGCCGTGAGCAGGTTTTAGGGGGTCCGCCAAGCAGGGCCAGCATTAGACTGACTGGGGCCCGGGGCAGAAAGCCAAGGCCCCACTGGCCCGAGCCCTGCCAACCGGGCCTCAAGCTGAAGCCTGAGCAGCTTAGCTTCGCAGGGCCCTCTGAGGCTCTGGGCGATTGCCCTGCTTGCTACCCCCTAATGCCAGCCTGGCTTTTACATGCAGAAAACCAGTCGCGGCACATACGGGCCGTGGAGTTTTTATAGCACGTTACGAGAGCCACAGAAAGAAAAAGGTTGAGAACCCCTGCGCTAAAGGGCTCATGACCTGGAGGCAGACAGCCCCAGGGATGAAGGGTTTCTGTATTCCCGGCCCTTCCCCCGCACACCGCCTTCCCCACCCCCCAGGGCTGGCAGGGCCAGCCCCGGGCACTGGCTGGGCATTGGGGGTGTGGCATTGGTTTGGTGTGGGGGGGGCAGAAGGGGGGCTGGAAGACTACCCCCAAATAACCACCCCCTAACGCCCTCCTGCCTCTAGAGTGAGCCTGATCTGCACAGTGTCTCGTGGCTGGAGGGAACAGTTGGCTGCTGTTGCTGCCTCTCCTGAGACACTGGCTCCTGCCCCCCTGAAAATTCACTCTGCCCGTTGTCTGCTGTGGTGGGGTGAGGGGAGGAGGAGGAAGAGTCTGCAACCCCCACCCCCATCCACGCCCTCCTCCCCCTCTCTCTTAATGCCTCGGTCAATACCCAGACTCACAAGGTGTTGGGAGCAATTCTTCCCCCAGCTGGGTGGGGCCAGTGGGATCGCCCCCCTCCCCCAGGCACATACATTCCCTTTACTGAGAGCCACCGTCCCCTCACCCAGCCCCACTCCTTTACATCACCCACCCACCCAGGATCCCCCGCTGGGCTTGTTTCATCTGGGGGTGAGTGTGGGCCCCACAGCCACGCCAGGCTCTGTGTTGTGTGGTGTGTGTGTGGGGGGGAAGGCGTATGTGTCCCACTTCAGCCATGATGTGAGAGGAGGAGGAAATCATCTCACAATGGAGGAAAAAGAGGGGCTGGGGGCAGGAGGGTCCCCCACCCCGATTTTGAAATCCAAGCTGCTGCTCCCTCATGGTCCTGTGTTTATTCACCTGCTCGCCTTCACCCACATGTCAAAAAAAGACTGTGAGGAGGTTAACGAGGGTCAAGGCTCACATGTCGCCTTCTTCCCTCTGCTCAGATAGCCTCAGCCACAACTCCAAAGCAGCTCAGAGGATGAGCATGCAGGGAACTGCCCTCCCTGGAAGGAGGGGCTTTGGTTTGATTGCGGAGGCGGGGGTGCTATATAGATATATATTGCTCTTGCTTGTTAACCAACCCCTGACAATAATACTGGGCCCTTCTCATCAGCAGATTGCAAAGTGCTTCCCAAAGTAGGTTGGTACCAGGTGGGGAAACTGAGGCACGGCACAAGGCAGTGCCTTGCCCAGAATCACCTAAGAGGACAGATGCAGGAATAGCACCCAGGTTGCCAGCATCTCCAGGCACGGCTCTACTCACTGTCCATGCCCTGAGTCCGATGGACTATGGGAGAGGCTGTGTAAGAAGGGCATTGTGGGGAGCGAGGGGTGGGCAGTTTTGCTATTCAGACTGGGCTGTGGCAGGGGAGGGGCCAGTGGGTCACTGGGCTGCATCTCTCGCCATGTGTCCCTTTTCTGGGCGAGGGGCTGAAGGGCGAGGGAAGGGGACGGAAGGGCCAGGTCGGCTAGCGACCAATGAGTGCAGAGGAGCAGGAGGTGGAACAGCAACAGGAAAGCTCTGTGGTTGCAGCCGCTCCAGTAGGATGCAGTGGATTTGCTGGGCCACCCACCCACGCTGCCTCTCAGGACCATGCTAGAATAAGGCCTGGGGCTGATGTGCTGTGGCCGCATCCCTCTTCACCCATAAGGGCTCTGGAGGGACTTTGGGCAAACAAGAGCAGTCCCTGACCTGACCCAGCCCTTGGGGGAACGGTGAAGACTCTCGGCTCGCTATGGATCCACTGAGGATGGAGAAGGTGTCCCAGGGAGGGAGGGTAGCTCCATTTGAACTAGAGCCTGGGTAAAAACAGGTCATCCGCAGCCTTTTCGCCTTTGGGACACAGCTTTCACGGTTCGGAAGACCCCAGTGCCCACAAGCAACCTGTATTTCCAAGTGGACATCTGGTGACAGAAGAGAGGCCACGATCCCCGGGCGAGATCTCCAGGCCAAATATTGTTCTGGGCTGGCCTGGGAGCAGCCTCACAGCTTGTGGGGGCGTCTCTGGGATTCCAACCCCTGCAAGGGCTGCCCCATCAGAACTCTGAACTATGGGGTCCGCCTCGGACTGTGGGGTCACTGCTGAGACGGGGGCCGCCTCTTGTCATGCCGATGCAACAGGCAGTTGTTGTGTATGATGAATAAATGGGTCTTGACTAAATGCCTCTTGTCAGGTGAGCTCAGTAACTGCCCTGGGGGAAAGTTAACGGAGATCCTGGTTAGGTGCGTGTGATCAAAGGATGGGGGGAGGGAGAAGTGGGGAAAGGGGGCAGAGATGGGAAAGGGATTAAAGGGGGTAGGGAGGGGGGAAGAGACCAGAGGGGAGTAGGGAGCAGAGATGGTGGAGGGGGCAATGTTGGGGTGGGGGAGCAGAGATGGGGTGGGGGGCAGAGATGGGGGAATGACCATGGTGAAGACGGAGGATAATGGACACAGAGTGGGAAGAAAGGGTGGGGAGGAGAGACAAGGGGAAGGAGACAGCTGGATGGGGGTATGTGTGTGTCACCACCGTTTAATCTGTCCTGCCACGTCCCTGCAAAGCCAGACGGCTCCATGAATTTACAACCGGGAGTGAACAGCTGTTCAGGAGCTGCTGTTGGGTGGAGCTGCTAAATGAAAACCAGATGTGGAGGCCTAGTGGGTGGGAGGCTGCGGGGGGAAGGGAAGGGGAAGAGCAGAAGGCCCTACCTGGTCAATCGACCCCCCAAACATGTGTGGGTTAAAGTGCCCCTTAGCTGCTCAGGGGTGGGGAGCACACGCAGGCTGGGATGGGATTGTGGGCAGAGTCACGGGTGTACTCCCAGGAGAAGCCAGATCCTGGGCCATTTTTCTGACCAGAACCAGTTGCTTGTCCAGACCTGCTGGAGAATTCTTGGGACAGAGAAGAAGCAGCTTTCCCTCATGGTGGGAAAGGACAGAATCAGCTGGCAGAGGCACAAAGCTCTGGAGGGGACCCCTAGTCTGTGCAGTAAATGGGGTATTTGTGGGCACATGGCTGTCAATGTGTGTGTATGTGTTGGTTCCTACTTCTGAGCAGGCACTGTGTCCATGTGAGGGTGTCTACAGTGCGTGCAGGTATGTTGGTGTACATGTATGTTGGTGTCTGCTTCTGTATGTCTATGTGCATGTATGTTGATGTACATGTGTGTTATGTATATGTGTGTTGGTGTCTGCTTCTCTGTGTGTGTCTGTCCGTGCCTGTTGGTGTACATGTGTGTTGGTGTACATATGTGTTAGTGTTTGCTTCTATGTGTCAATGTGCATGTGTGTTGGTATCTGCTTCTGTTTGTGTGTGTCCAGGAATGTATGTTGGTATAAATGTGTGTTGGCATCTGGTTCTCTTTGGTTGTGTCTGTCCGTGCATGTTAGCATACATGTATGTTGGTGTACATGTGTGTTGGTGTACGTGTGAACGATCTCATCTCTGTAGCAGTGTGCAGGAATTGGCATACACATGTTTGTGCGTCTGTGAGCTTGTGCCTTCATGTCTGTGTCTGAGGGCACACACGCACATGAGTGCTGTAGCATGTAGGTCAGCATGTGAGTGACAGCTGCCCACATGTGATGTTAAACCAGGGGCCTCCAGAGCTAAAATCATGGGCTGCTCAAGCCTGAGCAAAAGAACCAAATCTTCTTCCCCAGGAGCTGTGACAACTCAGGCTTTTCGCAGCTTGGCACAACAGAGGACCTGTAAGACCCACTCCCCAATGGGATGCATGTGAACTGCTTCTCCTGGTGTGTCGGCCTGTGTGTGTGTGCATGCATATTGGCCTGTGTTTCTCCTCTGTGTGTCCCCGCTGTGTCAATCTGCCTGTGTGCGTGTTTCTGTGTGTGTGTAAACAGCCATTCTGTCTAGCTCACGTGGAGAGAAGCAAGTCTGTGTCTTCGTGTGGAAATGCACATGGCCAGAGCTGGCCCTTTGTTTGTGTTCATGCATGTCTGCGTGGGTGCCCGTAGATCTCTCATTCTGCTCCGCGGGATTTGCCTACAGCCTGTCAGTGTGTTCCCTCCAATCACAGCTCTGGCATCGCCTTAGGATACTGACCGCAAGAAGCATCAACACCCACCACTGGGGTTCTTTGCAAAATGAAAGTTGATCTGCAAGTGGATCCACGTGTCCCCTCACCCCCAGCTTTTGCCAGGCTTTTCAGAGACTGCTCCCAGGTGTCCAATCCCAACCCACAAGTAATGGCAAGAAAACACCCTCTGACTGGGGTCCTAATGACTTGGTTTCCTTCTATCAAAGCTAAGCTAATGCAGCCCCAGCCCAAGCTGCCGTTGCCCTGCTATCCCAGTGCTGGGGGCCTCATAGGCACAACTCTGCTGATGCCCCTCAATCCTGACCTGCAGCCCCCCTGCAATTCCAGTGCTGGGATCCCCATGCACACAGCTCTGCCAATGCCCCGTGACTGGGGTCCCAGTGGGGGCCAGCCTGTGGTCACTCAGTTAGGGTGAACTGCAGAGAATGGGGCAGACAATCCCCATAAAGCTGGTGGATATTTCAATACGTAGATTCACCGAGCCAGCATAAAACGGCTGCTTTATTGCCTTACTGGTGACTCAGAAGTCCAAACCACACAATTCCCTTAAAGTGATCCAACCTCAGGCCTCCATCCAGGCACCCAAGTCAAATATGAGGATTTCTGAAAATCTTATTTCATCATATATAAGAAAAGGTTCTGCCAACCCCAAAGGAGCGGACACATCACCTCCCAGGAATGTCCCAGACCTTACCCAAATACATGCTATGGCCAATTCTCATTAACTAAACTAAAATGTATTTAAAAACAAGAGAGAGAGCGCATGGTTATACATACAGACATGAGTTCAATTCTTAAGATTCAGATTCACCGCAGAGATGGTGAGCTTTGTAGCTGCAAAAAGTTCTTTCAGAAATAGTTCATAGGTTAGAGTCCAGTGCTTATATTTCAGGGCGATCCAGTTGGAACTGGGATCTCAATCTGTGTGGCTTAGTTTTTCCCTGCATGAAACCTTAAGCAGATCTGAGATGAACAGGATCATGACCCAAGGATCTTTTGATACAGTGTTCCAGCATCCACTTCACCACACAGTCCTGGTTAAACAATAGGCTTTTGATGTAACCTTCTGCTTTCTAAACACCAATAGTGACACAAATTAACATAGGGCAACGTATTCATTAGCCAGCCTATTACAAACTTCAAAGAGACATATAGATAATGACATTATATTACCCAAGGTTCATCTAAATGTTAATATTCCCTTTTTATCTCTGAATTAGTAGCTATAGTTATTTATTTAGCGTGTGCATAGTGTAGCTATAGTGACAGACAGGAAGTGTCTGTTCACAGGGCTAGCATTAAAGATACACACAATTAGGATCACTTCTAACAATATAAGTTTGCATTTCAAAGTTTTAGCCTATTTAGCATGAATGGCCCCAATTTCCATTCACATACCTTTCTAGCATGTCTTTAAAGGTCACTTCGGGTTAGTTAGCCACCAAGCTGTTTAACCCTTTCTGGCCATGTGTTACACTTCGTATAAGATTCGTTCCAATTATATAACAGTGGTAGAATTAAGGCCTTGCATAATTCTATTTTAATCAGACAATGTCACAGCCCCTCAGTTTTGGCCCAAAGTCCCCTTCCCCTCCCCAGCAATCCAATCCCGAGACCAGTTAGCAGAAACTGCAAACTGTGTCAGATATGCAGAGGACTCTTCAGTGTCTCCAGTGGTACAGCTGAGACAATTAGCGCAGGCCAAATGTAGCTGAGAGCTACTGTGCAACAAAGCCATGTTGCCAATCCCAGCCATTCGAAAAGCATGAGCCAGGTACAAAAATCACAAGATTGGCGTAGTAATCATCAGCTGTTAAAAATCATAAATGCTGCTTTACTTTGTCTTCGGCTTTTTGGGGGAAAGGTGGGATGTTTTCAAGCTGCTTCTCCTCAACCACAAGGGCCCCAAATCTCACTTTTAAAAAGGAAAGCTGTGATTCTCACATAATAACATGACTCCAGGAACACAGGCTTTAAGAAGGTCACCCAAAGTCACGAGAGACACAATAAAAACAGAGCTGGCCTAAACTTGGAATTTCTGGTTCATAGGAAATTTTGACCTTTTGAAATTTCTTTTCATTCTGTAACAAACCCTAATATTTTCCTAATTTCCCATGAAACAGAATTTCCCCCAATTTTTTTTATTTTGGAAAAGTTTTGAATTTTGTTTTGGATTTGGGGGATTTTGTTTTGAAATTCTGAAATGAAAGCTTTTCATTTTGCCATTTTTTTTTGTTCATGGAAATTTTCATTGAAATGGATCCATCTTCCAGAAGTTTGGCTTTCAATGAAAACAGCATTTTCCTTTCGAAAGAAAATGTGTCAAAGAAAAATTTCCAACCAGCTCCCCCATCAAATCACCAGAGATGGTGTCACAGGGTGAGCTGGCCCTTTAAGTGTGTGGGGCTCAGCCTCTCTTGTTCCAGGCTTAGCCCACCTCCCCAGGGGGAGGGAATGAGTCCAGGGGTCACATGACAGGAGCATGTGATTAGAAATCAGGCTAGCTGGGGAATATAAGAGCAACCTGAGTGTGGACAGAAGGTCTATTCAGAGGCCTGTTGAGGGATAAACCTCAGCTGAGAGACCAAGCTAGGAGGGCTATGAAAGGCTGTGAGCTTGTACTAGAGCTGGCTGGGATTTTTTAGAATCTAGAATCACAGAAATCTAGGGCTGGAAGGGATCTTGAGAAGTCATCTAATCCAGCCTCCAAGGCAGGACTATCTCAGACAGGTGTTGTCTAACCTAGACCATCTTGGACAGGTGTTTGTCTAATGTGCTTTTAAAATTTTCCAGTGATGGGGCTTCCACAATCTCTCTTGGAAGCCAGTGTTTAACTAACCATAGAGTTAACAAGTTTTTCCTAATATCTAACCTAAATCTCTCTTGCTGCAGATTAATCATAGAATCATAGAATATTAGGGTTGGAAGAGACCTCAGGAGGTCATCTAGTCCAATGCCCCACTCAAAACAGGACCAACAGCAACTAAATCATCCCAGCCAGGGCTTTGTCAAGCTGGGCCTTAAAAACCTCTAAGGATGGAGATTCCACCACCTCCCTGGGTAACCTATTCCAGTGCTTCACCATCCTCCTAGTGAAATAGTGTTTCTGAATATCCAACCTAAACCTCCCCCACTGCAACTTGAGACCATTACTCCTTGTTCTGTCATCTGCCACCACTGAGAAGAGCCGAGCTCCATCCTCTTTGGAACCTCCCTTCAGGTAGTTGAAGGTTGCTATCAAATCCCCCCTCACTCTTCTCTTCTGCAGACTAAACAAGCCCAGTTCCCTCAGCCTCTCCTCGTAAGTCATGTGCCCCAAGCCCCTGATCATTTTTGTTGCCCTCCGCTGGACTCTCTCCAATTTGTCTACATCCTTCCTGTAGTGGGGGGCCCAAAACTGGACGCAATCCTCCACATGTGGCCTCACCAGTGCCAAATAGAGGGGAATAATCACTTCCCTCGATCTGCTGGCAATCTACTTATGCAGCCCAATATGCCATTATCCTTCTTGGCAACAAGGGCACACTGCTGATTCATATCCAGCTTCTCATCCACAGGTCCTTTTCTGCTGAACTGCTGCTTAGCTAGTCAGTCCCCAATCCTATTACTTCTAGTCCTATCTTCAATGGACATGGAGAACAATTAACCACTGTCCTTTTTATAACAATCTTTTACATATTTGAAGGCTTTTATCAGGTCCCCGCTCAGCCTTTTCTTCTCTAAGAACATAAGAACGGCCATACTGGGTCAGACCAAAGGTCCATCTAGCCCAGTATCTCGTCATCCTACAGTGGCCAATGTCAGGTGCTTCAGAGGGAATGAACAGAACAGGGAATCATCAGGTGATCCATCCCCTGTTGCCCATTCCTAGCTTCTGGCAAACAGAAGCTAGGACATCATCCCTGCCCATCCTGGCTAATAGCTGATGGACTTATCCTCCAAGAATTTATCTAGTTCTTGTTTAAACCTTGTGTCAGGATTCCCTCCCCACTCTGAACTCTGGGGCACAGATGTGGGGACCCACATGAAAGACCCCTTAAGCTTATCTCTACCAAATTAGGCTAAAAACTCCCCCAAGGCACAAATTCTTCGTTGTCCTTGGAATGGTATTCCTGCCACCGCCAAGTGAGTTAGACAAAGATTCAAGGAAAAGAACCACTTGGAATTCCTGTTCCCTCAAAATCCACCCAAGCCCCTTCACCCCCTTTCCCGGGGAGGCTTGAGAATAATATAGCAACCAAATAGGTTAACAAAGTGGGCACAGACCAGCCCTTGGGTTTTTAGGACACTAAAAACCAATCAGATTCTTAAAAGCAGAACTTTATTATAAAGAAAAAGTAAGAGAAGCACCTCTGTAAAATCAGGATGGCAGGTAATGTTACAGGGTAATCAGATTCAAAACAAAGAGGATTCCTCTCTAGGCAAAACTTTAAAGTTACCAAAAAAAAAATCATCAGGAATACCTCCCTCTTAACCTAGGGAAAATTCACAAGCTAAAACAAAAGATAATCTAATGCATTTCCTTCCTATTACTTACAATTTGTAATCTTAGATGTTTAGTTCAGATATGGCTTTAGGAGATGTATTTTCCCTGGCCTGGTTCCTTGCTGACCCGGAGAAAACACACAAAGAGAACAAAACAAAAACCTTCCCTCACAGATTTGAAAGTATCTTCTCCCCTTATTGGTCCTTTTGGTCAGGCGCCAACCAGGCTATTTGAGCTTCTTAACACTTTAATGGTAAAGGAGGGATTTTATGCCACCCTTAGCTATATGTTTATGACACCTTGTTATAGTCTTGGCCTTCACAACATCCTCTGGCAAAGAGTTCCACAGGTTGACTATGTGTAGTGTGAAGAAATACTTCTTTTCAATTGTTTTAAACCTTCTGCTTATTAATTTCATTTGGTAACCCCTAGTTTTTGTGCTATGTGAAGGGGTAAATAACACTTCCTTATTTACTTTCTCCACACCCATCATGATTTTATATATCCCTATCATATACCCCCTTAGTCACCTTTTTCCAAGCTGAAAAATCCCAGTCTTATGAATCTCTCCTCATATGGAAGCTGTTCCATACCCCTAATAATTTTTGTTGCCCTTTTCCAATTGAAATATATCTTTTTTGAGATGAGGCGACCACGTATTCAAGGTGTGCACGAACCATGGATTTATATAGAGGCAATATGATATTTTAGCCCTTTCCTAATGATTCCCAACATTCTGTTTGCTTTTTTGACTGCCGCTGCACATTGAGTGGGTGTTTTCAGAGAACTATCCACAATGACTCCAAGAGCTCTTCCTTGAGTGGTAACAGCTAATTTAGACCCCATCATTTTATATGTATAATTGGGATTATGTTTTCCAATGTGCATTATTTTGCATTTATCAATATCTGCCATTTTGCCCAGTTACCCAGTTTTGTGAGATCCCTTTGTAACCCTTCACAGTCTGCTTTGGACTTAACTATCTTGAGTAGTTTTGTATCATCTGCAAATTTTGCCACCTCACTGTTTACCCCTTTTTCCAAATCATTTTGAATATGTTGAACAGTACTGGTCCCAGTACAGACCCCCTGGGGGACACCACTATTTACCTGTCTCCATTCTGAAAACTGACCATTTATTTCTCCCTTTGTAATCGGTTACTGATCCATGTGAAGACCTTTCCTCTTATCCCATGATTGCTTACTTTGCTTAAGAGCCTTTGGTGAGGAATCTTGTCAAAGGCTTTCTGAACATCTAAGTACACTATATCCACTGGATCACTGCATCCGACGAAGTGGGTATTCACCCACGAAAGCTCATGCTCCAAAACGTCGGTTAGTCTATAAGGTGCCACAAGACTCTTTGCTGCTTTTATGGATCACCCTTGTTCACATGCTTGTTGACCCCCTCAAAGAATTCTAGTATATTCGTGAGGCATGATTTCCCTTTACAAAAACCATGTTGATTCTTCCCCAACAAACGTGTTCACCTATGTGTCTGATCATTTTGTTCTTTACTATAGTTTCAACTAGCTTGCCTGGTACTGAAGTTAGGATTACTGGCCTGTAATTGCCAGGATTGCCTCTGGAGCCTTTTTTAAAAATTGGCATCATATTAGCTATCCTCCAATCATTTGGTACAGAAGCTGATTTAAATGATAGTTTACATATCACAGTTAGCAGTTCTGCAATTTCACATCTAGACTAAACACATACAATTCTTTCACCCTTTACTCATAGGTCAGATTTCCTAGACTTTTTAGCCTTTTTGTTGCTCTCCTCTGGATTGGACTCTCCCCAGCATGCTCATATTTTCCTTAAGTGTGGTTTTTTTTTCCATGTGTTTTTTCCCCCCTGAAAAATACTGATTTCCTGAAACTGCAACTGTTTGCACAAGAGGCTTTGATGGATTCCCTGATCTAAAAAAATGGTGAGTGGGAGGCAAACATTTCAAAATGGTTGAAGTGCTCTGGTCTGACCCTTTTTTTAAAATGAAAAGCAGTGTTGTTTTTTTGTTTTGAAAGGACATTTTGTTTTGAAAGTTTATTGATGCTAAAAAAGGCTAAACAAAAAAAGAGGTCAAAATTGGACCAAAATGTTTTGAAATTGCTGAAACAAAATGGGTTTGATCACACTGAACATTTGGTTTGTGAAGATTTTTGAAGCGCAAGGTCATGCATTTAGGGATTAATAACAAGAACTATTATTATAAGCTGAGGAGGCATCAGTTGGAAGTAACAGAGGAGGAGAAGGACCTCGGAGTATTGGTTGATCACAGGATGACTATGAGCTGCCAATGTGATATGGCCGTTAAAAAAGTGAATGCGGTCTTGGGATGCATTAGGTGAGGTATTTCCAGTAGAGTTAAGGAGGTGTTAGTACCATTATAGAAGGCACTAGTGAGACCTCATCTGGAATACTGTGTGCAGTTCTGGTCTCTCATGTTTAAGAAGGATGAATTCAAACTGGAACAGGTTCAGAGAAGGGCTACTAGGATGATCCAAGAATGGAAAACCTGCCTTGTGAAAGGAGACTCAAAGAGCTTCACTTGTTTAACCTAACCAAAAGAAGGCTGAGGGGAGATATGATTGCTCTCTATAAATATATCAGATGAATAAATACCAGGGAGGGAGAGGAATTACTTAAGCTCAGTACCAAAGTGGACACAAGAACAAATGGCTATCAGGAAGTTTAGACTTGAAATTAGATGGGCCACTCCTCTGACCCAGTATGGCCATTTTTATGTTCCGGTCAAGGTCACACAGGAAGCCTGTGCCACAGTAGGGAATCAAACCCACATCTCCTGAGACTCAGCTGGCCACCCTAACCAGTGGGCCATCCTGCCTCCCTGATTGGCTCTTACCCTTTGCTGAAGTAAATTGTCACACTCAGCAGAGGGGAAACTGAGGCACAGAAGTGGTGGGGCAGAGTGACTCATCCACTTGGAGAGTGAAGAACGGAACCAGCTGTCCCAGTCTCTGCTCTCAGGGTGAGACTGTCTGCTGGCCTCCCCTCGCTCCTTGGGGTGGAAAGAGGCAGGCGGTGGCTGCAGGAGAAAGCTGGGATTGAGGGGGTGTTTATGTTTTGTTTTTGTCAGCTTCAGTGTTGCTGAATGACTACGTGCTGGGCTAATTCAAGCTCTTTTTATTTTTAGGCAGCTGAGCTGAAAAACAAGGGCTGAAAAGTGTTTGTGGAAACCGACTAAAGATAGCGGTGGGAAGGGAAAACGTGTCCTTGGGATGCAGTTGAGCAGCCTAATAAGGCAAGGTGAGCTCAGAGAGCCAGGACTGAACTCTGCAGCAGGAAAGGAAGGCTAGTAGGTCTGAACTGGGCAGTGACAAAGGCCAGTGAGGGTGGGAGGTGCCCCGGGGGGGTTGAGCTCTCTTTACGTGTGACATCACTTGGCACCGGGAGATCTTTGTGTAGCCACAGAGCAGACACTTCAGGGGCAACTGATGCACCCCCCCACCCTCACCCCTCATGCACATCACCTGGTAAAGGTTGCTCTACCCTCTGCTCACCCGCAATGGGATGGCTACACTGGATCTGTAATTTCCAGGCGGACATACCCACCCTAGCTTCGGTCACACTAGCATGCTAAAAAGAGCAGCGTAGCCATGGCTGTGCAGGTGGCAGGGGAGGCTGGCTGCCCTGAGTGCTGACCTAGGGTTTCAGATGAGATAACACACGGGGGTTATGTCTGCACTGCAAACCCTGCTACCCCACAACTGCAGCCAGTCTCAGAGCTTGGGTCACACGGGAGGGCTTGTGCTATGGGGCTACAAACAGCAGTGTAGACCCACGTGGCCTTGCTGGGCTTCCGAGCTCGGGCTGCAGCCTGAGCGGTAACGTCTACACTGCTGTTTTGAGCCCTGAGAGCCTGAATCAGTTGAGCTGGGCCATGAGAATTGGTGCTGCGGGGAGGGGGAGGTTGTTTTTGTTTTTTTGCAGTGTAGATGTGCCCAGGCTGGGAAACTGAGGCACAGAGATGGGACTGGCTTGCTGTTGCTCACGTCTACAATTCAAACACTTAAAGCGATGGAAAATCCACCATGTTACTAGCCAAGTTTTTCCAATGGTCAAGCCTTCCCTTCCCCTTTAAAAAATGCGCCTTATTTCTAGCCTAAGTAGACCTAGCTTAAATTTGCAGCTATTAGATCCAGGGGCGGCTCTAGCAATTTCGCCGCCCGAAGCACGGTGGCACGCCGCGGGGGGCGCTCTGGCGGTCGCCGGTCCCGCGGCTCCGGTGGACCTCCTGCTGACATGCCTGCGGAGGGTCCGCTGGTCCCGCGGCTGCGGGAGGTCCACTGGAGCCGCCTGCTGCCCTCCTGGCGACCAGCGGAGCACCCCCTGTGGCATGCCGCCCCAAGCACACGCTTGGTGTGCTGGGGCCTGGAGCCGGCCCTGATTAGATCTCATGCTTTTGTTTGCTAGATTTAATAGCCACCTACTGTCAGAAATCTTCTCCCTTTGTAGGTACTTACAGATAGTGTCACCTCTTAATTCTTTGCTAGGTCCTATGTCTTTCCCTTAAATCCACATACATGAAACAGCTTGTAACTCTTACAGACTCAGTAGTGCTGGAGTTAAACTAAAGTACATTTTAACCACTAAACATTGGTGTATTAATTGCAGGGAGGAGGTTGGGGGTGGGGAGTGGGAACCCCATGCTAATGCATAATTAAGGCTATTGAAACACCAACACTTCTGTTGATTTAGTTGGGCTTGGTCCTGCTTTGAGCAGGGGGTTGGACTAGATACCTCCTGAGGTCCCTTCCAACCCTGATATTCTATGATTCTATGATATGAAAAAGTTAAGGGCCTCAGAGATTGGCTCAATAGCTCGGTAGCAATCTAGCAATTACAAATATTTCTGAAGGCACTGAGGGTGAGTGACCTTGCATAATGTTTGTGTTCCTGGCGGGTTTGTGCTTAATTCTGCAGAGGGAACACCATTTGCTTTTCCAGTCAGTTTGCTCATTTAAAGTGGGGGAGGGAGGGAGGGAAAGAGAGAGAGAGAGAGACTTCTGATTCTCAGCAAGGAATCCCAATTAGGCAGCGGCTTCCCGCCTGTTTGAATTGGTTGGGAGAGGGCGACCTTTCTGAGTTGCTGCTGAGAAATAGTTTATTGCAAGATGGGTTTATACTGTGAGAGCCCCCAGCCAGCTTCTCATCTTTGTGACCACGATTAATATTATTATTTGCCAGGGGGCTTAGTCATGGATCAGGGGCCCATTATACTAGGCAGGGCTGATGATAAATGTTCTGTCAAAATAGTTTTTGTTGGAAAATTAGGTTTTTGATTAAATTAATTTTTGGAGGGTTGTTTTTTTTTGCGCAAAAAGTGCTTCCTGTCTGTGGAAAAACACTGAAGTTCCACCTTATATTTAACTGCAACACTATGAGTTCCTTTGTCAGGCCTAAGGGAGAGCTCTGTGCAGCTTGCAAGCTTGTCTCTTTCACCAGCAGAGTTGGTCCGATAAAATATATTGCCCGACTTCCCTTGTCTCTGGACCAACTGGAGGGTTGGTCAGCTGAAAACCTGAACGCTTTGTGGGTTTAACTGAAAATGTTCTTTTTTTTTTGATGATGAAAAGTAAAAATTTGCTGTGGAAAGTTGAGATGAAAATGATTTCCCCTATGTTTTTCTGGACATTTTCTACAAGAAAAAAAAGAAAGAGGCTCTAATGTGAGGCTCTCTACAAGTGCCTAATAAAAAGACAGTCCCTGCCCTAAAGACTGGACAGTGTTGAGTCAGAACAACTCAAACAAAGTCAGTCGTTCGGGATTTGAGCTTTTGAGGCTCGAATTTTTAAGCTTTCCTCCCCAGAGGGCTAGGAGCGAATTACTTTTTAAAATTAAACCTGAGACTTGAACAGAATCACATCATTCCAGGAGCCAGGGCTTTTAGAAAAATACCACCTATTCTGAGATTTGAGTGGGGGGAGGGAGAAGGATTAGCAACAGTGGCATGGATCAGCGTTCACATCCATTCCCCGTCAATACCCAGCCTGGACCGGGGAAGCTAATGATCCAAGTAGCGGCCCAAATTCAGTGATTAATCCTGGTCACAGGCCACCTGAGGCATGTTGCGTATATGCTAAGAAGGAAGGTAGTGTTGCCCAGTGGGGAGCACACAGGCCAGGCCTTCAGGAGGACTAGGTTCTAGTCTTGACTCTGCTGCTGGGTGATATTGAACAAATCATTTCCTTCCCTGTGCCTCAGTTTCTCGATGTGCACAATGGGGATAATGATACCAGCTTCCTTTGTCAAATGCTTTGAGATCTACAGATGAAAAAAACTCTTGTGTAAGGGTAAGGTGTTATCATTAAAAGTTAGCTAATTTAACTAATTAAAATCACAAATCAATTAGCATGAACAAAACAAAAAGTACAAATTGATTTGTTGTCCTTCAGATACCAGCAGGAGGCTGAGATGCACCGAGACAGTCTCGAAAGCAGCGATTCTCTTGTAAATGTGCAGGGGTTGGCACCTGCTGGCCCAGCCAACTAGAGAGTGAGCTACAAAGTCTTTCCTCCCTGAGGCTATGTCAGCAACGCAGATTTCTGCCAGTGTAGCTATGCTGGTGAGGGACAGGAAGAGGGCTGATCAGGGGCACTGGAATAGGGCAAGCAATGGGGGGGAGATGATGGAGAGGAGTGAGCAGGGGATGGGACTGTGGTGGGGTGGGAGAGGCACATGGCGTGGAGCCTTGGGGGAGTGGTTCAGGGGTGGGGCCTTGGGGGAAGTGGCAGCATGGTGGGCAGGGCCATGGTTCAGGCGTCGGTGACCCCCTCACTTTTAGGGAACTACTGCCACTCCTGGGTCTGAGCCCTGACCCGACATAGCTGTGCCCACAGAAGTCCCTAGCATACACGAGGGTGTCCAATCTTGCATCCCCAGAATATTGGACATTCTGGGACTTCCAGGAATGGCGTGGGCTTGCTCCTGCCAGCATGACTCTGCCCCTGCCGGCATGACCATGCTCCCGTCTGCAGGACCTCGTCTCTGCCAGCGTGACCTCACACATACAGTGCATGTGAAGTCACGCCACCAGGCCTAGTGTTGACACAATTATCCTGGCCAAACTCTGCTTTTACCAGCCTAGCTTGTTTAGTTCAGGGTGGTGGAATAAGCTATACTGGCAAAAGCACAAGTCTGATGGTCTAACCTGCATTCCCGCTAGGAGTGTTTTGCTGGTGTGGCGTACAGCTGTACCACTGAAGCACTACTAGGGGAGATACTGGTTGTAAGCTAGAACAGTTGCTGAGACAGGAGGCTCAAGGAGAGCCTTTGAATTCCCACCCAAAGCCTCTGACCCTGGATGTATGTCCATTTTTGTGGCCAGAGGCCACGCTTGTTGAAGTCAAAGGGTGGATGTGGTCAGGATTTTTTAATTCTGCCCCCCTGCAAATAATGTTCATGACAAAATTTCAGGTTTTCCTAACCCCCCCCCCCAGAAAACGGAATTTTTTTTGGACAAAAACTCCATTTTTTGGGGTGTGGGTGGAGGAGCAGGGGAGATGGGGGGGGTTGATGAAAAACAACATTTTTTCATTTGGTCAAAAAGCCCTTTATTTTCATAAAAGAAAAAAAGGTTTTGAGACAAAAAGATTGACCAACTGTAGTCAAGACTAGATCTTCCTTTGACTTTTGATGGGAGTTAGGCCAAACCCTTATGTCCCTTATCAACGTTATACAGGCAGATATTTGAGCATTCAGTACATGTATGTTATCTATTCTGTGCTATCTAGTTTTCCTTTTGTTATGACAAGTGTTGTCTCTGTCTTAGTGTAATGGATGTATTCTTCTGATCTGGCATCAGAGTAAATTGTGTTTAGTCTATGTTCCATCCGTAGCTCTGTCTCTAATGCTATTTGTCTAATTAGGAGTACATGCCATATTAGTCCCAGGAGGAAAAGTCTGCTCTTTAGAAGTGGTTATCTGAGAGGCAGTGGCACCTTGTGGATAGAGCACTGGGTGGGGTTTCAGGAGACCTGAGTTCTATTGCTGGTTCTACTACTTCCCTGCTGCATGACTAATAACTTAGCCTCCCGTGCTTCATTTTCCCCATCTGTAAAAGGGATAATGATACTGACTTCCTTTGTAACGTCCATTGGTATTTAGGGATTAAAAAAAATGCTATTTAGGAGCTTGGTATTACTATTAACTAAAGTGAGCACTACATAGATAGCCAGATGGTGATGTATGGAGATGGATATAGAGATTCTGGAATTATTAAAGTATTTTTGATTTGGTAGCAGTTGTTTGGTTATATGAAAGGCCTGACTTTTTATAAGCTCTGTATGAATTAAAGTAAGGTATTAAAGTTTTCATGCACAGTCCTGAGGGGGAGCTATGTGATCAATAGGTCATTTGGTTTGTTTAGACTTTGTACTTAGCACCTTTCGTTTCAGGGGCAGAGTTAAGCTTATCTGCATGCTGGTCATTGAGTAAGGCCAGGTCCGACTAGAAAAGATTTAACTATATCACTATACTAGCAAACCCTCTTAGTGGAGAGGCAGTTTATACTGGCAAACAAGTCCTTTTGCTGATAGAGCTTGTACTACTTCCCAGAATGAAAGAAGCTATACTGGCAAAAGGACTTTTTTGCAAGTATAACTGTCTACACTAGGGCTTTTGCGAGACTACAAATGATGTAAATAAAAACCACATCCCTAACTGACATTATTATAACCAGCGAAGTGAGTAGTGTAGACGAGGCCTATTTTTTCCCTTCGATGGCCTGAAATGAGCACTTACAATTAGTGTCAGAAATAGTTAGGTGACCTGCCCTTGTGATTTGCACGACTGGATGTGTTTTAAAAGGATGAACTCTTTTTCTTGACTAGTACTGAGCAATCTAAAGGGAAACTTAACAAAGATTTTGGTTTTGGTGTCTGCAGTACGATGGCACGCACACCTCCAGCTCTGCACACAAATGTTAATTCATTAATAAATAACTCATCGTCAGCATTGTGTGGGCCCCTGTAGTCAGACTCTAGAGGAGACCTGCGTTCTGTTCCCAACTCTGGTACTGACCTGGGCAAGTCACAGCACCACTCTGTGCCTCAGTTTCCCCTCCCAGTTTTTACCGGCCTTGCCCATTTAGGCTGTAAATTCGTGTGGGCAAGGACTGTCTCTGACTTTATGGCTGCATAGTGCCTAGCACAATGAGGCCCTGATCTCAGCTGAGACCTCTTGGTCCTATTGTAAAAAAAAATATTTTGGTCTTATTCTTGCTTTTTTCTTATTAAAATCCCAGTTAATAGGGCTCTTAACTTTCCCTTAAGGACATTATTCCAGAGAACAATTGAGTTCAAATATTTCACTACCAAGCAGTTTTTCTTGATGCTCGTCCAATATCATCCATTTCTTATTTTCATCCCAGAGCTCCTAGCCACTTCCTTAAGTTCCACCCTAATGATCCCTGCTATTTACATCCTTCATATACTTGCTATGGAGTATCCGGTGTTCAGGCTTGGAAAGGATGCAGGGTGATTACTCTGTTCCTTATTAAGTTTCCCTTTGTTTGTTTCTTTTTAGAGTTTCTTTTGTAGTCTTCCTAATTACCATGACCTAATAGTTTTGATCCTTTGGGCCAAATTCATAAATCCATGGGGATGAATTTGCCCATTTGCCTTAAAATAATGTGTGTTTTAAAATACAATGTTTAAATAAGAAGGGAAGGGTTTTCTTGGGAAAGGGTCCAGACTCTGTCCCAGACCAACCGTGCGACATTGGGTGTGTCAGTGTGGGTCCAGTTAATTACCTGTGTTGTCATTTACATCCCTGCAAGGCAGGTGCAGAATGCCAGTGTTCTGAGTGAGGCGTATTTTCCACATGGGGGTAAATGGCCCAATGAGATCGGTGATGCTAGAGTCTGAGCCCCCTTGTTTTATCACTTACACCCGTGCCAATCACTTTGCATGTCTTTGACCATGGTTTAAAAGATCACAAAAGGTTCAGGGCAATGATAGGCCAAACCTTTAAAAAAAAAATCGCTCCATGCCTCAGTTTCCCCATCTTTAAAATGGGGGCACAATAATAGACTCATAGAAATGTAGGGCTGGAAGGGACTTCAAGAGGTCATCTAGCCCAGCCCTCCATAAATAATCCTTCTTTTCTCTCATCCTTTGCCTGTCTTGTGTATTTAGACTATGCACCTCAAGGCAGAGACACACTCTTATTATGTGTGCGTACGACACCTAGCACAAACATGGAAAACTTTATAGGTGGCTGGAGAACTGGTAGGACAATGCCATCAGAGCTACCATAGACGTGAAGCCTGATTAGCTAATCGGGGCAGAGCTGTTTATTGAAATTGTTTGCCACTTCAAACATACATTCAACCCAAAAGCCCGGGAAACACTTGGGAGAAACAATGTCGCTGTGAAAGATTCACCCCTCTCGGGTTCTTGTGCGTTTTCATGGGCCACATCCCAGATGCCTCCAGTGAGTTCTCCAGCAAGATCAGGGAAAAGCAGACTCGACCCGTCAAAGTAAAGGGCAGCATCACCACCATCAAAGGTTCAAAAATCCCAAGACTGTCTTAACAATCATGAGATTTTTTTTTAAATGTGGGTTTCTTTGTACTTTTTGGTTTCTGAAGGGTCACCCTCAGCTCATTTATCTTCTCCAACTGAAAGCTAGAACCTTTTTGTTTGTTTGTTTTCTTAAATATAAAAACTGCAATTCTTACCCTATCACCTCAATCCAAGACCTGAGAACGCCAAATATCAGAAGTTTCACCATAATACTGGGATGGTTGACAACACTGGGATTAAGCCTTAGTGACACAATCAACATGGACATGTCTTCACTGACAAAAAAGGTGTGATTTTACCGTAGGATGGGCATTAAAAACACAAGGTTTGTCCACGCTTGCAAGTTAATTCTTGAATCAGAGTGCCTTGATCCCATCTCACCTAATCCACTTGCAAAGTCAGCATGGCCTAATGGATACAGCACTTGCCTGAGACCTGAGTTTTATTCCTGGCTCGGACACTAGCCTGCTGGGTGACTTTGGACTAGTCACTTCCCCGCTCTATGCCTCAGTATCCCCATCTGTAAAATGGGGATGATGACCCTAATCTCCTTAATGAAGCACTTTTCGAGCTTTTGGTGAGACAAGCTAGTGTTACTCTGGAATCAAAGGCCCACACATGGAATGATTCAGGACTAGCTATTCTGGAATAACGCCATGTGTAGAGGAGTGCCTGATGGAGACAGGTTTCAGAGTAGCAGCCGTGTTAGTCTGTATCAGCAAAAAGAACAGGAGTACTTGTGGCACCTTAGAGACTAACAAATTTATTTGAGCATAAGCTTTCGTGGGCTACAGCCCACTTCATCAAATGCCTAGACTGGAACACACAGACAGGAGATATTTATACATACAGAGAACATGAAAAGGTGGAAGTACCCATACCAACTGTAAGAGGTTAATTAATTAAAACAAGCTATTATCAGCATGGGAGAAAAACTTTAGAAGTGATAATCAAGAAGGCCCATTTCGGAGAGCTGACACGAAGGTGTGAGGATACTTTAACATCGGGAAATAGCTTTAATTAGTGTAATGACCGAGCCATTCCCAGTCTCTGTTCAAACCTAAGTTAATGGTATCTAGTTTGCATATTAATTCAAGTTCAGCAGCTTCTGTGCTGTAGGTTTGCTGTGGGGTCAGCCAGGAGCAGCAGATGTAATGCTGACCTCATCTAGCTACCTCATGGTAAACTCTACCAGTGTCTGGTCAGCTCTTAGGCTTGGGCATCCAGATGATGACTGGGTGTCAATTATCTCGCGGTGTCAATGAAGACAAAAGCCTCAGAAGCCAGGTCTGTGACTCCAGCATCCCAGGGGCCCCCTCTTCCTTTGAACTGAAAGCCACAGGCTCTTCCTTCGGCTCTGTGTCTTGAAAGAGGCAGGGAAAGGCCCTGTGCAACTTTCACACTTTCCTTCCCACAGCAAATGGCTCCACAAACATTGAGTTTGATGACATCCGCTCCTCGCTGCTGTTAGGGCTCAGCCTGTGGGAACTGCAAAGGCTAGCAGGAAAGGATCCAACACTAGGCCCAGGCCCCCGGTTTACACAAACAAGGAGGACAAATACAATGAAACCTGGGCTTCCACAGTGGGATAAATAACACAGAAATGGACTCAAGGGTTGGGCTAAAAATTCCTCCTTGTTTGCCTAAGGGCTTTGTCTATACTACGGGAGGCACAGCTATAGCGCCTAATGTAGATGCTTCCTAAAGCAACAGGAGGGGGATTTTCCTTGCTTTAGCTAATCCACGCTCCAAGGAATGGTAGCTAAGCTGATAGAAGGATTCTTCCCTTGACCTAGCTGCGTTTACACTGGGTATTAGGTTGGCTTCACTAGGGTAGTCAGGAATTTTTCACACCCCTGTGTGCAGTAGCTAGGTAGGTCTAAATTTTAAGTCTCGATTGTACAGGGACCCTGAAACAATGACTAAGAGGAGTGAACTCCCATGTCCTTTATTAACCTGAGTGAAGTACCCACTTTAAAGCCCAGGGATGACTGTGTGGAGCCAACATTAGCTACTTAATCACTGATGGTGGTAGTGGATGGCATGGGGGAGGGAGTGACACTCTCAGGGTGGGAATTGAGAGTTGCTACAGGGAATGGCAGTGCAGAGGGCAGAGCAGGCGAAACATACAGGCAGGGAAGGCTGACAGAACCAGAAGGGGAGGCGGAGGGGAAGGAGCGGAGTCATAGGCAGAGATAGCAGCAGCCATAGGGAGGATCAGATTTTCTCAGGAAAGCCACGTCTACACGACAGCAGTACTACGGTGCTGCAGCTGCGTCACTGTAGTGTTGCCATAGCGTGGACTGTCAAGGGAAGGGTTTTTTTCCTTCGATGTAGTTAATCCACCCCTCCAAGAGTCGGTCGTTAGGGTGACGGAAGAAATTCTTCCTAGCGCCTCTACACTGTGGGTGCAAAATGTTCCCCACAGCCCTGAGCGACGTAGCTAGGCTGATCTAATGTTTAAGCGCAGAGCAGGCTTGAGCAAGCAATGTACTGTTAAAACACTGAACCAATACTAAATAATCACTCAGCGATTGGTCAGTTGCATGAAGGCTCCATTCTCACCTTGATCTCTGTCCTGACCTCAGGCAGTGTTTCCTGTGCATTGTGGGGGGTTTGTTGAGTTTATCCCCAGGACATTTGGCCCTGTCCCTCTCATGAGATTGACAGCATGGCTCTAGGCATTTCCACACCCAGCTCTGGGCCTCAACAACCAGCAATACATGCCTCCCACAGGCTGCATCCGTGCCCCTGATCCAAGGACATGCCCTGTGTGTCACTGGGTGGCTGGCCCTTTAAGGGGAGACAGACCTGCAGTCCACCTGTGACAAAGTGAATTCACCTCTCCAGGTGGGGGAGGGAAGAATGAAAGTCATGTGAACACTGGGTCAGATGACCCAATCAGGACGAGGTCTGGAGAGAGAAAGGGCTGAAAAGACCCCAGCAGGAGAGAGCTGGCCTTAGCTAGAAGGAAGATGGAGAGAAGTGGAGCAGGCTGGTTGGAGGAGCTGGGCAGGGGACAGTAGGATGAATAGCACAGAAGTCATGCTAGACAGTCAGAGTGAAGCAGCCAGGAATGAAGACTGAGTGCAAATTAGAAAAAAGAAGAACAGAACTTTCTGAATCAGAAGCAGCAGCAGTCAGAAAGGGAACAAAGAGTAGGGTGGAAAACCAAAATACTGTAATTGTTAAATGGCTGAGGAAGAAAGGAAAGATAGGAGCCATTAATCCCTTGAAACTAACTGACTGGATTAGGAAAAGTATTGGAGGTCTGTCAAGAGCTAGCAGATTATAGGATGGAGATTTCACAGGTAGAATGTACCAATCAAGAACAGGCTGATCTAATGCTGCTAAATTGGACCTAGTGTAGACCAGGGCTTTGAGATGTTAGAAGTGCCACAAGTTTGAACATGTGGTAAATGTATGTAGAGGAAATGCAAAGTGGGCAGATGTGGAGAGGAGCATTTGTATGAAAGCTGTGCAGAAGCAGAGCTGACATGCAGCAGCTGTGGGGAGAAGCACAACACAGCTTCTGGAGGATCTGTGGTAGCCAAATAGGCTAGGGAGCTGCAAAGGACAAGGTATCTCCTGCAGAAGCTGCTAAAGGGCATTCAGAATGGCAGCTGGGAAAGCAGGCAAAAACCAATAGGGTGAAGGTACCATTGCTACAACATAGTGTTACAAAGGCTGTAGTACATAATATAAGAGAAATAGGGGGAGCATTTTATTTGTACAGAAAGATAAATTAGTAGCATTTATAGTAATAAATTGCACTTCGCAAGCAGGAAAGAGAATGGAAAAAACTCAAGATGACAATGAAAGCAGCAAAAACAGTATTGGCATGTTAGTACTTTGGCAACAGAGCCCATTCACACAATGTTGGGAGAGGACAATACTGAGGTTTAACAAATATGGTCCCCAAACCAATTTATTTGAATGTGGGAAGCCTAATAGCCCATGATCAGGAACTAAAGAGGCCTATTTTTTAAATAAAAATGAAGAGTCCTTGTGGCACCTTAGAGACTAACACATTTATTTGGGGATAAGCGTTCGTGGGTTATAACCCACTTCATCAGCTGCATGGAGTGAAAAACACAAAGCAGTATAAATATTACAGCACCTGAAAAGAGGGGAGTTGCCTTACCAAATGGAGGTCAAACCTGAGACTGTCAGTACACAGGAAGTGTGATTAGCAGACAAGCTGTTGTTTAATGTCCCAGGATATAGCACAGTCAGATAAGAGAGAGAAATATGAAGGGGAGTGGGGGCATGTGCATTTATAAAGGAAAATCTAAGATGTTGACATTCATGTAAAGAAGCTGAGTTTTTGAGCGCACAGCTATTGAAATTCCAATGCAGAATAAAAATACCTCTGTGTGGATCTGTGGTGTCTATAACCCCTGTAAAGATGTGGGGAGCTGAAAATTAAAAGGGTCCATGTGTTGTATGTGGGGATTTGAATAGCCGGAATGAGGAAGTGAGAAATCTGACAGCAATAGCAAATGTTTGGAACACTTTGTTGATTAGCATGATCTGGTGCTACTAATTAACCAACGAAGTTTAACTCTGGTGCTGGTTCCTTTTCCTGTTTGGATCTGGGAATTGCAACAAGCAAGACAGTGATAAATGTAGTTGGGAAATTTACAAGGAAGAGGGAATGAGAAGTGATCATTTCCCTCTGCTTGTCCATATGGCACGGAAAGGGTGATGCTGAAGACATTGGAGGAATTTTAAAAGGGCTGATTGGGAGGTTTTTTCCAGATTAAGTGTGATCAGTGTTTGAGCAACAAGTATATAAGGGATAATGTGGAGCAGGGGTTCCCAAACTTTTTACCTCACAGGGTCCCACCACGACTGGAAGCAAGAGCCAGAAACAGGAAGGCCAGGGCCAGGTGCGGAGCCATGGCCGAGTCAAGAGCCCGGGGCCGCAGTTGTGGGCGGGTCTGTGGCCGGGGGATGAAGCTGGGGCTGCTGTCAGGGCTTGAAGCTGGGGCTGGTGCCAGGAGTGGAGAACCAGGGACCATCCGGGGCTGCAGCGGGGGGTGAGGCCGGAAGTGGAGCTGCAGCTGGGGTGCAGGGCCATGGCTGGGAGCAGAGTCGGGGCCAGAGTAGAGCTGGGGGCAGAGCAGGGCTGGTTGGTGCTCCCTCCCCACTCCACAGGGGGGCTGGCCTGGGCCCTGCCGCATCCCCCTCCCCCTCCAAGGGGGGCACATGCCTCAGTTTAGGGACCACTGATACAGAAGGAATTTAGTGATAATTTAATAAAGGGAATTATGGCAGCAGCCAAAGTAGCTATTTGTAAGCTATTGAATTGCCCTAAAATCAGAAACCTGGTTCCATAGTGGAATGAAGAATGTTAGACTGCAATTAACAAAAGAAAAGAAAAGAAAAAGCACACAGAAAAGCTAAAACCCCCATGAACAGTGAGGACTTCATGAAATATAAAGGCAATAAGGCTGTGGCACCAGAGAGTTAAGAGGACTAGAAAAGCAAGTTGGAAGAAATATTGTGGGAAAATAAATCAAGATGCCAAGATTTCAGAGCAAGTTAAGAGCATGAATGGAACATGGATAAAAGGTAATAATTGGAGATATGCCAATCTCCTAGAACTAGAAGGGACCTTGAAAGGTCATTGAGTCCAGCCCCCTGCCTTCACTAGCAGGACCAATTTTTGCCCTAGGTCCCTAAGTGGCCCCTTCAAGGATTGAACTTACAATGCTGGGTTTAGCAGCCCAATGCTCAAACCACTGAGCTATCCCTCCCCCCTTATTGAGTTGATAACAATTTTGTCCCTGGTCTTATTGAAGAAAGTGACGTTATCGGTTCAAACCAAAGGAAAAGCAAAAATCCTAGCAGAAGTGTTCTGGAAAGTTAGTAATGATAATCAAAGTCCAGGTTTTTCCAGGTGGGATAGAAGGAGGGGAGGAATTGCACTGAAGAAAAGTGTGAGCGCTAAATGGTTGGGAAAAGAGGAGTAATGTACTGACTGCAAACTTCAGTACGCAGGAACTCAAAAAAAGCCATAGATAAAAGCAAAATCACAGCCCCAGGGGCATACGTAAAATAACGATTTAAACCCCCTTCAGGTAGGTATTTCATGAGAGCCTCATTGCATACCTGGAAAAATGAAATCCTAAATAATATGCAATGTGACTTTAGGGCGGGGAGACTATTGTAAGATTAGAAACAGAAATACAAACCAGTGTGAGGAACGAAGAGTGTATGTTGTTGTGGACGTTGAAATAGCAGAGGGTATGTTATGGAGAGAGGGTTTATTTTGTAGGTTGGCCATGATAAGGATAAAAGGAAGAATGTTCTGTTGGATAAGAGATTTTTTGAGTGAGAAGACCATACAGGTAAGAGCAGGGAAAGTCTTGAGTATCTATAGGATTGCCAGTGCCACTCTACAGGGGAATATTATCAGCCCTACCTTGCTTAACATTAAGATACATGATCTCCCCAAAAGTGTAAGGCCACAAATAGGCATGACCTTATTTGCGGATGATTGTGCTCTACGGGTTAAAGACAGGAGAATTAAAGGGGCTTGAGAGAGTCTCAATGAAGCGCTCATGGGGGGTGGGGGTCACAGACTGGGGAGATGCTTGTGGGTTTAAACTTTTGATTGCTAACACAAAGGGAATGATCTTCCCTAGAAGAAACATTAAAGAGGAGCGTAGTTTACACCTCTGTGGAGAATGTGCGTGTAGTTAGTGTTAAAGTTCTGAGTGTACTGTTTGATAATAAACTTATCCAGCAGAGCCGTATAGAAAATATCACAAACAAATATAAAAGGGAGGATTAATCTACTTCAGTGGTGCTCAGACTGTGGGTTGGGACCCCAGAGTGGATCATGACCCCATTTTAATGGGGTTGTCAGGGCTGGCTTAGATTTGCTGGAGCCTGAGGCCAGAGCCAAAGCCTGAGCCCCGCTGCCCAGGGCTGAAGCGAGACTCAGGTTACAGGCCCTCTGCCTGGGGCTGAAGCCCTCGGGCTTTGGCTTTGGCAGGGCTCAGGTGGGCTCAGGCTTCAGTCCCCCCGCCTGGGGTCGTGTGGTAATTTTTGTCAGAAGGGGGTCGTGGTGCAGTGAAGTTGGAGAACTCCTGATTCTACTTAGAAGTATTGCTGGGATTAATTGGGCGGGGGGGAGATTGGAAAGTGCTGCTGATGCTGTACAGTGCATTGGTAAGATCCGTCCTCAATGATGGGTGTCAAGCCTTTAGTTCTGCATCCAGATCAGATCTTAAACAGTTAGTCCAGTCAACTCAAGCCCTATGAATTGCACGTGATTCACTTCTTACGATGCCGCAGTGTATAATGCACGTGACTACTGGGAAGTGCCGATACATTGAAGAATGAAAATGTTGTATTTGAGGTTCTGGGCTGAAATTAAAGAAAAATGGTACCAATAAGAACACTAATAGAGGAATGTTGGAATGAAGCAGATTAATTGCATCCTGACCCAATATGCTCTTAAAGTTAAAATGTGGGTAAAGGAGTTAAGTGAAAAGGAAGGACTGGAAGAGATTAAAATCTTTAATTATGGTGCAGTACATTATACCTGGAAAACAGTCTCTTTGTGGGGGGAAGAGTCGGACAAAGTTTGAGTTTCTATATGGTAAATGGAGACACCATTGATGAATATCTAATGACAGATCTAACAATGAAAAAACAGATTGAGTGGAGGCAGCCTTTTGCATCTGTGAGATTGGAGTTAAGAAATCTAAAAGAATATCTAGGTTTTGTAGAGCCATTGCAATGGCTGAATGGGTGGGGATAATGTTAGAATGAAACTGGATAAGGGATCAACAAAAACAATGTTGATTTTTGTGGATACAGACTAACACGGCTACCCCTCTGATACTGGATAAGGGATGTGTGGCCTATTGCAACTGTTATCTTTTCAGATTCATTATCAGGCATACTAGCAACTAAAATGGTACTGTATCTCAGAGCAGGAGGGATCTAATAAATGAAATACTGGTTTTGACAACTGAGTTAGTACGCTCGGGTGTGAACCTTCCAGTAGATGCTGAGTCACCTGGCAATGAGACGGTGGGTAAGGAAGCAAGAGAGGCTGGGAGGCAGCGCATTCACAGTAATGGTTTCTCGGTGCTGGAATGTGTGGATGGAGAAGATGACAGGAAGACCCATCTGGGCTGTGTCCAGAGCCTGGCACAAAGGCAGTCTTCTTGCAGTGGCCCACCCACAACAATAGGAAAAAAAACAAGTCATGTCAGGCTTTGAACCCTAGAGGAGGCCTGAGCACAGAGCAAGGGGTGCGCTTATTGTTGCCACTTTGGTCTGAGCAGTCAGCCAATATGTGGGGCCTTGTCAGGGTGTGTCCATGATGAGGAGAAAGATCTAATCTGAGTCAGCTATTTCTGTGGTGCAATCCTGTTTATTTGCTAAGAATGGAGATACAGTCCTGTTTCCCTGAGCGGAGCAGAAACAAACAGCAGGCAAGTTTCCTTACTCTCAATTTCCAAGTCTGCCACTCCAATCAGTTCTGTGCCCTAAAAGCTCTGTCTCTGCCCTCTACCAGCTGCTTGTCCCTGTCTGTTATCTTTCTCCCTCTCTCTCTCACAGCTTGCCAAACCATCTCTTAGCCCCTGCGTTTGCAATCAGGAAACACTTCAGTGGATGTCGCTTAGTCTCTGATCAGAGCTTGCCATATGGCCTTGTGCCTTTCGACAGTGGCCTCTATTGTTTCTGGCTGTCACTATATAAAGAGGCTTAATTGCTCCTTCCACTTAACCCTTCAGCCACTCCAAAAAGAGAGAAATGCCAGAGGTTCCATGAAGTCCACTAGGCACTTCGCTATCCCTATTGAACTTACATGGAAGGTGCTCAGATGCTGCGGTGATGGGCATCAGTATAAAACCCCATGAGAGAGATCAATACCTCCGAGGCTGTAACTGAAAGAGGTGACCCTAGGTGATTCCCTTTCATTGGGACAGGAATCACTTGCCAAGGGTTGGAAGGGTTTTCTAGCAACTTGGGCACTGGACACATATAAGAAACCAGGGATAGCCAGATCCTTCCTCTCACATACCCTGCCATGTTTCCCAGCTCCCCATCTGTAACTTGTCCTCCCTAGCTGACAGGAGAGCTGGGAGGACAAGTGTCACCAGTGGTTGTGAGGTCTCAGTTACTACAGGCCAGGGCTGCACCCAGGTTTTTGTGGGCCTGGGCAAAGTCTGAAACTGAGGACCCCTCCCAAGCTTCCAAGAAAATTACCACTCGGGGAGGCCTTTGGGGACCAGGGGTTTGGAGAGTGAGCCCACCCCATACTCACCCTGCAGCAGCAGCTGGTATCCTGCAGGGCTGGGCCCAGCTCTCCGCTCTGGGAGGTGCAGCCCTCCTTGGGCCAAACCTGAGTGGCACTATGACCCTGTGTGCCAGGCTGCAATGCAACTCAGTTTGGGGGGCCCTGGCATGGGACAAACTGCCCCTTTGGCTCCCTGCAGGGGGCCCTGCGACAGGCCATTAAAGTATCTAGCTAGATACCCCAACTGAGCACAAGCTCGAGCGGAGAGGGGAGAGTCTGGCAGAGGTGTCTTCACCACAACCTTAGCAGGAACCTCCAAAATCCGCCTGGCCTCAGTTTTATTCCCCACAGGGATAGGGTAACTGCCGCATGTGCAAGCCAGGCTTCAGGGAGATGGTGCTACTGAGGTGTGATTAGTCAAACGAGTGACATGTACAAACAGGGGAAGATAAATAACAGAGGCCAACAGATCTGTTGTTGGCGGCCCATACCCCGATTGGGGTGACGGGCATGAATGAATGAATGAATGAACAGCAGGATAAGGCAACAGGAAAAAGCTATGAATGTCATTCCAGAGTTCCTCCTGAGGTTGTTAATTGGCAAAGGGGTGTGTGTGTGTGAGGGTGGGGGGTGTCAGGGCAGGAACAGCAGGGGGTTGAGGGTCAGGCATGAGGGGCACCAGCAGACTTGTGTGGGGTCTCAGGACTGTGAAGCAGAACAGAGGGGCACTGGCAGGGCTGCTGGGAAGAGCTGGTTGGAAATTTTTTGATGAAACATTGCGTTGGGTGGGAAAATGCTGATTTGTCGAAACCAAAACGTTTGGCCATTTTAGTGAGACTTTCAGCAGAAAAGGGGTCTCTGAGCTGGAATTGCTGGGCAAAAGCAGAGAGAGAGAGAGAGAGAGAGAGAGTGCCCCACCCATGAACAGCCCAGGTGGGACATGGAAGTCTGAAGTTCACATTTTTTACTTATTCAAGCCAAGGACTTCACCTGCATCCCAGATGAGTGTCCCACTCCCCAGTTGATTCTGCAGAGTCTCTCTCCTGTGGAAGCTGTTCCATCTTGCATAGCTACTTAAATATTTATTGGAGAAAGGATTTGAACCCACATCATCCCCTATCCGAGCTAAGTGCCCAGGTTAGGGTTTTGCCAGGAGGAGGAGTAGATTTTTTTTCCTTGTTCTTGACTGACAAAACTTTGCAAGGCCTTCAGCCTGATGCAGAAGGGGAACAATTTGGCCATCCTGAAACCTTTTCATGGGACGGGAAAAGTAAATCCCACCCAGCTGTAGTGTGTGTGCGTGGCGAGGGGGAGCCCTGGCTTGGAAGCTCAGCAAATCTCAAAACTGAGATGCGTCAGTGTAGTTGATATGTGTGAGAGGGAGCATGTCCAGGGCTGGAATAGCAGGGGTGTCGCAGCTCAGGATTGAGGGGCATCGATATGGCTGCACAAGGACAGAGGTGGAATGGCAGGCTTGCTGTGTGGCAAGATGGAGCTGGGAGGGAGACGGGAGCATGGAAGGGCATTCGGAGAGTGCAGTGCATGTGGGCAGAGTAGAATGGAATAGTAGGAGGGCTGCATGGCACTATAGGGGCATGTTAATAGAACTGCGTGTGCGTATGGAGCGGGGAGCCCAGAGCTGAGGATAGCAGGGGCTGCGGGATGGGATGAATGCACATTTCAAGTGACAGTGATGGTCTGCTCTTCCCTTCCGTCACTGGCACAAACCCCGGCTGGTGGAGCACGCGTCACATCCAGAGCCGGTGAACTCCTGAGTGGATGAGTCTATGGAAGGGATGTGGAGTCTCCTGTGGAAGATGACAGCCTTGCCTGTCCCCTGCAGGGGAGGATCTGGCGTGTGTACCTCTTTAAGAGCCCCCTTCCCCAGCAGGAGGTAACTGCCAGCTGCTGTTTGACCTCCCACCTTCTTCACATCCAAACACAATATTTGCAGTGACCTCGGACCTCCTCATCATGTTCGGAAGCTGGGTTGAGTCCACAATGGGAAAAACAACTTTAAAATAGCAATCAGCCACTCTTCCTCCCCTAGCTGCCTTTTATGGCTTTCCTGCTACACTAGGCTGGACCTGGGCAATCCTAATCCCTGGTGACCATCGTCTCTCCAGGGTTGGATCACAACAGCCATCAGTCTAGCCGGGAACGGAGCTAATTGAAACATTTCCCCTGAAACCGTTTGGGAAACGCCATTTCAACATGGCCTTATTTTGTAAAATTGTATTGATTTCGATGGCTTCTCATTTTGGAAAAGAAATTGAGGGGAGGAAATTTTTTCTGGAATGCAAAGTTTCCATTTTTTTTTCAGAATTTTTTTTTGTGTGTAGAAGTTTAATTTGTTCTCTGTAAAAATCATTAAAAAAATTCAACATGGTCAACATCTAAACATGTTTTGAATTTATTAAAATAACATGTTTGGATTGATCCCATATGATGTGTGTGTCCCCCCCCCCCCCGCATTTCATTTAATAACAAAATCCTAATTTTGACTCTTCATCCCGATTAGGGATGAACAAACTCAAAATCTAAAATATTATTTGCTGGATGGGAAATCAGTTTTCCAATCAGCTCCACTTGGGAATCCAGTGGCCAGTGCCAGCTGCCTCAGGGAAAGGCACTAGTGCCTTACTGGAATAACCTACCCCAACTGATGATCATTCCTAGCCTCAGGAAGTAAGTGACTGATATGTCTTGAAGCACAAGGGTTCATATCCCTGGTACACTTTCAGCCTGTCATAACCATGGATGTTTCCATATACATTTCTAGTCCTTTTATTTCCATATAAATGTCTGTCCTAAGGTCTTTGCTGCATGTGATATCATGCAGCAAGGAGTTCCACAGGGTAATCACATGTTGTGTTACAAAACAAAAATCCTCTGGTCTGTGTTTCTTCTTAATTTCTCTTAGTATCCTTTTAGGATGGCAGCTTGTCCAGATGGGAATGAATGAGGTTCAGCTGCGATCATAACATAGACCAATGGATGATCTTTCCCCAGGAATCCCTCGTTGGGGTTCATTACAACCTCTCCTAATTTGCCTCTCTCCCACCAGTCCTATTCACCTCCTCTTTTCCCCATTGTTGCTGTATGTTGATTTCTATCTCCCACTCGCCCATATCCACACCCAGGAGCGATGCCCCAGAACAGCCACAGATTCCTATGGATGGTAGAGTGAAGCAGGGCTGGAGGAGGCTTTGCCCCATGTTGGGTTGTCAGCAGCTGACATGACAGTGAGCCGTGTGTCACAGTTCCCTGCCATGCCAGTGTCGGTCTCCTTGGCCTGATTCCCTCCAGACCAGCCAAGGGCAGGAGTCACTGCCATAGGAATAACAGGAAGTGTCGGTAGGAGGAAAGACCAGAGTAAACACTCTTAATGTCTTCTGCAGGCTTTGTTTTTTTCCTCCCCTATCACCGCAAAGGGATTGTCCCTTCCTGCTACCCATCCCTGGGGGAGCCTCAGTCAAGGAGGGTGTCTGGGCATGAAGGGACGTACACTGTAAGGCAAAGCCACTCCTCTATCCCAGTTGCACGCAGCCCGGTGCCCTCACATAGCAGCATGGGCTTCCCCGAGCACCCTGTCACACAGACAGCTGGGTGTGCATGTGTCCAGCTGCGGGGGGCCTGCATTCATACCTATACACAAAATCACACACACCCACAGTGGACATGCACTCTGTTGTGTACACACACACACACACACACACACACACTGAATGTGTGCATACATGGCCCACCATCGCAGACAAACACAAACTCTTTCTTGTGGACATACCTATTCTCTTGAATGGCTGCCCATCCAGCAGTGTATGCCGCACATTTACTTTGACCACATACCCAAGCACACAAAATCATGCATGCCCAAGCCAGAGATTTTGTTTAATTGATGTAAACAAACACACACGCATGCACACGCACCCCCCCGACACACACACTTCAAATCTGACACCCTGGCCAACAGGCACAAACACTCTCCTGTATACACATGTGCACACATGTACCCTCCACATGCTCTTGCACACCCTGTAGTCATACACAAATGTAGTAGCCACCCTCCCACTTGCTTTGTCTCGCACACAATCAAGCAGACACACACAAAAATACCCCCTAGCTCTTGTATGGCACTTTTCATCAGTAAATTTCAAAGCGCTTTACCAAGGCAGTCAGTACGATCCCCATTTTACAGAGGGGGAAACTGAGGCATGGAGCAAGGAAGTCATTTGGCCAAGTGAACACAGCAGGTGAGGGGCAGAGTTGGGAATAGAACACATGTGCACGCACTCCTCTCCCCGCTTTCCCCCCATACACACGCCCCGTCTCTCTCTCTCTCTCTCTCTCTCAACCCCCGCCTCTATTTCATTCCTTCCTGAGCTCCTGCTCTCACCCGCACTCGGTTAAACTGTTCACTCTTTATTATTAATATACATTTATGAAAAAATTCTCACAGTTACAAAAGTTCACGTTTATAAAATCTCCATAGAAAGATTTTCATCTTTCCCGCACCCCTTCCCCGAACACGGACACTCAGCATGGCACGGGACAGCTACTGGGAGAGGGGCGAATACAAGAACGAGAAAGCCCCAGCTAAGCAGAGCACACCAGTCCAGCTCAAGCACCATATGGGACGTGGCTTTTGCCAAAGGCCTCCTTTCTCTAGCTCTGCCCACAGCTTCCCCGTTGTCTGCTGCAAGCCTGGGTTATCCCAGCTCTCAGGATTTGCTCTGCAAGCAGAGGCCCAATGAAGGTCTGGCGAAAGAAAGGGCTAGTCTAGTACAATGGCTCTGTATAGCTAGACAGGCACAGCTCCCTTGTGGAGACTTGGCACATACTAGCAAAAAAAGTTGTGCCAACATAGGAACCCCACCTCCCTGAATGTCATAAGCTAAACTGGCAAATGCTCTCGCTTGCTCTATACAGGAGTGGGGTGGGGGGATTTGAAGGCATAATTATGTCAGCGAGGGGTGTTTTTTTCCCTCACACTCCTAGCCGACACCGCTGTGCTGCCAATATTTTGTAGTGTAGACTTGGCTCGGGATTCCCGCTGAACAGAAAAATGACCAAAAATGTTTTGGAGGGGGATTCATTTTCATTCCACGGGTTTCAATTTTTTTGGCAACATTTTTAATATAAAAATCTTTTGTTTTTCCTTTCTTTTTACTCTTCCCCGCCCCCCACCCCCTGTTTTCCCTCCTTTTCTTCGCTCTTTTCCCACTGAAGAAAGGTGGGAGGGAAAAGAGGAGAAAGGGAGAGATAAAAAAGAAAAATAAAATAAAAATTCAACTCCTGGGTTTTTTGGGAACAATGCAAAATTTTGAAATCAAATACATTTTTGTAGAAAAATGTTTGGTTCTAAAAATGTTTGTGATTTAGATTTCTTTCCTCGCCTTTAAAAACAAAACAAAAAACCCCCCCAAAACTTTCCCCTTGTTTTTCCTTCTTTTCCCACTGAAAAAGAGGAGGACGAAGGAAGCAAAAAGGATAAAAGAAGGAAAACTTTTTAAAAATGTCTATTAGATTTCTTTGAAAATAATATAAAATGTTGAAAAAATATAAAATTTGTAGAGCAATTTAGGAGTTTGCTGCTGAAAAAATTGGGGGAAAAGAGGGAGAAAAAAAGAAAACACTTGAAATCAAAATAGTCTTGTTTTCAGGTTTAATGACAATAATAAGAAATTAGCAGATTAAAAATAATGAAACAAAGGCCATTTTTTGGGTGGAAAAGGCTTGTTTAAAAATAGAAGACAACCAGGTTCGTCCCCAAGGGATGCCAGCAATTCCCTCAGTGGTGAGGGTCTTGACTCTCTAGCGCTGTCATGTGGCAAAAACATCAGACTCCCCTTGACATTAGGCATTGGGGCCTAGGCCCATTCAGAATTCAATAGATGTGAAAAAATATCTCTTGTGTTCTGGCTCATCTGATCCTGCATTTGGGCTGGAGGAGCCCTCAGACACGGCAGCCAGGGAGTGACAGCAGTAGGCATGCAAGGGGCTGGAGCTGCTCCTTCCCTCAGCCAGGGGCCGATTCTCTGAGCTTGGCACGCGTTAAACCACACACACGCACACACACAATGTACTGTACCTACATGCAATGAACACACAGGAAAAAATGAAGCTCAAGGTACAGGTCTACTCTGGAAAGTGTCTCTGTGCAAATTGCTGTATGGGTGGGGAAGGCAGGTCTGTGTTTATAATTTCAAGGCGAGGATGTGTCACACACTCAGTTTATCAGCTCTTTGACTGCCAGCTCCGCAAGCTCAGCCTCTCTAAGATCTAAGAGTCAAGCTGGGATCTCTTCATTTTCCTTGCCCTCACTCCAGAGTTCATCCCCTGGCTCCCTCAATCTCTTCTTGGATCAATGAGCGCTCTCTGGGATTCTCTGCTCTATGTCCCCCCTCTGGATCTGTTTCATTGTCCATCTCAGCCTCCTCTCATCCTTGCACCTTTCATCCGTCCTGCATTTCTTGTTGGCTTCTGTTTCTTTGGAACCCGTTCCCCCTTCTTCTGGAACCTTGCTAGTTCTTTGAGGAGGTCCTACCCTTCCCTCAGAAGCCACATGGACTGGCTTCTTCACATGCCTGAGAAGTGGGGATGTTCCTGTGGACCATATGACTCAATGACTTCTGAGCCATTCCCACTGCCATCAAGGGTTTTTAAAATAGGTGAATGGTACAGAGTTTAAACATAGAAGTTTCTGGTTATCAGAGAATAACGTACAGATTATCGAGGGGTGTGAAGTTCAATTTAAGAGTGAGTGGCATAAGGAATATACTAAATATGGGTTCAATTCCCTCCTCTGCCACTCAAGTCCTCTTTGATGTTAGGCAAATCACTTAAACTCCTGGTGCCTTAGCTTCCCACCCATACCACTTCCTAGCGTCACGGGGATGTTGTGAAGTACGTTAAAGATTGCGAGGTTCTCAGGTACTACAGTAACTGGACAGATGAGTATCTAAACATAGAGAAGTATAAGCAATGCCTGTTCAACTTGGGGCTCTGTCCCCCTCTGGTGGTGACTAGGCTAATTAGAGATTGATGGGGCTGCTATAAATGGGGTGGCTAAGCGAACTGAAAGGAGATGATCCAGAGTTCCCTGGTTTGATCCCCCACTACTGACCACCCACCCAGGCATGTCTGCATTACCAAAGTAAGTTGCTAATTCCTTTGTGGAGCGGAATCCATCGTGCACTGACTTTGCACAGCCAAAGCTTATCGTAGCAACTAAAACTGGCTGATTTGATGCACCTAAGGGACAGATCTGCTGAATCAGAAGGTGTCATTCTCACACTGTCATTTTCCAGAGTAGAAGTGCATTTTGTTAAGACGTGTAGGAAATCCATTAAGGGGGCTTAAGGCTAGAGGAGGGCAAATGATTCTGATGAGAAACTGCTACATTACCTGTGTGCTCTTTCCAGTTCTGGACAGCTAGATGACCGGAACCTTTGTGGACCTGGGTTTATGTGTGAATGACAGTGGAATGTAAATCTACCCTGTGATTAAAGGCTTCTAATTTCTTAGCCCTGTTTGGATCAGCTGCAGAGATTTCTGCCATCCATGTAAAAACCAACTCCTTAAAGGGATCTGTCCCACACGGACAGATTTTAGCCTCCTTACTTTCCAGTGGTGGCAAGACCAAAGGACATAATCTGGAAAGCTCTGGTGGCATTTGGCATCAGGTTTGGTCCTAGTTCTATGCAAAAATAAAAAATATACAAGTGTCAAAATACATTGGCTATACATCAGAGCACACAGCGTTCTCTAAGACATGGTGATAGTCTCTTCCACTGGGAGCATTGGCTATAGTGTCCTTTATTTGCATTGTCCTTCCAAAAGAAAAGTTACATCCAACTTCGCCAGTGGCAGCTGACGTTGGGTGGAGCTAGTCCAAAAAATGAGCCATTGTCCCCCAAATGCTCTTGGTCGCGTTGATCTAGTTCTTAGCTAAGTTACTGGGGAGTGGCTGTGGGTGCTGGGGTTAGCATGGCAGGAGCTGGGCACCCTGGGTTCTCTCCCCGCCTATGCCCATGTGGCCTTAGGAAAGTCATGCCAATCGCTCAGTACCTCAGTTTCCGCATCTATAATGCGAGGCTAATAACCACTTACCTACTGCGGAGGGATGGGTTGGGGAGCTAATGCCAGAGGCTCAAAGCATGTGGAGACAGACGGACTAAGCAGAGCAGTTGCTAGGGCAGAACAGATGGTTTGTTTTCCAATCTGCGATTTTAATGTCCACAGTGGGGAGAAAAAGCATGCTCCAGCTAGAGCTACGTGTGTAGCACCAGTACAGAGTAGCCCCTCGCACTGTCATAGCGCTTTCTAACCTGACCGGCAGCACCACCTGCTGTTCCAGTCCTGAGACTGCACCATAATCCTCCTCTGGGGCATAGCTTTCTAGTCACGTCCTAGGCCCTGCTCACGTCCCTCGGTGTTAGCCTGCAGCCCCCCTGCTATCCCAAGTTCTCCACCCCCAGCTCTGCCAACACCCCTTAATCCCAACTGCACCCTGCCTGCTATTCCAGTGCTCTGGGCTCCCCCCACAGCTCTGCTAATCCTCTAATATCCTGACCTATAGTCCTAGGCTTCCCGTTCACACACTGTTCTGGTGAGGCCCATCAGGCCTGACCTGCAGCCCTCTGCTGTCCCAGCGCTGGTCTCCCCCCAACCCTCAGCTTTGCTGATACCTCTCATCCACAGCTCTGTTAATGTGCCTCAATCCCAACCCACGGCCCCCCTGCTGTCCCAGCCTTGGGGTCCCCCACCAGTTCTGCTGACACCCTTCAGCCCTAACCCACAGCCTCCCTGCTACTCCATCTCGCACTTCCCCCTCAGGTTTGCCAGTACACCTCACTCCTGCCCTGACCCTTAGTCTTGAGCGACAGACCAAGTTCAAACTCTAGAGTCCCCCTGACCTATTGACTTCTCGACTCTGCATCTAGAGAACCGTTCAGAGGCAGATCTCCATCAACACCAATGGCCATCTAGCCAAGGACCAATTAGAAAACAGCAGACTCTTGCTCTGGCATCTCCTCCAACCATACAATGGTACGTCTCAGTGGTGGGGCCGTTCCTCAGAGTTAAACTTGCCCCTCTGGCCCTCAGAGATGCCACGTCTCAGGTCTCTTAGTAGTACTACAACCCTGGATACCACAGTGTCCATGGCCACAATCCCCACAGCCACAAACAGAACTGATGGGCCGTAGCTGTACAACCCTGGAGAGCTACGGCTGTTGCAAATCAACTTGACGTCTGCCATATATATTCCCTTCCCCCGCCCAACTCCTCGTTTTAGGTTTGTAGGCAGATGTGGTGCAAGAGCTGGCATAGAAGGGGGTGCATGTGTGGAGGTGGATATTGCACATGTGCTGGCACAGAAGGGGGTGCATGTGTGGAGGTGGATGAGTGTGCAGGACATGGTGAAGAGGAGAACTGGCAACCAACGTGGGTTGTGGCAGCCCATCCGTGTTGCGAGTGGCGTTGGGCCTTGGCTCGTTGGCTGTCTCCAATGTTGCCGGCAGTGTGAAGGGGCTAGTACAAGGCACGGCTAGATCTCCTTGTCTCACAGGCCTTGCCCTGCTGGGCATAGCAGCTGGGGGATCAGAAGGGACTGGGAGCAGAGATGAGTTAGTATCCCCAGCCGGCTGCAGCTGCGGATAGAGGATGGAGCAGCTTGTGACAGCACCGGGCATGAATTGTGGTGGAGCACAGCCAGCCAGCCCCAGCTCTCAATGGCATCTCCCCAGCCATTGGGGGAAGGGCACTGTGGCCAGGACCGTGCACCTATATCTCCTCATCCTCGCTGGCCTTGCTCCAGCGGTGACAGCAGTTGGCAGTGATGCCCAGCAGGAAATTGGTGGCCACGGAGGCAATAGAGACCACGAAGCCCACGAAGGCAATGAAGAGATAATCATCCAACGTCAAGGTCAAGTGGCAGGCCTTAAAACTCTCCTCTGTCAGTGAGAACAAGGGGGCTCCCTCTACCTCGGGTGGGGCCCGGCACTCGGCCAGCTGGGAATCTGCAATGAGAAACAAGTAGATGAGAGAAAGGAAAACGTCCTATACACAGGAATTATCCCTTTACCCCACACAGGTAACATTGGCTCTAGCAGGTCCAATATCCATCTGTTCCCAGCTCTGATGCAAACTCATTGTGTGACCTTGGGCAAGTCACTTAGCTGCTCTGTGTCTCAGTTTCACCGTTTGTAAAAGGAGGCTAATAACATTCACCTACTTCTGTAAAGGGCTTTGAGATCTTTGAATGAAAGGCACAAAGTATAATCCTTGTTAGTAGCTTTCTCTTCTGCCTGGAGTTTCTGGATGGTAATGATGATCCTATTTCAGTGTTGTCCTCTGGGGTAGTCAGAGGTTGCTGTGGTGATGTTCATAATGTAGTCATGATGCAGCACAACTGCAGCACAATGCCAGTCAAAACCCTCTATCATAATGTCACAGCATGTCACCAGTAGCTACAGCTGTGACACTGTGTTGGAGTGTAACGTCACCATGGGGTAGCATTGAAAGCTGAGATCTTGCCAAACCAACTGTGACATGAGGTCATGGAACTCAACCCAGCTCAACATCACCATGATGCAACTCAAGGGTGATTACATCAGGACACGGCACCCTCTTAATGTCACTCTCCAATGTGTCCATTCAATTTTGGTGCTTCCAGGTTTTGGGTGCTCAACTTGAGATACATGGGGCCTGGTTTTCCACCTCCATCTCTGCTTGAATTCCATGAGAACTGCAGTGTCCATTGCCTCTGAAAATCAGGGACACAAACTGGGCACCCAAAATTGGAGATGCTCCAAATTATTGGGTGTTTTGGGATAATTTTGGCCCTGGTGCCATGACACTAGGCAGACGGGTGCAAATCTGATGGGGGTAGATAAATTCACTAGAACTACAATGTCACAACAGTATGTCCCCTTTGCACAATGCATTCCCATCACTAGTCTCCAAATGGCATAATGGACTAGGTGACCTCCTGAGGTCCCTTCCAACCCTGATATTCTATGACTTCATGAGACAAGGTCACCAGATAATGATGTTGCATCAGACTCAAGTGTGTTATTATCCTGAAGTCCTACATGTGGGGAAATCTTATCAAATGTAGGATAGGAGAGAGCCCTACACAGCAATTGCTGCTGTTATTCAATCAGAGGGCTCACTGGAGAACGCAATGAGGATCAGCAATACTAGGGGACCCTCAGACCTGAGAGAGGGTGTTTAGATGGAGTCAGGGTCTACTGCAGCTGCAGGAACTCTGGGAAGAATATCCCCTCCCACCACAGCTCCTGCAGTCGGCAGCTTGGGTGATCAGCAACAAGGGCAGGAACTAACTAATAACACAAGAATCAAAAGAGGGCAGGAGGACAGGGAGGAAATGCAGATTGATGGGGTCCCATTGTTGACTGTGAATCTGCCATTGCAAAGACAGAGATAGGCAAAGCCACACCTTGCAAGACCAGTGGGTTCAAACAGAGTCCATTCCCACCCAGTTCGGTGCTTCTCTCTCCTGCCCTGCAGCAACCACTCTTCTATGCCTAATCCCCCTACCCTATGTCCTCCCGTAACCGTTCAGCAATCCCAGTCCATGTCTCCCGACACATACACAGCTCTGCCAACGCGCCTCAATCGAGTCCTGCAGCCTGCCCTGCTATTCCACGCCTGGGCTCCCCCCACAGCTATCCCAATGCTCTTCGGTCCCAATCCACATCCCGGCCTACTATTCCAGCATTGCGCTCCCCCCTGTCCCCCTCCCACAGCTCTGTTTACGCCCGTCAGTCCCAACTTACAGCCTCCTTCCATCTCAGCCCCGGGTTCTCTCCACACACAGCTCTGCCAACGTGCCTCGAGCCTGACCTGCAGCCTCCCCTGTGCTATTCTAGGAGGGCCTATCCGGTTTCACTTGAAATGGACTCTGGGGTTACACCTCCAGGGAGTGCCTCCTGGAGTGGCCTCTAATTGCAGTCCACTAGAGCAGAACACCAGGACTGGATTCTGCGCCCCGTGTAGAGGACTCTGAACAGGTTCCTCTCTGGATCTGGGCCTCCTGCCTTTGACCCTCTGGCTGGTGTTGGGAGGAGACAGAGGCCTTTCCCTTCACACACGGTCCCACCCTGTGCCACGTACCTGAGGTGCAGCGCTGGATACGATTCCTCAGCCACTTCAGGAGCGGCTCCATGGTGCAGCCACACACCCAGGGGTTGCCACCGATCTGTAGAGTCACCAGCACCGGGAGACCCTCCAGGGCTTCCAGGCTGAGGAAGGACAGCCCCCCGTGGCTGAGGTCCAGGTCACGTAGCTGGGCGAGCCCCCGGAAAGCCTGGGGGTGCACCTTTCGCAGACACGGGTTGTGGCTCAGGTCAATCCTCACCAGGCTGTTGGCCTCTTGGAACATATTAGCGACCACGTGGCTGAAGTTGTTGTAGCTCAGGTCCAGGTGGGCCAGTCGCTTGGCAGTCAGGAAGAGCCCGGCGGGCAGCTCGGCCAGGGAGTTGTTCCTTAGGTCCAACACCCTCAGCTCCCCATAGCAGGTGAGGTAGCCCGGCGGGATGGTGGTGATGCGGTTATGTGCCAGGCTCAGGTTCCTGGTGTCTAGGGGCAGGTCGGGGGGCACTGAAAAGAGCCGCTGCCCGCTGCAATCCACAACGTGGCTGCGGCAGGTGCAGAGGACAGGGCACCTGGCGCTGGCCTCAGAGACGGCCATTGCCATGGCAATCAGGAAAGGGGTCAGGAGCATGGCGGAGGAGCGGCGGGACACGGGCCCCTCGCCCCACAGCCAAGTGCAGCCAGTGCCCATTTTAGCTGGTCACGAGCAACATGTCGCACGGAGGCAGAACAAGGAGTAAGTGGGAGTCACTCATGCACGAAGGTGGCTACATGCTGGCTGCCCGGGAAGGCCAGGCCTTAGAGCCATTGTCTATCACATGCCAAGGCCACTGTCACTAGCACACCATGCACGTGAAGGGTGGGCCAGGAACGTCAGGGTCCCGACTCCTCGGACAACGGTTTAGTAGCCCATTCGTCACCCTTTAAAGGGTGTGAAGTGGAGAGCAAAAAGAAACGTAGCTGTATCCATCAGTCTACCCCTTCTGTTGGTCCTTCAAGTGATCAAAAATGGGAGGAAAGCAACTGAAATCAGGGATTTTTTTTTCCAGTTCATCAGCACCCTTGGGACAATGGCTGGAGCCCAGGAAAACAACGTTCTCATTCCCTTTCACACATTTGTCTGCGGGGAGTGAATTCCTGTCTTGTTGAAGCTGAGATGGGGCCAAGCCAAGGAATTTAACCCCACTGAAACCAAAGGTCTATTTTAGTTGCAAAGCGAATCCAGCTCTGATTCAGCAGGAGCCACGGGGCCTTTTCCTGGAGTCATATAGGTCTCTAGTGCCCGAGCAGAGGAACGGCATTTGAAATCCAGATAATAGGTTCTTCGCATGGATGGTCAAAATCCTGGAGGCCTCAACTTCAGCCCAACGATATAGACTCCTTGAGTGGCTTGTGCCTGGGACAATCAGGAGAAACTAAGGTTGGAAACGAGCCCTTTCTGAGGCTGTGATTTCTGCAGTCTGGGAGAGGCCCGAGGGACTGGGATGTTGTGGGGTGGGGATTCCAGGAGGAAAGGGAGGGGGCTGGAGTACTGGGATATCAGCTGCTGATTTATCTTTCACTCCCAGTCTCCCTCCCAGCAGGCAGAAACAGGGCTCCAGCTGCATGGCCTGCCGAGGAAACAGAGGAATCAGACTCAGCAACAAGGTTATCAACCAGCTGGTGTGTTCATACACTCATAGGTTCCAAGGCCAGATCACCACTGTGATCATCTAGTCTGACCTCCTGTCAAGGGTGACCAGACAGCAACTGTGAAAAAACGGGACGGGGAGTGGGGATAATAGGCGCCTATATAAGAAAAAGTCCCAAAAAACGGGACTGTCCCTTTAAAAACGGGACATCTGGTCACCCTACGCCTGTCTAGCGAAGGCCAGAGAATGGCCCCCAAACCATTCCTAGTGCAGAGCGTTCAGAGAAACAGCCCATCTTAACTGAAAAATTGTCAGGGATGGAGAATCCACCACGACCCTTGGCAAATTGTTCCGATGGTTAATTACTTTCACGGTTAGAAATGTGCACCTTATTCCCAGGCTGATTTTGTCTCACTTCAATTTCCAGCCGTGGGAGGAGACGAGGGAACGGCAGGGAATCACCTCACAGTCTCTCTAACTTATTGTTCAGCTCCACCGCCTGTCTGCATCTCTCTGTCCTTTCACCTTATTCACTCTGCTTCAGTCCCACTCTCTTCTTCCACCCCCCCCTGCTTTTATCAGCACTAGACCCCACTCAGCTCTGTCAGTGCCGTTCAGTTCTGACCTGCTTCTCCAGCCTCGGGTCCCCTCCACAGCCAGGGCTCTGCCGTTGCCTCTCCATCCCAACCTGCAGCCCTCTGCTATCTCCGCTCTGAGCCCCCCGCTGAGCCCTGCTCTGTTGATGACCCTCAGTCCTGCCCTGCCCTGGGCTCGCTTCACACACATGCAGCTCTGCTGAAGCCCCACGACCCTAGGCACGGATTAAGAGGTAAAGGCCCAGTCAGCTAAGGAAATGGGGCTCCAACCTCACTGACCTTGGATAAAAGACCCTCAAGTTGCACGACATGCCAAGGGCAAAGCAGGAGCCTAATTCGGAGATGAAGTGTCTGTCAACCTTTCTGATCCTTCAGTCCTGCACTGCTCTGGCAGTGCCTGGACCCCACACCACCCTGGCAATGCTCCTCCCTGCTCTGCATCATCCCCTACTCTGTCAATCCAAGGCCTCCACCCAGAGCTCTGCCAGTGCCTCTGGATCCTGCCCCGCAGGCTGCCTGCTGTCCCAACCCGCGACCTCCCTCAGGCTCTGCAAAAGCCCCTGATGCCACCCCTTGCTCTTCCAGCCCTGGGCCGCTTTCCACCCCTGCTGAGGCCCATCAGTGACCTGAAGAACACTCCGCTATTCCAGTCTCTTTGTCCCGGTGTCAGTCTCCTTCCCTTCCTGTCTCACTCGCCCTGTCTGGCCATATTTCTTTCTCTCCATCGCTCTTCCCAGGGACACGCCCTCCTGTGCTCCAGCTCCCACCTTGCCTTCCCTTCAACCCCCCCCCCCTTCCCCAACACAGCACCTCTGCCAGCCCCACTCCATTCGGCCAGGAAAGCCGCTCACCAGTCCACCCTCCAGCGCTCTCTGCCCCCCACTTCTCAGGCAGGTGCCCCTCTCCCCTAGGGCCTCAGCACACCTACCGCCACACAGCCACTGCTCACCCTCCTGCACCATCCACGCCCTGTCCTCAAGGCACAGACCCTCAGGACAAACACACACCCGGCTGGCTGCCGCCCTTTAGGACACACCCAGCCTGCACACTCACTCCCAGCCCCCTCTCCATCTCCTTTACCTTCCCTCCCCCCGTACTCCGCCCAGTTAGCACAAGCCAGATACTCACTCCGGCCCAAGGAGATCCGCAAAGCAGCTGCGATGCAGACAAGTATCTCCCCTCTTCCTGGGCATCCCCATGTTCTTCAGCCCGGCAGGCGTCCTTCTCCTCTTCTCGGTGGCTTCTAGCTCCTTAGGCAGCACCCCGGCAGCTCCCCCTTGCCATTCTCCCTGTCAGTCCGTGCGTCTGTCCGTCCCTCTCTTCAGAGGAGTGGGTGTGAGACAAGTGGAGGGAATGGCAGTGTCTCTCCTTGAATTGCAGCAGCAGCAGCTGCTGCTGAGTCTGTTAATTCATCCAGGTCTTTCCCCACCTCCTCCTCCTCCTCCTCCTTTCTCTCTCAATCTTTTCTTTTTTTTTCCTCGAGGGCCAGGTACTGACGTGGCACTGTCTCTTAGCAACTGCCTCCACATCTCTGAGCAACAGGGGAGCTTGCTGCAGACCCCACTGAGCGGAGAGAGGAAAATGGAGGAAGCAAACGTGGGGGGGGGGGAATCAATGCCACCCACGGGGATCCTAAGGACACAGAGAGAGACAGACACACAAGTGGGGTGGGGGGTGACATGCAGACAGGCTGGGGTAGAGGAGGCAGAGAGAAGAGCGAGCAGTGAGCCAAAGCGGATGCAAACAGAGATGTGGAGACAGAGGCCAGGGGGAAGAAGGGGAGACATGGGGAAAAAAAATTGAAGCAGAGAATGAGTAAAGAAGGGCCAGGAAGGAAGAGGTGAGGAAGAATAAGCTGCCTGCGACGGGCCCTTCAAGGTCATAAAGCAGCTGAATGAGGAGAATGATGTGGTGGAACTGCCCAGCCCGGGTGTACCATGTCAACATGATGGAGCTCTGCTGTGACAGGGAGAGGCTGGTACTGGCCATGTGTGGCCACGGGGAGAAGGGAGAAGATCCCCTGGTGGGTCTCTTTGAGACCGGAGCCGGCCCCTTGCTAGAATCAATACCCCTTTCTGACCAGCTAACCCCTGCCCACCAGGCAGAGATCAGAGAGATGCTGCATTCGTACCAACAACTGTTTTCCAGCTGGCCTGGGCTCACTAATCAAACTGTCCACTGGGTGGAGATGGGAGCCGGCCCTCCCATCAGGTGTTCCCCATTCAGAGTAACTGGGAACACAGCCCAGGCCCTGGAGGGAGAGGTCAGAGACATGCTGGCTTTAGGGTGATCAAGCCATCCACCAGCCCCGGGGCCTCTCCCGTGGTGCTGGCACCCAGGAAAGATGGGTTGATCTGATTCTGTGTGGCCTATCGGAAGCTCAGTGTCTGGTGCCTACCCCATGCCTGGGCCTGACGAGATCCTAAACAAGTTGAGGGGGACTCGGTACCCTACGAACAGGGATCTCACCAAAGGCTACTGGCAGGTGCCTTTGGATCCAGATGCCAGGTTGAAACTTGCTTTTGTCACCCCTTTGGGGCGGTACAAATCCCTGGTCCTACCTTTCGGCCTCAAGGAGGCTCCAGTCACCTGCCTGCGCCAGGTGGATCAGTTACTGAGGGGGATGGAGAATTTTACCCTAGCGTACATTGATGATATTTGTGTCATTAGCCAGACCTGGGAGGACCATGTGTCCCAGGTGAAGAGGGGGCTGGGTCACCTCCCGGATGCAGGGCTGACTGTAAAAGCTGGGAAGTGCAAGGTGGGGATCAGCTGCCTAATGTCAGAGCCGGCCAAGATGGGGGTGATCAGAGACTGGTCCACACCCCAGACTAAGAAACAGGCCCAGGCCCTTATTGAGATGGTGGGGCACTGCCTCACTTTAGCTCTGGGTCAGCTCCCATCGCGGAGTGATGCAAGAAGGAGAAGACAGACAAGCTGGCCTGGACCAGGCAGTGCCAGAGGGCTCTCTGCACGCTGAAGGAGGATCTGGTCAAGGGCCCGGTGCTGGGAAACCCAGACTTTGACAAGCCCTTCATGGTTTTCACCGACACCTCAGACACTAGGCTGGGCGTGGTGCCGATGCACACCGATGCAATTGGGGGAGAAACACCCCATCATGTACCTAAGCAGGAAATTGCTGCCCCGGAAGCAGAGCTATGCTGCCATAGGGAAGGAATGCCTGGCCCTGGGGGTGGCTCTTAAAAGGCTGCAGCCAGAGCCATCTGGGCAACGCTTGACTGCGTGAACACTGACCACTCGCCCTGCCGTGGCTGCACCAGCTGCAAGGGGCCAGTGCCAAGCTCCTGAGGTGAAGTCTGCCTCTCCAGGATTCTGACATGGACGTGATCCATGTTAAGGGGGGTGCAAATGTTATAGCTGATGCTTTGTCCCGGAGAGCAGGGCTTGAACTTCCCCAGGTCGCTGGCTAAAGTGACCCTGCTCAGTTCGGTCTCGAAGGGGGCGAGATGTGACGTAGGGGGATTTTCCCTCTTATGTTGTATGTAAGCCTATGTGAGTTGTACTGTTTTGCACGAATACTGTGTGTGCCTCAGTTTCCCTGTATGCTGCACCAATGCCTCGGTGATGACTTTGGCTGACACCCTCTGGGGCAGGTGTGGCTGCTCCAGCTGCCTGTATGTGTGCTATGGCCAGTGCCCTTCGTAATCTGAGACCCAGGAGGGGGATGCAACCAGGTGACGACCAGGTGACTTTTTGCTCAGGAAGCGAGACAAAGATGAGGAGGAGCAACGGGGGTGTGGGAGGTTAGATCACTGGTAGCTGGGCTTTCTGCTTGGGGAACTGGAAGAGGGGGAGTCCAGGGCGTTTGGCCTGGGACTTCCCAAGATGGACTTGGCTGAAAGTCACTGATTTCTGTGCTAGCAAGCTCTGTTCTACGCTGTGTTCCTGTTGACTAATAAACCTTCTGTTCTACATGCTGGCTGAGAGTCACTGATGACTGGGGAGTTGGGGTGCAGGGCCTCTGGCTTCCCCAGGAGCCCCGCCTGGGTGGACTCACTGTGGGAAGGGCCCAGGTGGAAGGGGATGCTGAATGCTCTCAGGTCAGACCCAGAAAGGTGGAAGCTGTGTACGCTTCTTGCCCTGGCGACAGTATGCTCAGAGAGAGGAGACATGCTCCCACAGAGTCCTGGCTGGCTTCATATGGAGTAGTTCCAGAGCATCACCCCGGTGACTCCGTGACAGGGGGCACACAGGCTGGGCATGGGAAAGCCAGCCTGAAGAGGGCTATTGTCCTCCCCCCCCCACCTCCAACCCATGTTGGCTTTCCCCTTGCAACCTTCCTCTCCCCCGATGGCCTGTTGCAGCCTCCTGGGTCATCTGAGTTGGTTATTTCTCAGGCACACCCAGGCTGTTGTTCTGCCTTCCCTGTGTGCGTTTGGCGCCCTCCTGGGGTGTCTCATCCTCTGTTTTCTCGCTGCTCAGTTGCTGGCATCCGGCTGCCAGGCAGATGGCCAAGTCCCCTGGAGACCGGGCGACTTTGTGTATGGAGCTCTCCCTGTGGTAGGCATTAATTGGTGCTTATTTTCATTTCAGATCACACCAGGCCTTAAGGGCAGCTCCACGGGGTGGGTGGCATAAAGGCAGATATTTTAGCTAAATCTTGTTCGTTAGGGATAAAACTCAGCACCGGCTGCTTCAAACACACTGCTCTCTGCTACTTTTATTGCTGTCATTATTAGTATTTATTTGTGTATGCTCTGCCTACTCTTCCACTCCTGGGGCGGCTATGCCAGCTCGAGCTTCCGGAGGCTGCCCCCCAACCCCCCAAACAAACAGGAATATTTGAGGAAAGCAGATGCTTTCTGCAACAAACATTTATTTAGTCAAAAATCCAATTTTCCATTAAAAAAAATGGCAACCAACCCTGCTTGTGATTACCAGTAGGAAAGCAGCCTTTACGATGGCCGTCTGCAGTGGGACATGCCAGAGTCATAGGAACAAGTCAGCCTAGAAGCCACCTCTGTTTGACAGAAATGGAACTATGGGTCACCAGGTGGTAAGACAATTGCTAACAAACCTCATGCTCAGAGCCTCTTCTCAAGCCCAGACACACATGGGCCTGGAAGCACCACCTGAGTGACAGCAATTGCTCCTCTAACTTTCATTGCATCTTGGCTTTCATTCAGTTGAGCAGGCTGGCTCTGCTGATCATGTTCCTTATTCTGTTGAGCAATCTCACTCTAGTGTAACATGTCTCAGGCCATATCTAGCTTACAGAGCCCGGGCTTGTATAACTATGCCAGCACAGCCCCCTGCGTAGCCCTTATGTGCCTTTGGCTGGTGTAGTAATACCACCTCCCTGAACAACGTTAGCTAGGCCAAGAAAGCACTCTTCTGTTGGCATAGCTGCAACTACTCTGGGGTTTTTATGTAGCTAGGGATGTGATATTTTTCACACTCCTAGCCAATATAGCTATGCTGGCATAACTTTCTAGTGTAGACCAGGCCTCAGTGTCTCCCATGTTCCTTACCCTACAGCTCAGTGGGAGGAGGAGGGTTACAGGCACAGGTCTCCAAATTCAGGATTTAGGAGCCAAAGATCAAGGAAGTCAGGGTAGAGAAAAGGCAGCACACTGAAAAGACGAATGCAACGTGCCATATAGATGTTGATGTTCAAATGCTCAGCCCAGCCTAACTGCTCCTATTACCAGTATTGCTAAATCCAAATGTTCAAAACTCATGTCAGACCTCAAAAAATCATGAGATTTTAAAAAAAATGAAACAAAGTTGGGGTGATTTTATTTGCTTTCTGGTTTTTTTTAACTTTTAGGCTGCACTTCGGGTACATGTTTAAACTTTTCTCTGCAGTCAAAAGGGCTAGAAACATTCACTCCCCCATCCCTCCTTTTAAAAATGAAAGCTCAGATTCACACACATTCCCAAGCCTGACCAGCTGGGGCTCCAGGAAATGCACCAATTACTGTGTGAGTTGGCAGTACTGTGACTTCCAGGTAGCTGATAACAGCGTCAGCCAGGGCAAGATCTGTAATGAAGGTGGATGAGATTCTGAGCCTCACACTGCAGGATTCAAGGTTCAGGGCCTTCAACCTAGCTCTCCTACATCACAGGGAGGTGCCCTAATCACCAGGCTATAGAGCCAGTGTTTCTCTCTTAGGAACTTCTACACTGCCTGCTCCTTATGGTGGCATATAGTATCCATACTCTACCTGCCCCCCAGCATGGGTATAAATAGCAGTGGAGGTGCTGAAGCATTGCTTAGGTGAGTAAAGACATGCCTTGAATTTCTCCTGTTGGAGCTGTTCCACCTTGTATCAATAATTAAATATTCATTGGGCCAAGGAAAGTTAGAGCACTTCTTTTGTGTGTAGGAGAGCCAGGTTCAAATCCCTAATTTGGAGCTGGGATTTGGGCCTGGGTCTCCCGCACTCTGGGTGAATGCCATAGCCATCAGGCTATTCTGGGCAGGTCCACCCTTGCGTTTTTTCACAAAAAATGTGGGTCCGTTTTGCATCAGAATAAAATCAAGTTCCAAAACCTCGAAATTGTTTGTGAAATGGAATTCCTTGTTTTCCATCCAGCTTTAGTGGCCAGTTATCTCATGATCATCTACAGTGGCCTATCATGTACAGTGAGTAGTAGGTCTGGCAGAAGAAGAACCAGTGGCACTATATGCACAAGGCCATCCTCTGAGCAGAAGACGAGTCACCCAACATAAGCCTCTGGGGCCTGTCAGTGCCAAAAAGAAGGGTGACTAAATCCCACTGTCCACAGCCAGGTCAACAGTGTTTCAGAGACAGCTGATTGAAAGCCAGAATGGACACTTGATCTTTGTCTATCACCAACAGGATATCATCAAACAAGGAGAACAGGACTATTTCAGTACCATGACCAGATCTGAAACCACAGTTCCAGGGACCCAAGGACTCCAGGTCTGTTTCACCACAACAAATAATCACCCCACTTCCCCCCCCTCCCCCCAAAAGAGCAAAAATAAAAAAAGCTTAGAGGCAGAACATCCTGGTGCGGGACTTCTTTGGCTCATGTGGAGCCAACCCTCCTCTTGCAGGAGCTCCTGATACAGATCCTGCTTTGGGATGGATGAGGGTGGGGAAGGGCAGAGGAGGGGCTTGGTTGAAGAGGTGTGGCCAGAGTGGGAGGTTCCTAAACCGTAGTTGTTCTCCAGCTGCTGCAAAACCCATAGTGGCCATGGCAACAAGATACAATTTAGGGCAAACTGGAAGCCCCAGGATAAAGGAGACACAATCTGGAGTCACTCTGCTAGATTCCATGCTGGAATAGGGATGGATTGAAGCTGGGGAGTTCACTGCTGAGGGCATTATGGAGCTGGACGGGAACAGATTTCCCATTCCATGAGAATTTTTGACATTATGAACAATGTTCCTGTCCTGAGTCAGGACAAAAAGTTGAAATCTCAAACCACCCCCCCGAAAGGTTCAAATTGGGCCAATCAAAATGGTTTATTCTTAAAGGATTCATTTTGATTTAGATCGTTTTTTCTTTTATATTTTTTTTACTATAAATTAACTTAATTTTCAAAATGAAAAGAATTCAACCCCCAAAATGTATAGTTTGAAAATGTCAAAATAGGATGTTTCACCAATTTCTAAATTTTCTTTTTTCAAACTGTATTCAAAACTGGGAAATTCAGCAAAACGGAACCTTTCCCACAAATGATTTGGGTTTTGAGAAGCCGGCATTTTCCAATGAAATAAATTTTGTCAAAAGATTCCCGACCAGCTCTAAGTGTTTGCGCCAAGAGAGGATGTCCTGACAGTCACTCATTTCGGAAACACTGGTGTAGCCTCTTCCCTTTCCCCACCGCTCTATTGTACAATTGGGGAAAGGACAGAGCAGAGGTGAGTCCAGGCTGATTAGCAAAATGCCAAGGGCCCTTATTTGGCCCTGGCTTCTATTTACGCCACGCAGAGGTATAGGGAGCTGTCTGTGCCACTGGGGCTTCCCTGGCTTAGGATTGTTTTACGGGCACTAGCTGCTTCTGCCACTTGACTCTGACATCCTGGTGTCCAGACCCGGCCTGCACCTGGACCTTGGCCCTTTTCTGCTGGCGATGGGACACCCATTTTTCTGGGGCCCCTTAATTTGCTGGGACCCATTGGCTAATCTGCCATTGCTCCTAACCAGGGCCGGATTTACACCTTCCATGCCCCTAGGCACAGCATCTTCAGCCCCTCCTTCCCCAACCCATTTTAGAGCGGTAAGGTGCCCCGAGAACGCCGGTGCCCCAGGCACGTGCCTACTGTGTCTAACTGGAAATCCGGCCCTGCCCCCAATAGACCCATAGAAATGTAGGGCTGGAAGGGACTTCGAGAGGTCACCCAGTCCAGCCCCTGTGCTCAGCTCTTAGGGGCTCTGTCCTCAATACCACACTGGCTCCCTGCCCTTGTCCCCAGAGCTGCCAACACTCTTGGTTCAGGTGAGACAGTCCTAGGTTCTGCGTTCCCAGTCCATGTTTCCTAAGGCAGATGCAGCCATGTCATGCTCAGAGTACAGAGGCTTTTGCTCTGGCTGCTCAGCAGCACTGGCTCCCCACCGACTGCTTCTCTGCAATGCTCAGCAGGAGGCTGCAATTGAAGCAGCCAGGCAGTGGGAGCAGAGAGTGGGCTCCAGATCCTGTGCTGCGCCTGGCTGAACAGCAGCTGTCAGTCCCTGGGGAGAACTGGGAGCGAGAGGAGGAGATAACGCAGAAGAGATGCAGAGGGAGCCTGTAGTGGGGTGACCACCCACTCCAGCCTGGAAGGGGTTGGAAAAGCCCTGCAGAGGGCTGGTGCTGGTAAAACCCTGGCTGATTGGGGGAAGTGGCTGCAGCTGGGGCCATGCCCCAAACTAAGCAACAGGGCCTTATAAGAAGGCCAGGGAAGCCGGAAGGATCAGTCTCTCTCTCGCTGTAGAGGGAGAAGGGCCTGGTTGCAGGGGGCTAGAGACAGGGCACCTGAGTGGAGCAGGGCTGGGGAAAGGCAGAGGAGCTGGGGAGCTCCAGCCTGGAAAGCCCCAGGCTGTGGCCTAGCACAAGGCCAACAGGTACTGGGGGTTGCAGAGGGCAGCCCGGGGTAGGCAAAGGCAGCAGGTCTGAACCCTCCTTGCTAGTGATGAGTGGCTGATACTGCAGCCTGCCCCAGGGAACAGGGGCTAGACAATGACTGGCATACACTGAGGCATCTTTCCAGGCTGGAGCTCCCCAGCTCCTCTGCCTTTCCCCAGACCTGCTCTACTCAGGTGCCCTGTCTCTGGCTCCCTGCAGCCGGGCCAATCTCCCTCTACAGCTAGAGAGAGACTGTTGCTTCGGGCTTCCCTGGCCTTCTTATAAGGCCCTGTTGCTCAGTTTGGGGTGTGGCCCTAGCTGCAGCCACTTCCCCCAATCAGCCAGGGTTTTACCAGCCCCAGCCCTCTGCAGGGCTTTTCCAACCCCTTCCAGACTGGAGCGGGTGGTCACCCCACTACAGAGCCCCTTTGGGTTTGAAAGGGAGGATCTAATGTACATTCTGGGTGGTTTTTCAAATCTGAAGTTCCACTGAATACACACATGGGACCTCCTGCCAGTTCCCAGGCCTGCCACGAATTGTAAGAAGTGTCCCTGCTACAAATGTGCCCTTCTGGGTTGTGGAAGTGATCATGCACACAGAGTGAGAAGCAGGCAAGCCGCAGGAGTTGTGGGCTCCACTCTGTGCACTGCTTGTCAGTCTGTTATTTTTAAACAGTGGATTCCACCATGTGTGATGCTCCAGTGCCACCTGATGGGCCACTGGATGAATAGCAGTAGGGAATCCATCTGTGGGAGTTCCCCGTTTAGGTGTATCCCTGTAGGAATCTGTTTCCTCTGCAGTGCAGGCCAGGCCCCCTTACAGCAAGGAGGCTGCACAGCTGAAAAGATCAGCTGGGAGAGGATGCAAGGAGGTGTGATTACGGCTCTGGATTGGCATGCGGGAAATTGGTTTCGGTTCCCAGCCTGGTCACAAGCTCACAGTGACTTTGGGTACAACGGGAATAATAATCCTGCCTTTGTCCGCCTTGTGTAGAACCAAGTTCTTTGGGACAGGGAGCGTCTCTTGCTACACGTGCAGCACCTGGCACAATGGGGCCCTGATCTTACGTGAAGCCTCTAGATGCTGCCTTTATGATGTGCAATAAAGTGCATTGTGAGGCCACTTGTGCAAAGGCCTAAGATGGTTAGACCAAGTTCTAGGGGTGCTGGAGGTGCAGCAGCACCCCCTGGCTGAAGTAGTAATAACAACCAAATACATGGTTTCCATCATATACAGTGTTTACAGTTTTGTTCCCTGGCTTGCAGTACTCTCACTATAGAAAATGTATACTCCAGCCATCCGCCAAGTGATCCCATAGCTGACTCCCTCTGCGTAGGTCCTTATACTGTTAATGCACAACCTGCAGTGATTTATTGCGGTTATATGTCTCCATTTACTAGTGCCGTGGAGCTTTCCGTAACGTGTCCTTCCACTAGGAAAAGTAGTTCATATTGAAAGGGGAAGTTAAAAAAATCAGAGAAATGGGGTATAAATGTCCTGTGATAGTAGCTCTGATTTTATTTATTATAACACTTTTTATTTATTATCACACTTTTCTTTCTTGGCGTCGTCATGAAAAACAGCTGCTCAATGTGCTGCAGCAGTCAAAAAAGGCAACAGAATGTTTGGAAGCATTAGGGAAGGGACAGATAATAAAACAGAAAATATCATATTGCCACACCGTAAATCCATGGTGTGCGCACACCTCGAATACTGCGTGCAGCTCTGGTTGCCCCATCTCAAAAAAAGATATATTAGCATTGGAAAAGGTACAGAGAAGGGCAACAAAAGTGATTGAGGGTCTGGAACAGCTTCCATATGAGGAGAGATTAAAAAGACTGTGTCTGCTCAGCTTGGAAAAGAGGCGACTAAGGGCTGGTCTACACTGATGGGGGGGGAGGTTGATGTAAGATACGCAACTTCAGCTACGAGAATAGCGTAGCTGAAGTCAACGTATCTTATTTCAACTTCCCAGCTGTCCTCACGGTGCGGGATCGACGGCCACGGCTCCCCCGCTGACTCTGCTTCCGCCTCTTGCCCTGGTGGAGTTCCGGAGTCGACGGGGAGCACGGCGGGGATCGAATTATCGCGTCTAGGCAAGATGCGATAAATCGATCCCCGATAGATCGATTGCTACCCGCCGATCTGGCGGGTAGTGTGGACATACCCTAAGGGGTGACCTGATACAGGTCTGTGAAATCATGACTGGTGTGGAGAAAGTGAATAAGGAAATGATATTTACCCCTTCACATAGCACAAGAACCAGCAGTCACCCAGTGAAATTAATAGGCAGCAGGTTTAAAACAAACGAAAGAAAGCATTTCTTCACACAACACACAGTCAACCTGTGGAACTCTTTCCTAGGGGATGTTGTGAAGGTCAAAACTATAACTGGATTAAAAAAAGAATTAGATACGTTCATGAAGGGCAGGTCCATCAATGGATATTAGCCACAATGGTCAGCGATGCAATCCCATGCTCTGGGTGTCATTAAGTCACTGAGTGCCAGATGCTGGGACTGGATGACAGGAGATGGATCACTGAATGATTTCCCTGTTCTGTTCATTCTCTTTGAAGTATCTGGCATTGGCCACTGTAGGAAGACCGGATACTGGGCTAAATAGATGATTGGTCTGACCCAGTGCAACCATTCTTATGTTCCCTTATTTCAGGACCCTGGATGTCTGGGACCCCTTCCGCCTGCTCCCACCCCCCTCCTCACCACTGTGAGCATAGCTGACTTTAGATGCAGCTTCTGGCCCAGGGTCCAATTTTCTACTGAAAACACTGAGCTTGAGTAGTAATAATACTAATAATGCCTAGCTCTCGTGTCACTTCCCTTCTTACACCCAGAGAATCATAGCGACAACTCCAAAGCAGCTCACGAGATGAGGCCTGTTTCATCAGTAGATCTCAAAGTACTTTCCAAAGGAGGTCAGTATCATTACCCCCATTTTACAGATGGGTGTTGGATTAAAAGTGATAATTGGTACATTCCTGCTCTGGGAAAATGTAAGAAAGAATGATTCCAGAGCAAACCCTGGATTTGGCCTGATCATTAGAAAGAAATACGTCTTTCAGCCAGCCTGCTGAGGCTGTGCTAATTGAAACAGGCCTGTCAGTGTACAAGGTCTGTGTTAATTGTAGAAGAACATCCCAAGACAAGAACTCTGTTCTAAAGTGATAAGAGAACCATTAAGGACAGCTGTTGTTACAACTCTCTTTTCCGAAACTCAGGAATAAGATTTAACCCCCCCACTTCTTGCACTCTAATCTTGCTTGTTTTCTTCTCATATGTAACAAGTGGTATGAATGGGCTTATTGAAGTCTGTCATGCCCCAATGATTTTTAGAATGGTTATGTTAAAAGATGGAAGGTAATAAAATGTAGATGTGATAGGTAGTATGTCAAGTGAAATAGAGGAAATAGAGTGTGATTGCGGATGTATGTTTGGATGGATAATAAAAGGATGAAGTGCCAGCCTTAGAATTATAACCCCAGGATCATTTGGCTGGGTGAGATAGTCCGATAACCCAGAGGGCACACCTGAATCCACCCACAACTGCCCCAAGGATGGGGGAGGGAGTGAAGAACCGAAGAACAAGATAGCAACAAGCCGTCATTGCTGTGCCATCTGTGTGACTATCACTTCAGATGTGAGAACAGTGATTGATTATCACTTCAAACATGAGAATGAAGCAAACCTTATAGATTTGTATAAGGACGAATCCCTATAAAAACAGAATTCTTTGAGGGTGTCAACAAGAGTGTGGACAAGGGTGGTCTAGTGTATTTGTGCTTTCAGAAAACCTTTGCAAGGTCCCTTACCAAAGGCTCTTAAGCAACATAGACAGTCATGGGGTAAGAGGGAAAGTCCTCTGATGGATCAGAAACTGGTCAAAAGATAGGAAACAAAGGCTATGAATAAATAGTCAGTTTTCACAGTGGAGAGAGGTAAATAGCCTGTGGTTCCCCAGGGATCTGTTCTGGGACCAGTGCTCATCCTATTCAGTGATCTGAAAAGAAGGATAAACAGTGAGGTGGCAAAGTTTTCAGATGATACATGACTCAAGATAGTTAAGTTCAAAGCAGTCTGTGAAGAGTTACAAAGGGATCTCACAACATTGGGTTACTGGGCAACAAAATGGCAGATTAAATTCAATGCTGATAAATGCAAAGCAATGCACATTTGGTTGCACAATCCAAGGAGCAGCTTACATGCTAGAGGCTGTGCGTGAACAGCCTAGGAGTGGGAGTTCTCATAGCAGAGCAGGGTAAGGCTGGCTCCCAGAGTCAAGGATTGGAGTGACTCATAGAATCATAGATTCTAGGGCTGGAAGGGACCTTGAGAGGTCATCGAGTCCAGTCCCCTGCCCTCATGGCAGGACCAAATAGTGTCTAGACCATCCCTGATAGACATTTATCTAACCTACTCTTAATGCTTAGTGCCCTTAATGTGACGTAGCAGACCACCAGTCCAGATAACACCAGAGGGGAATGTCACAGTATGGTCCCTGGGTCATTTACTGAACAGACACCATACAAGAATATTAATGATCAGCGTGTTACTGGCTTTCCAGTAAAACCTTATACAACACATAGCAGATACACTTTATGATATTAACAAATTGGGGGACACTGAACTGGTTAGGCCAGCTGAAATTCAACACCAGATACCAGTGAGCTGCTTGCCCTCTAGCACTGGGAGGCTGCTAGGGTCACAGAGTCACTGCAGAGAGATGTCTTTGGGGGAACTCAGGAACTGGGCTTCACTGACTGTTACCTGCAAGTCAAGGTTGGGACTGGCAGAGTCCTGAAGCGTTTGCTGGCCAAGCAGACAGGCTGGTGTGTCATAGAATCATAGAATATCAGGGTTGGAAGGGACCTCAGGAGGTCATCTAGTCCAACCCCCTGCTCAAAGCAGGATCAACACCAACTAAATCATCCCAGCCAGAGCTTTGTCAAGCCTGACCTTAAAAACCTCTAAGGAAGGAGAGTCCACCACCTCCCTAGGTAACCCATTCCAGTGCTTCACCACCTTACCACTGAAAGAGTTTTTCCTAATGTCCAACCTAAACCTTCCCCAGTGCAACTTCAGACCATTACTTTTTTTTTGTCGTCTGCTACCACCGAGAACAGTCTAGATCCATCCTCTTTGGAACCCCCTTTCAGGTAGTTGAAAGCAGCTATCAAATCTCCCCTCATTCTTCTCTTCTGTGGCCTAAATAATCCCAGTTCCCTCAGCCTCTCCTCATAAATCATGTGCTCCAGCCCCGAATCATTTTTGTTACCCTCTGCTGCACTCTTTCCAATTTTTCCACATCCTTTTTGTAGTGTGGGGCCCAAAACTGGACACAGTACTCCAGATGAGGCCTCACCAATGTCAAATACAGGGGAATGATCACATCCCTCGATCTGCTGGCAATATCCCTACTTATACAGCCCAAAATGCCGTTAGCCTTCTTGGCAACAAAGGCACATTGTTGACTCATATATCCAGCTTCTTGTCCACTGTAACCCCTAGGTCCTTTTCTGCAGAACTGCTGCCTAGCCACTGGGTCCCTAGTCTGTAGCAGTGCATGGGATTCTTCCATCCTAAGTGAAGGACTCTGCACTTGTCCTTGTTGAACCTCATCAGATTTCTTTTGGCCCAATCCTCCAATTTGTCTAGGTCACTCTGTATCCTATCCCTTCAGCGTATCTACAACTCCTCCTAGTTTAGTGTCATCTGCAAACTTGCTGAGGGTGCAGTCCACGCCATCCTCCAGATCATTAATGGAGATATTGAACAAAACTGGCCCCAGGACCAACCCCTGGGGCACTCCGCTTGATACTGGCTGCCAGCTAGACATGGAGCCATTGATCACTACCTGTTCAGTCTGATGATAGCCCAGCTTTTATCTCATTTCCCATCCATCCATCATCCACTGCTGGCTTCTAACTTGCTGTGCAGTCATCGTGATCACAGCAACAGCACAAAGCAAGCTCTGCTGGGGGGGGAGGGGACACACACTGGCTTACAGTTACAGGTTCTGAGAGAAGAAGGCTCAGCAGACTGCAGCCTGTGTGTATCCAGCCCCTGTATGACTCTGTGTGTGTGTTTTCCCTTTACCCCAATAGATACACTCTATTAGGCTGTTCATGTGCACCCAGTCCCTCTGTAGCTTGCACGGATGAGCATCCTTTTCTGTCTATTATAGGAGCTTTCAAAGTTGTCCATATTTTCTGGGCCATATTTTCAGAGACATACTGTCATGTGAATGCCTCCTCTTCCATTTGAGATCATTCAATCGCCGCCTTTTCTATTCACAATCATACTCACCACTTCACCACTTTAGGGGGGAGGGATAGCTCAGTGGTTTGAGCATTGGCCTGCTAAACTCAGGGTTGTGAGTTCAATCCTTGAGGGGGCCACCTAGGGATCTGGGGCAAAAATTGGTCCTGCTAGTGAAGGTAGGGGGCTGGACTCAATGATCTCTCAAGGTCCCTTCCAGTTCTAGGAGATTGGTATATCTCCAATTATTACCTTTCCTATCTCATTCACAACTCCTCACCTTCACAGTGACAATCACCTAACATCCCAGCAGTAACTGCACTTAATAAAAATTTAATAATTGGCAATATACCAATCTCCTAGAACTGGAAAGGACCTTGAAAGGTCATTGAGTCCAGCCCCCTGCCTTCACTAGCAGGACCAATTTTTTTTGCCCCAGACCCCTAAGTGGCCTCCTCAAGGATTGAACTCACAAACCCTGGGTTTAGCAGGCCAATGCTCAAACCACTGAGCTATCTCTCCCCCCTGACAGCTCAGTCATGCTCCTGGCAGAAGGAAGTTCAAGGGGATGACTGTAGATCGCATGTTCAATGGGGTTAGAGGTGCAGGGAGGAAGGGAGATGGGGTAATAGCTGGAGAGGCAGGTGGGCTCAAGGGTTGTAGTTTTGAGCATAGAGGAGACCAAAGTGTGTTTCTGTCTTGCTGCGAACATGCTAGAAGAGATTAAGAGGTTAAGGGTATAAACCTAGATGTAAGGAAAATTGATAGCTAGGAGGGGATTGGATAGGTTGAGATAATAGGGCTGTGATAAGAACATAAGATTATATCATAAAAACATAAGAATGGCCACACTGGTCAGACCATTGGTTCATCTAGCCAGGTGTCCTGTGTGCCACCAGTGGCCAATGTGAGGCGCTTCAGAGGGAATGAACAGATGAAGATATAAAGCCATTAATTGGTTCCAGTTCAGAATTTCACCCTTATCACACAAACACAGCAACCCTCACTTCACACACGAAAGCAATGAGACAGGACGTGCTGCAAATAAATAACAAAATAAGAAAATAATTGTGCTTTTTTTAAAATGAACAACGTTTCCGCTCCTCAGCTCAACATGGAAGAGTACAAGCAGGTGAAACCTACTGATGAGTGTGGTGCTATAGATCCTGTTCTGGCGCCAATCGGCAGAGGAGATGAGGCTGTTATAGCCATAGCTAGAGAACCTTGGTCCTTCAGCTCTAGCTGTACATGCTTTTAGCTTTAGGGGTAGCTAGTTCCATCCCCACTGCGTTGAGAAAGATGGTGGCCATCACACAGGGATAGCAGAACAGTTCAAAGGCAATTTGTTCCCTAACAGGAGGTGGCCTTGGGAGGCAGAATCCTAAGTGTAGGGATACCTGTCCCCATCCTAGTTTTCCTCGCTCCCAGAATCACACCTGGTTTCTCACTCTTTGTGATAGAAAGACCAAATTCTCTAACAAGCCAGTTATTCCCTACACTTATAGAAAGAGACCTTCTAAGAACGTTAAAATGTATTACTGGCACGCAAAACTTTAAATTAGAATGAATGAATGAATGAATGAATGCTCGGCACACCACTTCTGAAAGGTTGCTGACCCCTGCTCTACAGCTATTTCATGATTTCCATCTATACTGCACATGCCAAAAGTGTGCCCCATAGAAAAGGTCACAGAAAACTCCACCCAGGTGAGTGAATTCATTTTCACAGGACTCACAGATCATCCAGTGATTCTGGTCACCCTCTTTGTGGTGTTTCTAGGGATCCATCTCACCACCCTCATGTGAAATCTTGAGATGATCATGGTTATCAGGATCGACCCTGGACTTAACACCCCCATGTATTATTTCCTTAGTAATTTGGCTTTTGTAGAACTATGCTATTCCACAGTCGTCACCCCCAAGACTGATATTTTAGCAGAGAGAAAAGCCTTTTTTTACACTGTATGTTTGGCTCAGGTTTTGGGGTGGGGTATCTTTGTGGTTACAGAGTGTTACCTCCTAGCTAAGGTTGTGTATGATCATTACATGACCCTCCGTAACCTGCTGGGGTATTCAGTCATCATGCCCCCACGACTCTGTGTCCAACTTGTGCTTGGGTCATTCCTAAGTGGGAGTGTAATAGAATGGCACAAACAATGGGCATTTGACAATTATCCTTCTGTGATATCTCCCTAGCGTTGTCACGCTCCAGCTCTGACACCGTCATCCATTATTTTACTTGTTTGGGCTTTTTTGATAGGGGTGTTCAGCAGCCTGACTATCCTCATCTCCCGCCTTCTCATCCTCTCCGCCATATTGAGGATCCGCTCCACTGAGGGTAAATGCAAAGCCATCGCCGCCTGCGCTTCCCACCTGACTGCTGTGAGCATGTGATGGAGTGATTCTGGCGGAACCCAACTGACAGTGCCAAATCAGGACCAATTGCTCAAACAGGGCAGTCACAGCCCTAGGCTGGGATTTTTCCACCTCTAAGGCAAACCAAACCAGCCAGACAAAAAGGACTTCGGTCACACCCCACTGGCTAACCACAAGTCACACGGGCAATTTCCTTAGACACTCCAGTCTCCCAGTATCACCACCAGTGCACTCGTCCTGGGGATGAATGGTTATGAAAACCAACACTCCAATAAAAGAAAACGGTTCTCTCGATCCCAAAGGACCAAGCCCCAGACCCAGGTCAATATACACATCAGATCTTACCCATAAATCACGCTGTTGCCAATCCTTTAGAATCTAAAATCTAAAGGTTTATTTACAAAGGGAAAAAGGTAGAGATGAGAGGTAGAATTGGTTAAATGGAATCAATTACATACAGTAATGGCAAAGTTCTTAGTTCAGGCTTGCAGCAGCGATGGCATAAACTGCAGGTTCAAATCAAGTCTCTGGAACATCCCCCGCTGGGATGGGTCCTCAGTCCCTTGTGTAGAGCTTCAGTTTGTAGCAAAGTCCCTCCAGAGGTAAGAAGCAGGATTGAAGACAAGATGGAGATGAAGCATCAGCCTTATATAGGCTTTTCCAGGTGTAAGAATCTCTTTGTTCTCACTGTGGAAAATCACAGCAAAATGGAGTTTGCAGTCACATGGACAAGTCTCTGCATACCTTGCTGAGTCACAAGACGTGTCTGCCTTCTCTCCATGGGTCAATTGTGTAGCTGATGGTCCTTAATGGGCCATCAAGCAGGCTAAGCAGAGCTAACACCAGCTTGTCTGGGAGGCTTCCTCCAGAAGCACAGCACCAACTTGAAATACAGACAGCATAGAGTCAACATTCATAACTTCAACTAAAAATGATACAGACATACAGACAGCATAATTATAACCAGCAACCCATAATCTGGTCTTAGACACCTTAGATGACCCCCTTTATCTAAGACTTGGTGCCACTGCAGGACCTTGGTTGCAACCCATGTTCTATATGGTCCCAATTTATATCAATAATGTCACAGAGCATCTTCTGTGGGACTGGCATCTTTGTGAATTTAAAGCTCAGGTCAAACTACCTGCAGGCTGAAGATAGGATAGTCTACTGTGACCCCCATGTTAAACCCCCTTACCTACAGCTTGACGAACAAGGAGGTGAAATGCGCCCTGAGGCGGGTTATAGACAAGCAGGGGCTTGCCCAGGGGGTGGGGGAAGGCAAGCAGGGGCATGACCCCCTCAATAATCATCTGTCACTGCCCCCAGCTTCTGCTCTGGGGCTTGTCCTCCCCACTTTCTGCCAGGGTGGGAGTTGGGCTGAGCATGGCTGAAGGGACATGACTGAGAAAGGCACTGCAGCTAGCACGCCCAATGAGCCCCACTAGATGGCGGCCAGAGCAGGGAAGCCCAGGCTGGCAGCACAGCTCTGCGAGAAGACGGCACAGGGAAGCCTGCTGAGTCTGTCCCTTCCTTGCCCGCAGCCTCCGGTAAGTGGAGAGCTCAGGAAGGGAGCTCGGGACAATGGTGGGGAGGTAGTGGGACCCAGGTGTTCTGGGGGGAGATGGGAGGGAACCTGGGGAGGCAGCAGAGGCCTGGTGGGTGGAGGAGGCAGTGGGACATGGGGGCTCTGGGTGAGGGGGCAGTGTTTAAAGTGCCTCTCCTTAAGTAGTCAAATTTAAATCCCAGTGCATGCCTCTGAAAAAGTTGTCTCTTCTTCTAAACTTTTGATCTACAGTTATAACCTCTGGTCAGGAACACCTGTCTCATATATGGAATATGGTTTTATAACACCTTGTGGTTGGGCATGAATTCCATTGAGACTTCTCCATTGTCACCCACCTCTCAGCTACTTTTTTAAGCTAGTGAGGCTGGGGGAGAGAGGAGGGAAAACACAAATATTTTCTCATGTCATTAATTATTTTGTGTCACTTTATATTTCAAGGCTTAACAAGAAACCTGTGTTGGATACCCAGGTGTCATGTGTGATATCAGGGAGCATCACAGGTGCCAGGTTGTGAGATACAAAGATCTTTGGTACAATGCCCGGAAGCATATAGCCCCTATGACCTGCCTCTGGGTGTTAACTGCTGAACTAAAGAATAAAGGGTTTACACTGCTTCCTTGTGCCACTGTAACAGAATTCACCCATGTATTCACAGCCTACTCACTATTGCAATAATCTTTGTACAAAGTATGCCTTGTAATGTATCATTTGAAAACATAATTTGCTGATTGATATTGTCCTGATAAAACACACGTGGCCACATTGTGTGTGAAGTTATAAGATTCCACTGTATGGAGCTATTAACACATGTTCCAAACTGAGTTGGCAAACAGGTCTGTCTTAAACAAAGGAATATGTGCTATACTTAATTTGCATTTAAGCAGTAAACAGAGTCATAGACTCATAGACTTTAAGGTCAGAAGGGACCATTATGATCATCTAGTCTGACCTCCTGCACAATGCAGGCCACAGAATCTCACCCACCCACTCCTGTAACAAACCCCTAACCTATGTCGGAGTTATTGAAGTCCTCAAATTGTGGTTTGAAGACCTCAAGCTGCAGAGAAACCTCCAGTAAGTCATCAAGCAGGAAGGGAAACAAAAGCAACTCAAAGAAGCGAGGGAAAAAGCAGCAGGGAACATCCTTCCACATAGACATTTTGCTTTCTGGTAACCAGCTGGAATGTTTCTCAAAGTGGGGATAGGACTATAAAAAGAAGGGCCAGACATCCCAAGTCACATCTCTCTCTCCATATCAATTCACTGCATCTGAAGGGAGAAAGGACGCAACTGTTGGACTGGTGGAGGGGTCCTGACCTAAGAAGTTTGGCCAGTAACACTGCTCAAAGTATGTGGTAAGAAAACCTAGCTTTGAATTTAACAGAATGTGTTAAGTTAGGCAGCAGATGCATTTTAGATTTATTTTTCTTGTAACCATGTCTGACTTTTCTGTCCCATTATTTGTACGTATTTAAAATCTCTTTGTAATTAATAAAATTGTTTTGTTGTTTTATCTAATCTAAATTGAAGCATCTGGGAAACTAAATTGAGTGCATATTATTTCTAAAAAAGGATTAATGGACAATGTAACTTGCATTGTCCAGGAGGGGACTGGGGAGCACAGGACATAAATTTCTGGGGGGACATCGAAAACTGGAGAGTGTGATGTGGTTAACCTGTAGTGTAACCAAGGCTGGTGAGAACCAGGGTGTAACCCAAGTGTGGCTGGCAGGCTGCAGTTACACACAGATGCTCAGGGTGTGACTTGCATGCTGGAAGGTTGCTTGTGAGTGGCCCAGGCTGAAGCCACTTCAACAAGGCATTGTAAGTCTCCCAAAGTTGCAGGCAGGGGTGACACAGCTGCTGTTCAGTCTGGATTGCACCCTGGTATGTCACAGTCACTCACCTAGAAAATAGCCCACTAACACCTAAGATATGGTGCTAACTGACTGAAGGGTTAGATTGACATGAAAGGGTGAGGTCACCAAAGGGACGGGCCCATGCACTGATTCATGGTTGCCTATGCACAAGGACATTGTGGTCATCACCGATCCCCAAGGAGATCCACGGCAGGCCCAGTGATAATTCTTCCTTTCTTCACAATGGTAGCAGAAATGATCCCACACGGGTATGCAGGCTTGGCTGGTATTATTCAGTGCTACAGGGCACATTGGTGCCCCCTTCTCCTAAGTGGTGCCAACCTTTGAGGCATTGCAGGGTTGATTCCACTAGGAGGAAAAGTCAATGATACATGTCAGCTATATTCTTTTGTATAATCCTTGTGAGGTTTTTTGTTTTTTGTTTTTTTTTACAAAGAATCCACACAAAGTCCTGTTTCCCTGGGCACCAGCAGAAACAACCAAACAGCAGGCAATCTCTGTATTCAGAAACTCCCAAGTCTGTCACTCTAGGTCTGTGCTTAGGAAGCGCTATGCCCATGGTTCCTCTAGGAGTTATGCTCATAACTCCTCCTCCTGGCTTCACTGCCTCCAACACACCCAGGCTGTGTCCACACTTGGAGCTGGGATTGAGACTGCAAGCTCATGTAGACATACTCCCATTAGACCTCATCGAGCTAGGGCACTAAAAAACAGTAATGTAGCATGTCCAATGGCACGGACTAGTTGTTCCAAGTCTGAACCCAGGGGGGTTGGGAGCGTATGTACTCAGGGCTGCTACCCAGCGGCACCATCACAGCCACCGGGAGGCACTCCACCATCACCAAAGTACTGAGAAACCAGAGCTGAGTCATGCAGGCAGCGGAAGAAATGGCTTTCCTCTCCGCTTACACATCCGCCAGCATCCTTGGGGGTGAGGCATGTGGAAATAAAGACATCTACAAAAGCCAGGTTAGTGAGGAAAAAGCACATAGGAGTGTCAACCTGAGTGCTGATGATGATTAACGTGATCATTCCCGAGATTCCCCAAACACCGACAGCTCAGACTATTAAAAACCATACGAAAAGGGTGACATCAAACTCTGGACAATTGGTGAATCCTGTGAAAAATTAATGTAGTCATTTATTTGGTGATTGGTTATTGTGTGACGAGCGCAGATAACAACCATCAAACAGCTGCAGTGAATTTATTTCAGTCAGATCCCTGAGAATTAAGCAACACTCTACTATTATAGCCTTCCCTAGGGAAGCTGACCTGCTCTGTAACTCTTTCTCTAGGGACACAGGCACAAGCCACTGGCTGATGCTATTGGTGTGAGCCGTGGCTAAATCCCCAGCCCTGCCTTGAAAATCTCAATTGAGGGTTCCAGGTTTAGACAATATTAAACTTGGGGCACCTGAAGAAAAGCATTAAAATGAATGAAATGTACAAAAATGGGTCATTTCCAAATGCTTCAAACTCTCTCTTTACTCAAAGACTTTACTTCAGCAAGTCTGTTTGAACGCCTTCAAAAGGACCCATTGTTGTTTTCATATTAACACAGATATTTGCTCATCAGAAGTTATCACCATTTGCTCATAAATTTACCTCCTTAGGGAAAAAAACTCAGTTCCATGACCCTTTTCAAAGCGTTCTTCACCTCTTTGTTCCTCAGGCTGTAGATCAAGGGGTTCAACATGGGGGTTACCATCGTATAGAACACCGAGACCACTTTTTCCTGACCCCGCGAATGTTTGGTGTTGGGCTGCATATAGATAAATAGAGCAGTGCCATAGAATATGGTGACGACCGTCAAGTGGGAAGTGCAGGTGTTGAACCCTTTGCGCTTCCCCTCGGTGGACCTGATCTTCAGGATGGTGGAGAGGATGAAAACATAGGAGATGAGGATAATCAGGCTGGTGAACACCCCAATCACACAAGCCTCGGCCAAAAGGATCATGTGATAGATGGTGGTATCGGAGCAGGAGAGTGATAACAGTGGGGAGATGTCACAGAAGAACAGGTCAATGACATTGGGGCCACAGAAGGATAATTTTAACGTGGTAATAGTTTGGATCATTCCATTTAGAAACCCAGCTAGGAATGACCCAGCCACCAGCTGGACACAGCGTCTCGGGGACATGAGAGCTGTATAAAGCAGTGGGTTACAGATGGCCATGTAACGGTCATATGCCATAACAGTCAGGAGGAAAGACTCAGTAACCCCAAAGAAACTGACAAAACAGTATTGACATACACATGCAGCATAAGATATGACTTTTCTCTCTGCTATCAGGTCAGCTAAGAACTTGGGAGTAATGAATGTGGAATACCAGAAATCTACAAAAGCCAAATTACTGAGGAAAAAGTACATGGGAACGTGTAGCTGAGAATCCAGCCTGATTAGTATGATCATCCCAAGATTCCCCAGCAGGGTGACCACATAGATCACTAGGAACACCACAAAGAGGGTGATCTGAAACTCTGGACGATCTGTGAATCCTGAGAAAATGAATTCTGTTACTTCAGTGCAATTTGACCAGGTCATTTCTATGGTGCACAGTCCCTGTATGAAGAACACAGATGAAAAATATTAATTAACTGCTGTGACTCACTTGCAGTTGACACCAAGACCTGAGACGTGTAGCCCCGTTCTATCTTCCACAATCTCCAGACTGGCATCTCACCTGGTGTTATTTTGTCACACAAAGTACAGTAATGTCTGCAGCCTCCCACCCCTAGAGTCTTTGCAGGACACAGGCAGTAGGCAGCAAAGGAGGGTGGCACAGACTAGCTCAAGTGGCAGAATAGGTGGACAAAGTGACAGAGGCAGAGGACCCAAGACAGAGTGTGAGATGAAAGAATCAGACCATTGGATAAATATATTTAACATTTTCTTCCTTCAGCAAATTTCAAAACCCTGTTTAGAAAAAAGAATCGTTTGTAAAAACACCCTAAATGCTAGAGTGTGCTGAGGGAACAAAACAACAGAAGTCAAAATAAAATAAAAGGAGGCGTTGTCTTGTAAATAATACATTGATTGAAAATAGCAACACGAAGAATGTGTTTATGTGCTCTGTCAGGGGGGCCTGTATCACATGATCAAATCAACACACAGTTATTCTGCCCCTTATGCAAAGCCTATTGAAGCACAGTCATTGCACCTACACCGGATTGCCCATATCTGCACGCCCTTTAAATAAACACTTGGCACCAGGTTGTCTTCTCATGTACAAAAAGCCTTATGTTTAAGGGGCCTGGTTCCGCCATCTCAAACACCAGTTGGGTCAATGGTTTATTTGTTTCTTCAATCCCCACAACTTGGCCCGTATAACATCCCTTCATGAGCTGCTTAATTTTGAATGTTGGCAAGGCCTGATTCAAGGGACTTTTAAGGGCATCCATCTTTAATCAACAGGCCATTTTGAACTGCCCATCAACCTCTTTGATACAACAATTGTGCAACTGTCAATAGTTTAGGGAGAAGTGAATGCTTCAGAAGTCCATTTGTCTCTCTGCTGAACTAAGGAGGAACTTCTGTTTGGGTCGTAACAGGACGAGGGTGGTTGGGAAAAGGAAAGGAGGTAGGATGAAAATCTTTGCAACCTTAGTTTTGTATTTTAGGTTTTATATTTGTTGATAAGTACCAAAACCAAAAGACATATGTTCTTCTGACAATAGGCCCGTATACTTGTGTTGGGGGTAGTTGTATGGGCAGTGAGAAATCTGACCAAACACAAAGTACCCCTGAACCACACGGTTCTCCTCTTTTCTTCAGGTGTCCTCTTAAATAAGGTCCTCTTCCACTTTAATTATATCTTTTAACTTTCCCTCAGTCCCTCTGCATTAGGACTTTTGTTTTCAGCAATTTCTCATTTTTCTCATTTCCTGGAATGTATTATTTAATGTTAAAAACAACAAAGAGTATCTAGGGTTACAGCATACAGAAGAGCAAAATATAAGCTGTTAAATAAGACCAGAAAATTAATAATTTAGGGCCCTTTCAATGTGACAATAAAGCAAAAAATATAATCGTTCTCTGAAGATGCTGCTACAAAATATCACGATTCTTTTGTTAATTTTATTTATTTCCTATATCTGATAGTTCGTGAAAAAGAGCTTGGGAAAAAAATGGCAAAACGTTTAGGGGAAAGAGGCTAGGACAAGAAGCAATGAGCAGTTGTCAGGGTAGTTAACCGCTGGAATAACTTGCCTGGAGATTTTGTGGAATCTCCATCACTGGAGATTTCTAAGAGCAGGTTGGACAAACACCTGTCAGAGACGGTCTAGATAATACGTAGTCCTGCCATGAGTGCAGGGGACTGGACTAGATGACCTCTAGAGGTCCCTTCCAGTCCTACGATTCTATGATTCTATGAAATACTTGCCCATGCTAAATTATGACAAGTAACAAAGAAGGCATATAAAATTGTTTCACTGTAAAACAGATTTCAGTCAGTTAGCAATGCTCCCTTCAAATTCAGGCCAGCTCTCTGATCTCCATGCCCTGTGTTTCCTGTTAAACTTTTAAAACGTTTGGATTAGTTTAGTTTTTAAAACTTTATTTGCTATTATTACTTCAAGTCAGAGGGTGCTGCTGCACCCCAGGCACTGCTATGTCTAGCGCCCCTGACTGGACCCAAGCTTCCTCCACAAAATCCTCCCCCTCATCCTCTGTTGACATGCTCTGCCCATGGCATGGGGTCTCTTGGCAGCAGCACCTCCCCTTCCCCTGCAGAGGAGACAGAGGAGCCATCATGTGGAGCAGCCCCATCTTCCACCCCCAAAATCAGCCATGCATATTGCACCCCCTGCTCCTGGCCAGAATGACACTGGCCTTACTCCGACTGCATGGCAGTCACCAAGCCAGTGGGATTAACGTCACTGGAAGCATCCAGTCAACAGAGAGGGAAAAGGTTGGATGTTAGGAAAAACTTCCTAACTGTCAGGGTGGTTAAGCGCAGGAATAACTTGCCCAGGGAAGTTGTGGAATCTCCGTCATTGGAGATTTTTAAGAATAGGTTAGACAAACACCTGTCAGGGATGGGCTAGATAATACTTAGTCCTGCCATGAGTGCAGGGGACTGGACTAGATGACCTCTCAAGATCCCCTCCAGCCCTATGAGTCTATGATATCACAAGGAGCTCTTCTCCAGGTGGACACCTGCCTGAACACTGGGCAGGGAAAAGGACACGCACCTCCCTACCCTCAGCATTCAGCTCCACTGTACCCCCACCACACACACACACACACACACACACACACACACACACACAGAGTGCCCGCTGCACACCAAACACACACACACAGATTGCCCCTATATACACACACACAGACACACACACACACAGTGCTCCAAACACAGAGTGTGCACTCACACATGCACTTTCTTGCCTGTGTAAGACACCTGCCAGCCCTTCACCCTCTTGCTTCATCATGCCTATCACTGTGGTATCTAGGTGCTGTCTACAAAAATAATTAGAAAACAAAATTTCCTCTATAGCATCATATTGCCCCCAACCAACCTGTCCTACCCATAGGCACTGGATTGGGACTAATTCATTTCAACACAGGTCATACAAAGCAGTCTCCCTGTTCCCTGGTGCCGGAGCTCAGCCACTGGTGCAGTGTCCCTGTGGCTACTCAGGGGGAAGCACTCCCTGCCTGCAAACATAGGGAGAAGGTGCAATGGTTTGGGGGGTTTCTTTGTTTGATTCTTAGCTAAGAGTGCCTCACTAGGACAAAGCATGAGAAGCCCTGGTTTAGGCACCTTCTCCCCAGGAAAAGCCTCGGCGTGTGGAAGAGGCTCAGAGAAGAACAACAAAATCACTCAGGGAGCCGTGTGGCCTGACATCTGCAGAAAACCTAAAGGAACAAAATCTATCTACAGCAGCCTCACACTGAGCTCGATCAGATTGCAGACTAATCTCCACTGGGAAACTGGGACAGATGGAATATTTCCAACAAGACTGAAACAAAAAGAACAGAAGAGGATTCTGCTGCCTTGGCAGGGAGACAGGACTAGATTCTGCAACTGGTCTTTTCCATCCATAGTTTCTCTGAGACCTGGTTTACACTCAAAAATTAGATCAAGCTAGGTATGTCGCACAGGGCTGGGAAAATTTCACACTGTGTGCACTAACCCTCAGTGTAATTCTTCCATTGACCTAGCTACTGCCTCTCGGAGATGTGGATTAACTACATTGATGGAAAAACCCTCTCCATCAATGTGGAAAGAGTCTACACTGTGGCGCTGCTGCAGCACCATAGCTGAGTCACTGTAGTGGCTTCAGAATAGACATTCCTTGAATCAATGCTGGATTTCCCCCTTCCTTTTAAGGCTGTTTTTTCTCCTTTTCTTGTCACTTCTCCCTCACTTGGTAAAGCTCTTTCCTTGCTTTGATTGGTAAATATGTGCAGAAAAGTTAAAATTTCTCCTCTCAGGATAATTCCTTCCTCCCCTTCCCATGAATGGCCCACTGTCATGTCAACTAAAGGCAGAAGTGATCTGAAACTGACCTGTTTATCCATGATTTGGTGGTACCTCTTTGTTTTTCCCTCCTTTACTTATAATGAGTTGAGAAGAACAGAAGCAGGACCTGGTCAAAAACATGAAATGAGACTAAGCATCAAACCTTTCCCTGTTTGCTAACCAATGTTACCCTTAATACCTCTGCTTCCCGGGGTGGCAGAGGTTAAATTTGGCTGTGATGACTTTGAGATTTGCTCCCTGGAGGCTCTTAGCTCCCAGGACAACAGGCGTGCAGAGCACATGCAATTAATGTTGTTGCCATGTCTTTCCTTGTGGAAATGCTACACAGAGGGCCAGCTCCTCAGCTGGTCTGGATCTCCCTTGAAGTCTTTTTAAAATGATGCTAGAATGAGGTGACTGTATTCCACTTCATTTGTTGGTCACCTCTCCAAAAGTATTTTTAAGTAAGTTCCCAGCGTTGGTCTATATACATTCCAGATAGAAAAGTCGGGCCCATGGTCTCAGTTACCCTGGCGTAACTCCAGAGGAACACTGATAATTTCAGTTGAGTTCATTAGGATTCCCACTGATGTAGGCTAGCTCAGAATCACACCACCTCACAACATATTCCAGTGTAATGTGCACCAGACTCTTGTACATAACATTTGGGTTGTGCTCTCAACACTGCTCATCCCCAACTGGGCAATTTTGGGCAAATCTCTTAAACACCTTGTATCTCAGTTGGGATGGTCAGGCCTGGTGGTCAGAACAGGAGTTCATATCCTGGAATTGTAGCCCAGGGTCAGAACCAGAGTCGGAGGCCAGAGCTAGGGCCCAAAGCCGAAGTCAGGAATTGGAGCCGAGGATCAGAACTGGGTGATCTGGAGTGAGGCATGGCAGGAGCAGGGATGGGAACAAGCTCTCACAGGAGCTATCACTGAACTGCTGCTACTGCTGGGTTTAAGAGCAGGTCTGGTGATCCTTCCAACCAACTGGGCAGTTTGGCCTATGTGGCGTCTCAAATGGGGCCCAGCTGTGCTTGTTAGACCACCTGGGGGTTAAGCTAGCAGGTAAGCAGGTAAGTTGCCGATCTTTACTTCTGACAGGTGCCTAAACAGGGATGTCAGATTCTAATCTTCGGGTCCCATTTGCTGAATACTTAGCCCCAGCTTTTAAATACTCCACTCAAGACATTTGGGAAATCTTCTCCTGGGGCACCTGGGGTTGAAAAGGACAATACATCGACTCCACCACCACCTGAATTAGTGTAAAAGCCTGAGAAAGGGATGGGAAGGTGTGATGCTGTATGATTGAATATGACCATTTGTATCATTGATATTGCCACTATTATACAATTGCAACAAATCTTGTACAAAGTATGTCACGAAAGGCATCAATGGAAAAGTTACAATCAAATATGATTATCCTGTTTATAGGCATGGATCACCTTTGTATCTAAAGTTATGAATATTGGTCATGGACTTGTATCTCATACATGTGTTGTATTCCTGGGTAACACCCATGATTTAAATCAAGGCTAGACAGCTATGTGTTGATGGCCCATTAAGGACACTTCACTCTATCAATGGGCCATAGAAGAAACTCATTTTGCCCAGATGGCTCTTCCTATGGATGCCTTAAACTCCCAGGGGAAAATAGCCACCTCCTATGAGTCATCATGCTACATAAGGACATATGATATGCTCATGTGATCCTGGACTCCGTCTTGAGCCAGTAACTTTCCATACACAGGGGCTGTGGGCTTTGCTTGAGACAGTAAATTTCCAGGCACATGGCAAAAGATATAGAAGACCCCTGAGACACCTCCATTTTGCCTCTTTCCTGCCCTGATTCTCTGGACTGTGGATTTACAACTTAAAGGTGCATTTTGAACTATGGACCGAGAATCTTCCAATCTTTTGGAAGTTACCAGGGAGTCTTTATAAGCTAGCAGTCCATTGCATCACTGCTACAAACCTGATATAAGGACTTTGCCATTATCTGTATGTGTATGATCTATTAATCATTATGCACTCTTTTCTTCGTATATCTTAAGTTTTTAGTTACTAAAGGATTGGGACCTGTGTGATTACAGGGTAAGATCTGAGTTATATATTGACCTGTTTAAATGTCTGATCTCTTGAGATTAGAAGGACCCGATATTTGATTAAATGTGTTTTCAGTAACTACTCATCGTAGAGTCCAGTGTCTGGGTGGTGAGCCAAGGGCTGGAATGCTTAAGGCGACTCTCTGAGCAGCGAGATATCTTCCAGGATGAACTCCTGTGAGAAATGTGGGGACAGTGTTCAGCATAGGGGCCCCCTGCAACTGCTGGCTCTTCCCAAGGCACAGAAATCCAGAGCACAGTACGACCATGAAACAATCAGTCCCCCTTGACCCTGTGCTTACTCACCATTTTGGGGCTCCTGTGGGTTGTGTGTGCTCATTTTGGGACAGGCAAATTATGCTATTGTGTAGACTGTGTTGCCCTTATGTACGGGGGAGTCATTGCTCTGTCTGGTGTGAACAATGCTGCCTCTGTTAAGTGTTGCATTATACCTTTACAGATGCAACCTGGAGATCTCAGCCATCCATGTTATCAGTGGCCGAAAGACTCCAAAGAATTATGAAGAGGCCACGTAGAAGCAAAGAAGACATGCTGCATGAAGTAATGCAGCAGTCCCTTAACGAGAATCTAAAAGCACAGGAGTGGAGGGAGAGTGAAAAGAGGATCCGCCAGCAGAATGTGGATCGCCAGCACAAAAGCGCAGAGCTCCAGCAGCAAAGCACAGATTGTCTGATAAGCATCATGGAGCGCCAAGCGGACTCGATCCAGGCGCTCGTAGCCATGCAGTGTAGGTAAGAAAGGAAGAGGGGGATTGTTATCAGGTCTGTAACTTATGTCCCTATAGAGGATCCCTTCCTCCGTACTATCCTCTTCAGGGCATCCTTCACCTCCTTATTCCTCAGACTGTAGATCAAGGGGTTCATCATAGGGATCACCACCGTGTAGAAGACAGCAGCCACTTGGTCTTGCCCTTCAGAGTAGCTGGAGCTGGGCCTCAGGTAGATGAAGAGGATGGTGGTGTAGAACAAAGTGACAGCTGTCAGGTGGGAGGTGCAGGTAGAGAAGGCCTTGTACCTGCCCTCAGTAGAGTGGATCCGCAAGATGCTGATTAAGATGTACATGTAGGAGACAAAGATGGTGAGGAAGGAGCAAAGACCAATCAAGGAGGAGATGACGAAGAGCAGGACTTGGTTGACCAGGGTGTCAGAGCAGGAGAGCTTCAGTATCAAGGGCACATCGCAGAAGAAATGGTCAATGACATTGGAGGTGCAGAAGGGGAGGCGAAAGGTGGTGTTGGTGTGTATCAGACCATTGGCGCAACCCACCAGGTAGGAAGCCACCACCAGCAAGATGCAGACCTTCCGGGACATGAGGACTGGGTACAGCAGTGGGTTACAAATGGCCACGTAGCGGTCGTATGCCATGGCAGCCAGTAGGAGACACTCCACAGTGGCAAACACAGCATAGAAATAAAACTGGGTGGCACAGCCAGTAAACGAAATGGCTTTCCTCTCAGCCAAGAAATTTTCCAGTGTCTTGGGGACCACAACGGTGGAGTAGCAGAGATCTGAGAAGGACAGGTTACTGAGGAAAAAGTACATGGGGTTGTGAAGTCGGGCGTCGAGATGGATCAGGGCAATCATCCCAAGGTTCCCAATGAGGGTGATGATGTAGATACCTAGGAACACCACGAAGAGGACGAGTTGGGTCTGGGGGTCGTCTGTGAATCCCAAGAGGATGAATTCGGTCACTGTGGTGTGATTCCCCCCAGCCATTTCTGCAGGTGTCTGGTTGGAGAAAGACAGAGACTTAGTAAAGAGACACACTATTGTATTAATCCCAGCTGTCACATTCAAACCATCCCTGAATTCTCAGAAAGTCTCAACGTCATGGGAGATGCTGTATTCAGTTTTGGGGCACCACTAATTTTAAAAACAATAAGAATGACTTGGGGTTTCTGTGTAATTATTTATCAGTACTATATGTTAACTAGAGCTGGTTTGGAGTTTTTCAACAAAACTTTCCTTTTTTGTTGGAAAATTGTAAATTTTTCAAAACTGAAACTTTTTGCAGAAAAGAGCTGGTTTTGACAACTTTCTTGACTCAACATAATTTTGAAAAAAAAGTTTTAAAATTGTCACTGTGTAGCATTTTGACATTTTCCAAACAACAGCAAAAATCCAATATTCTGGTTTGAAATTACTTTTCCTTTTGACAGTAAGCTAATTATAATAAAATAATATTACAAAAGTGGTCAAAATCTAAATGAGACTTTTTAAACTTATCAAAATGAAATGTTTTCACTGACCCAAATCATGAATATTTTCAAATTTTTGACTTTTTATCCTCAGTTGGGATGGGAAAGTTTTTTGACATCTCAAAAAACATCAAGGAACAGGAAAAAACATTTTCTCTTGCGCTCTAATTCTGACCTTGCCATTAGAATATTTACTGTATACAGGGTTAAAGCCTCCTGATTCATAAAGGCGATTGGGAAACAATCAGGAAAGCAAAACAAAGATTTGAGATAAGACACTCCTCAACAAACACCTGGGGGTCGTTACAATATAATGGGACCTCCATTGACTTTGGGGGAACGGGCTCAATCTTTCCCTGAGTCCACCAAATTAGTTTTGGACAGCCTGGCCAAAGCCCAGGAAGCTGAGAAGTCAAAGGACTTCTGGGTGGATAAAAAGTGACACTCTTTGTAGATTGCAAGTATTTATCAGAGAGAGACAATTAAGGGAAACAGACTGAGATCCAGATGGGGGTGACTCGGAAAGGGAGGCATGCTTGAGGCCTCTACCAAAGGATGGCGGGACTCTTAGTAAGGTAGACGTGTCTAGACTTTTTGTTGTTTTCAAATCCCTTTTCTTGTATGTTATGCATTGTCCATACTCTTAAGATTAAACCACATTCGGGTTTAAGAAGGCCATCAGGTCACTCTATTCACCATTGGTCACAGACTCCTGAAGGGAAGAAACACCGATATCAAATCCAGTGGGACATTCTGGGTAAACAAAGTCAATACAGTTGAATTATGGAGGTGAATGCGTGGTTACGCAGGTGATGTCGTAGAGAGGGCTTTGGATTCTTCAACCATGGGATGTTGTTCTGGGAAGAAGGATTGCTAGGAAGAGATGGGGTCCACCTAACGAAGATATGGAAGAGCATCTTCACAGGCAGGCTTGCTAACCTAGTGAGGAGGGCTTTAAACTAGGTTTGCCGGGGAATGGTGACCTAAACCTAGAGGTAAGTGGGGGAGTGGGATACCGGGAGGAAACAAAAGGAGGAGGGTACAAGATGGGGAAACCTCCTGATTCATGCTGAGAAAGTAGTACACAGAGGTCTTCCAGGGGGTACATCAACTCATCTAGATATTTGCCTAGTTTTACAACAGGCTACATAAAAAGCACTAGCGAAGTCAGTACAAACTAACATTTCATACAGGGACTTGTTTATACTGCTCTATATACTATACACTGAAATGTAAGTACAATATTTATATCCCAAATTATTTATTTCATAATTACATGGTAAAAATGAGAAAGTCAGTAATTTTTCAGTAGTAGTGTGCTGTGACACTTTTGTATTTTTATGTGTGATTTTGTAAGCAAGTCGTTTTTAAGTGAGGTGAAACTTGGGATATGCAAGAAAAATCAGACTCCTCAAAGGGGTATAGTAGTCTGGAAGGGGTGAGAGCCACTGGCATAGGAGACCCAGTCATGCCACAGGACCCCATTGTGCTAGGCGTTGTATGGACAGAGAACAAAAAAGGACAGTTCCCAACAGCTTACAGTCTTGTGACAGAGGCTTGGGGGTGTAATCCAGATAGGTGAGGGGTTGTGTCATCACTTGCCCTGCAACCCTGGGTGCCTCACAATGCTTTGCTGCTGTTGCTCTCAGTCTGGGATGCTCACAGCCTATTCATAACCCCACAGCCCTGTTCTAGCTTCTACCAGCCTGGGTTGCAACCAGCAGGGTAACTGTAACACACTCCCAGGCTGGAATTTTCTCCAAAATGTGTGCTCTAACATTTAGTCCACTCTTGGACAGTTAGGAGAAATAATGAGGTTCGTTTGTCCATCTAATGGCACAAAAACACATCGGAATTTATTAGCTTACCTGGGGTAAATACACTCTTCTCTTTAAACACAGGACTGAGTTGGTTTATAGTAAAAATAAAACAATTTTGTTTTTTACAATAGGCAACAGATTAAATGATGCCAAGTAAAAGGAATAAAGTTAGAAAGGGTTACAAGCAAATAAAAGTGGAAACACATCTAAAACTTAATCTAGCAAGGTACTGGCTATGTTCAAGATGGTTTATCACTTATATTCAGTTTCCAGAGACCTTAACCACCCCCTTGGCTGAAGGACCCATCTTTCCCATGTGTCTGTCTAGTGATGGATGCCAAAGATGGCTTTTCTCTTTACTTATATCTTCCAAAGCTCAATTACTTTGCTTTAAGAGGCAGGATGACCTCATGCTGTTTTCCCCCTCCAGTGGGCTTCCCATCCTCCGGCTGATTTAAATAGAAATGGGACTTCCATTGTTTCAGGTCACACCTTGCTTAATTTCACTGGAGACAGGTTGACAGCTGCCGTCTTTCCTGTGTTGGGGAAAGCCTTTTTCTCTCTTTGACTGGTCAAAAATGGGAAAGCCTAATATCAATGAGTATCCATAATTCCTTCTGAAGTGTTAATACATACAACTCCCCAGGATATTAATCACTAGTGTGTCATAAAAGACCTCACACTATGCACTTTTATAGAACAGTAATATTGTGTACAATCATTTGCTTATCAGTTGCGGTTCAGACCCCGTGTCACTATGGACCAGTGAACCTTTGCAGTGGATCCGCCTGAGGGTTAGACCTCAAAGTAAAGTTTATTCAAGCTGTGAGGAAGGCAACACGGAGCCTGGTGGGGAAGGAAGCTCCATGCTCTTTCTTCCTCCATTAGTTAGCATAACAGCTTTGTTTAATGTGTAAAAATGGACAATTGTTGCCTTTGCCTGAAGACTGGGCTGGTCAGAGAATCAAATACATGTTCCTTTTTCTGAGGCAGCCCTCCAGCTCTCCCGACATGCCTGATTTAAAAACACTTTGGTCATAATTCCAGTATATATCCATAACTTTTTATACTCCCCCTGTGCGTACATCATGCAATAATATTAATGATCAGTGGAGTATTAGTTTTCCAGTGATGATTCATAAGGCATATTTTGCTCAAAGATGATTACAATAGTGTGTGGGGTCTGAACGCTGGGGTGCTTAAGGTCACAAGTCTCATCACTGTGATCAATGCTGTATCAATAAGGAGCTGACCAAAGGCTGTTAATATTTGCTATGTCTTCCATGTTGCCCAGTCCTTAAATGGGCACCCAATCCTCATTCAGGTGTAAATAGTTTATTATTATTAACCTTCAAGTCTGGAGCCTTAAGCCTCTGTGTTTGTGTTTCTGCCCCTATTACAACCTGGGTACGGTTTCTGATGGTCTAACATATACAGCCATTACCCTCGGAAGTCAAGAGTCATACAGTAATGGAAGAGCCTGGTTGCTGACCTCCTCCTGAGACACTATTTGCTTCCTTCCCCCAGTTCTCTAATATTACCCCAATGTCCCATAAATAGTCATAAATTCCCCCCAGTGGTTCAAAACATCCATTAGCTAATTCCCATCATAGCCCATTGTCTTTTATGGGGACTCAAACTTTTCAATATGCTCAGATTGTTTCCAGATATTGCCTTCCCTGCTTGTTTTCTTTTTCTTCTTTTACATCAATTGTTGTTTTACACGGTTTTTCTTCTTTACTCACTGGCTACATGCTTCTCCTAGTGTTCCTTGTTAAAGACCAATTTTATTTTAAATTAAAGATCAATATCTCACTCTGAAATGATTGATTTCATTCCTGTCCTTTAACGAATGAGCTTTGGTTTTGCTATAGTGTTACCACACCCTGCTTTTCTTCAGCTGGTATCAGTTTCCCACTTGGCTTAGCTGACTCTGGGACATTTCCCAGACCTGAAGAAGAGCTCTGTGTAGCTTGAAAGCTTCTCTCTCTCAGCAACAGAAGTTGGTCCATCTTGTCTCTCTGGGTACTCTTGTTAGCTCCCTCCTGCGGTGCACTGGAAACTGTATTGAACTTGTAAGCTGTCACTTTACAAGTGTAGAGGCGTCTCCTGGTCCTGCTTACAGGTTGCGGGTTCTGTATGCAAACTATGTCTGCAGCAGCCAGTCTGCAGCCAGATAGTATAGAGGAAGGTGTGGTAAATTGTGCCTCTTTGTTTTAGGGAGAAGCCTGCTTTGCCTCTCTCTGGTTTTGGGTTCTGGTATGTTATTGTTCTGAATTCTCAGAAATAAAATTGTGTTACGTTGCAAACTTCCAGCAAGAGTGTTTATGTTTCTATCTAACTTTTCTGTGTGTATGTGTGCATACATAATTTGTATGTTGTCAACAACCTATTTTCCCATTCCCAGGATAGTGTAATTTTTATTTACACTCACAGCTTTGAGCAGCCTCTTACAAAGCTTGTTGGTTCTTGAATTCCTACTGTTAGAGAAGTCAGATTTTTTTTCTTCCTTTAGTTATGGCGTGTGTCAGGATTTTTCAGCCCATGGCATGAAGCCAGCAGCTCTTAGAAAACTCATCTAGTCCAAAACACTACAGCATGTGGCCTCAGCAATACAGGATATTGTAAGCACATCACACCTGTCCTCTGTTCTGTACATTGGCTTGCCATGGAATATCAAGGCAGGTTCAAGACCTTGGTCCTTCTCTTCAAGGGGCTAGGCCCCAGGCATCTAAAAGATTGCAAAAGCTGCGGGAGAAAGACTGTGGTTGACACATCTGCTCCTCCGGCACAATGGAATGTTCTATCATAAGGCCAAAGCTCAGCTGTGTAGGAGATGGAGCTTTCTCAGTGGTGAGATCGAGATTGTGGAATGAATGTCCCCAGACACCAAGCAAATCTCTGCCTCTTCCCTTTCAGCACAAGGCACATATCTTCAACCTGCCTCCTCTCAAATAAACACAGAGCTGCAGGTAGATGCAAGAAAAAAAACAACCCCCCCCCACAACAAAACCCTATCAAAACACTCAGTTGCACATGCAATTCTCCCCTGGGGGCGAGGATAGACTCATAGACTTTAAGCTCAGAAGGGACCATTGTGATCATCTAGTCTGACCTCCTGCATGTTGCAGGACACCCACCTCACCACCCACTCCTGCAATAGACCGCTAACCTCTGGCTGAGTTACTGAAGTCCTCAAATCATGGTTTAAACACTTCAAGTTACAGAGAATCCACCATTTACATAGTTTAAACCTGCAAGTGGCCTGTGCCCTACACTGCAGAGAATACCCCAGGGTATTTGCCAATCTGACTCGGGGGAAAATTCCTTCCTGACCCCAAATCTGTTGATCAGTTAGACCCTGAGCACGCAGGCAAGACCCCACCAGCCAGACACCTGGGAAAGAATTATCTATAGTAACTCAGATCCCACCCCATCTAATGTCCCATCTCAGGCCATTGGGGATTTTTGCTACTTGAGGAAAGAGAATGAACCATACGTGCCAGATGGTAGTCACATTGCTTAATGTATTAGTGCCAGGTGCTCAGAGACCCTGACGGAGATCCAGCTGCCGGCAACATGGCACTGCACTGGTATGAAAGGAGAAGCAGGCTCATGGATTTCTATCCTTCCTCTGCTTCTACCATCCTCCCTAGGGTACTGCTGCAAGCCCTTTGAAGTCAATGGGAGTCTTTCCATTGATTTCCATAGACATAGGATCAAAGCCTAGATTACTTAGAAGTCCTCAATATTGGCTGTTTTATAATCAAATATCCCGATACTCCTGTGCACTGTGAAGCCATTTCTAAATGGTTTATAGCCACTGGTATTAAGTTTCCCTATAATTCTCAATGCATTAACTCTCTGTCAAAAGTCAGACTTAGAAGGCTTCTCTTCTAGTTGGACTTTCCAATGTCTAGATCTTGAAATTAAGCTTTTCATAACGTAAGAACGTCCTTCATGGTATATATATTTGGCTGTACTGGTTGACAGATAGATGATGGTCTCTGTCAAGCCTTTTCTCTCTATCCTTCTCTCTCAAAAGTTTTGTGACTTGACAAGTGAGGGACACCATGATCAATGCCATTTACCCTTTATTACCACCAAGATTTGACCCAATCAATCATTCTGGCCCAGATTCACCAATACAGTAGAACCTAAGAGTTATGAACACCTTGGAAATGGAGGTTGTTCATAACTCTGAAATGTTCGTAACTTGGAACAAAACGTTATGGTGGTTCTTTTAAAAGTTTATAACTGAACATTGAATTAATACAGCTTTGAAACTTTACTATGCAGAAGAAAAATATTGCTTTCCTCTTTTTTTAAATGATTTATGTTTAACAGTACTGCACTATTTTTTTTGTCTCTGCTGCTCCCTGATTGCATACTTCTGGTTCCCAATGAGATGAGTGGTTGATTGGTCAGTTCGTAACTCTGGTCTTCTTAACTCTGAGGTTCTACTGTACATTCTGGCTGCCTTGCCCAGATCTGGCAACACAAAGCAGCTGTAAACCCTGTTGAATTGGTCAGAGAAACCAGTGTGTCTGCATTGTGTTTCTGGAATGGTGAAAAGCAGCTGGTACCGACCTGTGCATTTGGCCATCCCTTCATGTTCATCCTTAATCTACTTTTATCCACATGACACAGAGCTAAGTGTCAAGACAGTTGGGAAAGAACTAAATATTTTTAGACAATTAACTATATAGAGGACAGGTAGCGATTACTTTTTAAGGATGATACATTTGATCTTTTCTGTCTGTAATATAGAACAAATAGCAGAAATGTGCATACACTTACCAGCTGCCTCCCAGCTTGATGGCTCCTTTGCTTTTCCCACTTTCACTTAGTCTAAGATATATTTCAAGACCCTCCCCATCAGAAGCCTCCAGAACTGGTTTCTGCATCAAATGCCCCTTTCCTTTCTAGCCAATCTCTCTATCTAGGCACATCCATGGAACTCCTCACTGTAATATCTGAATGCCCCCATTTGTCCCCAAACCACACCAAATTCTCACTGATGAGAAGGCGACAGTGTAGATTTATTTCAGTCCTGTTGAGCCTCAGGGTTCTCCAGCCTGCCTATGCAGCACAATGACATGTCTCTTACTGACTCCAGGACTGCAACACCAGGAGGATTCATAAGAGTTTGTGACCTTGGGACCCACTCCCAGAGGCATCACTGACCTCAGGAGCTCAGGTGCACAAAGAGGCAGCAATTACAATTATCTTTGCAGCCTTTGGAATTGGAAATTAATTGCACAGAAACTAGAGAAACAAGGTTTAATCAAGGGGGAGGAAACTGAGGAGCAGCTGGAGATCACCTTGGACAAGAATTGTTCCTAATGCAACTCTCAAGATTGCTGATGTGTTGAGCCCATCAGTGTATACTGCCCAGAAACAGAGTTCTGAAGGTCAAGAATAAAGCTCTAGAAGCATCATAAAAATATATAGAACCACATGTTCTTTCTTGGAGGGAGGGAGAGAGACTATTAGCTTGTTTTTATTGGGGTAGGGGTAACAAATAAAGGATGCTGTCTTAAGGAACCTGGGCCCAGATCCCTAACTATCATAAATTGGGATAGTTCCATTGATCTAACTGATTTACCCCAATTCAGGATCTGGCTTCTCATCACCTTACCTCTCAGGGCCCACAGGTCAAGAAACTAAGGAGACCCTTACCCCCACTTTTCTTGAAGAAATCAGGCATAATAGAGGGCAGGTTAAGCCAGCTAGCCCCAACCCCCCTTTCCCTTTGCACCCCTAGTTAAATTTGGCCCAAATCCAGAAAGACAACGCAGAGAACTGCACCTTTAAATGTTATTAAGACCCTGGTCATGGAGGAGAATGGAGCCAGAATGTTTCCAGAGAGCTCTGAGGAGGAATATTGCGCACTCTATTGACAGTTTGCTAGGACTTGAGTTTTTCCCTCAGTTATCTGTTGACCAAACTGACCCCAAACCCCATCATGCCTCATGGCACTGTTGACTGAGCTGAGAAGTCACAGAATGTTTTACAGCCAGGAGAAAGGCAAAATTGAAAAACACTACCTGTGAAGTTGTAGCTACATATGTTTCTAAATGTTGCAATGGCCATTAATGGAATTTTACTATGGATTTATTAAGGTAACTGGAAAACTGTGCTATTAACAGGAATCTAAATTCATTGGTTGCTAACTTCCAGAAACCAGATGTATCATATAATCAGTTATCATGAGCACAGTGTGTTGATGAACACATGGGAGTTGTTGCTGTAACCACACACGTGATTGAAAAAGTGGTATTATGTAATCAAAATAAGAAAGTAGCAATAGTGACCGAGTAAAGTACATTATATTTAGAACCGTTTATGTTCCTGTTCAATTGAATAAGTCTGAAACTGTGCAGTTGTACAGTGCTGTAACCTTTGCACAAACTCTTACTTTGTATGTATGTGGGGAGAGTGCCAGGAAGGAAGACACACAAAGCTTGTGAAATACACTCAACAGCCTTCAGGTATTTGTGCTGTGGTCTGGGGCGACAGACACTTTGTGTCTTTCAAATGTGGAGCTGGACAAGAGAAAATCTGAAAGGTCTATGGTGTTAGTCAATCTCATATACAATATTAACATTACACACAATATCAGTATTATCCAGAGTATCATGTATGATTTTGTATATGAAATGTGCTAATGTTAAGCTGTTTCCAAAATGCTTTTTTGCTTATGTTAAAATGCTTAACCAAAGAGAACATAGCGTGTTGTAATTTTTCCTAATGTAGACATACCCTAACAGTTTTTCCTAATATCCAAATAGTTTACCCTAATATAGTTTTTCCTAATGTAGACATACCCAAGGTGTCTTTTTCCCTGATTCTATCCTTGGCCTTGAACACACACGACTACACATACAATATACAAAAACCTGTAGGAGAACACTTCAACCTCCTTGGCCACACCATAGCAGATCTTAAGGTGGCCATCCTGCAGCAAAAAAACTTCAGGACCAGACTTCAAAGAGAAACTGCTGAGCTTCAGTTCATCTGCAAATTTGACACCATCCGCTCAGGTTTAAACAAAGACTGTGAATGGCTTGCCAATTACAGAACCAGTTTCTCCTCCCTTGGTTTTCACACCTCAGCTGCTAGAACAGGGCCTCATCCTCCCTGATTGAACTAACCTTGTTATCTCTAGCTTGCCTCTTGCTTGCTTATATAAACCTGCCCCTGGAGATTTCCACTACATGCATCCGACGAAGTGGGTATTCACCCACGAAAGCTCATGCTCCAAAACGTCTGTTAGTCTATAAGGTGCCACAAGACTCTTTGCTGCGACTACACATTCCATCACTTCACTTCGCATAACAGAGAGGGAGATTACCACTGGAACAAGCTATCCAGGAAAGTGGTGGATTCTCCATTTCTTGAAGTCCTTGGACCAAGATTGGCTGCCTTTCTGGAAGACATGCTTTAGGCAAACACAAGTTATTGGGCTCAATACAGGGGCAACTGGATGAAATGCTCTGGGCTATGTTATATAAGAGGTCACACTAGTTTGTCTAATGATCTCTTATGATATTAAATTCTACGAAACTATGAATTTACAAGTTATACCATCAGAAACCTGCCGGCTTTGCACTGACAATTTTGTTAAAATCATCACATTTCCATGAAACATTCTAATTTCAACCAATAAGCATTTTCCAAAGGGAAAATGTTCCATCCAAAAATTTCTGACCAGATCTAGTCTCAATCCAGTGTCCTATCAACTAGACCATAGATTCCAAAGCGAGAAGGGACCATTATGATCATCTGTTCTGACCTTCCGTATAACACAGGCCAGAAAACTGCCCCAGAATCATTCCTAGAGCAGAGCTGTTAGAAAAAACAGCCCATATTGATTTAAAAATTGCCAGTGATGGAGAATCCACCATGACCCCAGGTAAGTTTTTCCAATGGTTAATTATCCTCACTTAAAAATTTACATCTGATGTCTAGTCTGAATTTGCTTGGTTTCAGTTTGTAGCCATTGGATCATGTTATACCTTTCTCTGCTAGATGGTGGTGGTGATTTTGAAATCGTACATATTAAAGCTCCTGTTCACCTTCACTCATCAGCAGTTTAATGGGAACTATCTAAACATCAGTCCTTTTTGACACCTTTGAGCTCAGCTATTGTATCTTAGCAGTGTCTAAAGTAACCTCAGAGGTGGCTGGGCTGAAGCTCTCATAAAGGGGCCCTTCTCCAAAAGATATCCTCTTTGTGCAGGTGGACCACAACAGTAGAAGCCACACATGTAGGTGGAGATTTTGACAACCCGGTAAAATGCCTTGGCCACTGCCAATAACTGGAATATCGATTGTTACACTTATTGCTAAAAGCAGCTAAGCTACTAGGCCTTTGCAGCTACCTTAGCATAACTAGAACAGGAGTCCGTGTGGCACCTTAGAGACTAACAAATTTATCTGAGCATAAGCTTTCGTGGGCTACAACCCACTTCATCAGATGCATTGAGTGGAAAATACAGTAGGAAGATATATATCTACACAGAGAACATGAAACAATGGGTGTTACCATACACACTGACAAGAGTAATCAGTTAAGGTGAGCTATTACCAGCAGGAGAGAAAAAAACTTTTTGTAGTGATAATCAAAATGGTCCATTTGCAGCAGTTGGCAAGAAGTTGTGAGGAACAGTGTGTGTGTGGGGAATAAACATGGGGAAATAGTTTTACTTAGCATAACTAGTAAGCTTCCAGGATCTGCTTTTTCCCCAGAAAGTTAATTATCTTGGAAATTTTCAGCCTCTTCCCCTGGGACCCAGCAGAGTTTATTGCAATCAAGGATTGCTAGTAGCTTCTGATCCCAGGGGATGGGATCCCATGAGAGAAGCTCAGTGCAGCTGATTAGCTCAAGGGACTAATCAACCTATTTTGATTTTTCTTTTTAGTTAAAGAGGCTGAATCTTCTGCCTGCAGGAGTGATAAGAAGGTGCTGGTCACAGGTTGGACTTCTGCAAGCCACCCTCACCTCCCAGGTGGCTGATGATAGCTCTCAATACTGCCACATGATCCCCTCTGCAGTTCCATTCCTTGTGGGGTCTACACATCACTGTCGATGTAGCTCAGCTTTGTGTTACAGCAACCCCTGCAATTGCTGTCGTGAGCTGTGGAGGGGCTGCCAGGTGCTTGGGGTGTCAGAGCCGCACACTGCCTTGAAGAGGGCTCCAGATCTGAGAAGTAGGGCGCGCTTCCTTTCCACCTCCATATCACCTACGACACTATTAATAACACTCTCCAACGCTGCCTGGGCTTTTATTTCGGTCTCCAATAGATGCAACAACAACAACAACAAAAAGCAGTATATGCCCCAACATCACCAAACTCCTACTTTGATGCAAAACCTTAAGATCAATCAGGGCTTTTATATCAGGTATATCAACGGATCATCACAAATGACTGTCCTACATTTCATGCCTTTGGGCATTTAGATGAATAGCTATGTAGATTCCATGGCCAGAAGGATCACTGTGGCCATCTAGCCTGACCTCCTGTGTCACACAGGCCAGAGAACTACCTCCTAAGAATTCTTATCCTGTTTTACCACTGCTGAGGTCACTATAAATTTACAGGATTCAGCTATGCTAGTATAAACACCTTTACACATATATAAGTACATCTGTACTAGGGTTTGTATGGATTTAACTATATAGGTATAAAAACCCCACCCCTCAATGAAATAGTTAAATCAGTTCAAATTCTATATGTAGAATAGGACTTAGTAAGACTGCAGCTGACTTGCATCTCCATGGCTGAGCACTAAAAATGAAACTAGATGTCCAGAGGAAAAAACCCATCAAGTGAGTGCTGTGTATGAGGAACTCAAAGGTTATAACAGCACCACAATATTGAGGACTACCTGAGGGTGATTGGAAGAAATTCACCAAAGCTGTCTGGTGGTCTTTCATCTGTATCCTTCACACTGGGACCAAAGAAATGGCCTGAGGAAAATAAACCCAGGCAACTGAGTTCACCTTCACATGATTCACAGATGACCTGAGGTTTCAAGTCACCCTTCTGTGCTGCTTCTAGTGGTCAATGTTGTCACCCTAATGGGAAAACTTGGGGTGATTGTGTTCATGAGCATCACTTCTCAGCTTCACACCCCAATATATTTTGTCCTTACTAACATGGCTTTTATAGATGGCTCTTATTTGACATTCATCACCCTGAAGATGCTGTGCAGACACCTGGTAAAAGACAGGCCCTGTCACAAATTGCTTAAAATATAACTACCCTAGGCAGACAAAGGAAACGTTTTCATACCCTTTGCAGATGGAGAACTGAAGCACAGGGAGATTATGGGAGCTACCCAGGGTCACGCAGGGAGTCTGCGGCAAAGCCATAAATTAGAGCTAGGTCCCTGTCCCCTGCCAAACTCTGCTGTGACCTTCAATACATTAGGTTTGGATAGACTAAGTTAGCATCGTTCTTTCATATGGGAATTCCATTCCATGTGGCAATTTGGAAGAAGTGTTACTTCATTTGGCAATTCTGTGAGCAAAAATTTGAAAGACCATCACAAGAGGCAGCTAACCCTTGCAATTCTACAAGTTCACATACAGTAAAGTCTTCAGATCTGCTAACTCAGCTTTATAATTCTGGGTGTTTCCAGGGGTTATTCTCTTCAGACTCTTGGCTTGTGTAACCCTTGAATAGGATCCTTCAACGGGATTTTCTTTGAACTATGTGGACATTGCCTACCCCAAGGTCACCCAAGGAGACAGACACAGAGCAGCCATTTGAAGGGGCCTGAGATACCCTGACAGAAGGAATCTGATTCTGACTGAATCCAGGGGCCCAAGGGGGATTTTGACTGAGTCCAGGGGCATGAGGGGAATTCTGTATCCAGAGGGCTATGTGTGATGCTGAGACCAGTGTATCTGGAGGGAAACACCGTGAGATATATATTCAGAGCTGTACCTGTATTACCCGCATTTTCTGAACCCAAAACTCTTGGTAACTTCATTCTTTGTGAAGCAGTGACAGAAAATAAATTAATGAGGACACAGCATGTCCGTCTGATAGATGGTTATTATAAATAGTGCAAACAAGAGTGCTTTCATTTAAAGCTTTTACTTTATTTAGTCTTCAGCACATATATACACAAGCAACAGGTTTAGAGCACCCCAAATCTGTATTTACCTCAACATCTGGAGTGGTCTTTGAGTGCCCAGTGACAGATTTCTGGTGGCCAGCCTTCCATCTGCCACTGGGGAACTAATGATGGGTTCACAGCAGAGTGCACCTAATTCAGACTTTCCCCCTCTTTTATGCATGTTAGTATTTCATAGCTTGTTAATCAAAAAAAAAATTAAGCAAGAGTTAAACAAGACATTTCCAGCTGTTAGTCTTCCACTTGCATTTCTGCATAACAAAAAATATAGGTAGACTTTCTGTTTTTCAAAGACACATACTTCAGCACTTTTAAAAGAAGCAAAACAGGGTGGCACAGGATCATGCTCACTTCTTGTGGTCATCTCCCGCCCCTCTGGGTCTGCCTAGTTATGCTAAGGTAGCTGCAAATGCCTAGTAGCTTAGCTGCTTTTGGCAATAAGTGTAACAATCGATATTCCAGTTACTGGCAGCAAATATTAAAGTCATCAGAGCCAAATTCAACCTCCATTACCCTAGAAAGCAGCTCCAAAGTTATTAAGGGAAATGTTGGTGTAGTTAGCAAGAAGGTAAAGGTTGGACCCTGTGTCTGATTTTATGGTTCTCACCAGGAGCTGCTTTATTTCTTCTCATCTCAGAATAAGTGAAAGGAGGAAAAACTTAGAGATACCAAAAGTCATGGGCAAACAGGTCAGTTTCAGAGCATTTCTGCTTTTAGGTGAAATGACAGTGTGCCATTCATGGGAAGACATGAAACATTCACATAAAAGAGAATCTGACACATTAGAAAAGGGCAGACAAATAAACATGGACAAGTTTTTAAAGTGCTTGTACACAAATGCTAGAAGTCTAACTAAAAAGATGGGTGAATTGGAGTGCCTCGTGTTAAAGGAGGATATTGATATAATAGGCATCACAGAAACCTGGTGGAGTGAGGACAATCAATGGGACACAATCATTCCAGGGTACAAAATATTTTGGAAGGACAGAACAGGATGTGCCGGGGAGGTGGGGGTGGGGTAGGGGGCACTATATGTGAAAGAAAATCTTCAGTGAATCCACATGTTCCATAGAATCTCTAGGGGTAGTAATTCCATGCTCTAATAAGAATATAACATTAGGGATCTATTATTGTCCACCTGACCAGGACAATGATAGTGACCATGAAATGCTAAGGGAGATTAGAGAGACTATCAAAATAAAGAACTCAATAATAATAGTGGGGATTTCAATTATCCCCATATTGACTGGGAACATGTCACCTCAGGACGAAATGCAGAGACAAATTTTCTCGATAATTTAAATAACTGCTTCTTAGAATCATAGAATATCAGGGTTGGAAGGGACCTCAGGAGGTCATCTAGTCCAACCCCCTGCTCAAAGCAGGACTAATTCCCAACTAAATCATCCCAGCCAGGGCTTTGTCAAGCCTGACCTTAAAAACCTCTAAGGAAGGAGATTCCACTACCTCCCTAGGTAACCCATTCCAGTATTTCACCACCCTCCTAGTGAAAAAGTTTTTCCTAATATCCAACCTAAACCTCCCCCTCTGCTACTCGAGACCATTACTCCTTGTTCTGTCATCTGGTGCCACTGAGAACAGTCTAGATCCATCCTCTTTGGAACCCCTTTCAGGTAGTTGAAAGCAGCTATCAAATCCCCCCTCATTCTTCTCTTCTTGATGCAGCTGATACAGGAACCCAAAATGGGAAAGGCACTTCTCGATTTAGTCCTGAGTGGAGTGCAGGAGCTGGTCCAAGAGGTAACGACAACAGGATCACTTGGAAATAGTGACCATAATATAATAACATTTAATATTCCTGTGGTGGGAAGAACATCTCAACAGCCCAACACTGTGGCATTTCACTTCATAAAGGGAAACTATGCAAAAATGAGGAGGTTAGTTAAACAGAAATTAAAAGGTACAGTGACTAGAGTGAAATCCCTGCAAGCTGCATGGACACTTCTCAAAGACACCATAATAGAGGACCAACTTAAATGTATACCTCAAATTAAAAAACACAGTAAAAGAACTAAAAAAGAGCCACCATGGCTTAACCATGTAAAAGAAGCAGTGAGAGATAAAAAAGCATCTTTTAAAAAGTGGAAGTCAAATCCTAGAGAGGTAAATAAAAAGGAGCATAAACATTGCCAATGAAATGTAAAAATGTAATAAGAAAAGCCGAAAAGGAGTTTGAAGAAAAGCTAGCCAAAAACTCAAAAGGTAATAAGTACATCAGAAGCAGGAAGCCTGCTAAACAACCACCCCTTGATGATTGAGATACAAAAGGAGCGCTTAAAGATGATAAAGTCATTGAGGAGAAACTAAATGAATTCTTTGCTTCAGTCTTCACAGCTGAGGATGTTAGGGAGATTCCCAAACCTGAGCCAGCTATTGTAGGTGACAAATCTGAGGAATTGTCACAGATTGAGGTGTCACTAGAGGAGGTTTGGGAATTAATTGATAAACTTTACAGTAACAAGTCACCGGGACTAGATGGCATTCACCCAAGAGTTCTGAAAGAACTCAAATGTGAAATTGCGGAACTACTATCTATGGTTTGTAGCCTGTCCTTTAAATCGACTTCTGTACGCAATGACTGGAAGATAGCTAATATAACACCAATATTTAAAAAGGGCTCTAGAGGTGATCCCAGCAATTACAGACCTGAAAGTCTAACGTCAGTACCGGGCAAATTACTGAAAGCCACCAGTAATGTTTGGTGCCCTGCACGGGAATGAAGTGCAGTGATTCCAATGTTAGTAGGAATCTGTGTTTGCTACGCTGACTTGCAGTGCCTATTGCTTTCCTGGGCTAAGGTATCTTTTACTTTATGCAATAATAAAGAATGTTTTCAAAGCCAAAAACTCCATTTATTGAAAAGAAATTTCATTTATTGAAAAGAAACACAACTGCTTGGGAAACAGAAAGGGCAAGGGGGTGGGGTGAGGAATGGTACAATCACAAATTTGCATATGTCCTGTTATCATACTCAGCCTTCCTGCCTGGAGTCTGTGCAATGAGTGCTGCACTTCAGGATGGCTATACTGCATGGTGATGGGGGTTGAGTGCAGTGGGTAAGGGTCATAGTTTTCAGGGCTGGGTGGTGAAGCTACAGGTGTTGGAGGCAGCTGGTAGCAATAAGAACATAAGAAAGGCCGTACCGGGTCAGACCAAAGGTCCATCTAGCCCAGTATCTGTCTACTGACAGTGGCCAATGCCAGGTGCCCCAGAGGGAGTGAACCTAATAGGCAATGATCAAGTGATCTCTCTCCTGCCATCCATCTCCATCCTCTGACAAACAGAGGCTAGGGACACCATTCTTACCCATCCTGGCTAATAGCCATTTATGGACTTAGCCACCATGAATTTATCCAGTCCCCTTTTAAACAAGATAAGAACCTGGATGTTGGGGAAAGTGGGTTGGAGGTGACATGAGGATACAAGGGAAAGAGTTTTGGGACAAGGGTTTCAGGAGAGGGCAGGCACAGTAGTGCTCCACCTGCATGGCTACGAGCGCCTGGATCGAGTCCGCTTGGCGCTCCATGATGCTTATCAGCCAATCTGTGCTTTGCTGCTGGAGCTCCGCGCTTTTGTGCTGGCGATCCACATTCTGCTGGCGGATCCTCTTTTCACTCTGCCTCCACTCCTGTGCTTTTAGATTCTCGTTAAGGGACTGCTGCATTACTTCATGCAGCATGTCTTCTTTGCTTCTACGTGGCCTCTTCATAATTCTTTGAAGTCTTTCGGCCGGTGATAAGATGGATGGCTGAGATCTCCAGGTTGCATCTGTAAAGGTAAAATGCAACACTTAACAGAGGCAGCATTGTTCACACCAGACAGAGCAATGACTCCCCCGTACATAAGGGAAGCACAGTCTACACAATAGCATAATTTGCCTGTCCCAAAATGAGCACACACAACCCACAGGAGCCCCAAAATGGTGAGTACGCACAGGGTCAAGGGGGACTGATTGTTTCACAGCCGTACTGTGCTCTGGATTTCTGTGCCTTGGGGAGAGCCAGCAGTTGCAGGGGGCCCCTATGCTGAACCCTGTCCCCACATTTTTCACAGGAGTTCGTCCTGGAAGATATCTCGCTGCTGAGAGTGACCTGGGAAGCAAGGGTGGGTCTTCTACTGCAATGCGGCTTCCGCCCTGGCCCATTTGCAGCTTGCCTGTGTGCAGCAATGGTCCCCCCGCCCCTCATGGCACAGTGGCACGGACATGTTAACCTTACTGGGACAAGGACCACAGTGGCTCTCCCAAGAAACCTGCGCAAGCGCATCGCCCAAGTTCTGGACGAGACCTTTGAAGAGATCACTGAGGCCAATTACCGCAATGTGAGAGGGCACATCAATGCCTTATTGTGCATCTGGACATGCATGCAGCCCTAACCCTCCTCACTCCAAAAGCCTGCACCGAATAACTTCCTTCCCAAAATAAAAACCATTTACCGGGCACCTCCTCTGGTGTTTGTCCTTCTCCATGACTGGCTACCTTCCTCCTAGCTTGAGAATAGCTTCTGGCTGCATGCATCTAGGGATGCTGGGGTGTCCTTCTCCTTCTCAGCACCCTCACTCCTGCTTTCCTCCTCCTCCTCTTCCTCCTCCTGCTTTGTTGAACTGGGCTCTGAAGTGTCCATGGTGGTACTCAGTGTGGAGGTATCACGTCCAGCTCTTTGTAGAAATGGCAGGTCACGGGGGCAGCACGGGAGTGGTTGATTGCCTCGCGGGCTTTGCGGTAGGCACTCCGCAGCTCCTTCACTTTAACCCTGCACTGCAGAGCGTCCTGGTCATGGCCCCTTTCCATCATGTCCCTTGATATCTGCCTGAAGGTATCATAATTCCTATGGCTGGAGTGCAGCTGGGACTGGACAGCTTCCTCCCCACAAACACTCATGAGGTCCAGCACCTTGCCATTGCTCCATAGTGAGGAATCACCTGGTGCGTGGAAGCCTGGTCACCTGGAAAGATTCGCTGAGAACGCTCCATGCCTGGCTGAGCAAACAGGAAGGGGATTTTCAAAATTCCCAGAGAATTTAAAGGGCGGGTCTGATGGTTGGTCACCTGAGGGCAGTGCAGTAGAGTTCAAAGTGATGACCAGAGTGGCTAGAACAGGCATAGTGGGACACTTCTGGAGGCCGATCAGAGCGCATTAGCAGACCAGGGCATCCACACTGGTGTCACGGCGCTCCAGCAGGGGCGCATCAAACATTATTCCACTCGCTGAGGTGGATTACCAGGAGTGCTGTAGCCGTGGAGTCAGAGTGCTCTACGTGCCTTGCCAGTGTGGATGCGTCATGAGTTAGCGCGCATGGGGCTGCTTTAATGCACTGTAACTTGCAAGTGTAGCCATGCCCTTAAATTTTCCCTAGATGTCAGTTCCTCCAGCTCCCTGCTCATTTTTGTTTTCTTCTCTGAGCCCTTTCTACATGCTAATGCCTTCCTGGTGAGGAGGTGCGTAGACAAAAACAGTATTCTTGGATCATCAAAGATGTGAGGAGGAAGACTACAACCTCCTTGTATTTTCACATGGTGACTTTGCATTAGAACTGGTCAATAGTTTTTGTTAAATATAGTTTTTTATTGAGGAAAATGGGCCTTTTTTGTCTAAACTGATTTTTTTCAAAGGAAATTTCCAATTTTGCCTTTTTTATTTTTAGGTTTTGTGGACAAACCCCAAAAGTCTGGGGTGGGGGGAAAGAATTTCCTGACAAGCTCTGCTTTGCACATCCAGTTCCAAACTGCGTTGTCATTTTTTGTTGCCATATCAAATTGCAAATTTAGCTTCTTCACCCTGTTTCCATTTCAGACATTTCATCCCCCCTGTAGTTTATACCTAAGCCAACTTTTAAACTAATTTGGAGAGAGAGAGATTTCGTTACACATTTGGTGGAAGCTGTAGACATGATATATCTTGATTTTATGAAGGCTTTTGGCACAATCCCATATAACATTGTCATAAGCAAACTAGGGAGATATAGTTTAGATGAAATTACTATAAAATGGGTGCACAACTGGTTCAAAGGCCATACTCAGAAATTAATGATCAATTGTTTGCTATCAAACTGGGAGGGCGTATCTGCTAGGGTCCTGCAGGGATCCATCCTGGGTGCTGTGCAATTCAATATTCGTATTAATGATTGGAATAACAGAATGAAGAGGATGCTTCGAAAATTTGCAGCAGACACCAAGCTGGGGAGGGTTGCAAGCATTTTGGAGGACAGGATTTGAATTCAAAACAACTCTGACAGATTAGAGACTTGGTCAGAAATCAACAAGATGAAATTGAGTAAAGAGAAGTGCAAAGTACTACACTTAGGATGGAAAAATCAAATTCACAAATATAAAATGTGAATAACTGGCAATGCAGTAGTACTGCTTAAAAGGATCTGTGGTTTATAGTTCTCACAAATTGAGTAAGAGTCAACAATGTGGTGCGGTTGCAAGAAAGGTGTATTAAGAGGATTGTCCTATGTAAGGTATGGGAGGTAATTGTCCCACTCTATTTGGTGCTGGTGAGGCCTCAGCTGGAGTAATGTGTCATATTCAGAGTGCCACACTTTGGGAAAGATGTGGACAAATTGAAGAAGCTCCAGAGGAGAGGTACCAAAATGATAAAAGATTTAGAAGACCTGAACTATGAGGAGCAGTTTAAAAACTGTGCATGTGTAGCCCTGAGAAAAGAAGATTGAGGGAGGACATGATAACAATCTTCAAATGTATCAATAGCTGTTATAAAGGGGACAGTGATCAATTTTTCTCCATGTTCTTCATAGGCACCATGCACCATAGAAATGACCTGGGTGAATTGTAACAAAGCAACTGAGTTCATTTTCTCAGGATTCACAGATCGTCCAGCGTTTCAGATCACCCTCTTTGTGGTGTTTCTAGTGATCTATGCTGTCACCTTGGTGGGGAATCCTGGGATGATTGGGTTAATCAGGCTTGATTCCCAGCCACGGACTCCTGTGTCCTTTTTCCTCAGTAATTTGGATTTGGTAGATTTCTGGCCATCTGGAACCCTCTATACAGCTATCATGTCCCCAGCTGGTGGCTGGGTCAGTCCTTGCTGGGTTTGTCAATGGAATGATACAAGCAATTATCATGTTAAATTTATCCTTCTGTGGCACCAACGTCATTGACCTGTTCTTCTGTGACATCTCCCCACTGTTATCATTCTCCTTTTCCGATACCAGCAACTACTGCCTGGTACTTCTGGCCATGGCTTGTTTGTTTGGGGTGTTCACCAGCCTGATTATCCTCATCTCCTATGTTTTCATCCTCTCCACCATCCTGAATATCTGCTCTGCCAAGAGGAGGCACAAAGGGTTCAACACCTGCACCTCCCACTTGATGGTCGTCACCATATTCAGCCCAACACCAAACATTCATGAGGTCAGGACAAAGTAGTTTCACTGTTCTGCACAGTGGTGACCCCCATGTTGAACCCCCTGAGCTATAGCCTGAGGAACAAGGAGACGAAGAACGCTCTGAATAGGGTCATGGAAATGAAATGTGCCCTCTAGGGAGGCAATTTTATGAGCAAATGTTGATAGAGAATCCCTGTATTTGTGTGAAAACAGCAGTGAATGTTAGACATAACCACAATAGAAAAATAATGAATGATAATACAAAATAGTAATTTCCTTTCTGCCAACCTTTTTTGGCATTTTGACACTCTCAACAATTTTTGAAGCAATTCATATAGACTTGTTTATGTGAATCCATCGAGCATGGGAAGAGTTTGAAGCATTTGACCATGGGCCATTTTTTAACATTTTCACTGATTTTGACACATTTCTTCAGGTCCCTCTAGTTCAATATTGACAAAACGTGGAACCCTAGATGGAGATTCTGAAACCAGGGTTGGGAAGTTAGCCACACCTCACACCAATGCCATCAACCAGTCTCTTGTGCCTGCGGGTCTAGAGAGCTTTCTGCATGCCACAGTCTACAAGGTAACAGACCATGTTAGCTTCCCTATGGACAGGCGGACCAGTGCCATATGATGCAAAAATTAAATGCCGGAATTCCCATATTTACTGAGCATTGCAGATAGCATCCACATCCCTCTGAGAGGCCAAAGGGGCCACCATGTAACTCAGAGAAATCGGAAACTTTCCATGAATATGCCTGTCTGCAATGCAGACATGATGTTCCATGTACATCATGGCTAGATAGCTAGGATCTTGTTGCACCATCTCTATTTTGAGATTGTTCATCAGAACATTTACCTGATTTACAACCCGAGTCCAGAGCCTCTGCTTCATGTGGGCAGAAATGGCTCATGAACTTCACCCACTAGCTCAGCCTAAAAGGGGTAATATCTGTAATGATGGAGTCAATATATTGGTCTGTGTATAGTGTCTGTGTACAGATATGTGCTTAATTTTGATTGATCCTCCCCAATCATCTGCCTTCTCCCTTGGTGACTCTCCAAGGAGGTCTGACATTAGGCTGACTATTCACTGCCCAGGATGTTAATGATTTATATACCCTAATGTACACGTCATGGATATTTCCAACCAACTCTGTCTACCTAGGGTAGTTGCAGACATATTTGGTCCTGATGAGCACCAGATGCTGAGGCAACTTAGGTGGACACAAACTCCAGTATTGCAAGTTTCATGAGGACCTAATTTGCTCTTGAGCCTCTAGTTGAGGCCCAGGCACCTAGAGGCACATGCCCCAAACTTTGGCCATCATGAGTAGACACTGTCCTTTATTTGCTCTGCATTCCACTTCTGTATTGTTCAAGCACAGCATGGGGGAAAAACAGCTTTAATATCATTCTTCCAAATAAGACTTTCTCCTTTCTGTCACCATGCCTCAGCGAGTCACAGCCACTAATGCCAAATTCAGTACAAAGTGCTAAGAAATAGAGCAGACTCACCCCAAACTGGTTGTAGTCCATCATTAGAATAATCATTGGTATAATCCAATGGTACACCAAGCCAGTAACAAAAGTAAACTTCTGCCTCACCACACTTGTTAACAAGAAGTCAAAGATGCAGTCACCTTAAGCATTCCAGCCCTTGGCTCACCACCCAGACACTGGACTGCATTGGCCTGCTAAACCCAGGGTTGTGAGTTCAATCCTTGAGGGGGCCATTTGGGGAACTGGGGTGAAAATCTGTCTGGGGATTGGTCCTGCTTTGAGCAGGGGGTTGGACTAGATGACCTCCTGAGGTCTCTTCCAGCCCTTATGATCTATGATGAGTAGTTACTGAAAACACATTTAATCAAATATCGGGTCCTTCTAATCCCAAGAGATTAGCCCTTTAAACAGGTCAATATATAACTCAGATCTTACCCTGTAATCACACTGGTCCCAATCCTTTAGTAACTAAAAACTTAAGATATACGAAGAAAAGAGTGTATAATGATTAATAGATCATATACATACAAATAATTGCAAAGTCCTTATATCAGGTTTGTAGCAGTGATGGAATGGACTGCTGGCTTATAAAGACTCCCTGGTAACTTCCAAAAGATTGGAAGATTCTCAGTCCATAGTTCAAAATGCTCCTTTAAGTTGTAAATCCACAGTCCAGAGAATTAGGGCAGGAAAGAGGCAAAATGGAGGTGTCTCAGGGGTCTTTCTATATCCTTTGCCATGTGCCTGGAAATTTACTGTCTCAAGCAAAGCCCACAGCCCCAGTGTATGGAAAGTTACTGGCTCAAGATGGAGTTGAGGATCACATAAGCATATCATAAGTCCTTATGTAGCATGATGACTCATAGGAGGTGGCTATTTTCCCCTGGGAGTTTAAGGCATCCATAGGAAGAACCATCTGGGCAAAATGAGTTTCTTCTATGGCCCACTGATAGAGTGAAGTGTCCTTAATGGGCCATCAACACATAGCTGTCTAGCCTTAATGTAAATCATGGGTGTTACCCAGGAATACAACACAAGTCCATGGCCAATATTCATAACTTTAGATACAAAGGTGATCCATGCCTATAAACAGGATAATCATATTTGATTGTAACTTTTCCATTGATGCCTTTCGTGACATACTTTGTACAAGATTTGTTGCAATTGTATAAAGTGGCAATATCAATGATACAAATGGTCATATTCAATCATACAGCATCACACCTTCCCATCCCTTTCTGAGGCTTTTACATTAATTCAGGTGGTGGTGGAGTCGATGTATTGTCCTCTTCAACCCCAGGTGCCCCAGGAGAAGATTTTCCAAACATCTTGAGTGGAGTATTTAAAAGCTGGGGCTAAGTGTTCAGCAAATGGGACCCTAAGGTAAGAATCTGACATCCCTATTTAGGCACCTGTCAGAAGTAAAGATCGGCAACTTGCCTGCTTACCTGCTAGCTTAACCCCCAGGCCGTCTAACAAGCACAACTGGGCCCCATTTGAGACACCACATAGGCCAAACTGCCCAGCTGGTTGGAAGGATCACCAGACCTGCTCTTAAACCCAGCAGTAGCAGCGGTTCAGTGATAGCTTGTTCCCATCCCTGCTCCTGCCATGCCTCACGCCAGATCACCCAGTTCTGATCCTCGGCTCCAATTCCTGACTTCGGCTTTGGGCCCTAGCTCTGGCCTCCGACTCTGGTTCTGACCCTGGGCTACAATTCCAGGATATGAACTCCTGTTCTGACCACCAGGCAGGCCCGACCATCCCAACTGAGATACAAGGTGTTTAAGGGATTTGCCCAAAATTGCCCAGTTGGGGATGAGCAGTGTTGAGAGCACAACCCAAATCTTATGTACAAGAGTCTGGTACACATTACACTGGAATATGTTGTGAGGTGGTGTGATTCTGAGCTAGCCTACATCAGTGGGAATCCCGATGAACTCAACTGAAATTATCAGTGTTCCTCTGGAGTTACGCTAGGGCAGAGGTCTCAAACTCAAATGACCCCGAGGGCCGCATGAGGACTAGTGCATTGGCCCGAGGGCCGCATCACTGACACGCCCCCTTGCTGCCCCTGGCCCCACCCCCAATCCACCCCTTCCATGAGGCCCCGCCCCTGCCCTGTCTCTTCTCCACCTCCTCCCCTAAGCGCGCGGCTCCCCGCTCCTCCCCCATCCCTCCTGGAAAGTGCTAAGCGCCACCAACAGCTGTTTGGTGGCTTGGCGGCGGGAAGCGCCTGGAGGTAGGCAGAAAAAAAAATGAAGAGTAATATAGTAGTATAGTATTAAAATATAGTATGCTATTAAAAGTCTATTAACTTTTTTATTAACTTCTTTAACTGTAATGTGAAACGTCGATGCTAATTTTGACAGTCATTTCATTTTTGGCCACTTAGCTGGCAGCGTTTTGCATCAACCAGAGCATCAATATTAGGTTTGATATCCTGAGACGAAACCAATCTGTGTTGCTTGCAAATGTTCATCAGTGAGCCTTGACCTTAACACAGATTTGTTAATCTTCATGGAAGAGAAAAACTGTTCACATATATATGTACTTCCAAACATTGCCATTATCCTTGCAGAAGCAGAGAATAACATGGGAAATCTTTCTTGTGAAAGAAACCTGTAGAATTCTGGAATTCCAACATCTGTATACTTCTGCTTCAAAATCGTGTCACACTGAAGCTCCACTAACTCCATCTGCATTTCCTCTGCAACATTGTCAATTTCAACAGCAAATGGTGTGGAAAAAAGTTGAAAATGTGGTTCAAGTGCCTTGAAATCTTTAAACCGCACATCAAACTGTTTGTGTAAGTTAGAAATGATCTCTGCATATTCTTTCAAGGATTTGGGTTCAACTTTTCCTAAGGAATTCAGAGTTGAGAAATGGACCAAATTGCCAGCAGTCAGCTGTTTCCCCCATAAAGTAAGCTTGACTTTGAATGACTTAATACTGTCATACATCTGTGTTATCACCTGTTTTCTACCCTGAAGTTTCAAGTTCAGTGCATTCAGGTGATCAGTTACATCTGTTAGAAAAGCAAGGTTGCAGATAAAAGTGGAATCAGCAAGCTGTGGAACCTCCTTGTTTTTCATTTTCATGAAGGAATCAATCTCCTCTTTAAGTGCAAAAAAACACTTCAAAACATTTCCACGACTCAGCCATCTAACTTGAGTGTGATACAGAAGTTCCCCATATTCACTGTCCATACTTGCTAGAAAAGAAGTGAACTGTCTGTGATTCAGCCCTCGTGCACATATAAAATTAACAGTTTTAACAACTACATCCATAACTTCTTTCATTTGTAGACTTTTACTACACAGGGCTTCTTGGTGCAAAATACAATGTATACTGGTGAAGCTAATTCCTGGTATATTGAGGCTGTTCAGTTTGGTCTTCAATAATCCAACCACACCAATGTTTTCAGAGCACATTGATGGCGCACCGTCCGTAGCCAAAGATACGAGTTTGTTCCATGGCAGCGCAGCTTTTTCAATGCACTCTTCCAATCCTTGAAATATGTCACGTCCCGTTGTGGTACCCTTCAGTGGCATTAAGTCTAGCAATTCTTCAGTTATATTCAAATTGCAGTCCACACCTCTAATGAACACTGCACACTGTGCGGTATCTGATACATCTGTACTCTCATCAAGAGCAATTGAAAATACTTCAAAGTCTTTTGCCATTTGAATCAATTGTTTTTGCACATTATCAGCTAAATCCGTTATCCTGCAGGCAACTGTATTTGCAGACAAGCTTATGCCTTCAAAAACTTTCTTCCTATCAGGACATAAAATTTCACTGGCCTTCATAAGACATTCTTTTATGAATAAGCCTTCTGTAAAAGGTCGCGATGATTTAGCTATCATTTCACTTATCACAAAACTTGCTCTTACTGAATCTTCGCTAGACTTGTTAATCCCTGAAAATAAATTTCTTTGCTTGGGAAATGCTGCTTTAAGTTGCTGAACTTTTTCCTCTCGGATTTTTCCGGTGAATGCATCATATTTTTCACGGTGCATCATGTCATAGTGCCGACGCACGTTATACTCCTTGGGAACAGCAATCATTTGCTGACAAATAAGGCATTGAATTTTATCTTTTACCTCTGTGAAAAAATATAAATTCTCCCATTTGTCTTGGAAAACTCTCTTTTCTTCCATGAGTGTTCTTTTTTTTGACGAAGTCATTTCCAAGCAGTTTTAATAAATATATACACTCAGTAATGCACCTCACTCAAAGGACAAAACACGCACTTAGATTTACTGCCTAAGGCTCTGGGAGGGAGTTTGGGTGGGGGAGGGGGTCTGGAGTACAGGCCCTGGGCTGGAGTTTGGGTGGGGGAGGGGGTCTGGAGTGCAGGCTCTGTGCTCGGTGCAGGCTCCAGGCTGCGGCAGGGGGTTGGGGTGCAGGCTTTGGGATGGAGTTTGGGGATAGGAGGGGGTGCAGGGGTGAGAGTTGTGGGGCTGAGGGTGAGGGGTTTGAGGCATTGGAGAGGCTCGGGCATTGGAGAGTCTCAGGACTAGGGCAGAAGGGCAGCCTGCCCTGGCCCTAGTGCAGGGGGATGCTAGGACCCTGCGGCAGCAGGTGATGCCGGAAGCCGGCATAGCGGAGGAGTGGAGTCAGCGTGAGCTCCCGGGCAGGCTCCCGGGCGGTGAGGGGGCAGCAAGTGGGGGCCGGGAGACACTGGGGGGAGGCGCGTGGGGGCGGCAGGTGGGGCCAGGGGAGAGACCCGGCCCCAAACATTGGGGAGCAGCGCGCGGGGAGCTTAGGCACAGAAAATAACTCGGGGCGGGGGGTGAGGGGAGTTTGGCGGTGACAGGAAGTAACTGGGGGAGCTCCGCGGGCCGCAGGGAAGAGCTCTGAGGGCCGCATGCGGCCCGCGGGCCGCATGTTTGAGACCCCTGCGCTAGGGTAACTGAGACCATTGGCCCGACTTTTCTATCTGGAATGTATATAGACCAAGGCTGGGAACTTTTGGAGAGGTGACCAACAAATGAAGTGGAATACATTCACCTCATTCTAGCATCATTTTAAAAAGACTTCAAGGGAGATACAGAGATCCAGACCAGCTGAGGAGCTGGCCCTGTGTGTACCATTTCCAGAAGGAAAGACATGGCAACAACATTAATTGCATGTGCTCTGCACACCTGTTGTCCTGGGAGCTAAGAGCCTCCAGGGAGCAAATCTCAAAGTCATCAAAGCCAAATGTAACCTCTGCTACCCCGGAAAGCAGAGGTATTAAGGGTAACATCGGTGTGGTTAGCAAACAGGGAAAGGTTTGACGCTTAGTCTGATTTTATGTTTTTGACCAGGTCCTGCTTCCATTCTTCTCAACTCATTATAAGTGAAGGAAGGAAAAACAAAGAGGTATCACCAAATCATGGACAAACAGGTCAGTGTCAGATCACTTCTGCCTTTAGTTGACATGACAGTGGGCCATTCATGGGAAGGGGAGGAAGGAATTATCCTGAGAGGAGAAATTTTAACTTTTCTGCACATATTTACCAATCAAAACAAGGAGAGAGCTTTACTGAGTGAGGGAGAAGTAACAGCAAAAGGAGAGAAAAACAGCCTTAATAGGAAGGGGGAAATCCAGCATTGATTCAAGGAATGTCTATTCTGAAGCCACTACAGTGACTCAGCTATGGTGCTGCAGCAGCGCCACAGTGTAGACTCTTTCCACGTTGATGGAGAGGGTTTTTCCATCAATGTAGTTAATCCACATCTCTGAGAGGCAGTAGCTAGGTCAATGGAAGAATTACACTGAGGGTTAGTGCACACAGTGTGAAATTTTCCCAGCCCTGTGCGACATACCTAGCTTGATCTAATTTTTGAGTGTAAACCAGGTCTCAGAGAAACTATGGATGGAAAAGACCAGTTGCAGAATCTAGTCCTGTCTCCCTGCCAAGGCAGCAGAATCCTCTTCTGTTCTTTTTGTTTCAGTCTTGTTGGAAATATTCCATCTGTCCCAGTTTCCCAGTAGAGATTAGTCTGCAATCTGATCGAGCTCAGTGTGAGGCTGGTGTAGATAGATTTTGTTCCTTTAGGTTTTCTGCAGATGTCAGGCCACACGTCTCCCTGAGTGATTTTGTTGTTCTTCTCTGAGCCTCTTCCACACGCCGAGGCTTTTCCTGGGGAGAAGGTGCCTAAACCAGGGCTTCTCATGCTTTGTCCTAGTGAGGCACTCTTAGCTAAGAATCAAACAAAGAAACCCCCCAAACCATTGCACCTTCTCCCTATGTTTGCAGGCAGGGAGTGCTTCCCCCTGAGTAGCCACAGGGACACTGCACCAGTGGCTGAGCTCTGGCACCAGGGAACAGGGAGGAAGGTGGCTCCAAGAGCAGTTCAGAGACTGCTTTGTGTGACCTGTGTTGAAATGAATTAGTCCCAATCCAGTGCCTACGGGTAGGACACGTTGGGGGGGGGGCGGGGAATATGATGCTATAGAGGAAATTTTGTTTTCTAATTATTTTTGTAGACAGTGCCTAGATACCACAGTGATGGGCATGATGAAGCAAGAGGGTGAGGGGCTGTCAGGTGTCTTACACAGGCAAGAAAGTGCATGTGTGACTGCACACTCTGTGTTTGGAGCACTGTGTGTGTGTGTGTCTATGTGTGTGTGTTTGGTGTGCAGTGGGCACTCTGTGTGTGTGTGTGTGGTGGGGGTACAGTGGAGCTGAATGCTGAGGGTAGGGAGGTGTGTGTCCTTTTCCCTGCCCAGTGCTCAGGCAGGTGTGTCCCCCCCAGTGAAGAGCTCCTTGTGATATCATAGACTCATAGGGCTGGAGGGGATCTTGAGAGCTCATTCAGTCCAGTCCCCTGCACTCATGGCACGACTACGTATTATCTAGACCATCCCTGACAGGTGTTTGTCCAACCTGCTCTTAGAAATCTCCGGTGATGGAGATTCCACAAAATCCCCAGGCAAGTTAGTCCAGCTGTTAACCACCCTGACAACTGCCCTTGCTGCAATGTAAGCCCATTGCTTCTTGTCCTATCCTCTTTCCTCTCATCGTTTTGCCATTTTTTCCCCAAGCTCTTTTTCACAAACTATCAGATATAGGAAATAAATAAAATTAACAAAAGAATCATGATATTTTGTAGCAGCATCTTCAGAGAACGATTACATTTTTTGCTTTATTGTCACATTGAAAGGGCCCTAAATTATTAATTTTCTGGTCTTATTTAACAGCTTATATGTTGCTCTTCCATATGCTGTAACCCTAGATACTCTTTGTTGTTTTTAACATTAAATAATACATTCCAGGAAATGAGAGAAATGAGAAATTGCTGAAAACAAAAGTCCTAATGCAGAGGGACTGAGGGAAAGTTAAAGTGGAAGAGGATCTTATTTAAGAGGAGACTTGAAGAAAAGGGGAGAACTGTGTGGTTCAGGGGTACTTTGTGTTGGGTCAGATTTCTCACTGCCCATACAACTACCCCCCAACACAAGTATACGGGCCTATTGTCAGAAGAACATATGTCTTTTGGTTTTGCTACTTATCAACAACTATAAAACCTAAAATACAAAACTAAGGTTGCAAAGATTTTCATCCTACCTCCTTTCCTTTTCCCAACCACCCTCGTCCTGTTACGACCCAAACAGAAGTTCCTCCTTAGTTCAGCAGAGAGACCAATGGACTTCTGAAGCTTTCACTTCTCCCTAAACTATTGACAGTTGCACAGTTGTTGTATCAAAGAGGTTGATGGGCAGTTCAAAATGGCCTGTTGATTAAAGATGGATGCCCTTAAAAGTCCCTTGAATCAGGCCTTGCCAACATTCAAAATTTCTCATGAAGGGATGTTATACGGGCAAGGGTGGGGGGGGATTGAAAACAAATAAACCATTGACCCAACTGGTGTTTGAGATGGCAGAACCAGGCCCCTTAAACATAAGGCTTTTTGTACATGAGAAGACAACCTGGTGCCAAGTGTTTATTTAAAGGGCGTGCGGATATGGGCAATCGGGTGTCTCGGATGGTGTAGGTGCAATGGCTGTGCTTCAATAGGCTTTGCATAAGGGGCAGAATAACTGTGTGTTGATTTGATCATGTGACACAGGCCCCCTGACAGAGCAGTCCACATAAAACACATTCTTCGTGTTGCTATTTTCAATCAATGTATTATTTACAAGACAACGCCTCCTTTTATTTTATTTTGACTTCTGTTGTTTTGTTCCCTCAGCACACTCTAGCGTTTAGGGTGTTTTTACAAACGGTTCTTTTTTCTAAACGGGGTTTTGAAATTTGCTGAAGGAAGAAAATGTTAAATATATTTATCCAATGGTCTGATTCTTTCATCTCACACTCTGTCTTGGGTCCTCTGCCTCTGTCATTTTGTCCACCTATTCTGCCACTTGAGCTAGTCTGGGCCACCCTCCTTTGCTGCCTACTGCCTGTGTCCTGCAAAGACTCTAGGGGTGGGAGGCTGCAGACAATACTTTACTTTGTGTGACAAAATAACACCAGGTGAGATGCCAGTCTGGAGATTGTGGAAGGTAGAACGGGGCTACACGTCTCAGGTCTTGGTGTGTCAACTGCAAGTGAGTCACAGCAGTTAATTACTATTTTTCATCTGTGTTCTTCATACAGGGACTGTGCACCATAGAAATGACCTGGTCAAATTGCACTGAAGCAACAGAATTCATTTTCTCAGGATTCACAGATCGTCCAGAGTTTCAGATCACCCTCTTTGTGGTGTTCCTAGTGATCTATGCGGTCACCCTGCTGGGGAATCTTGGGATGATCATACTAATCAGGCTGGATTCTCAGCTACACGTTCCCATGTACTTTTTCCTCAGTAATTTGGCTTTTGTAGATTTCTGGTATTCCACATTAATTACTCCCAAGTTCTTAGCTGACCTGATAGCAGAGAGAAAAGTCATATCTTATGCTACTCAAGATAGTTAAGACCAAAGCAGATTGTGAAGAACTTCAAAAAGATCTCACAAAACTAAGTGATTGGGCAACAAAATGGCAAATGAAATTTAATGTGGATAAATGTAAAGTAATGCACATTGGAAAAAATAACCCCAACTATACATACAACATGATGGGGGCTAATTTAGCTACAACGAGTCAGGAAAAAGATCTTGGAGTTATCGTGGATAGTTCTCTGAAGATGTCCACGCAGTGTGCAGAGGCGGTCAAAAAAGCAAACAGGATGTTAGGAATCATTAAAAAGGGGATAGAGAATAGGACTGAGAATATATTATTGCCCTTATATAAATCCATGGTACGCCCGCATCTCGAATACTGTGTACAGATGTGGTCTCCTCACCTCAAAAAAGATATTCTAGCACTAGAAAAGGCTCAGAAAAGAGCAACTAAAATGATTAGGGGTTTAGAGAAGGTCCCATATGAGGAAAGATTAAAGAGGCTAGGACTCTTCAGTTTGGAAAAGAGAAGACTAAGGGGGGACATGATAGAGGTATATAAAATCATGAGTGATGTTGAGAAAGTGGATAAGGAAAAGTTATTTACTTATTCACATAATACAAGAACTAGGGGTCACCAAATGAAATTAATAGGCAGCAGGTTTAAAACAAATAAAAGGAAGTTCTTCTTCACGCAGCGCACAGTCAACTTGTGGAACTCCTTACCTGAGGAGGTTGTGAAGGCTAGGACTATAACAATGTTTAAAAGGGGACTGGATAAATTCATGGTGGCTAAGTCCATAAATGGCTATTAGCCAGGATGGGTAAGAATGGTGTCCCTAGCCTCTGTTCGTCAGAGGATGGAGATGGATGGCAGGAGAGAGATCATTTGATCATTGCCTGTTAGGTTCACTCCCTCAGGGGCACCTGGCATTGGCCACTGTCGGTAGACAGATACTGGGCTAGATGGACCTTTGGTCTGACCCGGTACGGCCTTTCTTATGTTCTTATGTTCTTATGTTCTGCATGTGTATGTCAATACAGTTTTGTCAGTTTCTTTGGGGTTACTGAGTGTTTCCTCCTGACTGTTATGGCATACGACCGTTACGTGGCCATCTGTAACCCACTGCTTTATACAGCTCTCATGTCCCCGAGACTCTGTGTCCAGCTGGTGGCTGGGTCATTCCTAGCTGGGTTTCTAAATGGAATGATCCAAACTATTACCACGTTAAAATTATCCTTCTGTGGCCCCAATGTCATTGACCTGTTCTTCTGTGACATCTCCCCACTGTTATCACTCTCCTGCTCCGATACCACCATCTATCACATGATCCTTTTGGCCACGGCTTGTGTGACTGCAGTGTTCACCAGCCTGATTATCCTCATCTCCTATGTTTTCATCCTCTCTACCCTCCTGATGATCAGGTCCACCGAGGGGAAGCGCAAAGGGTTCAACACCTGCACCTCCCACTTGACGGTCGTCACCATATTCTATGGCACTGCTCTATTTATCTATATGCAGCCCAACACCAAACATTCGCGGGGTCAGGAAAAAGTGGTCTCGGTGTTCTATACGATGGTAACCCCCATGTTGAACCCCTTGATCTACAGCCTGAGGAACAAAGAGGTGAAGAACGCTTTGAAAAGGGTCATGGAACTGAGTTTTTTTCCCTAGGGAGGTAAATTTATGAGCAAATGGTGATAACTTCTGATGAGCGAACATCTGTGTTAGTATGAAAACAACAATGGGTCCTTTTGAAGGCGTTCCAACAGACTTGCTGAAGTAAAGTCTTTGAGTAAAGAGAGAGTTTGAACTATTTGGAAATGACCCATTTTTGTACATTTCATTCATTTTAATGCATTTCTTCAGGTGCCCCAAGTTTAATATTGTCTAAACCTGGAACCCTCAATTGAGATTTTCAAGGCAGGGCTGGGGATTTAGCCACGGCTCACACCAATAACATCAGCCAGTGGCTTGTGCCTGTGTCCCTAGAGAAAGAGTTACAGAGCAGGTCAGCGTCACAAGGGAAGGCTATAATAGTAGTGTGTTGCTTAATTCTCAGGGATCTGACTGAAATAAATTCACTGCAGCTGTTTGATGGTTATCATCTGTGCTCGTCACCCAATAACCAATCACCAAATAAATGACTACATTAATTTTTCACAGGATTGACCAATTGTCCAGAGTTTGATGTCACCCTTTTCGTATGTTTTTTAATAGTCTGAGCTGTCCGTGTTTGGGGAATCTTGGGAATGATCACGTTAATCATCAGCAGCACTCAGGTTTACACTCCTATGTGCTTTTTCCTCACTAACCTGGCTTTTGTAGATGTCTTTATTTCCACATGCCTCACCCCCAAGAATACTGGAGGACGTGTAAGCGGAGAGGAAAGCCATTTCTTCCGCTGCCTGCATGACTCAGCTCTGGTTTCTCAGTACTTTGGTGATGGTTGAGTGCCTCCCGGTGGCTGTGATAGTGTATGACAGGTATGTGGTCTGCAGTAATCCACTGCTCTATACTGCCGTCGAGTCCCTAAGACTGTGTTCAACTGGTGGCTGGGTGGGTCCTTCTTAGCTGGGTGTGTGAATACAGTGGTGCAAACACTTGTTGTCTTGAGATGATCCTTTTGTGGCCCCAATCTCACTGATTTGTTCTCTTGTGATATTTCTGTAATATTATCACTCTCCTCTTCGGATGCCACCATTCGTCATATGAGTCTTGTGTTCAAGACTCACACACTGAAGAAGAATTGTTACAAAGTTACAATGGGGCAAGATTGCCAGTGGGGAATGGCTGCCAGCAGGTGGGTCTTAGACCCAAGTGCAACCACAGGCCTCATTGCAGCCAATGGATATGCCAAACACCCTCTTTCAGGCTTAACAAAAGGAGCAATCAAGCCCCTTTAGGTGCAACAGCTGCAGACAATGTGCCCAAGATGTGTGGCCAAGCCAGAGGTAACCCTGGTAGATTAACAGAGGTTTCTCTAGTTGCAAACGCAAGGTGGTTGGGTATTGGCTGCAGGCTGTGGCTGCCTCTACACTTGAAGGTGGAGGTGTCTATCTCAAGTAGACAGTTTTGCACTAGCTCTCATCAAACCAGCTCACTAAAAATAGTACTGTAGCCACGGTAGCACAGGCACCAGCAAGTGGTGCCACTGGGTAGCAGCCCTGAGTACATACCCTCCCAACCCCCCTGGGTTCAGACTTGGAACAACTAGTCCATGCCATTGGTCATGCTACATTACTGTTTTTTAGTGCCCTAGCTCGATGTGGTCTAATGGGAGTATGTCTACATGAGCTTCCAGTCTCAGTCCCAGCTCCAAGTGTGGACACAGCCTGGGTGTGTTGGAGGCAGTGAAGCCAGGAGGAGGAGTTATGAGCATAACTCCTAGAGGAACCATGGGCATAGCGCTTCCTCAGCACAGACCTAGAGTGACAGACTTGGGAGTTTCTGAATACAGAGATCGCCTGCTGTTTGGTTGTTTCTGCTGGTGCCCAGGGAAACAGGACTTTGTGTGAATTCTTTGTTTAAAAAAAAAAAAAGACCTCACAAGGATTATACAAAAGAATATAGCTGACATGTATCATTGACTTTTCCTCCTAGTGGAATCAACCCTGCAATGCCTCAAAGGTTGGCACCACTTAGGAGAAGGGGGCACCAATGTGCCCTGTAGCGCTGAGTAATACCAGACAAGCCTGCATACCCGTGTGGGATCATTTCTGCTACCATTGTGAAGAAAGGAAGAATTATCACTGGGCCTGCCATGGATCTCCTTCGGTGATGACCACAATGTCCTTGTGCATAGGCAACCATGAATTAGAGCATGGGCCTGTCCCTTTGGTGACCTCGCCCTTTCACATCAATCTAACCCTTCAGTCAGTTAGCACCATATCTTTGGTGTTAGTGGGCTATTTTCTAGGTGGGTGGCTGTGACATACCAGGGTGCAATCCAGACTGATCAGCAGCTGTGTCACCCCTGCCTGCAACTTTGGGAGCCTTACAATGCCTTGTTGAAGTGGCTTCAACCTGGGCCACTCACAAGCAACCTTCCAGCATGCAAGTCACACCTTGAGCATCTGTGCGTAACTGCAGCCTGCCAGCCACACTTGGGTTACACTCTGGTTCTCACCAGCCTTGGTTACACTACAGATTAACCACATCACACTCCCCAGTTTTCGATGTCCCCCCAGAAATGTATGTCCTGTGCTCCCCATTCCCCTCCTGGACAATGCAAGTTACATTGTCCATTATTCCTTTTTAGAAATAATATGCACTCAATTTAGTTTCCCAGATGCTTCAATTTAGATTAGATTTGGATTAGATAAAACAACAAAACCATTTTATTAATTACGAAGAGATTTTAAACACGTACAAATAATGGGACAGAAAAGTCAGACATGGTTACAAGAAAAATAAATCTAAAATGTAACTGGTGCCTAACTTAACACATTATGTTAAATTCAAAGCTAGGTTTTCTCACCACATACTTTGAGCAGTGTTACTGGCCAAACTGCTGGATACAGTGATGCAAAAAAGCATTCTTAAACCAAAGTATTGTTTAATCTTAACAGTAGGAAAAAAGCATAACATAAGAGAAAAAGAATTTTAAAATATTACAACATCTATATGCATGTCTATCTTTCCTAAAGCTTGCCATCTGCCTGGAAGCTTTGAAAGGCCGAACTTCTTTAGACCACCAAAGGACTATCTGTACTTCCATGACACTCCTTGGCAACTGCCGGCCCCTGCTCAGAGAAAATCTTTTAAACTCTTTATTGCCCTTATGATCTTTTGGCTCCCAGCCTTGGCAAATAGGTCGTGTAACTGTGGCTGGAGACAGGAAGCAAGCGTTTTCACAACTAATAGTACAGGCATTGTCTCTTAATGATCCCAGAAGCACTTTCCAAGAGGTGGCACTTATCTGGAGCTTTCTTCCTGCTTGTTTTCCAACATCCCTGCTATTAAACTAAACCAACATATGCATACAGGAAACATCCCAATAACCAGGCCACATCAAATATTCATAAATGATTACAGATCAAGGCCACATCCTTCACACACAGTGTAGCCCCAGTGTTTTGGCAGGATAGCAGCTATCACAAGAAGAATATGAGAACTGAGTATAAGTTGCAGAGGAGCTATATAATGGGAAGTGTATATATGTGTGTGTGTGTGTGTGTGTGTAGGGGTTATTATCTTCATATTTCTCAGGCACTAAAATACAATTTAATAATGATCAGGGGAAATTAATTGTTTGGGAAAGGAGATAAAGAGTAAAAAATGAAGGAGAATCTACCTATACCGATCTGCTGCAGGCCTGCAGGAGAGCAAGAAAAAACAGATACTGGCCTTGTTCTCCAAGGGCTCCAAACTGCAGTATAAAATACACTTGGAGGGCTGTGGGGCCCCAATCCTGTCAGCATACAAGTGCCAAAGAGGTGCTTGCTGAATGTCTTAAACTGGACCTGTTAGGATGTGGCTGCTGGGGAGTCTGGCCATTGACAAGGGAGAAGTCAAATGTAATTCATGCCCAGCACTGGGCATTGCACAATGAGATACAACAGATGGGCCAGGTAGTCACCCATTCAAGCTTATTGCCTCGGGTCATGAATTCAGACCCAGAGAGAACGTTTTCCTCTCTATCGCTCTCCTCAGGGCATCCTTCACCTCCTTGTTCCTCAGGCTGTATATCAGGGGGTTCAACATGGGGGTCACCACAGTGTAGAACACTGAGACCACCTTGTCCTGCTGCCTCGAGTACTTTGTGCTGGGCTGTAAATAGATGAACAGGCCACTCCCATAGAAGATGGTGACGGCGGTGAGGTGGGAGGTGCAGGTGGAGAAGGCTCTGAGCCTGCCCTCAGCAGAGCGGATCCTCAGGATAGCGTTGAGGATGAAAACATAGGAGATGAGGACAATCAGGCCGCTGAATACCCCAGTCAAATATGTCACAGCTATAAGCACAACATGATTGATGCTGGAGTCTGAGTGGGTGAGCGAAAGCAGTGGGGAGATGTCACAGAAGAACAAGTCAATGACATTGGAGCCACAGAAGGTTAATGTTAACATGCCTGTTGTCTGTGCCATTGAATTTACACACCCAGCTAGGAAAGACCCAGCCATCAGCTGGACACAAAGTCTCGGACACATGACAACTCTATAGAGCAGCGGGTTACAGATGGCCACATATCGGTCATATGCCATTGCAGCCAGGAGGAAACACTCTGTTACAATCAGCATACAGAAAACACAGATCTGAGCTGCACAGCCAGTGTAAGAAATGGCTTTCCTTTCTGCTAGCAAATCCACCAGCATCTTGGGGGCGACGACTGTGGCATAACAGAGATCTACAAATGCCAAATTACCAAGGAAATAATACATGGGGGTGTGAAGTCTGGGGTCGATCCTGACTAACATGATCATGCCAAGGTTCCCCAGTAAGGTAATAATATAGATCACTAGAAAAACCATGAAAAGAAGGACCTGAATGTCTGGATGATCTGTGAATCCTTTGAGAATGAATTCAGTAACTTCAGTACAGTTTCCTCCAACCAGTCTACAGTGCACAGTCTCTGTTTGTACCTTACAGATGGAAGCCATAAAATAGCTGCCGCAAATTTATTACAACCAGCTTGCCAGATCTCTCTCCAGTGTGATGCTGATGCAGACTTTCAGGGTCTTCACACAGAATACTGACCTCATGATATTCTTGCTGGCAAGTGGGAATCATGGTTCCTGTCCAGATACAGAGAGACAGGACAGTCTAGTCCTAAAATAGAAATTTATACAAAGATCATTTATACAAAAAAATCAATGATCAGTGATCATTGCAATAGGAAAAGAATAATTCTTTCACCAGGAATTCTTTTTTCTATGTCTGGAGTATGCCCCTATCAGGTATGTTCTGCAAACTCTGTCATCCTTCAAATTTCTTCTCAAGATGTACCTCCTCTCTCTTTTTCTCCAACAGTGACCTTTTTGTAAATCGATTAAAATATGCCATATAAAAAGCTTCTTTGACTTTCAGTTAAATTTATTTCAGTCATTGTGCTATGTCATTTAGGCACAGATTTTTAAAGATATTTTGGTATCTAATGCTCATTGAAATCAATACCTTAAAAAAACTCAGCTTTCATCTTTAGGTTCCTCAAGGCTCACAGGTGAATAAGGATTATTAAAATATATTTTAATGAATAGGATCAAAGAACATCATGTTAGCTAGATGAGTTACTGCAATCACTGATGACTTGTATTCACTTCTTCTTCGGACAATTTTTTGCCTTTTGATTGTGTGCAACACGTGATAAGCACAATTTCCCTCTTGGAGTTTGCCTCCTTCAAGGTTTCCTTAGTGAAGATTCAGATTTTGACAAACAAACCTGATTACTTTTTTTGATGGCCTATCAATATTAGGTCCCAAGCCTGTAATCATATCCTCATAGCTTTTAGTCAGGAGGAGAGAATGGAAGAGGATAAAGAATGGGCCAGATCAGACAAGAAACATCATTCACATAAAAAAGAGTCTGACACATCAGAAAAGGGCAGACAGATAAACAATGACATTTTTTTAAAGTGCTTGCACACACGTGTTAGAAGTCTAAATAATAAGATGGGTGAACTAGAGTGCCTCGTGTTAAAGGAGGATGTTGATATAATAGGCATCACAGAAACCTGGTGGAGTGAGGACAATCAATGGGACACAATCATTCCGGGCTACAAAATATATCGGAAGGACAGAAAAGGTCATATGGGGGGCGGATGGTGGTTGGGAGTGACACTATATGTGAAACAAAATGTAGAATCAAATGAAGTAAAAAACTTAAATGAATCCACATATTCCATAGAATCTCTAGGGGTAGTAATTCCATGCTCTAATAAGAATATAACAGTAGGGATCTATTATTGACCACCTCACCAGGACAGTGATAGTGACTATAGAATGCTAAGGGAGATTAGAGAGGCTATCAAAATAAAGAACTCAATAATAGTGGGGGATTTCAATTATCCTCAGATTGACTGGGAACATGTCACCTCAGGACAAAATGCAGGGACAAAATTTCTCGACTGCTTCTTGGAGCAGCTGGTACAGGAACCCACAAGGAGAGAGGCAATTCTCAATTTAGTCCTGAGTGGAGCGCAGGATCTGGTCCAAGAGGTAACTATGACCGTAATATAATAACAATTAACATTCCTGTGGTGGGAAGAACACCTCAACAGCCCAACACTGTGGCATTTAATTTCAGGAAGGGGAACTATGCAAAAATGAGGGGGTTAATTAAACAGAAATTAAAAGGTACAGTGACTAGAGTGAAATCCCTGCAAGCTGCATGGACACTTCTCAAAGACAACATAATAGAGGCTCAATTAAATGTATTCCCCAAATTAAAAAACACAGTAAAAGAAGTTTTGCTTGGCTTAACAGTGAAATCCTTGCTGATCTTAAATGCAAAAAAGCTTACAAGAAGTGGAACATTGGACCAATGACCAGGGAGGAGTATAAAAATATTGCTCAGGCATGCAGGAGTGAAATCAGGAAGGCCAAATCACACTTGGAGTTGCAACTAGCGAGAGATGTTAAGAACAAGAAGGGTTTCTTCAGGTATGTTAGCACCAAGAAGAAAGTCAAGTAAAGTGTGGGCCCCTTACTCAATGAGGGAGGCAACCTAGTGTCAGAGGATGTGGAAAAAGCTAAAGTACTCAATGCCCTTTTTGGCTCTGTTTTCATGAACAAGGTCAGCTCCCAGACTGCTGCACTGGGCAGCACAGTATGGGGAGGAGGTGACCAACCCTCTGTGGAGAAAGAAGTGGTTCGGGACTATTTAGAAAAACTGGATGAGCACAAGTCCATGGGGCCGGATGCGCTGCATCCAAGGGTGCTAAAGGAGTTGGCGGATGTAATTGTAGAGCCATTGGCCATTATCTTTGAAAACTCATGGCGAACAGGGGAGGTCCTGGATGACTGGAAAGAGGCTAATGTGGCTCCCATCTTTAAAATAGGGAAGAAGGAGGATCTGGGGAACTACAGGCCAGTCAGCCTCACCTCAGTCCCTGGAAAAATCATGGAGCAGGTCCTCAAGGAATCAATTCAGAACCATTTAGAGGAGAGGAAAGTGATCAGGAACAGTCAGCATGGATTCACCAAGGGCAAGTCATGCCTGACCAACCTGATTGCCTTCTATGATGAGATAACTGGCTCTGTGGATGAGGGGAAAGCAGTGGATGTGCTATTCCTTGACTTTAGCAAAGTTTTTGATACTGTCTCCCACAGTATTCTTGCCAGCAAGTTAAAGAAGTATGGGCTGGATGAATGGACTATAAGGTGGATAGAAAGCTAGCTAGATCATCGGGCTCAACAGGTAGTGATCAATGGCTCCATGTCTAGTTGGCAGCCGGTTTCAAGCAGAGTGCCCCAAGGGTCAGTCCTGGGGCTGGTTTTGTTCAATATCTTCATTAATAATCTGGAGGATGGCGTGCACTGCACCCTCAGCAAGTTTGCAGATGAGACTAAACTAGGAGGAGTGGTAGATACACTGGAGGGTAGGGATAGGATCCAAAGGGACCTAGAAAAATTAGAGGATTGGGCCAAAAGAAACCTGATGAGGTTCAACAAGGACAAGTGCAGAGTCCTGCAGTTAGGACAGAAGAATCCCATTCACTGTTACAGACTAGGGACCGAATGGCTAGAAAGCAGTTCTGCAGAAAAGAACCTAGGGGTTACAGTGGATGAGAAGCTGGATATGAGTCAACAGTGTGCCCTTGTTGCCAAGAAGGCTAATGGCATTTTGGGCTGTATAAGTAGGTGCATTGCCAGCAGAACGAGAGACGTGATCATTCCCCTCTATTCGACATTGGTGAGGCCTCATCTGGAGTATTGTGTCCAGGTTTGGGCCCCACACTACGAGAAGGATGTGGAAAAATTGGGAAGAGTCCAGCGGAGGGCAACAAAAATGATTAGGGGGCTGGAGCATGTGACTTATGTGGGGAGGCTGAGGGAATTGGGATTGTTTAGTCTGCAGAAGAGGAGAAAGAGGGGGGATTTGATAGCTGCATTCAACTACCTGAAAGGGGGTTCCAAAGAGGATGCATCTAGACTGTTCAGTGGTACCTGATGACAAAACAAGGAGTAATGGTCTCAAGTTGCAGTGAGGGAGGTTTAGGTTGGATATTAGGAAAAAACTTTTTCACTAGGAGGGTGGTGAAGCACTGGAATGGGTTACCTAGGGAGGTGGTGGAATCTCCTTCTTTAGAGGGTTTTAAGGTCAGGCTTGACAAAGCTCTGGCTGGGATGATTTAGTTGGGAATTGGTCCTGCTTTGAGCAGGGGGTTGGACTAGATGACCTCCTGAGGTCACTTCCAACCCTGATATTCTATGATTCTATATAAAAAAGAGCCACCATGGCTTAGCAACCATGTAAAAGAAGCAGTGAGCGATAAAAAAGGCATCTTTTAAAAAGCAGAAGTCAAATCCTAGTGAGGTAAATAGAAAGGAGCATAAACACTGCCTAATTAAGTGTAAAAATGTAATAAGAAAAGCCAAAAAGGAATTTGAAGAACAGCTAGCCAAAAACTCAAAGGGTAATAATAATTTTTTTTAAGTACATCAGAAGCAGGAAGCCTGCTGAACAACCAGTGGGGACCCAGACAATCAAATAAAAAAGGAGCACTTAAAGATGATAAAGTCATTGCAGAGAAACTAAATTAATTCTTTGCTTAAGTCTTCACGGCTGAAGATGTTAGGGAGATTCCCAAACCTGAGCCATCATTTGTAGGTGACAAATCTGAGGAATTGTCACAGATTCAAGTGTCATTAGAGGAGGTTTTGGAATTAATTGATAAACTTAACAGTAACAAGTCACCAGGACCAGATGGCATTCACCCAAGAGTTCTGAAAGAACTCAAATGTGAAATTGCGGAACTACTATCTATGGTCTGTAACCTGTCTGTTAAATCAGCTTATGTACCCAATGACTGGAAGATAGCTAATGAAACACCAATATTTAAAAAGGACTCCAGAGGTGATCCCAGGAATTACAGACTGGTAAGTCTAATGTCAGTACCGGGCAAATTAGTTGAACCAATAGTAAAGAATAAAATTGTCAGACACACAGAAAAACATAAATTGTTGGGCAAAAGTCAACATGGTTTCTGTAAAGGGAAATCATGTCTGACTAATCTATTAGAATTCTTTGAAGGAGTCAACAAACACGTGGACAAGGGGGATCCAGAGGACATAGTGTACTTAGATTTCCAGAAAGCCTTTGCCAAGGTCCCTCACCGAAGGCTGTTCTGTAAATTAAGTTGTCATGGGATAAGAGGGAAGATCCTTTCATGGACTGAGACAGAGAACAAAGGGTAGGAATAAATGGTAAATTCTCAGAATGGAGAGGGGTAACTAGTGGTGTTCCCCAAGGGTCAGTCGTAGGACCAATCCTATTCAATTTATTCATAAATGATCTGGAGAAAGGGGTAAAAAGTGAGGTGGCCAAGTTTGCAGATGACACTAAACTGCTCAAGATAGTTAAGACCAAAGCAGACTGTGAAGAACTTCAAAAAGATCTCACAAAACTAAGTGATTGGGCAACAAAATGGCAAATGAAATTTCATGTGGATAAATGTATAGTAATGCACATTGAAAAAAATAACCCCATGTAGCACGGCACAGACTCACCCCTGCGGCACCTCCTGCTAGTCGTCCTCGGGAATTAGCTCTTCGACCCAGGAGCACCCTCTGCAGGCTGATGATCCGCTGTCCTCTGGCCCCCATGTCCCTCCCTGGACCCCGGTTCCTCTATCCCAGGGTTCTGCCTCCTGCAGTACCCCACAGTCTGGGTCTCCCCTCCCTAGGGAACCTCCACTCCCTATCCCTCAGTCATGGCTTCTGCCAGTCTCTGTTTAGCCCCCACACCCTGGAGCAGACTGCAGTGTCTCAGCCAATCATCACAGGCAACAAGGGGTTTGGACTGGCTGCCTTTACCCACCCTCCGGCTGCCCCTCTGCAAGCCCAATACCTAGGAGGTCTAGAACTAGGCCCTGCAGCCTGGGGAGTTACTGGCCTAGGGCTTCCCAGCTCCTAAGGCCTTTCCCCAACCCCGCCTCCCTCTAGGTCCCCTGGGTGAGCTCCCCAGCAGCCAGGCCTGTCTCCCTCTCAAGTCAGAGAGAGACTGCTTGGGCTCCTGGCACCCCTGGCCTTTTTATACAGGCCAGCTGTCACCTGATTAGGGCGGGCCCAGCTCCCCCAATCAGCCCAGCTTTTAGATCTGCAGCTTGCAAGCCCTCCCAGGCCGCTTTTTAAACCCCTCAGGGCAGGAGTGGGTAACCAACCTGCTACACCCCACCTCTACATACGATATGATGGGGGCTAATTTAGCTACAACTAATCAGGAAAGAGATCTTGGAGTCATCGCGGACAGTTCTCTGAAGATATCCACGCAGTGTGCAGAGGCGGTCAAACAAGCAAACAGGATGTTAGGAATCATTAAAAAGGGGATAGAGGATAAGACAGAGAATATCTTATTGCCCTTATATAAATCTATGGTACACCCACATCTTGAATACTGTGTACAGATATGGTCTCCTCATCTCAAAAAAGATAGACTGGCATTAGAAAAGGTTCAGAGAAGGGCAACTAAAATGATTAGGGGTTTGGAATGGGTCACATATGAGGAGAGATTAAAGAGGCTAGGACTTTTCAACTTGGAAAGGAAGGATATGATAGAGGTATATAAAATCATGCGTGATGTGGAGAAAGTGAATAAGGAAAAGTTATTTACTTGTTCCCATAATATAAGAACTAGGGGCCACCAAATGAAATTAATGGGTAACAGTTTTAAAACAAATAAAAGGAAGTTGTTCTTCACACAGCGCATAGTCAACCTGTGGAACTCCTGGCCTGAGGAGGTTGTGAAGCACTATAAAAGGGTTTAAAAGAGAACTGGATAAATTCATAGAGGTTAAGTCCATTAATGGCTATTAGCCAGGATGGGCAAGGAATGGTGTCCCTAGCCTCTGGGTGGTGATGGATGGCAGGAGAATGACCACTTGATCATTAACTGTTAGGTTCACAATGTCTGGGGCACCTGGCATTGGCCACTGTCAGCAGACAGGATACTGGGCTGGATGGACCTTTGGTCTGACCCAGTATGGCTGTTCTTATACGTGCATGAGTACGAAGCCCCACTGAACTCCGTTAGAGCACAATCATCTACTCAAATGGGTCTGATAAGAGGACTGGGTCCATACTGGATGAAGAGAAAGTGGTAGCCATAATGTCTTTTGACCTTAGTAAAATGTTTGAGCAGGTTTCTCATGAAATAAGAGGGGAAGCCTATAATGGATCAGTAACTGGTTAAAGGCAGGAAACAGAGGATAGGAATAATGGTCAGTTTTCAGAGAGGTAAATAGCAGGGTCCCCCAAGGTTCTGTACTGGGACCAGTGCTATTCAACATACTCTGAAATGATCTGAAAAAATGGGTAAACAGTGAGGTGGCAAAATTGGCAGATGATACAAAATTACTCAAGATAGTTAAGTCCCAAGCAGACTGTGAAGAGTTACAAAGGGATCCCACAAAACTGGGTGACTGGGCAACAAAATGGCAATAAAATTCAATGTTGATAAATGCAAAGTAATGCAACTATACATACAAACTGATGGGGTCTAAATTAGCAGTTGCCACTCAAAAAAGACAGCTTGGGGTCATTGTGGATAGTTGCCTGAAGACATCTATTCAATGTGCAGCAGCTGTCAAAAAGCTAACAGAATGTTAGGGGCCATTAGGAAAGGGTTAGATAAGAAAACAGTAAATATCACGATGCCACCATATAAATCCACCATATAAACCCTGAATGCTGCATGCAGTTCTGGTCATCTGATCCCCCAAAAAGATATATTAGAACTGGAAAAGGTACAGCTAAGGGCAACAAATATGATTAGGGTATGGAAGAGCTTCCGTATGAGGAAAGATTAAAAAGACTGCGCCTGTTCAGCTAGGAAAAGAGGCAACCAAGGGGAGATATGTTAGAAGTCTAGGGAATGAGGAGGCTAAGATTTTATCAAATCCGGCAATTTTCAAGGACTGAATGGTTCAGGCAAGCTGTTGTAGAAAAGAAGACAAACAAGACCATGTTAAGACCATACCAGCAGAAAAACATGTCAAAGAAACCAGAAGAGGAGGTGGCAATGTATGAAGAAGTGTACCACAAAGAGGAATGATTCTGGAAAACTAGAAGACAATCCCAGTGATTATAGGAGAATTTGCAGCTATCTCTAAGGGCATGATTGAGCAGCTGAGGAACATGTTAGGAGTGCAAGGCATCCCAGTCAGTGACCTGCAAAAGACTGTGCTCTTAGGCATTGCGAGAATTTTAGGAAAGTCTAAGGAAAACAAGTGCATTTGAGCCCCGAAAATGCAGGAATTCTGAAGAAGGTTTAACAAAAGTCATGACTGCCCAAGCCTACTTGCATCCGAAGAAGTGGGTATTCACCCACGAAAGCTCATGCTGCAAAACGTCTGTTAGTTTATAAGGTGACACAGGATTCTTTGCTGCTTTTACAGAACCTGACTAACACGGCTACCCCTCTGATACAAGCCTACAGAGCTGGTTTGTGGTGAGGATTCATTGGTGACTCACGAGGATCCATTTTTTACTGTAGCTTTCCCCTTTCTATGCCTAAAGAGCTTGTATATTGGGAAGGGTTAAAAAATAACCCCCATGATGTTATACTGAGGGATAATCAAAATAATAAAAATTGTGCTGTGGTATCAGATCCGGACCTAAGTCATGCACTAGGACCTCTTTGGGTTAGGTACGGTATAAACACCTAACAAAAAATTCCCTGTTCCTAAAAGCTTGCAATCTAATCACAAGCCACAACAGACACAGACAGACATGGAGACAATGAGACAATGCTGGTCATCAGAATAGGCAGTGATCTCAGCACATCCTATCCCTCTCTTCATAAAGCTCCTGTCTTCTCTCTGGATAGATAAACATTGAAGAGAAAGAAGAACTTCCCCTCTCAGGATAAGACACCATTTTCTTCTTGTGAATCACACACTGTAAGGTAGCCTACAAGCAGAAATGTTCTGAAACTGACCAGCTTTCCCATGGCTTTGTGGAGTCTCTTTGTTTTCTCCCTTCTCTTATTCTGAGATGAGTAAATATGGAGCAGTTCCTGGTTTGAAGGATAAGAGGGGATTTCATAGCATTTCTTCTTTTCCTGCCGGTTGGACAAGAGTGACATTCCCTTATTAGTGCTGGAGCTATATCATGAAGAACTGGGAATTATAGTGGGTTCTTTGGGACCTGGGGAGCAACACTAATCCCAGGAGTGTAAATATACAGAAAACAGACTATCATCTCCATGTCTTTCATACTAGAAGCAAATTGTACACAAGGTAACATCAGTGTGACCTTGGGCAAGGATCTCAATGGGAGCGTAATCAGACAAGACTTTGTAACAAGATTTTTCCTCTTTCCTACATGAAAAAAGGCAATATAAAGTGCTCACACAAAAGCACTGGTCCTTACCACTGGTATTGTAAAATGTACCACAGCATGCCAAAGCATGATCTCCCACAGGATGCACAGAGCTGTTAGATGTCTCCATAGGATAAAACTAGGTGAAAGGGTCTGCAGTACTTTCAGCTGCCACTCACCAAGGAACCAAGACTGGAACAGGATGTGAACCCAGGTTTCCCACATGGCAGTTGAAAACATTTTACTGCTAGGGAAGTGTGAACTATGTCCAGGCTCTGCTTTTATGCCCTGCCGGATTGGCAGATTGACACTGAATCACACATGGTACTGCAAAGCAGTAAGGGCTCAGAGCACCAGCTCAGTAGCCACATTGATCCTACATGGCTTTGAAGAAATATTGAGGCTGGCAAAGGGCATAAGCAGGAGTGCAGGAGCAGGACAGGGGATCTGCAGACTAAGACTGACAGGCACTGCTAGGGCAACGTGGGAGCATCACTTTGCCTGGAGTAGCAGGGGTTATTGTATTACCTAATTCAGCTGTATTGTCAGAGCTGTGAAGAGGGTTGAACAAGGGATGTTACAGGACAGAAATGAGGTTCCTTGAGAGACCGCTCTGAGACCCTCAAGATTGGAACAAGGAATGGTGCTGCAGGTATGGTAGCACCTAAAAATGCCAATCAGGGATCGTGGCCTCATTGTGCTAGGTGCTGTATAAATGCACAAGGAAAAGACAGCCCCTGCATTAGCTCCAGGAAAGTGCCATGTGGGATTTAAAGCAGCTGAGAATCTGAGCGACAGGTGTTGTGGGGTTCAAGATGACTCATTGCAAGTAATGCATCGTGTGCTACTGAGGGACAGCAGAGGTGTCCTTCCTCTCGGCAAACAATGACATGAAACACTAGCCCAGGGCGGATATGAAGCCAGGGCTAGACGCCAAAGGAATTCAGATTTTTTTCTAAGTGTATGGGGGGAGGAATCCCTTTGATTCCTATCCTATAAATAAAAAGATGATTGTAGGGCTATAAAGGAGAGCTCAACATAAGCCACTGCCCTCTACAGCCCAGTAATGATATGCCTGACACAACGGTCCTTTATCTGGTCTCCATTATACTACTATAGACTAGAGGGGTAAGGGAACCTTTCCATGTATGGCCCAGACACAGCTCCAGAGACGCTCAGCCAATAACCTCACAGAGGCCTGTGCTGTATTGTCTGCCCATCAAACTAGAGATCCCAAGCGGAGTTTAAAGCGGGGGTAGGATGGGGGAATTCAGCTCCCTCTCATCTGCTAAGAGCAGAAGGGGCAAGCCCTGTCCTCTCAGTCTCCTGGGCTTGAGGGAGCTCAGCTACCCCTCCTCCTGCTCCTGGCTGGAGGATGAAGTAGGGAGTTGTCACGCAGGAGACTCTGAAGAGGGACCAAGCTGAGGAGGTGATGCTGGCTGGGGCATTTATGGGTCTCCCAGCCTTCCTGCCAATAGGGGGAGCAGCAATGGACACACATGGGGGGGAGAATTGTCCAAGCTGGGAGCCTCAGGAAAATCTATCCCCCTGCTGGTCCCTCGTCCCCTGCTGGGTTTGGGGAGGGAAATAGTGAAAAACAGCTGCCTCCAACTCTCCCTCTGTAGGGGAAAGAGAATGGGCCTGGCAGTTCATTTCCCCTGGCATCTGCTAAAGCGGGAGGTTGTTTGGGAGCAGGTTTGTCCTGTTATGCAGTCACACACATGCATAGCTCTGGCACTGCTAGGGACATGGCCTCCTTCCAGAGACATTCACTCCCTTGTCTCCAGTCCAGTGTTCCCAGCTCTCACGACTTGATTGTGAGTCGTGTGATATTTGGTGTTTTCCTTAAAGCACCAGCCCCTGGAGCCAGGTGAAATACATGAAAATCCCAGTTTATGTTACAGAAACAAAGCAAATAAGACAGTGATGTAGTTCCACAGAAAAGCTTGAAAATGGGGCTTAAGTTACACAGTAAAAGGTTCAGAAACCAGAGGCAAAGAAAATACATTTTAAGAAATTCCTGTTTTATCTACATCTGTACGGCCAATCTCATGATTTTTGGGGCCTGGCTCGGGATTTTTGAATACTTGGCCTTGGCCATGACTGCTATTCCCTCCCCTGTGACATGTCCCTGTCACACCAGATGAGGCGGATGCCACTTCACCAAACAATACCAACAGCCATGAGTAAGCTCCATCTCCCGTGTCACTCTGCTTAAGCCAATGGCAATAAGAAATCATTCAAGCAATATCCGCAGTCTCAATTCAACTCTGAGAAACAGCATCTGATACTAACAAAGAGTGAGGTTGTGCCTGTGTAGGGGAGGACAGGGACAAAAGGGGTGAAGAACCCCAGGAGGAGCAGAGGTGAGGCGGGGGGTTCAGGAATTCATGTAGGGGCAAAATTGATCTCAGAGCTGGAGGGCAGAATTGATGGGGAGACTGGGTGGGGGTTTGGAAGACAGAAATGATGCAGGGATTGGGGGTTGGATTGATTTAAGGGTTGGGGGCTGGCTGAATTAACTACTGGGGCAAGGAAGAGATGGGCAGATGCAGGGGAAGAGAAGGTCTGATGACACTGCCTACAATGTCTGAACTGTGACTGCCAACAGCGAATATCTCCAATGGCTGGTGATGGGACACAAGAGAGGGAGGACTCTGAGGCCTTATCTACACTACACTTTAGTGACAGCGCTTTGATTTCCCCCTTTGTTACTTCCGACATGAGAAGAAAGGAAGCAGCTCCCGGTGTGAACTATAGGGTGGCTTCTGAGTCAAACTTCCTTTTCCTGCTGCTCAGACCCCACAGTGTTAACATTAATTCCGATGGATTTACACTGATATAAGAAAGCTCAGAATTTGGCTCCTATGTCACTTCTAAGATAAGAGAACCCAAAATATCCAAATTACCCCAGACTCTTACCTGTAAGATTTGTGTTGTGTTCTCAACTCTGCCATTCAAAATCTGTGCTTCTTTTTAAAGAAGCCTTATTGAGGGCGCAGGAAAGGACAGTTACCTGTTCCGTAACTGGCATTCTTCCAGATGTGTTGCTCATGTCTTTTCCACAGTAGGTGTGCGTGCTCGCCACATGCACCAGTGCCGGAAGTTTTCCCCCTAGCAGTACCCGTAGGGGGAGCGCCGCTGCAACTCCTGGAGTGGTGCCTCTATAGCGCGCTATAATGGGAGCCGCGCGCTTCCCCAACCCTCAGTTCCTTCTTGCCGGACCAACTCCGACAGAGTGGAAGGAGGGCGGGATGTGGAAGGAGGGCGGGATGTGGAATAGACATGAGCAACACATCGTGAAGAACACCAGTTACAGAACAGGTAACTGTCCTTTCTTCTTTGAGCGCTTGCTCCTGTGTATTCCACTGTAGGTGACTGCAAGCTATGTCTGATGGAGGTGGGTAGGAGTTCACAGATTCCCTGGCTGAAGCACAGGTCTACTGAAACCAGCATCATACCTGATGTGTGAGACAATCGCATAGTGCAAGGTGAACGTGTGCACTGAGGATCAGGTAGTGGCTCTACAGATGTCCTGGAAGGGACATGGGCCACATAGGCAGCCAACGAGGCCTGAGCCCTTGTTGATAGGTGGTGATGGATCCCCTTCCAGGTCGTAGCATGTGTGGATGCACGATGTGATCCATCAGGAAAGCCTCTGGGTGGAGATCGGTTGACCCCTCATGTGCTTGGCTGAAGCAACAAATAGTTGCGAAGACCTGCAGAATGGCTTAGTCCAATCCAGATAAAGAGCCAGAGCCCTGTGCACATTGAGCGTATGGAATTGATTGGAAGATTCTCAGTCCATAGTTCAAAATGCTCCTTTAAGTTGTAAATCCACAGTCCAGAGAATTAGGGCAGGAAAGAGGCAAAATGGAGGTGTCTCAGGGGTCTTCTATATCCTTTGCCATGTGCCTGGAAATTTACTGTCTCATGCAAAGCCCACAGCCCCACTGTATGGAAAGTTACTGGCTCAAGATGGAGTCCAGGATCACATGAGTATATCATATGTCCTTATGTAGCATGATGACTCATAGGAGGTGGCTATTTTCCCCTGGGAGTTTAAGGCGCCCTCATGAAGCCATATACAGGCGCCCACTGAAAAGAAAAAGAAAGGAACAACTACCGCAAGTGCAGATGGTGGTGGTGGTGTGTGGTGGTTTCGGACGGTCCAAGGGGAGAGGAGGAGGAGCTTACGGACATCGACATCAGCGAAAAGAAAAAGAATATAGTGCTTGCTGCTGTGCTGTGGCTCCACAAATCTCTGTGAGGAAGCGAGACCTTTTTGCCGGGAGGGAGGTTTGAGCAAATCGCCTGCTGCTGTTTCACGATCAGCCAGACACCAACCTGACTGTCCACTTGATTTTAAGAGAGCCTGATCGTAAACCAAGTTGTTTTAAGGACATGTTTTAGTAATTAATAATAAATCTTTCTTTTGACTTTGCATTTTTTTTTTTCGTTTTTGAACATGAGCATTCTGTGCTGGTAGGTGTGTGCACTGATGGGTGGGTTTGCAGGATGAGGCCTGGATGAGGTCTTTTTCTTTGGGGGGGGCAGGGGGGGAGGGTGAGGATCCAGTGCATGCATGAAGAGAAGCCTGCCTTTATTCGGGGATGTCAGGCACCAGGACCCTGCACAAGCATACAATACCACAGACTGTCCTGGTAGTGTAGTGTGTGCAGTGTGTGTGGTGCCTGTGACAGTTGACCCTGCAGCCAAGTCTGGGGCACTGGGTGTGCTGCACTGACATTACAATCCCCACAGAACAACAAGAGAGTCTTCTGACACCAGAAACGTGATGAAAACAGTCAGTAACACCAAACCGCTTTTAATAATGTAATACACAGTGGGCACTTGGGTGAGGGGACAGGACTCTGGCGTTTTGGGGCGGTTGCAGATGCACTGCAGGGGGCTGGTTCCTGGTCTGGAACGTGTGTGTCTTTCTTTTTTTCTTTCGGCTGCTAATCTGAGCCCAGCCTCGCGGGGGGGGGGCCGGCAGAAGGAAGGGAGGGTGTGATGTGAAAAAAAGTAGGTGATTTTTTGAAAACAAATACATGTTTGCCAACAGTAAACACACAGTAGTCATTTCAGTTAAGAAGACCAAACAGGGAACAAAGTTCAGGAGATCTCGGAACTAGTCCGAGATTAGAGCATCCTCTCAACAAAGTCCTCCCTTACTTAGTAGAGACAGTGAGTGCTATGCTTTTTAGCTACTCCTGCCTGCTCTGCAGGCAATGCAAAAAAGAAAGATGGCGCGCGTTATCATCTCAGTGAGTGTGGGAAGGAGACCCTGTATGCTTTTCCTCTGAGGCCTGCAACACGTGGCTGTTAAGCGAGGTCATTTGCACCAGGACCCCACGCTGCCATGCTCATAGATGGTCCCCCCGATCCTCCCCCTGAGATGGGATGGAGGAAAAGTGTGTGGAGTGTGCAATAAAGCAAATAACCCACCCCTCCCAACCTCTTGCTTCTGAGGCTTGCTTTCTGCTCTCTCTTTTTTTTTTTGACCCCCCCCAGACTATTGCTCCATTCCTATATATGTGTAGACCTGCTGTGTATAGTTTCATATTTAAAAATTTTTATATATAGTTTTCTATTTTTTATATATCCTGTTTCTTAAAAAAATAAATGTTATGAAGAGATCCTGGCTGTCAGGCACAGCGATCAGATCCTGGACTTCCGGTCAGTCCATGCTGGGGACCTCTTTCTATTCTGGGATTGCCGACAGTAGACCAGGCCTAAGGCATCCATAGGAAGAGCCATCTGGGCAAAATGAGTTTCTTCTAGGGCCCATTGATAGAGTGAAGTGTCCTTAATGGGCCATCAACACATAGCTGTCTAGCCTTGATATAGATCATGGGTGTTACCCAGGAATAACACATGTATGAGATACAAGTCTATGACCAATATTCATAACTTTAGATACAAAGATGATACATGCATATAAACAGTAACTTTTCCATTGATACCTTACGTGACATACTTTGTACAAGATTTGTTGCAATTGTATAATAGTGGCAATATCAATGATACAAATGGTCATATTCAATCATACAGCATCACACCTTCCCATCCCTTTCTGAGGCTTTTACACTAATTCAGGTGATGGTGGAATCGATGTATTGTCCTTTTCAACCCCAGGTGCTCCAGGAGAAGATTTCCCAAACGTCTTGAGTGGAGTATTTAAAAGCTGGGGCTAAGTGTTCAGCAAATGGGCCCTAAGGTTAGAATCTGACATCCCTATTTAGGCACCTGTCAGAAGTAAAGATCGGCAACTTGCCTGCTTACCTGCTAGCTTAACCCCCAGGCCGTCTAACAAGCACAGCTGGGCCCCATTTGAGATGCCACATAGGCCAAACTGCACAGTTGGTTGGAAGGATCACCAGACCTGCTCTTAAACCCAGCAGTAGCAGCGGTTCAGTGATAGCTCCTGTGAGAGCTTGTTCCCATCCCTGCTCCTGCCATGCCTCACTCCAGATCACCCAGTTCTGATCCTCGCCTCTAATTCCTGACTTCGGCTTTGGGCCCTAGCTCTGGCCTCCGACTCTGGTTCTGACCCTGGGCTACAATTCCAGGATATGAACTCCTGTTCTGACCACCAGGCCTGACCATCCCAACTGAGATACAAGATGTTTAAGGGATTTACCCAAAATTGCCCAGCTGGGGATGAGCAGTATTGAGAGCACAACCCAAATCTTATGTACAAGAGTCTGGTACACATCACACTGGGATATGTTGTGAGGTGGTGTGATTCTGAGCTAGGCTACATCAGTGGGAATCCTGATGAACTCAAGTGAAATTATCAGTGTTCCCCTGAAGTTACGCCAGGGTAACTGAGACCATGGGCCCGACTTTTCTATCTGGAATGTATATAGACGAACACTGGGAACTTACTTAAAAAGACTTTTGGAGAGGTGACCAACAAATGAAGTGGAATACATTCACCTCATTCTAGCATCATTTTAAAAAGACTTCAAGAGAGATCCAGAGATCCAGACCAGCCCTCTGTGTACCATTTCCACAAGGAAAGACGTGGCAACAACATTAATTGCATGTGCTCTGCACTTCTGTTGTCCTGGGAGCTAAGAGCCTCCAGGGAGCAAATCTCAAAGTCATCAAAGCCAAATTTAACCTCCGCCACCCCAGGAAGCAGAGGTATTAAGGATAGCATTGGTTAGCAAACAGGGAAAGGTTTGACGCTTAGTCTGATTTTAAGTTTTTGACCAGGTCCTGCTTCCATTCTTCTCAACTCATTATAAGTGAAGGAAGGAAAAACAAAGAGGTACCACCAAATCATGGACAAACAAGTCAGTTTCAGATCACTTCTGCCTTTAGTTGACATGACAGTGGGCCATTCGTGGGAAGGAGAGGAAGGAATTATCCTGAGAGGAGACATTTGAACTTTTCTGCACATATTTGCCAGTCAAAGCAAGGAAAGAGCTTTACCAAGTGAGGGAGAAGTGACAGGAAAAGGAGAAAAAATAGCCTTAATAGGAAGGGGGAAATCCAGCATTGAGTCAAGGAATGTCTATTCTGAAGCCACTATAGTGACTCAGCTATGGTGCTGCAGTAGCGCCACAGTGTAGACTCTTTCCACATTGATGGAGAGAGTTTTTCCATCAATGTAGTTAATCCACATCTCCGAGAGGCAGTAGCTAGGTCAATGGAAGAATTACACTGAGAGTTAGTGCACACAGTGTGAAATTTTCCCAGCCCTGTGCGACATACCTAGCTTGATCTAATTTTTGAGTGTAAACCAGGTCTCAGAGAAACTATGGATGGAAAAGACCAGTTGCAGAATCTAGTCCTGTCTCCCTGCCAAGGCAGCAGAATCCTCTTCTGTTCTTTTTGTTTCAGTCTTGTTGGAAATATTCCATCTGTCCCAGTTTCCCAGTAGAGATTAGTCTGCAATCTGATCGAGCTCAGTGTGAGGCTGGTGTAGATAGATTTTGTTCCTTTAGGTTTTCTGCAGATGTCAGGCCACACGTCTCCCTGAGTGATTTTGTTGTTCTTCTCTGAGCCTCTTCCACACGCCGAGGCTTTTCCTGGGGAGAAGGTGCCTAAACCAGGGCTTCTCATGCTTTGTCCTAGTGAGGCACTCTTAGCTAAGAATCAAACAAAGAAACCCCCCAAACCATTGCACCTTCTCCCTATGTTTGCAGGCAGGGAGTGCTGCCCCCTGAGTAGCCACAGGGACACTGCACCAGTGGCTGAGCTCTGGCACCAGGGGACAGGGAGGAAGGTGGCTCCTAGAGCAGTTCAGAGACTGCTTTGTGTGACCTGTGCTGAAATGAATTAGTCCCAATCCAGTGCCTACGGGTAGGACACGTTGGGGGGGGGGAATATGATGCTATAGAGGAAATTTTGTTTTCTAATTATTTTTGTAGACAGTGCCTAGATACCACAGTGATGGGCATGATGAAGCAAGAGGGTAAAGGGCTGGCAGGTGTCTTACACAGGCAAGAAAGTGCATGTGTGACTGCACACTCTGTGTTTGGAGCACTGTGTGTGTGTGTGTCTATGTGTGTGTGTGTTTGGTGTGCAGTGGGCACTGTGTGTGTGTGTGTGTGGTAGGGGTACAGTGGAGCTGAATGCTGAGGGTAGGGAGGTGTGTGTCCTTTCCCCTGCCCAGTGCTCAGGCAGGTGTGTGTCCCCAGTGAAGAGCTCCTTGTGATATCATAGACTCATAGGGCTGGAGGGGATCTTGAGAGCTCATTCAGTCCAGTCCCCTGCACTCATGGCAGGACTAAGTAGTATTTAGCCCATCCCTGACAGGTGTTTGTCTAACCTGCTTTTAAAAATCTCTAATGACGGAGATTCCACAACTTCCCTGAGCAAGATATTCCTGTGCTTAACCACCCTGACAGTTAGGAAGTTTTTCCTAACATCCAACCTTTTCCCTCTCTGTTGACTGGATGCTTCCAGTGACCTTAATCCCATTGGCTTGGTGACTGCCATGCAGTCGGAGTAACACCAGTGTCATTCTGGCCAGGAGCAGGGGGTGCAATGTGCATGGCTGATTTGGGGGGTGGGAGATGGGGCTGCTCTACATGATGTCTCCTCTGGCTCCTCTGCAGGAGAAGGGGAGGTGCTGCTGCCAAGAGACCCCATGCCATGGGCAGAGCATGTCAACAGAGGATGAGGGGGAGGATTTTGTGGAGGAAGCTTGGGTCCAGTCAGGGACACTAGACGTAGCCATGCCTGGGGTGCAGCAGCACGCTCTGACTTGAAGTAATTATAGCAAATAAAGTTTTAAAAACTAAACTAATCCAAAAGTTTTTAATGGTTAAAGGGAAACACAGGGCATGGAGATCAGAGAGCTGGCCTGGATTTTAAAGGAGCATTGCTAACTGACTGAAATCTGTTTTACAGTGAAACAATTTTATATGCCTTCTTTGTTACTTGTCGTAATTTAGCATGGGCAAGTATTTCATAGAATCATAGAATTGTAGGACTGGAAGGGACCCCAGAGGTCATCTAGTCCAGTCCCCTGCACTCATGGCAGGACTACGTATTAACTAGACCATCCCTGACAGATGTTTGTCCAACCTGCTCTTAGAAATCTCCAGTGATGGAGATTCCACAAAATCCCCAGGCAAGTTATTCCAACTAAGGTTGCAAAGATTTTCATCCTACCTCCTTTCCTTTTCCCAACCACCCTCATCCTGTTACGACCCAAACAGAAATTCCTCCTTAGTTCAGCAGAGAGACCAATGGACTTCTGAAGTGTTCACTTCTCCCTAAACTATTGAAAGTTGCACAGTTGTTGTATCAAAGAGGATGATGGGCAGTTCAAAATGGCCTGTTGATTAAAGATGGATGCCCTTAAAAGTCCCTTGAATCAGGCCTTGCCAACATTCAAAATTAAGCAGCTCATGAAGGGATGTTATACGGGCCAAGTTGTGGGGATTGAAGAAACAAATAAACCATTGACCCAACTGGTGTTTGAGATGGCGGAACCAGGCCCCTTAAACATAAGGCTTTTTGTACATGAGAAGACAACCTGGTGCCAAGTGTTTATTTAAAGGGCGTGCGGATGTGGGCAATCGGGTGTCTCGGATGGCGTAGGTGCAATGACTGTGCTTCAATAGGCTTTGCATAAGGGGCAGAATAACTGTGTGTTGATTTGATCATGTGACACAGGCCCCCTGACAGAGCAGTCCACATAAAACACATTCTTCGTGTTGCTATTTTCAATCAATGTATTATTTACACGACAACGCCTCCTTTTATTTTATTTTGACTTCTGTTGTTTTGTTCCCTCAGCACACTCTAGCGTTTAGGGTGTTTTTACAAACGGTTCTTTTTTCTAAACGGGGTTTTGAAATTTGCCGAAGGAAGAAAATGTTAAATACATTTATCCAATGGTCTGATTCTTTCATCTCACACTCTGTCTTGGGTCTTCTGCCTCTGTCACTTTGTCCACCTATTCTGCCACTTGAGCTAGTCTGGGCCACCCTCCTTTGCTGCCTACTGCCTGTGTCCTGCAAAGACTCTAGGGGTGGGAGGCTGCAGACAATACTGTACTTTGTGTGACAAAATAACACCAGGTGAGATGCCAGTCTGGAGATTGTGGAAGGTAGAACGGGGCTACACGTCTCAGGTCTTGGTGTGTCAACTGCAAGTGAGTCACAGCAGTTAATTAATATTTTTCATCTGTGTTCTTCATACAGGGACTGTGCACCATAGAAATGACCTGGTCAAATTGCACTGAAGCAACAGAATTCATTTTCTCAGGATTCACAGATCGTCCAGAGTTTCAGATCACCCTCTTTGTGGTGTTCCTAGTGATCTATGCGGTCACCCTGCTGGGGAATCTTGGGATGATCATACTAATCAGGCTGGATTCTCAGCTACACGTTCCCATGTACTTTTTCCTCAGTAATTTGGCTTTTGTAGATTTCTGGTATTCCACATTCATTACTCCCAAGTTCTTAGCTGACCTGATAGCAGAGAGAAAAGTCATATCTTATGCTGCATGTGTATGTCAATACTGTTTTGTCAGTTTCTTTGGGGTTACTGAGTCTTTCCTCCTGTCTGTTATGGCATACGACCGTTACGTGGCCATCTGTAACCCACTGCTTTATACAGCTCTCATGTCCCCGAGACTCTGTGTCCAGCTGGTGGCTGGGTCATTTCTAGCTGGGTTTCTAAATGGAATGATCCAAACTATTACCACGTTAAAATTATCCTTCTGTGGCCCCAATGTCATTGACCTGTTCTTCTGTGACATCTCCCCACTGTTATCACTCTCCTGCTCCGATACCACCATCTATCACATGATCCTTTTGGCCGTGGCTTGTGTGACTGGGGTGTTCACCAGCCTGATTATCCTCATCTCCTATGTTTTCATCCTCTCCACCATCCTGAAGATCAGGTCCACCGAGGGGAAGCGCAAAGGGTTTAACACCTGCACCTCCCACTTGACGGTCGTCACCATATTCTATGGCACTGCTCTATTTATCTATATGCAGCCCAACACCAAACATTTGCGGGGTCAGGAAAAAGTGGTCTCGGTGTTCTATACGATGGTAACCCCCATGTTGAACCCCTTGATCTACAGCCTGAGGAACAAAGAGGTGAAGAACGCTTTGAAAAGGGTCATGGAACTGAGTTTTTTTCCCTAAGGAGGTAAATTTATGACAAATGGTGATAACTTCTGATGAGCGAACATCTGCATTAGTATGAAAACAACAATGGGTCCTTTTGAAGGCGTTCCAACAGACTTGCTGAAGTAAAGTCTTTGAGTAAAGAGAGAGTTTGAAGCATTTGGAAATGACCCATTTTTGTACATTTCATTCATTTTAATGCATTTCTTCAGGTGCCCCAAGTTTAATATTGTCAAAACCTGGAACCCTCAATTGAATTTTTCAAGGCAGGGCTGGGGATTTAGCCCCGGCTCACACCAATAGCATCAGCCAGTGGCTTGTGCCTGTGTCCCTAGAGAAAGAGTTACAGAGCAGGTCAGCTGCCCTAGGGAAGGCTATAATAGTAGAGTGTTGCTTAATTCTCAGGGATCTGACTGAAATAAATTCACTGCAGCTGTTCGATGGTTGTTATCTGCGCTCGTCACCCAATAACCAATCACCAAATAAATGACTACATTAATTGTTCACAGGATTCACCAATTGTCCAGAGTTTGATGTCACCCTTTTCGTATGGTTTTTAATAGTCTGAGCTGTCGGTGTTTGGGGAATCTCGGGAATGATCACGTTAATCATCAGCAGCACTCAGGTTTACACTCCTATGTGCTTTTTCCTCACTAACCTGGCTTTTGTAGATGTCTTTATTTCCACATGCCTCACCCCCCAAGGATGCTGGCGGACGTGTAAGCGGAGAGGAAAGCCATTTCTTCCACTGCCTGCATGACTCAGCTCTGGTTTCTCAGTACTTTGGTGATGGTGGAGTGCCTCCCGGTGGCTGTGATAGTGTATGACAGGTATGTGGTCTGCAGTCATCCACTGTTCTATACTGCCGTCGAGTCCCTAAGACTGTGTCCAACTGATGGCTGGGTTCTTCTTAGCTGAGTGTGTAAATACAATGGTGCAAACACTTGTTGTCTTGAGATGATCCTTTTGTGGCCCCAATCTCACTGATTTGTTCTCTTGTGACATTTCTGTAATACTATCACTCTCCTCTTCGGATGCCACCATTCGTCATATGAGCCTTGTGTTCAAGACACACACACTGAAGAAGAATTGTTACAAAGTTCCAATGGGGCAAGATTGCCACTGGAGAATGGCTTCCAGCAGGTGGGTCTTAGACCCAAGTGCAACCACAGACCTCATTACAGCGAATGGATGTGCCAAACACCCTCTTTCAGGCTTAACAAAAGGAGCAATCAAGCCCCTTTAGGTGCAACAGCTGCAGACAATGTGCCCAAGGTGTGTGGCCAAGCCAGAGCTAACCTTGGTAGATTAACAGAGGTTTCTCCAGTTGCAAACACAAGGTGGTTGGGTATTGGCTGCAGGCTGTGGCTACCTCTACACTTGAAGGTGGAGGTGTCTATCTCAAGTAGACATTTTAGCACCAGCTCTCATCAAACCAGCTCACTAAAAATAGTACTGTCGCCACAGTAGCACAGGCACCAGCAAGTGGTGCCACTGGGTAGCAGCCCTGAGTACATACCCTCCCAACCCCCCTGGGTTCAGACTTGGAACAACTAGTCCATGCCATTGGTCATGCTACATTACTGTTTTTTAGTGCCCTAGCTTAATGAGGTCTAATGGGAGTATGTCTATATGAGCTTGCAGTCTCAGTCCCAGCTCCAAGTGTGGACACAGCCTGGGTGTGTTGGAGGCAGTGAAGCCAGGAGGAGGAGTTATGAGCATAACTCCTAGAGGAACCATGAGCATAGCGCTTCCTCAGCACAGACCTAGAGTGACAGACTTGGGAGTTTCTGAATACAGAGATTGCCTGCTGTTTGGTTGTTTCTGCTGGGAAACAGGACTTTGTGTGCATTCTTTGTAAAAAACAAAACAAAACAAAAAACCTCACAAGGATTATACAAAAGAATATAGCTGACATGTATCATTGACTATTCCTCCTAGTGGAATCAACCCTGCAATGCCTCAAAGGTTGGCACCACTTAGGAGAAGGGGGCACCAATGTGCCCTGTAGCGCTGAGTAATACCAGCCAAGCCTGCATACCCGTTTGGGATAATTTCTGCTACCTTTGTGAAGAAAGGAAGAATTATCACTGGGCCTGCCATGGATCTCCTTAGGGATCAGTGATGACAACAATGTCCTTGTGCATAGGCAACCATGAATCAGAGCAAGGGCTCGTCCCTTTGGTGACCTCGCCCTTTCATGTCAATCTAACCCTTCAGTCAGTTAGCACCATATCTTTGGTGTTAGTGGGCTATTTTCTAGGTGAGTGGCTGTGACATACCAGGGTGCAATCCAGACTGATCAGCAGCTGTGTCACCCCTGCCTACAACTTTGGGAGCCTTACAATGCCTTGCTGAAGTGGCTTCAACCTGGGCCACTCACAAGCAACCTTCCAGCATGCAAGTCACACCCTGAGCATCTGTGCGTAACTGCAGCCTGCCAGCCACACTTGGGTTACACTCTGGTTCTCACCAGCCTTGGTTACACTACAGATTAACCACATCACACTCCCCAGTTTTCGATGTCCCCCCCGAAATGTATGTCCTGTGCTCCTCAGTCCCCTCCTGGACAATGCAAGTTACATTGTCCATTATTCCTTTTTAGAAATAATATGCACTCAATTTAGTTTCCCAGATGCTTCAATTTAGATTAGATTTGGATTAGATAAAACAACAAAACAATTTTATTAATTACAAAGAGATTTTAAATACGTACAAATAATGGGACAGAAAAGTCAGACATGGTTTCAAGAAAAATAAATCTAAAATGCAAGTGGTGCCTAACTTAACACATAATGTTAAAGTCAAAGCTAGGTTTTCTCACCACATACTTTGAGCAGTGCTAGTCGCCAAACTTCTTAGGTCAGGACCCCTCCACCAGTCCAACAGTTGCATCCTTTCTCCCTTCAGATGCAGTGAATTGATATGGAGAGAGAGATGTGACCTGGGATGTCTGGCCCTTCTTTTTATAATCCTATCCCCACTTTGAGAAACATTCCAGCTGGTTACCAGAAAGCAAAATGTCTATGTGGAAGGATGTTCCCTGCTGCTTTTTCCCTCGCTTGTTTGAGTTTCTTTTGTTTCCCTTCCTGCTTGATGACTTGCTGGAGGATTCTCTGCAGCTTGAGATCTTCAAACCACAATCTGAGGACTTCAATAACTCAGACATAGGTTAGGGGTTTGTTACAGGAGTGGGTGGGTGAGATTCTGTGGCCTGCATTGTGCAGGAGGTCAGACAAGATGATCATAATGGTCCCTTCTGATCTTAAAGTCTATGACTCTGTTTACTGCTTAAATGCAAATTAAGTATAGCACATATTCCTTTGTTTAAGACAGACCTGTTTACCAAACTCAGTTTGGAACATGTGTTAATAGAACCATACAGTGGAATCTTATAACTTCACACACAATGTGGCCACGTGTATTTTATCAGGACAATATCAATCAGCAAATTATGTTTTCAAATGATACATTACAAGGCATATTTTGTACAAAGATTATTGCAATAGTGAGTAGGCTGTGAATACATGGGTGAATTCTGTTACAGTGGCACAAGGAAGCAGTGTAAACCCTTTATTCTTTAGTTCAGCAGTTAACACCCAGAGGCAGGTCATAGGGGCTATATGCTTCTGGGCATTGTACCAAAGATCTTTGTATTTCACAACCTGGCACCTGTGATGCTCCCTGATATCACACATGACACCTGGGTATCCAACACAGGTTTCTTGTTAAGCCTTGAAATATAAAGTGACACAAAATAATTAATGACATAAGAAAATATTTGTGTTTTCCCTCCTCTCTCCCCCAGCCTCACTAGCTTAAAAAAGTAGCTGAGAGGTGGCTGTAGAAAAGTCTGGTGGGTGACAATGGAGAAGTCTCAATGCAATTCATGCCCAACCACAAGGTGTTATAAAACCATATTCCATATATGGGACAGGTGTTCCTGACCAGGGGTTATAACTGTAGATCAAAAGTTTAGAAGAAGAGACAACTTTTTCAGAGGCATGCACAGGGATTTAAATTTGACTACTTAGGGAGAGGCACTTTAAACACTGCCCCCTCACCCAGAGCCCCAGGCCCCACTGCCTCCTCCACCCACCAGGCCTCTGCTGCCTCCCCAGGTTCCCTCCCATCTCCCCCCAGAACACCTGGGTCCGGAAGGGACAGACTCAGCAGGCTTCCCTGTGCCGTCTTCGAGAGAGCTGCTGCTGCCAGCCTGCTTTCCTGCCCGGCCGCCATCTAGTGGGGCTCATTGGGCGTGCTAGCTGCAGTGCCTGGGAGGAAAGCCCAGCCAGAAGCAGGGGGGGGTGACAGATGATGATTGAGGGGTCATGCCCCCTGCTGCCCCCCCCCCCCCTGGGGCAGCCCCTGCTTGTCTATAACCCGCCTCAGGTAGGTAGGGGGTTTAACATGGGGGGGGTCACTCACTAGAAAGACTAGACTATCCTATCTCTTCAGCCTGAGTTTGACCTGACCTGAATTTTCACAAGAAGCAGTCCCACACAGAAGATGCTCCCACAGTCAGGTGGGAAAGCGGGCGGCGATGGCTTTGCATTTACCCTCAGTGATATCACAGAAGGATAATTGTCAAATGCCCATTGTTTGTGCCATTCTATTACACTCCCACTTAGGAATGACCCAAGCACAAGTTGGACACAGAGTCTTGGGGGCATGATGACTGAATACCCCAGCAGGTTACAGAGCATCATGTAATGATCATACACAACCTTAGCTAGGAGGTAACACTCTGTAACCACAAAGATACCCCACCCCAAAACCTGAGCCAAACATCCAGTGTAAAAAAAGGCTTTTCTCTCTGCTAAAATATCAGTCTTGGGGGTGATGACTGTGGAATAGCATAGTTCTACAAAAGCCAAATTACTAAGGAAATAATACATGGGGGTGTTAAGTCCAGGGTCGATCCTGATAACCATGATCATCTCAAGATTTCACATGAGGGTGGTGAGATGGATCCCTAGAAACACCACAAAGAGGGTGACCAGAATCACTGGATGATCTGTGAGTCCTGTGAAAATGAATTCACTCACCTGGGTGGAGTTTTCTGTGACCTTTTCTATGGTGCACACTCTTGGCATGTGCAGTATAAATGGTAATCATGAAATAGCTGTAGAGCAGGGGTCGGCAACCTTTCAGAAGTGGTGTGCCGAGTCATCATTCATTCATTCATTCTAATTTAAAGTTTTGCATGCCAGTAATACATTTTAACGTTCTTAGAAGGTCTCTTTCTATAAGTCTATAATATATAACTAAACTATTGTTGTATGTAAAGTAAATAAGGTTTTTAAAATGTTTAAGAAGCTTCATTTAAAATTAAATAAAATGCAAAGCTCCCCGGACCAGTGGCCAAGACCAAGGCACTGGGAGTGCCACTGAAAATCAGCTCACGTGCCGCCTTTGGCACCTATGCCATAGGTTGCCTACCCCTGCTGTAGAGTATTTAGTACAGTTTTCTCCCTGGTAAACTCAGTAGTTCAGTGAGTTTGCAGACCTTAAGGTTCTTCACAGAGACGACTCAGAGGACTATGTTCTCTCTTGGGGTGCGGGAGTCACCGCTCCTGTCCAGATAGAGAGATGCAGGATAGCCTAGTCCTAAAACAGAAGTTTAGACATACAATCATCAGAAAATGGCTTTGCAAAAGGAAAATAAAATACTGATGTGACATTCTGTACCTTGGGGGAGCGCCCTGTAACCCCCATAGTCCCTATTTTTATATAATTGTGATCTTGCATATAAAGCAGGCTGTGTGAGGTATCAGGGGATCTGCTGAAGGTCATTTTTTTATCCATATATGTATATCATTGGTGCATATGAAGTGATGAGAATTGTGTTGTAGGGTTGTCACTAAAACATGCTGTAAGTTGGGGAATCAGGCAGATATTAGCTCCCCAGATACAAGAGCAAGGAAAGTAACCAATGCCCAGGTGGGGTGTCAAACAACCTATCAACAGCCATTGTCCAGCAAGGGAGCTAGAATTCAATGACTCACCTGCATAAAGTCACACCAAGGGAATTGCTCAACCTTGCCTGGGGACTCAGCAATGCCCACCAGACATGTCTGGACTTGTGTTCTCCTAGCACATGGGACTGAGGGTACAAAACAGAGCACAGGGGTCCCATGCTTGGCCTTTCTCCTGTCCCCACCTATGCTGCAAGCAACAAGGACACTAAGAAGACTTAAGACTCCAAAAGAGGAGACTAACCCAGGTTTCAAGGGTGAAATCTGTGTACTATGAACTCATCCAATGGGGTGAGAAAAACTGCTTAATCTAGATGTTGCCCAGTCTAATAGGGTTGAGAGTTTAGGCTGCATGGCTATTGAAGGAACATAAATCCACACCACGTCGAGGTCAAGCATAGGAGTTTATTACACACAGGGCTGGCACAGTGTAATCTTGCTTATTAGGCTCAGAGACACTGTCAATCAATTGATTACAATAGAATATGGATTTTCCATGGGAGGGGGAAAGTGACGGGGTAGGCAGTTACACACCCCGGGATAGGTTTTGCAGCAAGACAAGAGAGCACATTTGCCAATGGTTAACAGGTTACATAATGTCTCCGCCCATGGTCTGAAGTTAGCAAGTTAACATTTAATTGATACTTTGATAAAATGTTATTAGTATAAAATATCTATGTTGAATTCTGATTTGGGGTCGATAGGAATGGAGTAGCTCCTCTGATTGTCCAGCAGATACATTCCTAGGGGTTAAAACAAAGCAACAGTGAAAGTATATGGCAATAAAGAGTATCTCCTTTGTGTTTTAAGGCAGGCATTGGGAAAAGGAGGTGGGAGGATGCCATATCTTATACTGACATGTGCCAACCTTTCATAAACTCAAGGTTGGATATGTGGGAACAACATCTCCTTACAAAAGAAACTAACACAATAGGAACAGGGATTCTTTGTTCAATTTGCAATTTGAATCAGACAGAATTATTCAGTTCTCAGGTCCAACACTTGGCTAGGCTTATTTTAGCAAGGCAAGATTATCTGTTTCTCTTAGCTGATCACTATTTGCTAGGCCTCTGGTCCCTTGACCATACTCTGGACTTTGTGTCTGGAAAAGAGCTGGCACAATCTATATACCAGGTTGTTATATAAAATGCACATGGATTTTAACCCTTCTCTTATAGTTTATTTTCTTTTGGTAACTAACTCTGACTTTTTGTCTATCACTTATAATCACTTAAAATCTATCTTTTCTAGTCAATAAATTTGTTTTTCTATTTATATTTACCAGTGAGTTTGCCTGAAGTGTTTGGTAATCTGCTCAGGTTTGCAAAGGCTAGTGTATATACACTTTCCATTGATGAAGTGATGAATCAATTAATAAATGTGCACTGCTCATCATGAGCAGTGCATGATGGTATATTCCTGAGGTAAAGTGTTTGGAGCTGGGGGGATTTGGCTAGTGCCTTTCCCAGTGTGATTCATCAGTGGCTCTGGGAGCATTCATGCAATCTAGATGGGTGTGGGGCTCTTTGAGGGGGGGAGGGTTTGCTGCTTGTCACTAGCAAGGCATTGTAAGAGACAGTCCAGGCTGGAGAGAGTTGATTTCTTCTCTTTGGCTAGATATATATTTGAACAGAAGGTAGAATTTCCCTTCTCAGGATAAGACACTATTGCCTTCTTGCGAATCACATTCTTTAATTGATGGTACAAGCAGGAATGCTCTCAAACTAAGCAGATTTTTACCCTTCTCTTATTCTGAGATGAGCAGATACGGAGCAGTGTTTGGTTTGAACCAGAAGAAGGGATTTAGTATTAAGCCTCCTTTCCCTGTTGATTGGAACACAGTTGCATTTCCCTTATAACTCTGGAGCGACATCATGGGGTGTCAAGGTTTCCTCCCCAACTTTGAACTTTAGAGTATAAATGTGGGGACCTGCATGAACACTTCTAAGCTTAATTACTAGCTTAGATTTGTTAATGCTGCCACCAGCCAGAAATTAGTGTCTGGCACACTTTTTGTCCCCCCAAAACCTTCCCTGGGGAACACAGATCCAAACCCCTTGGATCTTAAAACAAGGAGAAATTAACCATCCCCCGCCCCAACCAATTCCTGGTGAGTTCAGACCCAATCCCCTTGGATCTTAAAACAAGGAAAAATTAATTAGGTTCTTAAAAAAGAAAGCTTTTAATTAAAGGAAGAAAAGGTAAAAATTATCTCTGTAAAATCAGGATGGAAAATGCTTTACAGGGTACTTAGATTCATATAGCCCAGAGGAAACCCCCTCTAGCCTCAGGTTCAAAGTTACAGCAAACAGAGGTAAAAATCCTTCCAGCAAAAAGAAACATTTACAAGTTGAGAAAACAAAAATAAGACTAACACGCCTTGCCTGGCTAGTTACTTACAAGTTTGAAACATGAGAGACTGATTCAGAAAGATTTGGAGAGCCTGGATTGATGTCCCGTCCCTCGAGAGCGAACGAACCCAAAACAAAAAACACAAACAAAGAACTTCCTCCACCAAGATTTGAAAGTATCTTGTCCCCCTATTGGTCCTCTGGTCAGGTGTCAGCCAGGTTTACTGAGCTTCTTAACCCTTTACAGGTAAAAGAGACATTAACCCTTAACTATCTGTTTATGACATGGGGAATAGGGAATTATAGTGGGCTTTCATGATTTTGGGACTTGGGGAGCATCTCCAGTATAAATGTGCAGAAACGGGGCAATTATCTCCATTCCTTTTACACTGGACATGAATTGCACACAGAGTGACCCGGGTTTGCTACTACAGAAGTCAATGTAAGTTTGGCCAAGGATCTCAATAGCAGCATGATCAGACCAATAGAGGAGCTGGTACCCAGTTGGGGAGTTTAGTTGGCTCCCAGCCTTTCTGCCAGTAGTGGGAGTACAGCCAGCAGCTGATGGGTGGAAAATTGTCCCAGCTGGGAGCCCCTGGAAAATCTGCCTGTAACAGGGTGGCTCTCCCCTTAAGGGCTGGAATCAGCCAACCCTGATGACAGAATGAGACACACCTGGGTTAAATCAGGTACTATCCGATAAAAGGCAGCAGGTGCCTGCAATGAAGGAGGAAGCTCAGGAAAAGTCTACAGAAAGTAAGAAAAGGCAGCTGCAGGACCCTAAGACCAGGGGAGATACCCGTGCTAAGGAGGCCTTGAGAGGCCCTGTCCAAGCAGGAGAGAGACTGCAAAGGCCCTAGGCTCCTGGCGCCCCTGGCCTTTTTATACAGGTCAGCTGTCACCTGATTAGGGCGGGCCCAGCTTCCCCAATCAGCCCAGCTTTTAGATCTGCAGCTTGCAAGCCCTCCCAGGCCACTTTTTAAACCCCTCAGGGCAGGAGTGGGTAACCAGCCTGCTACACCCCACCTCTACATACAATATAATGGGGGCTCATTTAGCTACAACGAGTCAGGAAAAAGATCTTGGAGTCATCGTGGATAGTTCTCTGAAGATGTCCACGCAGTGTGCAGAGGCAATCAAAAAAGCAAACAGGATGTTAGGAATCATTAAAAAGGGGATAGAGAATAAGACTGAGAATATATTATTGCCCTTGTATAAATCAATGCTATGCCCACATCTCGAATACTGCGTACAGATGTGGTCTCCTCATCTCAAAAAAGATATACTGGCACTAGAAAAGGTTCAGAAAAGGGCAACTAACTAAAATTTCCCATACCAAGCACCCGTTGGGTTGGCCATTTAAAAGGAGGGGCTGTGGTTTTCAGGTTAACGTGCAGCACAAACCCAATTAACCCCCCCCCACACACCCAATTCTCTGGGATGATCACTTCACCCCTCCCACACCGCATGGCTAACAGCGGGGATGATTTCTGTTCAGCCACAGGCACACAGCCCAGCAGGAATGGCCACCTCTGAATGTCCCCTTAATAAAATTCCCCTATTTCAACCAGATGACCATGAATCAGCGGCGGCTCCAGGCACCAGTGCTTCAAGCGTGTTCCTGGGGTGGCAAGCCATGGGGGGCGTCCCTGCCGGTCCCTGCCTTCGGCGGCATGCCTGCAGGAGGTCCGCCAGTCCTGCAGATTTGGCGGCAATTTGGCAGCGGTTACACTGAAGCCATGGGACCAGCGGACCTCCCGTAGGCGCGCCGCCAAATCCACGGGACCAGTGACCTCCCGCAGGCAAGCTGCCGAAAGCTGCCTGACTGCCGTGCTTGGGGTGGTAAAAAATCTAGAGCCGCTCTTGCCATGAATGATATCACTCTCCTCAGGATAACACAGAGAGATAAAGAATGGATGTTCCTTGACTGCATTCCAGTAGCTGTACTGGCTGTGAATGCATCTCAAGTCTTCAGGGCAAATTAATGATTAAACACGGTTGGCTTTAAACCAGGAAGGGATAGCTCAGTGGTATGAGCATTGGTGTGCTTAAACCCAGGGTTGTGAGCTCAATCCTTGAAGAGGCCATTTAGGGATGTGGGACAAAAATCTGTCTGGGGGTTGGCCCTGCTTTGAGCAGGGGGTTGGACCATCTAGTTGGACCTGAAGTCCCTTCCAGCCCTGGTATTCTATGATTCATGTATTATATTTACAAAAGTACACTCACCAGAGGTGTCTTTTCTGCCTTCAAGGTCCAGGAGCCCGGGTTAGGAGGGTATTGTCTCCAGGGTGATAAACAGTTCCTGGCCGTCGGGGAGAACGGTTTCTCTACTTGCCTGCTGTGCGCTATCATCTTCCTCATCCCCAAAATCTTCACTGCTGTTGCATGAGACTCCCCCCATGCAGGAATCCATGAACAGGGGTGGGGGCACCCCCTAGAATTGCATGTAGCTCATCATAGAAGCAGAATCTGGAGGGCTGACCCGGAGCGGCCATTTTCCTCTCTGTTTTTTTGGTAGGCTTGCCTGAGCTCTTTAAGTTTCATGCGGCACTGCTGCAGGTCCCTGTTATAGCCTGTGTCCTTCATGCCCTTGGAGATTTTTTCAAATATTTTGGCATTTCATCTTTTGGAATGGAGTTCTGATAGCACGGATTCATCTCCCCATACAGCGATCAGATCCAGTACCTCTCGTTCAGTCCATGCTGGAGCTCTTTTGCTATTCTGGGACTCCATGGTCACCTCTGCTGATGAGCTCTGCACGGTCACCTGTGCTGATCAGCTTGCCACGCTGGCCAAACAGGAAATGAAATTCAAAAGTTCGCCGGGCTTTTCCTGTCTACTTGGCCAGTGCATCTGAGTTGAGAGTTCTGTCCAGAACAGTCACAATGGAGCACTCTGGGATAGCTCCCGGAGTCCAATATCCTCAAATTGCATCCACACTCCTGCAAATTCTACCCAGCAAGGTCGATTTCAGCACTACTCCCCTCATCAGGGAGGAGTACCAAAATCTATTTTAAGAGCCCTTTAAGTCAACAAAAATGGCTTCATTGTGTGGATGGGTGCAGGGTTAAATCAGTGTAACGCTGCTAAATTCGACCTAAACTTGTAGTGTAGACAAGGGCTGAGTCCAGGTAACTGGATGTTTAGAGGGTATCTGCCCAGACCCAAAGACATTTTTTTTCTTTGATTTTGTTTTTGTGGTATGGCCAGTGAACCAAAATATCAAGTTATTCTTACAGCTCTATTCAGTTCAGCTAGACTTAGAGACTCTGTTTAAAAACAAAAACCAAAAATCATCAGCAGTGAGTTGTTAGTGGGGGAAATCAATGTGTGATGAGTGATTATGCTGATGAATCTTTATTTCCAGCCATTACATTATTATTATTATTATTATTATTATTATTATTATTATTAAGTAACTAATTAATAATAATATAAATACAATGCACATAGGGGCCCCAATCATTGACCAGGGCCCCATGATGCTAGGCACCGTACACACACAGAATTAAAAGATATTCTGTGTCCCAAAGAGGTCACAAAGTAAGTATAAGACAGAGACAATGTGTGGATACTAACCAATGGAAGACCACAAGGAAACAATGACATAGCACTGGTCAGCAGATAGACAGTGGTCTCAGCATCTAACCATTGCCTAACTATTGCTAAATTTTCTGCAGGCATCACAAAAAGAGTGTTAAGGAAGCATTTGAAAGATGTTAATGAGATAGCTTTGTGGATGTTTATGTGGAGCTCTTCCCATGTGTGAGGGGCAGCATGGGAGAAAGTAGAAATGGGATGAATCACTTGATGATTACCTGATTTTCTCATTCTCTCTGAAGCACCTGACATTGGCCACTGTCAGAAGACAGGATACAGCTCTAGATGGACCATTGTTCTGAGCCAGTTCTTATGTTCTTATGTGGTTGTGATGAAATGTGACATAACTGGCAGAGTGAATACAGGAGCCAACATCTTGATAGTGCATCGATAGGATAGAATCATAGAAGATTAGGGTTGGAAGAGACCTCAGGAGATCATCTAGTCCAACCCCCTATTCCAGGATGAGGACAGGCAACGAAGGGCTTCATGTCTACTGGATAGAGAAGGAAGTAGCCCAGATGGATGCAAAGAGAGAGGAGACATGATCAAAGTGACAAGCCAGGAAATTATTTTTATAGCAGCATTTTGAATGGTTGTAGGTGGGGGAAGATTACAAATGTCAAGGCAAGAGAAGAGGATATTGTAGTATAGTTAAAATGAGACAAAAAGAGCCTGGCTGACAGAGTTTTGTTGTGAGGAAGGAGAGGAAAGGCCTATCTTAGAAATGTGAAGAATCGGGAAGATTTAGACAAAGCCTGCACGTGAATATCTAGAAAGAGGGATGAGTCAAAAATAATGCCCAAGTTATAGGTCTGAGTGACGAGGAGGCTGGTGATATTATCCATAGTGACTGATAAAGGAGGTGTGGGATGTATTGATGAGGGGAGGGAAGACTAAGGGCTGTGGGTTTGGCCATGTTCAGCTCAAGTGGATGGCTGGACATACTCCCAAGGAGATATCAGAAAGACATGCTGAGATTTTACTCTGGGCAGATAGAGAAAGGTCCAAAGAGGAGAAGTTGTTCTGTGAGACATTGGCTTAGAGATGACAGTTGAATTTGTGTTTCTGAATGAGATTGCCCAGAGGGAAGGTGTAGAGGGAGAAATGGGGACCAGGGGAACATATGAGTTGCTCACATCTTCTGCAGGTTAGGCATAGGGGCACCCTGTAACATACGTCCACCAGTAAGTGACCTAATGATATGAGAACAGGGCTATATACTGTCACAGAAGCAAGTCCTGCTTATTTCACATAGTAGATGAGGACAATACAATTGCTACGAGGCAGCCATGGCCACAACACCAGCTATTTCCCAACCGGCAGGGAGTCTCTCAGGGCAAAGCAAGCAAGGCAACATCTGGCCTCGGTCAGAGCAGGAAGAATGGTTTCCATAATATTCTATTATTATGCTATAATATAACTGTGACTCTAACACCATCCCAAGGCAAGAGGGCTAGGGGCTCACTGGTATCTGTAATGAGTTTCAAGTGGCTTGACCCATTCTGTGTCCCCCAATTCATTAATGTCATAAACCATGTCTAGGTATCATTGAAAAACTAACACACTGATCATTAATATTCTTGTGTGGTGTCTGTACAGGAAACATCCAAGGGACCATACACATATGAAGGAAATGTGGAACAAAAATGTGTTTGCCAGACAAGTCTGGGGAATGGGCAAACAGATTTCTCCCAGACAAAGGGAAAACCAGTGCCTCCAGCCAGGCGTCATCAGAGTCGACTGACAATCACATGGAAAGAGGCCATTCATTTGCATTGGAGAGGGCTTGAACAGATTCATCTGCATTATAGCTAACATCAGCAGGGGAAGAAATCAGCATGAAGTTCTCTTCCCCACCAGACTCATCAATTTCTCCTTCCTCACAGCTTGAATACTGTTTGTTTTGGAAGATGACCTTCAGAAGAATCCATCCCAATGGTCCCCTGGAATGTAAAAGAACTCCTTGCTATCTTTCACCTAGGAAGACAAAGAAATTGAGCACTTTGTCTTTGGGGAGAGATCCTGAGCAAAGGGGGGACAAGACATCTTAGTTGAAGAAGTATATGGTAGGAATCTTGCCTGATATCTAAACAATAGCTTGTCAACATTTTAGAGTTAGGAAGTATATATTTTTTACTTTTGTTTGTAAACCTTTGTAACTTGATTCCTTCCACTTAGGCTGTGAAGTGATACCATCTCCTTTCACTAATAAACCTGTTTTAATCTAAACTAACCCAGTGCTGTGTTGGAATCAAAGTGATTGTTAACGCCAGTTAATGTGGCAAGTTGCTGGGTATTGACTCTTCAAAGGAGAACGCAAATGGAATTATCCCTCTGAATAGTCCAGGAAAGGGCATGTTGTTTTGGGAAAATGCAGGACTGAGAATGTGTTTGGAGTCATGTGGCCAATAGTAACCAAGGCGGGTGGATAACAAAGTCTGGCTGGGGTGGTACAAGCAGGCTGCTGGAGTCAGAGTTGCTGAGCCAGAACTGTGTAACACACAACACTCAGTGCATGCTTGTCTGCTGGCTGTTAGTGTGCAGGATGTGAGTCATGCCAGCAGAACAGTTAAGGCACCAGAGTTACAGGGCAGGTGGTGGTACAACCCCTCACTGGTCTGGATTGCATCCCAGAATGTGATAACTGCTATGTTATACTGCACAGCCATGATGGTTCTTAGAATATAGATATTCAGGCCTGTCTGCAAAGGCCTATACTTGAAGAATTTAGGTGTATTCTTATCACGTAGCTAGTTATAGCGGTATAAAAGAAAGAATCAAAATCACTGTCTGCCCGTGTAAGGGTCTTCTCTCACTGTGACAGTCTGAGGCCCTGTTCTTAGGCTAAGGCCTTTGGCTAAGCAGCAGAGGCAGCCATAAGCTGGGAAACGTATGGTCACATCCTCACATTCCAAACTAGTCACATTGAAATAAGGCAATCTGGGGCTGTTAGAAAGGCAACCGATCTATCAACTCCAGAGAAAGGGAAGAGCCTAGAAGGTGTAAAAAGAAACGTAGTTTGATAGCATCCTGTCTGGCAAGAACTCACTTATCAATAGCTGGGATGTGAAATCCTCATTTCAGTATTGTTCTATCACTGTAGTCTCCACTTCCCAATTGTTTGTCTGTATAATCTCTGTCTGGTTCTGTGATTGTTTCTGTCTGCTGTATAATTAATTTTGTTGGGTGTAAACCAATTAAGGTGGTGGGATATAATTGGTTAAATAATCATGTTACAATGTGTTAGGACTGGTTAGTTAAATTTCAGTAAAATGATTGGTTAAGGTATAGCTAAGCGGAACTCACGTTTTACTATATAGTCTGCAGTCATTAGGAAGTAAGGGCGGGGCAAATGGGAACAGGGAATGGGGGTGGGGGAATTGGAATCATGTTTTGCTAACGGGGTGGGAAATGGGAACAGGGACACGGGCAAGGCTCTGTGGTGTCAGAGCTGGGAAGGGGGACACTGAGGAAGGAAACTGGAATCATGCTTGCTGGAAGTTCACCCCAATAAACATTGAATTGTTTGCACCTTTGGACTTCTGGTATTGTTGCTCTCTGTTCTTGTGAGAAGGACCAGGGAAGTGAGCAGGTGAAGGAATAAGCCTTCGTAGACTTTAAGGTCAGAAGGGACCATTATGATCATCTAGTCTGACCACCTGCACAATGCAGGCCACAGAATCTCACCCATCCACTTTAATAACAACCCCCTAACCTATGTCTGAGTTATTGAAGTCTTCAAATTGTGGTTTGAAGACCTCAAGCTGCAGAGAATCCTCCAGCAAGTGACCCGTGCCCCATGCTGCAGAGGAAGATGAAAAACCTCCGGGCCTCTGCCAATCTGCCCTGGAGGAAAATTCCTTCCCGACCCCAAATATGGCGATCAGTTAAACCCTGAGCATGTGGGCAAGACTCACCAGCCAGCACCCAGGAAAGAATTCTCTGTAGTAACTCAGATCCCATCCCATCTCAGACCACTGGGCATACTTACCTGCTGGTAATCAAAGATCAATTGCCAACGGAATGAATGAAAACCTGTTTGCTGGAAGACCCAGAGAACACTCAAATATCTGGGGCATGCAGCCCCACATGTCTCCACCCAACAACACTTCATTAGTGTATGGAAATCTCATATTACTATATGACAATGCCATGCTTTTGCTCTGAGAAGTGTTTGGAAACAGTGGGACATTTTCAGAGAGGTCCTCAAGTATCCCAGAACACAGAGGCACACACATGTGCACACAGACAGCAGCAGAGTTTATGCATGTGGTGCTGGGTAGGTGCTGGCCATAGGGATGGGACCGAATATTGCAAGATCATTGGGGGAAGCTTAAGAAGGGGCAACAAAGAAAAGGAACCCTCGAGGGGTTGACATTGCATCATGGGTGTTGGATCACTGACTGTGAGAACTGGACTGGGTAAAATCCTGACTTCACTTGAGTCGATGGTTAAGCTCCCAGTAACTTTTCAGTCAGTATTTCACCCCTTTTGTTCACCTACAAATATTGCAGGTCTGCATCTCAACCTGGGTGCTTTTGACAATCCTGCAAGATCACCCAGCACAGCAACCCATGTCCTGACCTGCCCACGTAGCCAGCTCACCACAGGTCTTGGATAGACCTTAGGTTTGAATAGCAGATCCCTTGCATGGGGAGAGCCCCCCAAAATACTCTTTAACCACTCAAACTGCCAGCTCCTCCCATGTAAGTATTTTAAAAATTATGCCCACAACCAGCCTCCCTCACTGATCGGTAGAGTGACAATTCTGCTCACACATCATGCCTTTGCAAAGCACTTTGAGATCATCAGACGGATGGTGCCAGATACAATAATTATTGTAACTCAATTGTCCCATGTTTCAAGTGGCATTTACTTTATTAAAGTCACCAGCCATGTGGCTAAATAAAAAGGAAGAACACAACCAGCCGGGAGCAGTAGAAATGTGCACAGAAGGGCCTGTTCCATAGCCTCTAGAGGCCACACAATGGCCTCGTCTGTCCCTGGAATTGATGAACCCTTAGCTGATGTTGATGAACATAAATGAGTTGAAGTCACTGGAACTATGACAATTTACATCTTCTGAGAATCTAAGCAGACCAGTTCACCTCTGTTCCACTGTGTAGCTCCAGCTGGGTAGCATCTGGATGGGTGAAGCGTTTGGAAATGAGATAAAGAGCCAAGGGTAGGGTCCAGTCTCCTCCTTAGGTGTGATCCCTTTAGAGCAGGGGTGAGGCACAATCTGCAGAGGAAGCAGCAATCTGTGTGAAGTTCAGTTGTGCTGTACCTGTTCCGGACAATAAGGAGGGAATTTCAATGTCCACCTTTCCCCAGTCTTTAATTCACATTCTGTGGAAGAGATAACATATTTTCATGGCTGCTTTTGCCATGAAACATCTGGGATTTAGAGCTTAGAGAGCCTTGGGGAAAGAGGGCTCCTAATGATCCTGTGTGGCACATGAACATTGCAAACATCATGGTTTTCTTTCAGCTGGGAATCTAAGTTGAATAAATACTGTTTCCCTGATCAGCCAGGCTCAGACAAAACAGTGTTTGTGAGAACAGTCAGATATGGGACGCACAGTTACACTCTGCTGCTAGCTAGAATGGCAGATCAGGAGCAAAGAGCAATCATTCATACATGACATCCAGGTGAGGAATAGCTTCAAGAAGAGAGGGACCAGAGCAGCAGAGGTTGGTTCTGGATCTTAACTATTAGGAAGCTCAGGATTTGTGGGCAAAATTTAGAATCTGACCTTTAGTTTGGTCTTCTACAGAGTCCGGGTCCAGACACAAAGTTCAGGATGGCTCAGAACTAGGGGTTGTCTCTGGATCATGGCTTCTTTCAAGCAGATGTTTTCACAAGGTAGAGTGCAGAGGTAGGGGCAGGACAGCTGCTTTTGGATTTCTGAGATGACATGAGTGGATTAGAAATGATTAAATTCACTAATAACTAGACTGGTCACTTTTTTGGATCCAGCAGTTTTCCATCGAAAAATGTAGCTTTCTTAACTGAAACATTTACAAATCAATTTGCCTTGAAAAAATAGTAATGAAGAATTTAGCTTTTTCATTTTATTTTGATGTCAGACATTTGCTCTAAGTAGAGTAAAATATTTTGACTTTATCATTTTGATTTATTTTGTTTCAACTTTCATATCATATTTATATATATTTAATATTCTCTTTAATTATCAAAATGAAATATTTTTTACATTATCTAACAAAGTTTTGAGATTTCTGAATATTATTTTTTGGAGGAGGGAATATTCTTTGTGATGTTTCAACCTTTGAATCTGATTCAGAATGAAAGCAAATTTCCATGTGTTAGAATTTACCATGGAAATTCTGAAACCACATCAGCTCTATTGACAATCCAGAAAGCAAAGACAAGACAAAATGTAATATGAACAGCTATGTGGGTGATTTTACTCACTACTTGGTGACTTTAACCCATTAGTTGCATTCCCCCTAACGACTCCATTAGGAGTCACACTCACTATGTCCGGCATATGCTGTTGCAGATAACTCAAACAAGTGAGCACAGAAGAGGAACCTGTGTTTTGCAAATGAGCCAAAAAAGAACCTCTTCCCTTAATCCTCCTGGACAAAGCTGATAGGCTCCCAGATGAGTTCATACTGCAGTGTCTGTCTATGCAGAGCTACTGGTAGCATCTTTTGGGAGGTATAACTATGGAGGAGGGCTATTTAGTAACCAGCACATAATACAGTGATCTGGAGTGAAGGTGCTAGAAAATAGACTACAATTGTGACTGCAGAAAGGAACTACCTTTAAAGGAGTTAATGCTATTGTTAATGGCATGAAGAGTTAAATCTAATGTAAATAGCAAGATCATTCCTGCAGTATAGCCTGAATATGGCCACATATAGCAGCAGACTGCATGTAATTGTGGCTCTCCATGTACTCAGATAGGAAATTGAGCAGCTACGGAAGGTGCCGACAAGGCTAACACCACGTTCCATGAATTTGAGCAGAAGGTGTCTTAAGGAGAGCCTGAGAGAGCTATGTTTATAGGGTCAGCTCCTGATAGGGTAAACAGGTCCAGTTCCCTGGCAATCCCACCAGCTGCAGATCTGGGTCATGTAACTTGGTCAGAGAAGGATTGGGGGGCATGATCACAGTCTACAAACCCCTTTCTCTGCAATGAAGGGATGAGACGATAGGCAGAGACTTTAGGGGATGAGGTGCTACTAATATAAGTTATTGGGCAACAACAGAGACTCCTGCAGGAGGCACCACAACTGCTGAGATGCTGGAGCAGATTAAAACTGTTAGCAGGGTGATGAAAGGGAGGACGTTTCTGAGAGGAGTGGTCAGGATGGGTAAAATCAGAAGATGGTCTTGCCCTCATGGATGCAGATTGTCTTGACTCCTCGCAGCTCTGTTCTCTAATCCAGAAGGAAGGGATGAAATATGAGCCACAGTCTCTGAACTAGCTGAAAACTTCATCTGGAGCCAGACAGTTTCCAGGAGAGATAGGAGGTTCGGGGGGGGGTTAAAATAGAAAAATGTGAAGTGTAACCAAAATGACATATTTTAGGGGAATAAGATTAGTTGATTGGTTATTTTATTTATTTGTCCTTAATTCCTGTCTGTTCAGTGTATAAACTAATGCAGATTTTGTACCTACATACAGTGTAGAAGGAGCTGAGCTCAACCTTTTATGTAACATGAAGAGTGTGTGTGAGAGATCATCTTTCTTTGATGGCTAGCTGACACAGGATAACAGCCTACTATAGCTACCAGGTACTAGAGTTGTGCCTTTAGCTTAGCTGGGAGACCTCTTAACTGTTTGGTCTTGAAAGTCCCAGGTTTCATCCATCTGTTCTATCCAATTGCAGAGAAGCCCAGCTGGCGATTCTATGTTTTGTTACTTGAGCATCTTGCTTGATATCCAGCAGATACACAGGAATACCTTCGAGACTTCACATAGACCTTGGTAAGACAGATTCTCTGCAGAATGCAAACTGCCTCTGTAAGAGGGAGTTGAATGACACTTTTTCTTTTGTTGAAACAGTATTTTTTGTCAAAAAATGCCTTTTTGACTAAAATGAATGTATTCATGAAAAAATCTGGTTGAGAAGAAATTTTTAGCTTTTTAATGGGGGGGGAGGGGTTTGAAATATTTCCTGTTTTTGAAAACTGATTTTTTTAACCAAAAAACATACTGCTGTTTTTCTACAAACAAATATAATAAATGTAAATTAAAAAATTTACTGAGACACATAATTGGCATTTTTTTAACCAGCTCTAATAATAAATCCTTTTGTGGTAACTTTGAGCTATTCAGTTATCCATAATCTGACTATTGTTTGTGATATTTATTTGGTTCATTGCTATCCAACTTCACTTTTAGCCTCCTAATCCCTTTCTTATCTTTTAAATTGTACTTTAGAATCTATACTGCTATGTGCCCACAGTTGCACTTACAACTGGTTAACAGGGAAATTGGTGAAATCAGGGAGATGAATGTTGCTGACCATAAATGCTAGCCAGCTATAGAAAAAAGACTTGAACTAGTTGCCAATGGTATAACTTTGCATTTTCCTGTGGAATGAGATACTGCCAAATATTTTTTCATTTAAAAAAAAAACATTCCAGGATGTTAGGGTGGTGGCGACTGTTACTAATATAATTAACTATATAACATTAATATATTTAAACCAGGTCTGCTATAACAATAATAGACACAGTTTTAGTATATTAATGTCATAGCCAATAATATTAACAATAATATTATTCGATAGAACATTAATACATTAAATCAACACAGATTTACTATTATTTATCACAGTTGCAACCAAAAGCCCCAATAGCCTATTGTATTAGGCAGTGTACAAACACTTGTCAAGAGGCTAGAATAGCAAACATTTTAATTCAAATAATAAAAGGCAGAAATAGAAGGGAACAGAAGGGTAAAGGGATAATTCCGTGTAGTAACATCACTAACTGTTGTAACTTGATTGGTCTGATTCATTTATATGAATGGGTGGAGAGAAAGAGAGATGCTGAGTCCTTGTCTACACACAGATTTTGTACCAATTTAACTATTTTCAAAAGAGCAGTAGGAAGCTCTGAATACAAGTCCCATTGAAAGATAGTGGGATTTGGGCTCCTAACGCATTCAGGTGCTTTTGAGAACGGTCTTGTGTGGAAATACTTATGGTACTTAATCGTTAAGCTCAGTAGAAAGTGTTGGCTAGATCCGGCATTTAATAATTAAACTACCTATTCATAGTTCTTGTCTCTCAAACAAGAGACTACAGTAATATAAACAAGACAATTATAAGAAAGTGCAAAACTTTATTACATTCAAAAGGTTAAAAGATGGGCAATGGATTATGGGAGCATGGCATTTATTCTCCTCTTATCAGTTAGAATTCCCTATAGTGACTCCAGATGTGGGACCCCAGCTTTCTTGTAACCACGCTCTAGCCTTTTGTTGATGGCAGAATCTAATAGTGCTTGGCCTGGTCTACAACTAAAATGTAGGGTAACCTAGCTAAGTCACTCAGGGCTGTGAAAAAATCAGCACCCTTGGTACCATAGTTAGGTCGACCCTACCCCCACTATAAACACGACTAGGTCAGAGGAAGAATTGTTTTGTCAACCTAGTTGCCTCCTCTCAGCAAAATGGATTAAATGTCACCAAGATTAGTAAATCTGGTTTTGACAGATGATGCGAATCAGCAAATCTCCATCTTTCTTAGTTACTTATCTGATCCCAGAACCATAGCTCCGAGCACCTCCCAACAATTCTATGAGATAGAGAAGCTCTAGTATCCCCATTTTACAGGCAGGCAACTGAGAAAGAAACTAAGTAACCTACCCACACTCTCACGGGAAGCCTGTGAGGGGGCAGAGATTGAATCCAGATATTCAGAGTCCCAAGTGTGTGCCATAACCATGGGATTATCTTTCCTCTCTATGTCCTCTTTTTAAATTGAGGGGACTCCAGCTTGAGTACTTTCAGTGATCATAAATGTGGAAATACCTAACTGAGAGAGAGGCAGCCTGACAGATAACCTTGTACCCAAATATTTGATAATATCAGCCATGTCCATTTATCCACTAAATGTGCATCTTCTTCCTGTATTGGGTATTTGTTTCAATGCATGTCTAACTCTCTTAGGCTCCTTTGAAAACCTCAGCATATAACAATACTCCCCATCTCATGTGCAAAAGGGAGAGTCTTAGGTGTCTCTATGTATTACCCATTCATCCATGTCAGCTCACTCGTATGCTTTGCCTTCTGTCTTCTCACAGAGATTTACGTCTGTTCAAGGAATGGACAGAGGAAATCAGACTCTAATTGATGAGTTCATTTTCTTGGGACTCACAAATCAACAAGATCTGCAGGTCGTCCTCTTCATGGTGTTCCTAATGTTCTTTGTGACAACCCTGGTGGCGAATCTTGGGATGATCATATTAATCAGCATTGACTCCCGGCTTCATACCCCCATGTATTTTTTCCTCTGCAACTTGTCTCTGATAGACCTTGGTTGTTCTTCGTCTGTTGCTCCCAAGATGATGGTTAATTTCTTAGCAGAAAGAAAAATCATCTCTTATTCTGGGTGCATAACACAAATGTTCTTTTTTGGCTTTTGTGTACTTGCTGACTGTTATTTCCTGGCTGCGATGGCGTACGACCGCTACGTGGCCATCTGTAACCCACTGCTCTATAGGGTTGTCATGTCCCAAAGAGTCTGTGTCCATCTAGCTGGGGGATCCTATGCAGTGGCCATTGTATTTACATCAGTGCACATTGGCTCAGTGTTCAGTTTACAGTTCTGTTCCAACACTATCAATCACTTCTTCTGTGACATCCCCCCAATCCTGAAACTCTCCTGCTCCAGTACCGACATCAACGAGCTTGTGCTGTTTGCCTTAGGTATCTTTGCTGGACTCAGCACCCTGATCTTCATTCTTATCTCCTACCTGTACATCCTCTCATCCATCCTGAGAATCCGTTCTGCTGAGGGCAGGCAGAAAGCCTTCTCCACTTGCACCTCCCACCTGACAGCTATCACTTTATTCTATGGCACTATGATCTTCATGTATCTAAGGCCCACTTCCAGTTACCGCTTGGACCAAGATAAATTGGTCTCACTCTTCTACACGGTGATGATCCCCATGCTGAACCCCCTGATCTACAGCCTGAGGAACAAGGAGGTGAATGATGCGGCAAGGAGAATTATAGGAAGAACTTTCCACTCCTCTGCAAAACGTAGAGGGACAGCATGATTTAATGGATCAAACATATGTTTAGAAACAAGGACATCTTGAGTTGAAATCTCTTTTTTGCTTATGACTGATCAAAAGACAGAAGGTATTGTAGCACTTTGTACCTCAAAGCAGCACCCTGAAGACCCCATATTCACCACAGTCATATAATTATGATATATTTTATATAAAGCATGTCATTTAAGATATCATGTGAAATGTCATGATCTGCTGAAACTCATTGTGAGAAAATTGCTTGATCTAAATACTTCTTAGTGTAATAAGGTTTAAGATTTACACTGTGTGTTTATTGTTTATTTTCTTTGGTAACTATCTCTGACCTCTTATACTTACCACTTATAATCACTTAAAATCTATCTTTCTGTATTTAATAAATCTGTTTTATATTTTACCTAAAACAAGGTGATTTGGTCAAAGTGCTTGGGAAATCTCAGCTCAGGTTCAAAGGCTGGAGCATGTCCTCTCCACATTGAGGGAGGGGCAGACTGGGTAATAAATTTACACTGGTCAGGCTTCTGACCAGAGCAAGATGGTATAGTTTGGGGGTGCAAGGCTGGGGAACTCGGGGAATTGTCTGATGCCTTTCTCTGTGTGATTCGTGAATGGTTTGGGGAGCATTCCTGCAATCTAACTGGGTGTGGGGCTCCATATGACGTTGTGCTGAGTGATAGCAGTGCCTGGAGGGGTTTGCTGCTTGTCACTATCAAAGCATTGTGAGGGACAGCCCAGGCAGGATAGTTAAGGGGCACAGAGGTACCCCACTTCCAAGTTGTATCCTGGGGACCCCATCACAGAAACAAAACAAAACATTTCAGAGCTAGATTCCTGAAGTTGAGTGGGTTTGTAGGCAATTTTAACCCCCAGCTCCGATTGACTTTTTATGAGATCTGTAGGTGATCCTCTTCTTTAAAACTCAGGTCTAGGTGCCTCAATATTGAAGGAAGTCACTAACTTTAAGCTTGAATTTTTCTTTCTACTTCCTCTTGTCTATTTCTCAGTCTGTCATGAAGATAATAATCCTCCTTCCTTATCTATTCACAGACTGATATTTTCACACCAAGTTTGCTTCCCATATGTTTAATGTAGTAGAACAACTGCTGTACTATGTTAAGATTGAGAACAGCCTTCTGTTTAATGGCTGACTTTAAGTGGAACTGGGTGAATTTTTTTTGACAAATAGTGTATTCATCAAAAATTGATGCTTTGGTTGCCCTGAAACTTGTCATTAATTTGACCTGATTAGTTTCAACTGGGAAAACATTATTCAGGATCAGTTTAGGAAAATGTATATGTCTGCATTTGTAACCATTGTCCCAGTAGGTAGGACACTTGCTTGTGATCTGGGAGACTCCAGCTTCAAATTCTTATTCTAGATCAAGGACTTGAACTCAGTTCTGCCCCCTCCCATTGGCATACTCTAGCCACAAGGCTGTAGGCTACTTAGAAAAATGGTAATTTATCTTATTCTCTCCCGTTGAAGCTGTTCCACTTTGTAGGATTACAGAAATATTCGTTGGGCCAAAAGAAATAGGAAGTGAGAATAGCAATAGCCATGGGAAGTAGGAGATCTGGATTAAAATACAACCTCTGAGGAAGAGAGAGGGGAATCCACATTTCCTACATCCTCGGGGAGTGCCTTACTCACCAGGCTAGTGAGTTGTTCTCTCACTCTTTTGGCTAATGAATGTTTAAGCATTTTACAGGGTGGAGCAGCTTTAACAGGAGAGCAGAAAAAGATCCTGTAGCCTGGTGGCTACATTGCTCTTCTGGCAAGGGGAAGAGACAGCTCAAGTCTTTTCTCGTATTACTGTAAGTATTTATACAAAGCAAAACAGCTTCACTATGAGGAGCTGAAAGCAGCCCAACCTACCTCAGTACACCTATAGCCTGATTGCTGGGGCATTCAACTGCAAGGAGGAGAACTGAGTTCAAGTCCTTGCTTTGGAGTGGGGATTCAAAGCTGGGTCTCCCACATCTCAGGTCTAAATCCAACATTTACTGTCATGGAGATCCTCAACCCCCCATATTGGCTTCCAACTAACCCTGGAGGTACCTTAAATCCCTAGACACCTGGGTTTTCACTGTTAAAGTCCCCTAGGCACCTAAGTTTCTTTCAGTGAGCATGCACACAGCAGACTCAAACTAGACACTAGGGTGCATAGCTCACCCTCAACCCCAGTGAGATCCTCTGACAAAGCAGCCCCCTGCCTACCTTGCCTGTGGGGACTGATCCTATAGGATGATCATGTTAATCAGGATTAACCCTTGGCTCTGCAAACCCCAATGTCAATAAAGACAAGTGCAAAGTACTTGATTTAGGAAGGAAAAATCAAATGCACGACTACAAAATGGGGAATTACTGGCTAGATGGGAGTACTGCTGAAAAGGGTCTGGGGGGTTAGAGTGGATCACAAACTGAATGTGTCAACAATGTGATGCAGCTGTGAAAAAGGTTAACATCATTCTGGGATGTATTAACAGGAGTGTCAGATTTAAGACATGGGGGGTAAATGTCCCACTTACTTGGCCTGGGTGAGGCCTGTGTCCAATTCTGGGTAGCTCACTTTAGTTAAGATGTGGAGAAATTGTAGCGAGTCCAGAGGAGAGCAACAAAAATGATAAAAGATTTAGAAAACCTGCTTTACGGGGAAAAGTTTAAAAACTGGGAAAAGAAGAATGAGGGGGCACCTGATCATATTCTTCAAATATGTTAAGGGTTGTTGCAAAGAGGCCGCTGATCAATTGCTCTCCATGTCTGCTGATGATAGCACAAGAAGTAACAGGCTTAATCTGGAGATTTAGGTTAGATATTAGGAAAAGCTTTCTAACTCTAAGGATAGTTAAACTTGAGAATATGCTTCCAGCAGGGCTGCCCGGGGGAGGGGGGGAGGGCAAGTGGGGCAATTTGCCTTAGCCCCGGGCCCCACAGAGGCCCCCACGAGAATATAATATTCTATAGTATCACAACTTTTTTTTATGGAAGGGGCCCCCAAAATTGCTTTGCCCCAGGCCCCCTGAATCCTCTGGGTGGCCCTGTTTCAAAGGGTTGTAAAATCCCCATCACTGGAGTTTTTAAAAAACAGGTTAGACAAACAACTGTCAGGGATGGTCTAGGTTTACTTGGTCCTGCCATCATGCAGGGAGTTGGACTTGATGACTTCTCAAGGTCTCTTCCAGACTTACATTTCTATGATTTGATGTACTGTCACCTGAGTAGCTGGTATTTTATAGATTTTTGTTACTCCTCTACTGTCATACCTAAGTTTCTGGTGACTATTTAATGAGGAGGCAAGGTATCTATTTGCTCAACTTTATTGGTAGGTCTACACTTGGTGCTAGGGGTGTGATTCCCAGCTCCTCTAGCAGGGGTGGCCAAATGTACTGACCCTCCAAGCCGCGTACGACAATCTTCAGAAGTTTGAGAGCTGGGGTGAGCTGGCTGGAGAGGGGGCTTCAGCCCTGCGGCAGGGTGGTGGGGCTTGGGCTTCTGCCCTGAAGGGATGGAAATCTTGGGGCTTCAGCCCCATGGGAGGCACCTGCGGGGGCTCAGGGCTCCAGCCCTGCAGGGAGTGGGGGCTCAGGGCTTCAGCCAAGCAGGAGGCACCTGCCAGGGCTTGGGGATTCAGCAGGAGTGGGACTGAAGCCCCAGTAGCGTGTCCAACGGGGCTGAAGCTCCAAGACCCCCTTCACCGCTGGGTGAAAGCATCTAGCCCCACCACACTGCTGCAAGGCAGAAACCCCAAGATCCACCTGCCCAGTCTGGTAGTTGGAAAATGAGGGAGGGGGAGTGGCGTAGGGCTCCACGAACCTGACTTTACTTGTAAAAGAGCCACATATGGCTTGCGAGCCACGGTTTGGCCACCCCTGTCATATAGACATACTTGCTAAAAATAATAATGTAGCTGTGGTTGCATATGCAGTGGTGAGCAGCAGAATGGACTAGCTGTCCCAAGTACAAACTTGACTGGACTTAATGGGCGCATACTCAGTGCAGCTAGCCCAAGCCATCACTCACTATTGCACATGCTGCCATGGCTCTACTGCAATTTTTTTAGCATGCTAGTTCGATGATAGCTAGCACTAACATGCTAGAGGAGCTGGGAATCACACCCCTAGTTTCAAAGGTAGAAGTATCCTTGGCTGTTACGTTGTGTGCAGGAAACAGCTGGTCATTTCCAGATTTTGTGGCTTGAGTTTCATCCTTGTTTGATGTCCTCCTTTCGGAACAAGCAATGAACAACTGGGAACTCCTTCAAAACCTTCCAACAGGACTTGGGTAAATGGTGCCAGCATACCCTCCAAAAGCTAACCTCGGTCTGTAGGAGATGGAGATGGGGTTGAAATTTTTTTCATTGAAATCTTTTATTTTCAATGAAAAATTGGGTTTTCAACTAAAATGAAATCTTCCATGAAAACGGTATTGTGGAAAATAAGAAACCCGTAAAGGAAAATTGGTAACATTTTTTGGTTGGGGCAAATAATTCTGAAAACTTAAACCAAAACCAGTTTGTGTTTTTCTTCAAAAAATAAACCTACATATTTTTAAATTATAGTTTTTAAAATTTCCTGTGAAAAATTATTTTTTCAACTAGTTCTAACAATATTTTTCTGCTTTCTTTTAGTTTTGTCATCTCTATAATGTTCTTGTTTTGGATACATATTTCTTTGCATATTTTCTAATCAGCTTCAGTCTTAACTCTCCTAAATCCCTTGTTACATTTTACACATTACGTTAGAATTATGTTGTTGATATATGTTGTACATACAAAAACAGTTACACTTGGAACTTGCCTAATACAGGAAATATGTGAAATGACAGAGATCAATGTCAATGAAGATAAATGTTGTCCTTCCATAGAAAAACTTTGTTGTATTTGTCTTGCTAATGCAATATGGCCAAATCTCTTTCAAATATTAATGCCGCTGTTCATTTCTCATGAGAAAGACAAATATTAAATTATGCCCAGAAGTTGTGATAAGATCTGGAGCCTATTGTGCTAGACACAGTACAAACACATACTGAGAAGACAGTCCCTGCTAAGAAAAAGGTTGCAATTGAATTTGAAGACAAGACTTGACAAATGGTTTTAAGACAGAGAAGGGGAAAGGAGGAGAAGGGGAAAGCGATAAGATCATGTAGTCACTCTATCTATAGTGCAGCTTGATGAGTCAGGTTCAACTACATGGATAGAGATAGACAAACTGATTTCTTGTTCGACACTCCATTTTTGTACAGATTTAAGCATTTGATTTTGGGGTGTGATTTTTCTATTGGAATAATTAAATCAGTACTCCCAAACCCCTTGAGTATGTGTCTGTGGTGTGTGTGCTATTTTTGAGTGTTACCTTTTGGCCATGATGGCGTATGATCGTTATGTAGCCATCTGTAACACACTGCTCTATACAGCAACTATGACCAAGAGACTGTGCCAGGATGGTGACTGGGTCATACGTCATGGGCATTGTGAATTCATCAGTGGTCATTGGTTCAGTGTTCACTTTGCTTTTCTGCAGCTCTAATGTCATCAGTCATTTCATCTGTGGCATCCCTCCACTGCTATCACTCTCCTGCAGTGACACCCGTATCAATGAAATTATGCTTTTTGCTCTAGCAGGCTTGGCTGACCTAAGTTCTGTTCTAGCAGTGCTCGTCTCCTATTCCTTTTATCACCTCTGCCATCCTTCAGATCTATTCTGCTGAGGGCAGGCACAAAGCCTTCCCCACCTGTGCCTCCCACCTGACGGCTGTCACCATTTTCTATGGGACTCTTTCCTTTGTTTATTTACTCCCAAATTCTAGTTACTCTCTGAAATAGACAAAGTGGCCACTGTGTTCTACACAATGATAATCCCCATGCCAAACCCCCTGATCTACAGCCTGAGGAACAAGGAGGTGAAGGCTGCACTGAGGAAAATAATAGATAGGAAACATATTTTCTCCTTTCTGAGGGTAAAATCTTCTAAAGGACCTATATTACCTAGGAACCTAATTCCCATTGAAATAAATGTGATGTAGTCTCCTAACTCTTTTAGGTGCTTTTGAAATGTATTGCCTTCAGGCCTTTGTTCACATTGCTCTGAGAAAATGGCAGTGAACTCTGCAGAATTCCCCTGATTTTCCTGTGACATAGTGTGACACGAAGATTCAGATTTATTGATTGTATGACTTGGATCTAGGCAAATAATTGAGTTTTTAGCTTATTGGGAGTTCTGAAAAATTGAAGCTTAGTGGCAAGATGAAAGGACATAATCAAGGCTGCAACCATTCACTGAGACTCTCTGCCCACTTCCAGCAGAGTGGTCGGTTAGGGAATACAGAGTATTTCTTATGCTTATACATCCACAGTCAAGGTGCTGGGAAGCCATGAAGGGATGTGGCTGTGGAGTGTGTCTTATTTGTGATTACACCCCTGCACACAGGCAAACAGGGCAGGCTCTGATCCGGCCCATTATTTATTTATACTCTGTAGTGACAAAGAGGGCTATTTGCCTCACAGTCAATATGAGAATAAGGTGTTGACTCCAAAGACCTTATAATAGAGGCTTCAAAATTTTCCATTGTAACTGTTTTCAACAGAAGATGAAGTTGTGACAAAGATTTTTTTCCTAATAAAATGTCTTATTTCTGTGGAAAAATTTGATTTTTCATTGACAATTAAATGCCCCCAAGCCAAAATATTTTGGCTAAGAAGCTAAATATTTCAACCAAACCCCAAAATATTGCAACTTAGATATCCACCAATATGTCTCTTGGAAGATGCAGTAGGGTTTCCTTTCTTGTGTTCCCCATTCTCCCCTCAAGCCTGCACTCCCCACAGAGGGTACATCTCCCAGGATTCATGGCAGCAAGGATTCCCGTGATGCAGCCAATTTCCCTCATCATGCTGGAAGAGCATGGTGCATCATAGGAGAAATAGTCTGACCAGGGAGGTTAGAGGTCATGCTTCCATTTCCTTTTAGATGTCAGGCTTTCAGGCCAAGTAACATCTCCTGTAATCACCACAGTAGCATTTCTGAGTCAAAATACTTGTGTTGAAATATTTCAGTGTAGGGGTTTATTTTTGCCCCCAAATAAAACATTTCTATGGATTTTTTTTTTCATTTTTTGTTGTAATTTTCCACTGGTGGAGGGGGGACATTTTCTCACTCGCTCTAGCCTTCAACCTAAATCCCATTGAAAGAAGGAGGCTACATTGGAAAAATAATGTTTCCCACCTGCGCACTTGAACATCATGTGCTTTTATTCTCTGCATATTACAGCTGGGGGAAAAATAGATTTTTCAGTTTGCTGGCGATTCCAAAAAATTGAAAAAAAAAATTGGTTTGAGTCTATTCAAGAACGACAGTTTTCAAAAAGTTTGTGCAGATCAGAAAAAACAAAAACATCTGAGTCAAAAGAGCTTGAAACATGGAATTGTTTTAGTGATGCCAAAAGGAAACATTTTGTTTCAATCCCCCAGCCCCCAAAGTAGTTTAGATTTTTAGGCATTTTGAAAAATGCATGGTGTGGTCCCCAACCTGGCGCCCCGGCTGGAGCTAATGGCTGCCTTAAAATGGTTCATAGGCTGGATCTGGCCCATGGGCCGTAGTTTGCCCATCCCATGTCTAGGGTGCATTATGACTCTTTTGCACTACCAGAGTGCCCTGGTTCTGAATGGGAAGTGCGCTGCTATGCATTATACCAGTGGCTCTGAGATCCATCTTTGCTCTGTTCATCTAGATTTAAAGAGACCCTTAAAAAACCCACCACATCGTCTTCAGTACAGAAGCTGTACATTTGGATTTCCATGTCTTGCAAAGTTTACTCTTTATTTGTTTCATTTTTTAAAATACAGCTGTCTCAGTCTTTCAAGATGCTTTCCAAAATAGTTATATCTGAGAAGCCATAACTCCATTTCTAGCAAAGCCTTTTCCTGGGAATTTCTCCCCCCCCACAACTCCCCTCCCAAAAGAGTTAAGAATTGATCAGCCACAGGATTCCTTGGAGGGTTTGAAATTGATGCGTCAGGACCATGGGGCCGAAATTCAGCAGAAAGAGAATAATTTTCACCCTCTCTAAGAAAGTTATATGTAAGTTTCCTGAGCTATGCATAATCTGGATCATGTTCCCACTAGTCACATTTCAAGTCACGTCACCTCTTTGTGCCTCAGTTTTCTTATCTGTAAAATGGGGCTAATGACCCTGACCTACTTTCTAAGGTGCTTTGAGATTTAATGAAGAAAAGTGCTAGATAAGAATCATGTACCCTATTATTCATGGTAATTATCCTTCATGCAGTACTCCAATAGAAGGCATGCTCCTAATGTGGACTTAACCTTTTCATGACTGATCTAGGCTGAAATGAATAGGTTATTTTCGAATGGGATATATACACATTTTAAAACTTCTATCAAAATCGTAAGCAGTAATCAGAAATACTGCAACTGTGCACTGTACAGGAGTGGATTGTGTATCTTTTTATGAAACCCCATTTAATTTCACAAAAAGGGATCTGTTTGGGAATGAAAGTGATTAGCATTCCTGTGGGCAGCAGGCTCAGTAACCAGGAGAACCTGTTCTTGGGACAGTTACCCAAAATGCTTCCCCTAGGGTTTGTGGATAATGATGCCTTTAGTGGAAGTTACACTAAAAACCCTTTTAATTTTAAACATTATGATATTAAGTTTGTGGCCTTGTATGTGGATGGTGAACAGATACCAACCAAGTCTCTGCAACCAGACTTTGAGGCTGGACACTTTGTGAGAGAGTACATGAATCTGGTACAGATGGCTGGTAAACACATGAAAGATCGTTCTTTGTTAATCGACTGTGAGGAGTTTGCACAGGGTTACCTCTTGTTTGTCTTTGACCTGTCTCCCGACCCGAAATGTGCTGATCACTATTCTCTGATTAAAACCAGGAATCTAAGAGCAGAAATACGTTTTGGGAAGGCTTTGATGGTCACCGTCAATATGATCTTGTATGAGGTTTTTCCTAATATCCAACCTAAACCTCCTCCACTGTAGCTTGAGACCATTACCCCTTGTTCTCTCATCTGCTACCACTGAGAACAGTCTAGATCCATCCTCTATGGAACCCCCCCTTTCAGGTAGTTGAAAGCAGCTATCAAATCCCCCCTCGTTCTTCTCTTCCGCAGACTAAACAATCCCAGTTCCCTCAGCCTCTCCTCATAAGTCATGTGTTCCAGCCCCCTAATAATTTTTGTTGCCCTCCGCTGGACTCTTTCCAATTTTTCCACATCCTTCTCATAGTGTGGGGCCCAGTACTGGACACAGTACTCCAGATGAAGCCTCACCAATGTCGAATAGAGGGGAATGATCACATCCCTTGATCTGCTGGCAATGCCCCTACTTATACAGCCCAAAATGCTGTTAGCCTTCTTGACAAAAAGGGCTCACTGTTGACTCATATCCAGCTTCTTGTCCACTGTAACCTCTAGGTCACTTTCTGCAGAACTGCTGCCTAGCCATTTGGTCCCTAGTCTGTAGCTGTGCACGGGATTCTTCCGTCCTAAATGCAGGACTCTGCACTTGTCCTTGTTGAGGTTTCTTTTGGCCCAATCCTCTAATTTGTCTAGGTCCCTCAGTATCCTATCCCTATCCTCCAGCGTATCTACCACTCCTCCCAGTTTAGTGTCATCTGCAAACTTGCTGAGCGTGCAGTCCACTCCATCCTCCAGATCATTGATGAAGATATTGAACAAAACCGGCCCCAGGACTGACCCTTGGGGCACTCCGCTTGATACCAGCTGCCAGCTAGACATGGAGCCATTGATCACTACCCGTTGAGCCTGATGATCTAGCCAACTTTCTATCCACCTATGGAGCCCCTTAAATGATGTGTAAAGAAAAGGCAGTGCCAAGCTGCTTTTATGAGGTGGGAAACACACCTACTGGGAAGGGGAGGCATCGGGATATGCCCCCACTAATGCCCATGTGTTTACCAATACCTCTGCATGTGTTTGGAGGACCACCTACCCCAGGGTGCCCCTTAATTTGCTGTTACGCTCTCAGGCACAAAATGTCTCAGTGCATTGGTCCGCGGTTATGCAAAGAATGGTTAATATCTCTAACTACGTTGTGTTTAAGTTTTCATGGATTACACCCAATGTTTTCCTGCCTTTGACACACACCCGGGAACAACTGACCGTATTCCAGACAGAGGCCTCCTCCTCCTTTACGGTGTTGCAGCTCATATTTAATTTGGAGAAAGCAAAGAGCACAAGTGACTTCTAACCATCCACACCCATGAGGAAAATAAATTCTAAGTGTGCTCCAAAACATTAACCCATGGAGGGGAGAAAAATAAATCCACGGCATTTTATTTTAATTGGTGCTGGGGGACACATCACAAAGAAAGCCCCAAAGTTGCAAACCTGATATAATACACACATCCGCCTTCGACACATGTCATTGCCATGGAGCCAATGAGGAAATGATGCCTTTCTACCAGAAGTAGGTTCACCGATTCTGGGTGTCTCCTGCTTCAGAATATAGACTCCATTTCTTTAAAATCTACTTCTTTTCCTAATAGAGGAGGAAATCCCCGCCGTGTCAGAACCAGGTCTATGGTCTCATTTGTGTCCCATTTTGTTGTGCTTAAGTGTTGTATAGGTCTGGGGTGGATTAGGGCTGGTTGACAATTTTCTATTTAGACTTTTTTCAGTGGGAAATTTAATTTCTGATTAAACAAAATATTTTACAATGAGTGTCTGCTATCCTTAAAAAAAAAATAAAGAAAAGAAATAGAAAACTTGAAAACTCAATGATTTTGGCTGAAAACTAAAGATTTTTTCAGTTTTGAGCTAGAATCTTTTTTCTTCCTGTTTACATCAAAACTTTTTGTGGAATGTGGATGGTGCACAGGGAATAAAATTATGATCAGCTATTGAGGTGTGTTTAACCTAGGGAGAATACACCATGTTCTAAGAGTACTTTTTTTTTCTCCCCTAGAATCCTCATGATGAGAGAGCAAGACAGAAATGCAGTGAGAGAAAGACAGAGGGATTAATGGATTTAGATCTATCCTGAGCCATGAAAATACCCCTTCTCAATCTCATTCTGATTTCCTTCTTTTGATCTGCTAGACAAATTGGAGAGATTTCCAAGAAAAGCATCAACAACAAAGGCGATCAATGAGAAAAGTTAAAAGAACTAATATGTCTGGTTGAGGTTAGGAATAATGAATGTGTGAAGAGGAGACACAATGGCAGTGAGCAAATATTTTAAGGGTTTAGGCAAATATTTTTCTCAGTAGAAAGGAATTTTTTTAGTGCAATGCATAGGCATGGTGTTGCTAGGTGTAAGGGGATGAAAATGAAAAAGGAAAGATCTGGGCTGAATCTTCATGTCAGAGAGGTCTATCAGGCTGTGGAATTCCCTTTCAAGGGAAGTGGTTGACACTACATTGCATGGGATATTTTAAAATTACACTGGGGATCAATTCTCCACTAGCCTCTTCATGTCAGAGAGGTCTATCAGGCTGTGGAATTCCCTTTCAAGGGAAGTGATTGACACTACATTGCATGGGATATTTTAAAATTACACTGGGGATCAATTCTCCACTAGCCTCAGAGAGATGGACTGGAAGCCCTAACAGGTCTTAGGCACTTGTGACATCTGTGATGCTATTGTATCTCAGTAAATAATACAAACGGTGAAGAAATGGCTGATGGAAACCTCACCACCGTGACAGAGTTTATTTTCCTGGGGCTAACAGATCATCCAGAGCTGCAGGTCCCACTCTTCTCGATGTTCCTAGTGATCTATCTTATCACCCTGATTGGGAATCTTGGGATGATTGTATTAATCAGGAGTGATCCCCAACTTCACACCCCCATGTACTTCTTCCTCATTAACTTGTCCCTGGTTGATTTCTGCTACTCCTCTGTCATCACCCCCAAGTTGCTGGTGGGCTTCTTAGCTGGGAACAAAGTCATTTCTTTCAATGGCTGTGCAACCCAATTCTTTTTCTTTAGCTCATTTGTGGGTATTGAGTGCCTCTTGCTGGCTGTGATGGCATATGACAGGTACGTGGCGATCTGTAACCCACTGCTTTATACAGTCATCATGTCCCACAGAGTCTGTGTCCTGCTGGTGGCTGGTTCCTTTCTAGCTGGGTTTGTCAACTCGATGATACACACCATCAGTATCTTTCAGTTACCCTTCTGTGCCTCCAACATCATCAACCACTTTTTCTGTGACGTCCCTCCTCTGCTGAAGCTCTCCTGTGCCAGTACCTTCATCAATGAGGTGGTGATCTTTGCTTTCGCCAGCTTAATTGAAATCAGCTGCCTCCTCGCCATCCTTATCTCCTACCTGTACATCCTCTCTGCCATCTTGAGGATCCGCTCCACTGAGGGCAGGCACAAAGTCTTCTCCACCTGTGCCTCGCACCTGACGGCCGTCACTGTCTTCTTTGGGACAACTCTGTTCATGTATCTGCGACCCAGCTCCAGCTCCTCCATGGACCAAGACAAAGTGGTCTCTGTGTTCTACACAGTGGTGATCCCTATGCTGAACCCCCTGATCTACAGCCTAAGGAACAAGGAGGTGAAGGACGCCCTGAGGAGAGGGTTTGGGAGGAAAATCTTTAATTAGGGAAAGACTTTGAAACATGCTTCACCAAGGACTAAGGCATTGGGACTGATGCAAGTTAGTGATATGCTGTACTAGTAGACTGGAGTGATGGGTTCTATGGCTTTAGGGTAGTTTGTCTATTTAGTGCTGGTATACATTAAATAGATATGCACAACAGATGAGGCGATGTGTGCTGTAAGCCAGACGGTGCTGCTGGCAGATTAGTCATCTCCCAATGTGTTGTGTTTGAGAGTGTACCACATGTATCTGGGTTATAAGTATGTTGTTGTGTTTGTGGATGCAGTGTTTATCTGGTTGTCTATATTAGCATGGGTGTGTGCATATATATATACCCTGAGGTAATCAGTGTGTGTCTCTGGCATGTTTGTGTCTATGGCTGTCTGCTCTGTGTCTATGGCTGTCTGCTCTGTGTGTGGAGTGTTGTGGTGGCGTTTGTATGTTTGTGTCTGTGGGTGTACATGTTTGTGAGTACATATCAAGGTAACTGTGTGTGTTTATGGTGTGTTGTGCCTATTGCTGTATGATGCATGTGGAGAGCCTATGGGTGTTTCTATGAATGTGATTGTGTGCATAGGTGAATAAGTGTGTCTTTGTCTATATGGGTCTATGTTAAATGTAGTGAGTGGGATGTTAGCAAATGTGTGTTTGTGTACATGAGTGTGTGTTTGCAAATGAGTGTCTCTGGATATGAGTCTGTTTGTGGTGCATTTGTGCCTGTGCATGTATGTTTTGTGTGATGAGTGTTATGGCAGCATGTGTCCTTGTGAATATGAGTGTGTCACTGTGAGTGCATTTGGATATGTGTAGGAGCTAAGGTGCATTTTTGACAGTGTTGGTTTCTGAGTGTGTATGTGCTGAGTTCTGTGAATCTGGGTTAGATGCTGTCTCCATTTCCTCTGCAGCAGTGTCAATCCCACTCCCGTTTCATGTTGCTGCAGTGGCATTATGAACCCTAGTCTGATTGCTATTGTAGTATTCATTGTATCACATAAACTCTCGTTTGATCTATAAACAAGAAGACCAAAATCCAAAATCAGATAGAAGATGGCATTTTTAAAAATGATGTTTATTCTAATACTTAGAACTCATGCTCTGGATTCTGTAATGTGGATGAGGTTTTGTGGCTTGCAGCAGGTCAGACTACATGATCATGATGGTCCCTTCTGGCCTTAAAGTCTATGAGTTTGTATCTGCAGAGCTAGGCTGCTATGAAAAATCATTTGAATGCTGACGTGTACTGAAGCAGACATGAAGACACATAGGGGCTGATCTGATGCCCACTGAAGTCAATGGAAAGACTCCTATTAGATTCAGTGACCTTTGGTTGAAGCCAGTGAGGAGCAATTGCAGGGAATTCCTGATTATATAAAGGTGTTGGAGGAAACTTGAAACCTTCTATGGAAATCAGAGTTCTGGTTAATCGAGAGAAGGTAACTCTTTGCTCTCAGCTTTAGGGAATGCCAACTAGCTATAGATTGTCTAGCTTTAAAGCATGGTTTTGCTCTAAAAATGGATTCTATTTATTTTAGTTATACTGTGGTGTTGCATGCTTCATGGCCCAGATTAACAAAGGTACTTAGGTGTTGAAAGGCTGTGTTGCTATGTTTACCTTTTAGTCACCTAGAAAACCAGAGGAACAGATGTTAATTCACAAAGCCTGAGTTAGGTGCTTAGGCTCCTAAACAATGAATGGGGAGAAGCAGATGCCTAAGACTGGGATCCACAAAAGCCAGCACACTAGGTAGCCAATGGAAGATGACCCTCAGGGAGACAGGTGCCTCAGTCCAGGCTGTAGGGGATGTGCCTAGCTCTCCTTGTGATCCACAGTCGGGACCCACTCTCCTGGATACAGGAAGCTTAGCCACCTAAGATGCTTCTTCTGAGAATGAGTTAGGCAAGTGGTATCCACCTTATAGTTTTTTAGCCCAGGAATTAGAGTACTCACCTGGGATGTGGGAGACCCAGGTTCAATTCATCTATCTGCTTGATAGGAAGAAAGGATTTGAACAGGAGTCTCCTACTTCTCAGGAGTGCTCTAACCACTGTGCAATGAGATGCTCTGATGTAGGGCTGCCTCAGTTTCCCCTGTTGAAGTTGTTCCACTTTGGTTACATAATTAAAGCGTGATTGGACCAGGAGAACTCATACAAAAAGTGGAAACTAGGTCAAATTACAGAGGATGAATATAAAAAAACCAACACAAGCGTGTAGGGACAAAATATCTCCACATCTTAGATTTTAAAGTGCTGTTAAAACTTGGCTGGAGGGCAGAATTACAGAAGGTGGAGACCACCACATGGTTGGAGCAACTGTCAACAGAGAGCTCCAGGAAAGAAGAGAGTCTGCAATGCCCTATTTGAACACTAAGCGAGTGATCTCCTTCACACCCTTCCTCCCCAGCTTTCATGATTTCTTCTTGGAGCGGCTCCTAGAAGCCCAAGAATTCTAAGAAACTCCACTGAAGTGGCTGGAGTTACATTGGCATGAACTCTAAGTAAATGAACAGGAGTGATATCATGTAATAATCATCCCTTATATGGACAGACTATTTATGTAGTATAAAAAAAAGACTCTGCAAATGGGACTCAGAAGATATGGGTCCAATACCCGGCTCTGCTCAAGGTACCTGTGTGATCTTGGACAAGTCACTGAAAGTAAAATTTTCAAAAGCACCTCAGTAGTGAAGGACCCTAAGATACATTTTTGAAAGTGAACATCAATAGACTTAGGTACAAAAGTTCCTAAATCACTTTTGGAAATAGGACTTAGCTTCCCAAGCCACTGAGGTGCTATTGAAAAATTTACCATTAATCTTTTTGTGCTTTAATTCCCCAACAGCAGATAAAGATAATTGTGTTCTCTTTTCTTTTGTCCACCTTGTATGTTTAGATTGCTCTTCCACCTAAACCAGTCTTTTGTCCTGTGTTTGTACATCAGCCAACACAAAGGGACCTCTTAGCACTACTGTATTGTAAATAAACAATAATAATGAAACATGCATACTTAGTTTTATTGGGTCCTTAATGAGAGAGCAAGGGCCGCTGTGCATTTGATACACTGAGAATATCTGGATCTATATCTCCATTGCATCAAATCCAGATAATGCTGTAAAATTAATTACCCAGTGTCCTTATGAAATTGGGTAGCTCATGAGTTTAAGGCTGAGGCTTAATCCTTACATGACCAATATGATGTTGTTGGGATGGGAGAAGAAACCTTTCCTTTCCACTGCAGACCTTGATGCCATTATCTATTACTTTTAAACCTCAGTACTAGAAGGCTGTAATACACTGAGCATGGGGTGCATGGTGGGACCACCTAAAAACTCGAACTAGTAGAAATAATCCCCTCGACTTCAACTGTTTCTTCTCAATCAGTTGTAGTCAAAGTGTCCTGTTAACCTGGGCAATTACTTCCATTAGTTCCGACATGCATCCGACGAAGTGAGTATTCACCCACAAAAGCTCATGCTCCAAAATGTCTGTTAGTCTATAAGGTGCCACAGGAGTCTTTGCTGCTTTTACAGATCCAGACTAACACGGCTACCCCTCTGATACTTGATTCCATTAGTTTGAAATTTTAGGGACAAGTACGATCATCTCGTCTCCCCTTCTGCAGGAGTTAGGACATAGAATGTAACCTAGTGGTTCTGGTTTCAAGATCAATAACTTGCAGTTCAACTGGAATTTAACTACTAAACACACCCCATCTTGATTTAAAACTCCATGGGATGTAGTATCTGTCGCATCCATCTGGAAGGTTATTCAATGGTTAATTTCTATCTCTGCTCCTAGTTTGCACCTCAATTCAAGACTGAATTTGTCTAGCTTCACTGCTATACATTGGATCTTGTTATGCCTCTGTCCACTAATTAAAGGAACAATTGGTGTCAGAGATAATCTTCCTGCAAAGGTATACTTTTTGATTTATAAGCAATGCCAGCAAAAATTGCTCAGTTACTCAACTTTAGTGCATATCTTTTCAGCCTTCTGTAAAAATTACGAGCTAGCCAAGTGATTAGCTAAGGTTTGCATACAGCTTTGGAAATGCTAAAGCACGAGAAGCCTAAACCAAAGTCTGTTAAAGTCCTTTGGGTGTCATTCCACTGACTTCAAAGGCATTTGGACCAGTCTCTGTAACTGCAATTTTAAAATACCCTTTATAATTATTAACTATTGTGAAATGCAATTAATTTATGAATTATACTATTGTAGAGATAAAATATTAACTTGAATGACAAATATCACAGTCTAAATGAGGTATTTGTAATTGTTATGAAATAAAGTTTTGTTTTCCCAGATCCTGTAGATATAGTCCTTTTCATGTTAGTCTTATTTTAGATTTTGTAAATTAAACAGTGTTAATTTTTTTTTCTGGGTGGGAAATCTCCACAAAGAACTCCAAAACCCTACTCACTGCACAAAGAGCTGTTGGTATTAAAGAAGGGAGCAACTTTCTCTTTGGGTTAGTACTACATCAATCTTCCAGCATATGACTGAGTCGCTGGGAATGCTGGCCTGGATGAGATGTGAAATCCAAGTCCAGACCGTTTGCAATCATTACAAATTATATTAGCAATGAATGGAGTACTATTGTAGGAAGGTAAGCAGTGTGCAATGGTGTGTTAACAACTATGATATCTGAACTTGCTCTGATCAGAATTAGATGATACTTCAAACATCAACAACTGGCCCCCATTGGTGCTACAACTCTTATTAACACCCACAGTAGCACAGGTTGGAACTGTAAACAGGTTTAGTTAAAAAACATTGGACGGATGCCGCCTCCCCATCCCAGTGGCACTTTTGTGGCAGGGGCCTTGTATTCAAAGGCTCTCATAAGAACATAAGAACATAAGAAAGGCCGTACCGGGTCAGACCAAAGGTCCATCTAGCCCAGTATCTGTCTACCGACAGTGGCCAATGCCAGGTGCCCCAGAGGGAGTGAATCTAACAGGCAATGATCAAGTGATCTCTCTCCTGCCATCCATCTCCATCCTCTGACGAACAGAGGCTAGGGACACCATTCTTACCCATTCTGGCTAATCGCCATTTATGGACTTAGCCACCATGAATTTATTCAGTCCCCTTTTAAACATTGTTATAGTCCTAGCCTTCACAACCTCCTCAGGTAAGGAGTTCCACAAGTTGACTGTGCGCTGCGTGAAGAAGAACTTCCTTTTATTTGTTTTAAACCTGCTGCCTATTAATTTCATTTGGTGACCCCTAGTTCTTGTATTATGGGAATAAGTAAATAACTTTTCCTTATCCACTTTCTCAACATCACTCATGATTTTATATACCTCTATCATGTCCCCCCTTAGTCTTCTCTTTTTCAAGCTGAAGAGTCCTAGCCTCTTTAATCTTTCCTCGTATGGGACCCTCTCTAAACCCCTAATCATTTTAGTTGCCCTTTTCTGAACCTTTTCTAGTGCTAGAATATCTTTTTTGAGGTGAGGACACCACATCTGTACACAGTATTCGAGATGTGGGTGTACCATGGATTTATATAAGGGCAATAATATATTCTCAGTCTTATTCTCTGTCCCCTTTTTAATGATTCCTAACATCCTGTTTGCTTTTTTGACCGCCTCTGCACACTGCGTGGACATCTTCAGAGAACTATCCACGATGACACCAAGATCTTTTTCCTGACTCGTTGTAGCTAAATTAGCCCCCATCATGTTGTATGTATAGTTGGGGTTATTTTTTCCAATGTGCATTACTTTACATTTATCCACATTAAATTTCATTTGCCATTTTGTTGCCCAATCACTCTCATTGACTTTAGTATCTCTTCTGGATGAGAATAGCTACACAAGTGGGCAATGTTATTGCATCTCAAATCCTTCCATCTACCCGTGCAAATGAAGCAGCTTTTCCTCTCTCACTCCAATGGATTCAAGCTTGCCTGGTGCTGGGGGCCTTACTTAATCCCTATCCTTTTGAGAACGTTTTGTGAAGCATCTCACAGCTTGGCACCTGACAAAGCCTCTGGACAAGCCATTAACTCCCAGCTCCAGAGGGGAACAAAGGAAGATACTATAATAGTGTTTCAAGTTATTATGCTACAGGGCCACCAGTGAGTGAAAGTTCAAACTGAAACTCTGTCAGTGAAATTGCAGGTAATCAACACCTTTGAAATGTTTGACGGTTCAACACCAAAACATGCAAGACTAGTGTCTGGAAGATCTGCGTGAAATGACAAACTCATGATCATCCAAGTTAATGTTGTGTGTCTGAAGTTAGTTAACTACAGTTGGTTATTCTGGTCCCCAAATGTAAGGAATATTGAGTAAAACCAGGGCATATAAAATGAAGGTGGGGATCTGAGACCAGTCCAGACAAGAATATCTGGATCACCTTCAATTCCTTTTTATTTCATTAAATCTTGGGGACCCAAGGTTCTGTGTGTCTCTCCCGTTCCAAACTCCTATGCCATTACAGTGTGCAGTTCTGGTCTCCCATTTTCAAGAAGGCGGAATTCACACTGGAATAGCTGCAGAGTAGGACTACTAGGATGATCAGGAAAATAGAGAGTCTTCTTTCATGACTAAAAGAGCTTGTCTTGTGTAGCCTAGAAAAAAAAAAAAAGGCTGGAATCTGAATATAATAAATATAAATATAAATAGGAAGGAAGGGGAAGGAAGGAATGGATAACATACAAGACAAAAACACAAGAAGGAGATGATCATTTTTAAATCTGATTAAATTTAGGAACATTAGAACCATTCTAACCATGGAGAGGGGTTCTGTTCACACAAGGCCTAACAATAGGAATAAAACACAAAAAAAGTTTTTTTATGATAGTGCCTGTGATGTGTGTATTGATATTATGACAGCATGACAGATTGGACTCAATGACCCAGGAGGTCCCCGTCCTTTGTTCTATATAACGCTGAAGAATTTCTGTGTGGTGCAGAAGAAGTGATGGATGGTGTGGTTGGGTTGGGGTTAGCATGCATGTATAAAGTACAGTTTAGTTTTTGGATGGACTAGCACTTTCTCTCTCTCTTCAAGGATCAGGTGGGTGGGAACCTCTAGTGCAATCTGATCAAGACAATAATAAAGTAGTTGGCATTCTGATCCCCACAAAGGCCCTATGTTATGACCATGGAGTTTACAAGTGGCATGAAGCTCTCATGGCATTGGAAATCAAAAAAAAAAATAACACCATATACCACAGCCTTCAGACACAGGTTTTTTTTTTTTTGAAGGGTGTGCTTGGTGAGAATGAGAGAGATGGAAAGGAGCTTTTATTGTTTTGACACAGGTGCACAGTTCCTTTTTTTTTTTTTTTTTACTTTGCTGCTGCTTTTGATGTTGGATTATTTATGTTTTAGGAGGAGAGCCTTTTCTATTATTTTATTATTCCAAACCACAAATTGTTAGAAACCAGCCCCAATAGAGAGAAATGACTAAATGGTGGTGCTGGTTTTATTAGGCCTCTCAGCTAGTTTAGGTACAACTGACTTAGCCTCTTCCTGACAGCTGAAGCTGCTGACAAGCTGCTGCTCCTTCTGTTGCAGCTGCTGTAGCATGATGCATTATAACACACACACAACACATGCACAGTTCTAACACACTAGTTCTTTCTTTACTAGCATAGATTAGAACAGACAAGATCTAACAAATAAACCCTACCTAACCCCCCCTCTCTTCATTTCCTCCCCCGTCCTTTCTTTTCTTTTTGGCTGCATCTGGGTCTACAGTCATCCAGAATCCATCTGTTGTGTTGTGGTGTAGACTTTAGACTGACTAGGCATTCTGGCAGAAAGGAAAAGGGGGGGATTGGAGTGGGATGAGCTGGATATGAATCAGCACTGTGTCCTTGTTGCCAAGAAGGCTAAAGGCATATTGGGCTGCATGAGTAGGAGCATTGCCAGCAGATCGAGGAACTGTTCTCTAGGCTGTTCTCAGTGGTGGCAGATGACAGAACAAGGAGTAATGGTCTCAAGTTGCAGTGGGGGAGGTTTAGGTTGGATATTAGGAAACACTATTGCACTAGGAGGGGAGTGAAGCACTGGAATGGGTTACCTAGGGAGGTGGTGGAATCTCCATCCTTAGAGGTTTTTAAGGCCCAGCTTGACAAAACCCTGTCTGGGATGATTAGTTGGGGTTGGTCCTGCTTTGAGCAAGGGGTTGGACTAGATAACCGCCTGAGGTCTCTTCCAACCCTGATATTCTATGATTCTATGATCTTAGGGCTACATTAATGTGTTTCAATGCTATGTTTGCTTGGCTTTCCCTCTCTGCTTCTGTCCCTGTGTCTCTCTGTTTCTGCTATGTCTATCCCTCACACAAAGACACACATCTGAGCCATCACAATACTTGAGTTGTTAGAATTCCTGGGGAGCCCTGGATGTACCTTTGCCTTGGAGATCACTATTGTTTCTTACATTTAAACTGAACGAAGGGTGTCTGGGTAAACTCATTGTTTTAGGAGGTTTTGACCTAATCAACACAGTGGTATGACATAATATGTCAAAAGTTGACTATGTTATATTATATAAATTAGTAATTAGTATTTGTTTTTGACATTTTCATCGTAATTGCTGTCGAGTTTAATACTAGGTTTGATAATTGGTCATTTCCTATTACCAATTGATATAATATAAAACCATTAAAATAAAAAAAATAGAAAAACAAAATGTAACTGTATTCTTTCATTTTATTTGTATATATAATAAAATACAGATTACAAAAAATAAGGTAAAATCAATGTGATATTAAAGTAAAAAATAACATTGTAGCAGGGTGGTTACCCGCTCCTGCCCTTGGGGGCTTAAAACAGCCCAGGAGAGGGCTGTGGCTGGGGCAAGAAGGGCTTAAAAGCTGCAGCTCTAAAAGCTGGGCTGATTGGGGAAGCGTCCACAGCTGGGCCACACCCTAATCAGGCCACAGCTGGCCTGTATAAAAAGGCCAGGGAAGCCAGGAGCAAACAGTTTTCCTCTGCCTTTTGAGGGAGAAGGGCCTGGTTGCTGGGGAGTGTACCTGGGTGCCCAAGGTGGAGCAAGGCTGGGGGGAGGCAAGAGGAGCTGGAGAGCTCTGGCCTAGAAACCCCCCCCAGGCTGCAGGCCTAGGGTAAGGCCAGCTGAGTACTGGGGTTGCAAAGGGGCAACCTATGGGTAGGCAGAGGCAGCAGGTCCAAACCCCTTTGCCTATGATGAGTGGCTGATACTGCAGTCTGCCCCAGTGAACAGGGACTAGATGGAGACTAGGTAGTAGCCAAAACTGAGGCAAAGTGGGGGTAGTGGGTTGGGGGTTCCCCAGGGAGGGGAGACCCAGATTGGTGGGGTACTGCCAGGGGGCAGCACCCCAGTTAAAAGGGCACCGGGGTCCAGGGAGGGACACGGGGAGCCAAGAGGACAGGCAGATCACCGGCCTGCAGAGGGCGTGCCTGGCTGGAAGTGAGCTAATTCCCGAGGACGACCAGCAGGAGGTGCCGCAGGGGTGAGTCCACACGTCTACAAACATTTAGGAAAGAGCAGCTGAGGGAACCAGCCAACCAAGGACCTTGGCAGTTTGGGGAGCTGAGGGGCCAGGCAGCCTGCCTGACCACCAGTGGGGCAGCAGCAAGGGAACCAGCAAGCCAACTCTCTCTGTGTGGCCAGGGGGCTCAGTGAGCCAGGCAGTCTGCTTCTTCTCCCAGTAGCTGGAGAAGCAAGTAACCCAGACAACTGTGGAGCCTAAAGACCACTCAACCGGGAAACCAGGCAGCCCACCCACCCAGCAAGCACGCAGCCAAAGATCTGGCCAGCTAGGCAGCCTGCCTGCCTCATTGCCAGTTCCCATGGAAAGTGTTGATTTTGTCCAATCAGCATTTTCTGACTGAGAACTGTTCTGCTTGGAAAATTTACAAGCAGCTCTCCAGTGAAACCATGCTACCACAGTTGCCTCTTTGTCCCCCCTCTAGTTGTTACCCCATGTATACATGTGTATGAGTCTATTACTGCCTCCAACTTGGGATGTTGATGGGGTGGGGGGGGGAGGGAGAAACAATGTTTTGCAAAAGAAAATTGGGGTCTTGAAAAATTTTTCCCTCAAAAGTGTCTGTTTTCAGTGGAAATGTTCAAATTTTATTTTAAAAAAAATCACTCTGCATATCCTGACATAGCACTTCCTGGGAGTTGTAGTCAATTCCCTTATATCCCCATTCTCCTTTATGTGCGGATATCCTCAGCTGGACTACATCTCCCATGACACCACAGGCCAAGGACCCCCAAAATGAAACTTGGTCTCCTCACCATGAGATATGACTATGGTGCATCATGGGAGATATGCCAAGATATTTAATATTCCTTCCAAATTTTTTGATATTCCTTCCAAATTTTCATGAAGGTTAGAAACTTCCTTAAAAATAGAAGCCAAGATTCTGATTCTAATCATTGCATGACTCCAGGAGCTAGGGACTAAGACAGCTCTACAGTGCCATCCAGTCCTTTACCAAGCAATGAGTGTCTGGTACTTGAATAATTTAGCTTTTTCCTCCTACTTTGTCACGCTGACATGGCTAGAGCATCCATACCTGGTGGAGCATATGGGAACTGCTGAACGTATTTCGAAATCCCTAACATTCCCCTGGATTTGCCCTTTTGGACCCAGCATCATGAGGGGGATTGCTTGTAAACTCCAGTTCTGAAACAAAATAAAAAAACCTGCTCATGTAGGAGATGACCTGTGCCTGGGCAACTCTTGAATCTTCTGGGAATAGTTCATTGTCAGTCTGTGGCATAGAATCATAGAAGATTAGGGTTGGAAGAGATCTCAGGAGGTCTAAAATGCAAACTAGAGAGAGCATTTTCCTAATTATCTATGTCCTCCATCACCATCACACCTAACCACCTTACCACAGTTTAAATTCTCACAGTGTATTTCCTGGAGTGCTACTGCCCTATGGAGGGTGCCAGGACTTGAAGCTTCTGCCCCATTGGTCTTCATGGCTGAGTATGTGAATGAGATCCCCAAACCTGAGCCATTCTTTTTAGGTGACAAATCTGAGGAACTGTCCCAGATTGAGGCACCATTAGAGGAGGTTCTTTAACAAATTGATAAAATAAACTGTAATAAGTCACCAGGACTAGATCACATTCACCCAAGAGTTCTGAAGGAACTCAAATGTGAAATTGCAGAACTACTAACTGTAGTCTGTAGCCTATCATTTAAATCAGGTTCTGTACCAAATGACTGGAGGATAGCTAATGTGATGCCAATTTTTAAGAAGGACTCCAGAGGTGATACCGGCAATTACAAGCAGGTAAGCCTGACTTCAGTACTAGGCAAACTGGTTGAAACTACAATAAAGAACAAAATTGTCAGACACATAGATGAACATAATTTGTTGGGGAAGAGTCAACATGGTTTTTGTAAAGGGAAATCATGCCTCACCAATCTACTAGAATTCTTTGAGGGGGTCAGCAAGCATGTGGACAAGGGGGAATCCAGTGGATATAGTGTACTTAGATTTTCAGAAAGCCTTTGACAGGGTCCCTCACCAAAGGCTCTTAAGCAAAGTAAGCTGTCATGGAATAAGAGGGAAGGTCCTATCATGGACTGGTAACTAGTTAAAAGATAGGAAACAAAGGATAGGAATAAATGGTCAGTTTTCAGAATGGAGAAAGATAAATTGTGGTGTCCCCCAGGGGTCTGTACTGGGACCAGTCCTATTCAACATATTCATAAATGATCTGGAAAAAGGGGTAAACAGTGAGGTGGCAAAATTTGCAGATGGTTGAAAACTTCTCAAGATAGTTAAGTCCCATGCAGACTGCAAAGAGCTACAAAAGGATCTCTCAAAACTGGGTGATTGGGCAAGGAAATGACAGATGAAATTCAATGTGGATAAATGCAAAGCAATGCACAATGGAAAACATAATCCCAACTATACATATAAAATAAGGGGGTTAAATTAGCTGTTACCACTCAAGAAAGAGATCTTGGAGTCATTGTGGATAGTTCTCTGAAAACATCCACTCAATGCGCAGCAGCAGTTAAAAAAGCAGACAGAACGTTGGGAATCATTAAGAAAGGGATAGATAATGAGACAGAAAATATCATATTGCCTCTGTATAAATCCATGGTATGCCCACATCTTGAATACTGCATGCAGATGTGGTTGCCCCATCTCAAAAAAGATATATTGGAATTGGAAAAGGTTCAGAAAAGGACAACAACAATGATTAGGGGTGCGGAATGGCTTCTGTTTGAGGAGAGATCAATAAGGTTGGGACTTTTCAGCCTGGAAAAGAGAAAACTAAAGGGGGATATGATTGAGGTCTATAAATCATGAGTGGTGTGGAGAAAGTAAATAAGGAAGTGTTATTTACTCCTTCTCATAACACAAGAACTAGGGGTCACCAAATGAAATTAACAGGCAGCAGGTTTAAAACAAATAAAAGGAAGTATTTCTTCACACAGTGCGCAGTCAACTTGTGGAACTCTTTGCCAGAGGATGTTGTGAAGGCCAAGACTATAACAGGGTTCAAGAAAGAACTAGATAAGTTCATGGAGGATCGGTCTATCAATGGATACTAGCCAGGATGGGCAGGGATGATGTCCCTACCCTCTGATTGCCAGAAGCTGGGAGTGGGCAACAGGGAATGTATCACTTGATGGTTACCTGTTCTGTTCATTCCCTCTGAAGCACCTGGCATTGGCCACTGTTGGAAGACAGGATACTGGGCTACACTGGCCTTTAGTCTGACCCAATATGGCTGTTCTTATGTTCTTCAGAAAGACATAGAGTGGGTCCAAAGCACCATTATCAGATGCAAATCTGAAAAGTTTCCAGGGCTTGACCCCAGAATGTTTTAGAATCTATGTTTCACAGTTGACTCTTTCACCACTAACACCAGTTCCCCAACCCACCCATAAAAATCCAATAAAAAAGCTAGAATGGATGTAACTTCATAGCCAGTGGTCTGTTTTTAGTTATCCTGTCCCCCTTCAAGGCCTTGTGATTTCCCATGTCAGTCTAGAAGCCCCAAGATGCTCAGTAAATGTGCCTGAATCCTGACTGGCAGCATCCTTTGTGAGTTTGTTTTCCCTTCTTATGTTGGAATGGAAGTATCTTAGCCATAATCTTCTCCACGGAAATAAATATTTTTATTCAGAAAGGAGGAACAGTACATACAATCAAACTATTAAAAATATAAATGTACATAATCTGAGCCACATTCTTATTCTCTTGAAAGACAGAGGAGAATTGTGATTGCTTCTGAAGAGCCATCTGAGACACAGAGCTCATTCCCAGAAGGTTTCAGAACAAATAAAACACTCCAGTAGCATCTCATCTGTACACCAAATTCCCTTGGTCTTTGAAGAATTGTTTTCCGGTAGTTCAGGTAAGATGTAAGGCCCAGAGCACAAAGAAAGGAAAATAGACAGCTTAAATTCTTTTTTTTTTTACTATTGGAGGAAGAGGGGAGGGAATTTAAGGGAGTAGGGCATGAAAAGTGAGAAGAAAAGACAAGAAAAGCAATAGAACTTTCCTGGATCTAGACCGGTATGTCATAAAGAGGGTGGGGACTGATTACTCTCAGTAAAGCTGCTGAGGTCACAAAAAGGGGCTTAAGCTGCAGCAGGGGAAGTTCAGAATCAGGAATTGATTTTTGGAACTCAGGCACCAGAATGAGATGTCAAGGTTGATGATGCAATTACCCTGGCTGGAGATCTATGTATTTGCTGTGACTGGAGCTGGAAGAAAATTTGAAGGCAAATAGTTTATCCCCAAAGAGCTTCACCTGGGAAACAGTTTTTTTGCACAGCCAGCAAACAATGCATGTGTGCATTCTCATTAACAACCTCCACTTGCCGTGGGTGCAGTAGACCAAGGTCTCAATTCTCACACTTGAGCAAGGATGTGAACTCAGCGCTCCCCCCACCACCATGAGCAGTCTGGCTGCCAGACTATAGGCTATTCTGGAATGGATGGCTCTCCATCTCTCTTGTTGAAGTTATTCCATTGTGTATAAATACTTCAATATTCATCGGGTGGAAAAGAGAGCACACAATCAGCTCTGAAGCCTGGTGATTACGACACTCACCGAGGAAGCAGCTGATGTGGCTTCAAGCCCCCTTTCTCTGAGTCAGAGAAGGGATTTGAAATAACATCTTCTACTGGCTAGATGAGTCCTTTAATCACCAGGTTCTAGGGACATTCTCTCTGTCCTACTCTTTATTTGTACACAGTAGAACAACTTCAGCAGGACAGTCTGAGAGCAACTCACCCCACATTGGCTTATAGCCTACTGGTCTGGCACCTCACAAAGGAAAAAGAACTGAATTCAAGCCCCTATTCCAGAGTAGGGGATGTCTCCTGCATCCCAGGTACAGATGAAACCATGCTGGGCAATAGGTTACAAATGGGAGCATGGTTACACTCACGTCTAGGGTGACCAGATGTCCTGATTTTGAAGGGACAGTCCTGATTTTTGGGTCTTTTTCTTATATAGGCTCCTATTACCCCCCACTCCCTGTCCCAATTTTTCACACTTGCTGTCTGGTCACCCTTATGTGCACCTCCTCTGATTTGCTGACAGATTCTGGACATTTTCTAAACCGATCTGATAATTTCTTTTCCTCATTTTTTTGGTTTGCTGGCTGAATTGAAAACTCAGTTATTTTCCCAGCTCTAGTGTTGTGACAGCCCATCTATCCGGTGTTCAGAGGGCAGTGACACTGAATTTCCCAAGCTGTCTGGATCCACCAACACCAGGTCAGAAAACAAGAATTCTTGTTTGGCAAAATATTTCAAGATTTGAAATGTGCTTCCATTCTGATGCATAGTGAAAAGGTGTGTGTGGGGGTGGTGGTGAGATTTAACCAATTTTTGTATAATTTTTTTCTGTTTTTTCTCCTTTCATGGTGTCACTGCAGAGTAGAGTTAAGGCTTATTGGGTGGCTTAACTCTCCATACCTTGACATGTTTGGATTTAAGTCTTACATTTTCCGGGATTTCTCTTATTTTGGGATAATCACACCATCCTTCTAATTTATTTTCCTGATACATATTCTGAAACTTAACTCCATCTTAACATACGTTTCCCTGGGAATTCGTTGGTGGTTGTTTGTTTTTGTTTTATTTTACTTTTATACTTGAGCACTAAAACACAATGATAATGTAACCATGTGATGTTTCTGATGATTTAAAGAGAGAGATTTTAAAATGTTCTTTTAGAGCCAGATTCATTGCTACTCTCTGACTACTCTGGAAGAGCAAATAGCATTTGGAGTCTACCCCCCTTTCCCCTTCCTTCCTACCCTCCACATTCTTTTACATAGCACACACCGCACATTCCCCATGCCTCCTGCACTTCTCTACATTCTACTGCACACAGCTCCAATTTTTCTTTCCATCCTGTACCCTGCATTCTTTTCATTTACTTCAATGGAGCTTTGAATCAGGCACTATTGTTTCTCACAGTAGGATGTGTTGGTGGAGCAGAAGATTATTTCTAGGAATGGAAATGATATGAATGATCTGTTAGACAATGTGAACAATATCAGTCATGTGGCGTCTCAGGTGTATGAATGTGTTTGTGGAAGCTGTGATCTGGCATTTCTCATCCTATTGTGTAAGAAATGTATATTCATTTGTGGTGAGTATTTCTGCAGTATATATTAGTGTCATATTGATAGTGGCTGTGTTCCTCGAGTATAATTGTATGTAAATATATGTACATGTATTTCTTAGAGAAAAACTCTTTTTTAAAATAATCCACTCATGATTTCATATGTCTATTGTTTCATGTAAATCTGTTGCGCTAATAGCAAGCAGTGCATCATTTAACAGTGCGGATGATTAACCATGGGAACTAACTACCAAAGTAATTGGGAATTCTCCATCTATTGATGTCTTCAGGTCTGAATGCCTTAATCAAAAACAAGTTATTAGGCTCAGTACAGGAGTAACGGAGTGAATTTTTATGGCCTGTGTTATACATGATGTCAGACGAGAGGATCTAATAGTCCTTTCTTGACTTAAAATCGATTAATCTAGATGCATAAGGACTATATTTATTTATTGATTGATTTTGATTTTTCCTACAATAAAAGATGGCCCATCCAATGTTCTGGTTTCCCTTGACAATATTTTAAATGTACACTATTGTCAGGGTAAAGAATAGAACACAAACATACCTATAAAACAATTAATTAAAATCCTACCAAAATCCTTTACGAAGACCCACACCACGGCTTCTGACTCCTACATATTGTTCACCTTGGAGCAAGGGAGCCTAGACAGGCATTCCAGCGTGTCCTAAAGGTGATCTGAGACCAGGAAGAGGAAGTGAGGAAATAGTTATTGTGTTTGGATTGCTGAAGAGCAGAAGCGGGGTTGGGGGCGTGGGGATGGACGTTAAACATTAACTTTTTCTAAAGCCAAGTTTTGCTTCGGAGGGGTTGTTTCTAATTAGCCCTTTGTTTGAAAGCCAGATTCCTAATGTGATTGTTTGTAAAGGTCTGGTGGCGTGTTTACTCTGCATTAAAATGTGTGTTCTTGCCATGAGTTAGCTAACCTGCATGAACTAACTCAAGTGAAAATAGCAGTGAGGATATGGCAACTGGACTTCTATCTTGAGTTAGCACTTTGATTTAAATCCCAGGCTTCCATATGGCTTTAACTCAAGTTGCTAAACCAAATTAAAAGCTGAGTTGTCACATTTTCACTGCTATTTTAACCCTAGTTAAGAATACACCTTTGTTGCAGTGCAGACATACCCAGAGAATGTGTGTTCTCTGTGGTTTTGAGCCTGTGTTGGGCAAGTGAGTTTTCTCTAGTCCTAATGTTTAAAAAACACCAAATAGCACCAGGATGTGGTGTAAACGGCTCTTACTGGGGTATGGAAACATTTTCTAACATAGCCCTTCATGCACATGGAGTTATGACTACAAAGCAAGAAAGTGATTGACACAAATGGTTCATGTCTATGCAGTTAATTTAGCTGCCTATATAATCTCATCTAATGTCTGTCTCTTCTCTTTTGTCAAATATAGGTAACTCCGTTTAGACAAAATGGCTGTGGATAACCATACCACGGAGGCCACTGAATTCATTTTTGTGGGATTAACAGAAAACCCAACACTTCAGACCATCAGTTTTGCATTCTTTCTAGCTATTTATACCATCACGTTGGTGGGGAATCTTGGAATTATCATGTTAATTAGGATTGAATCTCGGCTTCACACCCCCATGTACTATTTCCTCAGTAATTTATCTTTCCTGGATATCTGTTACTCCTCTGTGACCGCACCCAAGACAATTGTGAGCTTCCTAGAGGAGAGAAAAGCCATCTCTTGGGCTGGCTGTGCAGCACAATTGTACTTCCTTCTAGCCCTAGGCACTACAGAATGTTTCCTCTTGGCTGTGATGGCCTATGATCGGTATGTGGCCATCTGTAACCCTCTGCTCTACACAATTATCATGTCCCCCAGAGTCTGTGTCTCACTGGTAGCTGGGTCGTACATAATTGGCCTATTGCATTCCATGGTACACACAGGTTTCACATTCAGTTTGTCCTTCTGTGGATCTAAGGAGATAAATCATTTTTTCTGTGCTATTACGTCATTGTTATCGCTCTCCTGCTCTGACACCCATACGAATGAACTCCTGATATTTAACCTTGCTGGACTAATTGAAATAATAACTATTCTATCAGTCTTGGTATCCTATATTTACATCCTCAGCACCATCCTCAGGATCCCCTCCACCAATAGGAGATGGAAAACCTTCAGCACATGCACCTCCCACTTGACGGCTGTCACCATATTCCATGGGACAATTCTCTTGTTGAATTTCCGATCCACATCCAGTTACTCTTTGGACCAAGACAAAATATTCTCTGTATTGTATACCGTGGTGATCCCCATGCTGAACCCCCTCATCTACAGCCTGAGAAACCAAGATGTGAAGGATGCCCTGAGAGCCTTAATTAAGATAAAATTGTTTGCCAATAAATTTAATAATTAACAATTTTATAAAACAATAAAGAATGCATGGCTTCAAAGGAAGTAATGTATCAACTTCTCACTTGCATAATGTATTTAATGAATTTTATGTATAACCCTTCTGTCAACAGCATTGACAACAACAAAAGCCGAATCCTTCTTCCTAGGAAATTCTCTGATTTGCTTACCTGAGGCTCAATTCCAACCCAGTAATCTCAGAACCTATACCCAATCTGGGCAACTTTGATAGGCAAATCTGTACCTACCTGCAAGCATATTCAACAGAGGCTTCTGACTCCTACATATTGTTCATCTTGGAGCAAGGGAGCCAAGATAGGCATTCCAGCATGTCCTAAAGGTGATCTAGGATCAGGAAGAGGAAGTGAGGAAATGAGAGTTATTGAGAGGTTAAAGCAGATAAAAAATATATGTACAGGTGAGTCACAGCCCATCATTTCAAAAGGTAGAAGAAACGTACAGTTCCGTCTCTTTCCCAAAAGTCTTTCAGGGCTACCCAGAATAATTCTGGGGATCTCCACCTCCTGGTTCAGTTTTCTGCCATGTTAGCATCCAAAAAGCCAAGAGATGAAGAATTTTTCCTTGTTTCCATATCTATTGCTTCTTCTCACAGAAACCAAGTTGGCAGGATGGCCCCCATGTGAATTCTTTCTTCGTGGTGGGAAAAGAGTAATGCATTTAGAGAGTTTGATCTTTAATCTCACACACAATGACCATGGGTTTTTAATGTGCAGGAATTAACACTCCTGTTAACATTCATTTGCATTACACAAGGTTTATATCTGTTTGATGGCTTACTTAATTACAGGTGTATATACAATACAAATGCTTGCTATTACATTGTAACAGGGTACAGAGGGGTGGGAGGCTGATATTGAAGAGTTAAAATCCATGTGCAGCTTATATAATAACTTGGTATATGGATTGTGCCAGCTCTTTTCCAGACCTGAAGTCTAGAGTTTGGTCAAGAGACCAGAGGCCTAACAAATAGTGATTAGCTAAGAGAAAGCAGAATAAACAAAAGATAACCTTGCTTTGCTAAAAAAAAGCCTAATCAGCAAAATGCCAGATGTTGGAACAATAACTGAATAATTGTGTCTTATTCAAAGTTGCAGAACAGAACAAAGAAATCCTGTTTCTGTTGTGTTTGTTTCTTCTGTAGGGAGAAGTTCTTCCCACACACCAACCTTGAGTTTATGAAAAGTTCAAGCATGTCAGTAAAAGATATGGCCTCCTCTCACCTCTCTTTCCCAGGGACCAATGCCTGCCTTAAAATGAGCAACTTGAAAGACAATCTTTATTGCCATGTACTTTCACTGTTTCTTTGCTTCAACTCCTAGGTATGTACCTGTTGGACAATCAGAGGAGTTGCTTCATTCCTATGGACCCCATATAATATATTTTATATTAATGCATTTCATTAAAGTACTAATTAAATGTTAACTTGTTAACCTGAAACCATGGGCGGAGACATTATGTAACCTTTGACCATTGGCTACTGTGCTATCTTGTCTTGCTGCTAGACCTATCTGGGGTTTGGGACTACCTACCTCGTCACTTTTCCCCCGCCCATGATAAATCCATATAATCCATTGTAACCAATTGATTGACAGTGTCTCTGAGCCTAATAAGCAAGGTGACACTCCATCAGCACTGTACGTACTAAACTCCTATGCTTGACTTCTACATGGTATGGATTTATGTTCCTTCAGATATTCTAACTGGTCATTTGTAATTGTTATTCATAACTGGTCATTTGTTTAGAAACTGCTAATTTGCTACTGCAATTTGTATAATAAAAATAATAAATAATGTGTTTTATTATACAAATTAGAACAGGTAGTTACCAATAACAATACCAAATTGCCAATCACCAATTAATATATCAATTATAAACAACCATTTAGAATACCCATTACTAATGAGCACACCAAATACCTATTGCCAAATCAATGAGAGAGCCAATTACCAAACCAACAATTACCAATGTATAAAATAAAATAAAATAACATAAATAAAATTGTGCTGGTGGCTGCCAACAAGGGTGTCTTTAATCTATGGGCAATCCAGACCATGCTAAATCTTTTGGGTGTGCTAGCCACCATTCATTCAGGATAAATGGAGGAAGCAGTTAAGGTCCTTTATGAAGTAAGATAGCTGAAATAATAGAAGTCACCACCCAAGATACTGACCATCTAGTCCAAGATATTTGGACTCACATCAATATCGCGCATGTCATCATGTGTCAACACTGTCTCTAGTGCCCTGCATGGCTGTTGTAGGTCTTCTCAGATATAGTGAGGAGTTTTGGAATGTCATACAACATCCCAAATATACTGCTGTGTTCCTTGATCTGCATTAAATGTTCTTCAACTGACTGTATTGCACAATCTAGCACCTGGTTAAAGAATTCAACTTTGAATTGTTGTTTGGGGTCTCTTATGGGATTATCCTGTGCCTCGTAATCAAAATGACTCTTGAATGGGTGGGAAAATAGCCTCAGTGTGAAGTTTCCTCTGCCAACTTCTATGCACTCCTCAGAACGTCTTTCCTCTCATGTTGGCACCATTATCGTAGCCCTGACCTCTCATGTCAGCTATCGCAATTTCCATATCTTCCATCTTTTTAACATTTGTTATACCAGCTCCTGTAGTATCATCAATGTCAATACATTCTAGAAAATGCTCTCTGACAGTCACCATTGAAGGGATATTTTCACTAGGTTCTGTTGTTACAAAACACAGCATTAAAGTCATTTGTTCCATATGGCTGATATCAGGTGTGCAGTCCAGAATAACAGAGTAATATCTTGCTGACTTCAGATCTGCCACAATATTCTGTTTGACTTTTTTTGCCACTAACTCTATGATCTCATTTTGAATTGTTTTTCCAAGGTAGTGGTGTGTGTACATTTCTTGGGTAGTGATTCTTCTTAGATGATCCTGGAGTACAGCATCAAACTCAGCCATCAGCTCCACAATTTTAAAATCGTTTCCATTATTTGTCACATACAGCTGATCTGAAGTGCCACACAGTGCTAGATTTTGGGTAGCAAGCATTCTCACAATGGCAATTTTGCCAGTAAAGAGACTCTGATTCAATCTTCTCTTGATACTGATCTTAACCTTAGTCTCATCTCAAGCTCTTTCCACCTATGGAATTCTCTCTGGTGATTTGCAGCCTTCTCATGGCATGCCACATTTCTAGCGAGATTTTTCCAGTCTTTTGTTCCTGTAGAATGCAATGTGGCTGGAACATTATACTGGAAGAGTTTGCAACAAAAATAGTATGCAGCATTCTGGGGTTTTGAGTACATAAGCCATGACCTCTCCACTTTGTCACCATTGGGGATTTCACACCAGGAATGTGTTGGATGGAAACTTCTATTTTCATTGTCTTTGGGGAACATGAAGTTTTTCACTTGCTGTGGCCCAGTCAGTACAAGGAAATCCCTCAGGCTACTGCTCAAGTGGGTCCACAGTCTGGGATCATCTAGATTTAAGGAACTAAACTCATCAGCAGCTGTTTCTTGTGCCTCCACCACACTCTTCTCTGATCTACACTTTTCTTCAGGAATGTGCATGGTTACATCCATTTGAGATGGAGATATGGATGCTGCAGTAGCTGCCAGGTCACCTGCAGTCTAACTGGAAGATCAGGCATCTCCTCACCACTCACATCCTCACTGGGGCCGGAAGGCTGTCTGTGAACATTTGTGTCTGTGTATCTCAGGAGAGCTCCTTCCTGCTTAGACAGAAAAGCTTCCTTTGCTTTCTTTCTTTTTCTGAATGCTGCCCCAGAGAGGCGTTTTCTTCTTTCACTCATGACTACTGTTCTGTACCAACTATAGTGGCTCTCAACACTCAGTTGAAGGGGACAACTAAGCAGGCTGGTAGCAGGGCCTGAGTGAGGGAAGATATCAGCATCTTAAGGGCCTAACTGGCTCCTACTACTTCAGTTGACTGCCTGTTCTCCTCAAGCGGGTTCAGGGAAGCAGCAAGAAATAGGAAGCTCCCTGAGAAGCTGGTGTTAATCAGTCCAGGCTCCTGGGGGTGCTGGAGAGGTACATAAGAGGCTCCTCCTCCTCTCTCTCCCTGCAGCTCCTGCTGCTTTCTGTTATTCCCTCTCCTCTTTTCTCCTGCCTGCCTGTTATGTTTCTTGTGCCCTCCTTCCTTCAGCACAGCATGCCACCATCTCTGTGCGTCTAGAGCAGAGAGAAAACATATGCACTAGCAGCAGACACAGTTTTCTACATTCTGGGTCCTAATGGCGCTCCTCCCACAGTCTGGCACCTGAGGCGGCCGCCTCAGTTTGCCTAATGATATGGCCAACCCTCGGCTATGGACTTTCTGGGCTTCTAGTTTAACAGTTTCAGAGACAACATGGAAGGACAGCAAGGGATGCAGATTTTTTTTAAACAGCAGAGATTTTGCTATTAAACCACTCATGAGTTGCAGATCTTTTGAAAAAACAAAAGTCCTGAGATCCACCTTCCCCTAGGTCTGTTCTTATCTCATCTTGTGAGTCTGAGACTTCTCAGCACTGCAGGTTGGGAAGGGTCCCTCCTGACATCTCTTCGGCACGTCCTTATATGTGGCAATGGTTGGCCCCATGTTCAGAGTAGCACCCCAGTAGAGACTCTGTTTCCTGGCCATGTGCTTCCCTGAGATGTTCCACTTCCCTCCCCAAGTCATGCTGTCACCATCTGTATAGAAAATGGTTGTCCTGTTGGGGTGGGCCAGTACCTGAGAGTCATTTAAAGTCAATATCTCCATGTTGCAATTTTGATGACTTCTCAGTGATAAGTCCTTCATGGAGGTTTCAAACCCCTTTCCAGGGCAGGGCCGCTGTCGGGATTGCAATTCAGTAGGTTTGCCTTGGACAAATTTAGACATGTGTTCAACTCAAAATTCAAAATGGAGTTCATAATTTATCGCACATAGCCATCTGCATTCATAGAAAAGGTGCAACACTGCAAACCTTACCACCTCACCCTGACATAGAGAGACTACCTCAAGGATGGTGGAGTTGCAGCTCAGATCCTTTTTCATGCAGCATTGATCTGTAGCACCTCTGTGAAGTACCAAGTCTATCTATTAATGGTTGGGACTCCTCTGTTTGTCCATATTGAATGTAAACAGGTCACAATCACCAGTCCCTAAGCAACCACCAATTTCCTGTTCTTAGATTACTTTGTCTTTACCCTTCATAAAGAATTTCAAAATATAGTTACCTCATATTGGGTGCAATACCTTTTGTGTTCTAAAAATATTATCCATAACTTATAGAAACTCTGATGATGTTTTACGACCTCCAGCATGTCTCCCAGATTGAAATCCCTTATAACCACACCCTTTTTTCTTTCCACGTGTAACAGGCAGGTGCTTAAGGAGTAATTTGTCCTGTTGTCTAGTTGGATGTGGTGGTCTGTACACATTCTCACTGGTACATCCTCCTGCGTTTCATTAGTTAGCACACTGAGAATTTAGGTCTGAACACTTTCAGTTGTTATACACCAATCTGTGCCCTTTCTCACTGGAGTGTGAGCAGAAAGACTACACTGTGAGAGGAGAGGCAACAGACTCCACTCATTCAGTGGAGAACTCAAAAGTAACCTAGAAGTCCCTCACTTTATTAAATCCCTTCTACAGCTTATAACCTCATCATCTCTGGTACCTGGAGGATGAAGAAATTTATAAGTTTAACCTCTTGTCATTGTCACTGCTTTATTCTTGGGAGTGGGGCCCAAGATATCAGCCATGGGTCTTCAGGCCGGGAGGGAGGGAGCGGGTGGCGGCTGTAGGTTTTATTGGGAAGGTGCCCCTTTGTACATCCCCTTCTGGTTTCTTGGCCTCCTGGTGGGCTGGGCCCACTTATAATGATTCCATGCTAGACTCTGAATCCCATGCATCCAATTGGCCACATGCTAAGCTTAGGCCTCATGCATGTATGCATAGAATTAGCCCCTTGCATGCATGTATATAGTCCTTCTTGCACGTCTACAGGCCCTGTACTAGGGTCTGGTCCCTGTGCATTGAACTGGCCTTATGATTGGTTTGGGCCCCATGGATGCATGAATGCAATCAGCCTTACTTTGTTCCCAGGATGCACATCTCCCCCCACCAAAAGGGGAGACCACAGGGCATGATGGCAGATATACTCTGACCACGAATTCCTGCCCTTAGAGGAGAATGGAAATATTATGCACCCCAATTAATACACCCATGAGGCATCCCAGCATTTCATAATCAAAATGGTTGATTGACAGTGTCTTTGAGCCTAATAAGCAAGGTGACACTCCATCAGTGCTGTACGTAATAAACTCCTATGCTTGACTTCTACATGGTGTGGATTTATGTTCCTTCAGATATTCTAACTGGTCATTTGTAATTGTTATTCATAACTGGTCATTTGTTTAGAAATTGCTAATTTGGCCCTGGTGCGTGCTGCTGCCACCTTGGAGCAGCTCCAGTTAAGCGGTGCCGGGCCGAAGCCTGCATCCTGAGCCCTTCCAGCACCCCAACCCCCTACCCTGAGCCCCCTGCCGCACCCTGCCTGCCTCCCAACCCCCTGCCACATCCCACACCTCTCCTGCACCCCAACCCCCTTCCCTGAGCCCCCTCATACACCCTGAACCCCTCCTCTGCCCCAACTCCTTGCCCTGAGCCCCTTCCTGCACACCACACCCCCTTCCCCAGCCTTACATTCATGGAAAGAGTCCAGCGGAGGGCAACAAAAATGATTAGGGGGCTGGAGCACATGACTTATGAGGCGAGGCTGAGGGAACTGGGATTATTTAGTCTGCAGAAGAGAAGAATGAGGGGGGATTTGATAGCTGCTTTCAACTACCTGAAGGGGGTTCGAAAGAGGATGTATCTAGACTGTTCTCAGTGGTTCCTGATGACAGAACAAGGAGTAATGGTCTCAAGTTACAGTGCAGGAGGTTTAGGTTGGATATTAGGAAAAAAAATTTCACTAGGAGGGTGGTGAAGCACTGGAATGGGTTACCTAGGGAGGTGGTTAAATCTCCTTCCTTAGAGGTTTTTAAGGTCAGGCTTGACAAAGCCCTGGCTGGAATGATTTAGATGGGGATTGGTCCTGCTTTGAGCAGGGGGTTGGACTTGATAACCTCCTGAGGTCCCTTCCTACCCTGATATTCTATGACTCTATGATTAAGGCAGTTTGCAGTTAGCTGTGTTAGACCTGACATCCTTCAGAAAGATCCCTCTGGACAGACCCTTACACTGAAGCCAGTGACATTCCATGCTGGACTAATAGTCTGTCCTCATGAATCTTCTTGTAGGATCTCATTGTAGGCTGGGATGCAGCCTCCCAAGGGAAGCAGAAGCACACCTGTCATTTGAACCATTTAAAACCAGCCTGGAAAAAGTTCTGTAAAATATCCTCTAAGGAACAATGCTGCATTGATGGGGTTGGTTAATTAATATGCATAGCTCTTATGGAATATATTACTAGGGAAAGGTGCAAGCACTGGGCATAAATGGGAAGAGAAGATACTGATTTGTTCTGTGGGAAGGGGGAAGTGAGATGAAGACAGGGCAGTAGGGGCAAAATACATTTTTTAATAGCCAGAGCATTGAGACCCTGCTGTAAAATCTTTGTCTGTCCTTTTACAGAGACACTGACCATTTGTTTGCCAGCTCCTTAAACCCCAGCATTTCCTCATTTTCTCTTGGCAGCTTGGGCAATTACAAACTTTTGAACAAGGACATAATTGGTTTGCAATCAATACCCAGAGCAGCTCATTAAAAAGCATGCCTGATTAACAGTGATGTTTGTATCCAGAGAGAATTTGCACTGTGTCATACTGCAGAGGCTTTAAAAAAATAGGCAGCTAGAGTGGTAAAATAACCACATTTGCTTTTTCACAAGCCATGCCTCATCTGAGTAAATAGATCAGTTTGATCACCATAGTCTTATTGACAAAACTGATGTATCTCTGGTGTACCCAATTTGAACCATTCCTGTATAGATCTGCAGTGTCCATTCCACACTGGTCAGAATGTTTTTTTAAAAGAGGATGTTTTTCATTATTGCATCAGCATCATATAACTAACACCCTGGAGAAAACTACCTTAACGAGCACACCAGAGAGTGGAGTTAGAAGTGTGTGTATGAGGTTGGGGAGCACTGGGTGAAGGCTCAGAGGGCCTGCTGACTTTTCTAACTTCAATTGCCAGTTCTCCTCTATGGATGTATGCAAGATTCATTTCCAAAAGTAGATTCTCTCTCATAGTACACAGCAACGAGGGAAATCTCTGCTCCAGGGGCCTGATTCTGCAATTCAAGGCAGCTCTTTGTCATTGAGGGCATGGTCCAAAGCCCATTGAACTCAATGGAAAACCTTCCATTGACTTCCATAGGCTTGGAGACTGTATCTCTCCTAGAATTTTGAACAACAGTTGACAGTGAGTTTCGAACACAGTTTCCCAGTGCCCCACTTCAGCTGTTGTTGGACATGGTTGTCCTGATGGTGTGATCACACCACACATACATTCTAACACAGTCTAGTCATAGAATCATAGGGACCTCAGGAGGTCATCTAGTCCAGGGGTCGGCAACCTTTCAGAAATGGTGTGCCAAGTCTTCATTTATTCACTCTGATTTAAGGTTTCGCTTGCCAGTAATACATTTTAACATTTTTAGAAGATCTCTTTCTATAAGTCTATAATATATAACTAAACTATTGTTGTATGTAAAGTAAATAAGGTTTTTAAAATGTTTAAGAAACTTCATTTAAAATTAAATTAAAATGCAGAGCCCCCCGGGCCAGTGTCCAGGACCTGGGCAATGTGAGTGCCACTGAAAATCAGCTCGCATGCTGCCTTCGGCATGTGTGCCATAGGTTGCCTACCCCTGATCTAGTCCTACCCTGTGCTCAAAGCAGGACCAATCCTCAACTAAATCAAAATTAAAGGAAGATAAATGCACAAGAGGGCCCTGATCTCAATTGGACCATCGAGGCCAGTGATTCTCAAATGCTGCCACCAGAGACTTCAGTGCTAGTCCTATCCTCCCATAGTCAACCACCCTTTGTTAAGGCCTATGTTAAAACATTGAACTAATGGACTAAACTCTTTAATGTGTGTAAGATGATAGGACAGCTCAGCTGGTATCATGCTCAGTTTAGAACATTCCCTCCAGTCAACAGGGCTGGCTCCAGGCACCAACACACTGTGGAAGGGGGTGGCACGTCCGGGTCTTCAGCGGCAATTCGACAGTGGGTCCCTCAGTCCCTCTTGGAGGGAAGGACGGGCCGCCAAATTGCCGCCAAAGGATGAAGCAGTGTGGTAGAGCAGCCGCCGATCATGGCTTTTTTCTTTTTTTTCCCCCCTCTCTTTGCCACTTGGGGCGGCAAAAAAGCTGGAGCCGGCCCTACCAGTCATTCATGAGGCTTTTACCTCTCAGAGTCATAGAGTAAAACATTTGTAGATTTATTGGTTCATAGATTCCAAGGCTAAGGGGGAACACTTGAATCCTCTAGTCCAATCTCCTGTGCAGCGCAGGCCAGTCAGTCCCCCATTCCTGCATCAAGCCCGCAACAATGTCAAGCCCTTTTAAAGCAATCATAGAATATTAGGGTTGGAGAAGAACTCAGGAGGTCATCTAGTCCAACCCCCTGCTCAGAGCAGGACCAATCCCCATCTAAATCATTCCAGCCAGGGCTTTATCAAGCCTGACCTTAAAAACCTCTAAGGATGGAGATTCCACCACCAACCTAAGTAACCCATTGCTGAGGGTGCAATTCATCCCATCATCCAGATAATTAATAAAGACGTAGAACAAAGCCAGTCCCAATCAAAACAAACTGGCCTTATGTTCCCAGAAATCAAACCCTTTACCATGTATTGACTGCCTTGTCTATATAGTGGGTCAGATTCTCAGATGGTCTCAACTGGTATATCTTCATTGATGGCAGTGTTTCCGTGCAGAATTAAGTCAACCAAGGATTTGGCCCTAGGCTATTTCTTTTGCTATTTATTAAGTATAGGCATGATTATTAAGAATATAAGCATGGCCATACTAGGCCAGACCAATGACCCATCTAGCCCAGTATCCTAGACAGTGACTGGTGCCAAATACATCAAAGGGAATGAACAGGGCAATTATTGAGTGATCCATTTCTTGTTGTTCAGTCTCAGCTTCCGGCAGTCAGAGGCTTAGGGACACCCAGCATGGGCTTGTGTCCCTGACTATCATGGCTATTAGCCATTGACGGACCTATCTTCCGTGAACTTCTCTCATTCGTTTTTTTAACCCAATTATACTTTTGTCCTTCACAACATGCCCTGGCAACAACTACCACAGGCTGACTGTGCATTGTGTGAAGAAATACTTCCTTTTGTTTGTTTTAAACCTGCTGCCTATTAGTTTAATTGGGTGACCGCTGGTTCTTGTGTTATGTGGAAGGGTAAAATAACACTTCCATATTCACTTTCTCCACACCGTTCATGATTTTATAGATTTCTAACATATCCCACCTCAGTCATCTCTTTTCTAAGACAAGCAATCACAGTCTTTTAAATAGCTCCTTGTATGGAAGCTGTTCCATACCCTTAATCATTTTTGTTGCCCTTCTGTGCACCTTTTCCAATTCTACTTTTTTGAGATGGGGTGACCAGAAATGCACACAGTATTCAAGGTTTAAATGTACCTTGGATTTATCTAGTGGTATTATGATATTTTCTGTCTTATCATCTATCCCTTTCCAAATAGTTCCTAACATCCCGTTTGCTATTTTGGCTGCTGCTGCACATTGAGCAGGTATTTTCATCTAACAATATTACTTTTTTGTATTGTGGCAGTGCTTAGGAGTAGCTGATTTTTCAGTTGAGTGGCAGTTCTGAAAAATAAAATAAAATAAAATAAAATAAAAAGTACTTTGGGGTTAACCTAAAAAGAATTGTTTTTGAAATGATCAGTGAACCAAAAAATTAGCCAAACAAAATCACTTTGGGTCAAACAAATTATTTTGCTTGACTTGAAATGAAATATTTTAAGTTTGAGCTTTTTTAAAGATTGTTTTTAATTCAAACAGTAACATTGAATGAAAAGTCATTTTCAATTAAAAAATGAAACAGTTTGCTTAGAAGAAATCAAATTAAATATTTCTGGGGATTTGGTATTATTTTTAGTTCTTTTTTTTAACCAAAACAATTCACTTAATACTAAATAAATTTGCAAAATGTTTTGGTTAACCCAGATCTGTATTTTCACCACCAAAAATATTTTTATGAGCATATTCTTCAGCTTAAGGTCACTACATCCTACCCCAAGTAATGGCAGGGGTTGGACATGGATCTGCACAAAACTTGGCAGCTGTGGCCAGTGGGTGGGTGCTGCAGGTATCTGAGAAATAGGTGGGTGCTGGGCGGATTGGGGAAATAGACAGGGTAACTAGGTTTGTGAAGGTGTCTTGGTGGAAGATGGAGGTAGTTGATGAAAGGTGTGTGTTAGCTAAGGAAAATTGCACTTGTGGGGGTGTCTGAGTGGAAAATGGGGGCAAATGGGGATTGTACAGTGGATGCAATTAAGGCAAGTTGGGAAGTAATTAAAGGAAGATGAGTTTGTGTGGGGTGTCCAATGGAGAATCTGGGGGAAGCAGGGCTTTGGGGGTGTCTAAGAAGGTTGCTTGGTGGAGAAGATGTTGATTACTGTATTTATGGGTTGTATCCAGGGGTACATGGCAGTGGATGGGTAGGAGCGGAGAGGGCTTTCTGGGAGCAGTAGATTTTGGGAAATTGGGGCTGCTTTTAGGAGTTGGAAGCAGTATCTGGGGAAAATGGGTTTCACTGTGGGGGGACCTTGTGAGAGCTGGGGGATTGTCCTAACTCTCACGGGAGTTTAGAAAACCCCATTAGGCAACAAATCTCCATATTTCAGAACCTGAATACCTTTGAAAATGTAGCCCCTAGTGCCTAGGTTCCCAGTTTGTATAATGAGGATAATGCTTCCGTGACTCAAAGGGATGTTTCTTTAATAATTGTGAGGTGCCCAGACACTGTGGATGTTAGGACCAGGAAATCAGAGTTATTCAGTGGAAGTTACCCCCACAAGATGGGACATCACCTACAGGAGAGGTCAAATTTGAAGGCTCCAAGGCTTGCCCTTTGTAAAATATTGTCTGAGCTTCATTAAGACAGTCTGGAGACAGGTCACAGAAGAAAGACCAACTGGCTCAACATCTCACGTTTCTTTTCACAGGGCTTGTCTACAGGTACAGCACTGTAGCTGGACCACTATAGCGCTTTAATGAAGATGCTACTATGCCAATGGAAGAGCTTCTTAATCCACCTCCCTGAAAGGTGGTAGTTAGGTCAATGGGAGAAGTTCACTTGTTAACATAGTGCTGTCTAGACAGGGGATTAGGTCAGTATAGCTACATCACTCATGGATGTGGAATTGTCACACCCCTGAGTGACAAACATATTCTGATATAGGTTTGTAGAGTAGACCTGGCCTGTGACAGGTTCTCTGTCGCACTCCTCTTCTAGAGCCCGCTGGCTGTCCAAATAAAGTACAGAGAGGCTTTCAGGTATGCAGCACCCGTGGCTTTATTTACACATACACAATTCTCCCACTGCCAGTTTTGAGCTATATACAAGGCTTACAGGGTTAGTTCCCTCTTTTCCTACAGTCAGCCTACAGCTAGGAATCTGACCTTTTCCTGGATGGCCTTTCTTCTGGCTCCCAGCCCTTATAACTGCTGGCTTGTCAGGCCCACTGGTGGAGCCAATCCCCAGGCCAGGCGTCAGATCTGTTTCACCAACCCCAATCTATTTCCCTTGATTGGAGCTGGCTGAACAGGGGTAATTAGGTGCTTTTGCACCAGCACCCTACTACATGACCTCACTGTCAAGCTGTGCGGAGTGGCTCAAGAGCATAAGTATCAACCCTGTTACAAACCAGGACACAAACTCCAAACTGGTGGTGAGTTCTCTACTGAGATTTCACCAACCAAGCATCAAGAGTGGACGTCTCAAGCACTGTAACAGCCTTAACCTTGGGTACTCCAGGACGGAAGAATCCCATGCACTGTTACAGGCTGGGGACTGACAGGCTAAGCGACAGTTCTGCAGAAAAGGACCTGGGGATTACAGTGGACGAGAAGCTGGATATGAGTCAGCAGTGTGCCCTTGTTGCCAGGCAGGCTAACAGCATATTGGGCTGCATTAATAGAAGCATTGCCAGCAGATCGAGGCAAGTGATTATTTCCCTCTATTCCCTACAGAAGGGATATAAACAAATTGGAGAGAGTCCAGCAGAGGGCAATGACAATTATTAGGGGGCTGGGACACATGACTTATGAGGAGAGGCTGAGGGAACTGGGATTGTTTAGTCTGCAGAAGAGAAGAGTGAGAGGGGCTTTGATAGCAGCCTTCAACTACTTAAAGGGGGGCTCTAAAGAGGATGGAACTAGGCTGTTCTCAGTGGTGGCAGATCACAGAACAAGGAGTAATGGTCTCAAGTTGCAGTGGGGGAGGTCTAAGTTAGATATTAGGAAAAACTATTTCACTAGTTTCAGAGTAGCAGCCATGTTAGTCTGTATCTGCAAAAAGAACAGAAGTACTTGTGGCACCTTAGAGACTAATAAATTTATTTGAGCATAAGTTTTCGTGGGCTACATCCCACTTTTTCAGATGCATAGAATGGAATATATATATATATATATATATATATATATATATATATATATATATATATATATATATATAAGAGAGAGAGAGCATGAAAAGGTGGGAGTTGTCTTACCAACTCTGAGAGGCCAATTAAGGGCAGGTCTACACTAAGGGCGGGGGTCGAACTAGGGTACGCAAGTTCAGTTATGTGAATAGCGTAGCTGAATTCGAAGTACCCTAGTTCGAACTACTCACCCGTCCAGACGCCGTGGCTCCAAGGTCCGTGGCTCCAAGGTCGACTCTGCCACCGCCTTTTGCAGTGGTGGAGTACCGGAGTCGACCGCAGCGCTTCCGGAGTTCGAACTATCGCGTCCAGATTAGACGCGATAGTTCGAACTCCGAGAAGTCGAACTCACCGCGTCGACCTGGCTGGTAAGTGTAGACTAGCCCTAAGTAAGAGAAATTTTTTTTTGAAGTGATAATCAAGACAGACAGTTTGATAAGAAGTGTGAGAGTACTTACAAGGGGAGATAGATTCAATGTTTGTAATGGCTCAGCCATTCCCAGTCCTATTCAAGACTAGGTTGATTGCATCTAGTTTGCATATCAATTCAAGCTCAGCAGTTTCTTGTTGGAGTCTGTTTCTGAAGCTTTTCTTTTGCAAAATTGCCCCCTCTTACTCTTCTCTTCTGAAGACTAAATAACCCCAGTTCCCTCAGCCTCTCCTCATAAGTCACATGCCCCAGACCCCTAATCATTTTTCTTGCCCTCCGCTGGACTCTCTCCAATTTGTCCACATCCCTTCTGTAGTGGGGGGACCAAAACTGGACACAATACTCTAGGTGTGGCCTCACCAGTGCCGAATAGAGAGGAATAATCACTTCCCTCGATCTGCTGGCAATGCTCCTACTAATACAGCCCAATATGCCATTGGCCTTCTTGGCAACAAGCAGGGCTGGCTCCAGGCACCAGCTAAAGAAGCAGGTGCTTGGGGCGACCAATACCATGGGGCTGCCCTCCAGCTGCTATTGGGGCAGCAGGTCTAGGTCTTCGGTGGCCCGGAGTGAAGGACCAGCCACCAAATTGCCATTGAAGAGTGGAGCGGTGCGATTGCGCTTCTGCTTCTTTTTTTTTCTTTTTTTTGCACGCCACTTGGGGCAGCAGAAAACCTGGAGCCAGCCCTGGCAACAAGGGAACACTGCTTACTCATATCCAGATTTTCATCCACTGTAATCCCCAGGTCCTTTTCTTCAGAACTGCTGCTTAGCCAGTCAGTCCCCAGCCTGTAGCAATACATGGGATTCTTTCTTTCTAAGTGCACTTGTCCTTGTTGAACCTCCTCAGATTTCTTTTGGCCCAAACCCCCAATTTATCTAGGTCACTCTGGATCATATCCCTACCTTCCCACATATCTACCTCTCCCCCCAGCTTAGTGTCATCTCTGAACTTGCTGAGGGTTTAATTCATCCCATCATCCAGATCGTTAATAAAGATTTGAACAAAACCGGACGCAGGATCAATCCCTGGGGCACGCCACTTGATACCGGCTGTAATAAGTAAATAAGTTCTTTATTATAACACCTTCTCCCTAAATTCCCCTCAATCTGTACACCCTCCACCATTCTCATCTCATCTCCCCTGTACAGCAATCCCTAACTACAGTTCCTTTGTCCTGACATACTGATTTTCCTATATTTCACTCCTTTCCTCTGAAAAAAATGAGTTATTCACTTATGAAATAAGTAATTACTCAGTCAGATGACTCCTTGTAGGCTTTATAGAAGAAGTGTGCTTTCAAAATGAATCTCAGTGAAAAGGGGGTACAATGTTGCAAACTCCTGTGACTTTATTCCAAGTCCTTTGATATCTGATGAGTTTATTAAAGACCCATGTCCAAAGGGCATGTGAGCAGGTGAGAATCTCAGCTTTAATCATCATCTGGGAGCTAGTGAAACAAATGGTGATGGGGGCTGAAGGCACAGCTTGATGTAGGGGATTTTGTTAGCAAGAGTGACATCTCACAGCTCCAGAGATAGATAGGTTTTGCATTTGGAAATAGAGTGGGTGAATAGCAGACTTTTCAGTTTGTTCACAATTCAAAAAAATTGTTTTGGATCAAACTGAAAATGAATGATTTTTTCCAAAAATGTTGGGGAATCAAAAAGAAAAAAAAATCTTTTTGAATCAAACAAAATGTTTTGCTCAACCCAAAACTAAATGTTTCATTTAAAAATAATTTAAAACATTTTAGCGGCTCAAAATTTACTGCAATTAAAGGAAATTTTAGAGGGTCTCCCAAACTTCCTTATTTTACTAGGATGTTCTGCTCTTTGGATTGTACTATATCCTTTTTTGTAACCCATGAATCCCTGTGCTAATGTCAAAACACCAATTAAACCTTAATTTGTTTAATAAATTGACAATACTTGGCACTGGTACAAGGTAGCACACTCACAGCACTGGTGTGTAACTAACCAAAAGATTTCAAGTTTCCCAAATACCTGATAATATGCCTCAGTTCTAAGGATGAGTCAGAAGCATAATCTCTAGAGTCTTGTTGAATTTTAGGCTTTCTGGTCTGACTGCCAACTCCCTGTGATGCCCCCATATGATGCTGCTGGGCAGCTTCATGGAAATCATGCTTCTCTCACATTTGTTTTATTATGAGATATACAAATAGATGAATTATAAAAGCAGGGATCGGGGCAGTGAGTTTTAAGATCTAGGCTTCTCCTCTCATTTCTGAGGCATGTTACCACTTGACATATGGCTGATGGTGGAGAGGAGAACAAGACTGAATCTTGGTATCATCGCACCTGCTTTTTAAAATATATTGTTTGTCCCACACATAGGAAGATGAATGTGAGGCAGGGCTGCAGAGACCATCTTCTGCTTGAGATGCTAGTGCAGTTCTTCCCAGATTTCTCCAAGAGAAGATTGCTTAGTAGAGATGCTCCCTACATGATCCTCATGAGAGTCGCTGTTTGTGTTTCACCTGTGGTAATATGGGGGCTGCATACAGTGTTGATGTGTAAACTGGCTGACTGCTAGGTTTTATCCCAACTGCAGCCTTATACTATCTACCTGAGGAAACTAAAGGGCTATTTCTATGTTACTCTCCCCAGAATGGGGGAGTGATAACTGCATCCATGATTCTGACCTTTGAGGGATGCTCCCTGAGGTATATAAAAGTCTCAAAGGATAAGATAATGCAGAATTCACAATCAACATGTCTTGTTTCCCGGGTGGACTTCAATCATTGCACAAGTTAAAACACCTGTGATTTTTGTAGGTCTGGAGTAGAGAGTCTAATTGGAAATCCTGAATGAGCACTAGTGTGTTTTTTTCCTTGGGAGTGAGTGATCTGAAGGTTTGAGTTTATGTAACCAAAATTGAAGCAGCAGAATCCAGAAGGAGTGACTGAGCCCTGGTTACTTATTGCCTTGACACCCTAGGCAGACAATTCATTGTTCCTTACAGTAATCACAGTCTGCAGTTATTTGGTGGCCCATATGAAATATGTTGACAGTCTGGGACCAGCCTGCAGCAGAGCAAGTCTCCTGGCAACATAATGAGCACAGCCAGCCCTGATAGAAATTGTCTGATTGACTGAGCCCCCTGATTGTTTGCAGGAATCAGCAGGCTCATTTTAAGCTCAGTAGCAGCAGCTGTCCACTGTCTAGAGGCTAGTTGAAAGACTGAGAGTTGGGGCTTGGAACTCAGGGGTGCCTTGAGCTGATAGTATAAGCTGTGTGGGAAAGGCTGAAAGTTATGTTGGAAAATAAAGAAGCAGCAGCAAGGGATGAAGAATGGCTTCAGATTGAGAAGAAAAAAATAGAAATATTTGTGTTTGAGGAAGAGAGAACAGCCAGCGGTGTGGGAAAGAACTGACCTCTTATAACTATATCAAATCACTATCTGAATATGCAAAGATAGGAGATGTTTATCCCTTGGAAAGAACAGAATGGATTAGGTGGAGCATAAAAGACATAACAGCTAAAAGAATGCAGGGTGCAGATTGATTAGTAGAATGTACACATAAGGAACAGGCTAAGACATTTCTTAAAACTACAGTTTTAGAGACAATAAAAGCAACTTGCCAGCTACCTAAACTTATAACAGAAGCAAGAGGGGTAATGTATGTGGTTCTGCTAGGCTTGACTCAGGATGAAATTAAAAGGTGTCTAGGTGAGGACCAAGTGCTGTTTGTTAACTAACTGATTAGCAAAAGAGGAGAAGAACACAATCCATCCACAACATCTGAATCACATTTAAAGGTGCAATGCTACCTGAGACAGTTAATATGTATCCACTCTTCTTGGTTAAACCCATATATCCTGGCCCCTTTGAGATGTTATAAATGTCAAAGGTCTGGGCATATGGTGACTGTTTGTAAGTGGAAAAGAAGGTGAGTTAAATGTGGAGAACACTCGTAGGAGAACTGTATTGGAGGAAAAGAACTAAAATGCAGCAATTGTGGGGATAAACACAGTGAAGCTTGCAAAGGGTGTGTGGCACTGGGGCACCCTAGAGAGATCCATCAAACTAAAATGATTAATAAAATATCCTATGCAGAATCTACCAAAAGATATTCACGGTGGAAAATTGTGAAGGAATAGAAGCCCAGTGAGGGAAAATAGCATACAGCACAACAGAGTACAACAGCATACAGTTCAGGGTAGGAAAGATAATGTAAAGGAAAGAGACAAAGATATACTGCTTGTAGGTAAAGAAACAGAGCATTTTTGATAGAAGTAAATTACATTTTATTGACAGAGAAGAAGAACAAAAGAATAAAAATTATCAAACACGGGTGAATCAAAGTATTGGGTCATAAACAACACTGTTCCAGTTTCCCACATAGAAATGCCTCCCTTGTCAATATTTCTCACTACTGATCCAATTGAACCACTTCTAGGGGTGAGGGAGAAGTGTAACCTCTGGTGTCTAGTTGATCCTTATGCTTTCTGCTGACATGGCCAATGAATCCAATTAAGTGTCAGCTGCGATGGTGGTTTGAGTAAAGACTTTTTTTATTCCATGCCTGCAGTCTTATCTTTACCTATTCCTCCTCCTGTTAGAGATGCTCAGTTTCTGTGTTCCACCCACACCTCTCCTGATTTCTGACTAGAAACAAAAATTAGCATATATTCCATTATTATTTTTGATGTGCTACCTCAAAGAAGAATAACAACACCATTATACTTCACCCATCAAAATTACATATATACACCTATTTACTGTAATATCCGAGCACCCTACAATTTTTAATGTATTCATTTTCAGAACAGCCCTGTAAGGTAGGGAAATGCTGTTATCCCGACTTTACAGATGGGAAAACTGAGACACACAATGACTAGAAGAAAAATCACACAGGAAGCTTATGGGAAACAAACTTTAGGTCTAAAGACACCCAGACTACTGTTTTAAACTCTGGACCATCTTTGCACTCAGTGCTTTGTGAAAACAAGTCACACATGCAGTCCTTTCCCCGGTGGGTTTACAGTCTAGGAATTAGATGACACACCACAGGTGGAAAAAAATAGACAAAACTAGGGTGTGGGGTAAGGAAAGTAGTGTCAAAACAACAGCAGAACTGTGTGTCTTGATAGTGGATCAGTGATCACAGTTTTCAGCCTAGTCAGAGCTTCCTTCTCATTTATCTAACATGACATAAATCCTCCTTCTCAATCCAATGTCATTGATAATGAAAATGACATTCTCATTGATATGGGTGTTGGAGCAGGAGAGGAGTGGGAGGCTTTTGTAGAAGAAATTGGAGCAGAAACCCTCTGTGTATGCCCCAGTTGCCATCTTGAGACAGAGCTTCTGAGTCATAATGGCCATACAGAGCAGGGGGTTACTGATGGTCACATAATGGTCATAGGCCATTAATGCAAAGAGGATGCACTCAGTAGTTGCCATAGCAATAAAGCATCCAGTGAAGGAAATGGCTTTCCTTGCTGATAGGAAATTCTCCAAAGCTTTGGGAGTCACTAATGAGGAATAGCAGAAGTCTGTGAAGGATAAGTTACTGAGGAAGAAGTACATGGGGGTATGAAGTTGTGGATCAATCTTGATTAACACGACCATCCCGAGATTTCCCACCACCCTGATCACATAGATCACAGAGAACGCAATGAAAAGAGGGACTTGCAGAGTTGGAAGGTTCATAAATCCTGAAAGCATGAACTCAGACACCACAGTGTGATTCTGAAGAGACATTTTCCATGCATTTGTGTGGAAATGAAATAGGCCGTAAGAAATAAATCCTGCATATTATGTGGCTGACCCACAATGGAGCCTCATGGCAGGGCTGGCCTTACCATGAGGCAAACTGAGGCGGCTGTCTCAGGTGCCAGAGTGTGTGTATGGGTGGGAGCGCCACTAGGACCTAGACTGTAGAAAATTGTGTCTGGTGCTGGGGCATATGCATTCTAGATGCCCAGAGATGGTGGAGTGCTGTGCTGGAGGAAGGAGGGCACAAGAAACATAACAGGCAGGCAGGAGAGAAGGGGAGAGGGAATAACAGAAAGCAGCAGGAGCTGCAGGGAGAGAGAGGAGGAGGAACCTCTTTTGTACCTCTCGAGCACCCCCCAGGAGCCTGGACTGATTAACACCGGCTTCTCAGGGTGCTTCCTGTTTCCTGCTGCTTCCCTGAACCCGCTTGAGGAGAACAGGCAGTCAACTGAAGTAGTAGGAGCCAGTTAGGCCCTTAAGACGCTGATATCTTCCCTCACTCAGGCCCTGCTACCAGCCTGCTTATTTGTCCCCTTCAACTGAGTGTTGAGAGCCACTATAGTTGGCACAGAACAGCAGTCATGAGTGAAAGAACAAAACGCCCCTCTGGGGCAGCATTCAAAAAAAGAAAGAAAGCAAAGGAAGCTTTTCTATCTAAGCAGGAAGGAGCTCTCCTGAGATACAGAGACACAAATGTTCACGGTGAGCCTTCTGGCCCCAGTGAGGATGTGAGTGGTGAGGAGATGCCTGATCTTCCAGTTAGTCAGATGGATGTAACCATGCACATTCCTGAAGAAAAGTGTAGATCAGTGAAGAGTGTGATGAAGGCACAAGAAACAGCTGCTGCCGAGTTTAATTCCTTAAGTCTAGATGATCCAGGACTGTGGACTCACTTGAGCAGTAGCCTGAGGGACTTCCTTGTACTGCCTGGGCCACAGCAAGTGAAAAACTTCATGTTCCCCAACAATGAAAATAGACATTTCCATCCAACACATTCCTGGTGTGAAATCCCCAATGGTGACAAAGTGGAGAGGCCATGGCTTATGTACTCAAAAACCCAGAACGCTGCATACTGTTTTTGTTGCAAACACTTCCAGTCTAATGTTCCAGCCACATTGGTTTCTACAGGAACAAAGGACTGGAAAAATCTGTCTAAAAATCTGGCATGCCATGAGAAGACAGCAAATCACCAGAGAACATTCCATAGTTGGAAAGAGCTTGAGATGAGACCACCATAGATGATTAAAGGCCACTATAGATGATCAGCATCAAGAGAAGATTGCATCAGCGTCTCTTTACTAGCAAAATGTTCTGAAAAGGCTCATTGCCATCGTGAGAATGCTGCTACCCAAAACCTAGCTCTGCGTGGCACTTCAGCTCAGCCGTATGTGCCAAACAATGGAAACTTCCTTAAAATTGTGGAGCTGATGGCTGAGTTTGATGCTGTACTCCAGGACCATCTAAGAAGAGTCACCACCCCAGAAATGTACACACACCACTACCTTGGAAAAACAATTCAAAGTGAGATCATACAGTTACTGGCAGCCAGAGGTGAAAGTAAGTAAGCCACCATTCCAGTCTTCGGGTTTTTGTCTTTTCATCAAAAACAATAGGGTTCTGTCTATTGATGCCTAGATTGTTACCCGACATTTTGGAATTGATTTGATATGGTTTTCAATAGTTATCGCAACACATTCGGACAGACAAACAGATCGATGCCATCAAGTTGATGGGAGGGCCAGGCTCTGCTCGGCCTATTAGTGTAAGTAAATAATTTTTGACCGTGAAGAAGGTACTGCCCAGCCAGAAAGGTTAACAAGCACTAGTGTAGCAGATAAGGCACTGGGCTGAGACTCAGGAGACAAAGGCTCTGTTCAAAACTCTGCCGTTACCATCCTATGTGACACTGGACAGGTCACTCAACGCTTCTGTTTCCCCTCCTACTCTATGGGCTAAATATAGGTTTGAAGCTGGGGCCAAGACTGTTTCTTGCTGTATGTTTGTACAGTTCCTGACAGAATGGGCTCTTAGCTGGCACTACGGTGTTATACATCATAGAACATGGGGCAGGACTGAGAGTGTCTGTGTAATCTTAGCTGGCATCACTTGAGTACTTGATTATGCAGCTTTGATTTATTTTTTAATGGTGTTATTAATAAATCCTCCCGAGCACAATGGGGATAATGAGCTCAGGGATGATGGACTCCCATGATGTCTCTCAGGGAAATATGAAAAATATATGTAAAGGCTCCCATATCAAACAGCCTGGACATCCCTGCTAAGAAAAAAACAGATGTGCATCCTCTTAGGAAACTCAGTATCTCAATATAACCAGATAATACAAACAATATTATCCGACTTCCTAGCTGGAGGCTCTCATCAGTCCAAAAAAGTCAAAGTCATTTGGCAGAATTCTGCTAGGCAATTGTCTTGATGGTTGCACACTTAGGATCATAAGCCACCCTGCAAGAAACAAAAATATTGGTTTGCTAAAAGTCCGTGACAAACCAAGGGTGAGTAGCTTAATATTTCTGGATGTTCATGACTGCCGAGTCCTAGACAGTTGGGGTAGATAGAATCCTTTGCATTATTTTGTGTTCATCTTGCACTGTGGATGTTTCCCCCTCTATCAGCCCAACTAATGTCTTCTATGACCTGTTCTTCAAATTCTGCTGTCACCGTGACACTGCCGCAGCCCAAAAACTCGCTGTTGCACTGCTCAATTGTTGAGAGGTTTAAGAACAATGTAATAATGTCTTGAGTTTGTTTTTTTCCGCCTTCAACTTCATATTATTCCTCTTTGTCCTACCTTCTTCTGGGACTGGCTGAAATTCTCTTTTTTCAAGCTAGGTGACTCCACTGAAGTCCTTTTAGGTGAGCTTTCCCCTCTTCGTCTTTTCTTTTCTAGTTTATATACATTCACAATTACTGCTCTCCCCTTTGGTTTCCTCCTCCGGATTTTATGCCGCTTCCCAAGATTTTATGTTGTTTCTTTAGTTCGCAGCAAGGTCTTTTGGGTCACACTTACTATTAAGTTTATAACTGTAAACAGCTTATTGAAGTCTATAAATCTTATAAATACGCCCCAGATATGAGTAGTTGTATACAGTTGGTTCTATATACACATCAGCAGATATTATAGATGGATATAGGCCATAGTAATAAGCAATTCATTCACCTGCTGGACTGCATAAAATGTATAACCTTATTAACCACTAGCAACACATTTATTTATGATTTCTTAACTCTTTATGGCCTATTTATAAATGAAGGCTAAATAGACAGGGTAAAAAAATCAGTAGCTTAGGTGAGTTAGAAACCTTAGTCCCATTTTCAAGTGATGTAGGTATGAAGGGCCATTTTTAAAAGATTTTGGCACCTAAAGCTGCAGACAGGTGCTGAATGGGATTTTTTCAAAAGCGGCCTAGATACCTTAACCCCCCATTGATTAGGTGCCAAAGGTGCTTTTGAAAATTCGGCTGAGCAGGTATCTGCATCTTTAGGTGCCTAAAATCCTTTAGAAATGTGGTTCTAAGGAATCCTAGTCCCACGTCCTAGTCCGGACGTGGGAATGCCTTGGAGTCAAGGAAGAAAGATTCATAACAAGAATTTGAAACCAGCTAATATTACTGAAAAAAGAATAAACAGAAATCTTCCTAGCTCTGTACTCAGCCTAGTGCTGAGTGCTGGACGTGGACTTCATCTTTTTTTATTACCCCCACTGCTCCTTAGAGTCTACTCTTAGAATCATTCCCTTGGGCAGATCTAGTGGGAACAGATGCAAAGGACTAAATTGGATTTTAAAAAAGATCACATAGGGGTCTTTTCAGTTTGCTACAAGACACCTTCTTCTCTTCTCTGATTGTCATGCTGTCACTCTGTCCCCAGCAGGTAAATCTCAGGCAAGGAATGGCTGGGGACAATGATACTGCAGTAACAGAGTTCTTCCTCCTGGGTCTAACAGACCAGCCCAAGGTGCAGGTCGCTCTTTTTGTGGTGTTTCTATCCATATACGTTATCGCCCTGGTGGGAAATCTGGGGATGATCATCTTAATCAGGACTGACCCACGACTCCATTCCCCCATGTACTTCTTCCTCAGTAACTTGTCCTTCATAGATATTTGCAGCACCTCAACCATCACCCCCAAGATGCTGTCGACCTTATGCAATGAGAAGATCATTTCTCTTTCTGGGTGCATGGCACAGCAGTTCTTCTATTCAGGGGTCGTATCCTTGGAAGCCATCATGTTGGCAGTGATGGCGTATGATCGCTATGTCGCAGTATGTAATCCCCTGATTTATAATACAGTGATGTCCCATGCAGTTTGCCTTTGGCTCGTCACCGGTTCCTACGCTGCTGGCTTCACCACCGCTGTTGTCCAAGTCAGCTGCACCTTCAGTTTATCATTCTGCAACTCCAACAAGATCCAGCATTTTCTTCTGTGACATCCACCCGCTGCTGAAACTCTCCTGCACTGACATCCACATCAACGAGATTGTGCTCTTTACATTCAGCTTGGTCATTGGCTTGCCCACTTCCCTGCAAATCCTCATCTCCTACTCATACATACTCTCTACCATCCTGCAGATCCTCTCTGCTGAGGGCAGGAGCAAAGCCTTCTCCACCTGTGCCTCTCATCTGACGGCCGTCACTGTGTTTTACGGGAGTACTTTGTTTATATATTTACACCCTACTGCCAGCTATTCACTGGACAGCAACATGGTGCTTTCTGTGTTCTACACCATGGTGATCCCCATGCTGAATCCCCTGATCTACAGCCTGAGGAACAAGGAGGTGAAGCGAGCCATCAGGAAAACCATCAGCAAGAGGATTTCTTTGTAAAACTCACTGCTGAAAGATTGGTGCACTTCAAAAACTGGTTAGAGTATTGAGATAATTGATATGGCTCTTGGTTCTGCCCGGAGACCAGGAGCTGAGCTTGAAAGACAGAAGTGTAGTTTCGTAGATGGGAAAGGAGCAGGGTTTATGTTGGTTATTTCAGGGGTAGGGAGTCAGCTGTTCAAGAAGATAGTGATATGTCAGGAGTTGAGAATGTACAAGATTTTCCCAGGACTTGAACTTCTGTAAGTGCAGCTTTTTCACCTACAAAAGTGGCTGACTGGGAAATAAAGTAGAAGGAAGACTGGGCTCCAAACCTGTTACAGGACTTGCCTGGATTCCTAGAGTATGTCTGCTTGGCAGTTAGTTTTGTAAGATCCAGCTTCTGTACACATACTAATGGTGTAGACATGGTAGCAGAAATGGCACCTCAAGCTAGCTACTTGAGTACTAGCCTATCCTAGGCACTTACTGAAGTGGATAGCCTGAGCAACCCGTCCATGCTGCCATGGCTACACTGCTATTTTTAGTGTGCTAGCTCATTTCAAGCTCATGTCTACACATCTACTGGAGCTGGGACCTACACCTCCAGCAGCACTGTAGACATACCCTAAAGTGGGGAATTTTCTGTTTCTTTTTCTGGTTATGGTGACTTACTTTGCTTGTTTTTTAGAAGCATTGTCCTTACACATAGCACCTGAATGTTTTTCTTCCATACTTATGTTCCTTAGCAGAGCACCATTGCCATGTATCATTCCTGCTTGTCACCACTAAGTGTAACTGTATGTAGAACATTAATATTTAGGCCAAATATTGCCTCTTCTCTGGTAATGACTTTGATAAAAAATGTTTTCAGTCCTATATATGAAGGCTAACTTCCCTAGGAGTAGCAAATATCAACACCTCTCTATGTAAAGCATGCATGCCCAGACCAACCTTCTTTTAAAAAAGTTGATTTTTAAATATTGTATCGAATATATCTATATAATTGTTCAAGGTTTGTCCAGTTTGGTACAACTTGAGAAAAATGTGGGGGTAGGTGGTGGGGCGCATCAAGTCCCTCCTGATTCGGTAGATTTTTATTAATTAAATGACACCTCCCTTACCTTTCTATCACTAACTTGTCCACGGCATGAGATTTTACAGTATTGTGCTCCCAGACTGTATAGGTTGACATTTCTTGATGCACCTTCCAATTTTTAATGTATGTCCTTGTTTACACTCTATGTGAAAGTACAATAAAATCTCGCTAATTAAAAATCTAATACTTTGCTTACTATTAAACCTCTCTCGCTGCTCAGCTGGCCATTTGCTAATGGTCATGAACAGAGCTTCACAAGCTCACTGTGAAAGGGAAGAAAATATTTTGGTTGAAGATGCTTGAATGAGGTAATACATAAAAAAAAGAATAATTTTATTTCACAATTAATGCAAAAAATAAACGGATCATGGATTTAATAATAAATCTTGTTCAACCAGTATATCAAATAATGGGATAAATTATTTGTTAAATAATGCAAGAAGTGAAAAATGCCCAAATAGATTGATAAGCAGTTTGATTAATAATAGTCAACCAGCTCCAGCTTCAGAGAACCTAACACTTACTGACCATTTTAGATAGATTCCTTCTCTTCACTTCTAGGCACAGACATGTATTGGACACCTTCTTTAGACTGTGAGATCTAGGAGGTAGAGGGCTATCTTTTGTTCTGTGTTTCTACAGCACCTAGCACAAAGGGGTCCTGGTCTATGACTAGACCGGTAAGTGCTACTACATTACAAATAAGAAATAGTAAGAATAATCTATATGCTAGCATATTTTTTAAACTAAATCAGAATTTCTTTTATATACTTTTACTTCTTCTATGGCCTATTGTATTTCTTAATGGGCCATTACCTTGAATGGTTCATCCAAAATGTGCTGGCTAGATGGGATGTAAACCACCTTGTGGGTGTTACCCAGGCGCAAACACATTTGAAATTCTTGTACATAGTCAATATTCATAACTTCAGATACAATGACAGCACATATGATCCAACAGGATATTAATGCTTAATAGATCAAGACTTTTACAATGATACCTTACAAGGCATACTTTATACAAAACACATCATAGTTATATCACCATGGCAAATATGAGGGTGTTGCTTTGGGGTACAGAATGTAACCGGCCCTATACCAGGGCCAGAACTACTTAAAGGCTGATCCCAAGGAGGGCTAGAGAGACACCACCAGAGGGGGACTGAGAGAGACCCTGATCGTCTGTATACCCTGGAAGGGGTCTGTTCTGGTTCACATGCAGACAGTGTGCGTGACTCGGCTGAAGGTCTGAGTTGCTGAAAAAACTTCCTGAGAACCACCAAGAGGGGTCAGCATAAGTGATAGAATGCAGACACACCAACCAGAAGGGATGCTTGTGAGAGGTGGGTTCCAACCCATTACAGTGTGTCACTCAGATATCAATGATGATACTTCAGACTGTCAGTATTTTTAACTATTTCACTGCTCAGCAAAGCATGTAAGAAAGTAGATGAAATATATTATGAAGACCTAAAATATGTGGGCATCTTTAACACCACACGGCCTTTCTACCAGAAGAATAACCCTCACTACTGTCAAACTCCTTTCTATCCAATAAATGCCTACCAATAAATGACAAATGAATGGATAAATAAAAGAGGGAATAAATAAAAATACTATAAAATTCAAAAACTAAAAACCCATCACAAGCAGAGTTTGTGCCAAAATGGTGCCAGGAGGTCCATGAAATCCCTGGAGGGTTTCACTATTACAAGTGTTTTTATATGAATGGTGCTTAGATACTACAGTGATGGGCAGAAGTATAAAATGCCAAGATAGATAGCTTGAATGGGGGCAGAATTTTTTTTTCTGAATGGAGGGTGTTTTCTTTCTGAAGTTTGGGCAATGCTGCTCCAATATGTGCAGTTCTCCTTGTGGACTTTCAGTGTGATTATAACTTCGGGCTTGTCTATATGGTGCAGTAATGCACACCAGAAGGGGGTAAGGTGCAGTGTGCTTCAACATGGTTAGCAGGATCTACAGGGACAGATAGTGCCTGGGGGCTGGAACAGTTTTTATAATGGGGGTGCTGAGAGCCAATGAATCAAACTGTAAACCCTGTATATAATGGAAACCACTTCAAGCCAGGGGTACAGCAGCACCCCTGGCATCCCTAGTTCTAGCACCTATGCGTGACACGTTGGAGCACTCTACAATTTACGCCTCTGGCAGACAGCATAGCACCATGTAGACAAGCCCCTCTTTAATGAGCGAAGCGAAGCCTTAAAAGTGACGTACAAAGAATTGTAACCAACCCCCGTGCAAGGTGTCGCTGCAATTGCTGTGGAACACCCCTCTCTGTTAGAAGTTCAGGCAAACCATGACCTTGGAGACAAGCATTGTAGATGCTCCAAGCACTGGGCTCTACAGACTTCTGCCGGTTGGGTTCCCATATGTGCTCATGGATTCTAAGGAGCAGAGGGTTGTGTTACTAAGGGAGGGAGAAATGAAGAATTGCCAAATCCCTCAGGAAAGTTACTTTAAGTTGCAGAACAATAAAAGATCATCCCTGCAGTTCATAACCCAGTCCCAAGGGTCTCTTGTCCAGTACAGGTGTGTCAGGGTTCCCTCCCAACTCTGAACTCTAGGGTACAGATGTGGGGACCTGTATGAAAGACCCCCTAAGTTTATTTCTACCACCTTAGGTTAAAAACTCCCTAAGGCACAAATTCTCCCTTGTACCTTGCATTAGGTAATGCTGCCACCACCAAGTGATTAGACAAAACTCAGAGAAAGGACCGCTTGGAGTTCCTGCTTTCCACTAATATTCCCCCAAACCCTACACCCCCTTTCCTGGGGAGGCTGGAGAATAAACAAGATGAGGACAGATCAACCTTGTTTTTTTTAAGGACACTAAGAAAACCAATCCGATTCTTTAAAAAAGCACAGAACTTTATTAGAAAGAAAAAAGGTAAAAGAAGCACTTCTGTAAAATTAGAATGGAAGATAATCTCACAGGGCAATCAGATTCAAAGCACAGAGGATTTCCCTCTGGGCAAAACTGTAAAGTTACAAAAAAACCCAAAAACAAACAAACAAACAAAAAACCAGGTATACACCTCCCTCTCAGCACAGAGAAAATCACAAGCCAAAGTAAAGGTAAGGTAACACATTCCCTTGCTAGTACTTACTAATTCTAATGGAGTTGGATCGCTTGCTTTCTTGATCTGTCTCCAGCAAACAAACAGAGCAGACAGACAAGACAGACAAAACAAAGCCTCCCCTGATCTGAAAGTATCTTGTCCCCTTATTGGTCCTTTTAGTCAGGTGTCAGCTAGGTTACCTGAGCTTCTTAACTCTTTAGAGGTAAAAGGATTTTGTGCCTCTGGCCAGGAGGGATTTTATAGTACTGTATACAGAAAGGTTGTTACCAATCCTTTTATATTTATGTTTGGGCTCCCATATGTGCTTATGGATTCTCAGGAACAGAGGGTTATGTTACTAAGGGAGGGAGAAATGAAAAACTGCCAGTTCCCTCAGGAAAGTTACTTTAAATTGCAGAACGATATAAGATCATCCCTGCAGTTCATAACCCAGTCCCAAGGGTCTCTCATCCAGTACAAGTGTATAAAGATACAGTAACCAGAGGTGCTCCTCAGGCCTTGTGTCATGGACACATCCTCCTGCACAGCCTCTCTCAGAGGCACTGGTATCTTGGACTGTCCAGCTACCTCAGTTCTTGACCATGGTCTTGTTGGGGCCTGACCATGCTGTTCTCCTGCTGTGACACATGCAGTTGCTACCACATCCCCTGCTTGCTGGCTGCTGTGATGTAACCTCCTGCTATTCTGGCTTCCTACCAGCAACAGCCTGTTTTCCTGCCCACCTCTCAGCATTGCAGTCCTGGCTTCAACTCCGCAACCAACTGCCAGGACACTGTCTTCTGCCTGCTTCTCCCAGTCCAGTGTAGCCTCTAACTCTCTTTGTATTAGAACTGAATGACATTTTAGCACAAATAGTTTATTCATCCAAAAAATGCAGTTTTGGTTAACCTGAAACTATTTTGGCAAATAGTTTCAGGCAATCTCCTCCAGGACTTTGATGCCATTCACAAAATGGCAGGGGGGTTATGGTGGGAAAAAGAGGAGATGGTGTCTGTGACTGAAAGAATTGCCACTGTGAATGACAATGAATGGTCACTGGGCCAGAAAGAGACTGAGAATTGCTCTTTAGTTTGGTGGTTAGGGCACTCACCTAAGATATGAGACCCAAAGCAGAGTCCCTGCTCCAACAATAGTCTAATGATTCATACACCATGGTACAGCTTCCACAAGACAGACTGAGAATGATTCACACCAGAATAACTTATATTTCAGTGGCTAGTGCACTTTTCTGAAACATACGCGATCCAACTTCAAAATCTCTTCCTCACCTCAGACATAGGTATAATTAATCTGAGATTGTTTAAAAAAAGACTCCAAACGCAATCCTGACCATTATAAACTGGTGTTACTGAAATATCGGGTCCGTCTAGCTGAGAGCCAATAACAGCCTGACAGGGATAAGGAAAGTTTGCTTTATTCTGCAGAAAAAAGGAGAGTTCTGTACTCAGGTACAAAGAACTCTGCTGCACACAAATTTCACAAACTTTTTATACACTTTCAGACAAAGACCATGCCGTATTAACACTTCATTGGTGGTTGCCAGACCCCATGAAACCATTATCTGGTCAGTGAAAACCAGTTTGGAGCTGGTTTCTTCTGCTTCAAGGCAGAGGAGAAGAGACAGTTCAAAAGTTCAGGTTACTGTGTACATGAGGCTTCTGCTTTCCCCTAGTGGCGGCCTGAATAGTTGTTAAGGGGGGTTACCATTAACTTTCACACTGGTATGCCTAACTTTAGTACCAGGCCAACTGGTTGAACTATAGTAAAGAGTAGAATTATCAGACACATAGATGAACGCAATATGTTGGAGGAGAGTCAACATGGCATTTGTAAAGGGAAATCAGGCCTCACCAATCTATTAGAATTCTTAGAGGATGTAAACAAGCATGTGGACAAGGGGGAGCCAGTGGATATAGTGTATTTAGATTTTCAGAAAGCCTTTGACAAGGTCCCTCCCCAAAGGCTCTTAAGCAAAGTAAGCAGTCATGGAATAAGTGCGAAGGACCTCTCATGTGTCAGTCTCTGGTTAAAAGGTAGGAAACAGAGGAATAAATGGGCAATTTTCACAATAGAGAGAGGTAAATAGCAGGGTCCCCCAAGGATCTGCACTGGGACCTGTGCTGTTCAACATATTCTTAAATGATCTGGAAAAGCAAGGTGGCAAAATTTGCAAATGATAGACAATTACTCAAGATAGTTACATTCAAAGCTGATAGTGAAGAGTTATAAAGGGATGTCTCAAAACTGGGTGACTGGGCAGATGAAATTGAATTGATAAGTATAAAGTAATGCACATTGGAAAACACAACCCCAACTATACATACAAAATGATGGGGTCTAAATTAGCTGTTACCACTCAAAAAAGACATCTTGGAGTCATCATGGATAGTTCTCTGAAAACATTTGGTCAAGGTGAACTGGCAGTCAAAAAAGCTAACAATGTTGAGAACCATTAGGAAAGGGATAGATGATAAAACAGAAAATATCATATTGTCACTATATAAATCCATGGTATGTCCACATCTAGAATACTGCATGCATTTCTGGTCACCCCATCTCAAAAAAAAAAATATTAGAACTGGAAAAAGTACAGAGAAGGACAACAAAAATGATTAGGTAGATGAAACATCTTCCATATGAGGAGAGAGAAAAAAGAGTGGGACTGTTAAACTTAGAAAAGAAATAGAGATTTATAAAATCATGATGGTGTAGAGAAAATGTATAGAAAAATGTTATTTAGCCCTTCACATAGCACAAGAACCAGCAGTTACACAATGAAATTCATAGGCTACAGGTTTAAAATAAACATAACGAGGTACTTCTTCATACCATGCACAGTCAACCTGTGCAACTCATTGCCATTGGAGGTTGTAAAGGCCAAAAGTATAACTTGGTTCAAAAAAGAATTAGATAAGTTCATGGAGGATAGGTCCAAAAATGGCTATTAGCCAAGATGGTAAGGGATGCAAACCTCTGATTGCCAGAAGCTGGGACTGGATGACAGGGGATGGATCACTTGATAATTTCCCTATTTTGTTCATTCCCTCTGAAGCACAGTAACGCCTCACTTAATGTTGTCCCAGTTAATGTTGTTTCATTGTTACGTCGCTGGTCAGTTAGAGAACATGCTCATTTAAAGTTGTGCAATGCTCCCTTATAACGCTGTTTGGCAGCTGCCTGCTTTGTCCACTGCTTGCAGAAAAAGCAGCCCATTGGAACTAGCTGGTGGGGGCTTGGAACCAGCGTGGACCGGCAGCCCCCATATCAGCTTCCCTAAGTTCCCTGTGCAGCAGCAGCCCAGCAGGCTATCAATTTCCAGGCAGTTCAGCTGTCCCTCCCCTCACTGCTGTGTGCTGCTCCTGCCCTCTGCCTTGGAGCTGGTCCTGCAGGGTTCGGGGGAAGAGAGGTGCTGATGTCAGGGTGTCCCCCTTCCCCGCTTCTGCCCCCTGCTCCTGTACCCCAACTTCACAGAGCGGCGGATGGGGTGGTGGGGCAGGGAGACAGGACAGGGCTCAGGATGAAGGGAACTTGCTGGCTGCAGCTGCTTTCTCAACTTGCTGATCTACTTAAAAAGGCAGTGTGCTTAGAGTGGGTTCAGCGTACTTAAAGGGGAAATGCACATCTCTCTCACACACATGGTGTGTGTCTCTGTCTCTCTCTCTTTCTCACACATACACACATTCTCTCTCTCTCTCTCACACACACACACACACACACACACACACATGGGGTGTGTGTCTGTCTCACACACACATGCACATCCCCCCAGCCCTTTGGAAAGTGGAGGGAGTGGGGTGCTCCAGTGGGATAGCGTGGGTTCATCATCACATTCAGTTTCCACAGGTAATGTTTGCAGCCACTACCATGCTGTGTCTCCTCCCTCCATTTGTGCTGCCTTGTAGAGTGTGAGGCTACATTAACAACAATGTGTTAATCCTTGAGGGCTCAACTGAGTGCTAGTTCATCATTTAGCAGTAAGGCATTCCCTGGGAAATATCCCACCCTTTGACTTCACCACCTCAACCAAGATTCACAATCATTATTGCTGTGTACAGTATTAAATTGTTTAAAACTTATACTATATATATATATAGTCTTAACCCCCCCTATTTACATTAATTCTTATGGGGAAATTGGATTTGCTTCACATCATTTAGCTTAAAGTAGCATTTTTCAGGAACGTAACTACAATGTTAAGCATCTCTCCAGAGCTCCTTTTCCCCTTAGAATTTCGTCCCATGGGACCTTACCTACCAGTTCTCTGAGTTTAACATTTGCTTTTTTGAAGTCAATTGTCCTTATTCTGCTGCCTTCATTGTCTTTCCTTAGAACAATGAAATCTATCATTTCATAGTCACTTCCACCCAAAGTGCGGATGGTCTTTTTAAAAAATAGCAGATGGGCTTTAAAACCACCATTAATCAGTTCATAGTCAAAGGGAAAATAAAAAACAGCAACTCCGTGACAGCTCACATTTCATCAAGCATATTTACCCCCTACTGAAATGACAAGAACATTTTAATTGTTTGTTCTACTCCTCCACCTCATGAGATCAACAGCCTCAACTTGCTTTAGGGACTGTGTCCCACATGTCATAAATGTGATTGCAAAATCTCCTGCATGCCACACAGCAGCATCTTCTGCACTGAGGGAAAGAATGACTTTCCTCAGCAAGTAAGTTTGAATAAATATAGATGAGAAACAATTCACGTCCACTTGATGGGCTAAGCAGAAATGGCTCCAAGTGGGATGAACTATTAACTGGCCATAATCCAGGTGAGCTTGGAGTGAAACTGTTTATTTGATGAAATACGAATAATTAAAGGAAATGTTTAGAAGTTAAGTTTCAAAATGAAAGCTGGGTTTGAGCTACAAAAGAGCCTAATTTGGGCCCCGATTTCCTTTACATACCTTTGTTAATTTCAGCCAAAAACTCCAACGAGATTTAGGGGATGTTTGATTCTTGATGGAATGGGTTACCTAGGGAGGTGGTGGAATCTCCACCCTGAGAGGTTTTTAAGGCCCATATTGACAAAGCCTTGGCTGGGATGATTTAGTTGGGGTTGGTCCTGCTTTGAGCAGAGGGTTGGAGTAGATGACCTCCTGAGGTCTTGTCCAACCCTAATCTTCTATGATTCTATTGTGACTTATCTTATGCTACCTGTCAACCCAGCTACAGATAGGAGAAAGCCACCTGATTTTTCATAATTGCTCTGGGTTTTGTAGGACAAAATCATTCTCTTTTTACCTTCAGATGCAGTGAAAGATATATTTTAAGCACAGTTATGGTTTAAAAGAATTACCAGGTATTCATGGTATCTTTTGCACTCTCTCTGGTTCTGCTCCCTCTGTATAACAGAGTGAGATCAGCTGACCTCAATGACAGCTAAAACTCGTACTTTTTTCATACATGCTGGCCTTACAGAGCCAATGCTGCAATCGGTCGGAGAGCTGGTTTCTCTTCATGAATCATCAATGGTTTGCTGGCTAACTTACATCTATTGCTGGGTGCTTTTATATGAGCGAGAAAATAACACAGGTGTGACAAGGCAGAATTTGCAGAGCAGACAGCATGGGCCAGATCCTTAGCTGGTGCAGCTGCTTTGAAAGCAAGAGGTCAATGCCTATTTGCACCAGTGGAGTATCTGATCCTTTATCTATCGATCAGCCAATGCAATATGGAAATGTTGTACCCCAGAATGACAATTTTGCAGAGTCACATTTCAGACTATAGTCCTAGTCCAGCAAGACTATAGTCCAAATCCAGCCTGTGCTTAACTTTAAGTATGTAAGTAGTCCCGCTGACTTCACTGGAACTATTCATATGTTTAAAGTTAAGCTTAGGCTTGTGACCTTTGCTGAATTTGACACAAATTTGCCAAATAGTTTCAAATATTGTCAAGTTTCCATGATGACCCTTCCTCCTTTTAAAAAGTGACACAAAGCAAGATTTTTTTCTCCATTTGCTCCCGGAATCCAATGTACGTATCATTGTTGTGGCAATGCAACCACAATAGCACTTTAGAAGCCCACAACATATCTCGCTCAGTTGAATAAGGAAGCAAGTTCCCCAGCCTTCAGTCTTGTGAGTAAAGTGTTATTTTTGTTGCATGGAGTGCTCCCTTTGCGAAATAACTTCCACTGAAATCAATGGGAGTTAGGCTCCTAAAAACCATTAAAAATCTGGGCCTAGATCCTAATTTCAAAAGTGGCTTAATATTTTATATGCCTAAATCTCATTGAAAGTAACTTTGAAAATGTGACTTAGGCTCCTAAGAAACCTAGGCACTTTTGAAAATTACAACCCAATTTTCCCAATGTAACAGAGGGTATTGACAGCATAGCCAGGAAGTGGGCCCCGACTTTCTGAATCTGCAGATACCACCATAACCAGTCACTGGACCATCCTTCCCGCCCTTAAATAATTAATTTTTGTTGTGCAGCGTGTACAGAACATCATTGCTCCATGATCATCGTTATCTGCTTAGAACAGAGGTGGTCAACCTGAGCCTGAGAAGGAGCCAGACTTTACCCACGTACATTGCCAGAAAGCCACAGTAATACATCCTTGACTTTAGCAAAGCTTTTGATACGGTCTCCCACAGTATTCTTGCCAGCAAGTTAAAGACGTATGGGCTGGATGAATGGACTATAAGGTGGATAGAAAGCTGGCTAGATCGTCGGGCTCAAGGGGTAGTGATCAATGGCTCCATGTCTAGTTGGCAGCTGGTTTCAAGCGGAGTGCCCCAAGGGTCAGTCCTGGGGCCGGTTTTGTTCAATATCTTCATTAATGATCTGGAGGATGGCGTGGCCTGCACTCTCAGCAAGTTTGCAGATGACACTAAACTGGGAGGAGTGGTAGATACACTGGAAGGTAGGAATAGGATACAGAGGGACCTAGACAAATTAGAGGATTGGGCCAAAAGAAACCTGATGAGGTTCAACAAGGACAAGTGCAGAGTCCTGCACTTAGGACGGAAGAATCCCATTCACTCTTACAGACTAGGGACCGAATGGCTAGACAGCAGTTTTGCAGAAAAGGACCTAGGGGTTACAGTGGACGAGAAGCTGGATATGATTCAACAGTGTGCCCTTGTTGCCAAGAAGGTTAATGGCATTTTGGGCTGTATAAGTAGGGGTATTGCCAGCAGATCGAGGGATGTGATCATTCCCCTCTATTCAGCATTGGTGAGGCCTCACCTGGAGTACTGTGGCCAGTTTTGGGTCCCACACTACAAGAAGGATGTGGAAAAATTGGAAAGAGTCCAGCGGAGGGCAGCCAAAATGATTAGGGGGCTGGAGCACATGACTTACGGGGAGAGGCTGAGGGAACTGGGATTGTTTAGTCTGCAGAAGAGAAGAATGAGGGGGGATTTGATAGCTGCTGTCAACTACCTGAAGGGGGGTTCCAAAGAGAATGGAGCTCAGCCATTCTCAGTGGTAGCAGATGACAGAACAAAGAGTAATGGTCTCAAGTTGCAGTGGGGGATGTTTAGGTTGGATATTAGGAAAAACTTTTTCACTAGGAGGGTGGTGAAGCACTGGAATGGGTTACCTAGGGAGATGGTGGAATCTCCTTCCTTAGAGGTTTTTAAGGTCAGGCTTGACAAAGCCCTGGCTGGGATGATTTAGTTGGGAATTGGTCCTGCTTTGAGCAGGGGGTTGGACTAGATGACCTCCTGAGGTCCCTTCCAACCCTGATATTCTATGATCAGCAGCCCCCATCAGCTCCATCCTCCTGCTCCCAGCACCGTCAGCCCACCAGGAGCCCCGCTGGTCAGCGCCTCCCCCTCCCTCCCCTCACCTCTCGATCAGCTGGTTTGTGGCATGCAGGAGGCTCTGGGGGGGAGGTGGAGAAGCGAGGGCATGGCAGGCTCAGGGGCGGGAAGGGGTAGAGTGAGGGCAGGGCCTTTGGCAGAGCCACGGTTTGAGCAGTGAGCACCCCTCGGCACATTGGAAAGTTGGTGCCTGTAGCTCCCGCCCCAGAGTTGGTGCCTATACAAGGAGCCCCATATTAACTTCTGAAGAGTGGAGCTCAAGATGTTGTTCAAAACCAATTAAACCTTCATTGTAATCATTTCAGATGTGTTTGCACAGGGCTTGGACAATGGATCTCCAACTTGTTTGGGGATACAAGGCAATACTGCAATATAAATAATAACATCGTTCCTTCTCTGTGCAGCAATTAGTAGATGGAAATATTTTGATTCAAATTGAGGGCTAGGGACAGGGCATCTCCCACGACCTAGGTGGCTGTCCTAACTTTCTGTGGGGGCTTTTTCTCTTTCTTGCTTTGCTTTTCATCTCAAAATTTTAAAAAGTCTTGTTTTCATTCTGCGCCAAAATGAAAACAAATTTTGAAACCTTGAAATGTTTCACAAAATGGAATTGTTGTTTTCCAGCCAGCCCTATTAATATATGCCTAGATTGGCTATAAAAGAAGAAAATCATTGGCATGCGCTGGCTTTCTCACAATGTTCTGGTGTTGTAAAGCAGCCATAAACTTATCAAACTATGTTTATGAATGCTCTCCAGTTAATCTGGCCCTAGGTCTGAGATTTAAGCATCGTGCATTAATGATCTCTGCCTTGTGTTTTACATTTCCAAAAAGGGTGCAATGTTTCTGCAGATTTGTCAGACTGTTACTAATTTTCAATTAATTGAATCTACTAGCTTCTATGATTTCAATAATTTGCATTGTTGCGAAGTCGGATGTCTTCATTCACAGATGCGATAAAATAATTGTACTTTAATATATGAAACCACCTTTATGAGTTAAAGATGCTGATTAATGAACCTAATTAAAAGCTCTGTGTTAATGGAGCAGCATCTTCCTTGTATTTATTGATGTCTTTTCCATTTGTCGAAGAAGCACAGACATTTGAAGGATTACTTTCCTGGATAGTATCTACCTTTCCTTTAGTAGATGACTTTAGCTCAGGAGTGAGCAAGATGTATCTATGCCACCCACAGTAGGCACTAGTTCTGGGGCGGGGGTGCATATCTATCTGACGCAATGGTGCTATTTTTAGGAAGATGTGTCTGAGTTCTCTACTCTAGATTGAATTAGTGGGATATGTAAGGGCCAGCTTTTATATGGTAAGTGGCATGGCTTTCAGAGTGATATGACATATATGGGTCAAAGATGGACATTCCAATTCTGTCACCATTCCTGCTGCTTTTTGGAAAAAATGCTGCATGAGGCCACATTTAATTCAGGTATCATTTTATATGTCTGTTTGAGAAAGAGGAACTCTACATCTTGAATTACATTCATACTATCAATCTTTGAATGCCCCCCCAACCTTTCCTTCTGCACAGACATGAGCTAGGTCTTTGTATTTCGTTCTGTGAGCAGTGATGTCTGGTGAGATGCTAATGCCTATAGTAACTTTGTCTTTATTGTGTTTATAGGAGAGGGATGAAATTTGTTCTTGTTTCACTCATCCACCAAGATCATCCTATCTCCCTGATTTTCCTTGTGCTGAGCTGGCAACAGACAATGCATGTGCTGAGGCAATGCCCAGGGGAAACCACACTACAGTGACTGAGTTCGTCCTCTTTGGCCTCACCCATTGTCCGGAGGTGGAGGTGGTCCTGTTCGTTCTGTTTCTAGCCATCTATGTCACCACTTTGGTGGGGAACATTGGCATCATCATGCTAATTTATATCAATTCCTGCCTTCAGACCCCCATGTACTTTTTTCTCAGCAACCTGGCCTTCCTAGACCTTAGCTACTCCTCTGCCATTGCTCCCAAAATGCTGGTGAACTTCCTAGCACAAAGCAAGACCATTTCCTTTGCTGGCTGTGCAATGCAAATGTATCTCTTTGCTGCTTTTGCAGATGCCGAGTGCCTCATATTGGCTGCAATGGCATATGACCGTTATGTGGCCATCTGTAACCCGCTGCTCTATATGCCCATCATGTCCCGTAGAGTCTGTGTTTCTCTAATAGCAGGGGCATATATCAGTGGCAGTGTGAGCTCACTGGTCCATACTTCTTTGACATTCAGTCTGTCATTCTGTGGCTCCAATGTCATCAATCATTTCTTCTGCGACATCCCCCCACTGCTAGCGCTCTCCTGCTCTGACACTCACATCAATGAAATCCTCCTCTTCGCCTTGTGTGGCTTTATCCAGACCAGCACCTTTTTGGTCATCCTCGTCTCCTACGCCTATGTCCTTGCCGCCATCCTGAGGATCCACTCCACCGAGGGCAGGCACAAAGCCTTCAACACCTGTACCTCTCACCTGATCGCTGTGGCCTTATTCTATGGGACTCTTCTATTCATGTATTTACGGCCCAGCTCCAGTTACTCGCTGGATGCAGACAAAGTGGTTTCTGTGTTTTACACTGTGGTCTTTCCAATGCTGAACCCTCTGATCTACAGCCTGAGGAACAAGGAAGTGAAGGACGCCCTGATGAGAATTTTAGAAAGAAAACAGTTTTCCCAGTGACATGATTGGGAAGGAAAAGGGACAGTGATGTCCCTGGTGCATCACACAGCAAAGTCACAAGAGGTTTTAAAGATGAACCCAAGCCACATAGCTTGTCTGTGTATAGAAACTGTGATGACATATATTTAAATATGCAGGACTAATGGCTCATATGGGTTGGGAAGGACCCCAGTGGGATGGTCAGTCCCTTATATTGTGTCATGATTTATTTAATGTCCTTGATCCCCATCCCAAGCATGAGATCGCCTTGGTTCCCCTTTTTGACAGTGGTGTAATCAGTGTGTGAGACCAAAGGAGCAGATCCAGTGCTCTTTGAAGTCAATGGAAAGTCTCTCATTGATGGACATTGGATCAGGCCTATAATGAAGGTCTCCAGAAATTTCTTTGCTTATATGTACATATCTTTGGAATAAACTGGATGAAATTATATACCTTTGTTATACAGGAGGTCGCATTAGATGATTAAATGGCCCCTTCTGATCTTAAAATCTATGAATCTATGCATTTATTTACTAATTTATTGGACAATAGAAAAATATAACCGCAGGAGAAATCACAGCACCAGGCCAAATAAACAAGAATTCGAGGGGTAGGGGAGTGCAGTGGAAATAGTTTAACAAACTAAAGGGATAAATATTATTCAGTTTCATAAACCACATTCTCATTAATTGTGTGAAATTAAATGAATGCACCGTGCAGTGGTGCCATAGCAAAGAGCAATAATTGCAAACTGGTATGGAAGCCAACTAAAACTGGTTGAAAATTTTCCAGCAGAACATTTTCTCTGTTGGGAAATGCTGATTTTTTGAAATTTTGGCATTCCTTGTGAACATTTCAATTTCAATGACATTTGGTTTTGGGAAAGAGAATGAAATAAAGTGTTTAAATAAGATCAAACTTACTGAAAAGAAATGTTTCATTTTTTTGTTTCAAAATGACTTTTGGCTTCAGAGTTTATTTTAGATGATATGATCTCACAGTAGTGAGACTACAGTTGAGGTAGCATCTTTTACATTTCACGGCCAACAAGCAGAGAAGTTAGAGAAAAACATAAAATATTCTTCCTGGAAGTTTGCAATATCACACTACTTTATTTCTTAAGTTCCAGATCAATAGCACACAAGAACCCAAAAAACAGAGGGAGAGAAAGCAGGCTGCTCTCTATAACAGAAAGGCACAACTCACCCCAGCTTACTCTAGGCTATGTGCCTGTTCACTGATTGCTGCCAGGCCCCTATTGTGTGCTTCCATACTGAGCCCCCTAGCATGCAAACAGGGTCCAGTAACTCCCCCTGAAATTTAAAGTCATAGCTTACAATTTTAACATAATCTCAAATAGACCAGGGCAGCAGAATTTTCTCTTTTACAAGGTCTCGCCTATTTGGAACCCATTTTTTCTAAACATGCCATGAGGAATTTGAACTGAATTTCAGCTACTAATTAATATGTGTGAGGAATGGTCACTAATGTATATTCTGCATTGGTATATTGTTGGTTTCTTTAGGAAACTTGGGAAAACAGGAACACTGGGAAAGCCAGATTTCTTTTCAACACAGTGCATGTTTGCTGACCCCTGAAGTTGCCTGTGAGGCCTGGGCCCAGTCAGCTCTGGTTGCTAAGAAGGCACACCTGAGCTGGAATCAGCTGATTCCCTTACTGAGCAGCAGGGAGCAGAAGAGTATCCTTAATCTGCAGCAAGGGAGATTTAAGTTGGAAAAAACTTTCTAACTATAAGGATAATTAAGCATTGGAATAGGTTACCAAGGGATGCCTGTCACTGGAGTTTTTTTTAAGAACTGATAAGACAAGCTTCTGTCCGGGATAGTCTAGGTTTATTTGGTCCTGCCTCAGCATGGGAGATGGCCTAGATGACCACTTCAAGCCCTACATTTCTATGATTCTTTGAAAAACTATGCAGCTCCTTAAATGTTCTGCTGGACTGATGCAAGAATGCTCAGATCCATGCAGGATCAAGCCCGAAATGACCTATCATTATTTGCGTGGATGCATTTGATGAAAGAAGTCAAGTCCTTCTTCCTTGGTAACTTCTGTAGTTCTGCACATTAAGCAAGCTGTATTTGAAGTTGAATAAGCATTTTAGGCTTATTTGTAATATTTATCTGAATACTGACTGACTGAGATGCTATTTGGCTAAAACCAAAGAGTGAGTAAAGAAATAAATGATACATGTGTGTATATACGGTATGGGTATGAATATGTACCCACACACACACATATCTTCTTGATCTTTGGCCACAGAAAACATACAATGCATATATATGTCCTGATCAGAGTAGAAGTTCTCTCTATATAACCTTTTACATTGACAGGGTGTTATGAATGAAAACCAAGCCAACCTCATCATTTCACAAACTGGAATGTGCGACATGAGCTAAATACAATTAACGATTATATGATCTGGCAATCACTGTTGTGACATGTGGTGAGGAAAGAGCTGCATTGAGGATATTGACATATGATGAAACAGATTTACAGGGAGTTTGATCCCAACCCACTAATCATAATAAAATATTATTATTATTATTTATTATTTCTATAAAGACAGGTTAAAAGATCAATCTAGTCAGAGAATTTTTTTTTATAATTATAAATATATGTTTCTAACAATATGTTCAATGTTGTTTATTTTCTCAGAAATATCCACCCCTGGGTCAGGGGCTGGTCTAGGATTTCCGCCGCCCCAAGCAGGGCAGCATGCCGCGGGGGGCGCTCTAGCGGTCGCCGGTCCCACGGCTCCGGTGGACCTCCCGCAGACGTGCCTGTGGAGGGTCCGCTGGCCCCGCGGCTCCGGTGGACCTCCCGCAGGCATGCTTGCGGATGCTCCACCGGAGCCGCAGGACCAGCGGCCCCTCCGCAGGCACGTCTGCGGGAGGTCTACTGGAGCCGCGGTCCCAGCGGACCTTCCGCAGGCATGCCTGTGGGAGGTCTGCCGGAGCTGCCTGCCGCCCTCCTGCTGGGATGCCGCCCCAAGCGCGCGCTTGGTGCGCTGGGGTCTGGAGCCGGCCCTGCCCTGGGTATACACTTTTAGTCTCACCTTAAGAACTATATGTGTTGTAATTTTTCTATGGCTAAAGATCAAGAAGCTGCAGGAGTTAGTCAGAAGGTAGCATGGCTGTAGTGTCCAGAAGGGGTTAATTTGGAAGCTCAAGTTTTGAAACATTTCCTCAATGAATGTATGTGCATAATGTGTACCACATAGAATTGTAGAATCATAGAAGATTAGGGTTGAAAGAGACCTCAGGATGTCATCTAGTCCAACCTCCTGCTCAAAGCAGGACCAACCCCAACCTACCTGGTAGCTGATAATTTAAAAACATGGAAGCATATTTCGGTGGGGGAAACTGTCACCTAATAACAAGAGAGTGTGATGGAAACTGTGCGTTCCTCCTATCCATGTTATTGTTCCAGGTATAATGGAGATCCACTGATCCTACCACTGTCTAACTAGGCCCCAGTCCCTCAAACTTGCACATATTCCTTAATTTTATTCATCTGAGGCATTCCATTGAGTCTGAGGATATGTCTATACTACCCGCCAGATCGGCAGGTAGCGATCTATCTATCAGGGATCGATTTATCACGTGTAGTGTAGATGCGATAAATTGATCCCTGATCGCTCTCCCGTCAACTGCTGAACTCCAGCTTGGCGAGAGGTGGAAGCAAAGTCGACGGGGGAGCTGCAGCCGTCGATCCTGCGCCGCAGGGATGCCAAGTAAGTAATTCTAAGTCGATCTAAGCTACGTCGACTTCAGCTACGCTATTCCAGTAGCTGAAGTTGCGTATCTTAGATCAATCCCTCCCCACAGTGTAGACCAGGCCTGAGAGACTACACTGAAGAGTGAAATTAAAATGTCAGCTGAATCAGGGTCTAAACATGTAAATCAGATTAAATGGCAGGGTAATGAACTCTCTGACAGATGATGGATTTTTTTTTCCTTCAGAAGAAGTGATGGAGTTCTGGGTTTTCCAGTCAAATGTTCCAGGTTCCATTCCATGACTCAGCAGTCTCTGCACATATGATCACAGTTCCTTATATTAGCATACATGTTTCTAAAAACTAATGTCTTCCTTTATGGTTGATCCCACAGCCAGCACATAAAGCTGAATGAATGGCTGGAGGAAATTGTACAGCAGTGACTGAGTTCATTCTGACAGGACTGACAGATCGTCCAGAGATGCAGGTCCCCCTCTTCGTGGTGTTTCTAGTCATCTATGTTATCATCCTGGCGTAAAATCTGAGGATGATGGTTTTAATCAGGATTGACACCCGACTTCACACCTCCATGTACTTCTTTCTCAAGAATTTGTCTCTCGTGAATATCTGTTACTCCACAGTTATCACTCCCAAGATGCTGATGAGCTTCTTAGCACAGAGGAAAGCTATTTCCTATACAGGCTGCATCATCCAGTATTTTAGCTTCATATTGTTTGTCATCTCTGAATGCCTTCTGCTGGCAGTAATGGCGTATGACCGTTATGTAGCCATCTGTAACCTGCTTCTGTATAAGGTCCTCATGTCACCAAAGCACTGACTACTGGTAGTGGTAGGTTTATATTTATGGGGGGAGGGATAGCTCAGTGGTTTGAGCATTGGCCTGCTAAACCAAGGGTTGTGAGTTCAATCCTTGAGGGGGCCATTTAGGGAACTGGGGTAAAAATCTGTCTGGGGATTGGCCCTGCTTTGAACAGGGGGTTGATCTAGATGACCTCCTGAGGTCCCTTCCAACCCTGATATTCTATGATTCTAAGAGAGAGGGCAAGGAACTGCTCAGATGACTAGCTGTGGAAGGGCTCCAGTGGCACTTGCGATAAGCCTGTCCCCTGGTAAGGAAAGATCCGGAGGAGGCAGTTCCACCTCCCTCTGTATCCCATGCCACAGATGTCTTGTGTGGTAGGAATGTCCCTTTGGGCTTGCTGTGTCACAGCAATGGTAACACCTGCCTTCTGCAGCAGACCATGCAGTCCTTTCTCAAATGGCTGTCCCAGTCAGAAGAGAGCAGGAATATAAGGAAGGGATTTCTTGCCAGCTGTCAAGCCAAGCTGGGATTTTTGGAGGGATGTGCAGAGAGGCCAGCTTCATCTGTCTGCCCATCCCCATACAATCAGGACCCCAGGGGTAGGGCCAGTGCCCACAGAGCTGCAGCTGATCTGTGGAATTGTGGCTCCCCACCACCACTGGTGGAAGCACTCATGTGGGTGCTCTCCCCTCTCCAAGAGGACTCAGGGGGACATACAAGATGGATAGGGATCCTCCATCATCAACTCATCCCATAGCACATGAGGATATGAAGGCAGCAGGATTATTTGCAGTTTGATGTGGAAACAGCATGACGCAGAGCAGGGTGGGAGGAAGCGATAATGATGTGTACGGTGGGGCCGAGTGGGTCCATCTCTACCCTTCTTAACTACAACACAAGATTCCTGTATATCTGGCACAGGGGGGCCTGTAACTGCTGGATCTACACCTTGCCCTTTATTCTGTGGCTCGGAGGCCTTGAGTCTCCCTGATGCTCCCTGGCTGTGTGGCTGCTTGGCTTCTCTCTGCTTACAGCTCCCAAAGCCCTGTGACCAATGAGAGGTGGTAGAGCACCACCCATAGCTCAAGTCTGTGGCCACAAAAGACTTGAGGGATATATGCTTTAGGTTATATCACCATGGTTACAACCGTCCCATCTGGGTCTCTGTGGAAAGAGTCCTCTAGCTCACTACACAATAGAAATAATGGATCAGCATCGTTTCTTTTTCTCGTGGCACAATTCTTCTGAGGGCAATTATTCTGCAGCCAAAACAAAGATCTAGGATGGGAGTCTTAATTGCTTAGTTTGAGGAAGTTTGGGAGTAGGAGGGATGTTTGGAGATTTCAAGTGACTTGCCTTGAAAGACAAATATAAGCCATATATATATAAGCACTTTTTTATCTTACCATTTCTTTAATGTGGATCCTCTGGAGTCATTCAGTAAGTTGGTCTGTTTTTCCTGCAGGTAGGGTTCATAGCACTATATATGGACTAGAGACAGCCAGAGAATGTTTTGTGACAGTCTTCAAGGTTTCAAAATTTGTCTTCATTCCATATTGGAATGAAAATACAACCTTTCGAAAGGCTTCACAAAATGGAATTTTGTCAAAATGTCCGTTTGATCATCAAACAGGTCAGGTTTTCAATTCTCCCCTCTCTTTCCTTCTCTCTCTGGAATTGATCAGAAAGTGCAGCTTAAACCTCAGAAAACTTCTGGCTGAAAACTCCACCAGAATCAACACATCTCCATGAAACATTTCTGTGTCAATGACATTCTCTGGTGAACAAAAATATTTAGGTGAAAAACATTCTTACTAGCTCTAGTATGGACTAAACTGGGATATATAATGAGATAAATATCTGTTTTCCTCAGGTGGAAATATTTAGGGCCAGATTCTTAGCTGATGTTTTCCAGTGGTGCAATGCCGATTTACATCGGCTGGATCACTGGCCTGAAGTATCTTAATTTTATATTTTAGTTTAGTTTGGAAGAAAGAATGTGAAAAGTAATTATTGTTAATGTGATCCGAAAAGTTTGAAGTAAGTAGTGCTACGTTACGATAAAAAAAATAATTTTAAATGATTGTGTAAAACTAGTGACATGGGAGAAATATTTTTACAGAATAACGTATCCATGGATCTGTGAGTGCTCCAGGCCATAAATTATCACAACTTAATGTGTATACATCTAACCTACAGAATCTTCCACCTGTAATATTTAGCCTCAGAAGATGACAACTACGGTCTCATTGTTGCCTTGTGCTCCTCCATTTCTCTCTCTGTATCCACTAGCAACCTCTTTTCTTGTATTATTTGATAAGCATTTTGTTCTGTGTTTGTATAGTGCCTACCACAATTGGGGCCTAATCCATGATTGGGATCTTGGTGCTAGAATAATACAATAAATAAATAATAATAATAATAATAGTGGGTTACATAGTGACACCCTTTTTTAAAATTTGTGTGATATTTTACTGTGATCCTGGTGCTAAGCACCTGAATAATCTCATTAATTTGGGACTACGCGTGTATTTAAAGTAAGGCTCATGCTTAAGTATCTTCCTGATTTGGAGTCTTTCTGAAGAATTCCATTGACGCTAAAAGGCCGTTTTCATAAAGTACTACTCGAAGTGAATAAAAGGAGAACAAAGCGACCCTATGTGAGTAAATGAGCTCTCTGGGCCTTTTACAGCCCCTTTCTTCTGGATACTGTGAGATCTGTGTGATGTTTTGATGATACAGTATGATTATAAGAGACACATCACAACATTAGCTCTTGAGTAATGTATCCATTTAGCCTCAACTAAATGATGGTGCTGCTTTCCCTACCGAGATGGATGGTGACCAGGAGACTGCTGGATGATCCAGTGATTTAGGGACAGTATCCCACACAGCTGATGAAGCTGGCCTGGGTTTGACCGCTAATACCAACCTCTCACTCCCAGGGCTTTGCAGCAGTTAGGATTGTGCTGTAGAGGCAAATGTTCAGCTCTTGGGGAGCTTGGAGACCAATATAACAATCTAGATTTTCAAAAGTTATTTTAAATGTCTCCATTTTGGGGTGCACACCTTGAAACACCTTAAAGAAATCTGATATTCAAAGTGCAGATGCTCGGCACTTTCTGAATATCCCTCCCTTTTAAATTGTCACAAGTTAAAGCTGCACATAAAAGTCAAGGCACCTAAGCCATTAGTCAGTTTTGTAAGCCGTGGCCACCTTTCCTTGGAATGACCAAACAAAAGCTTAGTGTCAGAAGGCTTTTGTGGGCATCCCATTCAACTCTGCTTGGGTAATGACAAGGGCAAGGACAGGTAGCTATCGGAAGAATGGCGGGGGAAGAAGATAAAAATGCAACAAGAAGGAGGCAACAAGAAAACCAACAGAGAGAAAAAACAGATGGTCTAGCAGTTAAGGTGCATGGAAGAGGAGAGGATTTCATAAATTGCATGGAATTGGATGGATCCCCTCCCTCCTTTTTTTTTCTTTTTAAAATTCTAGGAAGTTTCATTTAAAAAAAAACACCATAGTAAATGAATATTAATGTTGGGCATAGTTAAGCACTCAGTTGTCAGGAAATGCCAACGCTAGGTTGCACACACAACTTTAACACTGCCTCTTGTCACAAGAGCATTACAATTACATTTTTAATTCATAGACTCATAGATTTTAAGGCCAGAAGGGACCATCATGATCACCTCGTTAGTCTGACTTCCCGGACATCACAGACCACAGAACCTCCCCCATCCACTCCGATAATAGACTCATAACCTCTGGCTGAGTTACTGAAGTCCTCAAATAATTATTTAAGGACTTCAAGTTACAGAGAATCCACCATTTACACTAGTTTAAACCAGCAAGTGGCCCCATGCTGCAAAGGAAGGCAAAAAACCTCAGGGTCTCTGCCAATCTGACCCCAAATATGGAAATCAATTGGACCCTGAGCATGTCAGCCAGACACCTAAGAAATAATTCTCTGTCGTAACCCAGAGCCCTCCCCAATGTCCTATCACCGGCCACTGGAGATATTTGTTGCTAGCAATCACTGATTGGCTACATGCCATTGTAGTCAGCCCCATCATACCATCTCCTCCCTAAACTTATCAAGTGCAGTCTTGAAGCTAGTTAGGTTTTTTGCCCCCACTGCTCCCCTTGGAAGGCTGTTCCAGAACTTCACTCCTCTGATGGTTAGAAACCTTCATCTAATTTCAAACCTAACTCGTTGATGGCCAGTTTATAGCCATCTGTTCTTGTGTCAACTATTGCTATTTCTCAAAAATACAGTATTTTGTAATACTAGATTGATGTTTTATTGTATGAATATCATACCACTTTCTACAGTTTTGGATAGACATGTTCAGCCTCTTCTTTACACACACACACACGTACGTTCCATGTTCTTATAATGGACTAATATAATTTGAAGGTCAATGGCACTGCTATAATGCCAGATGGAGAAGGATGATCCCATTCTGTGGATATTTTTGAGAGTTCTAAATGTTTTCCCATCTCAACTCAGGATAAAAAGTTGAAATCTTGAAAATATTTCTGAACTGAAAAACCCTCTTTTTAAAAATTTGTTTCTTTTTTTTCATTTCAGAACAATAACAATAATTTTAAAGCATTTAATTTTGATTTTAACCTTTAAAAATAACCTTTATTCAGTCTAATTAGCTTTGATTTTGAAACAAAATGTCATTTCAAACCAGAAAAATCAGAATTTTTCATTCTGAAAATGTCAAAGCCAGATGTTTGAACAACGTCTAAACTTTTTTGTCTTGGTGTTTTTGAATCAGGAAATGTGTTGAACCTGACACTGACAAAAACTTTGGTTTTGACAAATTGGTATTTTTTGAAGAAAAATGGTTTGCTGAAAAATGCCTGAATACAGGGGCGGCTCTAGGATTTGCGCCACCCCAAACACGGCGGCACGCCGCGGGGGGCGCTCTGGCAGTCGCCGGTCCAGCGGCTCTGGTGCACCTCCCGCAGATGTGCCTGCGGAGGGTCCGCTGGTCCCGCGGCTCCGGTGGACCTCCCGCAGGCATGCCTGCGGGTGCTCCACTGAAGCCGCGGGACCAGCGGACCCTCCGCAGGCACATCTGCGGGAGGTGCACCAGAGCTGCGGGACCAGCGGACCTTCTGCAGGCATGCCTGCAGGAGGTCCACCAGAGCCGCTTGCCACCCTCCAGCGGGACGCCGCTCCAAGCGCGCGCTTGGCGCACTGGGGTCTGGGGCCGGCCCTGCCTGAACAGCTCTAACCATTACCATTATTGACCCATTGAGCACAATGAGAGTTGGAGGTGCTTGATTCAAAACCTCCTGAAGTCAATTGGCGTCTACCTACTGACTTAAATATACTTTGGATCAGGTCCCGATGCAGAAAAACTATCCTCTATTTTTCAGTCTGCATAACTTTTGTCACTTATGTTTCCTGATTAATGGACTTAATTTCTACTGCTAAACTGGGGAGAGCTTGTACACAGAATTGACCCTTGCACTTTGCTGTTTTGAAAGCAATCGGTATAATTCTAGTTGGACAAGTTCAAGTAAATGGAGCTCTGCATAACTCCACAGGTGTAAATAAAATGTCACCTAACAAATGGGCACAGCTGAAGGTCCCCTGGGCTGTTTACAGATGATGTGGATTAGGGGTAAGTGATGCACTGTTGGGTGTATGGAACTTAAAAAGACAGACACCAGTTTTAGTCTTTAGTTTGTTCCTTTAATAAATGCCCAGAAGTTATTCTACACTCTGTGCAGCTGCTGACTCAATTATGAAGGCATTGCCAACTCCTAGAGAGAGGTCACCAGCTGAATGGAGTTTGCCACCAGCCCACAGTACTACGTAAACAAACATCAGTTATTGTAAGGTCAGGAGAGTGACATACTCTGTCCACTGCTTATCATGCAGACCAATATATCATTGTTTGCTTGTGCTCCCCTGATCTATCTTTTTGTAAACATTTGTCTCTTGTCTTATAAATACATTGTAAGCTCTTCAGGACTGTCCTTTTGTTCTGTGTTTGCACAGCACCTAGCACCATCAGGTCCTAGGTGCTAATGCAATACAAATATTACATAATCATATTTATTATCCCAGCAGCTAAGAATCAAGCTAAGCCAATGGCTGGAAACAATGACACAACGGTGACTAGGTTCATTCTCATCGGATTAACAGATCGTCCAGAGCTTCAGGTCCCGCTTTTTGTAGTGTTTTCACTAATCTATTTTATCACCCTGCTGGGGAATTTAGGGATGATCTTGGTCATTCAGATCAACCCCCAACTCCACACTCCCATGTACTTCTTCCTCAGCAACTTGTCCTTCTTAGATGCCTGCTATTCCTCCACCATTGCTCCCAATATGCTGGTCAATTTCTTAGTGGAGCGCAAAGCCATTTCTTATAGCGGGTGTATTATCCAATATGGCTTTTTTGCCATATTTGCCACCACTGAGATTTTCCTCCTAGCTGCTATGGCATATGATCGCTATGTGGCCATCTGTAACCCACTACTCTACACAGTCACTATGACCAAGAAGGTCTGCCTGATGCTGGTCATTGGGTCGTATTTCTGGGGCTTTGTGAACTCTTTGATACACACAAGTGGGTTGTTGAGATTATCCTTTTGTGACTCCAATATCATTAATCACTTTTTCTGCGATCTCACCCCTCTCCTGAAACTCTCCTGCAGCAACATCCATATGAATGTGATGCTGGTTTTCGTCTTTGGCAGTTTGTTCGAAATAAGCACTTTTCTGATCATCATTGTCTCATACATTCTCATCATCGTAGCCGTGCTGAGGATCCGCTCTGCTGAGGGCAGGCGCAAAGCCTTCTCCACCTGTGCCTCCCATCTGACAGCTGTCACCATATTCCACGGGACGATTCTCTTCATGTATTTCCGACCCAGTTCCAGCTACTCGCTGGATACAGATAAAATGGCCTCAGTGTTCTACACAGTGGTGATCCCCATGTTGAACCCCCTGATCTACAGCCTGAGAAACAAGGAGGTGAAATGTGCTGTAAGGAAAATGATAGAGAGAAAAATGTTTACTCCGTGAATTCCTATCATAGTGTAATTCAGAGTAACCAGTAGGGAAGGGTGGTTGGAAAGAGGAATCTTACTAGAGCCATGGAATGTGAAACCAGGGCATTTCCACAAAGAGGTGAAAAGTATCACCCAGAGTATGTATTTTTTGGATGTCCCTATTCAGTGCCTTAGGTACATTGAATTATGTAAGTTCCTAGATGTCAGTCATGTTACTAAAACCCCGACTCATCAGGAGATCCTTGTTCAACATAACATTTAAGCAGGTGCCTAACTTTGTGTTTCTGTTTTCCTTTCCATTGAAGTCATGCCGTTAGAAACGGGACTTTAAATTTTTGAAACATCACCAGTGCATCTTGTTATTATCACCCAAGTAAACCCATGTAAGTAAACCCAAGAATATTGCAAGGTAGGAGTAAATATTCCAGTCACCATTTCTATTAGTCAGAGGTAGAGAGAACAAACAGGGGATGCTTTTGGATGCACTCCTAGGATATGTCTACACTGTAATTAAAAACCTACGGCCATCCCATGCCAGCTGACTTGGGCTCGCAGGGCTTGGGCTAAGGGGATATTTAATTACAGGGTAGACGTTCAGGCTTGAGCTGGAGCTTGGGTTCTAGGACCCTGGCAAGTGGAGGATTCCAGACCTCAGGCTGCAGCCCTGCAAGGGCAAGCACCAGGAGCTGGAAGTGTCTAACTGAAGTGTAGACATACCTTTAATGTACATCCAGCAGGGGTATGTATTTGTGCGTGAGTCTACATGTGTGAGAGAGAGTGAAAGAGAGAAAATGGGGGGGGGGGACAGAAAGCAAGAGAAATCCCACTTTCCCTCCCCCAGTGTAAATCTGAAGTACTTGCAGTGAAGTCAGTGTAATTACTTAAGATCTGTGGTATAACTGAATTGCACTTAGCTGAGAATGTGTATGCTTTAATGTCAATGATCATGTCTCCTCTGTTGCTTATGATTATTTCAATCAGGAGTCAAATTTTCCTTGTGGCATGAAATCAGAGCTTCAGTGTGAGGAAAAAGCTGGTTTTGGTTGATAATGGGTTTGCCAGCTGAATCTCACAAGTTCAGTTCCAGCGTTTGGAGTAAGCCAGTTACAGGTTCAGCTGCAGGTTCGATGTTATACACTGATTAGAGCGGTGCATTCATCTAGGCAATATTCAGTACTGATTGCAATTTTAGTCTCAATAACACTATACTGTTTGCACTGTTGTGGTAGTCTGTTTGTCTCAGAATAGTAGAGACACAAAGTGGGTGAGGTAATATCCTTTACTGGACCAACTTTTGAAGCTCTTCTTCTTCTAAAAAATTCTATGTAGTTTGAAATCTTGTCTCTTTCCCCTACAGAAGTTGGTCCAGTAAAAGACATTATCACACCCGTCTTGCCGTGCTAACACTATATACTGATTCCTGCTATATATTCATTGTTACTGTAAATTATTTACAAATCTTCTCTTCAGCAACATAACCTAATTAGAGTTATATTCTCACCAATTCTATATACTGATTATGGCCCTTCTGTTAGACAACAAAGATACTTAATGACAAAAATGTATGTTAATGACCAACAAAATATATATGAAAATGGTTATGAATGGTTTAAAAAGCTCATATTAGCACATTAATACATATTAACATGTATTTTCTTTTTTTGCATTCGCATTTTAGTGAAGAAATATGCTTGACAAAACTTTAGCTCTATGTTGCAAAAACAATCAACTTACTTCAAAAATTGACATATATTTTATAGATCTCATTTAAATGTAAAAATCCACTTGCCTTTATACTGGGCTGTCAGTTTCTGGGTGGACAATAAAATGCATGTTGCATAAGAAGCTCCATTTTGCATTGTAGTTTTAAGTGGCACATTTTTTATAAATATATAAAGTGAGACCACATTTTAAGGCAAAGGCTGAAGTTCCAAACTTTGGATTTATGACTTTGAAATGCTTGATTTCTTTGTCTTAATTTTGCATTAATGCATCAGTTTTTGTGTCCGTTTTTCTTTCGGTGTTTGTCTTACGATGTTTTTGGTTTGGGATTTATTTTTTATTTTATCATTTTTTCTAAGTGAGAGAGAAATTAGTTAGAAATAGATTCCATAATCTGGATGCTTTTTTGAGTGATGCCGATCTTGTGCAAGGCCACTGGCGTTCCAGTGCTATTGACCGAATTCTCAGAATCTCTTGATCCGTGCCACTCTATCTAACAGTAAGGGCACCAGAATTTCTTTGTTCTGGGCCATGGTCACCAATCGTCATTTCTCCTCGATTGATACCTCATGAGTATCCAGGAAATCAGAGCTGCCGTCTTTGTCAAAGTATATCTGTTGACCATATCTTCAGAGATTGAACTCGGTCTGCATGAAAGACTACTACTTAGGCTAAAGCACCAAGTCCAGTAGCTTGAAGTTGGTAACAGAGCCATATAACTCATTGATTTGGTCCATCCACTCAAAAGGTACATCTGCACCACAAACGAAGGTATGACTGCAGTGGAGCTAGGGAGTCCCATGCTAGCTTTAAATTAGCTAGTGCGGGTAACATTGGTAGTAAGGGTTTAATGGTGCAACATTCTGCAAGGGCTAGCTGCCCTAGTACAAGATCACTGGTGACCCTGGGTACAAACTCAGGTTGCTGGCCCTACCAGGATCCATGCTGCCACACCTTCACTGTTATAATTATCTAGACTAGCCATATTAAAGTTAGGGGAGGTATGCCTTGCCTACCAATGCTACAATTACATCTTCATTTAATGCGTAGACATACCCCAAACCACACCAGGTATTAATGTAGGTTACACAGATATGTCATTCATATATGCATCCAATACCCATTGATTTCACCGGAAAACAACCAGACCTTGAAAGGCAACAGGAAAGAATTTCACAACTTTTTTTTTTTTACAGTAGAACCGATTAAAATTTACTTTATACCAAAACGTGGACTTTTTTTTTAAAAGAAGACTTTTTTCCAAATTTTGAAAATTGATTTATTTTTTGTTTGTTTGGCTTTGGTTTCCAAAAGCCAAAATATCTTAAGTTTTCATTAAAATCAGTGAAAAAATATAATGGAAACAAAATAAAACAAAACAAAAACAACAAAAATAAGGGTGTGGGGGAGCAACACTTCAGAAATGTTCATGGGAAATACTTAATATTTTATGATCAGCTTTAGTTTACAGTACACAGCACCTCCCTTTTGGGACTACTTAACCAATGACAGAGTATAAATGCAGCACCACTGAATTGTAACGTTTTCTGGAGTAGAGGATAGTGAATGTATGTGAGATCCCCTGCTCATTACTATATTTTCCCGCAAGTTGCTTTATAATGGCAACCAGACTACAGTATCTCCATAATGGACCAAACTTGATTTGATCAGATCTAAACAACCCAAACTTTCGGCTATTTGCCTTTGGCCCATTAGTGAAATTGATTCAAGCTGTGTGAAGGTCTGGAGGCTCCTTGCTGGAGGCATCATGGCCCTGCCTCACCCTGCCCTGGAAAAGAGCAGAGGAGAAGTCTTTTAGGCAGCCCAGAGTGGCTTCAGGGTAGCAACCAATCAGAGGGGCTACTGGAGCAACCAATCAATGGCCAGAAGGGCCATATAAAAGGAAGCAGCAGAAGCAGAGCAGTCAGTTGCTGCCTGGAGCTTGAAGAGGAAGCTCAGGCAGGCAGGCAGGCAGAGCAGCGGGACTGTGGGCAGCTCACTTCAGGCAGGACAGGGCACAGGGGACTGAGCCCAGAACCTAGCCAGACTGGGCAAGGGTACCATGATGGGTCCTACTGGTGTGGCTGAAGGCTGAGCCCATGGAGGCTGCCAAAAAGGACATACCAACCGAGAGTACTGAGATGGGCCCCTGTTGGAGTGTTAGAGAAGGCTGTGTCTCCAGGAAGGAAGCCTTGGTGCTACAGCCCCATACCAGAGCCATGAGAAAAAGCTAGAGACTGTATACCATGGAAGAGGGGACTGTGTGTGTGACTTCGCCAGAAGGCTGAGTCACTGAAGGCCCGACAAAAGAACCATCCACCGGGGGGTGCTTATGAGAGGCGGGTGCTACTCCATTGTAGGAACTGAAAGAAAAGCAGGCTCACACTCAACCAGAAAGGGGACACTCATGACAGGCGGGTGCAGAGGCCATTACACTGAAAACTGATGTTAGATTTGATTCAGGACTCACTTAGACTGCTATAAAAAGATGAAAATCAGGAGTAACTGCATTGAAGTCCCATGGAGTTCCATCTATGTAAAAATAGTGTAAACCAGATCATAATAATAATAAAAACCTTTAGAAAAACAATATACTCCACTGCACACACATTTCTCCATGGGGTACTCCTGGTGGAATTCTGCACCAAAAAAATTAAAAATTCTGCACACAATATTTTAAAATTCTGCATATTTTATTTGTCAAAATAACACTATATAATCATACTACTTTCAATTATTTTGTTCATTTTTCAAAATACCTGCCAGACACATGACACCCCGCCCCCCCACCAGCCCAGACTCTCGTACCCCCACCATTTCCAGAATCCAGGGATCCAGAGGGAGAAACAGCCTGGTGCTGGGTCCTGAGTTTGTATGGAGTTTCCTACATGTCACAGCCTTCTTTCAGGGTATGCCAGGATCTGGAGCTGACAGGAACCCTCCTGCTCTTCTCTTTGTGACCTGGGGATCTGGGCTCTGCCAGGCCCAGCAGCCCACAGTGGTGGCCAGTGGCTCTAAAGTGCAATTCTGAGGAGGGGGGAGGAAACTCTGTGTAGAACATTTAATTCTGTGAAAATTCTGTATTGCGCAATGGTGCAAAATTCCCCCAGGAGCAATGGGGAGTAGAGGAGAGAGCAACCAGTCATGTCACTTAGTGCACTGCTGGATGGTGCTCAGATACTATTGTGATATAAGTTTATGTAGAATAGAATCGAATCAGAAATAGGGCTTTTATTTTAGAAATAGGGCTCCTTCAATACAAAATTGGAAAAGCAATAATCTTTGTGAAAGAAAACAGGACTAAAAATAGTGGGCATAGGAGTAAAAATTTCTTCTCCCACCCCGACCTCCAACAGAACAATATGCCTGAGGGAAATTATTCTGCACCCAAATGCCACATAGGTCTTAATTACTTAATCGTGCAAGTCTGCCAGCAATAACCACTGGCAATGGCACAATAAAGGGGGTTGCATAATAAGTAGACAGGAGGAAGTTCTAAGCAAATGGACCACAGGTGCTCCAGGCCCTCCACCCACCCGCTCCAGCATTGCCTCCTCCTCCAGGATCCTTATCAGGCAGGATAACAAGGGTGATGCTGCAGCTGAGAAAAGGGAAGATCCTGCCAATGTCCCTACAGGCCAGGATGTGACCTCAAATTAGATCAGGAGGACCAGTTTGGAGAAGATAGCAGTGAAAACTCCGGAGAGGGGGATGTGGCTGGCCAGAGACTGGAAGTCCAGGTGGTTACTGCAACTCTCTAACCCCTCCCTCCCATTGTTTTCTAGAGAAATTGGACTTTCAACACTGAGGATTTGGTAGATTATGGCCAAATAATTTACTGTCCTGGATATTATGCCCTGCATTGCTGTGTGTATCTGTGGGGTAGTGCAGACGCCACAACATTTGCATGGCCTCCTCTCCCTTCCCCTCCCCTCCACCAGCCTCTGCTGGGCACAATCCCAAGCGGATGCAGGGCACTGGGGGGAAAGGTTTCGGAAAAGCCAGCTTTGTTGTTTATCCAAGAGTTCAGAGTATGGGCTGTACGGCTTGTGCTGAAGCCCACGGTCTGTAGCAAGTTCACAACTAGAAATCAGTGCCCCCCTGTCCGTTTCACTGCGGGCAGGCAGGTGGGGGTGGAGGCGATCAAACACGGCTTGGATCAATGCTCTCCATCCTAGCTCAGGCTTTGGTTGGTTTCCTTTGTTTCCCCCCAGTCCTGGTAGCTTATTCTGGGAAGTTTCTCAGGCTGCAGGAATTCTCCACGGCCTTTCAGGAGAACTGGGAGTGCAAACCTGCTCGGGCCTCCATAATAGCCACGTCCCTACCAAATTCAGGGCTCACTTTGACTAATTTACAAACCCTCTGGCCTTGAAATTGACCAACGTCACCATTTCAGATGTTTCCACCTGACATTTCCTGGTATTGTAACCATGGGGGTCCGACCAACCTGGGAGAACAGGGGAGTTCAGAGGTTGTTGTGGGGGGGTCACAGCATTGCCACCCTCACTTCTGTGCTGCCTTCAGACCTGGCTCCAAGGGCAGCAGCCAGCAACCTTTCTGAAGCTAGAGGAGGTTCCCAGATGTGCAGGTGGGTCCCTGCTGTTGGTAGCACCTCAGCTCCTACCGACTACTTGGGAGCACCTCGGCTCCTACCATTTTTGGGGCATCCAGAGAAATGGACCCCTGAGCCCCAGAAGGACCTGCAAGGGAAGCCCCGAGCTCTCACTGCAGAGGCCGGGCAGAAGCCCCGAGCCCAGGCACCCAGAGCGCCGGCAGGAGTGGGGAGGGGCATGAAAGTCCTGAGCCCAGTGTCCCAGCACTGGCTGCAGCCACAGGGGGCCAGAAGCTCTGAGTCCAGGCACCCAGAGACGTGACTGGAGCAGAACTGCCAAGAGCAAAGCCCTGAGATCAATCCTGGGTTGATGCAGCGCACTCACTTCTGCATTGCTGCTGCAGGTGCGTCTGATATCCCCACGGAGAGGAAGTCCTGTCCCCAGCTGGGCAGACAAACAGCTAGGAGGCCCCTACTGGGTTCTCCAGGCTGGGGGGCTTCCAGCAGGACGGGGAGATCGGATTTCACGGGGCAAGGCTAATTCGATCTAGCCAAAAAAGGCACAACAAGAACCAACAGCTTCCAGCTGAAGCCAGAAAAATTCAAATGAGACGTAGGCACACGTTTTTGACAGTGAGGGAGACTAGCCACTGGAACAAATTACCCAGGGGAGAGGTGGAGTCTCTTTTTCCTGGTGTCTTCTCGTCACAACTGCCTGTCATTCTGGAAGGTGCCTTTTAGTGACTTAAAAGCAATTGGGCTTCATACGGTGCAAAGTGTGTGAAATTTCATAGCCTGTGAAATAGAGGCCAGATTAGGAGATCGAATTGTTTCATAACCTCTATGAAAAGCTCAGTGAGAAACAGACTCTGCTGTTTTACTGGGTAGCCTGCTTGCTCCCCAGAATCAATAATGAGCAAGTGGGGTGATCCGGGCTGCAGCTCAAACACCCAGCTGGGCTGGCCAGGGGCAGACATCAGGCCTGCCAGGGAAAGGTGGGTGTGGCAGTGACGTCACAAAGGCCTTTGGCAGGAACTCGGCCTATTGGGCAAAGATGATGAGGCGTCTGTGACCTCACAGAGCTCCCTTGCCAACAGCCAGGCAGGACAGGGATGCGGGGCAGGGGGAACCTCGGAGAGCCCTGTAGCCTTGCTGCAGCAAGCCTCCAGCTCGCGGCCTCTCACCGAGCCCAAGAGCCGTTGGTGTGCAGGTGATTCAGTGCGTGTGTGTTTCATTGTGGATTTGTTTCAAAGACATTGTCATCTGTGTAGAAGGTAAGAAAAAATATAGGCTCTAGATATAGATACAAAATAGGGGACTCTATCCTAGCAGATTAGTAACTCCCAGAAAGCCAGTAAAATAATTCCAGTTCTCTTAGCATCCAAGCCTCCCTAATCCAAGGAACACCTGAGGGCTGCGGGAGACAGAGGGGTGCTGAGAAGGTCTAACTCATGACTGAAAATACAGAGAGGTGTTATTGGCTTTGGTTGGGGGACAAGTAACAAATCCGTCAGGATTCTTGCCCCAAACAACAATCGCCCATTGTCCTTTAGAGCACGAGCGTCCTAAGATGCCTGACTTGCTCAAATCTCTCTCCTGCTAGGACTGAGAGAACTTTCTCCATCCCCCATGATACCGAGGGAAAGAGAAAAGAAGTGACCTCTCTTTGGTCACACAGCAAGGCCATGCCACAGCTAGAAAGAGAAGCATAAGAAAGAAGTTGTATCACAATGTTTTGCATTTCAAACTAACTGATTTCTTAAACAAAGGCATTTTGATGTGTGGTTAGTGAACTGAAATGATACATTCTTGTCTCCACGTGTTTCTAGATTGATGAACCAGTAGATCTTTCCCCTAGTTTTTATCCCTAGATTGAGGGAGGAAAACAAGTTTGCATGTTTTGTGAATTCTCAATGGCTTTCTTGAATTTCAACAAACTAGTCGATTGAACTGAACGATTTGAATAAACTGAAAGGAAGACAATATTTTCTGCACCTTTCAAGGAAGCTACTGCTGCTCAAAGCTGGGTTAGCATTTCAGCTAACTTTGCTTCCAGGGCCTTAGCTATCGCATCAGTGGTGCGACTGTCTGAAAAGCTTGGCAGTGAACATGTTCTACTGAATGTTATTTTTTCTCTTCTATTTAAATTATTTAAAAGATTGTCATACATTTGGCCCTTATCAGAGGTTGTCAATTTCCAATGTATTTATGACAGTGAGGGAGACTAGCCACTGGAACAAACTACCCAGGGGAGAGGTGGAGTCTCTGTTTCCTGGTGTCCTACCATCATAACTGGTTGGGAAGGTGCCTTTTAGTGAATTACAAGCAGTTGGGCTCAATAGGGTGCTAAGAGTGTGAAATTTCATAGCCCGTGAAATAGAGGCCACATTAGGAGACTGAATTGTTTCACAACCGATGCCTCTATGAAAAACTCAGTGTGGGGTGTGGAACAGATTCTGCTGTTTTACTGGGTAGCCTGCTTGCTCCCCAGAATCAATAATGAGCAAGTGGGGTGATCCGGGGTGCAGCTCAAACATCCAGCTGGGCTGGCCAGGGGCAGAGGTCAGGCCTTTTCAGGGAAAGGTGGGTGTGGCAGTGACTTCACAAAAGCTTTTGGCAGGAACTCAGCCCATTGAGCAAAGACAATTAGTTGGGAATTGGTCCTGCTTTGAGCAGGGAATTGGACTAGATACCTCCTGAGGTCCCTTCCAACCCTGATAGTCTCTGATTCTATGAATGAGGCGTCTGTGACCTCACAGAGCTCCCTTGCCAACAGCCAGGCAGGACAGGGATGTGGGGCAGGGGGAACCTTGCAGAGCCCTGTAGACTCAGTGCTAACTCTCCACAGGTGATTTGCATAAGTCAGTAAATGAGCCTTCAGGTTTCCGTGGGAGCGATGCCCAAGGCAGGGCTCAGGCTTTTGGTTTATGCTCCGGATTAGTGGAGTCAGGGAGCGACAGGTGGCCGAGTTACCTCTGGTGTCACAATGTTACTGCTCAGGTTCCTCTGCCTGCTGCACCACCTGGGCAGTGACTGTCAAGGGAAAGGTTTTGTGGATTTGAAACTTAGAAACCAGGAAGCGCAGGAGAGGAATGTCTTAGAGAGTTTGGCAGTAAAATGTAGGTTTTGTGGCAATATCCTGTGTAATTGCTACTGGATCCGGGACGGAGACAGCATTCCTGCCCCTCCCACCACCTCTTAGCTGGGCCTACATAAAAGAGACTAGCTAGAGTTTTGCACACTTGTTTGTTTGAGACTGAGCAAATAAGGCCCAACAAATTACTGCTAGGATGAATTTTGCAGCCTCCTCTCCTTGACTAGAATACAAGCAGTTTCTGATTCTCTCAGATGAAGTAGTTCTTCTAAAATCAAGGGCAAGACCAATCAGTGGCTTTTTCACAACCCAACTCCCCTCCCCCCAAAAGAGATTTTATTTTTATTTAAACTGGGTTTTTTAAATTTATAGTGAAAAAGTTTTTTTTTAAACTTATCCAGCATAAAATTTGAAATGATGACAAGTGATGTTAAGGCCTCTAGTTGCTCCAGCCTATTAAAGTAATTTAAATAACTACATATATGAAGAAGTCCATGTTTGCTGCCAAGTGTCAGGGGAAGTCAAAGCACTGAACTGTTGGAAGTCATTGCCTAAGCACCTGGGGGTCCAGAAGTTATTGAAACACTCAGCCAGATTTTGGCAGCACTAGCCTCTTCTGCGGCTGCAGAAAGAATATTTTCTTCATTCCAGTTGATGCAGCTACTTCATTGAAATGTAAGAAACTGATTGGGAGTTGAAAAAGGATGAAGGCTTCTTTTCCCCTTGTAAAATATGAATAAAGGCTAGAGAGGAGGAGGTGTGAGCTACTACTTCTAAAATCTGGAAGGACGTTATGAGCAGGAACAATCAGTTCAGTGCACAAACTAGAGATACTTCTTTACCTCAGTTTGTTTGAAATGAAAACAAATGGTTCAGTCAACCTTTTTGTTTTTCTGTATCCTGCAAAACCAGCAAGTCAACATGTTTGAATGGATCCCTATTCCTAAAATCATAGAAGACTAGGGCTGGAAGAGACCTCAGGAGGTATCTAGTCCAACCCCCCCGCTGCAGGCAGGATCAACTCCAACTTCATCATCCCAGCCAGGGCTTTGTCAAGCTGACCTTTAAAAACTTGTAAGGATGGAGATTCCACCACCTCCCTAGGGAACCCATTCCAGGGCTTCACCCCCCTCCTAGTGAACTAGTGTTTCCTAATAGCCAAGCTAAGCCTTCCACAGTGCAACTTGAGACCATTGCTCCGTGTTCTGTCATCAGCCACCACTAAGAATTTCATGAGAATCAATCTCTCATTAGGAAAATTACTCAAAAATACAACTACAAAACATTTGGAATTAAATCAGTCCACCCTGACCTGTAGTGTCTGGGGGTGTGGGCCTCTGAGGCTAGACTGAGACCCTCATTAGCTAGAACCACCCAGTGAGCCAGTAACAATATCCACTCCTGTTACCGTCCAAGCCACCGCAGTCCAAGGAACAGCTGAGGTCTGCGGGAGACAGAGGGATGCTGAGAAGGTCTAACCCATGACTGCCAACCCAGAGATGTGTTATTGGCTTTGGATGGGGGACAAGGAGCAATCCATCAGTCACTACAACAGGTCCCACTCGGAGCCAGGGAGACTGGGAATTGAGTCCTGCTGGCACTGCCAGCTCTGGCTTTCTGGAGGAGGAGGAAGACCCCAGCTCCCCTAGCTGACCCTGAGGCACCTTCTGAGCCCAAATGGAGGTGGCCCCGGGTACAGCTATGGAGTGTCCCAGGAGTGTTCCGCTAGTGGCATTGTATTGTTTTCACAGCCAGTTTCAATTTCTGGATTCTACCCCTTGCCCTGCTGGCAGGGCATTGAGCGGCACCCGTTGCCGGCCACCTGGGTGCGGAGAGCGAGGAGGGTGAACGGAGGAGCAACCCCGAGCATCTGCCAGTCAGCTCCATCCGATCTAGAGTAAGTAAGTGGAGTTCTCCAGAGCCATCCCCCGTGTGGTGGGCATATCCCACCACTGGGGCTCCCAGCCCGTCCCTTGTCAGGGTTTCTTCCCCAGGTGGAGGGTTCCTGTGCCCTGGGGTGGGATGTGTCGGGAGGAAAAATTGCCTCAGCAGAGGGGAGGTGGGCAGGGGAGCAGGCAGGCTCGTTAATGGGAGGCTGCTTTGAAGCCAGACTCATGGCTGCTCCCCACTCCGTTCCAGGATGGAGCAAATAAGGCGGATGCTGAGGAGGAAGGCCGGGCACGTGCCTCCAGAGCCGGCAGCAAACATCAGGCAGCCTGCCCAGGAGGAGAGCGGCCCCTCTGTCCCCGCGGGCAGGGAAGAGGCTCGTGGCCAGGGGAAAGGGAGGAGCTGCTTCGCCTGCTGGAGGAGGCGGAAGACAGCAGCTCCTCTAGCTGACCCGGAGGCACCTTCTGGGCCGAAACGGAAGTGGCCCCGGGTTCAGCTGTGGAGCAGAGAGGCAGGGGAGGGCAGGAGCCGGGGACGGCAGCTCTGGGGCTTCCACTGCAGGAAGCCAAGGAGCCAGGAGCTGCGCCCCAGGGCCCAGCAGGAGCCGCCAACCACTGTGGCAGCTGAGGGGCCTCCCGCCGGCCCCAGCCTGGCCCCGGAGGAAACTCCCGCCGGCCCCAGCCTGGCGACTCAGAAGCCTCCCGCCAGCCCCAGCCTGGCGACTCAGAAGCCTCCCGCCAGCCCCAGCCTGGCGACTCAGAAGCCTCCCGCCAGCCCCAGCCTGGCGACTCAGAAGCCTCCCGCCGGCCCCAGCCTGGCCCCGGAGGAGCCTCCCGCCGGCCCCAGCCTGGCGACTCAGAAGCCTCCCGCCAGCCCCAGCCTGGCGACTCAGGAGCCTCCCGCCGGTCCCAGCCTGGCGACTCAGAAGCCTCCCACCGGCCCCAGCCTGGCCCCGGAGGAGCCTCCCGCCGGCCCCAGCCCGGCGACTCAGGAGCCTCCCGCCGGCCCCAGCCTGGCGACTCAGGAGCCTCCCGCCGGCCACAGCCTGGCGACTCAGAAGCCTCCCGCCGGCCCCAGCCTGGCGACTCAGAAGCCTCCCGCCAGCCCCAACCTGGCGACTCAGAAGCCTCCCGCCGGCCCCAGCCTGGTGACTCAGGAGCCTCCCGCCAGCCCCAGCCTGGCCCCGGAGGAGCCTCCCGCCGGCCCCAGCCTGGCGACTCAGAAGCCTCCCGCCAGCCCCAGCCTGGCGACTCAGAAGCCTCCCGCCAGCCCCAACCTGGCAACTCAGAAGCCTCCCGCCGGCCCCAGCCTGGTGACTCAGGAGCCTCCCGCCAGCCCCAGCCTGGCCCCGGAGGAGCCTCCCGCCGGCCCCAGCCTGGCGACTCAGAAGCCTCCCGCCAGCCCCAGCCTGGCGACTCAGGAGCCTCCCGCCGGCCCCAGCCTGGCGACTCAGAAGCCTCCCGCCAGCCCCAGCCTGGCGACTCAGGAGCCTCCCGCCAGCCCCAGCCTGGCACTTGTGGCGCCTCCTCCCAGGCCAGAGCAGGAGTTCAGTGACAGCACCAGCTCTGTATTCTCCTGCGGGTCCAGCAGCTCCTCCGTGGGGTCTGGGAGCCCTGTGTTTCGAGGCTCCCTCTTTGGAGGTGAGGGGAGACCCAAGAGAAAGGGAGGAGGACTGGGGCGGTGGGGGACTAGTAACACCCTGTGCCCATGGGCACGCCAAGGCGCCGGGACTGACCCACATGAGCCCCACTGACACCAGTGTGGGTGGCACAGCCACGCCCCAAGGCAGGGGATGCTGGGCGGAGTCGGGGAGCTCCGGCCTCCCCTGATCATGTTGGGGTGGGGAGCTGACTGCCACGGGGCCCTGAGGCTGATGGGGCAGAGGGCGTCTCTGGGAGGGGCAGGGTGGGGCCCTGGCTGCCATGGGGCTCCTTACAGAGAAAGGGGAAACATGGAGCCTTCTCTGTCCACTGCATCCCCCCCTGCAGCAGAAGGGATTAAACTTTCTCCTTCCCTCCCTGGTGCAGACACCCCCAGCGCCCAGGTGTCGTGGGGTGAGGAGGAGGAGGAAGAAGAGGAGGAGGAGGAGGAGGATTCGTCCCCCATCACGCCTCAGAAGCCTCCCGCCAGTCCCAGCCTGGCCACTCAGAAGCCTCCCGCCGGCCCCAGCCTGGCGACTCAGAAGCCTCCCGCCGGCCCCAGCCTGGCGACTCAGAAGCCTCCCGCCGGCCCCAGCCTGGCGACTCAGAAGCCTCCCGCCAGCCCCAGTCTGGCACTTGTGGCGCCTCCTCTCAGGCCAGAGCAGGAGTTCAGTGACAGCACCAGCTCCGTATTCTCCTGCGGGTCCAGCAGCTCCTCTGTGGGGTCTGGGCGCCCTGTGTTTCGAGGCTCCCTCTTTGGAGGTGAGGGGAGACCCAGGAGAAAGCGAGGAGGACTGGGGCGGTGGGGGACTAGTAACACCCTGTGCCCATGGGCTCGCCAAGGCACCGGGACTGACCCACATGAGCCCCACTGACACCAGTGGGGGTGGCACAGCCACGCCCCAAGGCAGGGGATGCTGGGCGGAGTCGGGGAGCTCTGGCCTCCCCTGATCATGTTGGGGTGGGGGCGCAGACTGCCACAGGGCCCTGAGGCTGATGGGGCTGAGGGAGTTTCTGGGAGGGGCAGGGTGGGGCCCTGGCTGCCATGGGGCTCCTTACAGAGATAGGGGAACCATGGAGCCTTCTCTGTCCACTGCATCCCCCCCAGCAGCAGAAGGGATTAAACTTTCTCCTTCCCTCCCTGGTGCAGACACCCCCAGCGCCCAGGTGTGGTGGGGTGAGGAGGAGGAGGAAGAAGAGGAGGAGGAGGAGGAGGAGGATTCGTCCCCCATCATGCCTCAGAAGCCTCCCGCCAGCCCCAGCCTGGCGACTCAGAAGCCTCCTGCCAGCCCCAGCCTGGCACTTGTGGCGCCTCCTCCCAGCCCAGAGCAGGAGTTCAGTGACAGCACCAGCTCCGTATTATCCTGCGGGTCCAGCAGCTCCTCCGTGGGGTCTGGGAGCCCTGTGTTTCGAGGCTCCCTCTTTGGAGGTGAGGGGAGACCCAGGGGAAAGGGAGGAGGACTGGGGCAGTGGGGACTAGTAACACCCTGTGCCCATCCGACCATCCCCCCAGCCGGGGCCCAATCCACCCACCTGGTATCTGAGCCCTTCCCAGCGAGGAAGGAAACTCCCCCTGAACACCCTGGGGCAGGGGAGAAGCCTCCCCGTCTGGCAGGTGGGAACTGAGATGCAGAGGAAGGGCCGTGGGCCTGGTCACACAATCCTGGGTGTAGATCTGGGTAGTGGACTGGGTCCCGGCCTAGAGCCTTTCCCCCAGGGGCACCTTTGCTTCTGCCCCTTTATTCTCCCCTCCGACTAGGGGGTCTGAGAGTGTGAAATGAACAGGGAGGCTGACGGGGTCCTGGCACACAGCCTGGATGGGAACTCCCCTTGGCTTGGAGCCCAGGCTCAGAGACATCTTTGTCATCCCGCTGTCCTTCTGTTATTGCTAGGAAGGGAGTCCCCCGATGAGGGGTCTCCAGGCTCCAGTAAGTCATCCACATTCCCGCCCGCATGTACCCCCTGCCCTGCCCTGCCCTCCGGTTTCTCGCTGTTTCTCTGGCTGGACTCTTGACTCCGGCCTCTGGCTATGACTTTGGCGTGACCCTTCTTGGCCCCAGATTTGGGTTCTGAACCCCGGCTCAGTATTCTCCTTGCCTTTCTCTAGCCTCGCTCCAGGCCCTCCAGCCACCCGCTCCAGCCCTGCCTACTCCTCCTCGTGATCTTCCCCGACAATGGCAATTTCGACCACCCGGCTTCGACCTCCGGCGCAGATATGGACTCTGGCTCCGGATGGGCCTGCACATAGTCAGCACCTGGCTGCAGTAGACAGGCCCCACCGTAAATCAAACCCCAACCCTGCCCCATGACTCCTTAGTCCCTCCCACCTGTCACTGGAAGTCCTGCCCCATGGGGGTATTACTTCGTGGTCAAGGCGCCACATGACTGGAAGCCAGGTGTGTCATGTGGCCCCTCTAAGAACTCCTCCCACCACCCTCTACCAATCAGGTTGGGTTTCCTCCTGGAAGGACCACCCCAAGAGGAGATTTGACCAATCAGGGCGAGCTCTGGGGTGGGAGGGTGACCTATCCCGACGTGTGTCTTGTGACCCCTCTAAGAACTCCTCTCACTGCCCTCGACCAATTAGGATCGGTTTTGTCCTGACAGGACCACCCCAAGAGGGGATTCTGACCAATCAGGGCGAGTTCTGGGGCAGGGTGACCCGTCCGGGAGTGGGCTGTTTGACCCCACTAAGAACTCCTCGCAGGGCCCTCTGCCAATCAGGGTGCAGCACCATCACCTCCTAAGTCCCAATGCGGGACGGACGAGGCCATCTCTCACCAAGGACACATGGTTTAGAACTCGTGGGAAGGCTGCGGAGAGGAAACCTGGTCTCCTTCACCACCCCCGTGAGAACTTCGGACTCTGTCTTCGCCCCGAGGATCTTTGACCATCCGAGGAGAAAGCGCTACATCAGCGACAGTGCCGAGGAGGAGGAGGAAGCGACCGAGGGGAGCCCTTCGGCCCAGCCGTTGATGGACACGCCGGAACCCGAACCCAAAACCCAACTGCTTGTGAGACACCCCGATGAGCATGGTGGCCTCTCTTTGTTCACCCCCTTCGAGGTGGAATGCGACTGCGGCTCGGGGGAGTCACCGGCGCACAAGGTGAACACAGGTAAAGGAATGATTAAGTCAAGGGTGAAAGTAACTTCCAGGACTTCCCGGTACTGCCAGAGTACTGAGGGGGCGTGGCCTCAACAGGAAGGGGCGGGGCCTCTCAAGATTGAAAGGTCCTGTAGCATCGGCTGTGGCTGGGAGCCCCAGGGCCTTTAAATCCCCCCCCGCAGCTCTGGCAGCTGGGTTCGAGCGTGGATTTAAAGGGCGCGGAGCTCCCATGGCTGTGGGGATCCTGAGCCTTCCCCGGCTGGAGCCAGGATTTAAAGGGCCCGGAGCTCCTGCCGCTGCGAAGAGCTCTCAGCCCTTTAATTCCCTGCCCCAGCCTGGGTGCTGGAGCTGCGTGGAGGGGAATGAAAGGGCTCTGGGATCTATGCAGCCACGGGGAGCGCTGAGCCCATTAAATCCCGGCCCCAGCCAGCTGCTGGAACTGTGTGGGGGCGGGGAGAGATTTAATGAGCTCTGGGTTCCCAGCAACCACCGGAGCTCTGAGCCCTTTAATTCCTGGCCCCAGCCCAGCTCCTGGAGCTGCGGGGGGAATTTAAAGGGCTCTGGGCTCCCCGCAGCCATAGGGGTTCTGAGCCAGAGATGAAAGTAAGCCGGTACGGGCCAGTACAGCGTAGCGGCAAGAGCCAGTACGGTGTGCCGGACCGCACCGGCTTCCTCAGCGGGGATTTAAAGGTCTCAGAGCTCCGGCGGCTGTGGGGAGCCCAGAGCCCTTTAAATCCCTCCTCCCCTCCCACCGCAGCTCCGGCAGCCGGTCTGGGGCTGGGAATTAAAAAGCTCGGTGCTCCCTGCAGCGGCAGGAGCTCTGGGCCCTTCTAATCCTGGCCCCAGCCCGGCAATGCTATGGCTCCCCGCAGCCATGGCAGCTCCGGGCCCTTTAAATCCACACCCGAACCCGGCTGCCAGAGCTGCGGGAGAATTTAAAAGGCTCTGGGCTCCCTGTAGCTACGGGAGCTCTGAGTCCTTTAATTCGCAGCCCCAGCCTGGCTTCCAGAGCTGCAGGGGGTATTTAAAGGTCTCTGGGATTCCCGCAGGCGCGGGATCTCCGAGCCCTTTAAATCCTGGCCCCAGCCCGACTGCTGGGGTTCCGGGGATAATTAAAGGGCTCTGGGCTCCCCGCAGCCGTGGGATCTCTGAAGCAGAGATGAAAATAAGCCATTACGGTCCAGTATGGCGTACCAGGAAGAGCCAATATGCCGTGCCGGACCGCACCGGCTTCCTGAGCAGGGATTTGAATGTCTCAGAGCTTTGGCAGCTGCAGGGAGCCCAGAGCCCTTTAATTTTCCCCCACAGCTCTGGCAGCTGGGCTGGGGCCAGATTTAAAGGGCTCAGTGCTCCCCGCAGCCATGGGAGCTCCGGGCCCTTCAAATCCACACCCGAATCCGGCTGCCGGAGCTGCGGGGGGAATCTAAAGGGCTCGGGGCTCCGCGGCAGCCTGAGCCCTGGGCCCTTTAATTTGCCCCTGAGCCCAGGGTTAATTTAAAGACCCTGCGGCTCCCAGCCATAGCTGATGCCTCAGGACCTTTAAATCTTGACAGGCCCCATCTCTTCCGGTTGAGGCCACGCCCCCTCAGGATTCCAGCAGTACCGGTAAGTCCTGGAAGTCACTTTCCCCCCTGCTGTGAGCCCTTTAAATCCCAGACCCAACCCAGCTGCTGGAGCTGCATGGAGGGGAATTAAAGGACTCTGGGATCTATGCAGCCACGGGGAGCGCTGAGCCCATTAAATCCCGGCCCCAGCCCAGCTGCTGGAGCTGTGGGGGCAGGGGGGATTTAATGGGCTCTGGGTTCCCAGAAACTGCCGGAGCTCTGAGCCCTTTAATTCCCGGACCAAGCCCAGCTCCTGGAGCTGCGGGGGGAATTTAAAGGGCTCTGTGTTCCCCGCAGCCACAGGAGTTCTGAGCCAGAGATGAAAGTAAGCCGGTACGGGCCAGTACAGCGTAGCGGCAAGAGCCAGTACACTGAGCCGGACCACACCGGCTTCCTCCGCAGGGATTTAACAGGCTCAGAGCTCCGGCGGCTGTGGGGAGCCCAGAGCCCTTTAAATCCCTCCTCCCCTCCCACCGCAGCTCCGGCAGCCGGTCTGGGGCTGGGAATTAAAAAGCTCGGTGCTCCCTGCAGCGGCAGGAGCTCTGGGCCCTTCAAATCCCTGCCCCAGCGCGGCAATGCTCTGGCTCCCCACAGCCGTGGCAGCTCCGGGCCCTTTAAATTCACACCCGAACCCGGCTGCCAGAGCTGCGGGGCAATTTAAAAGGCTCTGGGCTCCCTGTAGCCATGGGAGCTCTGAACCCTTTAATTCGCAGCCCCAGCCTGGCTTCCAGAGCTGCAGGGGGTATTTAAAGGTCTCTGGGATTCCCGCAGGCGCGGGATCTCCGAGCCCTTTAAATCCTGGCCCCAGCCCGACTGCCAGATCTGCAGGGGGTAATTAAAGGGCTCTGGGCTCCCCGCAGCCGTGGATTCTCTGAAGCAGAGATCAAGATAAGCCATTACGGACCAGTACGGCGTACCAGGAAGAGCCAATATGCCGTGCCGGACCGCACCGGCTTCCTGAGCAGGATTTGAACGGCTCAGAGCTTTGGCGGCTGCAGGGAGCCCAGAGCCCTTTAATTTTCCCCCACAGCTCTGGCAGCCAGGCTGGGGCCAGATTTAAAGGGCCCGGTGCTCCCCACAGCCGTGGGAGCTCTGGGCCCTTTAAATCCACATCTGTGGCTCCCAGCCACAGCCGATGCCCCAGGATCTTTAAATCTTGAGAGGCCCCTCCTCTTACGGTTGAGGCCACGCCCCCTCAGGATACTGGCAGTACCGGTAAGTCCTGGAAGTTACTTTCCCCCCTGCTGTGAGCCCTTTAAATCCCAGACCCAACCCAGCTGCTGGAGCCGCAAGGGCTCTGGACTCCCTACAGCTGCCAGAGCTCTGAGCCCTTTATATCCCCGCCGAGGAAGCCGGTGCGGTCCGGCACGGCGTACTGGCTCTGGCTGGTACTCCGTACTGGCCCGTACCAGCTTACTTTCACCTCTGGATTAAGTGACGGTCGAGGTCGTGAGACGTTCCATAGAGCTCTCCTGGCCGCAGTGCCCATAACGGAAGGTGGTACGTTCCGTTCCGCCATGACATTCATAAACACATCCCATCTTTAAGGTCCATGTCTGCTAGGAACTGAGCGCGTCTGGGTCACGGCCCGGACTAAGTCGAGCATGTTAGAACCATTAACCACAGAGCCTTTGTACACAAAAGCCCCTTTATCGTTCCATGAAGAGAGATTTGTAGCCTGGCCCAGCTTCTTTAGCAGTACGAATGCATTTTTCTTAGAACGCTTCTTCACGTTATCCAGCACCTGCTGAGCAACAGACTCTGAGCTCTTTGGTGTTTCTGGGGGGTTGCAGTTACATTCTGTCCCTGTTCTGGTAGATACAGACTGATTTTCACTTTCTCCGCGTCACTCGGCTTCACGTACATTAGGTACCTTTGAAGCTCGGCGCTGTAAGGTTTAGCCTTTTAGTATTCGGCTCAGTCGGTTCTTTGAAGAACAGACTCGTTTCAGCATCCAGTAAGTGAGTTGTGGTCGGTCGTTAGGCCCCCTGAGGATACAGAGGTCACCAGTGTTCTGAGCGAAGCGTCAGATTTTTCCCAACTCTCTTTAGAATGCCATTTTTTAGCCCCCCCCCCCGCCCTCTGGGGACACAGCGTCCATCAGTTTTCTGAATGAACCATCAAACTGTTCCCAAATACTAGAATATAGGGGAGCGGTGACGAGCTTCTGGTTTTGGAAGAATGGTTTGTCAGTCCTTGGTGTTTTATTCACAACCCCTAGAGCGCATGCTCCAGGTTTGTGAATGTGTGTGGTTCTGCGCAACTTCAGAGTCCCTCGAGCGCATGCTCCGGGTTTGTGAATGTGTGTGGTTCTGCGCACGTTCAGAGTCCCTCGAATGCATGCTCCGGGTTTGTGAATGTGGGTGTTTTCTCAGGGTTTGCTGTGGCAGTGGCCGCTGAGGAACTGGAGTTGTGGTTGATGTTTACCAGAGTCTTGTTTTGCCCTTGGGTTTGCCGGATATGAGGTTTGGACTGCCCGGATGCTTCATCTGCACTCTTGTGCTGTTTTGTGTTGTTAAAAGTCTCAAAGCAGATTCCTGGTTCTTTGGCGGTTCTGGAGAAGGTGTCCTTGTAGCGCGGACTAAGCGTTGTCAGAAAAGTTGCCCATGCCTATGGGGGGTGGGGGGAACCATTTTACAAAACTGAACTTTACCATCTTTCTCACCCACACCTATGTATTCACTTCAAATACAAAACCTCACAGAACAACCCAACCAATAAGCAAAATATATTTACTGGGCTTCTTCCATCCATCAGTCACTGATGCTGGTGAATTTTCCCTTTCAGCTGTCTCGTTCCCTTTTCTTCTGAGCTTGTTTTCCCTCTGCTCTAAGGATCTCTCATGTTTTCATCGTACTGTGGAGCAAACAGCATTATTATAAAACACATGAAACCGTCTTGTAAACTTAAAAACTAAATATTCATTAGGGTGTTTTTCTGTTTAAAAAGTCACAGCTTTAAAACAAATCATCCAGTTCAGGCTGTACGAGAAACACCGGTTTTGAGTTTATTTCTACCACTTAAAACATAAACCAAAAAACAACAAACAAACAAACAAACAACAAAAACCTCAAAAACATTTTTGTTAAAATACATCTCATTTTGCAGAATAAAAACCAAACTGCTTTTAAAATCCATTTTAAACCACATTTTGTACAGGAAAAAACCCTGTTTGTTTGAAACAAACCAAGTACTTTTAAAACCCTACACCTATGCCTTGCCCAGACCCCTCTCACACACAAATTAGCATCTTTAGAAACACACTAAACCAAGTTTGCCTCCATATACTTTTCAATAACCCCCACCCCCCATGCATTTAAAAGTCAGTTGCAAAAAAGTTCCCTTTCACTAAGGGATCAAGTGTTGCAGGCACATGCTTGTCCTGTTCTCCCATGTGTGTTTGGGCCTTCAGGTTAAAGAACAAGCGAAAATGTTAGTTACTATTACCACCAAGTCCCTATACAAACTGTGCAAAACTTAAAGATTTTTAAAACAGTATTAAGCACAACTATAGTTAAAATGGTTTTTACCTTGGCCTGGTGGTGAACTGCAGCTTAACGTTCTGGGTCCATGCTAAGCAGATCACGCTGCAATGAAGATAGGCACCATGATTTTCCTAAGACAGCCTGGGCAAAGAGTGGCATTATACAATGTATAGTTTCAGAGTTGAAGCCAGCCAGCCCTACCTCTGTCTGCCGTCCGGCAGCCTTCCAAGAAAGTTTCTGTTGAAATGGACAGTCTCCAACAGACCTGAGTTTTTTAGACCATCTTAGCCCATTGTTCAAACAGACTTCAGCATAGTAGCTAGCAGGCTAATTTAATCCCCAAGGCTCTGAACTAATAGATCCTTAAGGACTTTAGGCACCCCTCCCGCAGCACCCCCTATGGTGATCTGGGGTGGGGGAACCAAGCTGTCTGCACAACAGGGCTTTTTTTTTTTTTTTTTCCTTTTTTCTGTAAGTTAAAATAAATGTTTCTTAGAGTATTGAACAGTCCCCATTTCCAAGCGGGGGCCCTTTGCAGATATCAATGAATGTCTTGGGTCTTGGTTTTTTTTTTTTAAACACGTTTCTTTCATGCTTAAAGTTTGGGGTGGGGGTGTTTTCTAGAAAGAATGACCCAGAGCATTCGACCAACTCCAGGGCCATATTTAATCTGTCCAATAGTGTTCCACCAGCTCCTGGGGTCATACTGAAACTGTCTAATTGAGTTCTGCCAACTCCAGCAGTTATATTGAAACTGTCCAATAGCATCTGCGAATTCCTGAGGTTTTATTTCATTTCATATTAATCAGAACTCACCATCCACCCCCATCAAATTTAACCCTATGGCAACAAGGGTAAGTAATCGCAGTCACCCTGGCTATTCAGTGGGGCGGGGGAAACCCACTCAGTTCAACAGGATAAGTCAACTGTATTGTACTCAAACACAGGTCTGAACAGCCTGCTTGTTTTACTGTAAACACATTTCTTAGGATTTTCCCCCCACCCACAACATACATTTCAGCTTTTTGCTGTAAAAGGGTCACTTTTACACTCAAAGCCCACAAGCGCTAGCTTCTCACAAACAATTGATTTTTTATTTAAAAGACATACAGCTCCTTGAAACCAAGCCAAGATGCTTCATTAACACTTTTAGCTCATTTAAGGGCCAAAGGCCTTTGAACAGAAACACAGATAGTCACAAAGCCCTTTTCAATAGGGTTTATTTTAAAATTTACACCTACCAAGTTTTCTATTGCGTGTTTGTCCCCTCACCATTCTCTAGCTGAATCCTTTTAGATTCCTTACAAATAGTCTTTTCCTTAAGCAGGAATCTGTAACTTTTTGTGCAGACTAGACGGCCAATATCACGCCGTGTCATGGATAAATGACCCCGCGTTGTGTTTGGATCGAAATCACACGAGGCCCCTTTATTACAAGCATGCCGGGGGCGGGGACCAGCAAACTGGCTTACCCCTGAATAGAGATTTTTCAACAGGTTTTATAGCAAAACCCCCACAATTTGTGGGTCCTTGTTCACATGATTGCCATAACTGGAGAAATGCTGTGCAAGTGAGTGAGTGGAGACCCTGACTGTGTTTTAAAGAAAATGAACCAGAAGGTGCCTGCAATTTTTTCACTCCAGCTGTAAGCAGGTTATTTTCTTTAAAACACAGTCAGGGGCTCCACTCAACTGCACAGCATTGAACAAGGTCCCCCCTTGCACTAAATGTTCTTGGCTTAGGCACAGACATTGCACAGCAGAAACTCTGGCAATCACAGTGTTTAATCAGCTTTCCAAACCCAGCTCAGCACATAGGCCCCAGAGCTTGTGGTTTGAAGTCCAAGACACTCAGTCGTGGGGCTGTTGGCCTGGTTTATCTATGACACGGCCCTCGCAATCTTCACAAAGCTTTTCCCTCAGGCAGTGCTTAAGGGCAGCATAAACAGCAACGCGTACAATAGTCTGCGTGACTTTTTTACGCTCACGACGTGGCACTGGCTCAGTTAGTTCTATGCCAAGCCTCCTCCGAAACCCCTCATGGCCATCATCCTCAGAGTCCTCTTCAACAATTTGTATCGGCATTGAGCAAAACCGAGGTGGGCCCAGTTCATCTTCCCTGCTTGATGCAACGCTGTCCAGGGCTTTCAGGCCGTCTAGAAAGGCATTGTCGAGCTGTTGAGAGATTTTCAGAACAGAAACAGTGTAAGCGCCACAGTGTTTGTTTTTAGATTTACACAACTCCTGGTTCCTTACCCATTAAGAAGCGATTGCTTCTTAATCATTCATTTACCTGTGTGACGTCTTTACCATTCACCTTGTCCACCGGTGACTCCCCCCAGCCTCAATCGCATTCCACCTCTAAGTGGGTGGACAAAGAGAGGTCACCATGCTCATTGGGGTGTCTCACAAGCAGTTGGGTTTGGGGTTCTGGTTCCGGTTTATCCATCAATGGCTGGGCCGAAGGGCTCCCCTCGGTCACTCCCTCCTCCTCCTCCTCGGCACTGTCGCTGATGTAGCGCTTTCTCCGCGGATAGTCAAAGACCCTTGGGATGAAGACAGTCTGAAGTTCTCACGGGGATGGTGAAGGAGTCCAGGTTTCCTCTCAGCAGCCTTCCCACGATTTCTAAACCATGTGTTCTTGGTAAGAGATGGCCTCATCTGTCCGGCGCTGGGACTTAAGGGGTAATGGTCCTGCACTCTGATTGGCAGAGGGCCTTGGGAGGAGTTCTTAGTGGGGTCATACGGCCCACTTCCGGACGGCTCACCCTGCCCTGGAATTCTCCCCGATTGGTCAAAATCTCCTCTTAGGGCAGTCCTATCGGGTCAAACCCATCCTAATTGGTAGATGGCGGTGGGAGGAGTTCTTAGAGGGGTCACACGACCCACTTCTGGATGGGTCACCCCACCTTGGAACTCACCCTGACTGGTCAAATCTCCTCTCAGGGTGGTCCTTCTGGGATGAAACCCATCCTGATTGGTAGAGAGTGGTGGGAGGAGTTCTTAGAGGGGTCACATGATACACCTTGCTTCCAGTCATGTGGCCACCTTGACCCCGGAGTTAAACCCCCCCATGGGGCGGGACTTCCGGTGACAGGTGGGAGAGACAAAGGGGTCAACGGGTAGGGCTTGGGAGGGTCAAGGGGAGGGGTTAGGGTTTGATTGATGGTGGCCTTCCTGATGGTGGATCTCCCTGCGTACAGTCATGAAAACCAGTCCTAAGAGCAGGCCCTTTTGGGGAAGAAGAAATGTGGGACTCTGCTACGCCTCTCTTTAGACAATCAGCTCCTAAACAAAGTGATCATTTGAAACCATTACCCTCTGCTGCCACAAAAAAAAAAGTGCCACAGAAACGTCAATCAAATCTCCAGAAATTCACAAAATCGTAGGTAGCCAGCCAGAGATGCCAAATATGACAAACAGGGATCAAAGCCGAAAGGAAGTCCCTGTTTCGATGGAGTCTCTGGTTAAACCCAAAAAACAAATAAAGATAGCGGTATGGAATGTTCGAACAATGTATGAAACAGGGAGAACAGCATTAGTAACAAAGGAAATGAGAAAAGATGGTATTAACATCCTTGGGATCAGTGAGATGAGGTGGAAGGACACTGGTATGTTAACACTGGACTCTGGTGAGACAATTTTTCATTCAGGACGCATAGATGGATATCACCATGAAGGGGTGGGCATCCTTTTCGACAAACAGACGAGAAAGAGTTTGTTAGGATGGAGTCCTGTTACCTCCAGAATAATAAGAGCGAGATTCTTCTCCAGATATGCGAAGACCACCATCATCCAATGTTACGCACCTACTGAACAAGCCGAGGAAGAGGAAAAAGACTTGTTCTATATCAGACTTCAGGAAGAGATACTTAAGACCCCATGCCATGACATCCTGATTTTGATGGGCGACTTCAACGCTAAAGTCGGTTCCAATAACGACGGGTATGAAGCATGTATGGGGCGGGAAGGAGTTGGAGAGAGAAATGATAATGGTCAACGATTTGTAGATTTATGTCTTGAGAATGGACTGGTGATAGGTGGAACAATTTTCCAAACACAAGACAATACACAAGTTGATGTGGATATCACCGGATGGGAAAACCAGGAACCAAATTGATCACATTGCGATCAATCGAAAGTGGAGAGGGTCGTTGTTGGACACCAGAGTATCAAGAAGTGCAGATGTAGGTGGCGATCATCACCTTGTATTGAGTAAGCTTCAGATAAAACTGAGAAAGGCGAAGAAAGTTTATGGGCAACAAATTTTCAACTCAAGGAAGTTGAAAGAACCCTCGGTAAAGGCACAGTTCATACTGGAGCTCTCGAAAAAGTTTCAACTTCTAAATGATTTGCAAACTGGTAATATACATACTATTTGTGATAACGTTGAGAAGGTATATGCGGAGGCCAGCAAGACAGTGCTTGGCTATAAGAAAAGAGAGCAGAAAGTATGGATTTCAGATCATACATACATACTCATTGAGGAGAGGAAGATAGCAAAATTACGTATGCTGACTGGAAGTGGTGAACAACAGAAAGCTGCGAATGAAGAATACAGGGAGAAAAACAAGGCTGTGAAGAGAAGTGTTCGAAAAGATAAAAGGGATTATATTACCAGTCTGTCAAGAGAGGCACAATCAGCAGCCATGCGGGGTGACAAAGAACTGTGTATAGAATCACGAGGACTTTGACAGGAGGGTTCAGCAATAGGTCAACAGCAGTTAGAGGAAAGGATGGGAGAATATTGATAGAAGAGAAAGAACAAATTAATCGATGGGCAGAGCATTTTCGAGAGACTCTAAATAGACCAAATCCTGAAGAGGTAGTTGAAATAGAGGAAATGAGTTTTCAGATGGAGGTAGAACAAGGGCCTATCACAGAGCGAGAGATAGAAGAGGCCATTAGACAGACAAAAGAAAATAGGGCACCAGGCGAAGATAGAATAACCACAGAAATACTAAAAGCTGACCTGAATATGAGTGCCGGGATTCTAGAGGAGCTATTCAACAAGGCATGGGAAGAAGAGAAAGTACCTGAAGCATGGAGGAAAGGTATCATTGTGAAATTACCAAAGAAGGGTGATTTGTATTTGTGTGATAATTGGAGAGGTATAAACCTGTTATCAGTGCTCGGGAAGGTTTTCTGCAGAGTCCTGTTACAGAGAATAAGACAAGCAGTAGAAGAGATCCTGAGGGAAGAACAAACAGGATTTAGGAGTGGGAGAGGATACGTTGATCAGATATTTGTATTACGTATGATAATGGAACAATCCCTTGAATGGAACTCGCCACTGTTCATTGACTACCTTGATTTCGAGAAGGCATTTGATAGCGTCCACCATCCATCTCTCTGGAATATCCTAAAAACATATGGATTCCCTCCGAAAGTTATTAAAATCCTCAAAGATATGTATGCCGATAATAAGTGTTGTGTTCGCCATGAAGGACAGCGGAGCGAGTGGTTCCATGTGAGAACGGGAGTTAGACAAGGATGTGTTATTTCGCCCATCCTATTTCTTGTGGTTATAGACTGGGTGATGCGGAAAGCCACCGAAGATAGGCCAAGAGGGATCGCATGGGGACCCTCTGGTCATATTGAAGATTGTGACTTTGCGGATGACATCGCCCTGATTTCAAGCTCTCAGATGGACCTTCAAGAGAAGACTGATAGAGTTGGTAGAGCAGCAAGGTGCGTGGGACTTAATATCCACACCGGTAAGAGCAAAACAATGAAAATAAAAACAGCCAGCTCGATGACGACAGTAGTATGTGACGTAGAATTGGAGGAGGTGAACGATTTTAACTATCTTGGTAGTTACATATCAGCTGATGGTAATATTCAGAAGGAGATATCTACCAGAATTGGTCTTGCAGCAACTGCATTCTATAGACTTCAGAACATTTGGAGGTCGGCCATCTTGCAAATGAAAACCAAGGTAGAGATCTACAGGTCGAACGTCCGCTCTGTGTTGCTTTATGCGGTGGAAACATGGAGGACCAACAAGAAGATAGAAACTCGGCTTCGGGGTTTTGAAGGAAGGTGTCTTAGGCGAATTCTTAACATACACTGGCCGCAGCGTATCACCAATGTTGAAGTGAGCCGCTTAACGGGCATTAACAACATAGTGGATGAAGCCAAACAACGAAGATGGAGATGGTTGGGGCATGTGTTGAGAATGAGTGCTGATAGACACCCTCATATTGCCCTACGATGGACACCACAAGGAAGAAGGAGGAGAGCGTCCATTGGGGATGTGGCGAAGGACCATTGAAGAGGAAATGAAAGGCATGGGAATGAAGTGGGATGAAATTTGCTGCCTCGCTCTAGAACGAAACGAATGGAGGAGAATGGTTGACGCCTTATGCTCCACCGGGAGTGAATAAGAGGAAGAAGACCCTCTGCTGCAAATCCCACAATTGTTGGCTCACAGGAAATCTGCAAAGGGTTTCATCAAACTTCATCTGCAAGGATTTCCAATCTAACCCTCGTTTGGGCAAGAGACAAATTGAAGACAGATTTCAAAACAGACGATGGACATTTTAACGGTCTGATATGCTAGTTGAGCTAACTAAGGGTCCCCTGACCTTGAAACACTTCATCAGTGATGTATTTGGGGACAGTGTCATCTATTGGGGTGACATACGTCTCTTTTTGGAGAACCCAGAGCAGCACACGCAGCACATCCGAACCTGGAGAGGTTTCAGCAGCATGGTCTCAACACAGAATTGGAAAAGCAGAACCTCCAGCCAACTCTCCACAGAGTTTTGGGGGTACATCCACTCCCCAGAAGATGTTACCATTGATGCAAATAAGGTGGAAGCCATTCATAAATGGGGCAAAGTTGGAAGTCCTCAAGAAGTGCAGCGCTTCCTAGACTTCACTCATCCTGTGAAATCGAGACGTGCTGGCTCTCAGTGATGCTTAGACGGAAAACCATGCACCCCACACAGAGGTTGGAACCACCCACTGCCCGGTTGTCCTGAGGAGCCATGATTTCTCCAGGAGCTGGGTAAAGGGCACAGGGATCAGCCTCTCAAAGGTAGGGGAGGGTTGTGTGAGGAGAGGGTCTAAGAGAGGAGGATCGTGGGCTAGGCTCTGTATTTGGGGTTGGCAGGGATCGAGAGAAGGGAGAGGGCTGTTAGAGGGCAATGCGAGGTGGGAGGGGGGTCGGAGATGGGGGCAAGGCCTGAAAAGTTCAGCTGCTTTAGATCAACTGTGCCAGAGAATCACTGGTTGAAGTGACTGAAAGCTCTGAGCTGGGGCTGGCCAAAATCCTCCTCCTCAGATGGGAAAATCCCAAAAGTCTGTAGAAGCTCAGCCTCTGAGGTGAACGTTGTGGCCCTAACCTCTCTCTGCTCGGTACCTCACAGGATTCCAGCCGGCTGTTCCAATCCAGGAGGAAAACTGTGCCACCGAAGTCTCCCAGCACCTGGGCAGTGAAGTGCCACTTAACCCCGCTGTGATGCACAGACCTTGCCCTGGCTGGCTGCACAGGGCTGAATTTCACCCCCGTCAGAGTGTAAGGAAATAATTGCCTGAAAGCTTTTTTCTTTTTGGATGTCTGTCTAGTGGGAAAGAACCATGGGGATTTTTAGCCTGTTTTCCTCCTATGCCTGGTGCTTCAATGATGCAGAGACGTGCTGATGCATTGGTTGATTTCCCCACCTTTTAATCTACTCTCTTCTTCTCTTTTAACAGGTGTTCTAAGAGCCCCCGTGCATCATATGGGCATTCTTGAGTGTGCAGATTGCATCAGACCTGCACCTGAATAATTAATAGTGACTGAAATATGCAGACACTAAAGTTCTGCAGCCAAATTCTCAGAAACCTTCCTCTTCAATGTAAGATCAGGATTTTGGTTTAAATTTATTTTTATTTAAAAAACAAGTGCTAAGCAGATGCTACACTGTAAGAAGAGGAAAGAGAATCAAAAACTGAAAGCTTGTTACTAAAACCAATGAACAACTGCAGAGAGTGGAGACCCGGCAAAGCAAACAAATGAATACTGTGAGTAAATAACCTGAAAGCAAATGGGGAAGTAAACCTCATCTGGGTAATTGTGGCTCTTGGGACAAAAATTGGGTTCCTTGTACATAACCAGGCTGAGATCATCCCTTTTCCCTGGGATTCAAATGTCATTCTCTGTGTGGTGTCCTTATTTTATTCCTACGAAAAAGATCCCCAAAGGAGATGTAAGGATCTGGAACTCTAATGTCTGCCAGAAGCTTCAGCCACCTTCACAGGTAGAAGTCACTGGCTTTTCTACTATGCCACTAGTGGTCTTTCTGCTCTCCATGTCTGCTCCCTTCAGCAGGACAGAGACACCCCTTAACTCCCCGAGTCCTGATTTCCTGCCATCCAAGGGGCTGAGGGTTTGCATTGCCCCCACCCCCACCATCAGAGACTTTTCCTATGGGAATCTCCCCAGAGCAGGGGAGAAATCTGTTCTTCCGTTAGAACCAGTCTGCTCAGTAAATCCACCCACACTGACCTCATCTCAGATGCTTTGTTTATCTGAGATTAGTGGTATCTTTGGAAAACCCTTAGCGTGTCAAGGTGTGAGGTGGAGCAGGGAATACAGGAGCACCAGCAGATTCCCCTGAAGAACACCACCCTGTCTTTCTCTGCTCAGGCTAGGGCTCACCGTCCATTGTGGAGGTGAAGACCAGATGAGAGCTGCTGGATTGACCTTGATGTGCCATGTCCTTGTGTGGATGAAGGACCTATGTCTCAGGGTTGACCAGCAGCAGATGTAACACGTGTCCAGGAATGGGCTAAATAACCTACCTTGAGAGGTAAGTAAAATCGTGGCCAAAATAGACATCACAGGAATTGGTGGGGATTGACCCAGGGTCCTTCAGCACAAACCCCTCTCACTCACTGTCAACAAATCCAGCTCCACTCACTAGACCACACCCCATTCCAGAGCCCCAGATCCCAGGAGCCCTGATTCTCAGAGCCAGGCCTCACATCACGAGGCCAAACCTCCTCCCATTCTGTGCCCTGTAGAAGGGACCATTGGCAAAAACCTCCTCTACATTCCCCCTGTCAGAGACTGCGGCCACGGGTGACAAGTGAATGAGCTGAGATCTCCCTTGTGGGAATCCGAGGGGCTGCACATTTGGGGTTTCACAGGGATGGCCTCTGGCAGCCATTGACAGAGTGTTCCTGGGAGGAGATTTTCCATCTCTAACAAAGGGTTTCTGTTCCCCCAGATCTCAGCCGCTCAGCAGAATGCGGGAGAGCCGAGTGCTGATGGGCTAGAGGGTCCCAGGAGTCGTTGTGCAGCAGGGGCAGTGTCTGCAGTCACCATGGGCCACACCCTGCGCTCCAGACAACCCAGGCTGGTTCCCTGGATTGCAAAGGGGACTTTAGCTTGTGGAATTGGAAGCTTCAGCCACCTTCACAGGTAGAAGTCACTGGCTTTCCTACTATGCCACTAGTGCTCTTTCTGCTCTCCAGGTCTGCTCCCTTCAGCAGGACAGAGACACCCCTTAACTCCCCGAGTCCTGATTTCCTGCCATTCAAGGGGATGAGGGTTTGCATTGCCCCCACCCCCACCATCAGAGACTTTTCCTATGGGAATCTCCCCAGAGCAGGGGAGAAATCTGTTCTTCCATTAGAACCAGTCTGCTCAGTAAATCCACCCACACTGACCTCATCTCAGATGCTTTGTTTATCTGAGATTAGTGGTATCTTTGGAAAACCCTTAGCGTGTCGAGGTGTGAGGTGGAGCAGGGAATACAGGAGCACCAGCAGATTCCACTGAAGAACACCACCCTGTCTTTCTCTGGTCAGGCTAGGGCTCACCGTCCATTGCGGAGGTGAAGACCAGATGAGAGCTGCTGGATTGACCTTGATGTGCCATGTCCTTGTGTGGATGAAGGACCTACATCTCAGGGATGGCCAGCAGCAGATGTAACACATGTGTCCAGGAATGGGCTAAATAACCAACCTTGAGAGGTAAGTAAAATCATGGCCACAAATAGACATCACAGGAATTGGGGGGATTGACCCAGGGTCCTTCAGCACAAGCCCCTCTCACTCACTGTCAACAAATCCAGCTCCACTCACTAGACCACACCCCATTCCAGAGCCCCAGATCCCAGGAGCCCTGATTCTCAGAGCCAGGCCTCACATCACAAGGCCAAACCTCCTCCCATTCTGTGCCCTGTAGAAGGGACCATTGGCAAAAACCTCCTCTACATTCCCCCTGTCAGAGACTGCGGCCACGGGTGACAAGTGAATGAGCTGAGATCTCCCTTGTGGGAATCCGAGGGGCTGCACATTTGGGGTTTCACAGGGATGGCCTCTGGCAGCCATTGACAGAGTGTTCCTGGGAGGAGATTTTCCATCTCTAACAAAGGGTTTCTGTTCCCCCAGATCTCAGCCGCTCAGCAGAATGCGGGAGAGCCGAGTGCTGATGGGCTAGAGGGTCCCAGGAGTCGTTGTGCAGCAGGGGCAGTGTCTGCAGTCACCATGGGCCACACCCTGCGCTCCAGACAACCCAGGCTGGTTCCCTGGATTGCAAAGGGGACTTTAGCTTGTGGAATTGGAAGCTTCAGCCACCTTCACAGGTAGAAGTCACTGGCTTTCCTACTATGCCACTAGTGCTCTTTCTGCTCTCCAGGTCTGCTCCTTCAGCAGGACAGAGACACCCTTAACTCCCGAGTCCTGATTTCCTGCCATTCAAGGGGATGAGGGTTTGCATTGCCCCCACCCCCACCATCAGAGACTTTTCCTATGGGAATCTCCCCAGAGCAGGGGAGAAATCTGTTCTTCCATTAGAACCAGTCTGCTCAGTAAATCCACCCACACTGACCTCATCTCAGATGCTTTGTTTATCTGAGATTAGTGGTATCTTTGGAAAACCCTTAGCGTGTCGAGGTGTGAGGTGGAGCAGGGAATACAGGAGCACCAGCAGATTCCACTGAAGAACACCACCCTGTCTTTCTCTGGTCAGGCTAGGGCTCACCGTCCATTGCGGAGGTGAAGACCAGATGAGAGCTGCTGGATTGACCTTGATGTGCCATGTCCTTGTGTGGATGAAGGACCTACATCTCAGGGATGGCCAGCAGCAGATGTAACACATGTGTCCAGGAATGGGCTAAATAACCTACCTTGAGAGGTAAGTAAAATCATGGCCACAAATAGACATCACAGGAATTGGGGGGATTGACCCAGGGTCCTTCAGCACAAGCCCCTCTCACTCACTGTCAACAAATCCAGCTCCACTCACTAGACCACACCCCATTCCAGAGCCCCAGATCCCAGGAGCCCTGATTCTCAGAGCCAGGCCTCACATCACAAGGCCAAACCTCCTCCCATTCTGTGCCCTGTAGAAGGGACCATTGGCAAAAACCTCCTCTACATTCCCCCTGTCAGAGACTGCGGCCACGGGTGACAAGTGAATGAGCTGAGATCTCCCCTGTGGGAATCCGAGGGGCTGCACATTTGGGGTTTCACAGGGATGGCCTCTGGCAGCCATTGACAGAGTGTTCCTGGGAGGAGATTTTCCATCTCTAACAAAGGGTTTCTGTTCCCCCAAATCTCAGCCGCTCAGCAGAATGCGGGAGAGCCGAGTGCTGATGGGCTAGAGGGTCCCAGGACTCGTTGTGCAGCAGGGGCAGTGTCTGCAGTCACCATGTGCCACATCCTGCGCTCCAGACAACCCAGGCTGGTTCCCTGGATTGCAAAGGGGACTTTAGCTTGTGGAATTGGAAGCTTCAGCCACCTTCACAGGTAGAAGTCACTGGCTTTCCTACTATGCCACTAGTGCTCTTTCTGCTCTCCAGGTCTGCTCCCTTCAGCAGGACAGAGACACCCCTTAACTCCCCGAGTCCTGATTTCCTGCCATTCAAGGGGATGAGGGTTTGCATTGCCCCCACCCCCACCATCAGAGACTTTTCCTATGGGAATCTCCCCAGAGCAGGGGAGAAATCTGTTTTTCCGTTAGAACCAGTCTGCTCAGTAAATCCACCCACACTGACCTCATCTCAGATGCTTTGTTTATCTGAGATTAGTGGTATCTTTGGAAAACCCTTAGCGTGTCGAGGTGTGAGGTGGAGCAGGGAATACAGGAGCACCAGCAGATTTCCCTGAAGAACACCACCCTGTCTTTCTCTGGTCAGGTTAGGGCTCACCGTCCATTGCGGAGGTGAAGACCAGATGAGAGCTGCTGGATTGACCTTGATGTGCCATGTCCTTGTGTGGATGAAGGACCTACATCTCAGGGATGGCCAGCAGCAGATGTAACACATGTGTCCAGGAATGGGCTAAATAACCTACCTTGAGAGGTAAGTAAAATCGTGGCCACAAATAGACATCACAGGAATTGGTGGGGATTGACCCAGGGTCCTTCAGCACAAGCCCCTCTCACTCACTGTCAACAAATCCAGCTCCACTCACTAGACCACACCCCATTCCAGAGCCCCAGATCCCAGGAGCCCTGATTCTCAGAGCCAGGCCTCACATCACAAGGCCAAACCTCCTCCCATTCTGTGCCCTGTAGAAGGGACCATTGGCAAAAACCTCCTCTACATTCCCCCTGTCAGAGACTGCGGCCACGGGTGACAAGTGAATGAGCTGAGATCTCCCCTGTGGGAATCCGAGGGGCTGCACATTTGGGGTTTCACAGGGATGGCCTCTGGCAGCCATTGACAGAGTGTTCCTGGGAGGAGATTTTCCATCTCTAACAAAGGGTTTCTGTTCCCCCAGATCTCAGCCGCTCAGCAGAATGCGGGAGAGCCGAGTGCTGATGGGCTAGAGGGTCCCAGGAGTCATTGTGCAGCAGGGGCAGCGTCTGCAGTCACCATGGGCCACACCCTACGCTCCAGACAACCCAGGCTGGTTCCCTGGATTGCAAAGGGGACTTTAGCTTGTGGAATTGGTGCCGGTGCCTGTGTCCACAACTGGAATGTTTTCATGAGGCTACTCCATGGTCCATGAAGCGCCATGCAAGCAAGGGGAGAATGGACATTAGAGAGCGAGGCCCGTGCCTTTGCAGGGCTGCTGCAGTCGACCATCCACAGCCAGAAGAGAGACGATGGGAAACTGGCTTCAATGGCTGGCCACAGCCACAGCAGCTGTCTCATAAAGCTCTGCTCATGCTCCAGCCAACAGAGGCAGGACGAAGGGCCACACTGGGAGAGCCTGATTTGCAATTAGCAAGACGCTGTTTTTTCAGTGGATTATGCTGCCCTGACCGTCTATTTCCTGCAATGTGCACATCCAGCCTCCCTGGCTGACCTCAGTGAGAGCTAGGCTCTCCGTGCCCATAGGACAGGGCTGGCGTTACCATGAGGCGAACTGAGGCGGCTGCCACAGGCGCCAGACTGTGGGCGGGCGCCACTAGGATCTAGAGTGTAGAAAAATTGTCTGGTGTTGGTGCATATGTTTTCTCACTGCTCTAGATGCACAGAGATGGTGGAGTGCTGTGCTGGAGGAAGGGGGCCCAAGAGACATAACAGGCAGGCAGGAGAAAAGGTGAGAGGGAATAACAGAAAGCAACAGTAGCTTCAGGGAGAGAGAGGAGGAGGAGCCTCTTATGTACCTCTTGAGCACCCCCAGGAGCCTGGACTGATTAACACCAGCTTCTCAGGGAGCTTCCTATTTCCTGAAGTAGTAGGAGCCGTTTAGGCCCTTAAGAGGCTGATATCTTCTCTCACTCAGGCCCTGCTACCAGCCTGCTTCTTTGTCCCCTTCAACTGAGTGTTGAGGGCTACTCTAGCTGCCACAGAACAGCCGTCATGAGTGAAAGAAGAAAACGCCCCTCTGGGGCAGCATTCAGAAAAAGAAAGCAATCAAAAGAAGCTTATCTGTCTAAGCAGGAAGGAGCTCTCCTGAGATACAGAGACACAAATGTTCACGGTGAGCCTTCCATCCCCAATGAGGATGTGAGTGGTGAAGAGATGCCTGATCTTCCAGTTAGTCAGAGTGCAGGCGACCTGGCAGCTACTGCAGCATCCATATCTCCATCCCAAATGGATGTAAACCATGCACATGCCTGAAGAAAAGTGCAGATCAGAGAAGAGTGTGGTGGCGGCACAAGAAACAGCTGCTGATGAGTTTAGTTCCTTAAGTCTAGATGATCCAGGACTGTGGACCCACCTGAGCCGTAGCCTGAGAGATTTCCTTGTACTGCATGGGCCGCAGCAACTGAAAAACTTCATGTTCCCCAAAGACAATGAAAATAGAACTTCCATCCAACACATTCCTGGTGTGAAATCCCCAATGGTGACAAAGTGGAGAGGTCATGGCTTAGGTACTCAAAAACCCAGAATACTGCATACTGTTTTTGTTGCAAACTCCTCCAGTCTAACGTTCCAGCCACATTGCGTTCTACAGGAACAAAGGACTGGAAAAATCTGGCTAGAAATGTGGCATGCCATGAGAAGGCAGCAAATCACCAGAGAGTATCTCATAGGCAGAAAGAGCTTGAGATGAGCCTAAGGGTAAAGTCCACCATAGATGATCAGCATCAAGAGAAGATTGCATCAGAGTCTCTTTACTGGCAAAATGTTCTGAAAAGGCTCATTGCCATTGTGAGAATGCTGCTACCCAAAACCCAGCACTGTGTGGCACTTCAGATCAGCTACATATGCCAAACAATGGAAACTTCCTTAAAATTGTGGGGCTGATGGCTGAGTTTGATGCCATAGTTGTCATTATGGAGGATAATGCTATGACAGGAACTGTTCTTGGGAGAACAGTAGCAGAGGGAAATGGAATCACCAGAAACATACATAACTTCAAATTTCTGTGTGGCTTAGTGTTGTGGCATGACATACTGTTTGAAATAAATGTTGTAAGCAAGAGACTCCAAGGTGTTGACCTTGATATATCTGGCGCAATGGAACAACTGGACAAAGCAAAGTCAGACCTATAGTCTCACCAGTCAGATGAGGGATTTCAAACCGTTCTGAAGAGTGCACAGAAGTTGGCAGAGGAACTTCACACTGAAGCTATTTTCCCACCCATTCAAGAATACAAGAGTCACCGAAGAAGAAGACATTTTGATTAAGAGGCAGCGGATAATCCCATAAGAGACCCCAAACTGAAAGCCCTTTCAAGTTACATTTCAGCGGGATCTACTCCAAAGGGTGTTCTGGAATATATGTGCACAAATAAGATGACCAGCCTCTTTCCAAATGCTTTTGTTGCTCTGCACATACTTCTATCACTTCCTGTAACAGTTGCCACTGGAGAACGCAGCTTCTCCAAGCTGAAGTTAATAAAAACACGTCTACACTCCACAATGACACAGGTCAGCCTTGCATCCATCTCAATAGAGCGTGAGCTGGCCCAGACGGTGGACATGCAGGAAGCAGAAGCAGTTCAAATCTTTGCAACCAAGAAGGCACGGAAAACACCGCTTTGATTATTCAAACAGATAAAAATGTCAGTGTTTACCATGCAGACAAGAAAAGTTACGTTTGCTGTTCAGGCATTTGAAAGTTGTGTTACTTAAAATTTTGGAACGAGGCATTTTAAGTTATTAGTTTCTCCTTTATTGGGGGAGGTAGCAGAGCAGTACCATGAGAGGAGTAGAACAGGAAGAAGGCAGAATTGAGACCTTTCAAAGTTTTGGCCCGAGCGAGGGGGTATGGGGGTGTCATTTGAGCTCCCTGCCTCAGGTGCCAAAATGTTGTGGGCCAGCCCAGCCACGGGATCAGTGCTCAGAGTGTTCTCGCAGCAGCTTAGCCTGCAAAAGTGGAATATGAGAGATGCAATGGTCCAAAGAGTTAAAAACTCGTCCTCCCTGTTTGTCTCTGCGGTTTTTGTGTTTGCAATTAAAGGAAGCCAGATATCTAGCTACTTGAGAACCCCCTTGTTCCAGTCAGAGTGAAAATCAGCGCTCACGTGCGCACAAAACATTATAGGAAAAAGATGGATTTTTAACCTAAAGCCACACTCAGTTCAGAAGATACCAAGAGGAACTGCCCTTTTCAAAACAGCTTGTGTCTTCTATTCTCAAGGATGGCTCTCTGGGCTGACATGGACCACCAGCTTCTGTGAGGGCAGCTTGACTTTACTGCTTTGGAAATAATGGCAGATGGTGGTGTTCCTATTGAAAGAGGACCTCTTTGCTTAAAGGCAGCTTTAGCCTCATTCCTGTCAACAATGATGAGAGCTGGTGGCCATTTTGAAAGGTTGCAATTCTCTGAAGAAGAACAATTCACCATTAAAACTTTCGGAAAATGTGCCCCTTGCCTATGGACTTTTTACACACATACACATAAATTCTTATGCATCAACCGTTTTAGCAGAAAATTTCAGCTTTTTCTCAAAAAAAAAAAAAGCTTGAACTCTGGACATTTTTATTTCTCTTCTCTGGACTTTTTCAATTCTAATCTATCTTTTTTTTTTTTTTTTAGATAGGGCACCAGAACTGCACAAATTATTCAGGGACTGAGGATACAATATATTTATATATAGGCAATATGATATTTTCTTTCTTATTATTTATCCCTTCCCTAATGGTTCCTAACATGAAGTTAGCTTTTTGAACCACCATTTCACATAGTTTTCAGAGAACCATCCACAATGGCTCCCAAGATCTCTTTCTTGAGTGGTAACAGCTAATTTAGATCCATCATTTTGTATGTATAGTTAGGATTATGCTTTCTAATGTGCGTTACTTTGCATTATTAACACTGAATTTCATCTGTCATTCCCTTGGCTGATGGCCCAGTTTCGTGAGATCCCTCTGTAACTCTTTGCAGTCAGGTTTGGACTTAACTATCTTGAGTAGTTTTGTATCATCCGCAAGCTTTGAACCCTCACTGTTTACCCCTTTTCCCAGATAGTTTATGAATAGTTTAATGCAGTTCTTTATGGAACCCCGACCATTTATTCCTACCCTTTGTTTCCTGTCTTTTAACCAGTTAGTGCTCCATGACAGAACCTTCTCTCTTACCCCATGACTGCTTAATTCGCTTAAGAGCCTTAGGTGATGGGCTTGGTCAAAGGTTTTCAGAAAGTCCGAGTACACTCTATCCATTGGATCACCCTAGCCTACATGTTTGTTGACCCCCTCCAAGAATCCTAATAGACTGATGAGGCATTATTGCCCGTTCAAAAACCATGTTGACTCTTCCCTAACAAATCATGGTCATCTGTGTATCTGATAATTCTGTTCTTTACTATAGTTTCAACCAATTTGCCTGGTAATGAAATTAAGCTTACTGTTGTAATTGCCAGGATCATCTCTATGTCGTTTTTTGAAATCAGGGTTATATTAATTTTCCTGCAGTCATCTGATACAGAGGCTCATTTCGGTGATAGGTTACATACCACAGTTAGTAGTTGCGCAAATTTCATATTTGAGTTCCTTCAGAACTCGTGCTTGAATAACATCTGGTCCTGCAGTAAAGACTGATGCAAAAAAATCCATTGAGATTCTTCCCAATGGCCTTATCTTCCTTGAGTGCTCCTTTAGCACCTCAATTGTCCAGTGGCCCCACTGGTTGTTTAACAGGCTTCCTGCTGCTGAGGTACTTAAAAACAACTTTCTGTTTGTGTCTTTTTTGCTAATTGCTCTTCAAATGCTTTTATGGCCTGCCTGATTCTATTTTGACACTTGGACTTTCTCTTAAGCTTGGTTTTCCTCTGCTAGCCTCAGGACTTGCTCATGCAATACTCCAGGTGCCTATGAAATGCTACCTCACTTTGAAAAGGCTGCCCCGGGTCACTGTAAACACTTCCTGGGTTGCATCACTCCGTAGGAAGGTAAAATCTCCACGGAGTCTGAACTAAGGTGGAGTTGCTATAGGAGCTCACCAGGGGGCACAGGGGGTGCTGGAGCTCCACCACCCAGTCCCAGAGCAACTGAGGCTGCATGTCCTGCCCTTGGGAAAAGTGGTGACCCTTTAGACAGAGTACTAACGAAAACAAGCTTGCAGGTACAGTGATTTAGAAATAAATTACTATGTGAATTGTTTCAAAGACTATGACACTATCAATAGTGTTTTGTTAATACATCTTGCTCTGAAGGGGACATTTTCAGTTCAGTAAAATAGCAGGGAAAAAGACCTAAAAAGTTCTTTAAAAAAACTACCCACTGCCCCAGATCCACCCAAGACTTAGTTCTTTGGTCATTTCCATTGAGATAGGGAGGACCTGGGTTGGGTTATTTAGGGAGAAATAAATGGTTTGACACTGTTACATTTTTAAAGGACATATTTTTAAAATTAATTTGAACTCAGAAATTAATTAACAGATTCACTAGCAAATTCTCAGAAAATTCATTCTTTAGTTAGGGTGTAGTGCTGTAAATACGAGGAGGACGTGGCTTAAATATCTCCAGAGTCAACAACTGGACACAGACAGATTAATAGGGGAGTACAAGGAAACAAGGAATTAATATGGTCAGCATGAAAGGCAGTGACCTCAGCACACCACAGTGAATCTCTGCTTAAGTGGAAGCAAACTCAGCCTTATCTGTGGCACTACCTCCATGCTATCCAGTACATACATTGCACTTTGAGCCACATGGAAATTTGTTTCAGTGTTACAGAAAAGTTAGTTTGTCATTTAGTTCTGCTTTACTGGTTAGAAATATATTGATAATTTTCATCTCAGTTGCATATATGTCTATATTTTGCACTAAATCCTGATCTTATTAAAGACAAGTGGCAAAACTTCAATTGACTTCAAACTACCTGAACTCTAATAATGCATATGCAGAAGGGGAAAGAGTTAAGATTTCACCTGTATGTTTAACTTTGCTGTTTCCTAACTCTTGTGTAACACTGGTAAAACTGTTTGTCATCTATGTAGCCCCTTCTTTGTTTAGGACCAGAATGTGGTATATTGCTACCCAGGTCGAGTCCAACTTCCTCTGATGTTTCATGGGGAAACCAAAGGAAACCAAACGCCAAATATTTGAGCGGGACATTTTCAGTGTGTGGTGAAATTTGGAACTAAAACCCTACAGATTTTAATAACATTTTTTCCAAACCCAAAATATTTACGTAGGGAGGAGAGATGCTGTTGTTTTGTTTTTCTGAAAACTGTGATGTTCCTGGGGGGGAACCTCCATGATGTTTCCCACAAAATTAAAATTTAATTATTAAAATTAAATTAATTATAATTTAAAATTTCTAACCAGCTCTAATGCTGCTCCATGACTCATCAATGTATATGAATGGTGCAATCTGAGGATTAAGTTACTTCCCAACAAGAGAGACTGTCTCAGAATCTTGTCCATCATGAATAATTTCTGCATTGTTTGCTTCCTATTATTTTAGCTTTCCATCCTGCTAGCTGCATTTCACTTTATTGGTTAGTCAAATAAGATAAAATAGGGCTACGTTAAAAAGAAAATTTTTCTATCTCAGGAAAATAAAGTGGTTTACTCCATTATTTAGCTCAGCTTGGTTCAAATATAACCCTACTCGCTGATGAAAGCTAGCATTTACCGAAAGGCATCAAAGGGTTTATATTAGTAAAAGGATGGATTTTTAAGTTGAAGTGTTTATTGTTAGTTTATAAAGCCAATACAGATACCCTGGAGTTTTCAGATCTCTTGATGACAGAATCACACAATTAAGTAACTAAGACTCATGTTGCAGACAGCCATTTTGGGTACAGAATAACTGCCCTCAGATATATTGTTCTGTTGGGATTCTGTGGGGATGCGAGAAGAGATTTTTACTCATGCCCACTATTTCTATTCCTGTTTTCTTGCACAGGGATAATGGATCTTCCACATTTGGGTGGAAGAAGGTCCAAAATAAAGTTCCAATTTCTGATTCTATTCTATATAGACTTACATCACCATAATATCTGAGCATCTTCCTGCTGTGTATTAAGTGACATGATTATTTATTCTCACTTCTTCTCCCCATTATTCCTGGGCGAATTCTGCACCATTGCACAATGCGCAATTCATGTCGCATTAATATTCTGTGCAGAATTGCCTTCACCTCCCCCAGATTTCGTAATGCAGAGCTGCTGGCTGCCACTAGGGGCCGCTGGACCCAAAAGAGCCCAGCTCCCAGCTTGCCCATAGAAGATGCTGCCAGGATAGAGATGGAGATGAAGGGTTCCCGGCACACCCTGAAAGGAGGAGGTGACATGCAGGAAACGCCATACAAGCACAGGGCCCAGCGTCGGGTTGTTTCTCCCTCTGGATCCCTGGGCTTTGGAAAGGGAGGAGTGCGAGTGTCTGGGCTTGGAAGGCTGCAGCTGGGCTTGGGGGGACAGTAGGGGTCCAGGTGTCTGTGCCAGGGGGGGTCCTGTGGCTGGCAGGTATTTTGAAAAATTACCCAAATAATTGAAACCAGTGTGATTATATAGTGCTATTTTGACAAATTAAACATGCAGAATTTTAAAATATTGTTTTGGTGCAGAATTCCCACAGGAGTACCCCATGGAGAAATCTCTGTACAGTGGAGTATATTGTTGTGGTTGAGGTTATTAATTATTATTATTTATTATGAGCTGGTTTACACAGCTGGAACACCAGAGGATTTCAGTGTAGTTCCTCTTGATTTGCATCTGTTTATAGCTGTTTAAGAGAGACCTGAATCAAATCTGACTTCAGATTTCAATTTTCAGTGTAACGGCCTCGAAACCCGCCTGGCACAAGCACCCCCTCTCTGGCGGATAAGTGCCTACAGTCACTCAGTTTGGAATGGGGCAGAACCCACTGGTTCAGATTCTCTCTTTAGAAGGAATTTGATCTGCAGAAGCATTTGGATTCACCAGTCTTTTTATGAAACACTGAATAAACACATAGAAATTGCCAGATTGGATCAGACCTGAGCTCCATCTAGTGCAGTATGTTGTCTCTGATACTGGCTAGTATCAGAGGTTTCAAAAGAAGGTGTAATAACCTTCAACAGGCAGATGTGGAACAATCAGCCCTTCCCCACATCCTGCCATGATCTGTAATAATTAGAGATTTGTTTAAGCCCTGAAGCACGATGTTTAGTATCCATCATGATCCATACACTATGCCATATAAAGCTGACCAATCCCTCCAGTTTCTTTGCAGTGCTGCTCTAACAGCTTTCCTAGGATCTACAGACATTTCCCAACTCCTCAACTCACCCAGAACAAAAGCTCAGACCAGCAAGGTACTGAGCACGCTAGCCCCAATCCAAAGAAACATAAGCACAAGCTTAACATGCTTTAGACTGTAAGAAGCCCCGTTGAAATCAAGGACCCTGGGGCTCTGGTCTCAGTTTGCACGTCCAGTCACTACTGTAAAACTAACAACATTGAACTACGGGCAAGTTTCAACCACATGCCAGGCTCCTTCTAGGATCCTTTGATTTTATATGTCTGACCCAACAGGGCTCCCCCCTTCAGGAATGGAGAGATTGAAAAGTTCTGAGGAATCACAGCCTAACCCCTAGGCCCGCTGCCTTTCAGACCCATGACGCCCAATTTGCTCCCTTCTGCCTCCTACTGCTGCCACCCCCTTTCTGCCCTCACCCAAACACAGAGGAGTTTTCATCTCACTCCCCTGCCCCCAACACAGCTCAGCCCCAGGGCCAGGGAAAAGCAATTCTAAAGGCTGGGGAGCCGGCTGCGTGGCCTACAGAGGTAACAGTATCCTAGAGCTGAGAACTGTGCAGGCAGAGGAAGGGGGCAAAAAACAGGACCACACCCAGCTACCAGCACCAGCCATCTTAACAGAAAACATCACCCAACCCATGAAAGAGTCATAGGACTGGAAGGGACGTCGAGATGTCATCAAGGACAGGCCCCTGCACTCATGGCAGGACCAAGCACCATCAAGAACATCCCTGACAGGAGTTTGTCTAACCTGCTCTGAAAAGTCTCCCCTTATGGAGATTCCACAACCTCCCTAGGCAATTTATTCCAGTTCCTACTACCCTGATGATTAGGAATTTTTTCCTAATTTCCAACCTAAACATCCCTTGCTGCAATTTAAGCCCATTGCTTCTTGTCCTTTCATCAGAAGTTAAGGAGAATAATTTTTCTCCCTACTCCTTGTAACAACCTTTTAGGTATTTGAAAACTGTTATGTCCCCTCTCAGCCTTTTCTTTTCCAGACTAAACAAACCCAATTCTTTCAATCTTCCCTCATAGGTCATGTTTTCTAGACCTTTCATCATTTTTGTTGCTCTTCTCAGGACTCTCTCCAATTTGTCCCCATGTTTCCTGAAATGTGGCGCTCAGAACTGGACACGATACTGCAGTTGATGCCTTATTAGAGCCGTGTAGAGTGGAAGAATTACTTGGCCTGTCTTGCTTCCAACACTCCTGCTAATGGTGGATTGTCTGTCACTTGAAGTCTTTCCAACTGAGTATCTAGCTAAAAGATGTGCGAGAGCTAAAAAAAATAATAATTACGGGCTTGATACAGAAATTACTGGGCAAGGTTTTGCTATGCAGGAGGTCAAATTAGATGATCATATTGACCTCTTCTGGCCTTAAAACTGTATGAAAAATCAGTTTTACCTGGGGTGGTAAATTGTAAGGCATTATTAGGCACTAATTGTAAGGGTAGGGTGATTGCTTGGCATCTACGCAGAACAAAGTTAAAGTTGTTTGTTTGCTGTAACTGTGCTTTTTCCATAGTTAAACATGTCTGGATTTCTTTTAAGCCTAACTTTGACACCATATTCACTGAGTCCTCCCTACGGAAGGAAAGACTGAACCATTCGTTTTCAGTGACACTGCTCTTGAGACTTCTCCCTGTGGCTCAGCAAAACATCAAGAGCTTTCCATAAAACTAAGCAAAGGCAAATAACCAAATCTACTAAGCATGTTAGGGCACCAAGGAGGGCATTGTAATGAGCCCCTCTGTGCCTGCCTTGAGACTACAAGTGGAGGTGTGACTTCAGGCACGTGATCTCTAAATGACACAGAAATTAATATATAAAGGTTGTTGGTGCCCTAACATGATCCCTTAGGGATAAGGAGTGATTGGACACTCTCTTCCGCCAGTAGCTGTGATACAATACTTCTTTCTTTCAGTGGAGGTGGCATAGCTATTTTCCTTTGGTTCTGATTCCTGGACATAACTTTCCATTTTCTCCATGTACTTGGAAATGTGATGTTAGTGCAGTCAACAGTTTTGCAACTTAAGGCAGACACTGTTTGTTTGTTCATTCTTCTGTCTCAGGATAAATTGCAGTGGCAATGGACATGGTTCATGGAAGACCCTGAAAGGTCCAGATGGATATTACGTAAGACTCCAGTATTATACATAGAGATGAACCTGAGTTACACACTTCAGATCTGGAATCAGATTCAGATCCGACTTCTTCAACCTTTGAGGATTTTCAGATTCAGAGTGTAAATCTAAAGCTCCATCCCAACTCTTCCCAGACATCACAGCGGCTGGTTTCCTGTAAGATATTCACTACCTACATTCAAGACCAAGGGTGTCATTCAGATTTAATTCATGCCATGAAATTTCCTTCTTCCATGCTGCTCACTCTTATTATCCCGGCAGGTATGGTTTCATGCACCCCTGTATAAATGGCTAAGCGTTAACTTGAGCATGAGTTCGAACCCTGGGCTTACATTGCATGGTAGATGTACTGTGAGGTGACTGGTGCTTCGAAAATTCACTCTTGTAATTTGCCATACCCAAAAGATTCAGCAATGGCCAGTGATTTTGGTAGCCTCTGTTTATGCGTGCCCAACTTCAGTCCCCTCGGTCCTGATTTCCAGAAACTCCACCACTCCAGCTGAAGTCAACGGGAGCTGTAAGTACTCAGCACTTGAGAAAATAAGGCCCAAGGTCTTTTACATTGAGATCCCAATAACAGTGGCATTTGCAACCAACGACATGTGCTTAAGCCCCACTGAAGTCAAAGGGAGAGATACTTAAACATGTGCGTAAGGACTTTCTGAATCAGAGCCAATGGGCAGGTCTACGCTACGGGGACAGGCCGATCTAAGCTACACAGTTTGAGTTACATTAGTTGCATAACTCAAGTTGATATAGCTTTGATATACTTACCACGGGGTTCACATTGCACTGGGTCGACAGAAGAAACTCTCCCGTAGACTCCCCTTACTTATCTCGTTCTGGTGGAGTCAATGCCAGAGTGATAGTCTGTTGATCCAGTGGGTCTTCACTAGACCTGCTAAATTGTCCCCCGGTAGATTTATCACCACAGCATTGATCCACCCCATAGTGGAGACAAGTCCTATGTGTGCAGAGAAGCCATTGAAGGATTTGGTTGTCCTATTCTGACACCCTTTGGGGAAAAATGGGCCCTCAATTTTGTCTCTGTTGCTCTCCTCAGGGCATCCTTCACATCCTTGTTCCTCAAACTGTAGATGAGGGGGTTCAGCATGGGGATCACCACAGTGTAGAACACGGAGGTCGTTTTGTCTGTGTCCAATGAGTAGCTGGTGCTGGGTCGGAAATACATGAAGAGAATTGTCCCGTGGCACATGGAGACGGCTGTCAGGTGGGAGGTGCAGGTGTAGAAGGCTTTGCGCCTGCCCTCGGTGGAGCGGATCCGCAGCACAGTCACAATAATTAAGATGTATGAGATGAGAATGGTCACAATGCTGATCACCTCAATCAGACTGCCAAAGAGGAAAACAAGCAGCTGATTGATAGAGGTGCCAGAAGAGGAGAGCTTTAGAAGTGCGTTGATATCACAGAAGAAATGATTCAGGATATTGGAGTCTCAATAGGATAATCTTAACAAACCGCTCGTGTGTATCACGGAGTTCAGGAAGGCCCATAGATATGAACCAGCCACTAGCTGCAGGCAGTGCTTTGGCGACATGATGACCATATACAGCAGCGGGTTACAGATGGCTACATAACGGTCATATGCCATTACTGACAGCAGAAGGCACTCAGAGATGACCAACAATATGAAGCTAAAATATTGGATGATGCACGCTGTATAGGAAATAGCTTTCCTCTCTCTAAGAAGCTCATCAGCATCTTGGGAGTGATGACTGTGGAGTAACAGGCATCCACGAGAGACAAATTCTTGAGAAAGAAGTACATGGGGGTGTGAAGACAGGGGTCGATCCTGATTAAAACCATCATCCCCAGATTCCACACCAGGGTGATAACATAGATCACTAGGAACACCACAAAGAGGGGGACCTGCAGCTCCGGACGATCTGTCACACCTGTGAGAATGAACTCGGTCACTGCCGTACAATTTCCTCCAGCCATTCATTCAGCCTGGGGCGCTAGCTGCGGGAACAACTATAAAGGAAGGCCTTAGTTCTTATGCAAACGGTGTATGCTAATATAAAGAACTGTGGTCATATGCGTAAAGACCCTTTGAGTTGTGGAATGGAACCAGGGGTGGCTCCAGGCCTCAACACGCCAAGCACGTGCTTGGGGCGGCAAGCCACAGGGGGCGCTCTGCCAGCCGCCGCAGAGGGTCCGCTGGTCCTGCGGCTTCGGTGGACATCCCGCAGGCGTGCCTGCGGAGGGTCCGCTGCCTGCGGGAGGTCCGCTGAAGCCACGGGACCAGCGGACCCTCCGCAGACAAGCCGCCGAAGGTAGCCTGCCTGCCGTGCTTGGGGCGGCAGAGTGCCTAGAGCCGCTCCTGAATGGAACCTGGAACAACTGATGGGAAAACCCAGAACTCTTTCACTTCTTCTAAGGAGAAAAAAATCCTTTATCTCTAGGAAAGTGCATTACCCTGCCATTCAGTCTGATTTACACATTTTGACCCTGATTCTGCTGATATTTTTATTTCATTTATTAGTGTAGCCCCACAGACTCAGTGGAATGCCTCGCATGAATAACATTAAGGAATATATTCAATTTTGTGGGACTGGTACCTTAGACAATAGTAGAATCCGTGGATCTCCATTACACCTGGGAACAATAACATGGTTAGGAGGAACGCATAGTTTGCCTCGCACTCTCTGGTTGTTGGTTGACATACTTTCATTGAGAAAATATTTCAAAAATGGAGCTTCCAAATTTATCCCTTCTGGACACTGCAGCCATGCTGACTAAATCCTGTAGCTTCTTGTTCTTCGGCTGCTGAAAAATTACCACACGTACACGTCTAATGATCAGACTAAAAGCGTGTAGCCAGGGGTGAATATTTCTGAGAAAATTAACAACAGTGAACATATTTTTAGAAACATATTCATAATAAGAAAAAATATTCTATGTATAGATTGATCTTTTAACCTGTCTTTATAGGGATAAGAAACTGCCTGTAAACCTGTTTCATCGTATGTCAATATCCTCAATGCACCTCTTTCCTCACCCCATGTCACAATAGCGATTGCCAAATCATACAATTGTTAATTGTGCTTAGCTCATGTCGCACATTCCAGTTTGTGAAATTATGGGGATGGCTTGGTTCTCATTCCTAACACCCTGGCAAGATGAAAGGTAGTGAACGTCCAGTGCAATCATGAGGTATTTATGTGTAGTAGGTTTTTTGTGGCCAAAGATCAAGAAAAAGTATGTATGTGTGTGTGTGTCTGTGTGTACATATTCATACACATGACATACATACAGAGATGTGTCATTTATTTCTTTACCCACTCTTTGATTTTGGCCACGTAGCATGTCAGTCAGTCGGCATTCAGACAAATATTACGAATAAAATGATTAGGCAACTTCAAAGGCAGCTTGCTTAATGTGCAGTTCTACAAAGTTACCAAGGAAGAAAGATCTGACGTCTTTCATCAAATGCATCCAAGCAAACAAAAATAGGTCATTTAGGGCTTGATCCTCAGGTATTTATGTGTGGTATGTTTTTTTGTGGCCAAAGATCAAGAAAAAGAGTGTGTGTGTGTGTGTGTGTGTGTGTGTGTGTGTGTGTGTGTGTGTGTGTACATATTCATACACATGCCGTACGTACACACACATGTCATTTATTTCTTTACCCACTCTTTGGTGTTGGCCAAATAGCATGTCAGTCAGTCGGTATTCAGACAAATATTACAAATAAGTGGGCTGTAGTCAACAAAACCTTATGCCACTAGTACTCCTGTTCTTTTTGCGGATAGAGACTAACACAGCTGCTAATCTGAAACAAATAAAATGATTATTCAACTTCAAAGGCAGCTTGCTTAACATGCAGTTCTACAGAAGATAGAAAGGAAGAAGGACTTGACTTATTTCATCAAACGCATCCAAGCAAAGAACAATAGGTCATTCAGGGCTTGATCCTGCGTGGAGCTGAGCATTCTTCCCTCAGTCCAGCAGAACATTTAAGCAGGTGCATAACTTTTCATAGAATCATAGAAATGTAGGACCTGAAGAGGTCATCTAGTCCATCCCCCAGCGCTTCTAAACCTTTCATCATTTTTATTGCTCTCCTCTGGGCTGTCTCCAATCTAGCTCCATCTTTCCTGAAGTGGAGCACCCAGAATTTTAAGCATGTTGATTTCAATGGGGCTGCTTACGTTCTTCAAGTTGCTTAAAGTTAAGCATGTGTTTATATGTTTCTTTGGATTGGGGCTAACGTGCTCAGTACCTTGGTGGTCTGAGCTCTTCTTCTGGATGAGCTGAGAAGTTGGGAAATGTCTGTAGATCCTAGGAGTGCTGTTAAGAAGAAACTGGAGGGACTTCAACAAATCTCTAACTATTAGAAATCAGGGTGAGATGGGGGAAGGGCTGATTATTCCACACCTGCCTATTGAAGGCTATTAAACCTTCTTTTGCACCATCTGCTACTAGCCACTATGAGAGACAAGACACTAGATGGAGCTCAGGTCTGATCGAATCTGGCAATTTCTGTGTGTTTATTCAGTGTTTCATAAAAAGACCGGTGAATCCAAATGCTTCTGCAGACCAAATTCCTTCTAAAGAGAGAATCTGAACCAGAGCTCAGCTAGTTACAGTATAGCAAATTTCTGCTATTTCCTACCCCCACTTTTAAAGGAAGTGCAGGATTGATGACCATAAACACATTTTTAATGCTAAAAGAGCTCCCCTGCCTGTTCACAGATCTCAGATCCTAAAAAAATCTATCTATCTATCCCTGCACACCCTTCTCATCTATCTATCTATCTATCTATCTATCTGCAAGCGAAAAGTGCTCTCAAAAGAGGCTGTAGAATTCCCCTCTCTATAATTCAAGGAAAGATGGAGTTAAAAACATCAGAGAAAAGACTAATGTAAACACATTCTACATAATGCTCAGTAGAGCATCTGAGCTGACCATATCAATGAAAGCCCATCCGATTCACAGAAATGATTTATTTTCATTGGACTGAGCCTTTGTTGACATTATCTCTGCTCGGCAAAGGAGTGATGTTCTACAAAGTGTTAATGAATATGCATTCCAACCTGCCACGCTCCACACAACCAAACCTCCACATGGCAGTCAGAGAAAGAGCTGAGCCTTACACTGTGCCTTGAAAACTCAGAGTTTGGACGTGTGTACCCAGGGAAATGACCTTCAGGTTTAGAAGACTCCTCTGTGAGAATGCTCGACCATCAATCCTCACATATTTAATCTTGGCCCCATTGAAGTCTATGGCAAAATTACCATTAGTTTCAATGGCCCAGGATTTCCTCTTAGGTGAAATATCTGCTGCAATTTAGTGGACTGCTGCATTTGGCAGTAGCTGTGCTTGGGCTGAGTTTCTCATGGTAGAGGTCCACTCCAAAAGGTATGGACTATTAGAGACAATTCATGTGAAAGATTCAGAACAATCTCTTTTCGGTTCCCACATGGCTGCATTATAGATTCAAATAATCAACAAGTTGACTTCTACAAATTTCTGCCTTGGGCAAGATGACCTGAAAAGTGCTATTACCTGCTGTAACTAACAAAAGGAGATTTCAGTTCTATTGTAGTGGAAATAGTGTTCACTCCTACCTTCTGAGAGATGTCGTCTTTCTTGATTTCAAAGTCTAGGATGGAAGTGTGTTCATGTTTGGCATAGCATCATTTGGGAGAGGATCCCTGTAGCACCTTTGAGCTCTGATCATCAAGACAAGCACAGGCAGACTCATTAAAATACAGCATATTTCTCTAGGGGACAGGGGATAATCACATGCAGATGCATTATCTTTAAAAGTTTTGCGAAGGATTTTGCCACTGGGGGGATATGGGCTCTATGGCTGATGTAGAACCCATCCCTTGCCTCCCCGACCCAGCACCTGCTATAGGAGGCAGGTTGGAGCAATCCAGGGGAAGGACAGGGTGTGGCCAGACTGCACTATTTTGTGGTTCTACTAGGCTGGTGTAGTTACCCTGAGTAGATTTAACATCATTCTTATAATTGATTCCCAATGGGCTGTAATAGTGTGGTGGAGAGCATGACTTGGTCTCTGGCATGCAGCATCCGCTCCAGCAACGGTACCTGTCATGTTCCATCCTGTTTACCGGAACAGGGTACTACTTGCAGTTTATGATGCTGGTTTTTCAATTTATTTGAATTCTGGGAACATGACCTTGTGTCTGTGAAACTTCACAGCTGAACTAAATGGGATTTAGGGATGGTTCTGAACCGCCACCTTCCAACCAGATTGGAGCCTAGAACTTGAAATTCCAGGAAAGCTGTTGGGTGCACACATTCAGGGTTCCTGTCTGGCCCTGGTTGTAGAGCTGTCTCCTCCCAAATCCCACTCCTCCCCTGCTCAGGACCTCCTCCCAAACACCCCCTCGTAGTCTGAGTGGTCCTGCAGCACCCTGCCATCCATCTCTCCCTCCTCCGGGCTCCAGAGCTGCACTCACAACGGATCAGTCTTGCCGACCCTTCCAGCTGGGTTTTATTTATTTTCCAAGAGACAAACCAAAAGGACAAGAACAGCATAAGGCAATTTTGTTGTTGGCCTTAGTCTCTGCTCTCTGGGTCTTTCCTCCAAGGTTATTGCCAAACTCTCTCTCTCTAGCTGTCCTTGCTGCTCCTTCCTTTCTCTGCAGTTCCTGCAACTCTCTCAGCCACTTCCTCTTCTGCACCCTGCTGATCAGTACACGAATCAGCTGATCCCTGTTCAGGTGGGCCTCCTTAGCCACGAGGATTGGCTGAGCTCAGGCCTCCAGTCCTCATAATGCCAAGCCACCCCATGACAGGGCTATTTACAGGGACAGGCCATAATCAAAAATCTGGTCTTTTTCTAAACATCACCTCCCTCCCTCTCTCTCTGTTTTACCAGTACAGCTAGCACCAATGCCACGCGTGTTTCATTCTCCCATTCCATTCTTTGTGTGTTTACATATTGCTCCTTCTGCTTTGTATGAGGGAGTGTCCTTGCTTTTTCTGTCTTGTAAAGCACACACTATTGACACTGAGCAGATAAATAATGGAGACATCACAAAAAAAATTAAATAACCAAACCCTTTGTCATAAAGACTGTTCTCCTCAGTAAAGCAAGCTATAAACATTAGGAAATGCACAGAGGACTAAAAGGCTGCAAAGTGAAGCCCTCTCAAGTTAGGAAATACTAGAATGAGAATTTCCTATGCGACATTAATTCTGCAATAAATGAGGCAGGGATCCTATAGACAAAAGACTCCTTCAATATACAGCCCCAGAGAAGAAAACCCTGTGTTCTGAATAAGGAAGGGGTCCTGTGGGAAAAATAATAATATGGGATCATGTCATTAAAGTCTGCATCATCACACAAATGCACAAGAGGTCTGAATTAATGATGTCAGAGCAACATTTATTTGGGCATTTGCTAACCTGAGAATGCTTAACTTTCTAAATGTTTAACCCTTTTAAAAACCTTGACTTTGTATTTCCTAATTATTATATGGTTTAGTTTATTGATGAAAGCAAACTTAAGTAACATTAAACAAAGGGGTTTTTGTTTGTTAATTTCCTTAGTTTTTAATAGAAAGAAAATATTTTATATATGTGCTATTTAAACAATGAGGCTCTTACTCATGCGTTGGTTCAGTCTATATTTTATTGCCATTGTTATCTTTGTGAAAATCCCACTTTTACCGCTCAATGCTGTGCTGATCAGAGTATTGAAAGTCATGAAATTAAACTGTCTTAAAACAAAACTCATTTTATGCAACTTCAGGGTGAAAGTTCTCAGCTATAACCCTGAATGTGCAAGAAGCAGATAAACACTATCCAGGAAAAAGAGCTGGAATTGATTGCATCTTGTTTTCACCTAGGCCTTACTGAGGACAGTAGCAAACACCTGCCCTTTGCGAAGGAACACAGTGCCGTACCGCAGCACAAACCTCACTGAGCACAGCAGGGGCTGTCCCGGTTATCCAGCTCTGGCCCTGTTTCATTACAAACTTCCTTTCGGTGATGATGTTCTGGTAACAAGGGGGCAACCAGCTGTCAAAGGGAGCTGTTGCCATGGCAGCCAGGGTGCTAGTCATTCTCCCCAAGTATGAAAATGAACCGGAGGGAGGAAGTGCTGAGTGGTGGGTTATCTCTGATGTCACAAGGCTACTGCTCAGGCAGCACCAGTGGGCAGCAAATGTGTGATGTGTGTGTGATTGTGGGGGGGGAGGCTTTCCCAGTGTTCCTGTTTTCACACATTTCCTAAAGAAGCCAATAACATAACTACACAGAATACACATTAATGGTGATTCCACCCACATGATAAGTAGTCGCTGAAATTTGATTCAAATCCCGCATGGCATGTTTAGAAACAAGGGTTTCAAAAAAGGAGAGACCTTGTAAAACAGAAAATGTTGATGCTGTGATGCATTTGTGGTTGTGTTAAAATTGAATACTGTGACATTAAATGTTGGACAGGGTTCCTGGGCGTGCTTGCATGCTAGGGAGCACGGTAGGGCAGCACACAATCGGGGCGTAGCAGCAGCCAGTCAGCAGGTACCCAGTGAGTTGTGCCTCTCTGTTATAGGCAGTAGCCTGCATTCTCTCCCTCTGATTTTTGGGTTCTTACGTGTTGTTGTTCTGGCTCCTAAGAAACAAATCAGCGAGACTTTGCGAACGTCCAGCAAGAGTATATTGTTTTCTCTAACTTGTCTGCTTGTGGGCCACAAAACATGAAAGGTATAATCTCATCCAAAATAAAATACACTTCTCAAGCCAAATGTCCTTTTGAAACAAAAAAATGGAACCATTTCATTCTGGTCAGGTTGATCTTACTGAAGCACTTCACTTTTCCTTTCCCATTCACAGGGAGGAGCCTAAATTAGGTTTCCCTAAATCCATGATTGGAATAGTGACGCAAAGCCTCACTAGAAGCCAAGCAGCTCGGAAAGAATGGGATGATCACAATACAGAAGAACCCTGTTTATCTGACCCTCTATTATCCGCTTCTCCGTATTAACCCAACAACCAGCGCACACAGGTCCAGAAGTGGGCAATCTCTCCTATGGTCCCTAGATGGCGCTGCAGCCGGGCACGTTCCCATTCATCCAATTAGCCAACGTTTTGGTTAACCAATCTGGCCCTGGTGCCAATTTGATGGGATAAAGGGGGTTCCGCTCTCCTTGTGGGTGATCATTTGATGCAGGTGATCTGCTGCTGGTGTTATTCCTTGTGGAAAAGTACCAATTGCAAAACTGATGGGAGGGGCCTTCTGAGGTGGTAGGGAGGGGTCACGCTGTTACCTGCAATGTACACAGGCCCCGCAGCAGGGACGCACTTCGGACTGTGCATATAAACAGGTTAAAAGTGCATCACAACAGTGAAGCCGTTGTCAAGATGCTATTCTGTGCAGAGGATTGTAAGACAGCCCCTGTTCCTGATCTGAGGCCTGAATCCCGTAGGGATATCCCCCTCGAGAGCATTGAGGTGTGTGAAGAGGTCACCGTAACTGAAAAGACAGTGGTCATGGCTGTGCTGCAAAGTCACTGGCAGGTATGATCAAGCAGGCCAGGCCTGACTCACAAAAGTTGCCTAAGATGAACACTGTGGGATCACAACCTGCACCCAGCAAAGCATCCCACAGAACTGGTCCATTGCGGCAGCAAGTTCATAAGGAGATGGCAAGCCTGCTGGTCAGGGAATAATTAAAGATTCAAACAGTCCCTGGGATGAGGAGGTCGTTTTGCTGACGTTTACAGGGAGCTCCTCCGAGTGTGGGGGCAGAATGGGAGGAAGCACGAAGGGGCTTGTTTGAAGATTTAACCAGGGAGTGATGGGGGTTAGCATCATGGGCCATGTAACTGCGAACACTGTGTGCCCTTAGCCCAGGGGTGGGCAAACTGCCCTGTCTGCAGGCGCTGCCCTGGAAGCTCCCATTGGCTGTGGTTCCCAGCCAATGGGAGCTGCAGGGGCGGTGCTTGGGGCACGGGCAGCGTGTGGCGCCTCCTGGCTTTCCCTATGCATAGAAGCCAGATAGGGGATGTGCTGCTGCTTCTGAGAGCCACACGGAGACATGGTACTCATGTTTTTGTCGCTCTTATCTGGACTCTCTGCAATTGGCCCACATCTTTCCTGAAACGTGGTGCCCAGAACTGGACACAATACTCCAGTTGAGGCCTAATCAGTGTGGAGTAGGGCAGAAGAATCACTTCTTGTCTCTTGTCTCCTTCTCTTACCTCCATATTACAAGTGGCAAACAGAGGCAGAGGGATACTAAACCCAGGTTTTTAAAGGTATTTAAGCCACATAAATCCCATTGATTTCAATGGGAATTAGGAACTGAAATCCCCTTAAAAAATCTGCCCCTAAGTGATTTGCTCAAGGTCGCAGAGGAAGTCTGCAGTGGAGGCAGAATTTAAACTCAGACCCCTCAAGTCTTAGGCAAGTGCAATAACCTCTGGACCATCCTTCCTTTCTCCTGTGTGTGTCTAATGACGTGTTTCTGTCTAGCTAACCCCAGACATAACCGTGTCTCTGTCTATCTGGCCCCATAGAAAAGCATCCATCTGTCTAGTGTCTTCCTGTCTATCACTTTTTCATAATTAAACCAGGAGCTATGCTATGAATAAGAAGTCAATTAAAATCACAACCTAGGAATAAATTCTCATTAAGTTCAAGAACCAGCATTCCTGTTGAAATCAGTAAGATTATGTTCACAATGGTTCACTGTATATTAACCTGTGCCTGACGGGCGCTTCAGCAGTCTGAGGAGGAATAGCTCAGTGGTTTGAGCATTGGCCTGCTAAACACAGGGTTGTGAATTCAATCCTTGACAAGGCTATCTAAGGCCTGGGGTAAAATTCTGTCTGGGGATGGGTCCTGCTTTGAGCAGGGGGTTGGACTAGATGACCTTCTGAGGTCCCTTCCAGCCCACAAATACACTTAGAGGAGCATGGCAAGATTTTAATCAATATCTGCCAGGATTAGAGCTGTGAAGACGTTTTTTTTTCAGAGCAGCAGGACTAGACGTCTGGATGTCGCACAGCCAAAGGGCAAGGAGCATTCTGCTGCTCAGCGCTGAGCGAGAAAGAACGTTTGCAGCAGCAGCATGAGAGGGTCCAGGAGTCCAGTAAAAAGTCATGCAATGCACCTGCACGTGCCCCTCCGATTCAGATCTCGACTGGGCGCTGTCAAGGGCCCCCAGCAAAAAGCCTGTCATGCCACATGCCATTTAGCTGAGCCCTGGTGGTATCCTTATCTGGCAGGATAACGAGGGTGATGCTGCAGCTGGGAACAGGGAAGATCCTGCCAATGTCCCTAAAGGCCAGGATGTGACCTCACATTAGATCAGGAGGGCCAGTTTGGAGATGATAGCAGTGAAAACTCTGGAGAGGGGGATGTGGCTGGCCAGAGACCGGAAGTCCAGGTGGTTACTGCAACTCTCTAACCCCTCCCTCCCGTTGTTTTCTAGAGAAATTGGACCTTCAACACTGAGGATTTTGTAGGTTATGGCCAAATAATTTACTGTCCTGGATATTATGCCCTGCATTGCTGTGTGTATCTGTGGGGTAGTGCAGACGCCACAACATTTGCATGGCCTCCTCTCCCTTCCCCTCCCCTCCACCAGCCTCTGCTGGGCACAATCCCAAGTGGTTGCAGGGCACTGGGGGGAAAGGTTTCGGAAAAGCCAGCTTTGCTGTTTATCCAAGAGTTCAGAGTATGGGCTGTACGGCTTGTGCTGAAGCCCACGGTCTGTAGCAAGTTCACAACTAGAAATCAGTGCCCCTCTGTCCGTTTCACCGCAGGCAGGCAGGTGGGGGTGGAGGGGTTCAAACACGGCTTGGATCAATGCTCTCCATCCTAGCTCAGGCTTTGGTTGGCTTCCTTCGTTTCCTCCCAGTCCTGGTAGCTTGTTCTGGGAAGTTTCTCAGGCAGCAGGAATTCTCCACGGCCTTTCAGGAGAACTGGGAGTGCAAACCTGCTCGGGCCTCCATAATAGCCACGTCCCTACCAAATTCAGGGCTCGCTTTGACTAATTTACAAACCCTCTCACCTTGAAATTGACCGACATCACCATTTCAGATGTTTCCACCTGACATTTCCTGGTATTGTAACCATGGGGGTCCCGACCAACCTGGGAGAATGGGGGAGTTCAGAGGTTGTTGTGGGGGGGCGGGGTCACAGCATTGTCACCCTCACTTCTGTGCTGCCTTCAGAGCTGGGCTCCAAGGGCAGCAGCCAGCAACCTTTCTGAAGTTAGAGGAGGTTCCCAGATGTGCAGGTGGGTCCCTGCTGTTGGCAGCACCTCAGTTCCTACCTACTACTTGGGAGCACCTCGGCTCCTACCATTTTCGGGGCATCCAGAGAAATGGACCCCTGAGCCCCAGAAGGAACTGCAAGGGAAGCCCCGAGCCCCCGCTGCAGATGCCAGGCAGAAGCCCTGAGCCCAGGCACCCAGAGCGCCGGCAGGAGTTGGGAGGGGCATGAAAGTCCTGAGCCCAGTGCCCCAGCACTGGCTGCAGCCACAGGGGGCCAGAAGCTCTGAGTCCGGGCACCCAGAGATGTGACTGGAGCAGAAGCTGCCAAGGCCAAAGCCCTGAGCTCAATACTGGGCTGATGCAGCGCACTCACTTCTGCATTGCCGCTGCAGGTGCATCTGATATCCCCACGGAGAGGAAGACCTGTCCCCAGACGGGCAGACAAACAGCTAGGAGGCCCCTACTGGGTTCTCCTGGCTGAGGGGTCCAGTAGGACAGGAAGATTGCATTTCATGGGGCAGGGCTAATTCAGTCTAGCCAAAAAAGGCACAACAAGAACCAATAGCTGCCAGCTGAAGCCAGAGAAATTCAAATGAGACGTAGGCCCACATTTTTGACAGTGTGGGAAACTTGCCACTGGAACAAATTACCCAGGGGAGAGGTGGAGTCTCTGTTTCCTGGTGTCCTCACGTCACAACTGCCTGTCATTCTGGAAGGTGCCTTTTAGTGATTTACAAGCAATTGGGCTTCATATGGTGCAAAGTGTGTGAAATTTCATAGCCTGTGAAATAGAGGCCAGATTAGGAGATCGAATTGTGTCATAACGTCTATGAAAAGCTCAGTGTGGGGTGCGGAACAGATTCTGCTGTTTTACTGGGTGGCCTGCTTGCTCCTCAGAATCAGTAATGAGCAAGTGGGGTGATCCGGGGTGCAGCTCAAACATCCAGCTGGGCTGGCCAGGGGCAGACATCAGGCCTGCCAGGGAAAGGTGGGTGCGGCAGTGACATCACAAAGGCCTTTGGCAGGAACTCAGCCTATTGGGCAAAGATGATGAGGCGTCTGTGACCTCACAGAGCTCCCTTGCCAACGGCCAGGCAGGACAGGGATGCGGGGCAGGGGGAACCTCAGAGAGCCCTGTAGCCTGGCTGCAGCAAGCCTCCAGCTCGCGGTCTCTCATTCAGGACCAAGAGCCAGTTGCTGTAGAGGAGATTCTCTTCGTGCGTTTGTCTTATCTGTGTGGATTTATTTCAAAGACATTGTCATCTGTGTGGAAGGTAAGAAAAAATATAGGCTCTAGATATAGATACAAGATAGGGGACTCTATCCTAGCAGATTCAAAGGCATCACCACCCTCCTAGGGAAAAAGTTTTTGCTAATATCCAAGCCTTCCACATTGCAACTTGAGAGCATTGCTCCTTGTTCTGTCATCTGCCAGCTCTAAGATTTCGTGAGAATCAATCTTTCATTAGGAAAATAATTCAAAAATGCAAATACAAAAAACTTTGAGTGAAATCAACCCATCCTGATCTTTAGTGTCTGGGGTGTGGGCCTTGGGCGCCAGACTGAGACCCTCATGGGCTAGTAAAACCCAGGAAGGCAGTAAAATAATTCCAGTTCTCTTAGCATCCAGGCCTCCCTAATCCAAGGAACAGCTGAGGGCTGCGGGAGACAGAGGGATGCTGAGAATGTCTAACTCATGACTGAAAATAGAGAGAGGTGTTATTGGCTTTGGTTGGGGGACAAGTAACAAATCCGTTGGGATTCTTGCCCCAAACAACAATCACCCATTGTCCCTTAGAGAACGAGGGCCCTAACGCGCCTGACTTGCTCAATCTCTCCCCTGCTAGGGCTGAGAGAACTTTCTCCATCCCCCAGGATACCGAGGGAAAGAGAAAAGAAGTGACCTCTCTTTGGTCACACAGCAAGGCCATGCCAGAGCTAGAAAGAGAAGCATAAGAAAGAAGTTGTATCAAAATGTTTTGCATTTCAAACTGACAGATTTCTTAAACAAAGGCAATTTGATGTGTGGTTCGTGAACTGAAATGATACATTCTTGTCTCCACATGTTTTTAGATTGATGATCCAGTAGATCTATCCCCTAGTTTTTATCCCCAGATTGAGGGAGGAAAACAAGTTTGCCTGTTTTGTGACTGCCCAATGGCTTTCTTGAATTTCAACAAACTTTTGAACGATTGAACTGAACGATTTGAATAAACTGAAAGGAAGACAATATTTTCTGCACCTTTCAAGGAAGCTACTGCTGCCCAAAGCTGGGTTAGCATTTCAGCTAGCTTTGCTTCCGGGGCCTTAGCTATCACATCAGTGGTGCGACTGTCTGAAAAGCTTGGCAGTGAACATGTTCTACTGAATGTTATTTTTTCTCTTCTATTTAAATTATTTAAAAGATTGTCATAAATTGGGTCCTTATCAGAGGTTGTCAATTTCCAATGTAATGATGACAGTGAGGGAGACTAGCCACTGGAAGAAATTACCCAGGGGAGAGGTGGAGTCTCTGTTTCCTGGTGTCCTACCATCATAACTGGTTGGGAAGGTGCCTTTTAGTGAATTACAAGCAATTGGGCTTAATTGGGTGCTAAGAGTGTGAAATTTCATAGCCCGTGAAATAGAGGCCACATTAGGAGACTGAATTGTTTCACAACAATCGTTTCACAGCCTCTATGAAAAACTCAGTGTGGGGTGCAGAACAGACTCTGCTGTTTTACTGGGTAGCCTGCTTGCTCCCCAGAATCAATAATGAGCAAGTGGGGTGATCCGGGGTGCAGCTCAAGCATCCAGCTGGGCTGGCCAGGGGCAGAGGTCAGGCCTGCCAGGGAAAGGTGGGTGTGGCAGTGACTTCACAAAAGCTTGTGGCAGGAACTCAGCCCATTGAGCAAAGACAATTAGTTGGGAATTGGTCCTGCTTTGAGCAGGGGGTTGGACTAGACACCTCCTGAGGTCCCTTCCAACCCTGATAGTCTATGATTCTATGAGTGAGACGTCTGTGACCTCACAGAGCTCCCTTGCCAACAGCCAGGCAGGACAGGGATGTGGGGCAGGGGGAACCTCGCAGAGCCCTGGAGCCTTGCTGCAGCAAGCCTCCATCTTCCCTTTACCAGAGAAAGGTTATGAGCAGACAATGGCTGGAAGTTGAAGCTAGACCAATACACACTGGAAAGAAGGCGAGGAGCATTTTTAACATTAGAGTTTGGAGCAATTCACTGAGGGTTGTGCTGGATTTTCCACAACTGGCCTCTTTTAAAATCAAGCTTGGGTGTTTTACTAAAAAACCTGCTCTAATTCCTATGGGAATTATTTTGAGGCACATTCTATGGCCGAAGTGAAAGAGAAAGTCAGACGACAGTGGTTTCCTCTGGGCTTGGAATTAACCTGTGACTCGCTGGGAGCGTTTGGAATGTGGCCATTTTGCTTCCCTCTTGTCCCTTCTTCTCAATTGGAAAATGGGCCACCAGAAAAGCCTGATTTCCACCCTGCGCCCCTTCCATTCGTGCTGTAAGCTGAAGGGCGTTGTGACTTGAGAATGAATTCAGCCAGTCAGTGCTAACTCTCCACAGGTGATTTGCATAAGTCAGTAAATGAGCCTGCAGGTTTCCGTGGGAGCGATGCCCAAGGCAGGGCTCAGGCTTCGGGTTTACGCTCCGGGTTAGTGGAGTCAGGGAGCGGCAGGTGGCTGAGTTACCTCTGGTGTCACAATGTTACTGCTCAGGTTCCTCTGCCTGCTGCACCACCTGGGCAGTGACTGTCAAGGGGAAGGTTTTGTGGATTTGAAACTTAGAACCCAGGAAGCGCAGGAGAGGACTGGCTTAGAGAGTTTGGCAGTAAAATGTAGGTTTTGTGGCAATATCCTTTGCAATTGCTACTGGATCCGGGAGGGAGACAGCATTCCTGCCCCTCCCACCACCTCTTAGCTGGGCCTACATAAAAGAGACTAGCTAGAGTTTTGCACACTTGTTTGTTTGAGACTGAGCAAATAAGGCCCAACAAATTACTGCTAGGATGACTTTTGCTGCCTCCTCTCCTTGACTAGAATACAAGCAGTTTCTGATTCTCTCAGATGACGTAGTTCTTCTAAAATCAAGGGCAAGACCAGTCAGTGGCTTTTTCACAACCTAACACCCCCCCTCCCCCACAAAAGAGATTTTATTTTTATTTAAACTGGTTTTTTTAAAATTTATATTGAAAAAGCTTTTTTTTAAACTTATCCAGCATAAAATTTGAAATAATGACAAGTGATGTTAAGGCCTCTAGTTGCTCCAGCCTATTAAAGTAATTTAAATAACTACATATATGAAGAAGTCCATGTTTGCTGCCAAGTGTCAGGGGAAGTCAAAGCACTGAACTGTTGGAAGTCATTGCCTAAGCACCTGGGGGTCCAGAAGTTATTGAAACACTCAGCCAGATTTTGGCAGCACTAGCCTCTTCTGCGGATGCAGAAAGAATATTTTCTTCATTCCAGTTGATGCAGCTACTTCATTGAAATGTAAGAAACTGATTGGGAGTTGAAAAAGGATGAAGGCTTCTTTTCCCCTTGTAAAATATGAATAAAGGCTAGAGAGGAGGAGGTGTGAGCTACTACTTCTAAAATCTGGAAGGACGTTATGAGCAGGAACAATCAGTTCAGTGCACGAACTAGAGATACTTCTTTACCTCAGTTTGTTTGAAATGAAAACAAATGGTTCAGTCAACCTTTTTGTTTTTCTGTATCCTGCAAAACCAGCAAGTCAGCATGTTTGAATGAATCCCTGTTCCTAGCATCATAGAAGACTAGGGCTGGAACAGACCTCAGGAGGTATCTAGTCCAACCCACCTGCTGCAGGCAGGACCAACCCCAACTTCATCATCCAAGCCAGGGCTTTGTCAAGCTGACCTTTAAAAACTTGTAAGGATGGAGATTCCACCACCTCCCTAGGGAACCCATTCCAGGGCTTCACCACCCTCCTAGTGAACTAGTGTTTCCTAATAGCCAAGCTAAGCCTTCCACAGTGCAACTTGAGACCGTTGCTCCGTGTTCTGTCATCGGCCACCACTAAGAATTTCATGAGAATCAATCTCTCATTAGGAAAATTACTCAAAAATACAACTACAAAACATTTGGAATTAAATCAGTCCACCCTGACCTGTAGTGTCTGGGGGTGTGGGCCTCTGAGGCTAGACTGAGACCCTCATTAGCTAGAACCACCCAGTGAGCCAGTAACAATATCCACTCCTGTTACCGTCCAAGCCACCGCAGTCCAAGGAACAGCTGAGGTCTGCGGGAGACAGAGGGGTGCTGAGAAGGTCTAACCCATGACTGCCAACCCAGAGATGTGTTATTGGCTTTGGATGGGGGACAAGGAGCAATCCATCAGTCACTACAACAGGTCCCACTCGGAGCCAGGGAGACTGTGAATTGAGTCCTGCTGGCACTGCCAGCTCTGGCTTTCTGGAGGAGGAGGAAGACCCCAGCTCCCCTAGCTGACCCTGAGGCACCTTCTGAGCCCAAATGGAGGTGGCCCCGGGTACAGCTATGGAGTATCCCAGGAGCGTTCCGCTAGTGGCATTGTATTGTTTTCACAGCCAGTTTCGATCGCTGGTGTCTACCCCTTGCCCTGCGGGCAGGGCATTGAGCGGCACCCGTTGCCGGCCACCTGGGTGCGGAGAGCGAGGAGGGTGAACGGAGGAGCAACCCCGAGCATCTGCCAGTCAGCTCCATCCGATCTAGAGTAAGTAAGTGGAGTTCTCCAGAGCCATCCCCCGTGTGGTGGGAATATCCCACCACTGGGGCTCCCAGCCTGTCCCTTGTCAGGGTTTCTTCCCCAGGTGGAGGGTTCCTGTGCCCTGGGGTGGGATGTGTCGGGAGGAAAAATTGCCTCAGCAGAGGGGAGGTGGGCAGGGGAGCAGGCAGGCTCGTTAATGAGAGGCTGCTTTGAAGCCAGACTCATGGCTGCTCCCCACTCCGTTCCAGGATGGAGCGAATAAGGCGGATGCTGAGGAGGAAGGCCGGGCACGTGCCTCCAGAGCCGGCAGCAAACATCAGGCAGCCTGCTCAGGAGGAGAGCGGCCCCTCTGTCCCCGCGGGCAGGGAAGAGGCTCGTGGCCAGGGGAAAGGGAGGAGCTGCTTCGCCTGCTGGAGGAGGCGGAAGACAGCAGCTCCTCTAGCTGACCCGGAGGCACCTTCTGGGCCGAAACAGAAGTGGCCCCGGGTTCAGCTGTGGAGCAGAGAGGCAGCGGAGGGCAGGAGCCGGGGACGGCAGATCTGGGGTTTCCACTGCAGGAAGCCAAGGAGCCAGGACCTGCGCCCCAGGGCCCAGCAGGAGCCGCCAACCACTGTGGCAGCTGAGGGGCCTCCCGCCGGCCCCAGCCTGGCCCCGGAGGAAACTCCCGCCGGCCCCAGCCTGGCGACTCAGAAGCCTCCCGCCAGCCCCAGCCTGGCGACTCAGAAGCCTCCCGCCAGCCCCAGCCTGGCGACTCAGAAGCCTCCCACCGGCCCCAGCCTGGACCCGGAGGAGCCTCCCGCCGGCCCCAGCCTGGCGACTCAGAAGCCTCCCGCCGGCCCCAGCCTGGCAACTCAGAAGCCTCCCGCCGGTCCCAGCCTGTCGACTCAGAAGCCTCCCGCCAGCCCCAGACTGGCGACTCAGGAGCCTCCCGCCGGCCCCAGCCTGGTGACTCAGAAGCCTCCCGCCAGCCCCAGCCTGGCGACTCAGGAGCCTCCCGCCAGCCCCAGCCTGGCACATGTGGCGCCTCCTCCCAGGCCAGAGCAGGAGTTCAGTGACAGCACCAGCTCTGTATTCTCCTGCGGGTCCAGCAGCTCCTCCGTGGGGTCTGGGAGCCCTGTGTTTCGAGGCTCCCTCTTTGGAGGTGAGGGGAGACCCAAGAGAAAGGGAGGAGGACTGGGGCGGTGGGGGACTAGTAACACCCTGTGCCCATGGGCACGCCAAGGCGCCGGGACTGACCCACATGAGCCCCACTGACACCAGTGGGGGTGGCACAGCCACGCCCCAAGGCAGGGGATGCTGGGTGGAGTCGGGGAGCTCTGGCCTCCCCTGATCATGTTGGGGTGGGGGGGCTGACTGCCACGGGGCCCTGAGGCTGATGGGGCTGAGGGCGTCTCTGGGAGGGGCAGGGTGGGGCCCTGGCTGCCATGGGGCTCCTTACAGAGAAAGGGGCAACATGGAGCCTTCTCTGTCCACTGCATCCCCCCAGCAGCAGAAGGGATTAAACTTTCTCCTTCCCTCCCTGGTGCAGACACCCCCAGCACCCAGGTGTGGTGGGGTGAGGAGGAGGAGGAAGAAGAGGAGGAGGAGGAGGAGGAGGATTCGTCCCCTATCACGCCTCAGAAGCCTCCCGCCAGTCCCAGCCTGGCCACTCAGATGCCTCCCGCCGGCCCCAGCCTGGCAACTCAGAAGCCTCCCGCCAGCCCCAGCCTGGCGACTCAGAAGCCTCCCGCCAGCCCCAGCCTGGCGACTCAGAAGCCTCCCGCCGGCCCCAGCCTGGCCCCGGAGGAGCCTCCCGCCGGCCCCAGCCTGGCGACTCAGAAGCCTCCCGCCGGCCCCAGCCTGGCGACTCAGAAGCCTCCCGCCGGCCCCAGCCTGGCGACTCAGAAGCCTCCTGCCGGCCCCAGCCTGGCGACTCAGAAGCCTCCCGCCAGCCCCAGCCTGGCACTGGTGGCGCCTCCTCCCAGGCCAGAGCAGGAGTTCAGTGACAGCACCAGCTCCGTATTCTCCTGCGGGTCCAGCAGCTCCTCTGTGGGGTCTGGGAGCCCTGTGTTTCGAGGCTCCCTCTTTGGAGGTGAGGGGAGACCCAGGAGAAAGGGAGGAGGACTGGGGCGGTGGGGGACTAGTAACACCCTGTGCCCATGGGCTCGCCAAGGCACCGGGACTGACCCACATGAGCCCCACTGACACCAGGAGGAGGAGGAAGAGTCCCAGCCTGGCCACTCAGATGCCTCCCGCCGGCCCCAGCCAAGGCAGGGGATGCTGGGCGGAGTCGGGGAGCTCTGGCCTCCCCTGATCATGTTGGGGTGGGGGGCTGACTGCCACAGGGCCCTGAGGCTGATGGGGCTGAGGGAGTTTCTGGGAGGGGCAGGGTGGGGCCCTGGCTGCCATGGGGCTCCTTACAGAGAAAGGGGAAACATGGAGCCTTCTCTGTCCACTGCATCCCCCCAGCAGCAGAAGGGATTAAACTTTCTCCTTCCCTCCCTGGTGCAGACACCCCCAGCGCCCAGGTGTGGTGGGGTGAGGAGGAGGAGGAAGAAGAGGAGGAGGAGGAGGAGGAGGATTCGTCCCCCATCACGCCTCAGAAGCCTCCCACCAGCCCCAGCCTGGCGACTCAGAAGCCTCCCGCCAGCCCCAGCCTGGCACTTGTGGCGCCTCCTCCCAGCCCAGAGCAGGAGTTCAGTGACAGCACCAGCTCCGTATTCTCCTGCGGGTCCAGCAGCTCCTCCGTGGGGTCTGGGAGCCCTGTGTTTCGAGGCTCCCTCTTTGGAGGTGAGGGGAGACCCAGGAGAAAGGGAGGAGGACTGGGGCAGTGGGGACTAGTAACACCCTGTGCCCATCCCCCCAGCCGGGGCCCAATCCACCCACCCGGTATCTGAGCCCTTCCCAGCGAGGAAGGAAACTCCCCCCGAACACCCTGGGGCAGGGGAGAAGCCTCCCCGTCTGGCAGGTGGGAACTGAGATGCAGAGGAAGGGCTGTGGGCCTGGTCACACAATCCTGGGTGTAGATCTGGGTAGTGGACTGGGTCCCGGCCTAGAGCCTTTCCCCCAGGGGCACCTTTGCTTCTGCCCCTTTATTCTCCCCTCCGACTAGGGGGTCTGAGAGTGTGAAATAAACAGGGAGGGTGACGGGGTCCTGGCACACAGCCTGGATGGGAACTCCCCTTGGCTTGGAGCCCAGGCTCAGAGACATCTTTGTCATCCCGCTGTCCTTCTGTTATTGCTAGGAAGGGAGTCCCCCGATGAGGGGTCTCCAGGCTCCAGTAAGTCATCCACATTCCCGCCCGCATGTACCCCCTGCCCTGCCCTGCCCTCCAGTTTCTCGCTGTTTCTCTGGCTGGACTCTTGACTCCGGTCTCTGGCTATGACTTTGGCGTGACCCTTTTGGCTCCAGATTTGGGTTCTGAACCCCGGCTCAGTATTCTCCTTGCCTTTCTCTAGCCTCGCTCCAGGCCCTCCAGCCACCCGCTCCAGCCCTGCCTACTCCTCCTCGTGATCTTCCCCGACAATGGCAATTTCGACCACCCGGCTTCGACCTCCGGCGCAGATATGGACTCTGGCTCCGGATGGGCCTGCACATAGTCAGCACCACCTGGCTGCAGTAGACAGGCCCCACCGTAAATCAAACCCCAACCCTGCCCCATGACTCCTTAGTCCCTCCCACCTGTCACCGGAAGTCCTGCCCCATGGGGGTATTACTTCGTGGTCAAGGCGGCCACATTGACTGGAAGCCAGGTGTGTCATGTGGCCCCTCTAAGAACTCCTCCCACCACCCTCTACCAATCAGGTTGGGTTTCCTCCTGGAAGGACCACCCCAAGAGGAGATTTGACCAATCAGGGCGAGCTCTGGGGTGGGAGGGTGACCTATCCCGACGTGTGTCTTGTGACCCCTCTAAGAACTCCTCTCACTGCCCTCGACCAATTAGGATCGGTTTTGTCCTGACAGGACCACCCCAAGAGGGGATTCTGACCAATCAGGGCGAGTTCTGGGGCAGGGTGACCCGTCCGGGAGTGGGCTGTTTGACCCCACTAAGAACTCCTCGCAGGGCCCTCTGCCAATCAGGGTGCAGCACCATCACCTCCTAAGTCCCAATGCGGGACGGACGAGGCCATCTCTCACCAAGGACACATGGTTTAGAACTCGTGGGAAGGCTGCGGAGAGGAAACCTGGACTCCTTCACCACCCCCGTGAGAACTTCGGACTCTGTCTTCGCTCCGGGGATCTTTGACCATCCGAGGAGAAAGCGCTACATCAGCGACAGTGCCGAGGAGGAGGAGGAAGCGACCGAGGGGAGCCCTTCGGCCCAGCCGTTGATGGACACGCCGGAACCCGAACCCAAAACCCAACTGCTTGTGAGACACCCCGATGAGCATGGTGGCCTCTCTTTGTTCACCCCCTTCGAGGTGGAATGCGACTGCGGCTCGGGGGAGTCACCGGCGCACAAGGTGAACACAGGTAAAGGAATGATTAAGTCAAGGGTGAAAGTAACTTCCAGGACTTCCCGGTACTGCCGGAGTACTGAGGGGGCGTGGCCTCAACAGGAAGGGGCGGGGCCTCTCAAGATTGAAAGGTCCTGTAGCATCGGCTGTGGCTGGGAGCCCCAGGGCCTTTAAATCCCCCCCGCAGCTCTGGCAGCTGGGTTCGAGCGTGGATTTAAAGGGCACGGAGCTCCCATGGCTGTGGGGATCCTGAGCCTTCCCCGGCTGGAGCCAGGATTTAAAGGGCCCGGAGCTCCTGCCGCTGCAAAGAGCTCTCAGCCCTTTAATTCCCTGCCCCAGCCTGGGTGCTGGAGCTGCGTGGAGGGGAATGAAAGGGCTCTGGGATCTATGCAGCTGCGGGGAGCGCTGAGCCCATTAAATCCCGGCCCCAGCCAGCTGCTGGAACTGTGGGGGGGTGGGGAGAGATTTAATGAGCTCTGGGTTCCCAGCAACCACCGGAGCTCTGAGCCCTTTAATTCCTGGCCCCAGCCCAGCTCCTGGAGCTGCGGGGGGAATTTAAAGGGCTCTGGGCTCCCCGCAGCCATAGGGGTTCTGAGCCAGAGATGAAAGTAAGCCGGTACGGGCCAGTACAGCGTAGCGGCAAGAGCCAGTACGCTGTGCCGGACCGCACCGGCTTCCTCAGCGGGGATTTAAAGGTCTCAGAGCTCCGGCGGCTGTGGGGAGCCCAGAGCCCTTTAAATCCCTCCTCCCCTCCCACCGCAGCTCTGGCAGCCGGTCTGGGGCTGGGAATTAAAAAGCTCGGTGCTCCCTGCAGCGGCAGGAGCTCTGGGCCCTTCTAATCCCTGCCCCAGCGCGGCAATGCTCTGGCTTCCCGCAGCCATGGCAGCTCCGGGCCCTTTAAATCCACACCCGAACCCGGCTGCCAGAGCTGCGGGGGAATTTAAAGGGCTCTGGGCTCCCTGTAGCCACGGGAGCTCTGAGCCCTTTAATTCGCAGCCCCAGCCTGGCTTCCGGAGCTGCGGGGGGTATTTAAAGGTCTCTGGGATTCCCGCAGGCGCGGGATCTCCGAGCCCTTTAAATCCTGGCCCCAGCCCGACTGCTGGGGTTCCGGGGATAATTAAAGGGCTCTGGGCTCCCCGCAGCCGTGGGATCTCTGAAGCAGAGATGAAAATAAGCCATTACGGTCCAGTACGGCGTACCAGGAAGAGCCAATATGCCGTGCCGGACCGCACCGGCTTCCTGAGCAGGGATTTGAACGTCTCAGAGCTTTTGCTGCTGCAGGGAGCCCAGAGCCCTTTAATTTTCCCCCACAGCTCTGGCAGCCGGGCTGGGGCCAGATTTAAAGGGCTCAGTGCTCCCCGCAGCCATGGGAGCTCCGGGCCCTTCAAATCCACACCCGAATCCGGCTGCCGGAGCTGCGGGGGGAATCTAAAGGGCTCGGGGCTCCGCGGTGGCCTGAGCCCTGGGCCATTTAATTTGCCCCTGAGCCCAGGGTTAATTTAAAGACCCTGCGGCTCCCAGCCATAGCCGATGCCTCAGGACCTTTAAATCTTGACAGGCCCCATCTCTTCCGGTTGAGGCCACGCCCCCTCAGGATTCCAGCAGTACCGGTAAGTCCTGGAAGTCACTTTCCCCCCTGCTGTGAGCCCTTTAAATCCCAGACCCAACCCAGCTGCTGGAGCTGCATGGAGGGGAATTAAAGGACTCTGGGATCTATGCAGCCACGGGGAGCGCTGAGCCCATTAAATCCCGGCCCCAGCCCAGCTGCTGGAGCTGTGGGGGCAGGGGGGATTTAATGGGCTCTGGGTTCCCAGAAACTGCCGGAGCTCTGAGCCCTTTAATTCCCGGCCCCAGCCCAGCTCCTGGAGCTGCGGGGGGAATTTAAAGGGCTCTGTGTTCCCCGCAGCCATAGGAGTTCTGAGCCAGAGATGAAAGTAAGCCGGTACGGGCCAGTACAGCGTAGCGGCAAGAGCCAGTACACTGAGCCGGACCACACCGGCTTCCTCCGCAGGGATTTAACAGGCTCAGAGCTCCGGCGGCTGTGGGGAGCCCAGAGCCCTTTAAATCCCTCCTCCCCTCCCACCGCAGCTCCGGCAGCCGGTCTGGGGCTGGGAATTAAAAAGCTCGGTGCTCCCTGCAGCGGCAGGAGCTCTGGGCCCTTCAAATCCCTGCCCCAGCGCGGCAATGCTCTGGCTCCCCGCAGCCGTGGCAGCTCCGGGCCCTTTAAATTCACACCCGAACCCGGCTGCCAGAGCTGCGGGGCAATTTAAAAGGCTCTGGGCTCCCTGTAGCCACGGGAGCTCTGAGCCCTTTAATTCGCAGCCCCAGCCTGGCTTCCAGAGCTGCAGGGGGTATTTAAAGGTCTCTGGGATTCCCGCAGGCACGGGATCTCCGAGCCCTTTAAATCCTGGCCCCAGCCCGACTGCCAGATCTGCAGGGGGTAATTAAAGGGCTCTGGGCTCCCCGCAGCCGTGGATTCTCTGAAGCAGAGATGAAGATAAACCATTACGGACCAGTACGGCGTACCAGGAAGAGCCAATATGCCGTGCCGGACCGCACCGGCTTCCTGAGCAGGATTTGAACGGCTCAGAGCTTTGGCGGCTGCAGGGAGCCCAGAGCCCTTTAATTTTCCCCCACAGCTCTGGCAGCCAGGCTGGGGCCAGATTTAAAGGGCCCGGTGCTCCCCGCAGCCATGGGAGCTCTGGGCCCTTTAAATCCACACCTGAATCCGGCTGCCGGAGCTGCGGGGGGAATCTAAAGGGCTCGGGGCTCCGCGGCGGCCTGAGCCCTGGGCCCTTTAATTTGCCCCTGAGCCCAGGGTTAATTTAAAGACCCTGGGGCTCCCAGCCACAGCCGATGCCCCAGGATCTTTAAATCTTGAGAGGCCCCGCCTCTTACGGTTGAGGCCACGCCCCCTCAGGATACTGGCAGTACCGGTAAGTCCTGGAAGTTACTTTCCCCCCTGCTGTGAGCCCTTTAAATCCCAGACCCAACCCAGCTGCTGGAGCCGCAAGGGCTCTGGACTCCCTACAGCTGCCAGAGCTCTGAGCCCTTTATATCCCCGCCGAGGAAGCCGGTGCGGTCCGGCACGGCGTACTGGCTCTGGCTGGTACTCCGTACTGGCCCGTACCAGCTTACTTTCACCTCTGGATTAAGTGACGGTCAAGGTCGTGAGACGTTCCATAGAGCTCTCCTGGCCGCAGTGCCCATGACGGAAGGTGGTACGTTCCGTTCCGCCATGACATTCATAAACACATCCCATCTTTAAGGTCCATGTCTGCTAGGAACTGAGCGCGTCTGGGTCACGGCCCGGACTAAGTCGAGCATGTTAGAACCATTAACCACAGAGCCTTTGTACACAAAAGCCCCTTTATCGTTCCATGAAGAGAGATTTGTAGCCTGGCCCAGCTTCTTTAGCAGTACGAATGCATTTTTCTTAGAACGCTTCTTCACGTTATCCAGCACCTGCTGAGCAACAGACTCTGAGCTCTTTGGTGTTTCTGGGGGGTTGCAGGTACATTCTGTCCCTGTTCTGGTAGATACAGACTGATTTTCACTTTCTCCGCGTCACTCGGCTTCACCTACATTAGGCACCTTTGAAGCTCGGCACTGTAAGGTTTAGCCTTTTAGTATTCGGCTCAGTCGGTTCTTTGAAGAACAGACTCGTTTCAGCATCCAGTAAGTGAGTTGTGGTCGGTCGTTAGGCCCCCTGAGGATACAGAGGTCACCAGTGTTCTGAGCGAAGCGTCAGATTTTTCCCAACTCTCTTTAGAATGCCGTTTTTTAGCCCCCCCCCCCGCCCCCCGGGGACACAGCGTCCATCAGTTTTCTGAATGAACCATCAAACTGTTCCCAAATACTAGAATATAGGGGAGCGGTGACGAGCTTCTGGTTTTGGGAGAATGGTTTGTCAGTCCTTGGTGTTTTATTCACAACCCCTAGAGCGCATGCTCCGGGTTTGTGAATGTGTGTGGTTCTGCGCACCTTCAGAGTCCCTCGAGCGCATGCTCCGGGTTTGTGAATGTGTGTGGTTCTGCGCACGTTCAGAGTCCCTCGAACGCATGCTCCGGGTTTGTGAATGTGGGTGTTTTCTCAGGGTTTGCTGTGGCAGTGCCCGCTGAGGAACTGGAGTTGTGGTTGTTGTTTACCAGAGTCTTGTTTTGCCCTTGGGTTTGCCGGATATGAGGTTTGGACTGCCCGGATGCTTCATCTGCACTCTTGTGCTGTTTTGCATTGTTAAAAGTCTCAAAGCAGATTCCTGGTTCTTTGGCGGTTCTGGAGGAGGTGTCCTTGTAGCGCGGACTAAGCGTTGTCAGAAAAGTTGCCCATGCCTATGGGGGGTGGGGGGAACCATTTTACAAAACTGAACTTTACCATCTTTCTCACCCACACCTATGTATTCACTTCAAATACAAAACCTCACAGAACAACCCAACCAATAAGCAAAATATATTTACTGGGCTTCTTCCATCCATCAGTCACTGATGCTGGTGAATTTTCCCTTTCAGCTGTCTCGTTCCCTTTTCTTCTGAGCTTGTTTTCCCTCTGCTCTAAGGATCTCTCATGTTTTCACCGTACTGTGGAGCAAACAGCATTATTATAAAACACATGAAACCGTCTTGTAAACTTAAAAACTAAATATTCATTAGGGTGTTTTTCTGTTTAAAAAGTCACAGCTTTAAAACAAATCATCCAGTTCAGGCTGTACGAGAAACACCGGTTTTGAGTTTATTTCTACCACTTAAAACATAAACCAAAAAACAACAAACAAACAAACAAACAACAAAAACCTCAAAAACATTTTTTTAAAATACATCTCATTTTGCAGAATAAAAACCAAACTGCTTTTAAAATCCATTTTAAACCACATTTTGCACAGGAAAAAACCCTGTTGGTTTGAAACAAACCAAGTACTTTTAAAACCCTACACCTATGCCTTGCCCAGACCCCTCTCACACACAAATTAGCATCTTTAGAAACACACTAAACCAAGTTTGCCTCCATATACTTTTCAATAACCCCCACCCCCCTATGCATTTAAAAGTCAGTTGCAAAAAAGTTCCCTTTCACTAAGGGATCAAGTGTTGCAGGCACATGCTTGTCCTGTTCTCCCATGTGTGTTTGGGCCTTCAGGTTAAAGAACAAGCAAAAATGTTAGTTACTATTACCACCAAGTCCCTATACAAACTGTGCAAAACTTAAAGATTTTTAAAACAGTATTAAGCACAACTATAGTTAAAATGGTTTTTACCTTGGCCTGGTGGTGAACTGCAGCTTAACGTTCTGGGTCCATGCTAAGCAGATCATGCTGCAATGAAGATAGGCACCATGATTTTCCTAAGACAGCCTGGGCAAAGAGTGGCATTATACAATGTATAGTTTCAGAGTTGAAGCCAGCCAGCCCTACCTCTGTCTGCCGCCCGGCAGCCTTCCAAGAAAGTTTCTGTTGAAATGGACAGTCTCCAACAGACCTGAGTTTTTTAGACCATCTTAGCCCATTGTTCAAACAGACTTCAGCATAGTAGCTAGCAGGCTAATTTAATCCCCACGACTCTGAACTAATAGATCCTTAAGGACTTTAGGCACCCCTCCCGCAGCACCCCCTATGGTGATCTGGGGTGGGGGAACCAAGCTGTCTGCACAACAGGGCTTTTTTTTTTCTTTTTTCCTTTTTTTCTGTAAGTTAAAATAAATGTTTCTGTGGGGCCTTCTTAGAGTATTGAACAGTCCCCATTTCCAAGCGGGGGGCCCTTTGCAGATATAAATGAATGTCTTGGGGCTTGGGTTTTTTTTTTTTAAACACGTTTCTTTCATGCTTAAAGTTTGGGGTGGGGGTGTTTTCTAGAAAGAATGACCCAGAGCATTCGACCAACTCCAGGGCCATATTTAATCTGTCCAATAGTGTTCCACCAGCTCCTGGGGTCATACTGAAACTGTCTAATTGAGTTCTGCCAACTCCAGCAGTTATATTGAAACTGTCCAATAGCATCTGCGAATTCCTGAGGTTTTATTTCATTTCATATTAATCAGAACTCACCATCCACCCCCATCAAATTTAACCCTATGGCAACAAGGGTAAGTAATCGCAGTCACCCTGGCTATTCAGTGGGGGGGGGGAACCCACTCAGTTCAACAGGATAAGTCAACTGTATTGTACTCAAACACAGGTCTGAACAGCCTGCTTGTTTTACTGTAAACACATTTCTTAGGATTTTCCCCCCACCCACAACATACATTTCAGCTTTTTGCTGTAAATGGGTCACTTTTACACTCAAAGCCCACAAGCGCTAGCTTCTCACAAACAATTGATTTTTTATTTAAAAGACATACAGCTCCTTGAAACCAAGCCAAGATGCTTCATTAACACTTTTAGCTCATTTAAGGGCCAAAGGCCTTTGAACAGAAACACAGATAGTCACAAAGCCCTTTTCAATAGGGTTTATTTTAAAATTTACAGCTACCAAGTTTTCTATTGCGTGTTTGTCCCCTCACCATTCTCTAGCTGAATCCTTTTAGATTCCTTACAAATAGTCTTTTCCTTAAGCAGGAATCTGTAACTTTTTGTGCAGACTAGACGGCCAATATCACGCCGTGTCGTGGATAAATGACCCCGCGTTGTGTTTGGATCAGAATCACACGAGGCCCCTTTATTACAAGCATGCCGGGGGCGGGGACCAGCAAACTGGCTTACCCCTGAATAGAGATTTTTCAACAGGTTTTATAGCAAAAACCCCACAATTTGTGGGTCCTTGTTCACATGATTGCCATAACTGGAGAAATGCTGTGCAAGTGAGTGAGTGGAGACCCTGACTGTGTTTTAAAGAAAATGAACCAGAAGGTGCCTGCCATTTTTTCACTCCAGCTGTAAGCAGGTTATTTTCTTTAAAACACAGTCAGGGGCTCCACTCAACTGCACAGCATTGAACAAGGTCCCCCCTTGCACTAAATGTTCTTGGCTTAGGCACAGACATTGCACAGCAGAACCTCTGGCAATCACGGTGTTTAATCAGCTTTCCAAACCCAGCTCAGCACATAGGCCCCAGAGCTTGTGGTTTGAAGTCCAAGACACTCAGTCGTGGGGCTGTTGGCCTGGCGCATCTATGACACGGCCCTCGCAATCTTCACAAAGCTTTTCCCTCAGGCAGTGCTTAAGGGCAGCATAAACAGCAACGCGTACAATAGTCTGCGTGACTTTTTTACGCTCACGACGTGGCACTGGCTCAGTTAGTTCTATGCCAAGCCTCCTCCGAAACCCCTCATGGCCATCATCCTCAGAGTCCTCTTCAACAATTTGTATCGGCATTGAGCAAAACCGAGGTGGGCCCAGTTCATCTTCCCTGCTTGATGCAACGCTGTCCAGGGCTTTCAGGCCGTCTAGAAAGGCATTGTCGAGCTGTTGAGAAATTTTCAGAACAGAAACAGTGTAAGCGCCACAGTGTTTGTTTTTAGATTTACACAACTCCTGGTTCCTTACCCGTTAAGAAGCAATTGCTTCTTAATCATTCATTTACCTGTGTGACGTCTTTACCATTCACCTTGTCCACCGGTGACTCCCCCCAGCCTCAATCGCATTCCACCTCTAAGTGGGTGGACAAAGAGAGGTCACCATGCTCATTGGGGTGTCTCACAAGCAGTTGGGTTTGGGGTTCTGGTTCCGGTTTATCCATCAATGGCTGGGCCGAAGGGCTCCCCTCGGTCACTCCCTCCTCCTCCTCGGCACTGTCGCTGATGTAGCGCTTTCTCCGCGGATAGTCAAAGACCCTTGGGATGAAGACAGTCTGAAGTTCTCACGGGGATGGTGAAGGAGTCCAGGTTTCCTCTCAGCAGCCTTCCCACGATTTCTAAACCATGTGTTCTTGGTAAGAGATGGCCTCATCTGTCCGGCGCTGGGACTTAAGGGGTAATGGTCCTGCACTCTGATTGGCAGAGGGCCTTGGGAGGAGTTCTTAGTGGGGTCATACGGCCCACTTCCGGACGGCTCACCCTGCCCCGGAATTCTCCCTGATTGGTCAAAATCTCCTCTTAGGGAGGTCCTATCGGGTCAAACCCATCCTAATTGGTAGATGGCGGTGGGAGGAGTTCTTAGAGGGGTCACACGACCCACTTCTGGATGGGTCACCCCACCTCGGAACTCACCCTGACTGGTCAAATCTCCTCTCAGGGTGGTCCTTCTGGGATGAAAACCATCCTGATTGGTAGAGAGTGGTGGGAGGAGTTCTTAGAGGGGTCACATGATACACCTTCCTTCCAGTCATGTGGCCACCTTGACCCCGGAGTTAAACCCCCCCATGGGGCGGGACTTCCGGTGACAGGTGGGAGAGACTAAGGGGTCAACGGGTAGGGCTTGGGAGGGTCAAGGGGAGGGGTTAGGGTTTGATTGATGGTGGCCTTCCTGATGGTGGATCTCCCTGCGTACAGTCATGAAAACTAGTCCTAAGAGCAGGCCCTTTTGGGGAAGAAGAAATGTGGGACTCTGCTACGCCTCTCTTTAGACAATCAGCTCCTAAACAAAGTGATCATTTGAAACCATTACCCTCTGCTGCCACAAAAAAAAAGTGCCACAGAAACGTCAATCAAATCTCCAGAAATTCACAAAATCGTAGGTAGCCAGCCAGAGATGCCAAATATGACAAACAGGGATCAAAGCCAAAAGGAAGTCCCTGTTTCGATGGAGTCTCTGGTTAAACCCAAAAAACAAATAAAGATAGCGGTATGGAATGTTCGAACAATGTATGAAACAGGGAGAACAGCATTAGTAACAAAGGAAATGAGAAAAGATGGTATTAACATCCTTGGGATCAGTGAGATGAGGTGGAAGGACACTGGTATGTTAACACTGGACTCTGGTGAGACAATTTTTCATTCAGGACGCATAGATGGATATCACCATGAAGGGGTGGGCATCCTTTTCGACAAACAGACGAGAAAGAGTTTGTTAGGATGGAGTCCTGTTACCTCCAGAATAATAAGAGCGAGATTCTTCTCCAGATATGCGAAGACCACCATCATCCAATGTTACGCACCTACTGAACAAGCCGAGGAAGAGGAAAAGACTTGTTCTATATCAGACTTCAGGAAGAGATACTTAAGACCCCATGCCATGACATCCTGATTTTGATGGGCGACTTCAACGCTAAAGTCGGTTCCAATAACGACGGGTATGAAGCATGTATGGGGCGGGAAGGAGTTGGTGAGAGAAATGATAATGGTCAACGATTTGTAGATTTATGTCTTGAGAATGGACTGGTGATAGGTGGAACAATTTTCCAACACAAGACAATACACAAGTTGACGTGGATATCACCGGATGGGAAAACCAGGAACCAAATTGATCACATTGCGATCAATCGAAAGTGGAGAGGGTCGTTGTTGGACACCAGAGTATCAAGAAGTGCAGATGTAGGTGGCGATCATCACCTTGTATTGAGTAAGCTTCAGATAAAACTGAGAAAGGCGAAGAAAGTTTATGGGCAACAAATTTTCAACTCAAGGAAGTTGAAAGAACCGTCGGTAAAGGCACAGTTCATACTGGAGCTCTCGAAAAAGTTTCAACTTCTAAATGATTTGCAAACTGGTAATATACATACTATTTGTGATAACGTTGAGAAGGTATATGCGGAGGCCAGCAAGACAGTGCTTGGCTATAAGAAAAGAGAGCAGAAAGTATGGATTTCAGATCATACATACATACTCATTGAGGAGAGGAAGATAGCAAAATTACGTATGCTGACTGGAAGTGGTGAACAACAGAAAGCTGCGAATGAAGAATACAGGGAGAAAAACAAGGCTGTGAAGAGAAGTGTTCGAAAAGATAAAAGGGATTATATTACCAGTCTGTCAAGAGAGGCACAATCAGCAGCCGTGAGGGGCGACAAAGAACTCTGTATAGAATCACGAGGACTTTGACAGGAGGGTTCAGCAATAGGTCAACAGCAGTTAGAGGAAAGGATGGGAGAATATTGATAGAAGAGAAAGAACAAATTAATCGATGGGCAGAGCATTTTAGAGAGATTCTAAATAGACCAAATCCTGAAGAGGTAGTTGAAATAGAGGAAACGAGTTTTCAGATGGAGGTAGAACAAGGGCCTATCACAGAGTGAGAGATAGAAGAGGCCATTAGACAGACAAAAGAAAATAGGGCACCAGGCGAAGATAGAATAACCACAGAAATGCTAAAAGCCGACCTGAATATGAGTGCCGGGATTCTAGAGGAGCTATTCAACAAGGCATGGGAAGAAGAGAAAGTACCTGAAGCATGGAGGAAAGGTATCATTGTGAAATTACCAAAGAAGGGTGATTTGTATTTGTGTGATAATTGGAGATGTATAAACCTGTTATCAGTGCTCGGGAAGGTTTTCTGCAGAGTCCTGTTACAGAGAATAAGACAAGCAGTAGAAGAGATCCTGAGGGAAGAACAAACAGGATTTAGGAGTGGGAGAGGATACGTTGATCAGATATTTGTATTACGTATGATAATGGAACAATCCCTTGAATGGAACTCGCCACTGTTCATTAACTACCTTCATTTCAAGAAGGCATTTGATAGCGTCCACCATCCATCTCTCTGGAATATCCTAAAAACATATGGATTCCCTCCGAAAGTTATTAACATCCTCAAAGATATGTATGCCGATAATAAGTGTTGTGTTCGCCATGAAGGACAGCGGAGCGAGTGGTTCCATGTGAGAACGGGAGTTAGACAAGGATGTGTTATTTCGCCCATCCTATTTCTTGTGGTTATAGACTGGGTGATGCGGAAAGCCACCGAAGATAGGCCAAGAGGGATCGCATGGGGACCCTCTGGTCATATTGAAGATTGTGACTTTGCGGATGACATCGCCCTGATTTCAAGCTCTCAGATGGACCTTCAAGAGAAGACTGATAGAGTTGGTAGAGCAGCAAGGTGCGTGGGACTTAATATCCACACGGTAAGAGCAAAACAATGAAAATAAAAACAGACAGCTCGACGAAGTCAGTAGTTTGTGTCGTAGAATTGGAGGAGGTGAACGATTTTAACTATCTTGGTAGTTACATATCAGCTGATGGTAATATTCAGAAGGAGATATCTACCAGAATTGGTCTTGCAGCAACTGAATTCTATAGACTTCAGAACATTTGGAGGTCGGCCATCTTGCAAATGAAAAGCAAGGTAGAGATCTACAGGTCGAACGTCCGCTCTGTGTTGCTTTATGCGGTGGAAACATGGAGGACCAACAAGAAGATAGAAAGTCGGCTTCGGGGTTTTGAAGGAAGGTGTCTTAGGCGAATTCTTAACATACACTGGCCGCAGCGTATCACCAATGTTGAAGTGAGCCGCTTAACGGGCATTAACAACATAGTGGATGAAGCCAAACAACGAAGATGGAGATGGTTGGAGCATGTGTTGAGAATGGGTTCTGATAGACACCCTCATATTGCCCTACGATGGACACCACAAGGAAGAAGGAGGAGAGGTAGACCATTGGGGATGTGGCGAAGGACCATTGAAGAGGAAATGAAAGGCATGGGAATGAAGTGGGATGAAATTTGCTGCCTTGCTCAAGAATGAAACAAATGGAGGAGAATGGTTGACGCCTTATGCTCCACCGGGAGTGAATAAGAGGAAGAAGACCCTCTGCTGCAAATACCACAATTGTTGGCTCACAGGAAATCTGCAAAGGGTTTCATCAAACTTCATCTGCAAGGATTTCCAATCTAACCCTCGTTTGGGCAAGAGACAAATTGAAGACAGATTTCAAAACAGACGATGGACATTTTAACGGTCTGATATGCTAGTTGAGCTAACTAAGGGTCCCCTGACCTTGAAACACTTCATCAGTGATGTATTTGGGGACAGTGTCATCTATTGGGGTGACATACGTTTCTTTTTGGAGAACCCAGAGCAGCACATGCAGCACATCCGAACCTGGAGGGGTTTCAGCAGCATGGTCTCAACACAGAATTGGAAAAGCGGAACCTCCAGCCAACTCTCCACAGAGTTTTGGGGGTACATCCACTCCCCAGAAGATGTTACCATTGATGCAAATAAGGTGGAAGCCATTCATAAATGGGGCAAAGTTGGAAGTCCTCAAGAAGTGCAGCGCTTCCTAGACTTCACTCATCCTGTGAAATCGAGACGTGCTGGCTCTCAGTGATGCTTAGACGAAAAACCACGCACCGCACAAGGAGGTTGGAACCACCCACTGCCCGGTTGTCCTGAGGAGCCATGATTTCTCCAGGAGCTGGGTAAAGGGCACAGGGATCATCCTCTCAAAGGTAGGGGAGGGTCGTGTGAGGAGAGGGTCTAAGAGAGGAGGATTGTGGGCTAGGCTCTGTATTTGGGCTTGGCAGGGATCGAGAGAAGGGAGAGGGCTGTTAGAGGGCAATGCGAGGTGGGAGGGGTCAGAGATGGGGGCAAGGCCTGAAAAGTTCAGCTGCTTTAGATCAACTGTGCCAGAGAATCACTGGTTGAAGTGACTGAAAGCTCTGAGCTGGGGCTGGCCAAAATCCTCCTCCTCAGATGGGAACATCCCAAAAGTCTGCAGAAGCTCAGCCTCTGAGGTGAACGTTGTGGCCCTAACCTCTCTGCTCTGTACCTCACAGGATTCCAGCCGGCTGTTCCAATCCAGGAGGAAAACTGTGCCACCGAAGTCTCCCAGCACCTGGGCAGTGAAGTGCCACTTAACCCCGCTGTGATGCACAGACCTTGCCCTGGCTGGCTGCACAGGGCTGAATTTCACCCCGTCAGAGTGTAAGGAAATAATTGTCTGAAAGCCTTTTTCTTTTTGGATGTCTGTCTAGTGGGAAAGAACCATGGGGATTTTTAGCCTGTTTTGCTCCTATGCCTGGTGCTTCAATGATGCAGAGACATGCTGATGCATTGGTTGATTTCCCCACCTTTTAATCTACTCTCTTCTTCTCTTTTAACAGGTATTCTAAGGCCCCCCGCCCCGTGCATCATATGGGCATTCTTGAGTGTGCAGATTGCATCAGACCTGCACTTGAATAATTAATAGTGACTGAAATATGCAGACACTAAAGTTCTGCAGCCAAATTCTCGGAAACCTTCCTCTTCAATGTAAGATCAGGATTTTGGTTTAAATTTATTTTTATTTAAGAAAAAAGTGCTAAGCAGATGCTACACTGTAAGAAGAGGAAAGAGAATCAAAAACTGAAAGATTGTTACTAAAACCAATGAACAACTGCAGAGAGTGGAGACCCGGCAAAGCAAACAAATGAATACTGTGAGTAAATAACCTGAAAGCAAATGGGGAAGAAAACCTCATCTGGGTAATTGTGGCTCTTGGGACAAAAAATGGGTTCCTGGTACGTAGCCTGGCTGAGATCATCCCTTTTCCCTGGGATTCAAATGTCATTCTCGGTGTGGTGTCCTTATTTTATTCCTATGAAAAAGATCCCCAAAGGAGATGTAAGGATCCGGAGCTCTAATGTCTGCCAGAAGCTTCAGCCACCTTCACAGGTAGAAGTCACTGGCTTTCCTACTATGCCACTAGTGCTCTTTCTGCTCTCCAGGTCTGCTCCCTTCAGCAGGACAGAGACACCCCTTAACTCCCCGAGTCCTGATTTCCTGCCATTCAAGGGGCTGAGGGTTTGCATTGCCCCCACCCCCACCATCAGAGACTTTTCCTATGGGAATCTCCCCAGAGCAGGGGAGAAATCTGTTCTTCCGTTAGAACCAGTCTGCTCAGTAAATCCACCCACACTGACCTCATCTCAGATGCTTTGTTTATCTGAGATTAGTGGTATCTTTGGAAAACCCTTAGCGTGTCGAGGTGTGAGGTGGAGCAGGGAATACAGGAGCACCAGCAGATTCCCCTGAAGAACACCACCCTGTCTTTCTCTGGTCAGGCTAGGGCTCACCGTCCATTGTGGAGGTGAAGACCAGATGAGAGCTGCTGGACTGACCTTGATGTGCCATGTCCTTGTGTGGATGAAGGACCTACGTCTCAGGGATGGCCAGCAGCAGATGTAACACATGTGTCCAGGAATGGGCTAAATACCCTACATTGAGAGGTAAGTAAAATCGTGGCCACATGTAGACATCACAGGAATTGGTGGGGATTGACCCAGGCTCCTTCAGCACAAGCCCCTCTCACTCACTGTCAACAAATCCAGCTCCACTCACTAGACCACACCCCATTCCAGAGCCCCAGATCCCAGGAGCCCTGATTCTCAGAGCCAGGCCTCACATCACAAGGCCAAACCTCCTCCCATTCTGTGCCCTGTAGAAGGGACCATTGGCAAAAACCTCCTCTACATTCCCCCTGTCAGAGACTGCGGCCACGGGTGACAAGGGAATGAGCTGAGATCTCCCCTGTGGGAATCCGAGGGGCTACACATTTGGGGTTTCACAGGGATGGCCTCTGGCAGCCATTGACAGAGTGTTCCTGGGAGGAGATTTTCCATCTCTAACAAAGGGTTTCTGTTCCCCCAGATCTCAGCCGCTCAGCAGAATGCGGGAGAGCCGAGTGCTGATGGGCTAGAGGGTCCCAGGAGTCGTTGTGCAGCAGGGGCAGTGTCTGCAGTCACCATGGGCCACACCCTGCGCTCCAGACAACCCAGGCTGGTTCCCTGGATTGCAAAGGGGACTTTAGCTTGTGGAATTGGAAGCTTCAGCCACCTTCACAGGTAGAAGTCACTGGCTTTCCTACTATGCCACTAGTGCTCTTTCTGCTCTCCAGGTCTGCTCCCTTCAGCAGGACAGAGACACCCCTTAACTCCCCGAGTCCTGATTTCCTGCCATTCAAGGGGCTGAGGGTTTGCATTGCCCCCACCCCCACCATCAGAGACTTTTCCTATGGGAATCTCCCCAGAGCAGGGGAGAAATCTGTTCTTCCGTTAGAACCAGTCTGCTCAGTAAATCCACCCACACTGACCTCATCTCAGATGCTTTGTTTATCTGAGATTAGTGGTATCTTTGGAAAACCCTTAGCATGTCAAGGTGTGAGGTGGAGCAGGGAATACAGGAGCACCAGCAGATTCCCCTGAAGAACACCACCCTGTCTTTCTCTGGTCAGGCTAGGGCTCACCGTCCATTGTGGAGGTGAAGACCAGATGAGAGCTGCTGGATTGACCTTGATGTGCCATGTCCTTGTGTGGATGAAGGACCTACGTCTCAGGGTTGGCCAGCAGCAGATGTAACACATGTCCAGGAATGGGCTAAATAACCTACCTTGAGAGGTAAGTAAAATCATGGCCACAAATAGACATCACAGGAATTGGTGGGGATTGACCCAGGGTCCTTCAGCACAAACCCCTCTCACTCACTGTCAACAAATCCAGCTCCACTCACTAGACCACACCCCATTCCAGAGCCCCAGATCCCAGGAGCCCTGATTCTCAGAGCCAGGCCTCACATCACAAGGCTAAACCTCCTCCCATTCTGTGACCTGTAGAAGGGACCATTGGCAAAAACCTCCTCTACATTCCCCCTGTCAGAGACTGCGGCCACGGGTGACAAGTGAATGAGCTGAGATCTCCCCTGTGGGAATCCGAGGGGCTGCACATTTGGGGTTTCACAGGGATGGCCTCTGGCAGCCATTGACAGAGTGTTCCTGGGAGGAGATTTTCCATCTCTAACAAAGGGTTTCTGTTCCCCCAGATCTCAGCCGCTCAGCACAATGTGGGAGAGCCGAGTGCTGATGGGCTAGAGGGTCCCAGGAGTCTTTGTGCAGCAGGGGCAGTGTCTGCAGTCACCATGGGCCACACCCTGCGCTCCAGACAACCCAGGCTGGTTCCCTGGATTGCAAAGGGGACATTAGCTTGTGGAATTGGTGCTGGTGCCTGTGTCCACAACTGGGATGTTTTCATGAGGCTACTCCATGGTCCATGAAGCGCCATGCAAGCAAGGGGAGAATGGACATTAGAGAGCGAGGCCGGTGCCTTTGCAGGGCTGCTGCAGTCGAACATCCACAGCCAGAAGAGAGACGATGGGAAACTCGCTTCAATGGCTGGCCACAGCCACAGCAGCTGTCTCATAAAGCTCTGCTCATGCTCGAGCCAACAGAGGCAGGACGAAGAGCCACACTGAGAGAGCCTGATTTGCAATTAGCAAGACACGTTTTTTTTCAGTGGATTATGCTGCCCTGACCGTCTATTTCCTGCAATGTGCACATCCAGCCTCCCTGGCTGACCTCAGTGGGAGCTAGGTTCTCCGTGCCCATAGGACAGGGCTGGCCTTACCATGAGGCGAACTGAGGCGGCTGCCACAGGTGCCAGACTGTGGGCAGGCGCCACTAGGATCCAGAGTGTAGAAAAATTGTCTCGTGCTGGTGCATATGTTTTCTCGCTGCTCGAGATGCACAGAGATGGTGGAGTGCTGTGCTGGAGGAAGGGGGCCCAAGAGACATAACAGGCAGGCAGGAGAAAAGGTGAGAGGGAATAACAGAAAGCAACAGGAGCTTCAGGGAGAGAGAGGAGGAGGAGCCTCTTATGTACCTCTTGAGCACCCCCAGGAGCCTGGACTGATTAACACCAGCTTCTCAGGGAGCTTCCTATTTCCTGAAGTAGTAGGAGCCGGTTAGGCCCTTAAGAGGCTGATATCTTCCCTCACTCAGGCCCTGCTACCAGCCTGCTTCTTTGTCCCCTTCAACTGAGTGTTGAGAGCCACTCTAGCTGCCACAGAACAGCAGTCATGAGTGAAAGAGGAAAACGCTCCTCTGGGGCAGCATTCAGAAAAAGAAAGCAATCAAAAGAAGCTTTTCTGTCTAAGCAGGAAGGAGCTCTCCTGAGATACAGAGACACAAATGTTCACGGTGAGCCTTCCATCCCCAATGAGGATGTGAGTGGTGAAGAGATGCCTGATCTTCCAGTTAGTCAGAGTGCAGGCGACCTGGCAGCTATTGCAGCTTCCATATCTCCATCCCAAATGGATGTAAACCATGCACATGCCTGAAGAAAAGTGTAGATCAGAGAAGAGTGTGGTGGAGGCACAAGAAACAGCTGCTGATGAGTTTAGTTCCTTAAGTCTAGATGATCCAGGACTGTGGACCCACCTGAGCAGTAGCCTGAGGGACTTCCTTGTACTGCCTGGGCCACAGCAAGTGAAAAACTTCATGTTCCCCAAAGACAATGAAAATAGAAGCTTCCATCCAACACATTCCTGGTGTGAAATCCCCAATGGTGACAAAGTGGAGAGGTCATGGCTTAGGTACTCAAAAACCCAGAATACTGCATACTGTTTTTGTTGCAAACTCCTCCAGTCTAACGTTCCAGCCACATTGCGTTCCACAGGAACAAAGGACTGGAAAAATCTGGCTAGAAATGTGGCATGCCATGAGAAGGCAGCAAATCACCAGAGAGCATCTCAGAGGCGGAAAGAGCTTGAGATGAGCCTAAGGGTAAAGTCCACCATAGATGATCAGCATCAAGAGAAGATTGCATCAGAGTCTCTTTACTGGCAAAATGTTCTGAAAAGGCTCATTGCCATTGTGAGAATGCTGCTACCCAAAACCCAGCACTGTGTGGCACTTCAGATCAGCTACATATGCCAAACAATGTAAACTTCCTTAAAATTGTGGGACTGATGGCTTAGTTTGATGCCATAGTTATCATTATGGAGGACCTGCACCTGAATAAATAATAGAGAATGAAATATGCAGACTATAAAGTTCTGCAGCCAAATTCGCAGAGACCTTCCTCTTCAATGTAGGATCAGGATTTTGTCTTGAATTGATTTAAAAAAAAAGTGCTAAGCAGATGCTACACTGTAAGAAGAGGAAAGAGAATCAAAAACTGAAAGATTGTTACTAAAACCAATGAACAACTGCAGAGAGTGGAGACCCGGCAAAGCAAACAAATGAATACTGTGAGTAAATAACCTGAAAGCAAATGGGGAAGAAAACCTCATCTGGGTAATTGTGGCTATTGGGACAAAAATTGGGTTCCTGGTACGTAGCCTGGCTGAGATCATCCCTTTTCCCTGGGATTCAAATGTCATTCTCTGTGTGGTGTCCTTATTTTATTCCTAGGAAAAAGATCCCCAAAGGAGATGTAAGGATCCGGAACTCTAATGTCTGCCAGAAGCTTCAGCCACCTTCACAGGTAGAAGTCACTGGCTTTCCTACTATGCCACTAGTGCTCTTTCTGCTCTCAAGGTCTGCTCCCTTCAGCAGGACAGAGACACCCCTTAACTCCCCGAGTCCTGATTTCCTGCCATTCAAGGGGCTGAGGGTTTGCATTGCCCCCACCCCCACCATCAGAGACTTTTCCTATGGGAATCTCCCCAGAGCAGGGGAGAAATCTGTTCTTCCGTTAGAACCAGTCTGCTCAGTAAATCCACCCACACTGACCTCATCTCAGATGCTTTGTTTATCTGAGATTAATGGTATCTTTGGAAAACCCTTAGTGTGTCGAGGTGTGAGGTGGAGCAGGGAATACAGGAGCACCAGCAGATTCCCCTGAAGAACACCACCCTGTCTTTCTCTGCTCAGGCTAGGGCTCACCGTCCATTGTGGAGGTGAAGACCAGATGAGAGCTGCTGGATTGACCTTGATGTGCCACGTCCTTGTGTGGATGAAGGACCTACATCTCAGGGATGGCCAGCAGCAGATGTAACACATGTGTCCAGGAATGGGCTAAATAACCTACATTGAGAGGTAAGTAAAATCCTGGCCACATGTAGACATTACAGGAATTGGTGGGGATTGACCCAGGGTCCTTCAGCACAAGCCCCTCTCACTCACTGTCAACAAATCCAGCTCCACTCACTAGACCACACCCCATTCCAGAGCCCCAGATCCCAGGAGCCCTGATTCTCAGAGCCAGGCCTCACATCACAAGGCTAAACCTCCTCCCATTCTGTGACCTGTAGAAGGGACCATTGGCAAAAACCTCCTCTACATTCCCCCTGTCAGAGACTGTGGCCACGGGTGACAAGTGAATGAGCTGAGATCTCCCCTGTGGGAATCCGAGGGGCTGCACATTTGGGGTTTCACAGGGATGGCCTCTGGCAGCCATTGACAGAGTGTTCCTGGGAGGAGATTTTCCATCTCTAACAAAGGGTTTCTGTTCCCCCAGATCTCAGCCGCTCAGCAGAATGCGGGAGAGCCGAGTGCTGATGGGCTAGAGGGTCCCAGGAGTCGTTGTGCAGCAGGGGCAGTGTCTGCAGTCACCATGGGCCACACCCTGCGCTCCAGCCAACCCAGGCTGGTTCCCTGAATTGCAAAGGGGACTTTAGCTTGTGGAATTGGTGCTGGTGCCTGTTTCCACAACTGGGATGTTTTCATGAGGCTACTCCATGGTCCATGAAGCGCCATGCAAGCAAGGGGAGAATGGACATTAGAGAGCGAGGCCGGTGCCTTTGCAGGGCTGCTGCAGTCGAACATCCACAGCCAGAAGAGAGACGATGGGAAACTCGCTTCAATGGCTGGCCACAGCCACAGCAGCTGTCTCATAAAGCTCTGCTCATGCTCCAGCCAACAGAGGCAGGACGAAGAGCCACACTGGGAGAGCCTGATTTGCAATTAGCAAGACGCGGTTTTTTCAGTGGATTATGCTGCCCTGACTGTCTATTTCCTGCAATGTGCACATCCAGCCTCCCTGGCTGACCTCAGTGGGAGCTAGGTTCTCCGTGCCCATAGGACAGGGCTGGCCTTACCATGAGGTGAACTGAGGCGGCTATCACAGGTGCCGGACTGTGGGCGGGCGCCACTAGGATCCAGAGTGTAGAAAAATTGTCTGGTGCTGGTGCATATGTTTTCTCACTGCTCGAGATGCACAGAGATGGTGGAGTGCTGTGCTGGAGGAAGGGGGCCCAAGAGACATAACAGGCAGGCAGGAGAAAAGGTGAGAGGGAATAACAGAAAGCAACAGGAGCTTCAGGGAGAGAGAGGAGGAGGAGTCTCTTATGTACCTCTTGAGCACCCCCAGGAGCCTGGACTGATTAACACCAGCTTCTCAGGGAGCTTCCTATTTCCTGAAGTAGTAGGAGCCGGTTAGGCCCTTAAGAGGCTGATATCTTCCCTCACTCAGGCCCTGCTACCAGCCTGCTTCTTTGTCCCCTTCAACTGAGTGTTGAGAGCCACTCTAGCTGCCACAGAACAGCAGTCATGAGTGAAAGAGGAAAACGCTCCTCTGGGGCAGCATTCAGAAAAAGAAAGCAATCAAAAGAAGCTTTTCTGTCTAAGCAGGAAGGAGCTCTCCTGAGATACAGAGACACAAATGTTCACAGTGAGCCTTCTGGCCCCAGTGAGGATGTGAGTGGTGAAGAGATGCCTGATCTTCCAGTTAGTCAGAGTGCAGGCGACCTGGCAGCTATTGCAGCATCCATATCTCCATCCCAAATGGATGTAAACCATGCACATGCCTGAAGAAAAGTGTAGATCAGAAAAGAGTGTGGTGGAGGCACAAGAAACAGCTGCTGATGAGTTTAGTTCCTTAAGTCTAGATGATCCAGGACTGTGGACCCACCTGAGCAGTAGCCTGAGGGACTTCCTTGTACTGCCTGGGCCACAGCAAGTGAAAAACTTCATGTTCCCCAAAGACAATGAAAATAGAAGCTTCCATCCAACACATTCCTGGTGTGAAATCCCCAATGGTGACAAAGTGGAGAGGTCATGGCTTAGGTACTCAAAAACCCAGAATACTGCATACTGTTTTTGTTGCAAACTCCTCCAGTCTAACGTTCCAGCCACATTGCGTTCTACAGGAACAAAGGACTGGAAAAATCTGGCTAGAAATGTGGCATGCCATGAGAAGGCAGCAAATCACCAGAGAGCATCTCATAGGTGGAAAGAGCTTGAGATGAGCCTACGGGTAAAGGCCACCATAGATGATCAGCATGAAGAGAAGATTGCATCAGAGTTCTGAAAAGGCTCGTTGCCATTGTGAGAGTGCTTTTTACCCCAAACCTAGCACTGCATGGCACTTCAGATCAGCTGCATGTGCCAAACAATGGAAACTTCTGCATAAAACATCCTTACCACACAAGTTCCCCAACCCACCACCCTTTCTGATCAGCATCAAGAGAAGATTGCATCAGAGGCTCTTTACTGGCAAAATGTTCTGAAAAGGCTCATTGCCATTGTGAGAATGCTGCTACCCAAAACCCAGCACTGTGTGGCACTTCAGATCAACTACATATGCCAAACAATGGAAACTTCCTTAAAATGTGTGTCCAGGAATGGGCTAAATACCCTACATTGAGAGGTAAGTAAAATCGTGGCCACATGTAGACATCACAGGAATTGATGAGGATTGACCCAGGGTCCTTCAGCACAAGCCCCTCTCACTCACTGTCAACAAATCCAGCTCCACCCACTAGATCACACCCCATTCCAGAGTCACAGAACCCAGGAGCCCTGATTCTCAGACCCAGACCTCACATCACAAAGCCAAACCTCCACCTATTATGGGTACTGTAGAAGGGACCATTGGCAAAAACCCCTGTACGTGGTTTTTGGCGTGGGCCAAACCCTGCGCTCCGGACAACCCAGGCTGTTTCCCTGGATTGCAAAGGGGACTTTAGCTTGGGGAATCAGTGCTGGTGCCTGTGTTCACAGCTGGGATGTTTTCCTGAGGCTACTCCATGGTCCCCCTGTCAGAGACTGCAGCCACGGGTGACAAGTGAATGAGCTGAGATCTCCCCTGTGGGAATCCAAGGGGATGCACATTTGGGGTTTCACATGGACGGCCTCTGGCAGCCATTGACAGAGTTTTCCTGGGAGGAGATTTTCCGTCTCTAACAAAGGGTTTCTGTTCCCCCAGATCTCAGCGGCTCAGCAGAATGCGGGAGAGCCGAGTGCTGATGGGCTAGAGGGGTCCCAGGAGTCGCTGTGGAGCAGGGGCAGTGTCTGCAGTCACCGTGGGCCAAACCCTGCGCTCCAGACAACCCAGGCTGGTTCTCTGGATTGCAAAGGGGACTTTAGCTGGGGAATCAGTGCTGGTGCCTGTGTTCACAGCTGGGATGTTTTCCTGAGGCTACTCCATGGTCCATGAAGCGCCATGCAAGCAAGGGGAGAATGGACATTAGAGAGCGAGGCTGGGACCTCTGCAGAGCTGCTGCAGTCAAATATCCACAGCCAGAAGAGAGACAATGGGAAATGCGCTTCGCTGGCTGGCCACAGACGCAGCAGCTGTCTCAGAAAGCTGTGCTCATGCTCCAGCCAACAGAGGCAGGACAAGAGCCACACAGTGAGAGCCTGGGTTGCAATTAGGAATACGCGTTTTTTTCAGTGGATTATGCTGCCCTGACCATCTGTTTCCTGCAATCTGCACATCCAGCCTCCCCGGCTGACCTCAATGGGAGTTAGGTTCTCCATGCCCACAGGACAGGGCTGGCCTTAACATGAGGCGAACTGAGGCGGCTGCCTCAGGTGCCAGACCGTGGGAGGATGTGACTAGGACCCAGAGTGTAGAAAATTGTGTCTGGTGCTGGTGTGTATGTTTTCTCTCTGCTCTAGATGCACAGAGATGGTGGAGTGCTGTGCTGGAGGAAGGGGGGCACAAGAGACATATCAGGCAGGCAGGAGAAAAGGGGAGAGGGAATAACAGAAAGCAACAGGAGCTGCAGGGAGAGAGAGGAGGAGGAGCCTCTTATGTACCTCTCCAGCACCCCCAGGAGCCTGGACTGATTAACACCAGCTTCTCAGGGAGCTTCCTGTTTCCTGCTGCTTCCCTGAATCCGCTTGAGGAGAACAGGCAGTCAACTGAAGTAGTAGGAGCCAAGTAGGCCCTTAAGAGGCTGATATCTTCCCTCACTCAGGCCCTGCTACCAGCCTGCTTATTTGTCTCCTTCAACGGAGTGTTGAGAGCCACTCTAGCTGGCACAGAACAGCAGTCATGAGTGAAAGAAGAAAACGCCCCTCTGGGGCAGCATTCAGAAAAAGAAAGAAAGCAAAGGAAGCTTTTCTGTCTAAGCAGGAAGGAGCTCTCCTGAGATACAGAGACACAAATGTTCACGTTGAGCCTTCCGGCCCCAGTGAGGATGTGAGTGGTGAAGAGATGCCTGATCTTCCAGTTAGTAAGAGTGCTGGTGACCTGGCAGCTACTTCAGCATCCTGATCTTCATCTCAAATGGATGTAACCATGCACATTCCTGAAGAAAAGTGTAGCTCAGAGAAGATTTTGGTGGAGGTGTAAGAAACAGCTGCTGCTGAGTTTAGTTCCTTAAGTCTAGATGATCCAGGACTGTGGACCCACTTCACCAGTAGCCTGAGGGACTTCCTTGTACTGCCTGGGCCACAGCAAGTGAAAAACTTCAGGTTCTCCAAAGACAATAAAAATAGAAGTTTCCATCCAACATATTCCTGGTGTGAAATCCCCAATGGTGACAAAGTGGAGAGGCCATGGCTTAGGTACTCAAAACCCCAGAATGCTGCATACTGTTTTTGTTGCAAACTCCTCCAGTCTAATGTTCCAGCCACATTGCATTCTACAGGAACAAAGGACCGGAAAAATCTCGCTAGAAATGTGGCATGCCATGAGAAGGCAGCAAATCACTAGAGAGCATTCCATAGGTGGGAAGAACCTGAGATGAGACTAAGGTTAAAGGCCACCATAGATGATCAGCATGAAGAGAAGATTGCATCAGAGTTCTGAAAAGGCTCGTTGCCATTGTGAGAGTGCTTGTTACCCCAAACCTAGCACTGCATGGCACTTCAGATCAGCTGCATGTGCCAAACAATGGAAACTTCTGCATAAAACATTCTTACCACACAAGTTCGCCAACCCACCACCCTTTCTTTAATCATAATAATAATTCATAATAAATAAATGACTATTCATCAAAAGAAAGAAAGAACATCCTAGTTCTTACATCTCCTGCTTTCTTTGTATGTGTCAGTCCTCCCTAGATCACAGGGGCTTTGTATCAGGGAGTGTCCTTCCTTTTTCTGTTTTGTAAAGCGAACAATATTGACACTGACCAGATAAATAATGGAGACATCACAAAAAAAACCCTCAACCCTTTGTCATAAAGACTGTTCTCCTCAGTAAACCAAGCTATAAACATTAGGAAATGCACAGAGATCTAAAAGGCTGCAAAGGGAAGCACTCTCAAGTTAGGAAATACCAGAATGAGCATTGCCTGTGTAATGTTAACACTGCAGTAAATGAGGCAGGGATCCTACAGGCAACAGACTCCTTCAGTACACAGCCCCTGAGAAGAAAACCCTGTACACTGAATAAGGCAGGGGTCCCGTGGGGGAAAAAATATTATGGGATTATGTCATTAAAGTCTGCATCATCCTGCAAATGCACAAGAGGACTGAATTGAGGGTGCCAGGGCAACACTTCTTTGGACATTTGCTAACCTGAGAATGCTTCACTTTGTAACCTTTCCATCCTGTTTAAAAACCTTGATTTTGTATTTCCTAATGATTTTTATTGATAAAAGCAAATGTGAGTAACGTTAAATGAAGAGGTTTTGTTTGTTATTTTCCTTTGTTTTTTTTAATAAAAAGAAAATCTTTTATCTCTGTGCTGTGTGACGGGGTGACCCCCCACTCCAGCCTGGAAGGGGTTGGAAAAGCCCTGCAGAGGGCTGGGGCTGGGCAAGGTAAAACCCTGGCTGATTGGGGGAAGTGGCTGCAGCTGGGGCCACGCCCCAAACTGAGCAACAGGGCCTTATATGAAGGCCAGGGAAGCCGGAAGGATCAGTCTCTGTTTGTAGAGGGAGACGGACCTGGCTGCAGGGAGCTAGAGACAGGGCACCTGAGTGGAGTAGGGCTGGGGACAGGCAGAGGAGCTGGGGAGCTCCAGCCTGGAAAGCCCCAGGCTGTGGCCTAGCATAAGGCCAAGAGGTCCTGGGGTTTGCATAGGGCAGCCCAGGGGTAGGCTAAGGCAGCAGGTCCAAACTCAACCTTGCCGGTGATGAGTGGCTGATCCTGCAGTCTGCCCCAGGGTGTGGGGCTAGACAATGACTGGCAGTAGCCTTATACTTAGGCGAGGTGGGGATAGAAGATGGAGGGTTCCACGGGGAGAGGAGACCCTGAGAGAAAGAGGTTACTGCCAGGGGGCAGCACCTCAGCTAAAGGGGCACCGGGTCCAGGGAGGGGCACGGGGACCAGAGGACAGGTGGATCTCTGGCCTGCAGAGGGTGCTCCGGAGCTGGAACGAGCTAATTCCCAGAAGTCACCAGCAGGAGACGCCGCAAGGTAGTCCGCACCTCTACAAGCTGTTTAAACAATGAAGTTCTTACTCATGCGTTGGATCAGTCTCTATTTTATTTCCATTGTTATCTTTGTGAAAATCCCACTGTTACCACTCAGTGCTCTGCTTATCAGAGTATTGAAAGTAATGAAATTAAACTGTATTAAAACAAAACTCATTTTATGCAACTTCAGGGTCAGTGAAAGTTCTCAGCTATAACCCTGAATGTGCAAGAAGCAGATAAACAATATCCAAGAAAAAGAGCTGGAATTTTGCATCTTGTTTTCACCTAGGCCTTACTGAGAAAAGTAGCAAGCACCTGCCCTTTGCGAAGGAACACAGCACCGTACCATAGCACAAACCCCACTGAGCACAGCAGGGGCTGTCCTGGTTATCCAGATCTGGCCCTGTTTCATTACAAACTTCCTGTCTGTGATGATGATCAGGTAATAAGGAGGCAACCAGCTGTCAAAGGCAGCTGTTGCCATGGCAGCCAGGGTGCTAATCATTCTCCCCAAGTATGAAAATGAAGCGGAGGGAGGGAGTGCTGAGCGGTGGGTTATCTCTGATGTCACAATGCTACTGCTCAAGCAGCACCAGTGGGCGGCAAATGTATGGTGTGTATCTGTGTTTGTGGGGGGGGCAGGCTTTCCCAGTGCTCCTGTTTTCACAAATTTCCTAAAGAAGCCAACAATGTAACTACCCACAATACACATTAATGATGATTCCACCCATGTGATAATTAGTCGCTGAAATTTGATTCAAATCCCGTATGGCATGTTTAGAAACAAGGGTTCCAAAAAAGGAGAGACCTTGTAAAACAGAAAATGTTAATGCTCTGGTGTATTTGTGGTTGCATTAAAATTGAATACTGTGACTTTAAATGTTGGGCAGGGTTCCTGGGTGTGCTTGCATGCTAGGGAGCTCAGTAGGGCAGCACACAATCGGCGCGTAGCAGCAGCCAGTCAGCAGGTCCCCAGTGAGTTGTGCCTCTCTGTTATAGGCAGTAGCCTACATTCTCTCCCTCTGGTTTTTGGGTTCTTACGTGTTATTGTTCTGGCTCCTAAGAAACAAATTAGCGAGACTTTGCGAACGTCCAGCAAGAGTATTTTATGTTTTCTCTAACTTGTCTGCTTGTGTGCCACAAAACATGAAAGGCACAATCTCATCCAAAATAAAATAAACTTATGAAGCCAAATGTCCTTTTGAAACAAAAAAATGGAACCATTTATTCTGATAAGCTTGCTGTTACAGAAGCACTTCACTTTTCTTTTCCCTTTCACAGGGAGGAGCCTAAATTAGGTTTCCCTAAATCCATAATTGGAATAGTGAAGCAAAGCCTTACTAGAAGCCAAGCAGCTCGGAAAGAATGGGATGATCATGTTGCCGGCTCAAAGGGCCTGAGGAAAAGCAACAGCGGGGGTTCATTGCCCGGTGTGCGTCGCACTAATTAACACACCAGGGTGGAGAAGCAAACCAAGTTTATTTGAGCCCAAATAAGGTGCCAGGGAGAAAAAGCATTCTCAAATCCTGCACACCCGCACGCAGGCGGGGTCCCAGCATTTATACCCCCCTTGTTTGTGTAAGCCTTTTGTTTGGTTTTCCCCCTCACCCCTCCCTTCCCAACAGCAGTTACTTTAAACATTACATCTCAGCGTGTTAGAAAAGTTCCCATTCGCATATTTATCTATGGCCTTCACAGCACAAACGCATGCAGATTTTCCTCCCCTTCCTCCCCGCCGCTTTTTGCTGTTTCAAACTGTCCTACACCTGCAAGCTGAGACAGCTGACAGTTACACATTTTGCTTGCTGTCTGTTAGCATCTTAGGCTGGTTAAAGTTCACAGCATGGAAGACCTTTGGTTACCACTTTGGTTTATTTAGGCCTAGGGACATCAACAATCACAATACACTAGAACCCTGCTTACCTGACCCTCCATTATCCAGCTCTCCCTATTAATCCAAAAACCAGCACACACAGGTCCAGAAGTGGGCAATCTCTCCTATGGTCCCTAGATGGCGCTGCAGCCTGGCACTTTCCCATTCATCCAATTATCCGACATTTTGGTTAACCAATCCGGCCCTGGTCCCAACTCGATGGGATAAAGGGGGTTCCGCTCTCCTTGTGAGCGATCGTTTGATGCAGGGGATCTGCTGCTGGTGTTATTCCTTGTGGAAAAGTACAAATTGCAAAACTGATGGGGGGGGCCTTCTGAGGTGGTAGGGAGGGGGTCACGCTGTTACCTGCAATGAACGCGGTCCCCACAGCAGGGACGCACCTCGGACTGTCCATATAAACAGGTTAAAAGTGCATCACAACCGTGAAGCCGTTGTCAAGATGCTATTCTGTGCAGAGGATTGTAAGACAGCCCCTGTTCCTGATCTGAGGCCTGAATGCCATAGGGATATCCCCCTCGAGAGCTTTGAGGTGTGTGAAGAGGTCAACATAACTGAAAAGACAGTGGTCATGGCTGTGCTGCAAAGTGACTGGCAGGTATTATCAAGCAGGCCAGGCCTGACTCACAAAAGTTACCTAAGATTAACACTGTGGGATCACAACGTGCACCTAGCAAAGCTTACCACAGAACTGGTACATTGCAGCAGTGCGTTCAGAAGGAGATGGTAAGCCTGCTGGACATGGGAATAATTAAAGAGTCAAACAGCCCCTGGGATGAGGAGGTCGTTTTGCTGATGTTTACAGGGAGCTCCTCCCGAGTGTGGGGTCAGAATGGGAGAAAGCACGAAGGGGCTTGTTTGAAGATTTAAGCAGTGAGTGTTGGAGGCTGGCATCATGGGCCATGTAACTGCGAACATTTGGTGGCCTTAGACCAGGGATGGGCAAACTTTTTGGCTCGAGTGCCACATCAGGGTATAGAAATTGTATGGAGGGCCATGAATGCTCACAAAATTGGGGTTGGGGTGTGGGAGAGCGTGAGGGGTGGGGAATGCGAGCTCTGGGGTGGGGTTGGGGATGAGGAGTTTGGGTACAGGAGGGTGCTCTGGGCTGGGATCAAGGGTATAGAGGGCGGGAAGGAGCTCACGGGTGGGGCACAGAAAGGGAGATGCAGGCAGGAGGCTCTATGCACTGCCCGTCTGCAGACGACACCCGTGCAGCTCCCATTGGCCATGGTTTCCAGCCAATGGGAGCTGCAGGGGCGGTGCTTGGGGCACGGGCAGTGTGTGGAGCCTCCTGGCTTTCCCTGTGCATAGAAGCCAGATAGGGGATGTGCCGTTGCTTCTGCGAGCCACACGGAGACATGGCACTCGCATTTTTGTTGCTCCTATCTGGACTCTCTGCAATTTGTCCACATCTTTCCTGAAAAGTGGTGCTCAAAATTGGACACAAGACTCCAGCTGAGGCCTAATCAGTGCAGAGTAGGGCAGAAGAATCACTTCTCATGTCTTGCTCACCACACTCCTTCTCTTACCTCCATGTTACAAGTGACAAACAAAGGCAAAGGGAGCCTAAACCCAGGTTTTTAAAGGTATTTAGGCCACATAAATCCCATTGATTTCAATGGGAATTAGGAACTGAAATCCTTTAAAAAAATCTGGCCCTAAGTGATTTGCTCAAGGTCGCAAAGGAAGTCTGCAGCGGGGACAGAATTTAAACTCAGATGCCACAAGTCTTAGGCGAGTGTGATAACCTCTGGCATCCTTCCTTTCTCCTGTGTGTGTCTAATGACGTGTTTCTGTCTATCTAACCCCAGACATAACCGTGTCTCTATCCCCATAGAAAAACATCTGTCTTTCTAGTGTCTATCCATCTGTCCCCAAACAGAACCATCTCTCTGAATATCTATCTATAAAAACACCTCTCCATGTGCCCCTCCCTTTATTTAATTGTACAGTGATTTTAGGTGGGGGCTGTGGGAACTGAGATAATAGTGGTGGCAAATGGAAATAATTACAGTCTGAGTATCTCCTCTTTATATCATCTGCTAAGTTAACCAATATAGTTCAAAAGGTGGAACACGCAGGGGGAGGTGCCTATATTGCAGAAATCGCATATCAGTGCATAAAGGAGAAGCTGTAACACAGTTACTGGACACTGTTTTTCAAGGAACATGGCACCTTCCTTCATTATCTGGCTCAAGTTCCATTGCCATATTGTTTTCTCTTGTAAATCACACGATGACAGAAATTTCTGCATAATGACTTAATGAGTGAGAACTAGCTCATATTTGCACTCCAGTACTGATCAGAAAAACCAGTCCCCATATTTACATACAGGGAGGAACAGTTTTTTGGTATATTGTCATCCTCAGAGCATCCTTCACTTCCTTGTTCCTCAGGCTGTAGATCAGGGGGTTCAGCAGGGGGATCACAAAGATATAGAACCCGGCCACCATTTTCTCCCAGTCCACTGAGGTGCCAGACGAGGGTCATAAATATGTAAAGATCAGGGTCACATATAAGATGGAAATGACAGCCAGGTGGGAGGTGCAGGTGGAGAAGGCTTTGTGCCTTCCTGCCGTGGAGCAGATCCTCAGGATGGCAAAGATGACGTAAATGTAGGAGATGAGGATGGTGAGAATGGTGCCTATTGTTTCTATGGCTGCAAAGATGAAATGCACTCGCTTATTGATGAGAAAGTCAGAGCAGGAGATTTCTTGGAGTGGGTGAATATCACAGAAGAAATGATGGAGGACATTGGAGTGGCTAAAGGACAGACTGAATTCAGTACACGTATGCACAGTGGCATTGGCACAGGCGCCTAGAGCGAGACGAGAGAAAGGCAAGGAGCATACTGGTGTTCAATTCCAGCATTTGTCACGCACTCCAGCTGCTACCACTGGGCTGAGAAGAGCTGTATTAAATGGCAGAGGGATTTTTGGAGCAGGTTGGCAGAGCTTGGGATATGAGAAGATGCGTGTGCACTTTCTGGGATCAAATATACCTCATTTAAATGCTGAATGTTGTTGATTGTTGTTGAAGAGGTTTTCTTCACCATTTGCTTTTGATTGTCTCTGCAGAGGTGTAAAAGAGTGTCTTCTTGCCATGGGGGTTCATGAGAGTTCACATTTTTGTGAAAGGGGTTCGTGGGTAGTTAAAGTTTGGGAACCACTGCCTTAGGCCAAAGTCTACCACTATGTACACGTGTGCTGCCAATTAACTTCCATACCATTGCCTGGGTGTGATTCATGAATAATTTGGCATGGTAACTTTAGCCCTGACTACAAATAGTGAGAGTTGATCTCCGATGATGGAATAGATGTAGATGGGCCATGTCTTGCAGGGCGGTGACCCAGACAATTTGTAGATCACAGCAGACACATTGAATTGAAGTTTGGAGTCCATTTCTTTGGCTCCATCCTCAAGGTGATGGCGCATGATCATTACATTGCAGTCCACAAACACTGCTGTCATCCAAGTAGCCAATGCAATCACTGACATTCTGTTATCAAGGGTAGTGACTCTGGGAAATGTGCAGGTCATAGTGGATAACTTTGCTGCAATGGGGTTCCCTAACTGTGGTGGGGTGATAGACGGACTGCATATCCCTATCTTGGCACCAGACCACCTTGCCAACCAGTATGTAAACCACAAGGGGTACTTCTCAATGGTGCTGCAAGCACTGGTGGATCACAAGGGACGTTTCACCGACATCAAAGTGGGATGCATGACGCTCACATGAAAGGTGCATGACGCTTGCATCTTTAGGAACTCCGGGCAGTTTGAGCAGCTGCAAGAAGGGACTTACTTCCCAGACCAGAAAGTTACCATTGGGGATGTTGAAATGCCAATAGCTATCCTTGGAGACCCAGCCTACCCCTTGCTCCCATGGCTCATGAAGCCATACACAGGCAACCTGGACAGTAGTAAGGAGCAGTTCAACTATAGGCTGAGAAAGTGCAGAATGGTGGTAGAATGTGCCTTTGGACATTTAAAAGCTCGCTGGTGCTGTTTGCTGACTAGATTAGACCTCACTGCAACCAACATTCCCATTGTTATCATAGAATATCAGGGTTGGAAGGGACCTCAGGAGGTCATCTAGTCCAACCCCCTGCTCAAAGCAGGACCATTAGCACAGTAATTCAATTATACCTAATGCGGGTATGTCTATACAAGTTAAGAAATCACATTCCTAACTCCTAGTGTAGACATACTTTAAAGGCTATGAAAGGTTCCAGAATGACAGCCCTGCAGTCCAATGTTCAGTGTTTAACCCTAGAACAGGTAGAGCACAGACAGTGCAAGAGACAACTTCCCAAACACACACCGCACCTCTGCCAATGCGCCTCTGTCCTGCCATGGAATCTCAGCTCCAAGCCCAGTCTCTGGTCTCTCTACCATGGCTGCCAACCTGGGGTCCACTGAGTACCAGTTACGATTGTGCTTTGGTTGGGTTTAATGTTGCCACCTGTCCCACCAGACCCTCCCAACCCACATCACTCCATTTATCTTGCTTGCCAAGCACCCTCTTTTCTGCTCCACAGCTTCGTCATGGCGCTTTTCATTTCGGCATTCCTCAGGGTGTAGATGATAGGGTTTAGCATCGGGGTGATAATGGTGTAAAACAAGGCAAAGACCTTATCAACCGCTAAGGTGGTGGAAGGGCGGATGTAGATGAAGAGTCAGGGCCCGAACAGTAACACCACCACGGTGATGTGAGAGGTGCAGGTGGCGAGGGCTTTGCGTCTATCCTGAGAGGAGTGTGTCCTCAGAGCGACTAAGATGATGACGTAGGAGATGAGCAAGACAAGGAAGCAGCCCAAGGCAATCATCCCTGTGTTTGCAACAACCATGGCTCCCACCACATGGGTGTCAGTGCAGGCCAGTTTCAGCAAAGGGTAGATATCGCAGAAATAATGGTCAATCTCGTTGGGCCCACAGAAGGGTAGCTGGGTGGTCAGGAGAGTCTGAACCATGGAATGCACAAAGCCCCCCAGCCAAGAGGCCACCACCATCTGGCTGCACCAACGTTGGTTCATGATCGCTGTGTAGCGGAGGGGCTTGCAGATGGCCACGTATCGGTCGTAGGCCATCACCGTGAGGATGAGGATCTCGGTGCAGCCGAAAATGTGCACAGAAAAGAGCTGTGTGATGCAGCCCTGGCAGGAGATTGTCTTGCCCTCTGCCAACAGGTCTGCTATCAGCTTGGGTACGGTGGCAGAGGAGTAGCAGATGTCCACGAAGGACAGGACCGAGAGGAAGAAGTACATGGGCGTGTGGAGGTTCTGGCTGGACTTGACGGTGACTACAATCAGAAGGTTCCCAAGCACGATCACCATATAGATGAGCAGAAACAGGACAAAGGAGACCCGCTGCACAATCGCATTCTTGGAGAGTCCCAAGAGGATGAACACAGTCACGTTGTTTCTGTTCTTCATGTACTCAGCACAGGGGATGGGTCAGAAATAATTCACCTGCATTGACACATAGAAATACCTTACAGTTATTATGGAGCAAGTGCAGTCACTCCATAACTAAGGCTACAACTTATTTCCATTATATGCTTACTCCTGGAATCCCCTCTACAATCCACCAGAAAAGTCATACCGGCCTTAAATTTGGCCAGTTATACCTAGGACTGAGGTAGAACTTTTCTGCCAGATTTGAAGTGAATTGGGCAACAAGCACATTAATTATGACATAAATGAGGGTTCTGTTTGCGGGATGCCTATGAACCCTAGGAATAGTTGGGGTTGGATGGGATTTCTCAAGATCACTAGAGAGAGAGTGCCCATAACCAGCTGAGAACGTCTCCAAAGCAACACTCCATTCTTGTGTTTGTGGTCAATATCAATAAAGGATTATAGTGAAGGCTGTCAAGCGATTAAAAAAATTAGTCATGATTAATCTGGTGATTAATTGCACTGTTAAAAAAATAGAATACCATTTATTTAAATATTTGTGGATGTTTTCTACATTTTCAAATATATTGATTTCAATTACAACACAGAATACAAAGTGTACAGTGCTCACTGTATATTTATTTTTGATTACAAGTATTTGAACTGTATAAAAACAAAAGAAATAGCATTTTTCAATTCCTCTAATACAAGTACTGTAGTGCAATCTCTTTATCATGAAAGTTGAACTTACAAAAGTAGAATTATGTACAAAAAACTGCATTCAAAAATAAAAATGTAAAATTTTAGAGTCTACAAGTTCACTCGGTCCTACTTATTGTTCAACCAATTGCTCAAGACAAACTAGCTTGTTTACATTTGCAGAGGATAATGCTGCCCACTTCTTGTTTACAATGTCACCTGAAAGTGAGAACAGGTGTTCTCATAGCACAGCTGTAGCCTGCATCGCAAGATATGGGTGAGATTCTGTGGCCTGCATTGTGCAGGAGGTCAGACTAGATGATCATAATGGTCCCTTCTGACTTTAAAGTCTATGAGTCTATATTTACATGCCAGATATGCTAAAGATTCATATGTCCCTTCGTGCTTCAACCACCATTCCAGGGGACATGCGTCCATGCTGATGACAGGTTCTGCTCAATAACAGTCCAAAGCAGTGTGGACTGACGCATGTTCATTTTCACTATCTGAGTCAGATGCCACCAGGAGAAGGTTGATTTCTTTTTTGGTGGTTTGGATTCTGTAGTTTCCCCATCAAAGTGTTTCTCTTTTAAGACTTCTGAAAGCATGCTCCCTACCTCATCCCAGATCTTGATTTTTGGAAGGCACTTCAGATTCTTAAACCTTGGGTCAAGTGCTGTAGCTATTTTTAGAAATCTCACATTGGTACTTCTTTGCGTTTTGTCAGATCTGCAATGCTGGGTCATCATCACTGAGACTGCTATAACATGAAATATATGGCAGAATGTGGGTAAAACGGAACAGGGGAGGTAAAATACTCCCCCAAGGAGTTCAGTCACAAATGTAATTAACAGATTATTTTTTTAACAAGCATCATCTGCATGGAAGCATGTCCTCTGGAACGGTGGCCAAAGCATGAAGGGGCCTATGAATGTTTAGCATATCTGGCATGTAAATACCTTGCAATGCCGGCTACAAAAGTGCCATGCAGATGCCTGTTCTCACTTTCTGGTGACATTGAAAATAAGAAGAGGGCTGCATTATCTTCCATAAATGTAAATAAATTTGGTTGTCTTAGCAACTAGCTGAACAAGAAGTAGGACTGAGTGGACTTGTAGGCTCTGAAGTTTTACATCATTTTGTTTTTGAGTGCAGTTATGTAACAAAAAAAATCTATATTTGTAAGTTGCACTTTAATGACAAAAAGATTGCAATACAGTACTTGTATGAAGTCAATTGAAAAATACAATTTATCATTTTTACAGTGCAAATATTTGTAATAAAAATAATATACACTTTGATTTCAATTACAACACAGAATGCTATATGAAATGCAGAAAAACATCCACAATATTTAATAAATTTCAATCGGCATCTATTGTTAACAGTGTGATTAAAACTGCAATTAATCACAATTAATTGTTTAAATCACAATTCATTTTTTTAATTAATCATGTGAATTAACTGTGATTAGTTGACAGCCCTAGTTATAGGATAATCTATCGATCATCTATAGGTCGGCCTATCTGTTTATCATATTTCTTATATGCCAATACTTTGAGAAACATGGTTCCATTGCAAAACAGAGAACTTTTAAACTCCAAATATGCAGAATTTGGTGGCTGCTTAATGGATAAAATTCTCTCAGGTGCCACATTGCTGATTTTGATTTGTACTATTCTTTCCTTCTTCCATGAGCATAACTTCCATTAAGTCAGAAGGGAATGATCTGTTACTAGAATGTTGTGTTTAAAAAGGATGTTGAAAGATTGGAGAGGGTCCAAAAGGGAGCTACAGAGGTAATCTGAGGTCTGGAAAACATGTCTGTACAGTGAGAGACTCAGGGTATGTGTACGCGGCAGTCAGAGCTGTGATTGCAGCTCATGTAGTCATCCTCAAGCTAGCTTTAACCTAGCTAGTGCAAGTACCAAGAGCAGTGAAGCTGTGGCAGTACAGGCTAGCTGCCTGAGTAAGTACCCAGGGTCCTCAGCAAGCTTGTATAGCCCAGGCTGAAGACCATGCTGCTGTGGCTTCGTGCTATCGATATTCACGCTAGCTAGATTAAAGTGAGCTCAGGTATGTGTACACGGCTACAGTCACACCCCCAACTGCAGTGCAGGGACACCCTAAAAGTGTATAATCTATTTAACTAACCAAAGAGAGGATTTAAAAGGTGATTTCATCATGGGCTACCAAAGGGGAGAAGACATCTAATAGGGGACGGCTCTTTAATTTAGCAGACAAAGGCATAAGTAGATTTCATTGACTAGAATTCGAAGTTAAAAAAATTCAAATTGGAAAAAAGTGACCTTTTTAACAGAGAGGGTAATTAACCATTGAAACAGCTTCCCAAGGAATGTGGGGTATTTTCTACCTTTTGGAGTCTTCACATGCAGTTTGGATGTCTTTCTAAAAGGATAATACTCTAGTTATTTGGTCCAACAGTGTTCACTTACAACATAGGGAAGAATACGCCATCCACTGCAGGAATCTCTGGGTAAAGTTCTCTGGCCTATGTTATGCAGGAGTTTCAGACTAGTCCATAATGGTCCCTTCTGGCCTTAAAAATCTATGAGCATGGAATATGCAGCTGAGCTCTTGTTGTACAGGTAGGAAGTCTCACCTGGGGATCAGAGAGGAATTGACTTTATCCACTAAGTGGAGCTATGAAATAGTGTAACTACTGGTACAACTTTACAATATGTCCCATTGCACTCCTGAATATTAAATAAATCTGCTTTTGAAAAGAAAGTGGCCTCTGGAAGCCCAAAACTTACATGAGTGTTTTCATTTTTAGAGTTCAGATGAACAAAAGAGCATGCTATTTCAGCTCACGGTCTTCCGTCACACTGTCAATCAGAGATGTGGATGGGTCAGTCCTATCACAAGGTACCACAAATAGTTCATTGTTAATTTTAGATTAAACTTTAAGAAGAAAAGGCAGGGTCTAGCTACTTTACATGGACATTAGAAAACTATTGTCAGCAACAATTCAACAAGTCACAACAGCAACTATTCAACACCATGAGGGTATTCTTGTTTCACTGGTGCTGGATGTATATTTCAGATATACTTTGTGTGCCTGTGCATGTAATTTTTTTCCTTGATCTGGGTAGATCAGACTCTAGGGGACGACAGCCTGAGGCAATGTGTCCAGGGGCTGGGACAATGAAATGGAACTCAGCAGATCTGAGTTCTGTTCTTGGCTTTACCACAGACCTGTGATGGGAGTCTGAGCAAGCCACTTACCCTCTGTTTCCTACCCCAGCCTTTGTCTCTTGTCTGTTGGGATTGTTTGGGGGCAGGGGCTGTCTCTCACTGGGGGTGTGTTCTCTCTGGAGCTCATGGACCTACCACGGGTTTCTACAATGAGGCTCTAGGAACCAGACTGAAACCCTCAGTTCATTTCAAATTGGCCATCAGAGAGGAATGATTTTCAATCCCTAACAAAATGGGTTATAATCAAACCAGCAGTGGCCTAGGAAAGTGAGGCTCCATATGTTCATATGGGATGTCCATGCACCCACAGTCAGGATTGTTTTCATATGATGACGGTCTATCCAAAGGAGTAAGGACTGTGTGGTCTATTACACTGTTTGTGGGTCACTGATCCTTTCACCTCTAACTCATCTATTTATGTCAGTCCCGCTTGATAGGTCTCACACACCATTGCAATCTGCTGGCTGTTCAAGAGCATGTGTGAAATGAGTTGGTGGGTTCTCAGTACAGTTCCTTACTGGGCAGGTGTCAACTAAGGAAAAACTACCACCACAATTGGCACCAGCTGTCCCACCTGGTCTGTCAGAGGACAAGGTCTGAATGACTTGTGGTGGCTGAACTCCCTTGTCACAAATAGTGTGTGAGAGAAAGGGCAGGGCAGGCTTTCACAGTCATGGCTAACGCACATTGTTGGGGCATTCGGGGGCCGGGGGGGTGTTACCTGTTCTGGTGATAATTGTGGAAGTCACTCTCCAGCTCTGACAATCCAGCACATTTCACCAGCCCTAACTCATGGTAAATACACAGCAACCAACGAAACACAGATAGAGAAAGGAAAACACATTCATCAAAGGGGAAAGTTTAATTACACTGAGCCAGAGCTAGGGTGCCAGTCTAAGGTCCCTGAAGTGAATGGAAAGATTCCCATTAACATCAATGGGCTTAGGGACAGATCTCTAAATGTATTTATGTGCCTAACTCCCACTGATTTCCATGGGAGTTAGGCACCTAAATACCTTTAAAAATCTGGCCCTTTGTGCTTTAATTTATCTGTGAGAGAAAGAAATCCAGGAAACACGACTTAGACTATGGCCCTAGTGGAAGAGTAATAAAGCGTCAACTAATCCTTGTATTTAGTGCTAGGCGATGGACGCCTGACAGACAGACACACAGACAGACAGATGGAACACTTATTCTGGATGCATTGCCGAAGCTTTCCCATTGAGGTTTGCTTTACTTTCCGCTGCTTTCACCTGCTCAGAAGAAAAAGTCCTTCGGTGTGTACAGCATGGAAGCCTGATTGATAGAGAGCTATTTAAACTATGACACTGGCCAGCCAGCACAGCACTGTTTGCTGATGTATAAACCTCGCCCTCTATTCTTAGGGTCCCTCTGTGCAGTCTGTGCGTCACTAATGACCCGCTTAGGGATATGGGGAGGACGTTAAGCCATCAGCTCTCAGTGAAATGTTCATATTAAGGTCCTTCTGAGCTCAGAATGGAGCAATGGCTATTTATGTCCTTGCTGGCAGACCCTGACTTAAGTGGGCAGCTTCCCTCTCTCACTCTGTCCAACCCACTCCCTTCTTCTGGCAGTCGTTTATCTCCTGAGGAGTAAGCTGAAGCAGAACTAGGTAAAGTAACTTACATAGAAATTCATGCACCTAGAGACTAAATTCCAATTCCAGCAGCACTTGGAAAGCAATTAAACTTCATATCGCATCAGCTTCCCACTGAGAAGCAAATTTTGAGGTCTCTTTAGTGTTCCCATAAACTTGCGGATGAAAACTGGAATTAGATTTGCTGTTGTAACTTATTCACAAGTTGCATCACACTGGGACCATGTTAAAGTCTACTTTGAATTATACCCACTGTAAGTGTTGTTAAAGGATTTCATGGCGAGTCTGTGATCATAGTTACAAGGGATGAGAACAGGAAGCAAACAAAGTTATTTTTGGATCTTGGGATCGCTCACTTTAAAAGTTAATTGGGCCAAATTCTGAGCTGATGTAAGTTGGCATGGTGGTATAGACTTATTATCAATTATTATTTTTATTGCTGTAACTCCTAAAATAACATCAGTTTAGTCCAGCTAGGGAGTCTGGCCGATTGACTTTACTAGAGATATGCTGATTTGCACCATCTGGGGATCTGGCTCCTTTTACCTAGATGGAGCTACACTGACTTATACCAGCTGGGGATCAGGCCCAATAGTTTCTTTGTCTGTGCAGCTCTATAAGTTTTTGGCTAGGTAATGGCTCACAAGGCAGCAAGGTCACAATTCAGAGGAGTTCAAAAGACCCAAACACTCTACGTCACAGATTTATTAGTATTTAGGAACAAATTTAAATCCGCCAAAGTCACAGCAAAGATTCAAGAGTTTGGGCATTGTACAGGCTCTCACTGACCCTCAAGATGGTAATTCCTAGTAGTGTTTTCCAGCTGCTGGAGAGCAGCTACTGCCAAGAAGAAGGAAAGAAATCGAATCTGCTGCTAGGTGGCAGAAGCCCAGAGCTCTGGCTGCCAGGCTGGAAGCCCCAATGCTGGAACCCCGCTCTCCAGCAGAAGCATTGGGCAGTGGAAGCACACACCCCCTGCAGCTGCCCCCAACCCTGGCAGCACCCTGGGGCCATGGCACAGAGACAGAGCTTCTCCAGTCTTGGGGCCACAGTGGGGGAGGGCAGAAAGGAGCAAAAGGGGTTAGAACCATAGAATCAGAATTTCAGGATTGGAAGGGACCTCAAGAGGTATCTAGTCCAACCCCCGGCTCAAAGCAGGACCAATCCCCAACTAAATCATCCCAGCCAGGGCTTTGTCAAGCCAGGCCTTAAAAACCTCCAAGGAAGGAGATTCCTCCACCTCCCTAGGTAACCCATTCCAGTGCTTCACCACCCTCCTAGTGAAATAGTTTTTTCCTAATATCAACCTAAACCGCCCTGTGATACGTTGGATCACAGAAACTCCCTTGGGAACTGACAACTGATGTGCCAAGACTTCTTGTAGTGTGGGGCCCAAAAACTGGACACAGTACTCCAGATGAGACCTCACCAATGCCGAATAGAGGGAAATGATCATGTCCCTCGATCTGCTGGCAATGCTCTTACTTATACAGCCCAAAATGCCGTTAGCCTTCTTGGCAACAAGGGCACACTGTTGACTCATATCCAGCTTCCCATCCACTGTAACCCCTAGGTCCTTTTCTGCAGAACTGCTTCCTAGCCGCTCAGTCCCTAGTCTGTAGCAGTGCATGGGATTCTTCCATCCTAAGTGCAGGACTCTGCACTTGTCCTTTTTGAACTTCAGATTTCTTTTGGCCCAATCCTCTCATTTGTCTAGATCCCTCTAAATCCTATCTCTACCCTCCAGCATATCTACCACTCCTCCCAGTTTAGTGTCATCTGCAAACTTGCTGAGAGTGCAGTCCATGTCATCCTCCAGATCATTAATCAAGATATTGAACAAAACTGGCCCCAGGACCGACCCCTGGGGCACTCCGCTTGATACTGGTTGCCAACTAGACATGGAGCTATTTATCACTACCTGCTGAGCCCGAAGATCTAGCCAGCTTTCTATCCACCTTATAGTCCATTCATCCAGCCCATACTTCTTTAACTTGCAAGCAAGAATACTGTGAGAGACCATGTCAAAAGCTTTGCTAAAGTCAAGGAATAACATGTGCACTGCTTTCCCCTCATCCACAGAGCCAGTTATCTCATCATAAAAGGCAATCAGGTTGGTCAGGCATGACTTGCCCTTGGTGAATCCATGCTGACTGTTCCTGATCACTTTCCTCTCCTCTAAGTGGTTCAGAATTGATTCCTTGAGGACCTGCTCCATGATTTTTCCAGGGACTGAGGTGAGACTGACTGGCCTGTAGTTCCCTGGATCCTCCTCCCCTTTTTTAAAAATCAGCACTACATTAGCTTTTTTCCAGTCATCCAGGACCTCCCCCGATCACCATGAGTTTTCAAACATAATGGCCAATGGCGTCTGCCTGCCAAAAGCTGAATCATTCATGGACATGTGACTTGCCCAGGTATCTACCAACTCCATCTTGTTGCTGTAATTTTGCACAGAACAAAGCGGTTTTCGCCCACAAGAGAGAATATAAAAGGCCCTGGAAGCCTCTCCATTTTGTCTTCATCAAGAGATGGCCTCTCCACCTCAAAAGATGCCTGAAAGAAACTGGAACAAAGGACAGTAACTACGGGGGTGTGAGTAATTTCTAGACCCATAAACTACAACACTGGTCTGAAAAAGATTGTACCTGAGATAACATCTAGGGTGAGAAGTTAGTATTTGTAACTAAATCCTTAGTGTATTAAGTTAGCCTTACGTATTAAGATTTATTTTATTTAGTAACTTACTTTGTTCTGTCTGTTATTACTTGAAACCACTTAAATCCCACTTTTTATACTTGATAAAATCACTTTTGTTTATTAATTGACCCAGAGTAAGTAATCAATACCTGGGGGAGCAAACAGCTGTGCATCTCTCTATCAGTGTTATAGAGGGCGGACAATTTATGAGTTTACCCTGCATAAGCTTTATACAGAGTAAAACGGATTTATTTGGGGTTTGGATCCCACTGGGAACTGGGCATCTGGGTGCTGGAGATAAGAGTACCTGCTGAGTGGTTTTCAGTTAAAGCCTGCAGCTTTGGGGACGTGGCTCAGATCCTGGGTCTGTGTTGGAGCGGAGCTGCGTGTCTGGCTCAACAAGGCAAGCTGACAGGAAAAACGGGCTCAGAGGTAGCTTCAGCACATCAGGTGACAGTCCCAAGGGGTCTCTGTGACCGAACCCCATCACCGTACATGGCCTATCTGGCACAGCTCATTGCAATTTTACAATATTGGTATTAATAATATCCTAAAGTGTCCCCCAGGTTCCATACAGTGCCATACTCACCCTACCACTACCCGCATGATTTTCGTTCCCTCCTACTTGTTCGTGACTCCTGTCAAGGCTGAATGCCCACTCTGTCACTTTGAGTACAGAAGGTGGGGGCCCGCAAGAATTTTAAAAATTAATACTGTCCACTCCAGGCTGGTATTAAACTCCCAGTGTTACAGCTTTTCTCTGACCTTGGCTTCGTAAATGCTGCCACCACCCAAATGCAAAAACACACACAACAACCTTTTGACCCAGGGAGGAGCACTTGAGAATTTCTCCTTGTGGGGTATCCTCAAGCCCTTTCACCACACCCTCGGGGAAGAGCTGAGAAAGAAAACAAAGGAAATTAGCTGTTGCTACCAGCTAATCCAACAACATGCACAAACCTCTTAGGACACCAAAAATCCAATCCAGTTCTTAAAAAAGGTAAATTTTATTAAAAACAAAAAGGAAGAAAATACATCTGGAACTTAGGTTTTGCTAGATTTTAAAAGAACAATTCCAAAAATTAAGCACCCAAAATAGCTTTCTTGGGGGGTTCAGCTTTAAGGTTACAAGCAAACAAAAGCCTCTGGGGTTAGCACAGAGGAGTCCACAAGCCAAATAAAGAAATAAACCTGATCGCGTCTAGCTAAACATTCCTAACTTACTTACATATTTGGGGGGTTTCAAATAAGCAATTCTAGGTATTTTCTGATGAATTTTCATACCTGGTTCAAGCCTTACACAGCATTCCTGCTTATAGCATTGCTGCTCCATGTCCCCTTCTCCAGAGAACAGTCAAAGGGAAAGTTTCTTTCCCAATTTTAAAAAGTTCTACCTTCCCATTGGCTCTTTTGGTCAGGTGCCTACTCCTTTTCTTTTACCTGTGGGCTTGTTAACCCTTTACAGGAAAAGCAGGCAGAGAACAGACACCAAGAAGAATTTTACAGCTAACTGGCTGGTTGGGTGTTCATAAGGGAGCTATCCCTCCCGCTTCAGTTATCAAAGCTCCTGAAACCAAGCCTCTGGGGATGCACACCTAGCAAACATGCCCCTGTCCTATGAAGGGAGATGATACAAGGAGAGAGAGTTGATCAACACACTAGAGAAGAGACAGAAACTTAGGAGGAAGGCAAGAAACTCACCAGCTGGAGTCATCCTCCTGGATCCAGCCTTCCGTTGCAGAGGACACACCGCTCCTGACCAGAGAAATGAGCAGCGCCTGATAACAGGGACCTTGTCTGCTTCATAGCCACAGCTAGTCAGGAAACTTTTCTTACAACCATAGCCCTACCTAACAGAGCGTCCCTGCCTGGAGCCAGGTGGGGTCCTCACCGAACCAGACACTGATCTCACTGACAGTGATGGCTGCTCCACTTCCAGCTGGACAGCATCACCATAGCCTGGTATCAACAATGCTCACTGTGTCATGGCTCTCACGCACTTTCCATCTCACAACAGGGGTGGGCTCTTATGCTTGACTTCCTTCCCCTTGGTACCAACCACCACACAAGAGGGAAAAACAAAAGTTATCATCGGAATCTGCACTGTTGTGTAGGTTCTTCTTCTCTCATCTCCCATTACACCTTTATAGCTACAATTAACTGCCTTGGTGGAGCAACAGTGGAACCGGGTGGCCACTCGAGGTAATGCACAAAAAGTGTTTCTCTCATGAAGCAACAGTAGCAAAGAATCCTGTGGCACCTTATAGACTAACAGACGTTTTGGAGCATGAGCTTTCGTGGGTGAATACCCACTTCGTCGGATGCAAAAGCATGAAGCAACAGTGACACCAAGAGGCCATTCCAGATAATGCACACAGCATTTCTCTCATAAAGCAAGGGTAACACTGGGTGGCCACTCGGAGTAATGCACAAAGCATTTCCCTCATGGAGCAACAGTGACACTGGGTGGCCAGTCAGGGGAATGCACAAAGCATTTCCCACATGGAGGAAGAATGACACTGGGTGGCCAGTTGCAGGAATGCACAAAGCATTTCCCTTGTGGAGCAACAGTGACACTGGGTGGCCACTCGGGGTAATGCACAAAGCATTTCCCTTATGGAGCAACTGTACATTACCCTGAGTGACCATCCAGTGTCCCTGCATTAAGGTGCCTCACTTTATTTTCATTTACTGCCTATTACTCATAATAAAGGAGAAGGATGAAGGAAAAGAGAATGAAAAACAGGGGGGGCGATGAGAGGATGTTCTTTTTCTTGGCTGGGTCGCTAGGGTGGGCCCCAAAAATGAAGCTGAGCACAGGGCGCCACTAACTCTAAATCTGTCACTGGCTACGGCGCAGGAGAGAGATGCTTCTCCCCAAACAAATTCTAAAACCTAATGGAAATCACTTGTCTGGATTCACTTGTCTTGTTTGGGAAGAGGTATTGGAAATAATTAACGCCAGATCTTTGCTATCTGGTATAGTGCTGGCTCTTCAGAGTACTCCCATTGACTCATAAACAGCAAGCCGCTCCAGGTTTGGAGAGCTTATTTGCAAGCTCTTGGAAGCAGGGATCTGTCTGCAAACTCCAAAGCCATGGGTCAATGTGCTCCACTTACTTACGGGGCTTGTAAAAACGTAATGAGCCTACTCTGAGTTTTTGAGTTGGTAACACACACAATGTGAAACCAAGGGAATTTTGCCTGTTTCTACAGGGCTCTGTTGCATTTACACAGTGTGGGCCCTAAACATTCATTTAAAATACCTATTTGATGTTTTACTTCCCTTCATATTTTCAGTGTTGTCACTTGTCAGTGGTTTTGTTTGTTGTCTGTGTCACTTTATTACTTATTTTTACTGTTCTATGTGTGTGAAGTATCAAATTAAGAGTTGATATCCCATAGAAATTGTGTAAGTCTGAGTGAATGAAGTGCCTTTTACTCTCCTTTCCAGTATCAGAAAATAATGTATTAATATTTGCGATGAGAGCATGACTATTTCTAGTTGACTTATACATTTGTTTGGCATTTTAAGGCTGAGTTCTGTGTGCAGATAATATGCATGCAAGAGGGATAGTTTTGTGAACTGCAAAAGTCTGTAGCATGCTAGTGTTTTGGCAGATGCTTCATTTTTTGAGAGCAGCTTTCCCTGAAGATTTAGTGGTCTATGGTAGGAGTAGGTTATTAAATTGGGCCTCTGGTGCATATTTTTTGTGCTTTTACTTAAGGGCCATTACTTTGTTTTTATTTATATAGCTGTTTTCAATATGCCACATTTTGGTGTGTTTACTAGCTTGCGCAGTTCGAAAGGAGGATAAAATACATATACTCCAAGGGCAGACATCCAATTCACGCCCTGATATTAAGCTGTTCGAGTTTGGCTTCTACCTCAGATATGGTAATATCTACCTCCCTATCCTCATTCCCATTTGTCATCCTACCATTATCCCTAAGCTTCTCTTTAGGACTCATTGACACCAGAGTCAGTTGCTGCTCAGGGCCTGAGGAGCAAAACTGGTGCTCCTAGCAGACTGAAGGACTGCAGCACCATGGACAGCTCAGTGCTGGCAGGGACGGGGGAGTGAGGAAGAGCTCATGGTTGGCTGCTGGGACTGAACATAGAAGAGCCCTGAGTTAAGGGTGAAGCATTGGTAAAGGCTGGGGCCATAGAGAAGTGACACAGGGAACTGAAAGCAGTTTAGTTAAAGGGATACAGCAGCACATGGCTGCTTTTCTTAGGGTCCCTGGGCTGGGACCCAGAGTAGTGGGCAGACCTGGGTTCCCTCCATAAGCCACTGGGGAAGTGGCCTGCAATTGGACAGTGAAGGGGATCTGAATTGTTAAGAGGCCCAGGTGGATAGCTGTAAAAGATAAATACTCTGCATTACCCTGACTGGCCACCAGATGTCACTGCTCCTCCAATAGAAACACCTTCTGTGCATTACCCCTACTGGCCACCAGGTGTCACTGCTGTACCAAAGGAAACACCTGTGCATTACCCCAACTGGCCACCAGGTGTGTCTGCTGTGCCAAGGGAAACATGATCTGTGCATTACCATTATTGGCCACCGGGTGTCACTGCTCCTCCAAGGGAGACCTACTGTATGCATTTCCCTGACTGGCCACCAGGTGTCACTGCTCCTCCATTAGAGAAACACCTTCCCTGCCTTACCCCAACTGGCCACTCAGTGTCTCTGCAGCGCCAAGGGACCCATGTACATCATCCTGATTGACCACTGGGTGTCACTGCTGCACTATGGGGAACACGATTTATGTATTACCCTGACTGGCCACCGGGTATCACTGCTGCTTCATGGGAGATAAATTGTGCAAGTTTCAGCGCTGTCATGTGCCAGTATAGACAAGCAGGCTAGTCAGTGCTGATGTCAATCTGCCTGTGGGTGTCACCCAGAAACGCAGAACAAGTTTGGAAATACAGATAAAACCTACATATCTATAACTCGTAACACAAAGGTGATAGAAACAAACAAAATTATCATACTTGGTCAATTGTAACATTTTCACGGATACCTCACATATCTGGTCAAATTCATTGCAATTTTATATTTCTGTCAACAATATCAAAGTGTCCCACATATTCCACACAGTGTCACAGTGTATTAAAGAGTTAGCAATGCCATGAATCAGGCTTAGATGACAGTTTGTTTCTAATTTATATTTTCAGCCATTATTCATTTTTTAAAAAAATTGAATGAGTTTTTCAAAAGCAGCCTTAGTCCAGAAGTGACTTTTGACAAGAAGTTTAATAAAATATTTAATTTCAAAATTGTCTGACATTTTTCTTAGGTAACTCAAAGATTCTTGAAATCAATTAAATCTATCTGATAAAAATGTAAGTCATTCAGTTAAAGGTTCCTTATTTATGAAAAAGAAGAATGATTGTCTATATTTATGCAGCTAGAAGTGTTGGGGGTTCATTCCTCTGTAATGTACTGAATATAATGAAAAAATTGCAAAGAATATGTATACATGAGGCTTATTTGTATGTAACTTCATGATAAACAGGCATCTTACTATTTGCATGCATTTTTGCACTGGGTAAGAGTCCACAATTCGGCTCAGGAAAACATTAGATCAGTTTTGTATTTTTAACTGTACAAGATTTTATGGAGCAGGCTTTGGGGAAATTTTCAAATCTTCAGCTTTACCAAAGGCACAAAAAAAGCGTTGTGATTGATGTAAAAATAAAAGCCAAATTACAGCCGGATAATGTGTCCAATGAAGGACAAAGAATTCAGAAAGAAACAGCAATTTTCTGGAGGCTTTTCCCCCAAACAATTACTTCATTTTTCATCAAGCACAGACATCCAGCCTCAACAGCTAAACTCAACAAGCATTTTTGTCTCTTGGGGTTCTTCAGGGGTTATTTTGTGACTACTGATAAAGCTTGTAGTGTTATGAGATTAAATTGCATTAGATTAATTGAACAGAGCACATAAATCTGGACAAATTAGTTCCAACAATTAGAAGACAATGAGCATAATGATGTTATTCAATGGTGACATTAGGGGATGGCAAAATGTGGAACAAAACCCTCTATATTCCCATACAGCTTGGGAAAGACTTTCAATCCAGTTTATTATGAATTAGGAGATATTATTTTCCGTTTCTCCATGAAGAGTGAGCCCCCTAAATTCTCTGTTTAATCATGCTACAATGGCTGGGGTAACAGTTAAAATATGGTCTCTGTAAAAAGCTCTAAATTTTGGTAGACGGTAACCCAGGAGAAGAGGGAAATGAGACCAGATTGTTTCCTTTCCAATGAAAATTGTGGAGGTTTCTTTTACATGTATGCGGTCTCTTTCTTTAGCAATAATATCACTGCTGCCATACTCTGACAAGACAAGTACAATGACAAAGGCACAGAAGAAAGTGATTTACTCTGAGCTGAGGTTAGTGGTAACAAGAAAATGTGAAAAGCAACAAAGAGTCCTGTAGCACCTTATAGACTAACAGATGTACTGGAGCATGAGCTTTCATGGGTGAATACCCACTTTGTCAGACGCATGTAATGGAAATTTCCAGGGGCAGGTATAAATATGCAGGCAAGTATCAGTCTAGAGATAATGAGATTAGTTCAGTCTGGGAGGATGAGGCCCTCTTCTAGCAGCTGAGGTGTGAACACCAAGGGAGGAGAAACTGCTTTTGTAGTTGGCTAGCCATTCACAGTCTTTATTTAATCCTGAGCTGATGGTGTCAAATTTACAAATGAACTGAAGCTCAGCAGTTTCTCTTTGAAGTCTGGTCCTGAAGGTTTTTTTGCTGTCAGATGGCTACCTTTGAATCTGCTATTGTGTGTCCGGGGAGACTGAAGTGTTCTCCTACCGGTTTTTATATATTGCCATTCCTAATATCTGACTAACCAACAGAACTCCACTGGCCATCACCTACAGTCCTCAGTTTAAACCTCTCCAGTGCATCATCAGTGATCTGCAACCCATCCTGGACAATGATCCCTCGCTTTCACAGACCTTGGGAGGCAGGCCAGTCCTCACCCACAGACAACCTGCCAACCTTAAGCATATTCTCACCAGCAACCACACACCGCACCATAGTAACTAACTCAGGAACCAATCCATGTAACAAACCTCAATGCCAACTCTGCCCACATATCTACACCAGCGACACCATCACAGGACCTAACCAGATCAGCCACACAATCACCGGTTCATTCACCTGCATGTCCATCAATATTATATATGCCATCATATGCCAGCAATGCCCCTCTGCTATGTACATCGGCCAAACTGGACAGTCCCAACGTAAAAGGATAGATGGACACAAGTCAGATATTAGGAATGGCAATATACAAAAACCTGTAGGAGAACACTACAAGCTCCCTGGACACACAATAGCAGATCTTAAGGTGGCCATCCTGCAGCAAAAAAACTTGAGGACCAGACTTCAAAGAGAAACTGCTGAGCTTCAGTTCATCTGCAAATTTGACACCATCAGCTCAGGATTAAACAGACTGTGACTGACTATCCAACAACAAAAGCTGTTTCTCCTCCCTTGGTGTTCACACCTCAACTGCTAGAAGACGGCCTCATCCTCCTTGACTGAACTAACCTCATTATCTCTAGACTGATTCTTGTTTGCATATTTATACCTGCCCCTGGAAATTTCCACTACATGCGTCTGACAAAGTGGGTATTCACCCATGAAAGCTCATGCTCCAAAACGTCTGTTAGTCTATAAGGTGCCACAGGCCTATTTGCTGCTTTTACAGATCCAGACTAACACGGCTACCCCTCTGATACATGAGACTGTGAGCAATTCCTATAGGTAGAAGAACCATCTGCTCTCACACTACATAGATTCATAGATTCTAAGGGCAGAAGGGATCAGTATGATCCTCTACTCTGACCTCCCATACAACAGACCAGAGAATTTCTTGAAAAAAAATAATCTAGAAACACAACTAAGCTTGATTTAAAAACTGTCAGTGATAGAGAATCCATCATGATGCTTGGTAAGTTGTTCCAATGGTTAATTACTCACACTGTTAAAATGTACAACTTATTTCCTGTCTGAATTTATCCAACTTCCACTCTCAGTCACTGGATCATGTTATACCTTTGTGTGCTATACTGAAGAGCACACAAATATTATTAAATATTTATTCCCCACATAGGTATTTATAGACTGGAATCAAGTTATTCAACCTTCTCCTTGTTAAGATAAATAAATTGATTTCCTTAAGTCTATCAATATAAGCCAGGTTTTCTAATCTTTAGTCATTTTCATGGCTCTTCTCTATATATTATCAACATTCTTCTTGAATTGTGGGCACCAGAATTGGACACAGTATTCCAGCAGTGGTCACACCAATGCCAAATGCTGAGGTAAAATAACCTCTCTGTTCCTATTCGAGATTCTCCTGTTTATGTATACCATGGTCACATTAGCCCTTTTGGCCACAGCCTTGCACTGGGAACTCGTGTTCAGACCATTATGCAGGTCAACTCCCAAATCTTTTAGAGAGCCACTGCTTCCCAGATTAGAGTCCCCCACTGTGTAAGTATGGTCTCCATTCTTTGTTCCTAGATTTATACATTTACATTTAGCTGTATTAAAATGTGCATCATTTGCTTGCACCCAGTTTACCAAGAGATCCTGATTACTCTGAAAGAATTACCTGTCTTCTTAATTATTTACCACTCCTCTAATTATTTTTGTCATCTGCAAACTTTAGCAGTGATGATTTTTTATGTTTTCCTCCAGGCCATTGATAAAAATGTGAACTAGAATAGAGCGAAGAACCAATCCTTGCAGGACCCCTCTGGAAACACACCCACTTGATGATGATTTCCCATTTATAGTTACATTTTGAGACCTATCCATTAGCCAGTTTTTAATCCATTTAATGTGTCATGTTAATTGTATACTGTTCTAGTTTTTTAATCGAAATGTTGTGTGGTACCAAGTCAAAAGCCTTAGACTTGGTAAACTATTACCTTTATCAACCAAACACTTATTTTTTTAAGAGATTACAAATCGGTTTGACAGGATCTATTTTCCATAAGACCATATTGATTTGCATTCATTAGATTAGCTTCCTTTAATTCTTTATTAATCAAGTCACATATCATTATCTTGCCTGGGATGGACATCAGATTGAGAGGTCTATAATTACCCAGGTCATCCCATTTACTCTTTTTAAAAATTAGCACATTAGCTTTTGTCCAGTCTTCTGGAACGACCCCAGCGCTCCAAGACTTACTGAAAATCAACATTAATGGTCCAGCGAGCACCTCAGCCAGTTCTTTTAAAACTCTTGGATGCAAGTTATCTGGAGCTGCTGATTTAAAAATGTCTAACCTTAGTAGCTACTTAGACATGTCTCTCTATTTCAGTTAGTTGAGTGGCTTCCACTTGACCTCTGCATGGAGTTTATGCTTCTGATCATCACCTTGAAGTCAGTGAACAGCTCTTCTCTGCATATTTCACACCTGGCAACCACACTCTCTAATAGAGTTGGGAGAATATCGATGAAAAGATTCATGAGCTTTTGTTCAAATACAGTCCACCACTTGCGTGGATGATACTTGTATGATCCCTTTGATTTGCATTTGATAAATTTTGTGCAAGAGAAAGGTGTGTGTGTGTGCTTACAGATGTGTGTGGAGGTATGGGGAGGGGTTGGTAACAGATAACATCCCTGTTAGGAGCTTGGAAAAGTTAACAGATTTCCCAACATTGTGTATCCGTGGTTTGTTATTTGTTTCTGAATCAACTGTTATAATCTGTGATGACAGGTCTATGCTCAATCCAAAGGAGTACTTTAGATATAATTTTGTATTGATTTTTAAAATTAAATAAACAAAGGAAAGTCAACAGAATAAATGAACTGGTTCATATAAGACTGAGACTAAGACAGCAGCATAGGGTCCTGAGGTCTGGTGCCAGTTTGTAAACGTAGCTCAAATATCTCCCATGCAGGGTTCTCTTGTCACCTCACTTCCGCCATCACCTCCTTCAGCGTGTTATATGATGCGGATAGGAGAGTTAATAAGGAAACATGAAGTGTTATGCTTTCAGCTGCATTACAGTCAGAGTCCACAAGATTAGACAGAGTTCCAGTGTGATCTGCATGCTGAAGTCATTTGTCCAAACTATACAATCTGATAATGCAATTGTGAAGTCTGGAAGTTAGAAAAGGTATAAATTAAATCTCTCCATTTATTCTGAAAGGAAATTTGCTAAACTATATTATGATTAATTTCCTTGTTCCACCTGGTAGATTCTAGTTGAAAGTGCATTAATGGTTAAAGTTTTCATAAATTAATGCAGGTTGACTATGCTGCTGTCATGTCTAGCTAATACATGTTTTCAACCAACCTAATGGAAGATTTCCTGATAATAAGGAAGGTATCCCATGTCATGTGACTTTGGAAAAAACAAAACACAGAAAGAGTCCCTTGCTTCTAACACCGAACAAGGAACTGTACTAGAATAAGCAGAGTTGCATTATCCCTAACATTCCTTCGTCTTTAGGTAGAAGTTTTGCAGTGAGGCAGACAGACTCTTCCCCACCCCCTCCCTGCTGTCACTGCAGAGGGCCTTCAAAATGATTCATAGTCTTTGGAACAGGAGTTAATTTAACCTCACAATCATCTTGAGAGATAGTCCTAGAAATACTATCCTATCGACTAATCGCAGTTTAACATAAGCAATTAAAAAATATTAACTGATTAAAAAAATTAATCATGATTAATTGCACTGTTAACAATAGAATACCAATTGAAATTTATTAAATATTTTGGAAGTTTTTCTACTTTTTCAAATATATTGATTTCTATTACAACACAGAATACAAAGTGTACAGTGCTCACTTTTTTTTTCATTACGAATATTGGCACTGTAAAAATGATAAACAGTGTTTTTCAATTCACCTCATACAAGTACAGTAGTACAATCTCTTTATCGTGAAAGTGTAACTTACAGATGTAGATTTTTTCTTGTCACAACTGCACTCAAAAACAAAACAATGTAAAACAAATCCACTGAGTCCTACTTCTTGTTCAGACAATTGCTAAGACAAACAAGTTTGTTTACATTTACGGGAGATACTGCTGACTGCGTCTTCTTTACAATGTTATCTGAAAGTGAGAACAAGTGTTCACATGGCTTTTTTGCAGCTGGCATTGCAAGGTATTTATGTGCCAGATATGCTAAACATTCATATGCCTCTTCATGCTTCAGCTACCATTCCAGAGGGCAAGCTTCCATGCTGATGATGCTCGTTAAAAATAATGTGTTAATTAAATTTGTGACTGAACTCCTTGGGGGAGAATTGTATGTCTCCTGTTCTGTTTCACCCACATTCTACCATATATTTCATATTATAGCAGTCCTGGATGATGACCCAGCCCATGTTCATTTTAAGAACACTTTCACAGCAGATTTGACAAAATGCAAAGAAGGTACCAAGGTTTAAGAATCTGAAGTGCCTTCCAAAATCTCTGAGGAATGAGATGTGGAGCATGCTTTCAGATATCTTAAAAGAGCAACACTCTGATGCAAAAACAACAGAACCTGAAGCACCAAATAGAAAATCAACCTTCTGCTAGTGGCATCTGACTCAGATGATGAAAATGAACATGCATCGGTCAACTCTGCTTTGGATCGTTATCGAGCAAAACCTGTTATCAGCATGGATGCATGTCTTCTGGAATTGTGATTGAAGCATGAAGGGACATATGAATCTTTAGCACATCTGACACATCTTGCAATGCCGGCTACAACAATGCCAGGCGAATGCCTGTTCTCACAATCAGGTGACACTGTAAACAAGACATGGGCAGCATTATCTCCTGCAAATTGTAACCGAACTTGATTGTCTGAGCTATTGGCTGAAGCAGGCCTGAGTGGACTTGTAGGTTCTAAAGTTTTACATTGTTTTATTTTTGAATGCAGTTATTTTTTGTACATAATTCTACATTTGTAAGTTCAACTTTCATGATAAAGGAACTGCACTACAGTACTTGTATTAGGTGAATTGAAATATACTATTTCTTTTGTTTTTTACAATGCAAATATTTGTAATCAAAAATAAAGTGAGCAGTGTACACTTTTTATTCTGTGTTGTAATTGAAATCAATATATTTGAAAATGTAGAAAACATCCAAAAATATTTAAATGGTATGCCATTATTTCTAACAGTGCAATTAATCACAATACATTTTTAAATTGTGTGATTAATCGCAATTACTTTTTTTAATTGTCATTAATTTTTTTAATCGCTTGACAGCCCTAATAATTTCCCTCTCTGGTATAGATTCTCACTGTAGTACATGGTAGTAAAGATGCAGGCACCCAGGAGCAGTGAGGAACATGGCCCTTGACACTCATCTAGTGGTTCCGTGGGGACATGAGATTTTGAAGCAGCAAGACTGGGGCACATTTGAGGTTAGACCAGCTTACGCGAATGGTTCAGTCAGTACGGCTGGCCTGGATGGCATAGGTCTGTTAAGGGCAGGGTAAAGTTTTGCTAGCTCTGTGGGGCCCATGAGACAGCTCCTACTACACTCAGAGCACCTCTGGTTAAATGTAAGAATGGCAATACTGGGTCAGTCCAGTGGTCCATCTAGCCCAGTAATCAGTCTTCTGACAGTAGCTGGTATCAGACACTTCAGAGGGAATGAACAGAAAAGGGCATTTTATCAAGTGATCCATCCCCTGTTGTCCAGTCAGAGCTACTGGCGGTCAGACGTTTTGGGACATGCAGAGCATGCAGTTGCGTCCCTTATCTTGGCTAATAGTCATTGATGGACCTATTCTCCATGAACTCATCCGGTTCTTTTATGAACCCAGTTATACTTTTGGCTTTCACACCATCTCTTGACTACGAGTTCCACAATTTGACTGTGCATTGTGTGAAGAAGCATTTCCTTATGTTTGTTTTAAACTTGCTGCCCATAAATTTCATTGAGTCATCTCTTGGTTCCTGCATTATGTGAAAGGGTAACTAACACTTTCTTATTCGCTTTCTCCACAGCAATCATGATTTTATAAACCTCTATCATACCCTCCCTTAGTTGTCTCTTTTCCAAGCTGACCAGTCCAACTCTTTTTAATCTCTCTTCCTATTGAAGCTGTTCCATAGCCTAATAAATTTTGTTGCTTTTCTCTGCACCTTTTCCAATTCTAAGATATCGATTGTGAGATGGGGGGCCAGAACTGCATGCAGTATTCAAAGTCTGGATGCACCATGGAGATATAACTATCTATCTGTATCTATAGGGGGATTATGATATTTTCTGTTTTATTATCTATCCCTTTCCTAATGGTTCTGACCATTTTTTTAGCTTTTCTGATTGCCAGTGGACATTGAGTAGATGTTTTCAGAGAACTATTCGCGCTGACTTCAAGATCTCTTTCTTGAGTGGTAACTGCTACTTTAGAACCCATCATTTTGTATGTATAGCTGGGATTGTTTTTCTTCCCCAATTTGCATTACTTTGGATTTATCAACATAGCATATGAAATGCAATTTTTTTGCCCAGCCACCTAGTGTTGAGATCCCTTTGTAACTCTTTCTAGTCAGCTTTGGATTTACTATCCTGAATAACATATCGGCAAACTTTGCCATCTCATTGTTTACTCGTTTTTCCAGGTCATTTATTAATATGTTGAATAGCACTAGTCTAAGGACAGATCCTTGGAAAACCTTGTTATTTACCTCACTCTGCTGTGAAAGACTGACCATTTATTCCTACTCTTTGTTTCCTATCTTTCAACCAGTTACTAATCCATGAGAGGACCTTCCCTCTTCTGCCAGGACTGCTTAGTTTGCTTGAGAGCCTTTGGTGAGGACCATCATCAACGGTTCTCTGAAAGTCCAAGTACACTCTACCACTGGATCACACTGGTTATTACTCTGATGAGCCACACCCTACGGAGGGTAGCTATGGATATTCTGGGACCTGTACCTGTCACTAAGTGAGATAGTCAGTACTTCCTTGTGATAGTAGGCTACTTCTCCATGTAGGCAGGAAGTTCATCCACTGCCTGCTCAAGGACTGAGTGTTGTTAAGGTAGATGTTGAGCAGTTTGCCTGCCAGAATAGCACACCTTGTTCGGACCTGCTGCCTGTCATCAGATGGGCTAGTGAAACATCTAAACTGTATGCTGGCAGCTATGTTGTCATCCTTTGTAGATGCCAGTCAATAGAATTGAGACAGCTTGCTTCCCTATGTCATGATGGCCTGTAGGACTAGTGTGCAGTCTTCCATGGGGTACACACTGACATTCTGTACCTTGGGGGACCACCCTATAACCATCCCTATTCCTCATCTGTATATAATTGTGAACTTACATATAAAACATGCCTTGTAAGGTATTAGGGGAAAGGTTGCGATCTGCTGAAAGTCATTTCTCTCTCCATAGATGTATATCATTAATGCATATGAAGTTATGAGAATTATGTTGTATGGTTGTCACTAAAATATGCTGTAAATTGGGGAATCAGCCAGATATTACCGCCAAAGAGGCAACAGCAAGGAATGTAACCAACACCCAGGTAGGGTATCAATTAATCTATCAACCACCATTGTCCAGCAAGGGAGCTACAATGCAATGACTCACCTGCATGAGGCCACACCAAGGGAATTACTCAACTTTGTCTGGAGACTCAGCAATGCACCCAGACATGCCTGGACTTGTGTTTTCCAAGCACATTGTCTGTTTTATACCCTCAGTCCGAGTGGCCATGTGTTGGGATCCTTCTTCTGCCCCCAACCACGCTGCAAGTAACTAAGACACTAAGAAGAAGACAAGACTCCAACAGAGGAGATTGGCCCAGGTTTAAGGAACAAACCTATATATTAAGGACTTCAGTATCCAGTGGGCTGAGAAAAACTGCTTAATCTAGATGTTGCCCAGTCTAATAGGGTTGAGAGTTTAGACTATGTGCTTATATTTTATTTCTTTTGGTAACTAACTCTGACTTTTTGCCTATCACTTAATATCACTTAAAGTCTACCTTTTATAGTCAATAAATTTGTTTTATTGTTTATCTTTAACAGTGAGTTTGTACAAAGTGTGTGGCAAATTTGCTCAGCTTTGCAAAGACTGGTGTATGTCCACTTCCCATTGATTAAGTGGTGAACCAATTAATAAATCTGCATTGCTTGTCTTGAGAATGGGATTCATAGAAGCCAGAATGGTAGGCAGATTCCTGCCTAAACTGGCCAGTGGGAGATGCCATGAAGAAGTGTGTATCCTAAGCCCTATCCCCTTTCAGGGAGATAGGAACCTAAATTCAGGCTGCAGGAAGATGTCTCTCTCAGCAACAGGGGGAGGTTAAGAAGAGGACTTCCCTCATATCTTTTAGCTCAATGGTTACACTACTCACATGAGAGGTCGGAGAACTCCAATTCAAGTCTCCCTTGCACCTGAGAGGGAGAAGGGATTTGAATAGAGATCTTACCCCTCTAGGTGAATGTTTAGTCATAGGAACAGCCCTACTAGGTCAGACCAAAAGGTCCATCTAGTCCAGTATCCTGTCTTCTGACAGTAGCCAATGCCAGGGGCCCCAGAGGGAATGAACAGAACAGGTAATCATCAAGTGATCCATCCCCTGTCGCTCATTCCCAGCTTCCGGCAAACAGAGGCTAGGGACGCCATTCCTGCCCATCCTGGCTAATAGCCAGTGATGGACCTGTTGGAGAAAAACATAGTTCTCACTCTCTGGTTGGGTGCAGCAAAGTCAGATACTTTATTTCTCAAGCAATTGCATAGAGGGAGAGAGTGCACTAGGACACAGGGTTTTCCCCCTCCTAGGCAGGTCTCTCTACGGGTAAACAATTACAGCAGCATTTATACCTTTTGTTACAAACAATAATAAGCAACAGCTGCATTTTGTTTGTACATAGGTCATCTTGATATCTTATTTTTCTCACTATTTAGACTCTAGTCTACATTCCATATTTATCGACAAGGTCGCAACAACTTCTCACATAGTTCTTTCCCACTCACCTCACACAAGCCTCGCTTCTACAAATCTCGCATTATTAGGGTTACAGCTAGCCTAACTCTTGCTAACAGAGACGGTCATGCATTGAAATCCCCTTCAAATCCCTGTCAGTTCTTTCTCTACTTCCACAGACCTATCCTCCATAATCCCAACTATACATATAAAATGATGGGGTCTAAATTAGCGGTTACCACTCAAGAAAGATCTTGGAATCATTGTGGCTAGTTCTCCGAAAACATCCACTCAGCGTATAGCGGCAATCAAAGCGAACAGACTGCTGGGAATAATTAAGAAAGGGATAGATAATAGGACAGAAAATATCATGTTGCCACTATATAAATCCATGATATGCCCACATCTTGGCCACTGTCAGAAGACAGGATACTGGGCTAGATGGACCCTTGGTCTGACCCAGTAGGGCCGTTCTTATCTTCTTTATCAGGGAGAACAGACCCACAGAGAGAACACGAGTTGTAAAAGCCTCTTGTTCCCCTTCAGAACTTTGGCTAATATTAGCTTTACTCCTGCACATCTGCCAGAGACCATCCTCCCCGCTTTTAAACAACGTATGAAACAAAGATATGTTCTCTATCAGCCTCAGCTCCTTAGTCTCAGAAATCAACTCTGAGATGATCCTTGAAGCAATATAGATATAACCTGATGTTTCAACATTTAGGGGTCATACTGAGCTAGCCCATGTTAAACAGATGTGCCTTATTATTTGGGTGAATATCATAGGCCCAGTTCAGACAGAATGGTCAGCTGACATCCATTGATAGATTGGTACAGAGGTTAACGGCTGATTTTTTCAGAATGTTAACACTGAATAAGTTGCATTCTGTATGTCAGCAGTGTGGACAGGAAGATAAATAGTTATTAATAGTTATTAAGTTCAGGCTTTCGAGACAGGCTGGATGCAACTAAGTTTGGCATCCGTACAACATTGCATAATATGGGTTTGTTTAAAGTTTAAATAGTGTCAATTAGTAGACAGTGTTGTGAAGATTGGTAATAGTATATTGCAAACCTGTGTCTGTACAGAGCAAGTTTGCAGGTCTACTGTTTGAAGCCCTTTAAATCGCCCGCCCCACCCCGCGGTATTGGTCTTAATAGCAATCATAGAATTTGAAGATCTACAGGAGCTTGTCATCTTTACCAGTTTGGGGAAAACAAAGGATTCCCTCACCCTGTTCCCCAACTCTAATTCATGCCTCTACACGATGCTATTTCATAAACATAGGAACACAGAAATTGTCATACAGGGTCAGACCACAGTTCCCTCTAGTTTGGTTTCATGCCCCTTCTTGTGTCATTCAGTACTGGTCACTGTTGTTTTGGACTAGGTATTGGACTCAATGGTTCTAACCTGGTATGATAATTCCTATTTTCCTAATAAATATATGTCATGCTTACATAGCACCTTCAATCTGAGGATATCAACTTGCTTCATAAAGATCAGTTTATTTAACTACACAAGAGCATTGTGAGGCAGGCTAATAACACCCCCATTATATAGATGGAGAAACTGAAGTACAGGGCACTCAAGTGATTTCCCCCCACGTCAAAGGAGGAGTCCATGGCAGAATTGATAGAACCCAGGCCTTCTGAACCCCCATCCTGTTCCCTAATCATATGGCAATCCTTCCTCCCTGGAAATGCAAACTATTCATGTTACTATTTTATCAGCTGCAATGAAGGATAGTTTCTCTGAGTAAGTCAATCTGTGGATGTGGATCCACACCCCAACATCATGCAGAAGAGGCAATATTTGAATGCTATATAAATAAAATGTGATGCTATGCAAAACACCATGGGAATTACTTACTACATCTATATCTGGCTAACAGGAGCAGAAGGGTAAAGAGAAAACACATCTGCTAAGGCTATATCTTCACTGCAAAAAACTTTGCTAACTTGGGTTATAGTAACAGTCAAGACATGGCAACTTGGCTTTTAACTCAGGTTAGTAATGCGAATTCAATGCCAGGATGTGCATAGGCTTTAACTTGAGGTGCTAACTTAAATTAAAAGCTGAATTGCCATATGTTCATTGCTATTTTAACCCAGGTTGGCTAACCGGAGTTAAAAAACACACTTTTTTTTGCACTGGCAACAAAATAAGGAGTGACTTTTTTCAGTATAGTTTTAATACAACTGCATTAACAAAACAGTAATATACCCAGATATTTCACATCTGCTGCAATAAAAGCAGATCACTGACTCAATTGAATCGGTATTGTCTCTCAGCAGCTGACAAAGTAATGTATCCATGACATATTATGAAGGTTATCATTCACTTTCTTTTGTGAAGTCAAAAGCTTGTCCTCCATTCTAGTTTAACTATTAACTCTCATAATATCTTGTATATGTGTCTATAAATAAAATAGATTTCCAATTTTTGAGATAATCTTTTATGTACTGGGTTAGAATATAGGACAATTTTTCTTCGCCATTACAACCACATCCCTGAAGAATTAATGTATAATGTACAGTTTACAAAACAAAAGCTTTATGTCTGTTAGACGTTTTCATATTGAATCACATAGACCTAGGATTATTCATTGAACAGGCTGAGTAGACAGACAAAGATAGCTTGAAAAACATGATCATGATTCTCTGTTGAAATAAGAACATTTATCCCTGTAGGGAATATACTACGGGACACAGGACCTATGGACTAAAAAATGGGTCAGGTGATTCTGCAGTTATAATTTCTTTATCTTTGACCGAATATGGTAAAATGGAAGTAGTCTATTTACCATGCCAGCGAATAATCAAATTCTTTTAGATTCTATTGAGGGTAAAACGGTAATATGCAGTAAAATGATAATAGTCTAAAATGGTAAAAAAGAGTCATGTGATATGTTGATGGGAAATGAGTAATGCAATAAAAATGAGCAGCATTTTAAAACCTAGTTACAAAAATATATTGAAGTATATGTTTAAAATTACATACTGTCGGACTTCTGGGAGTCACTAGGGGGATGGTGGCTGCATCCCTTCCCCACCTTCTAAAATACATAACCATCAGCAACTGAATCACTGTTTTTCCATCTAATATTCATCAGCTACCAGTCTACAACTCTTTTTTTTAATTTAATACCATTACAGATGCTGCTCCATCTTCAGACTCTCTACAAAATCCTAAAAAGCAGAAGCTGTTGGACAGCCCTCTTGTAGCTAAGATGGCTGACCAGGAAAAGGCTGCCCCTCTGAGCTTAGATGAAGTTAAGGACTGGCTAAAGCAAATCCCAAACAGGCAGACTATCTTGAGTAAAATATCTCAAGATATAACTGAGATAAAAAATATTACTAGCACACACCAAGCTAATTTGCAAGGCTTGGCATCAAGACTACAGGAAGCTGAGAACAGAATAGACTTCCTAGAAGACACAGTGAGTACTAAGACTATAACCTCAGAGCAACAGGAAAGGTCTATTAAAGCACTGCAGGAGAAGTGCTTAATGATCTAGACAGAAGACCAAGGAAAGAATCTGAGAATTGTGGGTCTCCCATAGGGGATGGAAGACAGGAAGCAGGGGAATTTTCATCCACCATGCTGCCAGAGCTTTTGTCTCTCCCCGATCAGAATTTAGATATTGAAAGAGCCTTCTGATCTCCTGCACCAAAGCCTTCTCCAAATGCAAAGCCCTGGGCCATAATTGTAAGACACTGAAAATATAGTATTAAGGAACTTGTTCTTTAAAAAGCCCATAAACTGGAAAATCTAACATGGGACACAAGCTGATGAATTTTCCCAGATTACACCTAGAACATGGTGGAAAAGAAGGATAAATTCAATAGATCAAGAGCACTTGCCAAGGGATTGGGTTTGAACTACTTCATTTTCTTCTCTGCTACTGTCAAAGTTAATAAGGAAGGCAAGATATTTAGTTTTGTGAGAGCAAAAGAAGCTGAAAGGTATCTGACCTCTCTACAGCAAAAGACCCCCTGCAGAAGACAGGATGAATTAAAATAACTTTACCAGGTCACTGCAGTGCTGGGGTTCAGCTCTCAGTCTAGCAGCAAACAGTAGAGAGGAAATCCACCATAGAATCATAGGACTGGAAGGCACCCCGAGAGGTCTTCTAGTCTAGTCCCCTGCACTCCAGGTAGGATTAAGTATTATCTAGACCATCCCTGACAGGTGTTTGTCCAACTTGCTCTTAAAAATCTCCAATGATGTTGGTTCCACAGCTTCCCTAGGCAATTTATTGCAGCACTTAACTACCATGACAGTTAGGAAGATTTTCCTAATGTCCAACCTACCCCCTTGCTGCAATTTAAGCCCATTGCTTCTTGTCTTATCGTCACAGGTTAACAAGAACGATTTCTCACTTCTCCGTGTAACCACCTTTTATGTACAGTAGAACCTCAGAGTTATGAACAACCTCCATTCCCGAGTTGTTTGCAACTCTGAATACAACATTATGGTTGTTTTCTCAAAAGTTTATAACTGAACGTTGACTCAATACAGCTTAGAAACTTTACTATGCAGAAGAAAAATGGTTCTTTTAACCATCTTCATTTAAATGAAACAAGCACAGAAACAGTTTTCTTACCTTGTCAAATCTCTAAAAATTTTCCCTTTATTTTTTACTAGTTTATGTTTAACAGTATTGTACTGTATTTGCTTTTTTTTTTCTCTGCTGCTGCCTGATTGCATACTTCTCATTCCTAATGAGGTGTGTGGTTGACCAGTCAGTTCATAACTCTGGTGTTTGTAACTCTGAGGTTCTACTGTATTTAAAAACTTATTTCACTCATTCAATTATTTCACTCAAAGCACAGAAAGCCTTTGACAGAGTGAGCTGGGAACATCTGTTTTTTACCCTGGGTTGGGGAAATCCTTTACTTCATGGATAAAGCTGTTATATTCCAATCCCAACACTCATACCATAACAGATAGCACAATATCCCCTCACCTTTCAGGGACCTAGAGAGGGATGCACCCTCTCCCCGTTCCAGTTCAATCTAGCATTATAACCACTTGCAATACTAATTTTAGGGAACACCAAGGTATTCAAGGGATTAAATCAGACAAAAATCCTTCTATATGCAGATGACATCCTCTTGTTTATTGAAAATCCAGATCAATCTATTACAAATATACTACATACAATAAACAACTTTGGTAATTATCTGGCTACAAGATAAATTGGGATAATTTAGAAGCAATTAAGATTTTATTGGATTGTAGTAAGTGTAGGCCCTGATAAAGGCCCAGTTGAGGCCTGAGGCCTGAACTAAAGTATGGTCAAGCCTTAGCTAAAAGCAAAAGCCAAGCTGTGAGCTGGAAGCCACCCCTGTTCGCAGAAGTTGGCGAGAAAAGGGCTGATGTTGCATAAACATATATTCACCTAGTGTAGTATCATATAAACATGGTACCAGAACACACTATACTGGAACATTCCACAGATAACAAGGAACAGGCCGACCCATCAATGACAGGGGCAAAAGGGTAATATGATGGATAGAGTTGTTTTGATCGAACCAACATGTACAAGGTGAGAGGTGGCACCTTAATACGTGAGGGGTTGTACCGTGCTACGTGGAGGGGTTGCACCCCAATACGTCAGGAGTGATGTGTAATTTGTTTGTACCTGTGTATAAGAATGTATCCCTGGGGCGGTGTCTTTGTCCAGCCGAGGGGGCAGTGGAAAGTCCCGCCACTGACTGAGCTGAGTTCATTGTCAGGGAGTACATATGTACTGGCTAGCTGTATCTTAGCAGCACCTTGGACTACATTTGCCAGGGAGCTGGAGATTGTGCTTTTCTTCGACAATAAACCTGGCCAACGTGCCTTCATACCTTACTAGACTGTGGTTATTGGGAGTTCTCTTCGGGTCTGCTGGGTCAGCTATCTGCGCAGAGCTGGGGCAGCACACAGAGGGAACACACGCACGCAGCCGAGTGATATCAACATTGGAGAAGTCAGAGTGCTACCAGTGTGTTGCTTTGCTTTCTCCAATGTTGATATCACTCGGCTGCGTGCGTGTGTTCCCTCTGTGTGCTGCCCCAGCTCTGCGCAATGGACTGCAGCTCAGTTAGTGGCTCAGTCATATTACCCTTTTGCCCCTGTCATTGATGGGTCGGCCTGTTCCTTGTTATCTGTGGAATGTTCCAGTATAGTGTGTTCTGGTACCGTGTTTATATGATACTACACTTTATGCAACATCAGCCCTTTTCTCGCCAACTTCTGTGAACAGGGCCGGCTTCCAGCTCATAGCTTGCCTTTTGCTTTTAGCTAAGGCTTGACCATACTTTAGTTCAGGCCTCAGGCCTCAACTGGGCTTTTATCAGGGCCTACACTTACTACATGGATTTAGTTGGAAGTGACTCTCCTACTGGGACATTTTGATGGCAAGACAAACCTCAGATATCTTGACATCCTGTTCCCTAAGGAAATTAAAAACTTAGTTCAGGTTAACCTAGCCCCGTTAATTATGCAGTTGGCAAATTATTTAAATAGATGGCAGGCATGCTCTCCCCCTTTGAGGGAAAAAAAACAAAAAACCAAACAACTAAAATCCTTCCCAGGATCCTTTTTTTTTCTGAATTCCCTTCCTAGCTATTTTCCTCCCTTACATTTTACCAAAAATTGTACATGTTCAGGTCCTGCTTGTGGGGTGCTGGTAACAAACCTAAAATTTCCTTACACAGTTTACAGCTCCTATCAAAACAGATGGTTTTAGATTTCCCAACTTTTCCATCAAACAGTAATTCTTAGCCAAGCAGCACAGTGGCTCATTCTCTTGTGCTGTAGAGAGCCCTGGATTGGCTCAAGCTGGAAATAGAGTTGGTTGCTCCTTTACCACTTGCCAATGTACTACACTTTGATTACTACTGATTCCCTAACGAACAATTACAAACTATTGTGGCAGCCAGAAATACTTGGCATACCATGTCTACTAAAAGTTAAAAATCATCTCCTTCTACACACCAAGGCCTCTACCTGAGGTAACTAGAAACTCTGTGTAGCAGGCAAGTCCATCATTTGGCTGGATTGGATTATGAAAGGAATTCCAACCAGTCAGTCAGTTTACTGAAAATGATACCTTCCCTCCATTTCACAATATTAAAATAAAGGTTCAGTCTAGAGAGAAAGGAGGAGTGTCAATTCGTCCAATTTAAACATCTCGTCTCTCATCTGGCCCCAATGCCTGCATTGCCCCAACCCACTTGAACTGTTCTCATTTCTCCAAATATTACCAGATTGCCAAGACCTATGGCAATGCTATATGCACAGGGGCGGCTCCAGGCCCCTGCATGCCAAGCACGTGCTTGGGGCGGCAAGCCGCGGGGGGTGCTCTGCCAGCGCCGGAAGGGCAGCAGGTGCCTGCGGGAGGTCCGCTGAAGCCGCGGGACCAGCGGATCCTCTGCAGGCAAACCACCGGAGGCAGCCTGCCTGCCATGCTTGCGGTGGCAAAATCCCAAGAGCCGCTCCTGTATATGCACACCTGACCAGCAAATTTGAATTGAAAATGGATATCCTAAAAAAGAAATGGGAGGAGGAACTAGAGCAATTATTGTTTGCTAACCAGTGGAAACAAGTTTTAGCCCTGAACTGTTCCTTGGACCTCTGTTTAAGACTAATCCAGTGGAAAAATCATATGGAGCATGCACTGGACACCCCTCTTTGTTCAAAATAGGTGCCACTAAGTCAGACAAATGTTGGCACTGTAATTCAGCAGGTACTAGCTTAGCCCATATGCTCTCGGAATGCTCCTATACCCACATGTTTGGGGTAGAAATTAATTGATGAGGTTTTTTTCCTAGCAAATAAAATGGTGTTACAAGTTAAACATAATTTTAAACCAAATGGATGTTAACTGGAAGCCGAATAAATGTGAAAAACTTCAGCTTAGAAGAGCATCAACAATTGCTAAAAGACTAGAACTACAAAAATGCAGATACTTCCAAAAATGCAACCAACAATTGAAGACTGGAGCACAGACGTAACCTTGGCCACCATGAAAAGAAATGCATACCGTAACAGAAATACCCAAGAAAAATTCTCAGATATATGGGAGGCTTTCCTGGAAGTATCTGAATCATCATATTAAATGTATGCTTTCCCCCACCTTGCGTTCTCCCACCTCTCTACCCACTTCCTTCCCTCCCTTTCTGTATCCCCCTCCTCTAAATATTGCTTTATTCTTTATAATATTTTAATAATTTTTAAATAGTTGGATTTAGGGCTGTCAATCACAGTTAGCTCATATGATTAAGTCAAAACAAATTAACTCAATTAATGGTGGTCAAAGCATGAAGGAACAAACAAATGTTTAGCATATCTGGCACATAAATATCTTCCAATGCCAGCTACAACAGTGCCTGCAAACACCTGTTCTCACTTTCAGGTGACATTATAAATAAGAAGTGGTCAGCATTATCTCCTGTAATGTAAACAAACTTGTTTGTCTTAGCAACTGGCTGAACAAGTAGGACTGAGTGGACTTGTAGGCTTTAAAGTTTTACATAGTTTTTATTTTTGAGTGCAGTTAGGTTAAAAAAATTGATTTGTAAGTTGCACTGTCACAATTAAGAGACTGCACTACAGTAGCTATAAGAGGTGAATTGAAAAGTACTATCTCTTTTGCTTATCTTTTTTGCAGTGCAAATATTTGTAATAAAAACCATATAAAAGTGAGCACTGTACACTTTGTGTTGTAATGGAAATCAGTACATTTGAAAATGTAGAAAATGTCAAAAACTATTTAAATGGTATTCTATTATCGTTTCACAATGTGATTAAAACTACCATTAATTGGGATTTTTTAAAATATTGATCATGATTAATTTTTTAATAATTTGACAGCTCTAGTTGGATTATTATAAACAAATTCTGTTTGTAAATTTTGTAATACAAATAATTGATTTATAGTTTAACCATTCATATTATATATTATTAAATGTTTCAAGTATTGCTAAGGTTAGGTAGCAAATGGTTAATATGAGAAGTTTATGTAGTTTGTTATGTTTATTTATATATATTATATAATTAAAAAGTTAAAATAAATGAAAAACTGCATAATACAGATAATTATGCTGAGCCTGCTGTTTTGTAATTATATATGAAACAATTTATTAGGAAGTCACATGGCTGAGAACATAGGAAATTAGGAGGGAAAAAAACAAATGGGCCATATAGTATATTCCAGTAGGATAATATTGTATTTAGTGGCAATATATTGAAAGATACATATGTATCTGCTGTGTCACACCGTTAACTTTAGCCACTCAGATACCACAGTGAAGCACATGGTATAAGAACATGAACAGAACAGAACAGGCTTTTTTAAACAAGCATGCCTTTTCTCTGAATTTTGCCAAAGCAACTTTGCAACAATAAGAAAAGGTGACTCTTGGGAAATCATTTTCAAGCTATCTAACAAAGGGTTACCAGTGCAGTGGGATGGAAGCACATTCAATCAGCTGACACCACAGCTAAGGAACTCTTATTTAATATTTTATCGGACTAAACCCCGTTTTCTAGACAGCCTGAATTTTGGTGGGGGCTCAGAATTTGGATCAGCCTCCTCTATAGTTTATATATGTAGTATTAATGTGTATGGTGCTTTACAGATCATGACTGTGGAGACAGCCTGTGGTTTGCACAGGCAAATGTGAGCAGCTAAGCAGGTCATGTGCAGAGCATATGTGACCGTAGACCATTGACCAGGGTCAATGGGGAGCCTGGGACTCAGGAAACCTGCCCAGATGTTTTTGAAATCTCCTGAAAAATACTTATTTTAAGAAAGAATAAAATCAGCACGTATTAATTCCTCAGTATCATTAGCAATTACACAAGTGCTTCATTGCTATAATGCAACCAGGATTGTGAACAGGTGGGGCGAGTGGGGCAGCTGCCATGGGAGGGCAAAAAGCTGCAGGGGTAGAAAAAATGAAGGGGGAAAAAAAGGTAGGGAGCACAAATATGCCTGCTTGCCCTGGGCGCTAAGGCGCATACTTAAGGGGCTGAATGAAACAGAATTTCCAGAGGGCTCAAAGGGGAAACAGTCCACAAAGACTTAAGTAGCTTACTCTTGCCAGAAAAAATCAGTGGAAGCGCTCAAACTGGACCTCCCTTGCCATATAGGAAAAGGACCTGTTGGCAGGGTATTTTCAGCAAGAACTCCCAGGATTTGCAATTTACTTTCTTCTCCATGGTCTGAAATAACCCAGATTTGTTGACATTTTGGGCATGCTGCCAACTCATTCATTTTGGAAGGTTTTTAGGGTCTAGATTTTTTATTGGGATTTTGAAGGACTTGGAGGGAGGGGGCTGAGATGGGGGAGTTTTTGGATATTTTGGTGGATGTGCTCTTTTCATGCAGAGAAAGGCCTTTGGTTTGGTTTGTTACTACTTGTTTTTGTATTAATATTCTGTATTATTCATGATCAAGTAGGGTAAAAATACCTTATATAAATATGCATGTATGGAACATCTTGACATTATAATCACAGAAATGTAGGGCAGGTAGGGACCTTCAGAGACCATCTAGTATGGGCCCCTCTGCTCAGGCCAAGTAAACCTAGACCTTCCCTGACTGGTGTTTGTTCAGCCTGTTCTTCGAAAGCTCCAGCAATGGGAATGTAAGCAGCCTCCCTTGGAAGCCTGTTCCAGAGCTTAACTACCCTCATAGTTAGAAAGTTTTCCCTAATATCTAACCTAAATCTCCCTTTCTGCAGATTAAGCCCATTACGTCTTGTCCTCCTTTGTTGGACACTGAGAACAATTGATCATCTTCTTTCTAACAGCCCTTAATGTATTATTGGGTCCCCTTTCAGTCTTCTTTTCTCAAGATTAAATATGCCCATTTTTTAAACCTTCTCATAAGTCAGGTTTTCTAAATCTTTTATAATTTTTGTTGCTCTCCTCTGGATTCTTTCCCATTTATCCACATCTTTCCGAAAGTGTGGTGCCCAGAATTGGACACACTACTCCAGCTGAGGCCTTACCAGTGCCGAGTACAGTGAAACAATTATTTTCCATGTCTTACATATGACACTCCTGTGAACACACCCCAGAATATTACCCTTTTTCACAAATCCATCATATTGTTGACTCATATTCAATTTGTGATCCGCTATAACCCTCAGATCCTTTCCAGCAGTGCTACCTAACCTAGCCAGTTATTTCCCCATTTTGTAGTTGTGCATTTGGTTTTTCCTTCATAAGTGTCTTTATTGAATTTCAACTTGTTGATTTCAGACAAATTCTCCAATTTGTCAAGGTTGTTTTGATTTCTAATCCCATCCTCTAAAGTGCTAGCAACTACTTCTAGCTTGATGTCACTTCAGTCCATTAGTCAAGTCATTAATGAAAATATTCAATAGTACCAGATCCAGCAGAGATCCCTGTGGGACTCCACATGACATCTCATAGAATCATAAACTTTAAGGTCAGAAGGCACCATTATGGTTGTCTAGTCCGACCTCCTGAAAAATGCAGGCCAAAGAATCTCACCCACCCACTCCTGTAACAAACCCCTAACCTATGTCTGAGCCACTGAAGTCCTCAAATCATGGTTTAAAGACTTCAAGGTGCAGAGAATCCTCCAGCAAGTGACCTGTGCCCCACACTGCAGAGGAAGGTGAAAACCCTCCTGGGCCTCTGCCAATCTGCCCTGAGGAAAATTCCTTCCCGACCCCAAATATGGTGATCAGCTAAACCCTGATCATGTGGGCAAGACTCACCAGCCAGACACCCAGGAAAGAATTCTCTGTAGTAACTCAGAACCCACCCCATCTAACATCCCATCACAGGCCATTGGGCATATTTACCGCTAAAAGTCAAAGATCAATTAATTACCAAAATTGGGCTATCCCATCATACAATCCTCTCCATAAACTTATCCAGCTTAGTCTTGAAGCCAGATATGTCTTTTGCCTCCACTGCTCTCCTTGGAAGGCTGTTCCAGAACTTCACTCCTCTGATGGTTAGAAACCTTTGTCTAATTTCAAGTCTAAACTTCCTGATAGCGAGTTTATATCCATTTGTTCTTGTGTCCGCATTGGTACTGAGCTTAAATAATTCCTCTCCCTCCCTGGTATTTATCCCTCTGATATATTTATAGAGAGCAATCATATCTCCCCTGAGCCTTCTTTTACTTAGGCTAAACAAGCCAAGCTCTTTAAGTCTCCTTTCATAAGACAGGTTTTCCATTCCTCAGATCATCCTATTAGCCCTTCTCTGTACCTGTTCCAGTTTGAATTAATCCTTTTTAAACATGAGACCAGAACTGCACACAGTATTCCAGATGAGGTCTCACGAGTGCCTTGTATAATGGTACTAACACCTTATCTCTACTGGAAATACCTTGCCTGATGCATCCCAAGACTGCATTAGCTTTTTTCACAGCCATATCACATTGGCGACTCAGTCATCCTGTGATCAACCACTACTCTGAGGTCCTTATCCTCCTCTGTTACTTCCAACTGATGTGTCCCCAACTTATAACAAATTCTTGTTATTAATCCCTTTATGCATGACCTTGCACTTTTCACTATTCAATTTCATCCTATTACTTTTACTCCAGTTTACAAGGTCATCCAGATCTTCCTGTATGATATCCCAGTCCTTCTCTGTATTTGCAATACTTCCCAGCTTTGTGTCATCTGCAAACTATTAGCACATTCCCACTTTTTGTGCCAAGATCAGTAATAAAAAGATTAAATACGATTGGTCCCAAAACCGATCCCTGAGGAATTCCACTCGTAACCTCCCTCCAGCCTGACAGTTCACCTTTCAGTATGACCCGTTGTAGTCTTCCGTTGTAGTCTCCCCTTGAAACAGTTCCTTATCCACCTTTCAATTTTCATATTGATCCCCATCTTTTCCAATTTAGCTAATAATTCCCCATATGGAATTATTCAGTATCAAATACCATACTGAAACTGAGGTAAATTAGATCCACTGCGTTTCCTTTGTCTAAATAATTTATTATCTTTTCAAAGAAGATCAGGTTGGTTTTGCACGATCTACCTTTTGTAAAACCATGTTGTATTTTGTCCCAATTACCATTGACCTCAATGAACTTAAATACTTTCTCCTTCAAAAATTTTTCCAAGACCTTGCATACTACAAATGTCAAACTAACAGGCCTGTAGTTACCCAGATCACTTTTTCCTTTCTTAAAGATAGGAACTATGTTAGCAATTCTCCAGTCATACGGTACAACCCCTGAGTTTACAGATTCATTAAAAAGTCTTGCTAATGGGCTTGCAATTTCATGTGGCAGTTCCTGTAATATTCTTGGATGAAGATTATCTGGGCCCCCCGATTTAGTCCCATTAAGCTGTTCGAGTTTGGCTTCTTCCTCAGATGTGCAGGGCCAGTGCAACCATTTAGGCGACCTAGGTGGTCGCCTAGGACACTAGGATTTGTGGGGGTGGGGGGCATTTTCTTCAGCAGCAACCACAGCGGCCAGATCTTCAGCCACCCCAGTCATCACCAGCATTTAGGTGGAGGGAGCTGGGGCAGGGGCTGCGGTTCCTGGCCAATGGGAGCTGCAGCAGCTGACACTTGTGGTGGGAGCAGCGGAGTCCCTGCCCTAGCCCCTGCCTCTGCTGCCTAGGACTTCAGGGAAGCAGAGCTGGATAGGAAGCCCTTGCTAGCCCTGCCACTCCCCTTCCCTCCCCCCACCACCCCAGCGGAGGTCCTGAGCCACATGCCACAGCCCAGACCTCTCTCCCCCAGTACCAGTGGGGGCCCGGCCCCTCACATCCTCAGCATCAGCGGGGGTCCCGGGCTACCCTCCTCCCAGAGCACCTGCAGCCCCCCACCCAAGTTTTAGTCAGAGCAGGTATTTTTAGTAAAAGTCATGGACAGGTCAGGGGCCTGTGAATTTTTGTTTACAGCCCCTGACCTGTCCGTGACTTATACTAAAAATACCCATGACTAAGATAGCCTTACTGATAATTCACTGGAGTACAGGAAAACTGTGACTTGGAAAAACTGCCATCTTGCCTCAGTCTGTACCAGGAAAGCGTGAGGTACTGAGTCCGGCCTTTCTGCCCTTGTAGAATTCACCACTGGTGTAAGTGTCAACAGCTCCACCAAAGGCCAGGAAGTTGTGCTTGCAGATACCTGTGGTGAATTTGACCCTTGCTTTGGCAATTAAAAGTAAACATTAAATGGGCAATTTGAAAGAGTTAAAATTGCATTACAAATTTGTTTATTTAATGCCTTTGATCCAAAGCACTGATTAAGTATAACAGAAGGACATAGCAATAAGATCAAACTCAAAAGCCAAATAGATCAACTATTAGTAACAATAAAATATGGGATTACAAGAAGAGATATCAAATCTGAAGAAGTAACTACATTAAAAGAAGGAAAAGTGGAGTTTTTACTGATGAAACGTCAGAAAAACTAAAAAAGGGGAAGACAGTTACACAGTGTTGAAATATTTAGAAAGAGCAACACAAGAATGGTTCATGGTAAGAGGAATGTGAGACAGTGAATGAGCCTAAGAACAGAAAGATGTTAGGAAGCTCTGACTGAGGGAGGAATTTGCCAAACCTCAGAACATTATGGAGGCAGAGGCATGGCCTTCTGTGCTTTAAAATAATGATTTCCACCCCAGACATCAAAAAAGATAGCTATCGATAAAGACTGGGATGGTTCTTACATTTTGGGCTTCATTTATTTAGTTGATTATGAAAACAATCCTCAGCACTGGGGCTTTACACTCATTAAAATAATTCATATCAATTTCACCAAAACAGTCACTGAAATCCTGTGCAATTAGGGCAAAGTTCCTTTGTTTTATAGCAGACACATTTGATATTTGTAAAACTCTTGTTTAGACAGAATCCCTCCCTTTGAGAAGAGCTAGTTAATGCAGTTTGCCATATCACTTCTCACTTTGCATGAGGATATTGTGATCATGTCTTTTTTTTGCATAAATGAATCCCAGGTGGTAAGTGTTTTCATCACCTATTTAGACACCAAAAGAAACAGTTTCTCTCTGAATCACTGAATCTACAGGCCTGTCAGCAATAAAAGAATGAGTATTTGTCCAGCCATATTGTTACCTCTACAGTCTATATTTGCAGTAGATTAGGCAGCTCACCACACTAATTTGCACTTTGTGAACGGCATCCAGTTTTGATTCACTATTTATTACAAATAGGGTGTTTGTGAGAAAACCATCGTATATCCTGATGTGAAAGGTTCTCCACATTACATCCTCCTGTTTCTTCCTCTGAAAAAGGTGAGCGCTAAGAAATTCTGTACAAAGTATGTGATATTAACATGGAGAACACAGTGTTTGACAATGAAACTTACTTTCCTATGTGCTGGGATTTACATGGGTGTGATGGCCTAGACTTTGCTGTGGGGCTTCACTTTTCCTATCAATCTCAGGCCAACTAGTAGGGGTCTGATTAGGTATGCTATATGGTTCAGAATGTCAATCAGTGTCACTCCACCCTTTTCTCTTGGGAGTTGCTGAATTAATTTTCTTGTTTGTTTTTGGTAATCAGAACCGCACTTCGATCCTAAAATACTTTACAATTACATAGTGTCCAAAACTTCTAAAACTGCTTTCTTGTAAGATATATATTCTGAAGAGGTGATGCAGGTTAATAAAGGAATTATCAAAATGATAAAGTCCTGTTAATACACCCCCGCCTCCATGGAGGTAAAATTGTCTGCCAGTCATAATTTCCAAATCTGGTCTATGGAATTAAAGCAGGTTTGGAACACAGGAATTGCACGGTTATAATCCCTGCTTTGCCAATGCCTCACTGTGGCCTTGGGAAAGCCACTTAACTTCTCTGCCTCACTTTTCCCACTTTATTAATATATTTTACTGCACCTCTACAGTGCGGGGCTTGAGCTTCAATCTGATTGTATGTATGAAGAATGTCATGCTGAATTGTCAAATGTTACAGAAAAATCGACCCAGCTCACATTAGCATTAGAGTAACCCATGTAAATCCTTATGCACTGGGATGGGTAGGAGCTAACAAGGGTTGGTCATTAAGCATTTCAAAGAGTTAACGTTACCAAACAAATCAAGTAGTTAGGTCTGGCAGTAACAGCACACATGATTTCTTCGCAGATGAAGGAAGCTGGAGGGGGAGCCATGTCACCAGGAAAGATATTTTTGATAGCCCGTGTTTATTTTTAAAATATGCGATGGTGTAATTAATCTGAATAATGTCAATGGACTATATGATCCAAGTGTTAATAAACCATATTTCTAGAACTGATAGACAATCATGTAGTAAAATAAATATTCTATGAAGATGACAGACAGATGGAATATCTAGGCATCCTATCATAGAATTTTCCACCAACCAAAAGGTCGCTGCTGGATACCGAAGTCCAAACAAAGCTTTCATTGAAGTGTATATGAGAGAGATTTCAATTCATGAGGGAGGGAATGAGGCGGGAAGATTTCATGACCTTTAACAAGCATTCAAATCTCACTTAATAGCTGTTTGAAGAATTTAGTTGAAATATAGCCACAGTAAATTGCCTCCCTAGAATTTCCTCACAAATACCCTTGCTTTTCCTATCTAATTTTGAGGTGCTAGGCCTTCTGCTGTTAAGAATGTAATCTGTCCATAACCCCCCCCCGCAATCAATCAGAATGGGAGACAACCACCATCTCTCCTCAGTCCATTGCCAAAAGCCTTAAGGAGTCACCCCCATAAGAATGGTTAGAGGTAACCACATATATATTTCTTGTAATATATTTACAGTTATTCAGATCAATCCCACATGGAAAGTTGTTTAACCCAGGAAGGTTCCATGACAAAGAAGTTAAAAATTCAGTATCCATGAGTAGCTTTACACTTGTGATGCACACAAACATCACCAGCTGAGAAACAAGTGCCTGTTTTTCAAAACTAGACAACACAAAGGCACTTCCTATTTCCAGTGGCTATGGCATGCACTTTTTTGTATTTATACATTCAGAGACATCTGCCTAACAAATACATATTTGTATTCAATGGAGATCTGTTGATCAAGGGCAAATAAGTAAATATAATGTACACTATAGCTCAAATCATTGTATCATGTACTAGCTCAATGTAATCAGCTATTCCTGTGAAGAAGCAGACAGCATTTCCCCTCTGTTGTAGTAATATACTCAGATATTATAAATAAGGTAAACAGTACAAAAAACAGTATCCTCACCTGCCTGCAGTTTTGGAAGAACAGTTTTCTTCTGAACAGTTATTACTGAGGGCCAGATTCAATGCAGATCTGTCCCAACTCATTAGTTTAAAATTATAAAGCACACCAGTCCTGTATCAAACTGAAACAAAAATAACCCACAGTCCAGTCCAGTAAATCAAGTGACTAAGAATGAGGGGAGCCATTGTCTATAAACAATGCTCATTGTAACTACAGAAAAAGAGATGTTAATCCTAACATACCAACTATACCCCATCCCAGTGTACTGCAGCCCTCAATCAGCCTCAGGTATCCCCCAAGCACTAATCCCTTCCCTGCACGTCCTGAAGGTGTCTTAGGGCAGTGAGACCCTGGCACAGCAACTGCACAGACAGTCTGTTAAGGGCTTACTAAGGAGGAAGGTCCCCCTCCACCGGGGGTGGGGTGGGGGGGGGTCGGTATGTGTGTGTGTATATCTGTCTCTGTGTCCGCAGGAAGCCAATACAGCCCCAGAGATGGATGGCACACTGCCTGGGGAAAAGTAATTGCTAGAGCAGCCAAAGAACACATTCTCACTGCTACCACTGCCTCCTGTTAAATACCCAGCAGACCTTAGAGATGCTCTCCCATTGCACGACCCCTCACAGGGGATAACACAGAGTGACACTGGAAACATTGTTGGTCTTCTCCAAGGTGAATTCTATTTCTCCCAGATGTATTACATTAATTTATTTCTCAGCTGTCCCTCCGCCTGGTGAAGATCAGATGCTAATCTGCAGAATGGAGATGATACTTATGTGGTGTTGTAAAGTGCTGTGTGGTCTACAGAGAAATGTTTTCTAATAGCCAAGGATTATTATTCTTATTAGAGAGAGAAGACACTGTAAGCTCGAATGCATGTCTTTCACCAGCAGAAGTTGGTCAATAAAATTTTTTACCTCATCCATCTTGGATGTCTAATTTCCTGGGAACAACACAGCTAACAATGTATTCTTATTATACTATTTCTTAGTATCATCGATTATTAGGGTTGGAAGGGGACCTCAGAAGGTAAAGTCATCTTGTCCAACCCCCTGCTCAATGCAGGACCAATCCCCAACTAAATCCCCAAATGACCCCCTCAAGGATTGAGCTCACAACCCTAGGTTTAGCAGGCCAATGCTCAAACCACTGAACTATCCCTCCCCTTTCTGATTAAGAAGCAACAACCTTAAATGGTGTGTTTCTCCCCATGTGTAAATGAGTAAGATGCCTCTGCAGATGTAAACCACAAAAGGTGAAAAAAGCTCAAGTAGGTTTTCTATTAAAAGGAAATAGGAAACCAAGCACTGCTTTGCTCCTAAGTACAGTATTTATACAGCCTTGGGTTTCTCCAGCTGTACTGGAGCCAAAAGCCTACTAGTTCCAAACTTGTTCCAACAAAGCAGACGTAATTAATTTTGAGTGTAACACTTTTTAAAGGAGTTCTGTGCACACCTCAGGCAATTAAGTACTAAAATAGTCAAACAAATAAAACCTTTGGTGATAGATTTCAATAGCTGTCATGGGAACTTATGAAATGAGAGTTTCACATTTAATGACAATGCTATGCTTATGGTTAACAGCTTGGAGATTAGCAGAAAATGGCTGACAAAATGTACCATTTCCTTTCTTGTTTTAATGAACTCTTAAATATTTAAAGTAAATGCTGAAGAGGTTTTTTAAAAGCCTGATGCTGATTGTAGATGAGCCGACTCACCCCTTGCAGCACCTCCTGCTGGTGACTCCTGGGAATTAGCTCATTCCAGCTCTGGAGCACGCTCTGCAGGTTGGTGATCTGCCTGTCCTCTGGCCCCTGTGTCCCTCCTTGGACCCAGTGTCCTTTTACATGGGGTGCTACCCCCTGGCAGTAACCCCTTTCTCCCCAGGAAACCCCCACCCTCTATCCCCACCTTGCCTCAGTATATAGCTACTGCCAGTCATTGTCTAGCCCCACGCCCTGGGGCAGACTGCAGTATCAGCCACTCATCACTGGCAAGGAGGGTTTGGGCCTGCTGCCTTGGCCTACCCCTGGGCTGCCCTCTGCAACCCCCAGTACCTTTTAACCCAATGCTAGGCTGCAGCCTGGCTCTTTCCAGGCTGGAGCTCCCCAGCACCTCTGCCTTTCCCCAGACCTGCTTCACTCAGGTACCTTGTGTCTAGCTCCCTGCAGCCTGGCCCTTCTACCTCTACAAACAGCCTCTTTATACAGGCCAGCTGTGGCCTGATTGGGGCGTGGCCCAGCTGCAACCACTTCCCAATCAGCCCAGCTTAGTAGCTCCCAGCCACAACCTTCCCCCAGGGCTGTTTTAAGCCCTTCAGGGCAGGAGCAGGGTAAAGACCCTGCCACACTGATATATATTAGCTTTTAGTAATTACCAGTTCTAATTCTTCCCAGACATCAGCAGTATGCCTCAGCTATGATGAATGATAATACTAAATAGCATAAAGATTGCACTTAAGGTAGTCAGAATTCAACTTTTTAGACAAGAACTGCTATTTTAAACGTAGAAATAAGAAAACAATATGTTATTATAATATGGGGCATACTAAAGAATTCCATCATCATATAATTTATAAAATTAAATGCAAAAAATGAGGTAATACAATATCATTACCACTAGAGATCAGAAATAAAGATATAACACATATTTTATATTCAAAACAAATGCCCACAACTTTAACTCATTCCATAAACTTGTAATATGACACAAAAAGCCAAGAACATTATCTTCTCACTACCCTGCAGTAAAACATGTCCAATTTGGAATCTTTTTGCCTGTTGTCTGGCTACATCCAAGAGGCACATGGGACTTAAATTAGACCCAGTAAGAGAGCTGATTCATTTGTAACCAAAAGTCCTGTGTAAAGAACTGGACACTAAGAAAGGCGACCACAATCTGTCCTTCATGTTAAAGCATAGACCCCTGAGGATGAAACCTTGGAACACCTCACTGTCACTCTTGCCAGGTTGAAAATTGACCATTTAGTCCTACTCTTTGTTTTCTTAGCAAGTTTCTGATCAATGACAGAACATTACCTCTCACCCCATGACTACCTAGTTTCCTTATCTGGACTAAGCCTCTCACAGGAGGCAAAGTTTTTAAAAGTCAAAAAAAATTCATCTAGTTCTTTATCCACTATTTTGTTGACCTGTTCACAGAGACTTTTACGAGATTAAAAAGGCATGAATTTTCTTCACAGAAGCCAAGCATGTTAGTCACTCTCGTACGTTTTTCTGAGTGTTTTATCATTATCTTTTATTTATAATTTCAACTAATTTTACTGTTATTGATGAATGCAGGGTTGGCCAAATCAGGGGTGACTGCTTTTTTTAGCACTGTTGATTAATTTGCACTGTAAAAAAGATAAGTAAAAGAAATAGTACTTTTCAATTCACCTCTTACAAGTACTGTAGTGCAATCTCTTAATCGTGAAAGTGCAATTTATGAAAGTAGATTATTTTTGGTTACATAACTGCACTCAAAAACAAAACTTTAACGCCTTCAAGTCTACTCAGTCCTACTTCTTGTTCAGCCAGTTGCTAAGACAAACAAGTTTGTTTACATTTACAGGAGATAATTCTGCCAGCTTCTTGTTTACAATGTCACCTGAAAGTGAGAACAGGTGTTCTCACAGCATTTCAAGGTATTTACATGCCAGATATGCTAAACAAACATTCATATGCCCCTTCATGCTTCAGCCACCATTCCAGAGGATATGCTTCCATGCTGATGATGCTTATTAAAAAAATAACATTTTAATTAAATTTGTGACTGAACTCTTTGGGGGATAATTGTATGTCTCCTGCTCTGTTTTACTCACATTCTGCCATATATTTCATGTTATAGCAGTCTCATATGATGATCCAGCACATGTTCGTTTTAAGAACAGTTTCACAGCAGATCTGACAAAACACAAAGAAGGTACTAATGTGAGATTTCTAAAAATAGCTACAGCACTTGACTCAAGGTTTAAGAATCTGAAGTGCCGTCCAAAATCTGAGAGGGACGAGGTGTGCAGCATGCTTTCAGAAGTCTTAAAAGAGCAACACTCAGATGCACAAACTACAGAACCTGAACCACCAAAAAAGAAAATCAACCTTCTGCTGGTGGCCTTTGACTCAGATGGTGAAAATGAACATGCATTGGTCTGCACTGCTTTGGATCATTACCAAGCAGACCGCGTCATCAGCATGGACACGTCCTCTGGAATGGTGATTGAATCTTCAGCGCATCTTGCACATAAATATAGAATCATAGACCTGGAAGAGATCTCGAGAGGTCATCTAGTCCAGTCCCCTGCACTCATGGCAGGACTAAGTATCTTGCAACGCTGGCTACAACAGTACCATGTGAACACCTGTTCTCACTTTCAGGTAGGGTGACCAGATAGCAAGTGTAAAAAATCAGGACAGGCGGTGGGAGGTAATAGGTGCCTATATAAGAAAAAGCCCCCAAAATCAGGACTGTCCCTATAAAATCAGGACATCTGGTCACCCTACTTTCAGGTAAAAAGAACAGGAGTACTTGTGGCACCTTAAAGACTAACAAATTTATTTTAGCATGAGCTTTCGTGAGCTACAGCTCACTTCTTTGGATGCATAGAATGGAACATACAGACAGGAGATATTTATACATACAGAGAACATGAAAAGGTGGAAGTATGCATAACAACAGGAAAAGTCTAATCAATTGAGATGAGCTATCATCAGCAGGAGGAAAAAAACCTTTTTGAAGTGATAATTAAGATGGCCCATAGAAGGTGTGAGGAGAACTTAACATAGGGAAATAGATTCAATTAGTGTAATGACCCAACCATTCCCAGTCTCTGTTTAGGCCAGTGTTAATTGTATCTAATTTGCATATTAATTTAAGTTCAGCAGTTTGTCTTTGGAGTCTGTTTTTGAAGTTTTTTTGTTGCAAAACTGCCACCTTCAAGTCTGTCACTGAGTGGTTAGAGAGGTTGAAGTGTTCTCCCACTGGTTTTTGAATGTTATGATTCCTGATGTCAGATTTGTGTCCATTTATTCATTTGTGTAGAGACTGTCCGGTTTGGCCAATGTACATGGCAGAGGGGCATTGCTGGCACATGATGGCATATATCACATTGGTAGATGTGCAGCTGTACGAGCCTCTGATGGCGTGTCTGATGTGATTAGGTCCTATGATGGTGTCACTTGAATGGATATGTGGACAGAGCTGGCATCGGGCTTTGTTGCAAGGATAGGTTCCTGGGTTAGTGTTTATGTTGTATGGTGTGCGGTTGCTGGTGAGTATTTGCTTCAGGTTGGGAGGCTGTCTATAAGCGAGGACTGGCCTGTCTCCCAAGATCTGTGAGAGTGAGGGATCATCTTTAAGGATAGGTTGTAAATCTTTGATGATGCGCTGGAGAGGTTTTAGTTGGGGGCTGTAGGTGATGGCTAGTGGTGTTCTGTTATTTTCTTTTTTAGGCCTGTCCTGTAGTAGGTGGCTTCTGGGTACTCTTCTGGCTCTGTCAATCTGTTTTTTCACTTCAGTAGGTGGGTATTGTAGTTTTAAGAATGCTTGATAGAGATCTTGTAGGTGTTTATCTCTGTCTGAGGGATTGGAGCAAATACGGTTGTATCTTAGAGCTTGGCTGTAGACAATGGATCGTGTGGTGTGTCTGGGATGGAAGCTGGAGGCATGTAAGTAAGTATAGCGGTCAGTGGGTTTCCGGTATAGGGTGGTATTTATGTGACCATCGTTTATTAGCACAGTAGTGTCTAGGAAATGGACCACTTGTGTGGATTGGTCTAGGCTGAGGTTGATGGTGGGATGGAAATTGCTAAAATCACGGTGGAATTCCTCGAGGGCTTCTTTTCCATGAGTCCAGATGATGAAGATGCCATCAATGTAGCGCAAGTAGAGTAGGGGCGTTAGGGAACGAGAGCTAAGGAAGTGTTGTTCTAAGTCAGCCATAAAGATGTTGGCATACTGAGGGGCCATGCGGGTACCCATAGCAGTGCCACTGACTTGAAGATATATATTGTCACCAAATGTGAAATAGTTGTGGGTGAGGACAAAGTCACAAAGTTCAGCCACCAGGTTAGCCGTGATATTATCGGGGATACTGTTCCTGATGGCTTGTAGTCCATCTTTGTGTGGAATGTTGGTATAGAGGGCTTCCACATCCATAGTGGCCAGAATGGTGTTTTCAGGTGGCATTGTAAACAAGAAGCAGGCAACATTATCTCCTGCAAATGTAAACAAACTTGTTTGTCTGAGCGATTGGCAGAACAAAAATAAGACTTGGACTTGTAGGCTCTAAAGTTTTACATTGTTTTGTTTTTGAATGCAGTCATTTTTCAGTACAGTAACTCCTCACTTAAACTCGTCCCAGTTAACATTGTTTCATTGTTATGTTGCTGATCAGTTAGAGAACATGCTCATTTAAAGTTGTGCAATGCTCTCTTATAACATTGTTTGGCAGCCGCCTGCTTTATCCACTGCTTGCAGAAAGATCAGCCCGTTGGAGCTAGCTGGTGGGGGCTTGGAACCAGGGTGGACTGGAATCCCCCTATCAGCTCCCTGCTCCCCTAAGTTCCCTGTGCAGCAGCCACCCAGCAGGCTATCAATTGCCGGCAGTTCATCTGTCCCTCCCCCAGGGCCAGCTCTACAGTTTTCGCCGCCCCAACCAGCACGCCGAATTGCCGCCGTGGCGGCGGGGGCCCTTAGGGCGGCAGGCGCGTTTCCACGGCGGCGGCAATTCGGCGGCAGCTTCTATGTTTAGCTGAAGCCACCGCAGACAGCTAAACATAGAAGCTGCCATCGAACTGCCACCACCACGGAAATGTGCCTGCCACCCTAAGGGCACACAGACTGCCCCCGCCATCCGGCAGCAATTCGGTGCGCTGCTTGGGGCGGCGAAAACACAGGGACTGCCGCCCCTTGCAGATTGCCGCCCCAAGCACCAGCTTGGAATGCTGGTGCCTGGAGCCGGCCCTGCCCTCCCCGCACTGCCATGTGCTGCTCCTGCCCTCTGCTTTGGAGCTGCTTCCAGGAGCCTCCTGCTTGCTGTGCGGGGTTGGGGGGCGGGACGCTAATATCCCCCTGCTCCTGCCCCCTGCTTACCCCAACTCCATAGAGTGGGGTGGGAGACAACAGGGCTCAGGACGGAGGAAGCTTGCTAGCAGCAGCTGCTGTCTCAACTTGCTGATCTATTTAAAAAGGCAGTGTACTTAGAGTGGAGTCAGTGTACTTAAAGAAATGTGCATCTCTCTCTCACACACACAGGGTGTGTGTCTCTGTCTGCCATGCTGTCTCCCCTCCCTCCATTTGTGCTGCCTTGTAAAGTGTGAGGCTACATTAACAACAATGTGTTAACCCTTGAGGACTCAGCCAAGTGCTAATTCATCATTTAGCAGTAAGGCATTCCCTGGGAAATATCCCACCCTCTTCCACCCTCTGACTTCACCATCTCAACCAAGCTTCACAATCATCTTTGCTGTGTATAGTATTCAATTGTTTGTTTAAAACTTAAACTGTGTGTGTATGTGTGTATCTATCTATCTACAGTAGTCTTTTGTCTGCTGAAAAAAAATTCCCTGGAACCTAACCCCCCCATTTACATTAATTCTTATGGGAAAATTGGATTCGCTTAACATCGTTTCGCTTAAAGTTGCATTTTTCAGGAACATAACTACAACGTTAAGCGAGGAGTTACTGTACATAATTCTACATATGTAAGTTCAACTTTTACGATAAAGAGATTGCACTACAGTACTTGTATTAGGTGAACTGAAAAATACTTTTTTATTTTGTTTTTTATAGTGTAAATATTTGTAATAAAAAATATAAAATGAGCACTGTACACTTTGTATTCTGTGTTGTAATTGAAATCAACATATTTGAAAATGTAGAAAACATCAAAAATATTTAAATAAATGGTATTCTATTATTGTTTAACAGCACGATTAATAGCACAATTAATCATTGTTAATTTTTATAATCACGCGATTAATCTTTTAAATCTCTTAACAGCCCTACTTTTCTTTTTGCTTGCAGCGAGGGGTGGCAGGGATGGCGAGTGAGGGCTGCCAAAAATGTTTCCATTCTGCATAGCAAAACACTTAGGGCTGGCACTGGACATATGCCTGCATAAACTTCCAGTCTTATGTTCTTATACTCTTCACAAATGAAGCCTGGGTATACTGACTAAATAGTTTACATGTTTTTCCTTTCAATTTCAATTGGTACAATTATGATTCCTATACTTTCCAAATCACATTTGCTGGGAAACTGCAGAAACTAATTCCGTAACTTTAGTTAGCCAGCAAATATAAAAATCTACCTCACTTCTGTCCTTGAGGTCAAAGCATTGCATTTTATGTTCTTTTATCATCTTAAAATATTTAATTTCATTGACTTTTCAGCTCTTATGATGAACAAGTTTGATATCATTTAATTAATAACATATGGTTACTAAGATTTAAAGGACATTATAGTTCTAATTCTGTTAAATAATATTGACAAAATATACAAAGAAAGGTATTGAACAAAACCCAAGAGTTGTTCCCAATTTATTTAAAAATACATTCTTTTGTAACTTGGCAAAAGGAAACTAAATAAAGACCTCTAAGAATTGTATTGTAATGAGTAAAAATTAAGCCAACAGAGACTTGGCAAAAATGTCCTTTTACTTGTAAATATTGTTCATTGTTCATTCTTTCTGAAATGGAAAGTCTTCCAGGCCTTTCAAAAGTCAGGGTCTGTTTTTTAAGAAAAAAATGAAAATTAGTGACTTAAGAATTCAATTCAAAAGGTTAAAATCTATAATAGTAAAAATTGCAGATTTCACTGAACTTTAAACTAATTCTTTAGGCATTAGCCTTCCCCCATGCAGCTGCCACTTGCTGTTGCTTTTCAAGCATAAATTCGTATCCCAAAATGGGATAAAGTCAGATTTAAAAAGTATTATAGGCTCAGAAAATCAAAGACAACAGGGTGAAGCCAAGAGAAGAAACTGATCAATCAGAAGCTAAGCGAGAACTGAAGCAGCAAAACAAAATCCTCTCCCTGCGCAAACATTTAAAAGAACTCTCTCAGGTCAATTTTTATCTGAACTCTAGGTTTTGGATGGGGTGTGTGTGGAGAGAATAAGCTTTTACAAGCATTGGGACCAATCACCACGTCTCTCTGTTTTCAAAATGTTTCTATGACTGTTTTCTTAAAGTTTCAATAGAAATATTTAATACAAATATTCCCCTACAGCGTAACTCAAACATTGCAGTCTTGTGCTACTGAATAAGACATAAATAGTGATACTGACAAAAAAAAAAGACACTAGATAATCTATTTTCATTGTCAAGGCTAAAAGAAAGAGTAGAATATTGAAGAGTTATGCTACAATTTTTTTTCACCATGTTTATTATCTTAAGTGTTATTTGTAACATAAAACAAATTTCCTTTCCTAAGAAATTGGATCAGATCTTCAGCTGGAAGTCAATAAAGGTTTGCCAATTTACACCAACTGAGGATGTCTCTTGATTTTTAAAACTGACAGTGTCCCAATATTATTTACTATTGCTATGCATTAATTATTATTACAATTATTAATTGAGGTGTTCAGACACAATAATAATGAACACAGCATACTGAATTGCCATTGTGAATGTCAGTAGTCACTGGGCCAGAAGCTTTTGTGTAGCCATCTTGATATCCTTTAATCCAGTGGTTCTCAGACTTTTGTGCTGGTGACCCCTTTCACATAGCAAGCCTCTGAGTGTGACCCCCCCTTATATATTAAAAACACTTTTTAATATATTTAATACCATTATAAATGCTGGAGGCAAAGTGGGGTTTGGGGTGGAGGCTGACAGCTCACGACCCCCCATGTAATAACCTCACAACGCCCTGAGGGGTCCCGACCCCCAGTTTGAGAACCCCTGCTTTAATCTTCCACTTCTAGTTTATAGCAGTTTCAGTCTTTCAAACTGGGCACAATACCATGCAAGTGACACACCACAAATGATAGTCAAAAATATGGTTAAAATTAATAGTTTGCAAACAACCTTTAAGTGAAATATTTTCACACACAGTGCTTGCCATACAATTTCAAAAACAATCACATCCTTAAAAAGTCTGTTTATGTCTCCCTTGAACAGAAAATTAGCAGGTTATTTACTATGACTCGTTCACTCAGTCCTAATTCTGAATAATTTCAGATAAGTAGCATGTTACAGAATGTAGCACTAACTTAGAGAATACAAGACATTGTTCTACATTTTAAAGTAATATATAATAAGGAGAGATAGTCAGTGGCCCACTATTTCCTCTGCTGTCTCACTACCATCTTCTTCAAGTTTGACCATCTGTCCTCCACATTTTCATCAGCCTGGTCCAGTAAAACACCAGAAGGGTTGCCAAGTGGAATCTGGAATCCGATCTGCATTTCGTTGTCATTGAACTTCTTTATTGCTATTCTTTTTGTCCATCCTCATGATCTTTTTGAAGTTGTAAAGTGACCACTAAAAAAATAACGCTTAGGACTCTACCAAATTCACAGCCATGAAAAACATGTCATGGACCGTGAAGTCTGGTCTCCTCCCATGAAATCTGTTTTCTGTGTGCTTTCACCCTATACAAATTTCACGGGGGAGACCAGCGTTTCTCAAATTGGGGGTCCTGACCCAAAAGGGAGTTGCAGGGGGCTCACAAGGTTATTTCAAGGGGGTTGCAGTATTGTCACCTTTATTGCTGCTCTGCCTTCAGAGCTTGGCAGCCAGAGAGCGGCAGCTGTTGGCTGGATGCCCAGGGCTGAAGGCAGCACCCTGCCAGCAGCAGTGCAGAAGTAAGGGTGGCAATACCTTCCCCTGCCACCCTTACTTCTGCACTGCTGCCTTCAGAGCTGGGTGGCCAGAGAGTGGCGGCTGCTGACCAAGGACCCATCTCTGAAGCCAGCAATGCAGAAGTAAGGGTGGCACTACCATCCCCTGCCATCCTTACTTCTGTGCTGCTGCTGGCGGCAAGTCTGCATTCAGAGCTGGGCTCCTGGCCAGCAGCTGCCGCTCTGCAGCTGCCCAATTCTGGCGGCAGCACTGCCGCCAGCAGCAGCGCAGAACTTAGGGTAACAGTACCGCAACCTAAGTTCCCTCAAACTGCGCAGCCCCAGCCTCTTAAGCCCCACGCAGGTGCTCAGGGCTGTGGTGGGGAGAGATGCCTCTTCCCCAGTCCTGGACCTGCTGCAGTGGGGAGAGGCACCTCTCCCCGCTGGCCCCAGCCCAGCCCCAGCCCAGACCTGCCGTGGCTGGGGGAGAGGCGCCTATCCTGTGGCCCCAGCCCTGGAGCTGCCACAGTGGGGAGAGGTGCCTCTCCCCTCCAGCCCAAGTGCTGCTGTGGGGAGAGAGACCGGGGAGGAGTCATCTCTCCCTGCTGTAGCCCCAGGGCAGCCTGCACCCCAAACCCCTCATCAATGGCCCCACTCCAGAGCCCACACCCCCAGTCACAGCTCTCACCCCCGTGCACTCCAACCCTCTGCTCCAGCACTAAGCCCCCTGTGACGAAGTGGGAATGTTCTTAATGTTTTCTCTGAATACTGTGTGGGTGCCTCAGTCTCCCCTATGCATTTCTTAAGTATCTAGGTGGTGGGATAAGGGTGTGTGATCATTGCAGAACCCTGAAGGACCAGTGTGATGCTGTCTGCACAGAGAACGACTGACACCCTGTCTCCTGGCAACTGATGGCCTGGGCTCCTCCACTGCATGGTGCCAACTAAAGGTGTTGGAGAACAAAGAGATCAGGTGGCCTCCTGGCCTGGGGAAAGAGACAAAGGCCAGAGGAGGGGCTGGAGGGAGCCAGTTTGGAGCTGGCTGGGGAAATGGAGGGAGGCCCAGCACCGGGTCTGGGCTCCCTACTCCCCAAGATGGACCTGACTGAGGGGTCCGGTTCTCTGTACCTACAAGCTCTGTTTTGGACTGTGTTCCTGTCATCTAATAAACCTTCTGTTTTACTGGCTGGCTGAGAGTCACGGTGAATCGCAGGAAGTGGTGTGTGCAGGGTCCTGACTCCCCCACACTCCGTGACACCCCCTCCCACACTCCAAACCCCTCGGCCCCACTCCCGCCACATGAATTTCTCCATCCTTAGAGGTTTTTAAGGCCTGCCTTGACAAAGCCTTGGCTGGGATGATTTAGTTGGTGATGGTCCTGCTTTGAGCAGGAGATTGGACTAGATGACTTCCTGAGGTCTCTTCCAAGCCTAATATTCTATGATTCTTTGTGCACCAATATGGAGGTGATGTGTCACACATCACCTCCATATTGGTGCACATAACAAAATTAATTCTGCACATGCGTGAGAAAAGTTAGAGGGAACACTGACCACAACCCTTCCTATAATAACCTTGCGACCCCCCCACACAACTCCTTTTTGGGTCAGGACTCCTACAATTACCACACCATGAAATTTCAGATTTAAGTAGCTGAAATCATTACATTTACATTTTAAAAATCCTATGACCATGAAATTGACCAAAATGGACCGTAAAATTTGGTAGGGCCCTAATAATGATCTAAGTCAGAAGTTCTCAAACTGTGAGTGGGGACCCCGAAGTGGGTCGTGACCAGACATGCCAAACCAGTGAAAAAAATTGGGCTTGTTTTTGGCTTAATTGGTTTGTGAGTTGCTTGTTGGCTAGTTTATGGCTTGTAGCTTGTTGTAGCTTGTTGCTTTTTTTTTTTTTTGATCGGCTCTTGACAAGCAGGGGCAAGGGAGGGGAGAGAGAGTCAGGGTGCACAGCGGGTCCGAGACTGCACAATGGGGGGATCTAGTCACATAGAGTGTTGGGGTCTTAGGGATTGGCTTGTTCTGGCCTTGTTTTGAAATGGGATTAGCTAGATTTTTGGCTTATTGTGAAAGTCAAGGTGCTTATTTACCATGTGAAAGTTGACAACTGTGGGTCGCGACCCTATTTTCCTGGCTTAGACTTGCTGGTGTCTGGGTTACAGGCCCCCTGCCTGTGGCTGAAGCCCTTGGGCTTTGTCTCCCCCATCCCCCAGGGCAGCGGGGCTCAGGCTGGCTCAGGCTTCGGTCCCCCTCCTGGGGTCATGTAGTAATTTTTGTTGTCAGAAGGCGCTCGCAGTGCAATGAAGTTTGAGAACACCTGGTCTGTTCCTCTTCCAACAATGACATCCCTCAGAGAAGATCCGCATCTCTTAGATATACACACACGGTCTATCTGGTTGACATTTGTATTGTCTGGTGATCTTGTGAAGCCTCTTAGGTTGAAAGAGACTGATTCCTATCTTTAGGGTGTCTGCCACAGAGATTCAAGAGCCATTCACCATTACCAGTTCAGAAGAAAGAGGCATGTAATACATCTGGAATATGGGCAGCAATTGATGAACGGAAAGCTCTAAAGCAAAAAAGGAACAGTGCAAGATACAGGCAAAATCAGAGGTGGATGCAAGGCACAGAGAAAAGGACAAAGAAATAAAGAAGAGATGCAAGCAAGACAAATTCCTGGGTTCAGGAGAAGGCTGTGTACAGGGAGATTTTGGCAAACCAGTAAAGTGTCTGAAACCACTATGGCTTATTGTTAAAAGCAGCCTATTCAGCTGTTTCAGCTTGACCAAGGCAGGAGGGGAGGGGGGCTTGGGGTGCCACAGAAAGGGCAGCTTGACCCCGCATCCTTCCTGATAAGAATTGTGTTGAAGTTGCTGATGCATGCATTTTAAAAGAGCAGGATGTGCCCCAGGAATGCCTATTGGGATCTAAATGCTGCACACCTGGTTAATCAACAATCAGAAGGAATCTCTTGCTTGACCATTGAAACTGCTTACTTAACAAGTTTTCTTTAAGGGGCATGTCATTCTATTACTAATATATAAATAAGGGGGGAAAGTTTGAGGTAGTTGGACTCGTTTGGGGACTCTTTTTGGACTCTCTCTCTGGATACATCTTGCAGTCCCCACCGGCAGATGGAAGATTTGGCCACAGGAAGCCTGCCACTGCGTCACTCGAGAGCCACACTCAGCTTTGGTAATTATCAAGGATTGGGGGTGTTTTACTAATCTGTTGTGGACGTGTGTAAGTGCTTGAGACTAAGTAAAGTTTAGCTTTAAGTGAAAGCACTCTTGTGTTGTCCTTTTTGTGCCAGCCATCTATCAGTCGGACGGCCGTGTCTCCCCTGATTTATTTCCTGACACCACCTCGCACAGAATAAAAGTTACCAAGGGCTTTGGGTTGAAAGAACCCCAGGTAACAGCTGCAGAGGCAGAAGCAGCAGCATAGATAGGAGACTTAAGACAGCTCTATAGAAGAATAAAAGACATTAGGGACTATGATGGACAGATTTGAATACAGTTGAACAACAAGACAGGCGATAGAAAGAACATTTCCATTCCATATTAACGTGTCCAGAGCCAATGATCATGCATAGATTCAAGAGAAATGCCAGTGGTGAGTTACAAATAAAAGAGAGACCAACAATTTGCTTTAATTTCAAAGGCCTCAAGCAGGCAGAAGCTCCAGGAGTTGACACAATGAAAGCAGAGATACTAAATGAAGAAAGCAAAATTCTGACTGAGCAGCTAACAAAACTCTGTAATGAAATATGGGTGAAATAACAAGTGCCACAAGACTGGAAAGATAGTATCATTGTGGCATTGCCAAAAAAAAAAAAAAAGAGTGATCTTACACAGTGCACTAACTGGAGAGACATTGTACTACTATCAATCCCAGTTAACGTCATGCTGAATAGAACAAATAAGGCAGCAGATGCGGTATTTCAAGAGAAAAGGCAGATCATATTGCAAACAAATATTCACTGTTTGACAGATCTTTGAAAAAGATACTACTTGGCAAAACCCCATCTTAATCTAGAAAGATTTCTAGAGGGTTCACAGAAAGAGCCTATGGAACACTGCTAGAAGCTATGGGATACCAGACAAACTGATCAACATAATAAGGAGTTTATATGATGGAAGTACATGTGCAGTAAGATCGAAGTGGATGATTTGATATTGTGACTGGAGTTTTTCAAGGGTGTGTGTTATCACCAATCTTCTTTGCACAAGTAATAGGCTGGGTGATGAAATGGGCAACAAAAGGCATCGTGGACAGGGTGAAATAGGTTAGCGGAGATGAGTTACACAACCTTGACTTTGCCAAGGACATTGCTTTTGTAAGTATGATGTGGAATGGAATGATTGCCCTTCCATCAGAGGTGAACAAGAAGTAGCAAAAATTGGATTGAAAGTAAATAGAGAGAAAACCCAAGATTATGAAAATAAACAGCTGGATAACAAATGCAAAGGTGTACATGAATGGAAAAGAAATGAAACACACAGAGCAGTTTTGCTATCTGGGGAGCGTGATGACATTTGAAGGTGGCCATGATACAGATATTCATGTGAGATCAGGAAAAGCAGCATCTGATCAAAACAGAGGTCTCCATACCAGATTGAAGGTCAGCTGATACCATGCAATTGTACTAACCATGGTACTGTACAGAGCAGTGACTTGGCTATCAAAACCAGATTGGAGGCTGCCCATTACAGATGGCTCAGGAGGATATTACACATTTCATGGAAAGACGAAAAAAAAGTAAGGGAGCTGGAAAGAGAGTAAGGGAGCTGACAGAGCAAGACATTAAAAATATCAAATGAAGGCTCAGGTGGTTGGGACACGTACACCTTATGGAAGATGGGAGACATGCTACCTGAGGGAGGAAAGAAAAAACGAGGAAGGCCAAGCAATAACTGGCAGAAGACAGTGACAGCGGATATTAAGTGCACTGGCATCACCTGGGAAAACACAGAACAAGTGGCAACCGATCGTAATCAATGGAGGAACTGGACTGCCTGATGTGTCAGTGGCACACGATGAACTAAGGTCCAGGGATTAGAGATATTTGCTGTAATATTAGAAGTACATGAACAGCTGAGAATCTCCATTAAATATTAAACTAACATGAGACAAAAAGGCTAAAGGAAATGCACACACATCATGATTAAAATCTGTCTACATGTGGGAGGTTTCTCATCTATCTTGTATTTCTAAGATATCTATGGCCTTGGCAATGTAGATATTCAATGCTTTCAAATAAAACTGGCCTGTAAATTTGTGAAAATTATATTTTAGGCTGAATGACAGATCTGGCAAAGGAACTGTCAATGCCTCTCAAGCCTCTAGATGGTGCTATGTAGTCATTAAGTCAGAAACGGAAAAAAAATGAGTAGCATTTCTTTATATCATTTTTTGGAAGAAAAAAAAGAGTATTTACATCAGGCTGCATTAATAGCCTTTTCTTATAAAATGGTAAATTGTCATCTTTTTGTTTTTATCATGGTCCACTGGATCTAAGGCACATAGAAAAAAAATTAGAAGCTTTTCTATCCACAGTGTAGATGAGACCAAACCAACATTCACAACTATATTCAGACCAGTCCCAGAATTCAATCTCTATCCTAATCTTTTATTATTTCTGAGCTTAAAAGTTTTTTAGTTATTTTATATGCAACTCCAGCAGATTTTATATTAGTGTTTGGAGCTGTTCTCTTCCAAACTATTTGATCCAAGATTTTTTTTCATTTTTAATCCTTATTAAGTTAATTTTTAGAGCATTTAGAGAACTTTTATAGTCTTTTCATTTTATGTCCAGTTGAATGTAAATTGTTTGATCATTTTTTAAGACGAGGGTTTTGCATCGTATGGCATCATATTTTCTCTGTTATAGGCTCTCCACTATACATAGTTCATTGATTATAAAATACTGTTGCTCAATTATTTGGAAGTACATTGCTTGTTTACAGAGAAGACTATCACCATGGATGGAATGCTCACCAAGAAACATGCACAGATACAAAGCAACAAATGAACAAATCCAATACTCCTCTTTCCCCATAAGGACAAAACAACCTCACATTTACTGAGCTTTATTATTCAATCAAAAGTTTCTCTTTCATTTCGTTAGAGAAAGCCACTTCCCGCCCACATTGATTCTGTGTGTTTCTTCCACTGACCTAAAAGGAACCAGGAGACTCTGAATTCCTTTTTCTTGTGGTTTCACTCCTTGAGTAACCAGCCCTGTGGTATCCCTCAAATACGGAAAACAAAACAAAACAAAAAAACCCACATTTACCACATAATTAAGTTTACAGAGCCATTCTGACATGGTAGTAAGAGGGAAAAAGTGATAAGAATCACTAGATTATAAGTTTCACCCAAAAAACCTGACATCACAGCAAGCTATTACTGGCTTAACATTTGCTTCCACTCTGTCCACATTCTCCAGCAGTTATCTGGGCAAACATTTATTTTGTGATAGTATTGTTTCTTCTGAAGAGGAAACCTGAATTGAATTTTCTCCATAGTGAAGATGCATTTCTAGAATAAAACTAACAAAACTTAAAACAACTGCTAAGAATATGGAACATATTGTGAAAGCTTCAACAGCCACTTTTTAAGAAATCTGAAGTGTAGAATTTTGCATTCTTGGCTTCTTTGTTTCCACTTCTTTAAGGACTTAATGATGGGAGGAGGTTAAAAATGATGGCACCATTCTCAGAAATCATGTTGGTGCTCCAGAAGATCACAGATCTAGACACAATAATGTACTTCATTAGACACAGAGCGAATAAACATGATGAAATACATAGCCATTGTGAATTCCATCCACATAGGCACTGCTCTTCTCATCTCTGTAACAAGGGACAGATTCAGGACATAGCACCACAAGAAAGCTAATCCTAATGCAAAGCAGACAATTTTGTGATATCTTTTACCTCATCTGTTGAGAATGGCTTGTCCATTCCCCTCCTTCCCCCACATTTGTAAACTACAAGATCCTGTATGGAAGTGGTAACTGCCTAGACAGTGTAAACTGGAAAAAAAAACAAAAAACAAATTTGAAATTTTAAGCCAATTTTCAGTCACTGAGACTCTGGTTATTCTAAGATGAATATGCACAAGTGGGTTTTTTTTGTTTTGTTTCTTAGTGTGGGATTTATTTTCTATCTTTCTGAACACAATCAGATAGCATATACTCTTACAATTTTATGTGCTATATTTTTAAATTGGTGAGTTTCATTTCAGTACCTCTCTCAATGCTTTGTAATGTTTCAAACTAATGTACAAGATTTTTTTATGTGTACCCACCATAGTTACATCTGGTAATTTAATTTGTTGCTGAAGATGGCAAACAGAGGTGTCCAAAGAACGGACCTCTGGATATAAAGGCAGATGACTCACTTGGACACATTCCACTCACACTTAATTAAGTAAGGTTCACACCTTCACTCAATCTGGACTAACACCCATGCTCTTTTGGTAAGTAACCCCCCACAAGTCAAAGAGCTTTGCCTAATGAACAAACACCATGTCAAATTTTACTCTTATTTTTGCCTGAACAACCCCATTTAAGTCAATGAGGTTCACAGGTGTATCTGAGAGCAGACTCTGGCCCACTATATGTCAGCTCTTGAGTCAAGGTGCCAACTTCCAACAAAGAAGTAGTTACGCTCTGGAAAAGAGACCATGTTATGGCCTTTTTTTAAGTCTTCATTAGACAGTTAAAACAGAAAAAAAAATGTCTGAGCAGATACTTCTCTACAAAAGGGGATTTATCGGAACTTCAGTTTTTCATTGATGTTACTGTAGCATCCATAATTGATAAACCGCTCTCACAATAAATCATATTTTTCTTCCACAGCCCAGAAAAATAATCAACTGTCCTCTCAAGAATGACTCTGAAACCCTTATGCATGCTTGAAGTGTCCTTTCCCTTAAATCTATTTCTACACCGACAATAAGCTCAAATAATTGTTCAGATAAGCCCAGGCACTCTGGCACGTGAAGTATAAAAATATAATTAGGAAGGCCAAAAAACAATTTGAAGAACAGCTAGTCAAAGACTCAAAAAGTAACAGCAATTTTTTGTAAGTACATCAGAAACAGGAAGCCTGCTAAACAATCAGTGGGGCTACTGGACGATTGAGATGCTAAAGGAGCACACAAGGATGATAAAGCCATTGTGGAAAAACAAAATGAATTCTTTGCATCGGTCTTCAGGGCTGAGGATGTGAGGGAGATTCCCAGACCTGAGCCATTCCTTTTAGATGACAAATCAGAGGAACTGTCCCAGATTGAGGTGTCATGAGGGGAGGTTTTGGAACAAATTGATAACTAAACAGTAACAAGTCACCAGGACCAGTCAGTATTCACCCAAGAGTTCTGAAGGAACTGAAATGTAAAATTGCAGAACTACTAATTGTAGTCTGTAATCTATCATTTAAATCAGCTTCTGTATCAGATGACTAGCGGATAGCTAATGTGACGCCAATTTTTAAAAAATGCTCCAGAGGCAATCCCAGCAATTACAGGCTAGTAAGCCTGACTTCAGTACCAGGCAAACTGGTTGAAACTATCGTAAAGAACAGAATTATCAGACAGGACACATAGATGAATATGATTTGTCAGGAAAGAGTTAACATGGTTTTTGTAAATGGAAATCATGCCTCATCAATATATTAGAATTCTTTGTAGGGGTCAACAAGCATGTAGACAAGGGTGATCTAGTGGATATAGTGTGCTTAGATTTTCAGAAAGTCTTTGACAAGGTCCCTGTGATGGAGCAGGGAGTGGGGAGTATTGACCTGGTGTGGCGAAGCGGGAATGCTCTTAATGTTTTCTCTGACTACTGTGTGGGTGCCTCAGTTCCCCTATGTATTTCTTAAGTATTTAGGTGGTGGAATAAGGGTGTGTGATTGTTGCAGAGCCCTAGAGGGCAGGGGTGTGCAGGGGTCTGCACAGAGAATGGCTGACACCCTGTCTCCTGGCAACTGGAGGCCTGGGCTCCTCCCCATCTGGAGGTGCCATCTGAAGGTGTTGGCGAACAAACAGATCAGGTGGTCTCCTTGCCCAGGAAAGAGACAAAGGAGGGGCTGGGAGGAGCTTCAGTTTGGAGATGGCTGGGGAAATGGAAGGAGGGCACCAGGGTCTGGGCTCCCTGCCCCCCAAGATGGAGCTGACTGAGGGGGACCTGTTGCCTGTACCTACAGGCCCTGTTTTGGACTGTGTTCCTGTCATCTAATAAACCTCCTGTTTTACTGGCTGGCTGAGAGTCATGGATCGCAGGAAGTGGGGGGTGCAGGGCCCTGACTCCCCCGCACTACATGACAGTCCCTAACCAAAGGCTCTTAAGCAAAGTAAGCAGAATGGAGAGAGGTAAATAGTGGTGTCCCCCCTGGGACCAGTATTATTCAACATATTCATAAATGATCTGGAAAAAGGGGTAAACAGAGAGATGGCAAAATTTGCAGATGATACAAAGCTATCTAAGATAGTTAAGTCCAAAGCAGACTGCAAAGAGTTACAAAGGGATCTCACAAAACTGGATGACTGAGCAACAAAATGGCAGATGAAATTCAATGTTGATAAATGCAAAGTAATGCACATTGTAAAATGTATTTTAAAGAAGCCAGGAAAGCTGGCTGTATTTTAAACAGGGGTGGCTCCAGGCCCCAGCACGCCAAGCGCATGCTTGGGGTGGCAAGCCACCGGGGGTGCTCTGCGGCTTGCCTGTGGAGGGTCCGCTGGTCCCGCGGCTTCGGAGGACCTCCCGCAGGCATGCCTGCCTGCCGTGCTTGGGGCGGCAAAATTCCTAGAGACGCCCCTCATTTTAAAGAAGCCTTATTGAGGGCGCAGGAACAAACCATCCCGAGGTGCCACCAGCATAGTGCCACCAGCACTCCCAGCTATCTCCGTGACACCACTGATTTCCTGAGGAAACTACAATGCATTGGTGACCTTCCTGGCCACCATGGATGTAGAGGCTCTCTACACAAACATCCCACATGCTGATGGAATACAAGCTGTCAGGAACAGTATCCCTGATGATGCCACAGCACAACTGGTTGCTGAGCTCTGTGCCTTTATCCTCACACACAACTATTTCAAATTTGATGACAATATATATCTCCAGATCAGTGGCACTGCTATGGGCACCCGCATGGCCCCACAATATGCCAATATTTTTATGGCTGACCTGGAACAACGCTTCCTCAGCTCCCGTCCACTCACTCCCCTTCTCTACCTAGCTACATTGATGACATCTTCATCATCTGGACCCATGGGAAGGAGACTCTGGAAAAATTCCACCACGATTTCAACAGCTTCCACCCCACCATCAACCTCAGCCTGGACCAATCTACACAGGAGGTCCACTTCCTAGACACTACAGTGCAAATAATTGATGGTCACATTAACACCACCCTATACCGAAAACCTACCGACCGCTATGCCTACCTTCATGCCTCCAGCTTCCATCCCGGGCACACCACAAGATCCATTGTCTACAGCCAAGCACTGAGGTACAACCGCATCTGCTCTAACCCCACAGACAGAGACCAACACCTACAAAATCTCCACCAAGCATTCTCAAAACTACTGTACCCACACGAGGAAATAAGGAAACAGATCAACAGAGCCAGATGTGTACCCAGAAGCCTCCTACTGCAAGACAAACCCAAGAAAGAAACCAACAGGACTCCACTGGCCATCACATACAGTCCCCAGCTAAAACCCCTCCAGCGCATCATCAGGGATCTACAACCCATCCTGGACAATGATCCCACACTTTCACAGGCCTTGGGTGGCAGGCCAGTCCTCACCCACAGACAACCTGCCAACCTGAAGCATATTCTCACCAGTAACTGCACACCGCACCATAGTAACTCTAGCTCAGGAACCAATTCATGCAACAAACCTTGATGCCAACTCTGCCCACATATCTACACCAGCGACACCATCACAGGACCTAACCAGATCAGCCACACCATCACCGGTTCATTCACCTGCACGTCCACCAATGTAATATATGCCATCATATGCCAGCAATGCCCCTCTGCTATGTACATCGGCCAAACTGGACAGTCTCTAAGGAAAAGGATAAATGGACACAAATCAGATATTAGGAATGGTAATATACAAAAACCTGTAGGAGAACACTTCAACCTCCCTGGCCACACAATAGCAGATCTTAAGGTGGCCATCCTGCAGCAAAAAAACTTCAGGACCAGATTTCAAAGAGAAACTGCTGAGCTCTCGTTCATCTGCAAATTTGACACCATCAGCTCAGGATTAAACAAAGACTGTGAATGGCTTGCCAACTACAGAACCAGTTTCTCCTCCCTTAGTTTTCACTCAACTGCTAGAACAGGGCCTCATCCTCCCTGATTGAACTAACCTCGTTATCTCTAGCTTGCTTCTTGCTTGCATATATAAACCTGCCCCTGGAAATTTCCACTACTTGCATCCGAAGAAGTGGGTATTCACCCACGAAAGCTCATGCTGCAAAACGTCTGTTAGTCTATAAGGTGCCACAGGATTCTTTGCTGCTTTTACAGATCCAGACTAACACGGCTACCCCTGTGATACTTCGAAAAATCATGGAGCAAGTCCTCAAGGAAGCCATTTTGAAGCACTTGGAGGAGAGGAAGGTGATCAAGAATAGTCAACACAGATTCACCAAGGGCAAGTCATGCCTGACCAACCTGATTGCCTTCTATGATGAAATAACTGGCTCTGTGGATATGGGGAAAGCAGTGGACATGATATATCTTGACTTTAGCAAAGCTTTTGATACAGTCTCCCACCATATTCTTGCCAGCAAGTTAAAAAAGTATGGATTGGATGAATGGAGTATAAGGTGGATAGAAAGCTGGCTAGATTGTTGGGCTCAACAGGTCATGATCAACGGCTCAATGTCTATTTGGCAGTCAGTATCAAGCAGAGTGCCCAAGGGGTTGGTCCTGGGGCTGGTTTTGTTCAACATCTTTATTAATAATCTGGACAATGGGATAGATTGCACCCTCAGCAAGTTCACGGATGACACTAAGCTGGGGGGGGGAGAGGTAGATACACTGGAGGGTAGGGATAGGGTCAAGAGTGACCTAGACAAATTGGGGGATTGGGCCAAAAGAAATCTGATGAGGTTCAACAAGGACAAGTGCAGAGTCCTGCACTTAGAACAGAAGAATCCCATGTGGCAGTTCTCCAGAAAAGGACCTGGCAATTACAGTGGATGAGAGGCTGAATATGAGTCAGCAGTGTGCCCTTGTTGCCAAGAAGGCTAACGGCATTTTGGGCTGCATTAGTAGGAGCATTGCCAGCAGATCCAGGGAGGTGATTATTCCCCTCTATTCGGCACTGGTGAGGCCACATCTGGAGTACTGCGTCCAGTTTTGGGCCTCTCACTAAGGTATGTGGGCAAATTGGAGAGAGTCCAGTGGAGGGCAACGAAAATGACCAGGGGGCTGGGGCACATGACTTATGAGGAGAGGCTGAGGGAACTGAGCTTGTTTTGTCTGTAGAAGAGAAGAGTGAGCAGGGATTTGATAGCAGCCTTCAACTATCTGAAGTGGGGTTCCAAAGAGGATGGAGCTCGACTGTTCTCAGTGGTGGCAGATGACAGAACAAGGAGCAATGGTCTCAAGTTTCAGTGTGGGAGGTCTAGGCTGGATATTAGGAAACACTATTTCATTTGGAGGGTGGTGAAGCACTGGAATGGGTTACATAGGGAGGTGGTGGAATCTCCATCCTTAGAGGTTTTTAACGTCCGCCTTGACAAAGCCCTGACTGGGATGATTTAGTTGGTGTTGGTCCTGCTTTCAGCAAGGGGTTGGACTAGATGACCTCTTGAGGTCTCTTCCAACCCTAATCTTCTATGATTTCATGATTCTGTGAAAACAATCCCAACTGTACATCTAAAATGATGGGTCTAAATTAGCTGTTTCCACTCAAGGAAGAGATCTTGAAATCAATGTGGATAATTCTCTGAAAACATTCACTCAATGTGCAGCGGCAGTCAAAAAAGCTAACAGAATGTTGGGAATCATTAAGAAAGGGATAGATAATAAGACAGAAAATATCATATTGCCTCTGTATAAGTCCATGGTACGCCCATATCTTGAATATTGTGTGCAGATTTGGTCACTCCATTTCAAAAAAGATGTATTGGAATTGGAAAAGGTACAGAAAAGAGCAAAAACAATTAGGGATGCAAGCTGCCTGAGAGGAGTAGATGCCCCTGAGGTAGGTACTGTAAGGGAGGCTGGAGATCTCAGGAGGCTTGGTGCTGAGAGCCTCGGCTGCAAAAGCGGCGCCATACGATCAAAGGATGGTGCCACAGTCGCCGCTTGTGTTCTCGGCACCGTAGCAACTCTCAGCACCGTAGTGAAAGAGGTGGCCGAGGGAGAGCTGAAAGAGGCAGTCCACTGAAAGCCCTGAGCCTTGGCACCAGGTAGTGGGGCAGCCGACTAACCGTTAGTGCCTGAGGTGCCTGTTGAGTTAAAGGTACTGAGCCTCGGAGCAGCAGTTACCAGTGACAGGAAAACCGGTTTTAACTTCTTTCCCAAGGAGCGGTCCCGGAGGCGGGAGGAAGCTGGCTGTTTTTTTGCTTTGGTTTTGCCTCTGGAAGGTGTCACAGAGGTTTGCTGGCCAGGGTCAGATGCAGGTCTGAGAGAGTTTTCCAGGAGGAGCATTTTAAGTCTGAGCTGCCTGTCCTTGCGGGTCCGTGCTCCCAGTCTGGCACAGTGGATGCATTTTTGGGGTACATGAGACTCCCAAACAGTGTACACACTACGAATGACCATCCGAGATGGGGATGGCATCATTACAGAAGACGCATCTCTTGAAGGCTGGGGAGCCAGGCATGTCCGTAACTGCAGAGTTGTTTGTTTTTTTTAAAGAAATAAATGTAACTGTTAATCTATTTTATCTAAATAGTAACTCTAATGACTAAAAACTATCTAACTAAACTGAGAAACAAACTAACTAGTTAATCTCAAAGAGCACTGCCGAACTGCATCTCTAGCTGGGGACAGTAGAGAAGGAACTGCGTAGCCCGGGCCATGCACGCGCTATTCACACACTGACAGCTCGAGAGGCAGGCACAGCGCGTACGTGGCCTGTAGGGGTACTGCTGTAGAAATCTCAGATCGAAGGCCCGAGGACGCACCTTGACCTGAAGTGGAGCACCCACAGGGATATCTCTCAAAGAAGAAGTTAGCACTGCATAACTAGTTTAGGCTACCTAATAACAAAGTACCAATTCTGGCATGTGTTTAAACCAAGACAACCTACTGTGAAAACAATATTAGTGTACAGATCTCTTGAAATCATCATTAGATAAGGTGTTTCTTCAGTATTTTGTATGAAGACTGAATCCCTCCTTTATTTTAACTACCATCACTATATTTAGGAGAAGGAACTCTTTCCATATTGCCATATGGCAGGGGAAAGAGATGTTATCCAAATAGGGATTTCAACTGTGCAAGTCTTAAACTTCATCGAATACTTTGACATGGATACTTTTATACCCTCTAAAACCTCACTTCTACCACAATCCCATAAGACGTAAATTATTGGTTTGGATGAGCTATACCCCCATCCATAGAGTGTCATGCCTCTCCTTCACATTACAGGTTCTTTGGGGGAGGTGCTGTTCATTTTTGTCTACTGTACCAAACAATAAATATATAATTATTATTATTATTAACTACATGCTCATTCACTGTTTTGCTTAAAAAGAAAATCAAGTATGTCAGTCTCCTAAATTAATTACTTGAATGAAGTTGGCCCTAAAGAAAATAAAACTTATAAGACCTTAATAGACTGTTTAGGTTTAACAGAACCATGAAATAGTTGGTATATGAATTAATACATTATTTGGTCTAGGGCTTAATTGTTGAATATCTTCTTACTTCATACAGGCTCCACCACCCTCTTCCTGCCTTCTTTTCTTCCCTTCCTCCCTGGTTTCCAGTTTCTCTCCTTCCTCTCTTGTGTTTTCCATGAAGCATGATATTTTAAAATGCTATTTTGGGGCACAAGTACACATATGCAGTAACTTAGCTCTTCATTGGGTGACCAGATGCCCCAACTTTATAGGGACAGTCCCAATATTTGGGGCTTTGTCTTATCTCAGCATCTATTACTCCCCACCCCGTCCCAATTTTTCACACTTGCTATCTGGTCACTCTGGAGTGCATCCACTGCCTAGGTCTCCCCTGGTGACTCGGTGGTTTTGCCAGAGGGCTAAATCAAAAACTCCACCCTTTCCAGAATAAACAAAAGTTCCAAACCTTCATCTAATTTTTCCCTGCATCACAGCCATCCCTCAAGGGTTTGTCACTCTTGGCCCCTCCCTGAGGTGTAGCAGCAATAACCGCTGCTAGGCCCTCAGGTATAAAGGGAAACTTGCATCCTCATTCTTCCACAAGCTTCAGGTTTGGTATCAGACAATGAAGCAAACATCAACTCTGATCCTAAACTCTCCTCACAAGGCTACTTACTCATTTCTGCCATAGGAGAGATCCTTTCCCACTCCTTTCCTAGCCTGGGCTAAGCTATATACAGCAAGATCAAGCTCACACTCCTCTTGCCTTTGCAGTTTAAGGAATAACTTCACTTGTGACATGTTAGTCAGAGCAAGCAGCATACTGGTCAGCAGTTCAGGATCCATTCCTGCAGCCCGAAAGAGGTGCGCAGTACACAAACCATTGAAAGATGGCACCAAATGTGGATAGAAGCACAGAGATTGCTGGGGTGTGAAGCAATGCATCACAGGGCACTGGAACTGGACCCAGGATGCTCTGCGAACCCTTCCGCTTTCCCACAAGTCTTAGTGGCAAAAGACAAAGAGGTGCTCTGTGGGATAGCTGCCCTGAGTGCACAGCTCCAAATAGCACTGCAAGTGCCATCAGTGTGAACATGCTATTGCACAGGCAACTATCAGTGTGAACACACAACAGCGGTTTTCCTTCTGCGCTCTCTGATTGGCGCTGTAACTGCCAGCGCTGTAACTTTGCCAGTGTAGATGTGCCCTTAGATGGAATGGAGGGAAAAACTGGGCACAAGCTGGAAGGGCATCTGGCCTGTGAAGAAGATTATTAGAACCATATTTAGGGTGAGAACTCACATGTAACCAGTTTCTTTGGTGTATTAAGCTTAGTTTGAGTGCTCTGTTTTATTTTCTTAGTAAGCCTTGTTCTGTCCGCCAACTACTTAAAATACACCTGTTATAGTTAATACATTTATTTCTGGTTTATAATACAACCCAGTTTATGTGATTTCTAACTGGGGGCGGGGGGTGAGAAATTGTGCATACCCTCTTCCGTATTGAGGGAAGAGGCGAATATAATATATCTTTGGGTCTGTACTCTAAGGGAGGTGGACATCTGAGTGCTGAAGCAAGTCCCTGAAGCTGGGCCTTCCCACAGCTGATCTGCAGCTGGATGTGGCCCTGCCTGTGTGTGTGTTAGAGGAGGTTTTAAGAGCCTGGCTCAGCAAGACAGGTAAAAGGGGGCCCATGCTGGCAGAACAGGTAGACACTCAGCACATCAGGTGACTTCCCAAAGGGTCCAACCCGTCACAGTGGGGTCAGAGTTCATGGAATTGCTGACTGAAGCTCAGCCCTGCCGAACACTGCATCATGCCTGGCATGCTGGGTGATAGTGTAATGGGAAGTGGAGGTATGAACCGAGGACCACATTGCCATCCTACATATCTCCTGGATCGAGACCTGGGCCAGGAAAGCTGCCAACAATGTCTGAGGTCTGGTGGAGTGTGCGGTTGGAGTGGGGGCAGGGACCTTTGCCAGGTTGTAACATGCCCGGACACAGGATGTGATCCACAACTATATCCTTTGCGTGGACACCGGGAGGCTCTTCATCCTGTCTGCCACCCCAACAAACAACTGGTTCGACTTGTGGAATGGCTTAGTTTGTTCAAAATAATAGGCCAGTGCACGCTGCACATCCTGGGAGTGGTGCCTCTGCTCCTGGCTATTGGCATGAGGCTTTGGGAAAAAGACTGGAAGGAATAGGTCTTGGTTGGCATGGAAATTTGAGACCACCTTCAGGAGGAACGCCAGGTGAGGTCGTAGTTGCACCTTGTCCTTGCAAAAAGTGGTATATGGATGGTCGGATGTGAGGGCCTTGAGCTCGGACACCCTCCTGGATGACATTATTGTGACCAAGAAAGCCACGTTATAGGAGAGAGAGAGTAGTAATAATGTTGCTAGGGGCTCGAACGGGGGCCCCCCATAAGCCTTGAGAATACCAGGTTAAAGTCCCAAGCCGGAGTGGGCTGCCAGATCTAAGGATACAGTCTGTCCAACCCTTTGAGAAACCATTGCACCATTTGGTTAGTGAAGATGAAGTGGCCATGTTCTCCTGGGTGAAAAGCTGAGATGGCAGCCAGGTCAGCCTTTATTGAGGAGTGAGCCAAGTTCTGCTGTTTCAACTTTAGGAGGTAGTCCAAGATAAAGGGACCCAACAATTGTGTTGGAGGAATACGGCTCTACGAGCATCAAATCACGAATCTTTTCCAATTGGCTAGGTAAGTAGCTCTGGTTGATGGTTTTCTGCTACCCAAAAGAACCTCCCTAATGACATCTGAGCATAAGAGCTCAAGCGGGTTTAACCATGCAGTTTCTAAGCCGTGAGGTATAGAGATTTGAGATTGGGATATTGAAGACGGCCATGATGTTGAGTGATGAGGTCTGGAACTAACGGGAGAGTGATTGGAGTATCCACTGAAAGCTCCAATAGCATAGTGTACCAATGCTGACTTGGCTAGGCCAGTGCCACCAGGATCACCAAAGTTATGTTGCTCGGATCTTGAGGAGGACCTTGTGAACCAAAGGAATAGGAGGAAATGCATAGAAGAGGTAGTCCTTCCATGGAAGAAGAAACACATCTGCCAATGAGCCCAGGCTGTGGTTCAGGAAGGAGCAGAATTGCAGGCACTTCCTGTTGCCCTTTGTGGTGAACAAATCAATCTGGGGAACTCCACACCATTGGAAGATACTGCTCATTACGTCCAGGTGAATAGACCACTCATGATTGTGAAAAGACCTGCTGAGATGGTTTGCTAGCTTGTTCTGAGACCCAGGAGATAGGACACTTCCGTGAGTATCGAGTGTGCTATGCAGAAGTCCCAGAGCTTGAGGGCTTCCTGACATAGAGTAGAGGAGTATGATCCCCGTCTGTTGATATAAAACATTGCTGTTGTATTGTTTGTCAGGATTGGTATGCATTTCCTCCAGGAGAGGCTGAAAAGTCTGACATGCCAGCCGGACAGCCTTGAGCTCCCCAACGTTGATGTGAAGCATCAGTTCCTCCAGAGACCAAAGGCCCTGAGTTTTGTGCTCCCCAAGGTGCACCCCACACCTCATAGCCGAGACATCGGTGCTCAGACATAGCGAGGGGCAGGGTTTGGAAAACATGACTGCTGCACACACTAGTGTGGGTCGAGCCACCACTGACGACTCAAGAACTCTCAGTGGAAGGGTAACTACCTTGTCTAGGTTATGCTTTCTCAGTTGATAGACAGATGCTAACCAAGCCTGGAGAGGTCCGAGTCTGAGCCTCGCATGTTGCAAGACATATGTGCAAGATGCCATGTGTCCTAGGAGTTTCAAGCAACTCCTTACCGTGGTTACAGGGAATCGACTGAGGTCCTGTATGACATCATGAATGGCCTGAAAGCAGTTCTGAGGTAGGAACGCTCTGGCCTGTCTCGAATCTACTGCTCCTATGAACTCTATCCTCTGAGTAAGGGTGAGTGTTGACTTTTGAGTGTTTAGGAGGAGGCCCAATGCATCGAAGGTGGATATTATGAGGGTGACCTGTTGATCCACTTGTGTCCTGTAACAGCCCTTGACTAGCTAGTTGTCTAGGTATGGGAATTCCTGAACTTGCCTTTTCCGCAGAAAGGTGGCCACAACTAACATACATTTGGTGAACACCCAAGGTGTCGATGATAGGCCGAATGACAACACTGAGAATTGGTAGTGGATGCCCCCGACTACAAACCTTAGGAAGCACCTGTGGGAGTGGGATTATGGAAATGTGGAAATATGTGTCCTTCAAGTCAAGGGCAGCATACCAATCTCCTGGATCCAGGGAAGGGATAATAGTAGCCAAAGAGACCATATGAAACTTTAGTTTCTTCATTAACATTTGAGATTGCGCAGGTCCAAGATGAGTCTGAGGCCCCCCTTTGCTTTCGGTATTAGGAAATACCAGAAGTAAAACCCCTTTCCCCTGAGCTCCAGCAGAACCTCCTCCAGAGCTCCTGCCGATAGGAGGGCTCATACCTCCTGGATGAGGAGTTGCTCATGAGAATGGGCTCTGAAGAGGGACAGGGAAAGGGGATGGCAAGGGGGGGGGGAGAGAATTGGAGAGAATATCCCATTACTAGCGTGCAGAGGACCCAACTGTCTGAGGTGATTTGGAACCACGCCTGGTAGAAATGGGACAGACATGACAAAAAGGGAAAAGAAGGATCCGGTTGGTATAACACCCTCAGGCACATCTTCAAAATGTCTGCCTAGGGCCCAGTGGTTGCCTAGATGATCCAGATTCCTGGTTGTTCGGGGGTTGGGGTTGGTGACAGCAGTTTTGATTTCTGTGTCGCTGCGGTTCTGATCCTGTTGAGACTGCCCCTGGTATGGTCACGACATGGGCTGAGGCCTAAATTGTCTATGCTGGGTGGCAGGAGTGTGCAGCCCCAGTGATCTCAGGGTGGCTCAGGAGTGTTTCAAACTGTGGAGTCTAGAGTCCGTTTTCTCTGAAAATAATGTTGTGCCCTTGAATGGGAGACCCTGGATTGTCTGTTGGCACTCCCTGCAGCCATGAGGAATGGCACATTATGATGCCCAAGGACATAAACCATGTTGCAGAGTCCACCGAGTCTAACGCCGCTTGCAGTGATGTCCTGGCGACCGTCTTGCCCTCATCCATGAGAGGTGAGAATTCAGGCTTAGAGTCCGGTGGGACAAGGTTCAAAAATTTGGACATTGTGTCCCATGACTTAAAATTATATTGGCTAAGGATTGCCTGCTGGTTTGAAATCCGAAGCTAAAGCCCTCTGATGGAGTAGATCTTCCTCCCAAAGAGGTCCAGCTTCTTTGCGTCCTTAGCTCAAGAGGTAGGCCCTTGCTGACCTTGCCTCTCCCTCTCATTGACAGCCGCAACCACCACCGAGTCTGGCAGGGGGTGGGTGACCAAATATCCATAGCCCTTGGAGGGCACAAAGTACTTCCTCTTGACCTCTTTAGCTGTAGAGGGAAGAGAGGCTGGCATTTGCCAGAGGGCCTTTGTGTTCTCCTGAATAGTTTTAATCAGGGGAAGAACCACCCTGGTGAGTCAGGGATAAAATGGCCACCATTGGGTCTGACACCTCTATGACCTCTTCCATCTGGATTCTGAGATTCTGAGCGACCCGCCTCAGGAGTTCAAGGTGGGGTCTGCTGTCTAAGGAGGAGGCCCTGAGGATGTTTCTGCCACCACCTCATCTGGTGACGATGATGAGGAACCCCGAACTAGGGAGGGTCCCTCCTGCCCCTCCGGTTCCTCAAACCGCTGCGACTCCAACCACAAATCAGAGTCCACCTCGGTGCCAGCCTCGATATCGGTTGTGGCGCTGACTGTGGCACCTTCCGTGGCACTGATTGTAGCACCTGTGGCAATGCAGTGCCAGATGCCATACCGGTCCTGCTGTCTGTGTCAGGCATGGTTCCGATGGTGATGCTAGTGGCGGTAGCAGTTGCCGATGCTTGAGAGAGCCCTGGCCCTGGACGCAGTCCTTCTCTCGGAGGTGACCCAGAAGGAGCATCCTGAGACGGACTCTTGGGACTGATGGTAAGTTCATGGGGTCCAGAAGGGCCACTGTGCCAGCATCTGGGCTCGTACCTGCCATTTTGCTGGCCAATGCATGGGTGGGGAGGAAGGTCTGCATCATCCACGCAGTCTGCAAGTGTCGGTGGCTATGGTGCTGGCTTCTCTGGGACACATAAGAGTCTGTCTCCTATTCGGACTCTGAGGAGTATGCATGTGGAGACCATGGCAGCGCCAGGCCTGTTGGTGCCAGGGAGATGGAGACCTATGCTGAGTCATAGCTGGCTTCCCCTGGACTGCACAGGTGACCTCTGTGTTGCCCGGATCCCCAGAGCCGGTGCACTCTCACTGTGATCAGGAGAGTGCAGACCTGTCAGAGTTATCAGGGCCCAGGCCGCCAAGTAAATCTCAGGTGTGGAAGGAAGGTCTAAATCCTCTACCTGGGTCTCCTCCGGTGCTACCGGACTCAGTAGGGTCTGGAGTCGACAGTGTCAGCTGTTGAGCAGAGATGGAGTTGTGGTCCTGCACAGGACACCTTCTCTTGGGCAGCTCCCGTTCCACTGCTTGGGAGGGGGAGCGCCCCCTATCTGTCTTCCTGTGCTTCTTCCTTGGCACGGGAGACTGTGACTGGTGCCGTGATTCCTCCCGTGCTGTGGTCTTCGGTGCCAGAGAGTGCCGGTGCTGAGAGTCTCTGATCCAAGTCATTCCTCGGCACCTCCTGGATCGAAGCCAGTGCACTTCACTCCGATGCCGAGGAGCCCAGTGCCATGGGGCTCGACTTGGACTGAGGGCACAGGGCTGCTTCCATTAGCAGCAGCTTTAACCTGTGATCGCTCTCTTTCTTCACGTGGGTGCAAAAACTCCTACAGATCTTACACCTGTCCATTTGATGAGACTCCCCCAGACACTTTAGACAAGCCATGTGTGGGTCGCCCTTGGGCATAGGCTTTTGGCAAACCCCACATGGTTTAAATCCCTGGGTCCAAGGCATGCCCCAGGCCCGGGAGAGGAATGGGGAAACGGGGGGAGGGAGAAACACCCCCCAGTACTGCAAGTTCAGATACCTAACTACAAACAGCTTTTTAAACTGTCTTTTAACTATTTACAGAGATACTGAACTAGAGGATCGCTTGTGAAGATGAGAGCTGAAATGATCATCACCGGCAGTAAGAAGGAACTGGAAAGGCCATGGGTTGGCAGGGCCCTATATGTAGTACCACGAAGGCATGACTCCAGGTGGCTCCATAGCCGACCCAACAGGTGCTGCTAGGGGAAAAACCTTCCGGCAACTGTGCATGCAGTTTGTACATACCAAATTGGAATCGATATGAGCAAGTACTTGAAGAAGAACTCTGGCCACCACTGGCCAAAAGGCCCCTCCATTGGGCAACACACAACTGGCCAAAGCCCCCTGCCAAACAGCAGAACCCCACCAGAGCTCTGCATCGAACCAAAAGCCACCCTTACCACCAGTCAGAAAGGCTCCTGCATGAGGCAGCAGCAGAGTCCCCAACCTGGCAAAAGGCCCACCTTCACCATGCAGCAGAGCCCTCCCAGGTTGTAGATATGTGCAAAGCTTACCCCACCTCCTGGGCCATGAAGCCCCTCAAGCCTTCCCCTTGCCATCCAGCAGAAACCCCTCTTCTTACCAGCCCTACTTGCTGCCGCTGCTCTTCAAATGTGAAAGATGGTGCTGGCCAGCTTCTCTGCCTCACTGTCTCCACACAGACATAGGCGGCAACTTCTCCTGGTGCTGGTGGGTGCTCGCGACCCCCTCCGGCCTCAGCCCCGCCCTGACTCCACCCCTGCCCCACCCCCATTCCAACCCCTTCCCCAAAGTCCCTGCCCCAACTCCATCCCCATCCTGCCCCTATTGGACTCCTTCCCCAAATCCCCGCCCTGGCCCTGCCTCTTCCCCATCTCCTCCCGAGTGCGCCACGTTCCCGCTCCTCCCCCCTCCCTCCCACAGCTTGTTATGCCGCAAAACAGCTGTTTCACGGTGGCAAGCGCTGGGAGAAGCGGGGAAGGTACGCTCAGGGGAGGAGGCGGAGGTGAGCTGGGGTGGGGAGCTGCTGGTGGGTGCTCCAGCCCCGGAGCACCCATGGAGTCAGCGCCTATGCACACAGATTCCTGGGCTCCAGGACACAGGGAATTAAGCTCTGCACTGAGACTGCTCAGAAACTCAGACTCTTTGCTTTTATCTACATTTATCTACTGGCCCATGTCAGCTGACTCAGGAACACAGTGCCCAGGCTGCAGGGCTGTAAAAATGTGGTGTAGATGTTTGAGCTTGGGCTGGAGCCCGAGCTCTGGGATTGTCCTTCCTCCATAGGCGCCAACTCCGTGGGTGCTCCGGGGGTGGAGCACCCATGGGGAAAAATTAGTGGGTGCGCTGAACCCACCGGCAGCCATGCTCCCCTAACCTTCCCTCCCACTTCCCCCTTGCCCGCCCCCCAAGCATGCCGCTTCCCTGCTCCTCTGCCTACCTCCCAGCGCTTCCTGCCCAGCCACCACCAAACAGCTGTTTGGCAGCATTACCATGCTCCGGGGGTTGGAGGAGGAGCAGGAACATGGCATGCCCAGGAGAGGAGGCGGTGAAGAGGTGGGGCCAGGGCGGGGATTTGGGGAAGGAGTTGGAATGGGGGCGGGGAAGGGGTGGGAAGAGGCAGAGCAGGGGCGGGTCCTCATGGAAGGGATGGAGTCGGGGCAGGGCCGGGGGCAGGGGTGAGTCGGGCACCCAAGTGAAAGAGGGGAAGTGGGCGCCTATGCCTCCCTCATTGGAGAGGTGTGTCTTCTCAAGACTGAACACTTGCTTGCATGCTAAGAAAAAGAACCCCAAAGACCGTGTTTAATAGCATCTGGTTACACTTGCCATAACAATATGATACTAGAATAAATATCATGATATGGTATACCCACTGCCAATTTTTTTCAACATAATAGAAAATGATGAGTACCCATAGGTATAGATTTCCCATGTACTATATTTTAGTTCCAGTGGCCCCCACAACGTATACTATTATCTCGCTGTCACATCACATGACTCATAGTTGGGTTACACATTGAAGCTATATTACATACAGGTTTACTGGACATGACTTATTTTCCTGGAGTGGGCAATTAACTGCTGGAATTCTCCTCGAACACATGGATACAAGTGAACAGAAGGTAATTTGTGCTTAGCATTGTTCAAATGTTTATTGGCTCAGGAAACTAATGCATTTGATAAATCATTAGACGTTAGAAACATGGATAATACTTTGTATTGGGTAGTGACTCACAGTCAGATTCCATAATTGGGAACTACTTACATTCATATAAATATAGGGGAAACCCTACTTATGTTGGTGTAAACTAAGTCAGAATTTCTTTTATGTGAAGCCAAAGTGTGGCAGAAATCCCTTGGGGCTGTTTAATGTAATGTGCAGATCTCAAGTTTACTAGCACATTTTTAATAGTCTTATCCCACTGTGGTGTGCAATTCTATGTACTCAGTTCAAATTAAGTTAGACCCCTTGTAAAGGAATCCAGTTGTACCAATAGGGGAATTGAGTTAACAAGTGAAATAAAACCACACAAACCAGAAAGGGAGAGCAACACAAAATGTTATATATTATTAGACCCGGTGTAATAAACATAAGTATGTTCTGCAGCCTCTCTGTATTTCTATGAGAGTCAAAGCACTGCAATACCAGTTTTTAGATTTATTATCTAGCTATCTTGGGTTTTTCTATAGTGCCTATTGCAGTATCTAAGGCCCAGATCCTCAGTATATTTAGACACCCAATTCCTGTTGATTTCAGTGGAGGTTAGGCAACTAAATACCTTTGAGGCAATGGGCCTTAGTGTTGTATTTTTGAGGCTGTTATTCCTCAGAATGCTACTGCCTCAAAGAAAACATTACACTACATTAGGGTGTGCACCCTGGACAGATTGCGTGTTACTGAAAAAAATATTTTTGTATCAGGGCACCAGGTATCTTGAAAGTGACAAATTCTTAACCTGGCTGTCTGCTTTGGAACAAATCCCTTCCAACAACCAGGGACATGAAGGAGAGGGCATTCTCACATTGATGAACTCTATTCCACCCCCAAAAGACCTCTGTTTTACAGGACAAAGGAAAAAGTAATTCGACATATTATCACAGGCTGGCTAGTCCTTTAAAGCAAGCAGGGCTCATCCTTGCCTGTGACCTAGTTGCTATCCCTTACCCTAAGTTGCTAGATCGCCAGTAAGGCTATATCCTACACTGCAATTAAATACCCCCGGCTGGCCCATGTCAGCTGACTCAGGCTTCCGGGGCTTGAGCTACAGGGCTGTGGAATTGAGGCTTCAATGTTCAGACTTGGGCTGGAGACTGGGCTGTGGGAACCCAGGTCTCCACCCTGAGGCCAAACCCCTAAGCCACAATGAAACAGCCCAAAAGCCAAACCCCTGTGAGCCCAAATCAGGTGACACGGGCCAGTTGCGGGTATTTAATTACAATGGGCACATAGCCTTAGTGATAATTAGTAATCCCAGCTGAGTGATGACTGATCCCAGGTGTGTGGGAATCAGAGTGAGGACTGCTTAAATAGATCTGTGAATTCAGTCAGAGAGAGAAACCCAGGAGTGAGAAACAGGGAGAGTGCCCTCTCTGGGAATGACCTGGGTAAGTCAGGCTGGAAAAGACATGCAGGGAGCAGATTAGGCTCCTGAGGGGCAGCCCTGAGATAGGGCCTATAAGGAGATGCATGAGGTAAACTGCTGGAGCCCCTGAGGAAGGGAAGCATTGGTAGGGTTACCAGACAGCAACTGCGAAAAAAGAAGATGAAGGTGGGGGGGGGGTAATAGGCGCCTATATAAGAAAAAGTCCCAAAACACGGGACTGTCCCTTTAAAAACGGGACATCTGGTCACCCTAGGCATTGGGGAAATCCTGCTGAGGAAGAAGCAGCCGAGAAGGAACTTTGCAGGGCCAAGGAGTAGGGGCAAAAGCTGTAGACTTCAGCATAGCCCAAGAGGGGCAGAGGAATTATTATAGTTGAGATATCTAGTGGGATTTACAGTTAGAGCTTTGTTACGACAGAAGGGGACTGGATTATTCAGTGGCCTGGCCAGAGGGCCAGGTCACAGAAGACTCAGACAGAGACAGGCTCTTGTGGGGCCAAGGAAGTGAGGATCTAATGCCAAGGGCACTACAGCAGTAAGAGCTATTGCCTTGCAGACATCCAGCTGGCAATGTAAACAATCCTACAGGGCAAAGAATGCATTTTCAGAGTCTATGGGGCAAGGGATATACAACAGTGACAGTGCATGTGATGTATGTAGCTAATTATTTACCGTATCCATTAAACTAGGCATAAGTTCAGTCTGATTTCTCATAGAGTATTTTAGCACACTGTAGCTGCTGTGCAGGTAGGCATCACTTCTGGTATGGCTTTTGCCTTGGATAGAAGCTATTTAAGTAGGACTGCTACTAGCATGATGGCTGTGTTCTGTTCTGTGGAATCCCCGTTTGGTGAGACTGTTCCTGTCTTGACTGAATGCTCTGTAGCTCTGGGCACTAGAAAACAGGAAATTATAAAAAGGGAGTTGGATGAATAGTTTATTTTCTGATTCATGGGCCCTGGAATTATTTAAATCTTTGAATTCATCACAAACCAGCCAAGACAAATAGCTGGTGTGGTGAGACAGCACATTGCATAGCCAAACTGGAGACAAAGGATCTTAGTCATGATTCATGATAAAGGATGAGATTTATCAAAGCACATTTTGGAAAGGTCAGCCACCCCATCAGAGTTACATTTCTTATTTGGCTAAGGAACAATGGTTCCATAGAGGACAGCTGATGATCATACACTGGACTTCAGGGGGACCTTCCAGATCTCACACTGGTTTGTGTTAATCGAAAGACTACTGAATACAATCCTAGTGCCAGTGAGTACAACCTCATTGAAGTCTGTGACAGATACTACAATCCCATGCAATATCTTTGGGGACCATATTGTATTAAGTTTATGTATTATGTTGGGCTAGAGAGTGTATGTAACTCCAGCGGGAAGGTTACCACAACTCCTCTGGGAACCAAAACTGTGGGAGTGAAGGGGAGTGTAATTAAGGTGAATCACTTAGGTTATAAGTACCTCCAGAGAGGTAACAGCACCTGGGAAGGCTTGCATATACTGATTCAAACTTTTCCCCCCCCAAGAGATCAACAGATAAAGAGAGGTCTTTCATCATTTAAACTTTGGGGCCTTCATTCTAATCCAACAAACTGGACAGGACCTTCTGTCCAAGGGAGGCCCAACCTTGCAGAAGGGATGGAAAGACTTTGGTTTACTTGGGTCCCATAAGACTGATGGGTGGCTCCTGGTATGTTTAGTGTGAGTTTAAAATCTGTTTGTTGTTTTTATTATGTTTTCTCTGTAATGCTTTTGCCTTAAGAATAAGTGTGCTTGCTTAGAAGGAGCTGTGTGGTGACTTGTAACTGCTGGCAATACTGGGTTCATAGCCTGTAGACAAAAAGCAAAGCACAGGTGCTGGCATGTAGGCAGACTGGCTTTCTGGGGATATCACAGGATAAGGCAGGGATCTGTGCAGCCTTAACTTCCCCCACCCCCCTCCTCCATTTTACCCCAGTAAGAAGTGAGAGGGACAAGTGTCCCTGCCAAGAGACAGGTGACAGCTTGAGATCTGAGATCTTACTTGGAACTCCTGGAGTGGACTACAGAGGGGGGAAATCAGGTGTAATTACCTTGAAACTATGACAGAGGCTTACAAGGACTGAATTTATTTTGTCATTTCTATGGGGTAGGAGGTATTCTAGTGTCTTGAATGTTTTAAAATAGATTTTTTTTTGGTAAAAATACTTTGTTCTAACTTGTATATAGTTTATATTATGCTTATGTAGAGTTTATGGAATCAATACAGACAATTGGAATGAATTAAAAATAGATGTTCAGCTTCTAATGAAACTCCTGCACTCACACCCAAATATCCCTGTGCTAAAAAGAGCGCTTATGTTATGTGAACATATTAACTTTGCTCTGTAAAAACACTGTCATTTGTTTGCCAGAATAATATCAGCTTCAGAAATCCACAGTATCTGTCAACACCTTGGAATAAGAAAAAAGAAACTAAAACTGGCTGTTTACAGGACATTTTCTTCCTGTAATAAATTCTGCAAGTTGAAAAGAGCCTACTGGGAAGCACAGGAGTAGTTAATGTTCCAGTGATATTACTCTAAAGAGAATAAGATTTATTTCTGCTTCCTTCTGTGTTTTTAGCAATTCCTTTACCATATCTTTGTGAACATGTCAAATGTTCATTTTGATAATGGGTATGAAGCAGAAGTATGCAATATTCATATATGGGTATAAACACTTGGCTTACTTTTATTTTATTTAAACAGACATTACATTGTTTCAATTAATCTAAAACTCTTTATTAATATGAATAAAGCATTCAAATACAGATGTTACTGTATCTGATTCCATCAAAAAGAAGGTGGCTGTACTGTGCACAACACACTTGGTTCTGACCTACCCGGGGACAGCTCAGTGAGTGAACGTAAAGGTATCAAGCTTGGGGTATTTCTGTTTTCGGGCTAGCAGAATAGATGGGAATGGGGATATCTAGTCATATGGATGTGTGAGAGGAATGAGACTGGGTATTCAGGTCTCTCTGGGGAGAGGGATCACAGAGGCTTTCAGAGCAGAGGCAGCTGAGTGGAAGCCTGATTCCAAGAGTGTTACCTAGGAAGCGTCCAAAAATATACAGGCGGGCTTTTGTTTTATTTTAAACAATTAATGATGTCTGGGTTAACAATCCTGGAGTTCATCTTGAATTTATTTTAGCACCAAGGAGAGACAAGGATGAGGTGTTACATAAGACCAGGAATTTTTAAATTCTCTTGGATATACCAGCTCTAGAGTGCTGAAAAGTTTAAAGGGGTTTGAAGCAGCATTTCTGGGTTCTGCTATCCCAGAATGGGGAGCTGGAAGCCCTCACCCAGAGGTAGGTAAGCCCTATCTTCCAAAGATTCAGAAAAGTGGATCAGTGTACAACTGTTGGGTTTATATTTTGAGGAATAGTTCCCTGACAGCTTAGTTTTTCAGAACTACTTTCATCCCTATTAGATGGTGCTGTTATGCAATGTATAAAAACTGAGTTCAGAGGATTGTTCTTCACATCACAAATCCTCTGAGAGACTTACATAGCTAACAAGCCCCACTGAGAGTATTTCCTGGGCAGCAGTGATGTTCAGTTAGATATCAGTACGATAATCCACATAAAAATCTGTTGATTGACTCAGCTATCCGAGGCCAAGTCTTGGTTTGCAGGGGTTGAAAAAGGAATTTAAACTTGTAAGCACTGTGATCCTGAAGCATGTGTGTTGGAATTTGTGTATGCAAGGGAAATGCCACCGTCTGGGTGCTCAGAGAGCAAGGTATTGGGTGTGGTGCAAGAACCTGAATAGAATACAACAGAATATACCGAAAATGCTTTTTTGACACCTAAGCAGTTCTGGGAAGCCACTTTTAACATTTTGGTGCCATTTAATACATCTACCAAAGGCCAACATCGTAAACCTTACCTATTCAGTAAGCAGAAGGAAACAATTTCAAATTAGGAAATTCTCAGAAGTGGGACAAAATTCCCAGATTACCAAGTCCTAAACACCCTTTATTCCAAGTCAGAAGTGATGTAGGGAAACATTCTAGCCGATTGCAGATCTTAATTTAAAAGCCAAATTGTGAGCCAGATCATGCCCTCCTCTATGGTGTACATGGAGAGATGAGAAAGACAGCATGGGGAGCCTCTTCCTGTTTCTATTCAAGGGCCTGCATAGGAACTCTCTGTATTGCTCAAGAGTATGTACTAGGAGGTGAACCAGTTCACATGCTGACCTGGCAATGGCCTGAAGAAAGAGGTGCCCTTGCTGCTCCTAGCCAACTAATGCATATGCCGCCATCAGCAGTAATCACTAACTTTAAGCGACATTAAGGGAATGCATGCTGCCCCAGCAGACAGAAGCTGTAATAAAGTCCCCCACATGCATTGTGTTGGACCACAATGAGCTAGCCAGGTGCTAGTCATAGGCGGCACCTTACCCAACACTGCTGATTCCCAATCCTCTGTGGGGATTCTTTTTTGTGGGGCAGGATTTAGCCTGAAATCTCTAAGCAGTGTTGGGCTGGTCCCCCAGATTAATCAAAAAGTTAGTCTAAGTATTTCTATATTTCTCACCTTCTGAGCTTTATGATTAAAATTAACTCTGGTGTGCAACACTAGAAAAAGATAAACTAAACTGTCACACAGATTTGTGTTGGGCTTTTGTAAGCATATTTTGGCAGAAGATAAATTTGCTATTTTTCTAACCAGAGAGAAGCCATTATTTGACCTTTTTTGTTTTTTCAGTCAGAAAGTATTACTACATGTGGTGAACCTTTTATTCGTCACCTGAAGAGAGAGCAAAAATCAACACCTAATTAATTCTGATATACAAGCTGTTAGAATATAGATATTCAGGCCTGTCTATAAAAGCCTATACTTTAAGAATTTAGGTATATGTTTATCATTTAACTAGTCATAGAGGTATAAAAGAAAGAATCAAAATCACAGTCGGCCTAAGGGCCTTCTCTCACTAGGATAGTCTGAGGCCTGGTTCTTAGGCTAAGGCCTTTGGCTAAGCAGCAGGGGCAGCCATAAACTGGGAAGCGTAGTCATATTGAAATAAGGCAATCTGGAGCTGTTAGGAAGGTGATTCGATCTGTCACCTCCAGAGAAAGGGAAGAGCCTAGAAGATGTAAAAGGAAACTTAGTTTGATAGCATCCTGTCTGGCAAGAACTCACTTCAATAGTTATGGTTGTGAAACCCTCATTTCTGTACATTTTATCTTTATGGCCTCCAGCTTTCTATTGTTAATCTGTCTGGTTCTCTAATTGTTTCTGTCTGCTGTATAATTAATTTTGCTAGGTGTAAGTTAATTAGGGTAGTGGGATAGAATTGGCTAGAGAATTATGTTAGGATTGGTTAGGTAAATTTCAGTAAAATGACTGGTTAAGGTATAGCTGAGAATATTACTAGATAAATTAGGGGCAAACAGGAAGTAAGTTGGGATTCCAAAAAAAGGAAAAAAGAACTTGGATTTAAGCTTGCTGGAAGTTCACCCCAATAAACATCGAATTGTTTGCACCTTCGGACTTCAGGCATTGTTGCTCTCTGTTCATGCAAGTACAAGCTCTAACACAAGCTACAAGGATTGACCTGACTGCAGGCTGCACAAGGACACACAACAGTTCCCAAGGTGTAGTCTTTAGAAATAGGTATGAAGATCACTGATGAATAGTAGTGTGGTTATCATTAATGCACTTTTCTTTCTCTGAAGAAATTGTTAAATTCTGTGAGAACTCAGAAACCACTTGTCCTTGAAATTTCGAATAGGTTGTAAGGCCCACTGTATTTAACTTTCATAAATAATCAGGAAAAGGAGCTCATAGCGGAGAAGTGGTCAGTGTTGTATTGATAATCATCAAAAGAAGGAACATACAAACATCTGTGACCTATTGAAGACTATCCTTAAAGGAATATAGGAATCTGCCATATCAGATCATGGTGGATCAGCATGGTCCATCTAGTCCAGTATCCTGGATGTTGGCCACTACCACATTACTGTCATTGGATGTTCTCATTATCCATATAAGTGTCTGATCCTATTTTAAATCCTATCAACCTTTTGGCTTCAGTGATATCTTGGAGCAATTAGCTCCTCAGAATCATTATAGGGGTATGTGGTTAATGGATCCTCATCCCTGGCCCAGACCACCTCTACCACAGTTGTCCTCAAGCAGAGCTCCATGACATGTGCAGGGAATGAAGACCCCCTGAAACCTCCCTCTCTGTACAGCAGAACTGCACTGGCTCCTTTTCCTCTGAGGTCTGCGAGCCCTTTGCATTAAAGGCAGATTTTGCCTTTGTCTCGTCGTGCTCCCTTTCTGAAAGGATAAAAGAAGTCTAATTTGCATTATTTTAATTTTGCATCGTTTTAAAGGTTCCACCTATAACCCCAGTGCTGCTCACTTCTGGGGCAAGGGAGGGAACAAAACTGGGTAAAGCCTGCAGATTTTAAAATAGAACACAGTTAGACTCTTAATATGTTCATCTTTAATAATGAAGAATTCACACTGAATCATGCTTTGAGACTTAAGTGTGAATGATACCTTTGACAGTGAAAACCTAGGGACTACTGGGGTGGGATCAGAATGGGAACATTAGTGGTCAAATTCTGAAGACTTTATGCAAAATGGAATGTTCAAGCATGATTTTATTTTTATCTATGTTTATTAAAGTAGAAAATTTGTCCTATTAGGAATGTTATGTTCTATTTGCCACGAGAATTTGTTGAGAGTGCTCTCTGGGGATGGGCACTGATACAGTTCAGACCAAACTCCTTGAGTTTTGAGTACAAAATGGAATAGACTGTTTATGATATAGTATGCAAAATTTAAAAAAATGCCATTTATTTCTCTAAAGAACCTGACAGAATCTGCATTTTAATAGTATTCAGCACAGAAATTCCCAAGGAAAGCAAAATAGAGAAATACTTAGCTGTGGATAGAAAAACTAGTCTTCACGGCCACTTTCCAAATATGCCACTGATGAAGCAGTTCTGAACTTTTAAATACTTCCAGTGACTTTAGAAAATATGCCCAAGAATATTCTGAAAGGAAAACAAGCTGCAAAATGACTCAGGGACAAATGAAAAACAAAGGGAAATTTTCACTATACTTGCACATGGGGCAGGAGCCTGTCTAGTGACTGAGGGGGTCACATGAATCATAATATACTATTAAACTATTATTCCTTAAGTTGAAACCAGTGGCCTCTGCTGGACAATGGTGCCACCAGTCTGTGGCTTCATCGGTTTCCTCTGCCTGAACATGGGAGGGTTACACTGAGGTTTCAGGGGGAACTCACAGATTGTTTTTTGGGGAGTAGGGTGGAAGGCAGAAGAGTAACGTGACAGGTCTGGTGCATGTGCAGTTTCCCTTAGCGGCACATGCTCACAACTGTCAATTTAGCTGGCCTTCAGGCAGCCAGAGTTTGCAATTTAGCTGGCCTTCAGGCAGCCAGAGTTTGCAAGGAGTTACAGAAGCCAGGATAAAACATAATTGTAGAGTTAAATAATACCATGGGGAGAGCAAACTTAAGAAGTAGAGGCAAAGGAGGAAATATATGTTTTTAGATGTGACTTGCAAGAGAGAGCTGGTGAGGCAGAAATTGCAGAGAAAAATGTCCCAGTAAGAGTGTAATGATTACATACAGGAACAGAGAAAGGTCTGAGTCTAGGTAAGTAGAGGAGCAAGGAGGGGAACAGAAAGAGGCATGGCCCATAAGATAGGCTTGAGACATGCCATGGAGGGCTTTGAACTGGATCCTGCTATCAATGGGGAGCTAGTGCAGTTGTCTGACTATCAGGCTTCTTGGTATGTCTAAGATGGCAGACCGCATTGTACACTTGATGGAGTCCAGGGAAGCACAGAGGAGGGAGTTGCAACAGTCAGATCAAAATCTAGCTGAAGAAATAGTAGGTGGAATCTGGGCAGGGCATTCATGAGCAATAGGGTTAAGGCGATGAAGGGCAGATTTAGAGATATTGTTTGGCAGGAGAAAGAAAGATCGAAGTTAGAGGACAATATCAGGTTATGTGCAGCAAAGACACCTAGAAGGTTTGAGTCAAGAGGGGAACATAAAGGGAGATGGAACTGTTTCTGAGGATAGTAGATGCACTTATTTTTAGGGTTATTTATATTTAAGACACTAAGCTAAAGGATGCTGATACTAGCACGAAATTAGAAATGCTGATATTCATCTAGCAGGATTTCCTTCTTCAATGCACACTGCCACTCAGTGACAATTATAGTGAAGTTACTTGTTCAGTGGCCTCCTCTTGATCATTAAAATGGAACACATAATTCTGACCACTGGTTTATCCAAGAGAGATCTGTAACATATAAATACAGCAGGGCCGGCTCCAGGCACCAGCTTAGCAAGCAGGTGCTTGGGGTGGCCACTCCAGAGCAGGGAGGCACGTTCAGGTATTCGGCAGAGGGTCCCTCACTCCCACTCGGAGCAAAGGACCTCCTGCTGAATTGCCGCAGATTGCCATCGCCATTGCGGCTTTTTTTTTTAGCTGCTTGGGGCAGCAAAACCCCTGGAGCCGGCCCTGAAATACAGTACTGTTTTAATGGCTTGTCCACTAGGGGCCACTGAGGTGGTCGCTCACTGAGAAATTCTCTTTCGAAAGTGTAGGTGCAGTGTATGTAACCACCCAGAAAGTCATTAAGAACTATTGAGAGGTTAATTGATCCACTCTCATCTCTGGATGCTATGTGGCAGCAAAAGAAGTATGAAGCTAACAGGGCTTTTCAGCTTCCAAATGCAGGGGACAGGGGAAGGAACAAGGGTGTGAATTCAGCCATTGGAGTGAGCGAGCAAAAGGAATCTGTGTTGGTCCCTGGACTGAAACAGGGGCAGAAAGGTGCTGCTTCTTGGGGCAGGAGTGTCTTATCTGGAGGTCCTCTTACAAAAGAGGGCTGCCAGTTTAGTTTGTTCCTGCTGCTGTTCAAACAGGACGGGTGTGCTTTTCTTGTACATTTAAAAAAAAAAACACTAAGAAAATATCCTGATTCTGCGTCACTCATTTCTGCTTCACATGGAAGCTAGCCTGCACCTAATTGTGGTTACTAAATGGCCAAAGGGGCAATGGCATATTCAAAAGCTGCAGGTCCCCAATTGTGAAACATCAAACAATGCAAGGGAGTATTTTCTAGCATGAAGCAAGACTGCGGGAATATCCTGGCCTTTAGTGGTTCTGTTACAACAGCTGTTCAACCGTAATCCTTAGTATATTTGTTCACCAGTGAAAAACAAGAAGAGGCCCAGCACATCTCTGTTACTAAATAATCATTTAGTGTCTGCAAAGTGTATTGAACACGTAGACTATTATGTGTAATAAGTATCATCATTATTATTGATGGAGTTAGTGAAATAGGACAAATGAAAGAAATAAACATAAGAAAAGTACTAGATGAGGCTATGTGGGTCTTCTTAGGGTCATAGAAACAAGTTTAAAATATGGGGTGGGTCTATGCATGTGACTCAGTGGGAGGCTCAGTACCGGGTAGGCGGTGGTGGTGTTATTACCGGTAGTTAATGGAAACTTGAAAAAGAACAGGCCGTCAAGTCCTCACTGAAAGAAGAGTGTTGATCTGTGACTTTAGTAATTAAGACTGCTGATGATACCCTAGACATTTTTCGTGAGTTAAAGACTGGTGACCGCTATTAAAAAGTGTCTCTTCAAGGAATATTAAAGTGTTTGGGAAAAATTATTGGCAGCTTTTCAGTTACAAAGTCAAACATGACAGCCATAGAATATATTAAATACAGTTCTGAAAACAGACCATGCTGGGTTCCCCTCAGTCACCCAGCATGGTGACTTGTTGACTGTTCAACATACCCTTGTTGACTGTTCAGACAAGTTTGAACTGTGGACAAAGAACACTTTTCAGTTTTCCTGTCTCATCATGTATTTAATGCTTAATGAACATAGCACTGACTGAAAAATTGTTAGCAATATGGACACGTAAGGTGTAGGTTTGTTATGATCAGGATGAATACATTGACAAATACCTCACTTGTATATAATTAATTCATTTTGATTAGTCTTTTCTGCACTGTTCACTAATTTTGTACATTTTGATATTTAATGATTTGCATATAATCCCAATGTGTTTTTACTGTATATTATACTTTGTTATACTAAATTGGACATACATTACACTTAAGTGGTTGTATTAACTGGACAAGGAGTGCAATCCTATGAACACACACGAGTAATCTTAAAGTAACTTACAAACATAAGAGTTTGCCCGATATGGGTTTACTACAAGCCAACCAATTCTCACTGCATATAGTCCCAGACGTGCAAGGGACATGTAATTTCCCAGACAATTCTATCTGCTCCAGCTTGGATTGTTAGTCATTTCATAATCAAACTATTAAAGGGGATTTTCAGGTAAAACAAAAACCTCTCTAATCTAAAAGGAAACAGCAGAAGAATGGACTCACCAGTGGAGTGCCCCCTTGTGGCTGGGCATACCACAGCCAGCTCCCCTCCTCTAGCATTGTCCTGGAGAATCACTTCAGTCCACTGGTGGTCAACCTCTTCTTCTGACTCAGTCCTTCAGCCAGGTCACACAGAGTCCCATCCCTTCCAGGGTAACAGAAAATCCAACAACTACAAATGTCCATTACCTCCATCCAGTCTGCTGCTCTCTGTTCTGTACACCCTTTTCTCAGCACTTCCAGTAGTCCACCCTTTCTCAGGGGTTTCACACCGCCTTACCCGTGGCTGGTAGGGAATTCTAGCCTTCCTTCTACATTGGATTCCAGTCCAGGGATCTTAGTACAAGCAATCAAGATTCACACCACAAGACTCCTTGCTGCCACCTTCCTGGACTTCTTCCTACCAAGCCTTTACCTGGAGTTTCCTTTTGCCTGTTCCTTTGCAGGTCTCTTCACTTCCTACTACCAAGAAAATGACCACAAAGTTTCTCGCTGCAGCCCCCATCTGCTCCAAACTTCTTTTTTTTATAATAACCCCCTTGCCCCCTCACCCCACTACTCTCCCAGCTGGGACTAATCTTTGATTAGGTATGGCCCACCCTCCAGGTGCAGCCAGGTGGTTTAATTGACCTCTTATGCGCATATTAATCCTTTGAGAGCCAGGATGGAGTGTACGCCCCATTGCAGAACCCTTTGATGTATTGCCAACAAAATCCAAGATAATTCTGAGACGTGAACTGAAGTCTAAAATAGAATACTAATAAACATTACTGTAGTTCCTGATTAAAGAATAAAATTCAGAGCTTTATACATCGCTACCTCGATATAACCCCACCCGATATAACACGAATTCAGATATAACAGGGTAAAGCAGTGCTCGGGGGTGGGGCAGGGCTCCGCACTCCGGTGGATCAAAGCAAGTTCAATATAACACGGTTTCACCTATAACGCGGTAAGATTTTTTGGCTCCCAAGGACAGTGTTATATCGAGGTAGAGGTGTATTAATAAAATGTAAACATAAAAGTGAAAAAGGAAAACATTTAAAAAATAATTAAATATTTCACATACAGTAATATTTTAAATTGAGTCAATATAAATTAAATTTAAATGTTTGATATATTAAACACCTGCGAAGAGATTGTGCCCTAGAAATATATGTAAAACAACTTATTTTTTAAAAAACCTTTAAACGAACTCTGCCTTCAGAGACTAACATTAGATCTCACTTTTCCACTATACTTCAAGATACTTCTGCATTAGTGGCATTTATATGAATCTCCTAGGAGAAGATTAATCACCAGTAAGACTAGTGCAGTAAACAACCAGCCACAGGCCTAAAAACCAGACTAACAGAGACCAAGGAAATCCAAGGATTCCATGGACTCCCAATGTATTTTCACCATGGCCTACTCATAAATCTTATGAGACAGGGTGATAATTATTATAAGTCTCTAGAGATAGTTCCTCAAGCAAAGGCCTAATTTTCACTCATTTGAGAGATGCCAGCACCTTCCCATCCTATAGGGAGGGCATAAATAAACCAAATGTCTGCACACTGAGAAGGGCATGAGTCTAACTCTCAGGCACAGGCCTGTTGCTCCATGAGTACCTCTAGAAACTCAGTAAGTGAGACTGACCAAAACCCCAGGAGAAAACATGCTAGTTTTGTTTCCCACTTTACCCTCACAGACTAGTCACCACAGAGGCTACCACTCTGGTATGAATCTGAGCAATCTTATCTGTGAAGTAGATGGAAAAGTCCTCACAGTAAGAACATCTACTATGCCCAGCTGAAAACAACTTAGAGCCACAAAGCTATCTACATCCCCAAAACAGTTCCACTGTCTGGGACGTGTGGATGTTCTGGTGATAGTGACAAAACTTCATTTCCTTCTGACTCAGCCACATGATTAACTGAACTCAGATTGTGACTGGTGCTGTCAATGCTCCAGCTGTATTCCTGCTCAGTTCTATTGTGGCTCCCATCTGTATGCTAAGGAGATGCCGTATGCTGAGGACAACAAAGGGAAGACAGCACATCATCAGGGACAAGGGATTGTTACAATATGGAACCACTGGGAACTTAAGAGAACAGTCCATTGGCTGAATAACATTCTTCCTCAGATGGATCCGAGATATGAAAATTGCTGTTCTGTGTCTGTGTCTGGAAATGCCTTCTTCAGCTGGTAGGAAAATATGCCCCTTTCCTGTAGGTGAGGATCTAACCACACTGATCCATGTGTCTGTCACCCCAGATCAACCAACTGACTAGGGGTCCAATGAGTCCAGTCTCCTGGCAGTAGCCAGTGCCAGATACTTCAAAGGAAGGTGCAAGCTATACAATAATAGGCAATTATGGAATAACCTGCCCTTAAGAGAAGTTTATTGTGAACCCCAGTAAGTTAGAGGTAGTCTATTGTCCTGAAGCTTGCGAGTGTATACCTCTCATATATTATCCTCTGTAAAATAACTCAGATAATGTTTTCATTATCGGTATAAATGGCTGATTCTTTATGGAATCCTGTGAAGCTCTTGGCCTAATGATATCTAATGGTTAATTGTACATTGAGTAAAAAATATTTAATGTTGTCAGATTTAAGCTTATCACCTGTTTCATGTATGCTCCCTGCTCTTGAATTATGAGAAAGGGGGACTCTATTGGTTCCATTACTCTTAGATGGTAGATCAGAAAAGCAGATCTTCCTTTCTCACAAGAGCAAAAGTGAGCCCTACCCTAAAACAAGATGTAATGGTCTGTTTAAGACAAAGATGTGGTTTTTACGTACACTCATCTCCCAGTCCTACTTCTAAGCCTACTCTGAAAAGAACATGTTGTGTTTGTCCAGCACCCGGACTTTAGGCACAGAGCTAGAAAACCACCCCCAGATTGTCCCCTGCACGTCAGGGTGACCATGAGATCATGAGGGATATATGGGATCTTTAGCAGAGCACAGCGCTGTAAATCTTTACATCACATGAACAGGTTGTGATGTTCACAATGGAAGTAAAATATGACCATATGCATAGTGTGTGTGTGTGTGTGTGTATATGCACAGAATTGCATCATCCAGTGTGCAGAGACTGACAGTCCTCCATTTCATGCATCATGTATAACAATTGGAGAAACTTCATTATAGCAAATCAATACTATTTACTAAGAATATGACTGTTAATCATATTGCTCAGTCTGGAATACATTTGCCTTGTTTTGCATCTCTAGAGGGTTCTTTGCCTATTCTGGACATACAGAAACACAACCCCATTGTACAGAATTTTCAGAGGCTGGGTGTCATGTTGCAAGTCAGCTGATGACATGAACAAAGACAAACAGCTGCCTTGTGCATACATATCAAATATAGTGCATATCATCCTTGTGCCTGAAGCATTCAGACATATTATAGTATCAGCTCCAAAGATTTAAGTTAAGTTGAACAAGGCCAAAGCATATTTTCATCTTTGTTCTGCTCATTTCTAAAGAGTGGCACTATGTTTAAAGAATGGGTTTATTCTTTTGATTTTCTGTCAAAACTACCTTCCAAAAGACATGAACATATTGTACAGGATCTAGGAAGGGGGAGGCCAAAACCAAACTAACCAAAAAAATCCATGTCCCCTTTAAGGCGGCCCCCAAATCAACTTCAGCCAGCAGAGTTCCTAGTCCTGTTATTGCTCTAGGTGGCAGGCAAGCTGGTCTTCTCCCTTTCCCGTAGGCAGTAGATCAGGGGAAGAGCCATTTAAGGGTTTATGAACAAGGTTATCTCAGAGCCTTGAGTCGGAGCAACCAAACTCATAGTAAAAAAACACAAAGGCCCAGGGGACGCTAGCAACCCGGGGCCTGAAACCTGTAGCAGTCAGCTTGGATTCTGATCTCCTCTGTCTCTTGCTCTGCTTCCTTTTCCTGTTTAGATAGCCCAGCCCTAAGGCTGACTTGGCTGTAAGATCCAGACTGTTCCTTAAAGGGGTAGTACATGCTGCCACACACATCCACAAGATAACTGTAAGCAGAAAAATGGTCCCACTATTATGCAGAATTATCCTGGTTTCTGTACTGCCCTGGTGAAATTGGATGGCAAAAGGATTTGAGTCCTTCCCCACAACTCCCTTTACCCGGATGCCTGCCTGACCTTGAGAACTCCTCTTTCCTCCGTGCAGCACAGTCCTTATAACCCAGATAGGGCTGGGCCGAGCATTAAATCCAAGTCTCGTTGTGGGTCAATCAGGACAGAGACTACGGGGTCCCCACTCCAGGGTGCTCTCTCCTCACTGGCCACTTCCAACCCAGTGGTCACTGCGCTGAGTTTAAACCACATGCAGGTTATTAAACAGCAATCATAAAAAAAAATTAGGGAAAAACTAAGAAAGGGAAAGGATTCAGGGACCCACACAACAGGCACGGGTATGCTCTGGGATGCAAAATTTGCAGTATCTCCCTCATACATCCCAGGCCCCTTCCCAGGCCCTGGTTGTGCTGTGGCGATATCTAGGATTGCCAGTTTGGTTGGATGTATTCCTGGAGGTTTTGTCACATCACATAATCTAACTAAAGATTAATCTTTAATTCCTGGAGACTCTAGGACAATCCTGGAGGGCTGGCAATCCTAGCAATACCGTGGGTCAGACAATGCTCTGGTGGCAGCCACATGTTCCCGGTGGCAGGATCCTTCCCCCCAGCATTGCCCCTCCCACCCCATCAGGGTCACGTCCCTTCTCCAAGTCCAGCCCTCGCTGCCCATGGCCCCTGTCACTCTTCCCAGCCACTCGCCACGCTCGGCTCCAGCAGTCCCTGTGGTATGGCGGGCACCCACCATCCTGGCTCTGGCCTGCGGCTCCCCATCAGCATGGCTTGTCTGCACTGCCCCAAGTTCCAGATTGCTCCAGCTCCAGCCCTCAGCACTGTCTCCAGCCCCTGGGGCTCCAGCCCTGAGCACTCCACCTTGGCAGCTCCAGTTCACAAGGAGGACGGGCCCTGAGCTCTTGACTCCTTCATTGATCTGCCTGTCCTGTCAAGCTGGATGACTTGGAGAGCTGGCCTTTCCCCATTGGTCCTGCCTGGGGCCTGTCAGTCTCAGGATCCTGGCTCCTCTTTGGGCAACCAAAAAGCCACCACCTATCAGTAGGGAGCAACAGCCCCCTTACATAATATCGAGATCCTGTGTGCTGCAATCTAGCCTTAGAGACCACAACTCCCATAATGCCTTGGGGAAAGAGTGAAAGACGTCCTCCTCCAGGCAGTGCAGGGAGAGCAAGCGGTGGTGGGGTCAGTTTTGGGAGAGGAGCCAGATTGCTCGTATGGAGCTCTGTCCATACCAGGAGCTGCTGCTAGGAAGCCAGAAGCTGCTGTTGGGACTTTGATAGAGCAGGGAGCTTCAGAGGCTGTTGGTGGCTTCACTGGAGCCAGGGCAACGACTATGGCTGTGTCTAGAGCTGACTGAGGTGGGCCTGCAGTGAAGGAACTATGAGTAACCTACACTCTGGTTTGGGAAAGTACTTGCAAGGGAAGGGGCACAGCAGAGAGACTGAGTCTGAGGAGAGGCAAGTGATCTTCCCACCAAACCAGGACCCAGAATTGCTGACATTGGGTGGGGCCAACTCCAATCTTCAGAGGAATAGTGCAGCTTGTTGCCTTAGCTAAGGGATAGGCAAACTACAGGCCGGATCCAGCCCGCCAGTCGTTTTAATCCGGCCCTCGAGCTCCCACTGGAGAGCAGGGTCTGGGGCTTGCCCCGCTCTGGCGCTCCCAGCTGGGGAGCAGTGTCCCAGCAGCTGTATACTAACACAACAACTGAAACTAGACCAAACTATTACAGTCAGCAGGAGACTTGCTATGTGCCAGAGGCAGAGAATAGGAGGTACTGAGGTGCACCAGTGCCTGAGGCAGGGGTGACAGAACAGGGGGCACCAGAGGGCCATGGGCACATAATTTTTTACCTGCCTTAAGGGTGAGTGAGTGGGGAGCAAAGCCTCAGGGAAGAGGTGGAGTGGAGGCGGGGACTCGGGTGAGAGAGAGAGCAGGGGTGGGGCCATGGTTCAGGTGCTCCTAGGGAGCTTCCAGCGCCCTTGGCTTGAGACCCCCGCAATGGCAGTGAAATGATTATGTGAGAGACCCCCAGAAAACCCTGGCAAGTGACCACCACCCACATGCTGTAGAGGAAGGCAAAAAACCTCTTGGGTCCCTGCCAATCTCACTGGGAGAAAGTTCCTTCCCAACCCTACATATGACAATCAGTTGATCCCAAGCACGTGAACAAGAAGCAGCCAATAAAGCACACCTGGCCCTCCATTTCCAAGGCCCCATCTCCAGGAGTGGCCATCTCCGAGGCTTCAGAAAAAGGAGATTTAAAAAAAACAACAAAACAATCACCCCAGAATACACTGTGGGGGAGGGAGATCAATTCCTGACTGCGGACGGTGGCCAGCTACTACCCTGAAGCATGAGCTTTTAGGAACATAAGATATAAACTGTGAGTGAGCCCCAGGGTTCCTGAGCCCAGCTACCTACCATCACAAGCAACCCCATCATAAAAATCATATTTGTGAATTTTTCCATCTCTCTATTAAAACCAATTGACTTGTTTGCTCCCACAACTCCTATTGGGAGGTTGTTCCAGAACCTCACCCCTCTGATGGTTAGAAACTCTCTTCTAATTTCCAGCCTGAATTTGTTCATGGCCAGTTTATAGCCATTTGTTCTTGTGTCAACATTGTCCATTAGCTTACACAGCTCTTCACCATCTCTGGTATTTATGCCTGTGATGGGCCAGGTGCCCCAGCGCCCCCTCGCGGCAGGGGCGGGGTGGGGCCTAGCACTGCACCACTCGCTTGTCTTTCGGTCCGTCTCTGGTAGCCGGCGTATTACGGCCTTACGGCCAGAGTCTACGGACACCCCCTCCGGGGTAGAGTAGCACGGCCTAGCGGTCGGAGTCCGTAGCGCCCCTCTCGGGCGGGGGTAGCGCGCCTAGCGGCCGAGTCCGCGCGCCTTCGGGCGAGGTAGCACGGCCCAGCGGCCGGAGTTCATACACACCCCTACGGGTGGGGTAGCGCCCTAGCGGCCGAGTCCATAAGCACCCCTTTGGGGCCGGGTGCGCCAGCGGCCGGAGTTCATAAACACCCCTTCGGGGTGGGGTAGCGCCCAGCGGCCGGAGTCCATAAGCGCCTTCGGGGTGGGGTAGTGCGGCCTAACGGCCGAGTTCATAAACACCCTTCGGGTGGGGGAGCGCCTAACGGCCGAGTCCATAAACACCCTCTCTGGGGCGGGGTAGTGTGGCCTGGCGGCCGGAGTCCATGCGCCCCTTTGGGGCGGGTAGCGCCTAGAGACCGGAGTCCATAAACCCCCCCCCTCGGGGTGGGGTATCACGGGGTGGGGTAGGGGGACTCGGGCCCGCCCTCTCCTCCGAGTCCCGACCCAGGGCCCTGATTGTGGCAAGCTCTCCTTGCCACCCGCTCGGCGGGGATCCGCCCGCAACACGCCGAGCGGTGCCGCAGCTTTAAGGCTGTCAGTTTCTAAAGTCCCCTGGGTCACTTCCTACCCCGTCTAGTTGGACGTTGGCATTGTGGGAGCGGTTCCCCCGTAGGTCCCCTCCGGCCGGCGTCCCTCTCCGGGGTCTCCGGTACGGCCTCTGCCCGGCTAACGTCCCGGTCCAGGCTCCCTGGCTCTCCTCCCGCAGGAGCTGACGGTCTGCGTCCTTCTCCCCCGGTGGTCAGCCCAGACTGAGCAGACCTGCAGCCTTTTATACCTGTCTGCCAGTTAGAGCATGCCCAGCAGAACTTCCTGGGCGTGGCTTCCTCTGCTAGCAAGGAAGGGTTAACCCCTGCTGTACCAGTGCGGGGCTGTCCCGCCCCGTCACAATGCCCCTAGAGGATTTATAGACAATCATATCCCCTCTCCGCTATCTTTTTGGTAGGATACATAAGCCAAGATCTTCCTCTCATTAGATAGGACTCAGTTCCCCTGGATCATCCTAGAAGAATTTATCTGCAACTGTTCCCATTTAAATTCATCCTTCTCAAACATAGGTGACCAGAATTGTAAGCAGTATAAGCAGTGGCACTAGTATGTCTCTGTGTCTATTGGAAATGCCTCACTTGCTACATCTTGGGATCACATTAGGCTTTTTCATAGCCACATCACACTGGTGGCTCATAGTTATCCTGTGATTGACCCACACAGCCAGGCCTCTCTCCTCCCTTGCATCCAACTAATGAGACACATCTGCTCAGGCACGGCAGTCAGGGAAGAAGCACTATAATTTCTTGTTTTGAAATATGCCTGAAAAGTAATTAATCTTTTTTTAAATTTTCAAGGGGGTGGTTTTGAGGGCGTTTGCACAAAAAGTTTAAGAAAGAATACAGCATAGACTTCTCACATATCAACTTGTGCTCTGATATTAATGAGCTAATCCTAAAGTTGTCAAAATGTGTAGACAGTGTCAACACTCCCTGAAGTCTATTCCTGAGTCCATCTGTATTTTTGGCGAGGCACTTTAATATACTGATGTGATATATGCAAAGAATTTTAAAAAGTAACCCTAAACCACTGTTTAAATAATACACCGAAATTATATGAAGTCAAAGAAAAGAACTTGAAGAGTCATTCACTATGGAATGTAGCAGCAATTCTTATAAAGTTTGCAAGTAGGTGTAGCTCTACATTATATGTTGGAAAAGCTAATTGGTTTTACTCTGTCACCTCATGCTATGCAACAAGACAAGGCTGGCATTGATGAAAAGCACATTTGGCACAACAGAGTGGAATCTGATATTATTTTAGGATTATTTCAATCACATGGAAACTTTCCATCAATCTCCTAGTGAAAGTGCTTCAAACGGCTGGATAAGGATGCAGCAAAACTTTTAAGAGCACTTCTTAAAACCATCAAACCATTTCCCCCTTTCAGCTTGACCAGACACTTTGACCTGGCTACACTGATCTAAAGACAGATTTATGTGGCTGTTAGTCTAGTCAATCAAAAATCTAGGTATATACAGTTGAAACTCTGAACTTCACCAAGTACTTCCACAGCACTTTTATACTAACATGAAAAAATGCTCATTGCTGGAAGGGAAAGACATGACCAAACAGCAGTAGGCATTGGAAGTGATGGTTCAGTGATAAACAATGATTTTCTTCATATCTTTGAAGATCAATAACTATCACTATAGAAGTATGCTCCAAACTGGATTTCTCATGGTATATGACAATACATGCAGCTCTTCCTGAGCAGTTTAGCAGAAAGAAAGCCTCTGTCAAAGATAAATATTTAACTCTTAGGTACACAGGGAGATTAAAAAATAAAAAATAAAATACCGTATGTTGGTTCATCCCAAACTGTTAATTAAAAACAAAACCCAAGTGGGCTGGCTTTCTGAAAAATGCCCAAACATTATTGTTTTAGATCATTACTTTTTTAAAGCAGTTTTAAAATATTTACATACAGTGAATATCAAAATATTAAGTAAGCTATTTAAAAGCAGTTTTGGTGAAGGCCTTTGGTTTAGTGACTCCTTAGTTTGTTACACAACATTTTAATTTACTATAGGGAACATGCAGTTAATTGACTTATGAGCCATGGTATCTGTCTGGGCATATATAGAAAGGAACAATTTGCCATCGAAACTCAAGATGTGGCTTAATTACCATATGTATAGCAGAAGAACCACAGGGCTCTGTACTTGCTTTATTGGTGTCTATACCATTTATTCAGGCTCTGCACAGACACACACACAGATGAAATGCTCTTAAACTGTTTTATAGAGAATCATCTTTATGACAAATTATATCTAATATATAGTCTGACATTAATACACTGAATCCCAGTTTTCTAAGACTACTTGGCTCCTAAAACAAAAATATGTTTATTGGCTCCTGTACCATATTAAATATGGTGAAATCTTGTCTAACTCTTGAGTCATTTAATACACTGGAAATGAGATGGTTAGCTTTAAAACGAGCAGGTTAACCATTTTAAATAACGAGACTCATCTCTTAAAATCCACATCTATATCACGCCCACTGCAAAAGTCATCCAGAATTTGCATTCCAAGCATGAGGGGGGGGAAATCTTGTAGGAAAGAGCTCTAGACCTCACTGGGTGAATAATCACCTCAAAAAAGCATATTAGAAGTAAGCAGAACCCCTACAAGGAATGGAAGAAGGGATTGATCAAAGAAAGTTATGTCTTGACTTGAAGGTCAAAAAGTATAGGGCTCAGCCAAAAGTCAAACTGAGTTAGATCTTGCAAAGGAAATTCAAACAAATAGTAAAAGGTTCTGCAGAAATATAAATAAAATGAGAACAAGAAAAGAAGCGGGGCTGCTATGCAGTGCAAAGGGGGTAGAGATTAAGGATAATCTTGGTATGGCCTCAAAACTAAATGAATATTTTGCCTCAGACTTCAACAAGAGTTATAATGTAGTACATGAGGGCAAAGGCAGGATGGCTCAAGGGAATTACCGCATCTGATTTGGAAACCAATGTGTTCAGTTCAAGGGACTGGATAATTTCCATCCCAGAATAGTGAAAGAACTGACACATGAAATTGCAAGTCCAGTAGCAAGGATTTTTAATAAATATATCAAATCAGAGGTGATGCCATATGATTAGAGAATTACAAATGTCATACCTGTATTTAAGAAAGGGAAAAAATGATCCAGGCAACTACAACCCCATTAGTTGAATTTTAATAGTATGCAAAATTTTAGAACAAATTCCGAAGGATAAAATAATTAAAGACGGGGAGGTAAAAAGAGAAGGTATAAAATGCAACATAGGTTTATCAAAGGTAGATACTCTGCCTCACTACAATTAGTCTACTGCAGGATGACTATCATCACCAATGTGATGCAGCTGTAAAAAAAAAAAAAAAGCAAATGTGATCATAGGATGCATCCGGCAAGGTATTTCCAGTAGAGACAGGGAAGTATTAATGACATTGTACAAGGGATTGGTAAAACCTCATCTGGAATACTATGTACAATTCTGGTCATGCATATTCAAGAAAGAAGAATTCAAAATGGAACAGGTGCAGAGAACGGCAACTAGGGTGATCAGGGAAATGGAGAAGCTATCTTATGAGAGGAGACTAAAAGAGCTTGACTTGTTTAGCCTAACAAAACAAAGGCTGACGGGATAGGACTGCTCTCTGTAAACACATGAGGCCGTAAACACTAGGGAGGGAGATGTGCTATTTAAGTGAAGGACAATGTGGATGCAAGAACAAATGAAGATAAACTAGGCATGAATAAATTTGGGCTGGAAATTAGAAAAATGTTTCTAACCATCAAAGGAGTGATAAAATGGAGCTTAATAAATTTATGAACAGGGTGATATGATGCAGTTGCCTGAGATAGCAGGGGACTGGATTCAATGACCCAGAAGGCCCTTCCAGTTCTATATCTCTAACGATACTGTGTTTCCTGAACCAACCACTGGAAACATTGCTTCCCTGTAGAGTCAATTTCTGGTTTCAGTCCAGACTCTGCAGTTAACTTGTTGCTGACCTTTATCAGCAAAGAAGATCAGTGTAAATTTGGGCGGCATATGCACTGGCAGAGAGGCAATCATTCCTCTCTAAACAATTCTGTAGCAACTGCACCTGGAATATTGCATTCAGAGATGATGAGCACCTGATTATCAGAAAGACAGACAAACTGGGGAGAGAGCAGAGAGCAACAAAAATGACCAGGGTCTTGAGCACCAATTTACAAAGAAAAATTGAGTGTTAAATATTTATAGCTCAGTTAGGTGACCACTACTGGGGGACACGGTAACATATGACATACAAATATCTAAACAATTTAAATATTCATGTAAAAGAGGAATTATTTAGCATAAGTAAAGGGATTGTGACTGTAGGAGGAGGAACTGGATTAAACTAAGAAATGGAAAATTTAAATTGAATGTCAGAACAGCCTTTCTGACAGCAAACTCTGTTAGATTGGTGCTCAGCTACCACAGCAATAGCCATGGTATGAGATCCTAAATAGAATAGAATTGACGGTAGAATTGTCTTTTTGGGGGATGTTGAATATTAGGCAATAGAAAACACAAGAGGCAGGAAGATGGATTGTGTGTTCCAATAGGTCTTTTTATCTCTAGATGTTTTCACTTTAAGTAAAACGTCTGTTTAAATGTTGCTCCTGAATATGTTATAAGCCATTTTTTATTGCGAAGAGATTCTATATATCGTGTACAGTGTGTTCTGCATTTCTAGAACTGGATGTTCTTTATAGTCAGCTTTGTATACTCTTATACCCTGTGATGATGTAATCCATCACCGCATTTCATAGAATCACCTTAATTAAGGGAAATTGGGTTGTACATGGGAAATATCTTTGGCTCATTGTGCTATGTTCACATGGAAATGCTCTTAAAGGATCTTTCATTTGATCTGAACTTTCAGATCATACCTCAGGCTCGACTTTCCTGCCTGGCACCTTGTGTTTTCATCTACATCTGTGCAAAGTGGATGTAAAACATAACCATTCCAGTTTAGCAGCATTTTATACCCACTTTGGATAGGTGTAAATGGTGACACAAGGTGCCAGGAAGGGAAGAATCACGTCCTGAAACTCTAGAGTTTTTCCATTTCCCCCATTTAAGGTTCCAAGGGGAAGAAAACAAGTAAAAATTCTTTTGATGATTTGGCAACCAGTGACAGGAAAAGATCTGTATTTGCATTGCACCTAGCAATGCTCTGAATCAGATCCTTTTGTACAGAAGAGGGTTTTACAGACATGATGCCATTACTCCTGATTATTTGCAGTATTTCTTCCTCTAGCTCTTTAGTTTTATAAAATGTCAAGGATGGAATGTTTTTCAGGAGACTCCAGTCTGGAACAGGAAATGCTTTACTGAATCTCCCTTAATGACATGATATAATTTTTTTTTTAAGAGATGGAGTTTTTTTTACCAATGTCTTGGATAGTGGCATAATAATATCAAAGAGGAAAACCAAAATGGTGTGAAAATCTTTACAGAGGGGACATCCCACTGTGACAATCAAAAGAACTACCAGTAACATGGGAAAACAGAGGTCTTGAGCTCAGCTTCTCACCAGTGACAGAGACAAAAATGTGGCATTGCCCGCCTTCAAGACCAGATGAGTGGTAGCAGTGTTAAGGCACAGAGGACTCCTCTGCGACAGGACAAGAGTGGTATTTTACCTTGAGGCTGAGTTAGTATGCATCTTTTTTTCAGGAGTTCTTCACACAACAGTTTTACAAATCTATAACCACCAATAGTATACTCTGGTTTGTAGGTTTAGAGACACTATCTTTGCTAGTATGATCAGAATTTGATTTTTTTTTTACTTTTTTAAATGCAGTATCTGTTTGCAAAATCCATGTAAACATTGAAGATGTTTTAATAAATCAAATGCTTCAATGTTGCTTTTTTGTTTTGTTAAATGGCAATAACCTGATGCTCGTGAGCAGCATTGCAGCAAACCAATCTGTCTTACCCAATAAAAGAAAGAACCAGAAAATGATCATTTCCAATTTCTAACAGCTTATTTTAAGCCATAAGGAAAAAGTAATTTAAAATTATTAACTTTTTTTTTGTCTATTCAACATTGTAGGTGTTTTTATAGAATAAGATAACTCAGTAAAGTAACTGAAAGGTTAGAGATGGGCCCAGCCACAAATCCTAGATCTGAATTCTGAAGTCAGCCCTTTTCAGAGGGAGGTTTGAGCTGTGAACACCAATCTTGATCCAAATACCTTGATGGTTGGTAAGGTCTGGGTTCGAATTGGGAGGATTCTGATCTGATATTTTGCATCAGCTAGTACAGAGTGTTAAGTTTGGATCCTGATCCAGAGCTTGAACCCATGATTTTAGCTTCAGACCATTTCTAATTATTCTGAGAAACTGTTTTACTATACAAAATAGAAAGCAGTGAAAGGAAATAACCAGTGCAACAGTTTCATAGCTCCTGGCTAGAATTTTTCATGACAGCAAGTTGGGCTCATAGACTTCAAAAGCGAACACTTCTCATTAAATACAGATGAATAGCATTTTCTACATTCATAAAAGTACAGATCAGCGTTCTGAAAGCTCTTGCATACATGTATCCCTCCTCTGAATTAGCCATGGTACTTTAAAACCAATAAGGAAAAAAAGACTCCATTGTGAATTTTTATATTACAGCCCTTTCTTTAGACTTGATTACAGCTGTACAAGATTGAAATGCATAAACTCAATTTATGTTTCTATCGTCTAACAAAAAAGGTCTATACTGGCAACTTTGTTAATTTCCTTTTCTTTATGTATTCCACTTGACTTTTTCCCTCCTTGTTTTAAGGAGTAAAAGCCTGAGGTCTTGGTCATAAGAATGAGCCATATGAAATACTGGCAATAAACCAGTCTTAGAGCTCTAACAGGACCTAACTTCAAACCAAAGATTATTCATAAACATGCATACAACACATGTGCTTAACACTTCTGTGTTAAGGACCTTTTGTTGGTGCTTCTGTAAGATCTTTGTAGACCATGTTGAAAACAGCCTAAACCTTAGTCAAAAGCTTATTTGAAATCTCTGTACATCACAGATGGTAATTCTCCAATATTTTGATTGGTCATATTCATAAAATATCTAGTTAGGAATTAGGATCCAGCATACCTCCGAAGGAGGCTCAGCATGTTACTGAGATCGCCATTCCTTCTCTGCCAGTCCACTTGTCATAAACCGCAGTATTAAAGATGGGAAATATATTCCCATGATATTCTAATCTAAATTGTTTTCTTTTATGCAAAATGCAGTGTTGATTTTTAGGTGCTATTCTGGTAGGGAACAAATAAACCTTCCTTTAGGAAGGTCTATGTGACCAAGGTAAACAAATGTTTTATAATATTTTAGCAAGAATCTCACAGTTCAATGTATCAGTCTACTATTTTATTTCTCCTTTCAAAAGCATAAAATCTCAGTGGTCATTGTTAGTGAGATATCTTCATTCTGAGTCAGTATCTTTCAGCTTCTTTTCATAATTTTTTGCTACACTTTTTTTCTTCATTAGGTTTGAATAGTCAAACATCTCATGTAACATAGACTTTCACTGAAAGTCTGTTTTTCACAAGCAGATGTGTGGAGTCCTACCAAAAAGGCTCACCAGTTTAGCTTCCTGTGCTATTTCAGAAGTGATAGATGACCCATCTTTTTGTACATTATCTCAGTGCAAAAAAGCCAGTCAGTCAATCCAGAGACAAGGCACTCAGGGAAGATCACTTTTTACAGGTAGCCTTTGAAGCATATCTAAACTAACGAGAGCATCCCACTATTAAGTGTTCTTGCTAATAAATATAGTTTTAGAAGGAGGGGGGTATCACCAATTGTCAGAGGAATAATGCAAGTTTATCCCATTGAATTGGGATATCAATTACCTTTGGTAACTATGAGCAACTGGATTCCATGCTGGACAGACGATAAGAGCTCTGGACAAAGTGAAAAAGTCCATATGACAGAGTATTACCATGCCTGGTATCTGTTTTCTTTTTAACTTTGAATATAATTATTTTAACTTTGCAGAGAGGAGAATCTGAGACTGGAACAGAGAAGGCAATGGTACTTTCTAGGAAGAGGCTGTTTAGTGACAAAGCACAACATTGAATGGTGTTTCTTTGCTCCAGACAAAAGCAAGAATTAGGTTCAATGAGGTTCTCTACACTGTTCAATGAAGCAGATCTCTTGGAGAGTAAATTCTTTGAGACTATTCCAAACTAAAGCAGCAATCCATCCACATAAAATTATGCAAATATTATGGGGTTTAGGATTAGGGACTGAAGATAGTCTGATGTATAATCCTGTTTCTGGCATCTACTTAATAGCAAGTTTAAAATCTTATGGGCCTGCAAAAGTCTCATTATGTATGTAATGTTACACAGATTAAAATGCAAATATCTGCAGAATGTTTGTGAAATATGCAAAGAGCCTAGAATCATAGAAGATTGGGGATGGGAGAGACCTCCTGAGGTCATCTAGTCCATCCCCCTGCTGAAAGCAGGACCAACCCCAACTAAATCACCCAGCCAGGGCTTTGTCAAACTGGACATTAAAAATCTCTAAGGATGGAGATTCCACCACCTCCCTAGGTAACCCATTCCAGTGCTTCACCACCCTCCTAGTGAAATAGTTTTTCCTACTATCCAACTTAAGCCTCCCCCACTGCAACTTGAGACCATTACTCCTTGTTCTGTCATCTGCCACCACTGAGAACAGTCGAGCTCCATCCTCTTTGGCACCCCCCTTCAGGTAGTTGAAGGCTGCTATCAAATCCCCCCTCACTCAAATCCCAGTTCCCTCAGCCTCTCCTCATAAGTCATGTGCCCCAGCCCCCTAATCATTTTTGTTGCCCTCTGCTGGACTCTCTCCTATTTGTCCACATCCTTTCTGTAGTGGGGGGCCCAAAACTGGACACAATACTCCAGATGTGGCCTCACCAGTGCCAAATAGAGGGGAATAATCACTTGCCTTGATCTGCTGGCAATGCTCCTACTTATGCAGCCCAATATGCCGTTAGCCTTCTTGGCAACAAGGGCACACTGCTGACTCATATCCAGCTTCACATCCACTGTAATCCCCAGGTCCTTTTCTGCAGAACTGCCGCTTAGCCAGTTGGTTCCCAGCCAGTAGCAGTGCATGGGATTCTTTTGTCTTAAGTGCTGGACCCTGCACTTGTCCTTGTTGAATTTCAACAGATTTCTTTTATCCCAATCCTCCAATTTGTCTAGGTCACTCTGCACCCTATCCCTACCGTCCAGCCTATCTACCTCTTCCCCCCAGCTAGTATCATCCGCAAACTTGCTGAGCACGCAATCCATCCCATTGTCTGAGTCATTAATAAAAATGTTGAACAAAACTGGCCCCGGGACCGACCCCTGGGGCACACCACTTGATACTGGCTGCCAAATAGACATCGAGCCATTGATCATGACCCGTTGAGCCTGACAATCTAGCCAGCTTTCTATCCACCTTATACTCCATTCATCCAATCAATACTTTTTAAACTTTCTGGCTAGAATACTGTGGGAAACCAGATCAAAAGCATTGCTAGAGTCAAGATATATCACGTCCACCACTTTCCCTTTATCCACAGAGCCAGTTGTCTCATCATAGAAGGCAATCAGGTTGGTCAGGCATGACTTGCCCTTGGTGAATCCATGTTAACTGTTCCTGATCACCTTCCTCTCCTCCAAGTGCTTCAAAATCCAGGATTTTTCCAGGGACTGAGGTGAGGCTGACCGGTCTGTAGTTCCCTGGGTTCTCCTTTTTATCTTTTTTAAAGATGGGCACTATATTTGCCTTTTCCCAATCCTCCCTCAATTGCCACAAGTTTTCAAAGATAATGGCCAATGGCTCTGCAGTCACATCAGCCAACTCAGCACTCTCGGATGCATTAGATCTGGCCCCATGGACTTGTGCATGTCCAACTTTTCTAAATAGTCCTCAACCTATTCTTTCACTACTGAGGGATGCTCACCTCCTCCCCATACTGTGCTGCCCAGTGCAGCAGTCTGGGAGCTGACCTTGTCTGTGAAGACCAAGGCAAAAAAAGCGTTGAGTATTTCAGCATTTTCCACATCATCTGTTACTAGGTTGCCTTCCCCATTCTTTAAGGGTCCCACACTTTCCCTGACCTTTTTCTTGTTGCTAACATACCTGTAGAAACCCTTCTTGTTACCCTTCACAACCTTTGCTAGCTGCAACTCCAGTTGTGTTTTGCCCTTCCTGATTACATCCCTGCATGCTCGAGCAATATTTTTATACTCCTCACTAGTCATCTGTCCAAGTTTCCACTTCTTGTAAGCTTTCTTTTTGTGTTTAAGCTCACCGAAGATTTCTGTGTTAAGCCAAGCTGGTTTCCTGCCATATTTGCTATTCTTTCTGCACATTGGGATGGTTTGTTCCTGCACCCTCAATAAGGCTTCTTTAAAATACAGCCAGCTTTCCTAGACTCCTTTCTTCCTCATATTATCCTCCCAGGGGATCCTGCCCATCAGTTCCCTGAGGGAGTCAAAGTCTGCTTTTCTGAAGTCCAGGGTCCATATTCTGCTGCTGTCCTTTCTCCCTTTTGTCAGGATCCTGAACTCAACCATCTCATGGTCACCGCTGCCCACACTGCCACCCACTTCTACTTCCCCTACCAATTCTTCCCTGTTTGTGAGCAGCAGATCAAGAGGAGCATGGCCCCTATTTGGTTCCTCCTTGCACCAGGAAATTGTCCCCAACACTTTCCAAAACCTTCCTGGATTGTATCTGCACTGCTGTATTGTTCTCCCAGCAGATGTCAAGGTGATTGAAGTCCCCCATGAGAACCTGGGCCTATGATTTGGAAACGTCTGTTAGTTGTCTGAAGAAAGCCTCGTCTACCTCATACTCCCACTCTGGTGGTCTATAGCAGATGCCCACCATGACGTTACTCTTGCCTCCACTAAACTTAGTCCAAAGACTCTCAACAGGCTGTTCTCCTGTTTCATACTGGAGCTCTGAGAAATCATACTTCTCTCTTACATGCAGTGCAACTCCTCCATCTTTTGTCCCCCACCTGTCCTTTCTGAACAGTTTATACCCATCCATGACAGGGCTCCAGTCATGTGAGTTACCCCAATCATATCATAGTTCCTTGACTGTGCCAGGACTTCAAATTCTTCCTGCTTGTTTCCCAAGCTTCTTGCAAGAAGCATCTTCTTGGTCAGCATAGCTCCAACTAGGTCACCTCCTGGGGAGGCTCCTTTTTGTTTCATTTGGGAGAGCTGCCATCTGTGAGCCACAAGAACATAAAAATGGCGTTATTAGGTCAGACCAATGGTCCATCTGCCTGAGGCCTTTTTGCAATAAGAAGCAGCAGTAGCCATTAGCTAAAAATGCGGAGTCACATCCCATCTAAACTGTACAAAACAACAGAATATCTGGTTGTTAAAGAACGCATTCCAGCCCTAAAGAAGTATAGCACCAACAGTGACCAGATCAACAGAGAGACAGACATTAAGATGTTTATAGAAAAGCTTTGCAAGATAACACTTTGTCCGGCAGAACCACTTATCAACAGTTTCAGTTGAGAAATATATCATTCCTTTTTGTTTTACCTTCCATTGTTTCTGTCTGTTGCATAACTGATTTCACATTTGAATTGATTCCTGTATGTAGGGGTGAACACGCAAGGATTGGTTAAAGAATTGTTCAATAATACTTCAGTAAAAATGATTGGTTAAGGTACAGATAAGCAGGACCTAAATTTAACTACATAAACGGGGGTCTAAAGGAAATTAACTCTGGGACCCAGCCCAAGTTCAAAGCTGCCAGAACTCTATACCCTGCATGACCATTCCATGCAGAATTCAAAGCCTGGAACAATCTAATTCTGACTGGCCATTGGGAGAAGCTCGTCTGCCCTATTGGGAGAGGTGAGCATTGTATGCTTAGTGAATATATTCTGTTGATTGTTAATAAATACCAGTGAAAGATATTACTGTATAAAGGCTCTTTCACTCGGAAAAGATCCCACCAATCTGTAGAGGGTAGGGGATGGGAGCCCTAAACTGTGCAGGTAACACTTGTATTTTAATACTACTTTGCTGTGTGTCATTATACTATAGTTTCTGGAACTGCCGGGTGTTTCTATTTATTTGGACAGTATCCCAGTAGAAGTCCTCAACTTTTCATTGGGAATGTGTGTGATTTGACAGATACTGTATTTGTGACATCAGAATAGGTTGCCATGGAAAAAAATTATATCGTGTAATTAAAAATACAGAGGTCACAAGTTTCCCAGAACAATTAGAGCATAGATCCTAAGAGGAAAGAATCACAACATAAAAAATTGAAAAGTATGTCAGCCTGTAACTTTCCAGATCTGAATGGAATACGGAAAGTGTTCACGAAAACACATTAAGCTGAAATTTTGATCTGACTATCCTGTAATTCACCCAGAATGCACCACCCTTTCCACTGGCACAAACATTTTAGTATGCCACATGACTGTTTTAACACCCATCAGAGAGCAAGGTCTCCTCTCTTTTGACTGTGAGGAACTGAGTTCTAAGAGTTCTTCATTGAAACCACTTCACAAGTTTACCTAATTTTTGTTTGATCTTTTTCATAATTTATCAGTAACATAAATTAATAGACCAGCTAGTTAATTAAAGCTGCCCTGGAGCTATGTACTTTTAGACCCCTGTTTAAATACTGTTGCTGCTTGCCACAATTGCTGAAAAAGGCATGAGCAACCTTTTTCTCCTTTGTATGTAAAACTCTTAATGACACAAGAAAGAAATATTTATTTCTAATAAATTACATATTTGTTCACTCTTATTGTGGCCTATTCCCTTCATGTCCTATTCTTCCCATTTAAGCTATGCAAAGAGAAACCTACAGCTAATACATGGCTCCCCATTCACATGACAGAGGGAGGCCCCCTTGCAGCCGTTCACTATGTGAGCCCCAAAGTTTCTGGGTTTGAATTTCAGTTGCAGTTCATAAATTCCAAGGCGAGAAGGAACCATGCTGGGTATCTAATCTGACCTCCTGTAGATCACAGGCCACAAAACTTTCCTAAAATAATTCCTTTTGAAGTAGCACATATCTTTTAAAAAACACCCAATCTTGATTTAAAAATTGTCAGTGATGGTGAATCCAACATGACACTTGATAAATTATTCTAATGGTTAATTACTCTCACTGTCAACAATGTACACCTTCTTTCCAGTCTGAATTTGTCTAGCTTCATCTTTTTATAGCCTTGACTGTTATTTTGAAGAGCTCATTATTAAATATTTGTTCCCCAGTTAATTATAGGATGTGACCAAGGTACCCCTCAACCTGCAGCATGCAGGATGGGACACCACTAATTAGTTAAGTCCTTTAGAGGTCTTGGTCAGTTGCCAGAGACAGGTCAATTTTCAGAGGAGTAATTATCATGTGGCACATTAACAGAGAATTATGCAGACACCTTAAGGAAGAAAAGACAAAAAATGATTCAGGAGTATCTTTCTCTGCATTTTGTGTTGGGCAGGATTAACCATGTCATTGCTGGTCTTCCACAGTTTGCTTCATCTGTGTTACCACCATCCCTTAATGTTCCATTGAAACCACTGGCATGCTAAGCTACCCCTAGCACGTTCAGGATCACTGCAGGTAGATTCTGCCAAGAAATTCCCTGAAACTTTCATACACAGTCACAATGTTCCTCCATAAGTGAAATGGCAGTTAATCAGAAATATATTCCTCTACTGTTCTTTCTGAATGAATTGAGAAGATTCCTAGAGATGAAGGCTAACAGCATCCCATTAATATTTTATGCAGATAATAAATACATAAGTAAATAAATAAATACATGTGTTAGTCTCTAAGGTGCCACAAGTACACCTCGTTCTTTTTGCTGATACAGACTAACATGGCTACCACTCTGAAACCTATGCAGATAATGTTCACATACTCTTTCTTAGCACTTTCTCCAGTTTATTTTTATATTTATTATTTTCACAAACATTTATTGAGGGTCAACAAAGAGAACCAGTTTTCACACATAAAACAATCAGAAATAATTTAATTCATATGGACAAGGCTCTGCACTGGGGAAAGAAAGTACAGGGAGCTGAGGAATGAGATTTTCTTTGCTTTACATTGTAATAAAATGTTCATCACCTCTCAACCCACAGATTGCCTTTCTTGACTTCCCTGAGAGTTGAAACTCATCAGTTGAGAAACACTGCATAATCATTAATTAAAAAGGAAAAACTGTGGTAATATCAAATATGTAAGAAAAAAGATGGCTAGATGTGATAGTGGTGAAGGAACTACATCTTCAGAGGGAAAAACAGGAAGCATTGGATGGAGAAGGACTGCTAGGTATCTTTTCTTTCATATACTACTAAGTTAAAGACAGTGCTAATTCCCTTCTAATTTAGATAAAATGCAGGCGAGGTGCTTCAAACAATGTCAAAAGAGCTGACTTTTAGCCAGTTTTTGGTTTATTAAGGCCCTTATTAGCGGATGAGGACTTCACAAATTAATATGTGTTATCAGGAACTATTGGAGTACATATTTTATTTAGGGATGACAGGAACTGGATTTTCTGTTTTGTGAGGAATTCTGCGATTTTGAATTTTTTTCATTCTGAAATGGCATGGGAACAAGAAATTTTAAGATTTCCCACAAATGAAATTTAAAAAAATGTTGTTTTCGGTTGATGGAAACATTTTGTTCTGATTTTGACCTTAATTTACTTTAAAAATATTTTTATATTATAAAAGGACATACATTTAGAAAATTCATTTTAAGGTTAAAAATTAAAATGTCCTGTCACTGTATAATGTACAATTTCAACATTATTAAAACACTTCATTTTGATTTTTTTTCAAATGAAATTTCATCAAAATAACTTAAATGAAAAAGCCATTTCCAGTTAAGAAAAATTTTCCAACCAGCTCTAATTTTCATGTATTGAAAATAAATAATATTAGTACTCAAGCCAGTTTATATTGAGCATCAAGGCAAAAAGTAATTATTTCTACATTCCAAAGGAATTAGGGTCACATTCTTGCTAATTCAAGGGTCATCTCCAGTACCTTTCTTTAAATATTTCACCCCACTCACATGCCTCTCAACTATCAAATTTTCTTTAAAACAAAGAATAAAAACAGAATATTTGTAGTGTTCAGTAAACTGCCATTGCACGGATTTTAGCATGTAGCCCAGCTTTTATGACTATGAACCAATCAGGTTGTCCCTGTGGCAAACTGGCTCAGGAATCTTAGTGGTTAAACAACTGAGTGAAAGCAGTTGAAAACCCCAAGGTTTACATGAAAACGGAAGCATCCATTTACTTCCAGACCATTTACAAAATTCTCAACTTATTCACACAGGCCTGGTCTACACTAAGGGGGGGGGGGGGTCGAACTAAGGTACACAAGTTCAGCTACGCGAATAGAGTAGCTGAACTCGAAGTACCCTAGTTCGAACTACTCACCAGTCCAGACGCTGCGGGATCGAAGTCCGCGGCTCCAAGGTCGACTCCGCCACCGCCGTTCGCGGTGGTGGAGTTCCAGAGTCGACCGGAGCGCGTGGGGAGTTCGAACTATCGCGTCTTGATTAGACGCGATAGTTCGAACTCCGAGAAGTCGAACTCTCCGCGTCAACCCGCGCGGTAAGTATAGACCTACCCACAGTCTTCCGCCTCTTGTGAGAAGGAAAACAATCCTCTAGGCAGCCAGATCCCAAGGGAGCTACAGTGCAGGACATAACCTTTAAAATGCCTCAAATCTCAAACTCTAAAATCCAGAGGGGAATATACAGCATCTCTAGGCTTCTCTCCTGCATCAGCCGTCCATATTCTGAGTTTTGTCAGCAGACTGCATTGGGAAAAGAGCCAGCTCAGGGCTCTTTTCCCAATGGGAAAAAGGGCCTCTCAGCCTCTCAGCCTCCCCAGTCCTCCTCTACCAATCATCACCCTCAGTCTGCTTTCCAAAAGTTTCCTCTCACCTGAGGAAAATGATCAGACTTCTCTACCAGGACTCCCCACTATTCCCCAAGAGGCTACCTGACAAGCAGAAACAACAAGGAGTCCTTTTGGCACCTTAGAGACTAACAAATTTATTTGGGCATAAGCTTTTGTGGACTAAAACCCACTTCATCAGATGCAACTAATCTGATAAAGTGGGTTTTAGCCCACAAAAGCTTATGCCCAAATAAATGTGTTAGTCTCAATGGTGCCACAAGGACTCCTCATTGTTTTTGCTGATACAGACTAACACGGCTACCACTCTGAAACCTGACAAGCAGAGACACCCAAAGTAAACAAGGAGTATAACAAAGTAAGCCAGTCATCCATGGGTTCCTGCGTACTCCCATGTTAGCATGGAGACAGCTGCTCTAGGCATACAGAGGGTATAATGACAGAGCCGCAGCAGCCAGGTTTAAGCATGCAGTGCTTGATGTGAGCTGTAATGGGGTGGAATGATGCTCCAGCACTTCCTTGGTGGTCCCATCCATTTCTGAAGGATTTAAGCATAATAGTAAGGGTCATTAGCATGGTACGACCCTGTGACCCTTGTGACAATTAAAGCATCTATGAAAAGATGCATGTTACTTCAGCTCTGGTAGAAGGAGAACATTTTCTTTTTAAAAATGTAAGCATGGCCAAAGACTGTTATTTAGCTACTTTTGAAAGACAATGGCCAGTTACATGATTTATAGGGAAGTTCCCTAGTTCTTACCATTTGATTTTTATCTTAAATGTCTATTAGGAAATAAACAGGAGAAATCCAATAGGTGTGGACTGAAAAAATCTTTTTTTTTAAACAAACAATATGATAAATTTGTGGATTTCTTTCACAGTCTGGTTAGCATTTTGGGGTGAGCCTTTGGAATAGTTTTCCCCTCCCAATTTAGATTATTCCTCACAACAGCAATCACACGCTCTGCACAAGAACAGTCAGATGATTTGAGAGACTTTACATTAATTGTCAAGTTAGTACCAGACTCCTGCAGCAGAAGAAACAGAGCTCAGCTGCTGAGGTCCAGGTGTAGCTGAATTTTGGAAGGGACAAATATCCAAATTCACCAGGGGTCTGAGGGACACTACATCTTCAGCCCCTGGAGAGATTTGCATGTACGTATAATGCTCTGAAAATATCCAGGGCTAGACTGGGGTACAAAAGAAACCTCTCAGCCTGTGCACTGTCTCTGAGCAAGCTTCTGCTATGGTCAGTCCTTGTGCCATGAGAGAGCAAACCTGTTTCCTCTGTGCACTGCCATGGAATGGTATAGCCTGCACACACCCCTATGTCCTGGGAGGGGCTCTGTACCTTTCCCAACCCAGGGCTGTGCAGAAATTGCAAAATCTAGCCCTAAATAATCAATCACCACAACTGCCTTGTGAGGTCAGTAAATAAATATTATCCCCACGTTAGAATGCACACTCTCCAGGCTAGAGAAGCAAGACATCATCCTTGATGTTTTCTTTATACTTAAATGCAAAGGTCAGACATGCCTTATTAGATCCTTCAAATGACTAGTTAAGTACTGCTCAGAGCCCTGATTGCTTTCTCCTGGGGTCAGATTCATGTCTGTTGATTCTGGACTCTCACAATTGTATGTTCGCGCAGCAATAGAAAAGGTGGAAACCCCAAAAGTGGGAGTGCAAGAAACTCAACTTGGAAAATGTATGAGCCAGACTTTCATTTGATATGGAGATTGCAAAATAATTGATAACTGGGTGTTTGTGTGCAACAGATTCCAATCCAATTTACCACAAGAAAAGTTCTTCGAGTGCTTGCTCATATCAATTCCAGTTAGGTGTATGCATGCGCCACGTGCACGGCTGTCGGAAACTTTTCCCTAGCAGCTACTTGTCGGGCCAGCAGTGGAGCCCCCTGGCGTGGAACCCGGTATGGCGCCCTATATACGACCCTGTCGGCCCAACCCCCCTTCAGTTCCTTCTTACCGTCCATGACAGTTGTTAGAACAGTGGCCTCTTGCACTCAAGTGTCCCACTAATCCCTAGCTATTCTGTTACTCTCTGTAAATAGTTCCTTTTGTTAGTTAAT